>NC_134238.1:12500-1212500 GCF_965152275.1 Natator depressus
TGGAACCAAAAGACGACTTTTTATTTAAATACCAGACTATATTAATAAAGGTTTTTTACTTGAAATAAATATTCTCGTTATTTGTGTCCATGTGTACAATGCAAATTATAAAAGCAGCAAGGAGGAAGCAAATCGTGTTTTCAACACAAAGCCCCATCCGTCCCGGTTCGCAACCACCCCTGGACTGGTGACAGGTGCGTGGGCAGCGAAGTCATTGCAAATAACCAAGGAGGAAGGCAATGAAAAAAATCGAACGGGCCACTCTGGTATCACCTCGGGCTCATTTCTATGCTCCGTTCCCCCAAGTCTCACCTCCCTTTCCACGTACTGACACACAAAATGAAACAGCCCCTCAACCATCCGATAAATCAATTTTGCACATCAGCAAGGAGGAAGCAAATCGTGACTGTTTTCAACCCAAAGCCCCACCCCTCCTAGTTCGCAACCCCTGGACCAGGCGACAGTAAGTCCTGAGCAGTAGCCACGACGGTCACGTTTGCGTGGCGGAAACAGCAACCGCCGCAAAAGGGGAGGTGGCTGTTTGTGTCGTCACACCGGCCTCCAGCTCCGCCCCTGGCCTCGGAGACGCCCCAACCCCACCTCTCGAGTGGCTTCCTTCCTTCCGGTTCCTCAGCCGCCGCTTCCGGTCGGAGTCGGGCTTGCGATGCGGCTGTCGGTGGCTGCCGCGATATCCCATGGCCGCGTGCACCGGCGGCTCGGGCTCGGGCCGCGCTCGCGCCTCGATATGCTGCGGAACCTGGTGACGGCGCTGGTGCGGCACGAGCGCATCGAGACGCACTGGGCGCGCGCGGACGAGATGCGGGTCTACGCGGAGCGGGTACGGCGGCGCGGGGCGCGCGGGCCGAGGGGAGGGGAGGGGAGGGGAGGGGCGGGGCCGGCCCTAGGCCGGCGGATCTGCCTGGGGCGAAGGCTCTGCCATGCGCCTCATGAGCCCTCGGGGCCGGGCGGGGCCGGTGCGGCGGCGGCGGCCTAGTCACAGGCTGACGATCTCTGCTTCTCCCCAGCTGATCGACTACGCCAAGCGGGGAGACGCGGACGAGGCGGCCATGCGCATGGCTGACTTCTGGCTGACGGTGAGTAGCCCGGCGGCGCCGCGCCGCGCAGCCTGGGCGGGAAACGGCGCGGACCCCCGCGGGAGCGCGGCTGGCGGGGGCAGGCTCGGTGCCCTGGGGGTCAGGACGTGGCCTCAGGGACAGAGAGCAGCGGACTGGGTGCCTGCCCCGCAGCAGTCTAGGTGCCGAGGGAAGGGTTTGCAGACCTGTGGAGGACAGAGGGCAGCAGGCCGGGCAGTTGTGTAAGGTGCCAGTTGCGACACAGTGCTTGGAGCTAGAAGAGAGTAAGCGCCGAGATGCGACTGGGGGACTGGCTCATGATAAAACATGCATGGTCCCCCAAGGGGGTTGGATACTGCAGACTGAGGTGCTAACAGGGGCATGTTCTCTCTGCATTCTGTCCTTTTCTAGGAGAAAGATCTCATCCATAAGCTGTTTAAACTGTTGGCTCCACGTTTCCAGGCTCATTCTGGGAACTATACACGACTGCTTCAGATCCCCAAATCGAGAGAACCTGGATCGGGCCAAGATGGCTGTGATCGAATACAAGGGGAATCCTTTCCACCACTCATAGTTCTACACAGGGACAATGAAAAGACCTTACTTAATCAGCTTCTGAAAGGATACCGTGAAGACGTATTAAAGACCAGAGCTACCCAGGCCCCAGAGGGGCTGCAGCCTCACTGCACACAGGAACTGCAGTGTAGTGCAGCATTCTCTTTCCTCGTTGTAGTCTATACATTGGGACACAGAAGATTCCACTTAAGGCAGGAATCAGACCCTCAAATTTAAATACTTGCCTCATATGAGAGCAGTGGGTTCAGGTCCCAGACTTACTTTGCCGGTGTCCTGGTTTCTATTCACAGTTCCTGAGGCCTGGGTTTGATTCTTGGTCTTGTTCTGTAGGATTATGAAGGAAGCATGAGTTCAAGACCCAGTTCTTTCTTTCTGTGGTATAAGTGGAAGCTGAATTGGAGGGGTAAATGATGATGAGTAACTTAACCCTTGATGGTCTCTGTAAATAAATGCATCATTTCAGAAAAGGAAGTTTCCTTGTTTTCACTGGGTGACAGCAAATATTGTACGAGACTCCTTGTTACAGACGTAAAGTTTCTTGACACCATAAGTGACTGCTGCTTGGAGCAACTAGTCCTGGAACCCAGACAAGGAGAGGCAATTCTTGATTTAGTCCTAAGCAGAGCACAGAATCTGGTCTAAGAGCTTGGTAATAGTGACCATGATATTGTTAAGAAGCCCATCACAGTAGTATTTAACTTCAGAATGGGGAACTTCACAAAAATGAAAAGCTAGTTAAGCAGAAATTAAGATACAGTCATAAAAATGAAATGCCTACATGCTGCATGGAAACTTTTTAAAAACACCATAACAGAGGCTCAAATGAAATGTATACCCTAAATTTAAAAAAACAAAGTTTAAAAAAGTGCCACCGTGGCTAAACAACCCAATAAAAAGTGGTTAGAGGCAAAAAGTCATCCTTCAAAAATGGGAGGTCAGATTCTATTGAGGATAATAGGAGCATAAACTCTGGCTAGTCAAGTGTAAAGGATAACTGGGCCAGGCAAAAAAGAATTCAAAGAGCAACTAGCAAAAACCTAAAAATAACGTTGTTAGTTTTTGAACTCCTCAGAAGCAGGAAACCTGCCAAACAATCAGTGGGGCCACTGGACTAAACGAGCACTCCAGAAAAGCTAAGGACATTGTTGAGAAGCTAAATGAATTCTTTGCATCAGTCTTCACTGTAGAGGATGTGAGGGACATTCCAACACCTGCGCCATTCTTTTTAGGTGAGAAGTCTGAGGAACTGTACGAGATTGAGGTGTCAGTAGAGGAGTTTTTGGAACCAATTGATACATTTAACAGTAAGATGTCACCAGGACCAGATGGTATTCACCCAAGAGTTCTGAAGGAACTCAAATATGAAATTGCAAAACTAAAAACTGAGGTATGTAATGTACCATTTTAATCCATTTCAGGTGGATCACTTGATGATTGCCTATTCTGTTCTTTCCCTCTGAAGCATCTGGTATTGGCCACTTTGGAAGACAGGATATTGGGCTAGATGGACCATTGGTCTGACGCAGTATAGCAGTTATATCGTAATTTGTTGTTGGGTGCTGTGTGGACTCTTCTCCCCTGCGGCCCCACACCCTCCTCCCCAGTTCCCTGGTGTGACTGCTCAGTGCTCAATTCTGTAGTCTTTTAGGCAGCTGTGTAACAGGTGACTCGCTTTCATACACAAGGTATTCTTACACTTTGTTAGGAATTGCAATACCCAGTACGCAGCCTCTTAGTTCTGTAAACTCCTATGGTCTTTTTAGTCTGTTACCCTTTAGGCTAGTTTCAGTTTTAGAAAGTTTGAGTACAAACTTAAGTGTCAAATAAAGGAGATTAACCTCACCTTTAAACATGGTAATGTGGGAGGAATTTAGAATCACAGAAGATTAGGGTTGGAAGAGACCTCAGGAGGTCATCTAGTTCAACCTCCTGCTCAAAGCAGGACCAGTCACTAACTAAATCATCCCAGCCTGGGCTTTATCAAGCCTGACCTTAGAAACCTCTAAGGATGGAGATTCCACCACCTCCCCAGGTAGCCCATTCCAGTGCTTCACCACCCTCCTAGTGAAAAAGTTTTTCCTAATATCCAACCTAAATCTCCCCCATTGCAACTTGAAACCACTGCTCCTTGTTCTGTCATCTGCTATAACCGAGAACAGTCTAGATCAGTGGTTCTCAAACTTTTGTACTAGTGACCCCTTTCACATAGCAAGCCTTTGAGTGCAACAACCCCCCCCGCTTATAAATGAAAAAAACTTTTTTATATATTTAACACTATTATAAATGCTGGAGGCAAAGCAGGGTTTGGGGTGGAGGCTGACAGCTTGTGACCCCCATGTAATAACCTTGCAACCCCCTGAAGGGTCCCGACCCCCAGATTGAGAACCCCTGGTCTAGATCCATCCTCTTTGGAACCCCCTTTCAGGTAGTTGAAAGCAGCTATCAAATCCCCCCTCATTCTTCTCTTCTGCAGACTAAATAATCCCAGTTCCCTCAGCCTCTCCTCATAAGTCATGTGTTCCAGTCCCCTAATCATTTTTGTTATCCTCTGCTGGACTCTTTCCAATTTTTCCACATCCTTCTTGTAGTGTGGGGCCCAAAACTGGAAAAAGTACTACAGATGAGGGCTTACCAGTGCCGAATAGAGGGGAAAGATCACGTCCCTCGATCTGCTGGCAATGCTCCTATTTATACATCCCAAAATGCTGTTAGCCTTCTTGGCAACAAGGGCACACTGTTGACGCATATCCAGCTTCTTGTCCACTGTAACCCCTAGGTCCTTTTCTGCAGAACTGCTGCCTAGCTACTCAGTCCCTAGTCTGTAGCAGTGCATGGGATTCTTCCGTCCTAAGTGCAGGACTCTGCACTTGTCCTTGTTGAACCTCATCTGATTTCTTTTGGCCCAATCCTCTAATTTGTCTTGGTTTCTCTGTATCCTATCCCTACCCTCCAGCATATCTACGACTCCTCCCAGTTTAGGGTCATCTGCAAACTTGCTGAGGATACAATCCACACCATCCTTCAGATCATTAATGAAGATGTTGACCAAACCGGCCCAGGACCGACCCTTGGGGCACTCCACTTGATACCGGCTGCCAGCTAGACATGGAGCCATTGATCACTACCTGTTGAGCCTGATGATCGAGCCAGCTTTCTATCCACCTTATAGTCCATCCAGCCAACTTGCTGGCAAGAATACGGTGGGAGACTGTATCAAAAGCTTTACTAAAGTCAAGGAATAACACATCCACTGCTTTCCCCTCATCCATAGAGCCAGTTATCTCGTCATAGAAGGCAATTAGGTTATTCAGGCATGACTTTCCCTTGGTGAATCCATGCTGACTGTTCCTGATCACTTTTCTCTGCTCGAAGTGCTTCAAAATTGATTCTTTGAGGACCTTTGCTCCATGATTTTCTGCATTCATGTTCCAAACAAAAAGTCTAGACAAGTGCACTTTGAGCATGCTGGTTGTCACTGGTAAGCTTAGAGCAGTGATACTCAGATCTTGGTGGATCAGAAGCCCAATTAATAATCAGCATTACACAAAAGAGCCACAGCAGTGTGAATTCATCATTTCATTTACTATAGTACTATTCATATTTAAACAGTATGACAGAAAATATTTAGTGATTTATTCTCACAGCAAATAAGTTGTTGAACTTAGTGCAAGTTGATAACTTAATTGGTTGATAACTTAGTAAAAGCATTCTGATTTATTAATCATAGGATTAGAAGGGACCACAAGGGTCATTTGGTCTGCGGAGATGCAAGATTTGTTGTGTCTAAACCATTTAAGACAGGTGGGTATCCAGTCTCCTTTTGAAAACCTACAGTGAAAAAGCTGCTACATCCTCCCAAGGCAGTTTATTCCATTGTCCTAATGTTCTTACTGTTAGGAGGTTTTGACAGTAACTCCTCGCTTAACATTGTAGTTATGTTCCTGAAAAATGCTTCTTTAAGTGAAACGATGTTAAGCAAATCCAATTTTCCCATAAGAATGAAGGTAAATGGGGGGGGGGGGGGGTGTTAGGTTCCGGGGAAAAAAATTTCACCAGACAAAAGACACTCATATGTATGTATGTGTGTGTGTGTGTGTGTGTGTGTGTGTGTGTGTGTGTGTGTATGTATATATATATACACATACATATATATATACACACACACACACACACACATATACACACACACATATACACACACATATACACACACACACACAATTTTAAACAAACAATTTAATACTGTACACAGCAATGATGATTGTGAAGCTTGGTTGAGGTGGTGGAGTCAGACAGATGAAGAGAATTGGGGTATTTCCCAGGGAATGCCTTACTGATAAATGATGAACTAGCACTCGGCTGAGCCCTTAAGGGTTAACACATAGTTGTTAATGTAGCCTCACACTCTACAAGGCACCACAAATGGAGGGAAGGGAGACAGCATTGCAGAGGGAGACAGAGGCACACTGTGTGTGTTTGTGTGTGTGAGAGAGAGACATGCATTGCCCCTTTAAATACGCTGACCCCACTCTAAGTACATTGCCTTTTAAAGTAGATCAGCAAGTTGAGACAGCAGCTGCTGCCAGTAAGCTCCCTCTGTCCTGAGCCCTGTAGCGTCCCCCCCACCTAATTTCTGTGGAGATAAGGTACAGGAGTGGGGGGCAGAAGCGGGGGGAGGGGGACACCTTGACTTTAGCACCCCTCTTCCACCGCCCGCCCCCCCGCACAGCAAGCAGGAGGCTCCCAGGAGCAGCTCCAAGGCGGAGGGCAAGAGCAGCACATGGCAGTGGGGAGAGAGACAGCTGAACTGCTGGCAATTGATAGTCTGCTGGGCAGCTGCTGCACAGGGAACTTAGGGTGTGGGGAGCTGCCGGTCCACCCTGGTTCCAAGCCCCCACCAGCTAGCTCCAACAGTCTGCCCTTTCTGCAAGCAGTAGACAAAGCAGTGAACAACATTATAAGGGAGTATTGTACAACTTTAAACGAGTGTGTTCTCTAATTGATCAGCAGTGTAACAATGAAACAACATTAACCGGGATGACTAAGTGAGGAGTTACTGTATTCAACAGGGACTGTGGTGATACTGGTGGAAGGAACTAGAAATAAAAGGTCACCGAGTGCACAGCTGGTGGAGCTTGTGTAGTTTCTGCAGGGAAGAAGATGGGGGTAGAGTGGGTCTGTTACAGTCTTATACTGCCCAGTACAAATATATTAAGTCTGTTATTCTTTTCAGGGAATAATGTCAGTTTATTATTTTAAATAGTTATCCAAACACTTCAGCAAACCACAGTGGATTAGATAAAAGAAGTTTATTAACTGCAAAGATGGATTTTAAGTGAGTATGAGTAATGAGCCATAAGTCAGAAATGGTTACAAGAAAAATAAAACAATCACTGGTGCCTAACAGTAGATTATATTCAAAAGGAAAGATTTCTCACCACATGCTTTCAGCAGTCTTTATGTAAGGACCCCTCCCCCAGAGTCCAACCGCTGCTTCCTTTGTTTTGTCAGATGCAGAAAATGCGATGGGAAGGGAGAGAGAGTCCTCTGCCCCCTTTGAGAGCATTTCCAGCTAGAAGCAAAGCGACAGGCTGTTTGTGTGGAAGGAAACTCAAGATACAGATTTTTGCCCCTGCCCCCTTTCCTGCCAAAGAATGGCCATTTAGCAGGTAATGTCCATCAGCCTTGTTTACACCTGGCTGAGGTATCAGCTTGCCCTTTGTCTCTGACGAACACGTTTGGGAAGTGGCCAAACCAATCTGGAAAATATACTTTTAGAGTCACAATTTCAGCTTATGCTTGTAACATCACATATAATGCTGCTACGGGCATTTTGCCATGATACCATTGACCATCAAATTACAAGTTTTTATATACCTTAAAAGGCATACTTGTACAAACATTATTACAGTAGTGTGTAGGATGTGAACACAAAGATATTGTCTGTCACACAGGTCCACTCTTTCTGTATCCCCACAATATACACACCTAAGTTCCCTCTAAGCTTAGGGTTAGGGTTGGAGTGAAGGTGATGTGATTGTGTTACCTACTGAAGGGTGTGAAAGTGATTTAATCAAGAAAGTTTCAGTTCCAGAGCATCGCCCAGGGACTCTGTGACAACTGGTGTGACCTCACAGCAGGCTTTCAAGGGTTGTACAGGTGGGGAGAGGTGCCCCTGCCCTGGCCTGGCCCCGCTGGAGCCGCCATGGCTGGGGAGAGGTGTCTCTCCCCCGGCCCCAAGCTGCTGCGGTGAGAGAGGGCTGGGGGGAGTCCTCTCTCCCCACTGCAGTCTCAGGGCAGCCTACACCCCAAACCCCTCATCTCTGGCCCCACCCCAGAGCCTGCAACCCCTGATGGAGCCCACACCCCAACTCTCTGCCCCAGCCCTGAGCCCCTTCCCACACCCCAAACCTCTCATCCCTGGCCACACTCCAGAGCCTTCACCCCCCGCACTCCAGCCCTGAGCCCCCTCCCACACTCCAAACCCCTCAGCCCCACCCCTGTCACACGTCACCTCCATAGTGGTGCACATAAAATTAATTCCGAACATGGACATAAAAAATTAGAGGGAACATTGACACACACCTTTGCTCTTATAAATCCTGGCACATTTTCTGGACTGTGTGGGCCTCTCTTGAGCTGACAGGTTGTTCTGTCAGATATTCCTTCTGGTGTACAAGGGTCGGCCTGGCTTTCAGCTGCCTAGGGAGAACAACAAATGAGGAAAACCCCACTCTTAACGTTTTGTTCACCTGCACCATGAGATTATTCCTTCTAAGGCTTGCCTTCAGAGTCAAAGCTCCCTTTCCTTCTCACAATCAGCCTGGTGCTAAAGCCACTCATCTTGTGGATACACTTCCAGAAGCCCACGTGATCACTTTGGTGCACTGTCCCACCTCCTACACCACAAGTACACATCAAGAAAAAAAGAAGTCACCTATTGAACAGCAGAAAGCAGATGAGACCTACCTGATAGCAGCTGTCAGATTCAGATACCAGTTGTTAATATCCTCCTGGTTGCTTGACATCAACAGCAGTGTCTTGTGGGGAAAGGAGAGCTGAAAGAGAACATAAGAATAGCTACACTTGGTCAGACCAATGATCCATCTAGCCTAGTATCATGTCTTCTAGCAGCAGCCAGGGCCAGATGATTCAGAGGGAAGGAACAGAAGAAGAAAGGCGTTGAGTACAACACCCATCTTTAATATTTCCTTTGCCCCAGAAAACAGCCCTGCCACAGAGACAACTAGCACCTCATCCCATCTAATTTCTGTAGTCTTCCTTTTGCAATAGAAAAGCAACAGGGCTGTCCAGGCTACACTGGCATAGAAACATAACCAGACCTACCCTCTGGCCAATTCCAGCTGCAGATCTCAAAATACTTCACACACAATTAATATTCCTCCCAGCATCCTATGGAGGTAGTAAGTCAATGCCACCCTTGATACTCCACATAGGCTTTTCTTGTCCATTCACCACCCCTTCTGGGGGTGTGTCCACATTTGTTTGCATAAATAAAGTTCAAAAAAGCCCCTGCAAGTTCCAAAACAGTCCATTGGTTTTATCTTCTTGTTGGGTTCCTAAGCTTTTCCTGGCTATAAGTCTCAGCAGGGAAACCCCATATCCCAGATCTTTTGGCTAGAGCCTTCTCACTCCCAGCAGTCTCCAAATTTATCCTACACCCAGGCCTTCCTGCCTGGGGCCTTTCCTACATTAGCAGGCCACATGCAGGCCCTATGTGGCTGGAGCCTCAGGTTTCTAGCTCTGGCTTCCAAACCCCCTGGTGTCAAGGTCTTCTCTGTAGGAGCCTCCAGGTGTGCCTCTGTACTAATAAGGGTTGGCTAGCCCCAGGCCCTCCAGCCCTTATGGAGCAATCCCTGCTGTCAGAGCACTATGTCAACAGGAGAGCTTCTCTGGCTGACAAT
Organism: Natator depressus; assembly: GCF_965152275.1. Lineage (NCBI taxonomy): Eukaryota > Metazoa > Chordata > Testudines > Cheloniidae > Natator > Natator depressus. The sequence continues at coordinate 22,075 of NC_134238.1, forward strand.
CCACCTCCCCAAGAGGTGGTATCTAACTATGCTGACGGGAAAAGCTCTCCTCTCGGCATAGGGGCATCTTCATTTACAGATTTACTTTATATATTGAGAAACCAGCCCAGAAAGGAAGCCTCTTGCTCAAGGTCACAGACCAAGTCTGTGGTGAATCCAGTAGAACCCAGGAGACCACACTCCCTGTATTGCATTTTAATGTGGCTCTGTTCTCAGAAGTAACTATAAATGGAAGCATAGGGTCTTAGTTTAAATGTAAATTGAGCAATTTGCTTTAGCATTATTGGGACAAGTCAGGAGATGTTTTTCTAACTGCAGGCACTTCAAATGACCTCTGGGATGCTTCTACCCAAGGCATTATAACCCCTAACAGGAGAAGCCCTTGCAGCCAAAAGGCAGGTCCTTCACTGAAAAGACATGGGGGAAGAAAGAAAAGCAGCCATGTGGAGGAGCTCCACCCTTGGCAACAGTTCCAAAGCATCTCTCCACATGTTAGCTGGCAGGATTTCAGATGAGCCAAAGCCCTAGTGACCATTCTGTTGCCTTTTACTTACCATGCTGCCTTGTGGCCAGTTTGGAAGTAGCCTCTTTGTGGATGCACTGGGGACAGCACAATGAGCAGAACCCTCCCAGGCACTGCTTCCTCTGTGCACTCCTAAGGGCGCAAGGGGCCATGCCCCTACCCCGAGCAAACCAAGTACAGCAGTGAGAAGAGGCTGCACACCAGGGCGGTCAGAGCAGAACTGTGCCTCCCACAGAGGTGATGTGGGCTCTTCTCTCCCTCACTCTTCCCTCTGCAAAACTCTTCCCTCCCTACCAAAATCTAGCTCTTTATATTTTTCATTGCCACTATTTTACCCTCTAGTCTGCTGCTTCTGCAGCAATTGAGACTCACTGTGGCTCTCCCCATCATTGCCTCAGCCACAGTGGTAAGTTACACCCACTATCCTCTCTCACATTCATTCTATTTTAGATCAGGATGTGTTTGTGGGCAGGGGGCAGAAATGAGGGCTGTAGGAGCTGCAGCCAGAAACTGAGAGAAACTTACACTGAGCAGCCCTCCCTGGCTCTGGGTATGGCCAAACACTTTATCCACCGTGCACTGGTTAAGTGGATAGACTGCCTGGCAAGAAAACTTGTCCGAGTTCAGGGGATGCAGTGGGTGGCAGGGCTTCGTCGCAACCAAGATATCGGAGAAGAGGAAGAACATCTTACGCTTCACTTCTTCGCCCTTTGTGGGTACCACCATGAGCCAGCCTTCTTGGATATACCAGCGCCCTAGTTTTTTTGGGGGGAAAGCACAACTATGAGATGGGACTCAGTGGTGACACAGGCAGTATCCATTGAAGGAATAAAGTGAACTACTCTTACAGATTACTGGGTTTTAAATAAACTATTAATCACTCAGGAAATAGCCCTTGATGTGACTGAGGGCAGGGTGAAGAAACCTCTGCTCAATGTGCAAAAAGTGCTCAGAAAAAGCATGCAGGCATGAATAAAAAAAAAAAAGTGTTATATACATGTGGAGTGATACTGAATTATAATGCCATTATAAAAGTAATGGGACACCCCACCTGGCGTATTGTGTTCAGATCTGCTCACCCACCCTACTTCAAAAAGAATGTAACAGAAATAGAAGGGTTGAGAGATTGACTGTTTACCTTAAAGAAAAGAGGACTAAGGGGATATGATAGAGGGATACAAAATAATAAAGGGGATAGAAAAAGTAAATCAATCAAGAACTTCTATTCATCCTCTCCATATAATACAAGGGAAAAGGCAGCAAATTAACATCTATTTCATGCACTGCATCATTAGCTTGGCACTCACTGCGACATGGTAAAGAGCTTATCAGGGTGTTTTAAAAAAAGATGGGGTCTCTGTAAGTACCGTGAGAACATGCACAACTTTATTATATTTAATGTAAGATAAAAAGGGACATGATCCCTCCTGGTTCAGGACAAACTAACCTCAAATTGATGGGAATTAGGAGGAAACTTGCCTATGGGTAGGTTATTCATTCCACTGTGATCATCTAGTCTGACATGAATAACACAGGCCAGAGAATTTCAGCAGCATTTTGTACATCAAGCCTGTAACTTCTGGGTTGAACTAGAACATATATCCTTTAGAAAAAGGCATCCAGTCTTGATGTAGAAACTTCAAATTATGAAGAATCCACCAATGTCCCTTGGCATAGTGTTTTAATTGCTAATTACCCTCACTTAAAAGTCCTCCTTATTTCCACTTGGAATTTGTTTTGTTTCACGTTCCAGCCATCAGATCTCACTATGCCTCTGTTTGCTAGATTCAAGAGCTCCCTGTGACAAAGTGGGAATTTTCTATATTTTTATGAATCCCATATGTGCCTCAGTTTCTCCTATATGGTATGTTGTTACCCAGTGGGAAGACATTGACTGTTTGCTTTCAGGGCATGCTAGGAGACATGGGTATGGATGTTGCCTAGCTATTTGGGCCTTAGTCCCCATATGAATGGAGCATCTGAAAAGACAACGGCAAATCCAAATCACTGCCATATTGATACCTAGCAACCAAATGACCCAGCAGGAGATGGACTTCCTCACCTCTTTGCAGGGAAGCTGCAGCTCAAGAACAAAGGTGTGAAGTGGGGAGATAGGTTGGCTGCTGGACGGAGACTGGACTCTCATCTGGAGGCTAAGAAAGGAGGTGAGACTGAGGCGAGGTCTAGAATACTGACCTAGATCAGTATAACTACATCACTCAGGGGTGTGAAAAATCCACCTAACCCAATCCATCCAACCTAACCCCACCATGTAGACCAGGGGTCTCAAACTCAGTTTACCTAGGATAGGATACAGAGGGCCCTAGACAAATTAGAGGATTGGGCCAAAAGAAATCTGATGAGGTTCAACAAGGACAAATGCAGAGTCCTGCACTTAGGACGGAAGAATCCCATGCACCGCTACAGACTAGGGACCGAATGGCTCGGCAGCAGTTCGGCAGAAAAGGACCTGGGGTTACAGTGGACGAGAAGCTGGATATGAGTCAACAGTGTGCCCTTGTTGCCAAGAAGGCCAATGGCATTTTGGGATGTATATGTAGGGGCATTGCCAGCAGATCGAGGGACATGATCGTTCCCCTCTATTTGACATTGGTGAGGCCTCATCTGGAGTACTGTGTCCAGTTTTGGGCCCCACACCACAAGAAGGATGTGGAAAAATTGGAGAGAGTCCAGCGGAGGCAACAAAAATGATTAGGGGACTGGAACACATGACTTATGAGGAGAGGCTGAGGGAACTGGGATTGTTTAGTCTGCAGCAGAGAAGAATGAGGGGGGATTTGATAGCTGCTTTCAACTATCTGAAAGGGGGTTCCAAAGAGGATGGATCTAGACTGTTCTCAGTGGGAGCTGTTCTCAGTGGTAGCTGATGACAGAACAAGGAGTAATGGTCTCAAGTTGCAGTGGAGGAGGTTTAGGTTGGATATTAGGAAAAAAGCTTTTTCACTAGGAGGGTGGTGAAACACTGGAATGCGTTACCTAGGGAGGTGGTGGAATCTCCTTCCTTAGATATTTTTAAGGTTAGGCTTGAGAAAGCCCTGGCTGGGATTATTTAGTTGGGGATTGGTCCTGCTTTGAGCAGGGGGTTGGACTAGATGACCTCCCGAGGTCCCTTCCAACCCTGATATTCTATGAATGCATGTACAATCAAGCTCTTGAAGAATGAGTTGGTTTTCCTTATAAAAATGAAATACTTGTTTTTAAATAATGTTTAAGTATAATTATTTATCTTTTTTTTTTTATCGCCTCTGTTGAATGAGTGCACCCTGCCTTGTTTACTGGATGAGATACTGGTCATACATAAATAACAGTACCTGATCATATAACTAAAGAGTAATGTAATGCATATGCACAAACAGGACACATGTTAAGGTTATACAGAAAAACTTAACGTTGGCCATTTCCTGGTTTTTGAGTGTTTATATGGAATTTCCTGGTACATTTTTTATTAGGGCTGTTGATTAATGGCAGTTAACTCATGCAATTAACTAAAAAAAAATTATTCACGTAGCTGAAGTTGCGTAACTACCATCTATCCTCCCCCCGTGTAGACCAGGCCTAATAAACCTGACTGTTTTGACAATACTGTTTGAGTGTCACTGCAGATGCTTTATGAGGTGGATTAATCCCTGAAGAGTGTACAAGTCTCTACGAGGAATCTATCTAAGTTGGACTTGTTGAACAGAGCTCATGATGTGAAGCAGCAGTGCTGGAGTCCCAGGAGTACAATCTAAGGAGGTGGTGAGGCCCCCTGACTTACCCTGGAAGAAGAGTGAGAGCCCTTGGGGAGGGGGAGAGGGGTGTCTGGCAAATTGAAGGGGTTCCTCCAAGAGACTATCCCCAAGATGGGAGCATAGCACTGATCCTGTTGATCTGTGACATCCCCTATCAGACATTTTCTCCCTGTGTAGGTATTTTTAGATCATAATTTAGCTTATATAAGAAAAGGTTGAGAGACTTAAGGAGTTTGCTGTAAGGCAGATTTCCCAGATCTCTAATTCTTGTAGCACTTCTCTGAACCATCTGCAATTTTTCCAGTGTGCTTTCCAAAGAATTGGACACAGTAGTCCGGTAGTGCCCTCTGTTCCTGTGTTTATACCACCAAGAACTGCATTTTCCCAGTGGAATGCTGTGAACAAAACTGCTATGTTCAGTTGTTTATCTACAATGACCTTCAAAGGTGGAATTCACAAGGGGAATGTAGGTGCGGTAATACTTTTATGTCACTTGCCGCAAGAGGAATTTACAACCCTGTGTTTGGTACCCTGGTTCCCTATACAATGCATGGAAAGAGTTAGTGACCTAAGAATGGGATTAGCAAAAGCCAGCATACTGAGTGCGGAACCACCTAAGCTAGCCAGTAGGAAATGGCAGAGAGGGGCAAGGCCTCGGTCACAGTGCCTAAGTGCCTTTGAGGGTTGGGGCTTAAATCCAGGCCAAAGGAAGGTGACTCCCTCTACTTGGGATTCACAGCCATGAACCCTGTCCTTGCGTTCGGTGCTTAAGCCGGGTCAGTCCTTTTTCAAGGAAACTAAAAGGGAAGAAAACACAAATGGAAGAAAATGGTGGTACCCCTCTTTTAGGTGAGTGCTCTAACTACTGGTCTACCATGTGTGAGACCTAGGTTCAATTTCCTCCTCTGCCTGATGGAGAGAAGGGATTTGAACTTGAGTCTCCCCTTTGCTGGTAGGGTGCTCTAACCACTGGGATATGGGGTATTCCGGGAAAGGGCTCTCAGTCTCTTCTGTTGAAGCTGTTCCACTGTGTGTAAATGTATATAAGATTCCAGAAATGTCACTCTGAAGCTTAAAATGTCTGTTAAGTCAACGTTAAATGAAGGAAGCCACTACAAGCATGGTTGTGAGCTTATGCTGTTCAAAATACCACCAGGCTGAATCATCATGGTCTCTTATTGTCCAGTTTATACGTTCTCCGCCATTTTGACTTTATGAATTACACCAATGCAATATACAGCTATGCTAAGGCTGTAGCTATGCCATGCCAAAAGTTCTAGACCACTGTGATATCCAATATAACTCAACCAATCACCACCCTTAGTCTACAGCTAATTTGTATGCAACAGTTTCATTGGTTATATGAGGGAGACTGCACAGATGGTGGACTACTTGGCCCAGCTGCCACATCCAAGTGCCCAACCACCACCTACACAAATCCACAAAATCTCCCAATACAACACCCACCAGACACAAATCAATACAACCACCCGTACAGCGAGACAATCAGCACACACAATAACCCCCACGTAGCCTTTATTTTAAATTGACTGGATCATCTTGTGTTAAACTACAGTGTCTCTAGAGAGTGAGCTCAGCCCCTGTTGTGCTCCAGTTTTCAGATCAATAGGGAGAAAGTTACCCTTTAGGATTCTTTTAGATTGGGAGAGTGAGGAGTACACAAAGAATGACTACAGTAACCACAAAAACACTTACAAGCAAGAAGATTTTGTTCGCATTACAAATTGCACTCACATGCACATCTACACAATGTGAGAGAGCCAAAGCAATAGCCAATGCCATATTTATACTCACATACTGGATCTCTCATTGACAGGTGGTCATTGATAGAGGGTGGTTCCTGCTTGGGTCATCCCAATGACATCCTCCCTTTGAGTCTTCCCACTTTAGCCCAGCCAGGGCATCTCTATCTTGTTCTGATGACAGGTAACACCTTATGCATATGCATAAGGGTTCCAACCCTCTTTTTCCTTATCTGTTCTTCCCCACCCCATACATTTTGGAGTGCGTTCTTACAACTACAATATCCCCCTGCTGAAGTGAAGAAACAGATTGACAGAGCCAGAAGAGTACCCAGAAGTTACCTACTACAGGACAGGCCCAACAAAGAAAATATCAGAATGCCACTAGCCATCACCTTCAGCCCCCAACTAAAACCTCTCCAACGCATCATCAAGGATCTACAACCTATCCTGAAGGATGACCCATCACTCTCACAGATCTTGGGAGACAGGCCAGTCCTTGCTTACAGACAGCCCCCCAACCTGAAGCAAATACGCACCAGCAACCACATACCACACAACGAAAACACTAACCCAGGAACCTATCCTTGCAACAAAGCCTGTTGCCAGCTGTGTCCACATATCTATTCAGGGGACACCATCATAGGGCCTAATCACATCAGCCACATTATCAGAGGCTTGTTCACCTGCACATCTACCAATGTGATATATGCCATCATGTGCCAGCAATGCCCCTCTGCCATGTACATTGGCCAAACTGGACAGTTTCTACGTAAAAGAATAAATGGACACAAATCAGACGTCAAGAATTATAACATTCAAAAACCAGTCGGAGAACACTTCAATCTCTTTGGTCCCTCGATTACAGACCTAAAAGTGGCAATTCTTCCAACAAAAAGACTTCAAAAACAGACTCCAACGAGAGACTGCTGAATTGGAATTAATTTGCAAACTGGATACAATTAACTTAGGCTTGAATAAAGACTGGGAGTGGATGTGTCATTACACAAAGTAAAACTATTTCATGCATCCGATGAAGTGAGCTGTAGCTCACGAAAGCTTATGCGCAAATAAATTGGTTAGTCTCTAAGGTGCCACAAGTACTCCTTTTCTATTTCCCCTTGTTTATTTCCCCTCCTACTGTTCTTGTAAAGTGCTGGAAATGGCCCACCTTGATTATCACTACAAAAGGTCCCCCCGCCTCCCACCGCTCTCCTGCTGGTAATAGCTCACCTTTCCTGATCACTCTTGTTACAGTCTGTATGGTAACACCCATTGTTTCATGTTCTCTGTGTATATAAAATCTCCCCACTATATTTTCCACTGTACGCACCCGATGAAGTGAGCTGTAGCTCACGAAAGCTTATGCTCTAATAGATTTGTTAGTCTCTAAGGTGCCATAAGTACTCTTCCACTTTTCATAGGGTATTCTCTTTGTTCCCTTTATTATTAGCAGCATCTTATTAACATTTATGCGCATATGTTCCTGTGTTCTGTTCTGTGGTCAAAACAGAACTTTCCATGATGTTCCAGTCAGGTACCTTGCAGTCTAGATGGATACATGGTGTTCTATTTTTCCATAACATCACCTATTGGCACATCCTTTATAGTAATCTTGTAGTTTTATTGGCATAGGGTCAATCTTTGGTCACCCACTCACGACAAGTATCCTTAAGCCTGAAGTCTAGAGTGGCTACGCTGAAATCATGCAGGCCTTACCCAGTAGGCCTTGCATTACAGCCTTGTTTTACTAAAACCTAATACACATCCATCATTCCTAAATACTTTTCAGTCTTATACTCCCATAGTCCTATCCTACTAATAACTATGCATCACATATTGATTACATATGAGTTAACCATGACAATAATACAATTAAATGATAAAATCAACTGACTGGCTACACCAAATATCACTCCAAAGCCTCAAATGAGTCACTGTGAAGTGATGGATACAGCTACAAACAATGGGGAAGAACTCTTTGTTCAAAATAGCAGCAGACTGAATCATGACTGGCATTCATGATCTGTTACCCTCCAATTTTTAAAGTCTCAGCCATTTTTGGTGGGGTTTTTTAAACCACATGACTTTAGGAATTACACCCATGTGACAGCATGGACTTGCAATTACTAGTAATGAAATATGCATTGGAGAAGGGGACTGAACCTGGGTCTGCCTGCTACATGGGGACTGCCCTAACCACTGGACTATAGAGACAGCCATTCTAATTCTCTGGCCCAATGTGTATTTGATTATTTTACACACAGTGGAACAGGTTCAACAGGAGAGACAGAGCACCCTGCCCCAGAATACCCCATAGCTCAGTGGTTAGGGTACTCTCCTGGGAGGTGGGAAACCGCAGTTAAAATCTCTACTCCACAGCTGGCAGTGGTGGGAATTTAACCTGTCTCTCCCACATCCTGAGTGAGTGCCTTAACCACTAGGCTAAGTTATAGCTGTTCCCCCACCTTGTGCCATTTTGTGTAGGTTTAGGGGTGCTCCAAGCATGTCTACTGGATCAGACCCTAAAAGCAAGATAGGAAGGAGAACACCAGTCTGGAGAATGCCACTGTGGTTTAGGTACAAGTTAGGGACCAAACTGGTGGTCAACGTCAGGACTGAGGTAGCTTTGTGCACACACAGCCACTGAAATGTAGTTACCTCGTGAACTTTAATGACAGAAATTTAGGTGCCTAGGGACTTTAGGCACCTTCAGGGTTAGGAGACAGCCAAGCAAAGGTTTTGCGTACACTAGTGGTGTCTAACTGCCACTTTAGGCACCAAGTCCCCCTTCTGAATCCAACTCTAAGTGCTTTCCAGAGTCTCTGGTTTTCAGATTATCAACCTCCATTTCTAATGTATAAGCTTGTACTTGGCTATACTGAAAAGCATATATTATTGTTTGATTTTGACTAGTTTATCTAGCTACACTGATCACTCATCATTTTCTACCCCCACAGTGTAATTTAGAAACTGTGACGTAGCTAGGAGTGGAAATTTGGGTGGGCTGCAACTTTTGGCTGGACGGACAATGACAGACTGTGGTAGCTCAGCTTCTCCCTCCGATGCCACACCCTCTTCCTAGGACTTCCCCTGCTGACCTGGGCACGTGTATGGGGTTGCTCAAAAAATGGCAAAGCAGAGCTGTTGGAGCGTAGCTTTCTGAAGGGCAGGCACATAGCGCCGTCCTGGATTTCAGGTGCCCAGGGATTTAAATATGACTACTTTTGGGGGGCACTTTAAACGCCGGGCCCTCACCCAATGCCCCTGGGCCCTGCTGCTTCCTCCACCCCCCGACTGATCCTGGGCTCCAAACACTTACTGGAGGCTGCAGGTGAGAAAGGGACAGAACTCAGCAGGCTTTCCGGGCCGCATCTACTAGAACTCTGCTGCACCATAGGCACCAACTCTGTGGGTGCTCCAGGGCTGCAGCACCCATGGGGAAAAATTAGTGGATGCTCTGCACCCACCCGCAGCCAAGATCCCCACCCCGCCCCACCTCCTCCTCCACCTCCTCCCCTGAGCACGCCGCGTCCCCGCTCCTCCGCCTACCTCCTAGTGCTTGCCGCCACCAAACAGCTGTAGCAAGCTCCAGGACGGAGGGGGAAGGAGTGGGAACATGGCACGCTCAGGGGAGGAGGAGGGGAAGAGGCGGGGACGGGGCTGGAATGGGGGCAGGGCAGGGGTGGAGTTGGGGTGGAGCCAGGGTCAGAGGAGGGCTCGAGCACCCACCAGTGCCAGTAGAAGAAGTCGGCGCCTATGCTGGACGCCATCTAGTGGGGCTCAGTGAGAGCACTAGCTGCAGTGCCTTTCCCTAGGCATGTCTCCAGCCACGCTCAGCCCGACTTCCACTATGGCAGAAAGCGGGGAGGAGGGGCTGGGGAAGGGAATCCTAGGGCAGGGGCCGACACAGAAACTGCAGGCGGTGACAAAGATGATTAATGGGGGTGGGATGTGTGTGTGGGGGTGTACCCATGCTCTCCTCCCCCCCGTTGCTGTCCCTGAGTGACGCTCCAGGCCGCTATGGCAGCGCTACACCCCAGCTCAGATTTGGGTGGGCCTGGATGCTAAATGGGTGGACTGGCCCACCCGAGGCTATGACCCTGATCAGTAGGTATGTTTTCTTATAAATCATTAACAACATTAGTCTGCACTGGCACAGAACCCATGCCTGCACCCACCTTCCTCTACAGACATATTATACTGGCCACTCTTAGAAACAGGAGACTTGACTAGATGGACCATTAGGTTGATCTAGTGTTGCAATTCTTGTCAACCAACATTCCTCGATTTTACCCGTGCACTGCAGAGGCAAAACACCAGTTCCCATGCCACCAGAACATATTGGAGTCTTGCATTAGGGAGGGGAGGGGTGGGGGAAGAGGGGAGCTCGCATGAGGGATGAAAACACAACTGTCAGCTTCTTCTACATATTAAAAGATGAGGTAGAGACATTAGCTACATTTTTCCAAACTAATGTCCATGAGCTACTTTGGGTCATTTTCCTGTCCTCACTGCAAGTCATAAATTCCTCCCAATTGAGCGTTACCTACAAGTGCCATTAACCTGCTACTTACCTCCACTTCCAGGTCATTAAATGAAGATTGTGAATCCAACCAGGCAGCCCCACACCCTGGGGGCCCACTAGTCACCTCTCTTATTCATAATTTCCATTTATCATATCCTGTTTGTGAGACATTAGCCAATTTTCCTCCCCAAGTCTATTTGAATTGAATCAAAAGCGATCACAAAGCTGCCTCCAATTCACTTAGTCTGGCTGATGAGTAGGACCCACCTGGAGTCAGCACCTTGGTCTTCCGTCCTTTGAGCAGTTTCTGGACCCGAAGCAGTTGCATTGAGTTCTCACGGCTGCAAATTGTGCTATGGACCCACTGAGACACCTCAGAAACAGATTTCACAGCTTCTGAAATTAGCATAGCACATCAATAAAAAAAACAAACACTTCACTGCTAGAGATCTACATCAGGTTGGGTAATAGACAAAATTGCCAGCACTGGAGAAGAGCGCATGTAGGTGGCTCTACCCAATCCTAGCGCTGAAATCTGGGAGTTGAGGAGGTTACTTACCTGTAACTGGAGGTTCTTCGAGATGTGTGGTCCCTCTCTGTATTTCAAAAGTGGGCACACTTGTGCGCCATAGCTGAAAGTTTAGCAGGGTCAGTGACCTGCACCTGAGTCATACATTGACTCATGCTACAGACAAGGTTATAAGAAGCCATGCAGGGCGATGCCCCTTCAGTCGCCCTCTCACCACTAAGTAGCGCAGTCTGCAGTAGGGGGGATGGTGAGTGGGTGTGACCAGGTGTCTGGATGGGCCACACTGACAATGCCACACTCAGGGCAGACTGCAATAAATAGGGCTGATAATCCCCAAAACTGGTGGTTTATTCTGTAATTAGATTCACCAGTCCAGTAACAAGAGAGCTATCTGTAGTGCCACACTGGTTAATAAGAAACCAAACACAGTCTCCTTTAGATATTCCAGCTCTTGGATCCCATCTAGACAACCAAGTCTAATATAGTGAGGGGTTACTGAAAAGCCTATTCACCATACTTTAAGTTCTACCAATCCCAAAGGTATTGGATACTTACCCGTAGGTCAATATGAATCTCAGATCTTACCCAAATACATGCTTACAGACAATCCTTAATAACTAAGATTTATTATTAAAAGGAAAAAGAAAGAAGAGAGTTATAACTGGCTAAGGAATCATATACATACAATTGATTGCAAAGTTCTTATATCAGGTTTGTAGAAGTGATGAAATAAACTTCTCGTTTGCAAAAGTCTCTCTGGAAATTACCCAGACAGATTAAGGGTTATCAGTCCTTGTTTTGAGCTTCCTTGTTAATAATCCAGTCCAGAAAAATGAAGCAGGAAATGAAGACAAAATGGAGATGTCTCAAGTGCCTTTTTATATACTCTGTCCCAAACAAAGCCCACAGCTCCTGTTTGAGGAAAGTTACTAGCCCAAGATGGAGCCAGGGTCATATGAGCATATCACGTCCTTACGTGTTTCCTGACTCACAGGGGTTGGCCATTGGCCCCTTGCTGTCTAAGGCATCCTTTGGGAGAGTTATCTGGGCAGGATGAGTTTCTTCTATGGCTCACTGATAGAGTGAAGTGTCCTTAATGGGCCATCTACACATAGATGTCTAGTCTTGATATTTATCTATTTGAGAGGTGTCACCCAGAAACAAAAAACATATTTGTCTTCTTCAAGTGGTAGTACCTATATGTATTCCAAATGTGGGTGAGTACCAAGTAGTGATCAGCTTGGAGACGTGTGAGGACACAAGAAGTATCGTCGTCTGCAGGATGGCATGGCTGCATCTTTCGCCGCTCCCTGGGTGATGGCATAGTGGGTGGGGAAGGTATGGACGGAGCGCCAGGTCACATGTGCCCGCATGGAGTGTGCTGTAATCCTGTCGGGCAGCAGGGTATTAGCCTGCCTGCAGCATTCTGTGATGCATGTAGAGACCCACTTTGATATGTGCTGTGAAGAGAGAGCTTGTCCTCACGACCTCGCCACAATGCCTACGAAAAGGTACAAAAGACGTGGATCCTGTCAAGATAGAACACAAATGCATGGCAGATGTTGGATGAGTGCAGGGTCCTGTCCGCTGTAGAGACATGTGGCTTAGGATGGAAGACCAGGAAGTGAATGGACTGACTGAGATGGAACTCTGAGACCACTTTCAGAAGAAACTTAGGGTGAAGGCATAATGAAACTTTGTATTTTTGGAATACTGTATATGGTAAGTCGGCCATTGTGGCCGCCAATTCGCTGACCCGCTTAGTGAAAATGATGGCAATGGGAAGGATGACCTTCATGGATAAGGTGAGAGGGAGCACGTGGCCAGGGACTCGAAGGGAGGTCTGGTGCGGGCAGAGATTACAAGATTGAGGTCCTGGTGTGGGGATAGTAGTTTAAAAGGACCGATGGGAAGTTATTCGTCAGCCCTTTCAGAAAGGGTAAACATTGAGTGGCTGTCAACCAGTGGGAGGAACGTACTAAGCGCTGCCAAGTGGACTCAGACCGAGCTGATGGCGAAGCCTCAGGTCCTAAGTTCCAGGAGGTACTCCAGGACAGTAGGAATGAAAGATGTCACTGAAGGGGAAATAGAAGTGTTGTGCCCAGGAAGTGAAATGCTTCCATTTCACTGTGTAGAATGCCTATGTGGAAGCTCCTCTGCTGAGCGTAAGTATGTGCTGCACTGGTGTCAAGCAGGCAATGTCTACGTGCAACCACCATCCAAAAGCCAGGCCAGGAGGCAAAGCAAGCCTGGGCAGGGATGTCTGACTCTGCCCCAGTCCTGGGTGAAGAGATCCAGCAGTGTGGGGAGGTGGATTAGGGGATGGGTGGAGAGTCTGAACAAGTCTGGAAACCAGAACTGTTGGGACCAAAATGGGGCTATTAACAGGACCATGGCCCAATCATGTTGGATCTTGCGCAGTACCAGGGGAATGGGGCGGGGGAGGGAGGAAGGCGTAGTGGAGGCCACCTTGCCACAGAAAGAGGAGAGCATTTACTTAGGAATCACGCTCGTTGGCCCCCCGGGAGCAGTACATAAGAACGGCCATACTGGGTCAGACCAAAGGTCCATCCAGCCCAATATTCTGTCGACCGACAGTGGCCAAAGCCAGGTGCCCCAGAGGGAGTGAACCTAACAGGTAACAATCAAGTGATCTCTCTCCTGCCATCCATCTCCACCCTCTGACAAACAGAGGCTAGGGACACCATTCCTTACCCATCCTGGCTAATAGCCATTAATGGACTTAACCTCCATGAACTTATCTAGTTCTCTTTTAAACCGTTATAGTCCTAGCCTTCACAACCTCCTCAGGCAAGGAGTTCCACAGGTTGACTGTGCGCTGTGTGAAGAAGAACTTCCTTTTATTTGTTTTAAACCTGCTGCCTATTCATTTCATTTCGTGGCCCCTAGTTCTTATATTATAGGAACAAGTAAATAACTTTTCCTTATTCATTTTCTCCACACCACTCATGATTTTATAGACCTCTCTCATAACCCCCCTTAGTCTCCTCTTTTCCAAGCTGAAAAGTCCTAGTCTCTTTAATCTCTCCTCATATGACCCGTTCCAAACCCCTAATCATTTTAGTTGCCCTTCTCTGAACCTTTCCTAATGCCAGTATATCTTTTTTGAGATGAGACCACATATGTATGCAGTTATTCAAGATGTGAGTGTACCATGGATTTATATAAGGGCAATAAGATATTCTCAGTCTAATTCTCTATCCCCTTTTTAATGATTCCTAACATCCTGTTTGCTTTTTTGACTGCCGCTGCACACTGCGTGGACGTCTTCAGAGAACTATCCACAATGACTCCAAGATCTCTTTCCTGATTAGAGGAGGGGGAACTTGCAGTTTTTGCAAGTGGCAAAAAGGTCCAAGTGACGGGTGCCCTACGCTTGGCAGAGGCAGCAGAGAGTGGGGTTGTGTAGCTTCCACTCACGATTGAGGTACCCGATCCGGCTGAATGTGTCCACCAGAGTTTTCTGCATTCCCGGGAGGTATGTCACGCAGAGTGTGACACTGTGGCAGATATACCAGTTCCAGAGGCAGATGGTCTCCACACCGGGTGACCAGGACTTGGTGCCTCCCTGCCTGTTTATGTATGCTGCTGCAGTGGTATTGTAGGAAAGGAGATGAACATAGCATGCTCGGATAAAGGGCAGGAATGCAAGGCAGGCAAGGCGGATTGCCCACACCTTCAGGATACTGATGTGCATGTGGGCCTTGTGCCGAGTCCAAGCCCCTGGGATGGCATGGCCATCCAGGGTGAGCACCTGAACCAGCTAGGGAGGCATCTGTGGTGAGGGTGGTGGTTGGGATGGGAGTGGGGCAGGGGGTGCCTATCATCACTTTGGAAGGGTTGGTCCACTAGGTGAGAGGCCTGGACTAGACTTGGGACAATCAGTGTGACATCCAGGTGGTCAACATGGAGCCTGCAGACTGATATGAGCCACAACTATAGACAGCGCATGTGCAAGCGGGCATGCAGTGTCACAAGGGTGCAGGCTGCCATGTGGCCAACGAGGCAGAGACAGTGACACATCGTGGTGTGTGGGTTGCGACATAGGACTGCTGTCTGGGTGGTGAAATGGCCTGCTGGGAGAAAGGCGCTAGCCACCATGGAATCCAGGCATGCCCCAATGAAGTGGATTGTCTGTGTTGGGAAGAGCATGGATTTTTCCTTGTGGATTTGGATACCAAGAGTGGGAAGGAGAGAACAAAGAGCACAGATGGCTGACGTCATCTCAGTGAGGCAGTCATCTAAGGAAGGGAACACAGAGTACCCCAGCCACCTTAATTGAGCTGCCACGACCACGAAGACTTTGGTGAAGACCCTTGGGGCTGTTGCAATGCCGAAGGGGAGGACTCTGAACTGGTAGTTGTTGTCACCCATGCAAAAGCAAAGAAACTTGCAGAGGGCTGGGCAGATGTCAGGGTGGAAATACGCATCCTTCATGTTGAGAGCTGTGAACCATGACCCCTGGGCAAGGTAGGAGATGATGAAAGCGAGAGTCACCATACAGAACTCAGTTTTCATGATGTATTGAGTAGTCAGAGATCGAGAAGGGGATGAGAAAGTATGGGGAGTAGAAGCTTTTGCTGACTAAGGGATTAGACACTGGTTCTATTGTGCCTTTCACAAGGAGGGTGTCTGCCTCGTGTTGTAGGAGGTTGCGATGAGAATCCCACTAGGCATCTGGGGGGGCGGGAGGCGCGCAGCGGGAAGGGAAAGCAATTTGATTGAGTAACCGTGCTGCATGATCTCTAATACCCAACAGTCCGTGATGAGGATGTGGAAAAAGCTAATGTGCTCAATGCTTTTTTTGCCTCTGTCTTCACTAACAAGGACAGCTCCCAGACTGCTGCGCTGGGCATCACAACATGGGGAGTAGATGGCCAGCCCTCTGTGGAGAAAGAGGTGGTTAGGGACTATTTAGAAAAGCTGGACGTGCACAAGTCCATGGGGCCGGACGAGTTGCATCCGAGAGTGCTAAAGGAATTGGCGGATGTGATTGCAGAGCCATTGGCCATTATCTTTGAAAACTCGTGGCGAACGGGGGAAGTCCCAGATGACTGGAAAAAGGCTAATGTAGTGCCAATCTTTAAAAAAGGGAAGAAGGAGGATCCTGGGAACTACAGGCCAGTCAGCCTCACCTCAGTCCCCGGAAAAATCATGGAGCAGGTCCTCAAGGAATCAATCCTGAAGCACTTAGAGGAGAGGAAAGTGATCAGGAACAGCCAGCATGGATTCACCAAGGGTAGGTCATGCCTGACTAATCTAATCGCCTTCTATGATGAGATTACTCGTTCTGTGGATGAACGGAAAGCAGTGGATGTATTGTTTCTTGACTTTAGCAAAGCTATTGACACGGTCTCCCACAGTATTCTTGTCAGCAAGTTAAAGAAGTATGGGCTGGATGAATGCACTATAAGGTGGGTAGAAAGTTGGCTAGATTGTCGGGCTCAACGGGTAGTGATCAATGGCTCCATGTCTAGTTGGCAGCCGGTGTCAAGTGGAGAGCCCCAGGGGTCGGTCCTGGGGCCGGTTTTGTTCAATATCTTCATAAATGATCTGGAGGATGGTGTGGATTGCACTCTCAGCAAATTTGCGGATGATACTAAACTGGGAGGAGTGGTAGATACGCTGGAGGGCAGGGATAGGATACAGAGGGACCTAGACAAATTGGAGGATTGGGCCAAAAGAAATCTGATGAGGTTCAATAAGGATAACTGCACTTAGGACGGAAGAACCCAATGCACAGCTACAGACTAGGGACCGAATGGCTAGGCAGCAGTTCTGCGGAAAAGGACCTAGGGGTGACAGTGGACGAGAAGCTGGATATGAGTCAGCAGTGTGCCCTTGTTGCCAAGAAGGCCAATGGCATTTTGGGATGTATAAGTAGGGGCATAGCGAGCAGATCGAGGGACATGATCGTTCCCCTCTATTCGACATTGGTGAGGCCTCATCTGGAGTACTGTGTCCAGTTTTGGGCCCCACACTACAAGAAGGATGTGGATAAATTGGAGAGAGTCCAGCGAAGGGCAACAAAAATGATTAGGGGTCTGGAACACATGACTTATGAGGAGAGGCTGAGGGAACTGGGATTGTTTAGTCTGCAGAAGAGAAGAATGAGGGGGGATTTGATAGCTGCTTTCAACTACCTGAGAGGTGGTTCCAGAGAGGATGGTTCTAGACTATTCTCAGTGGTAGAAGAGGACAGGACAAGGAGTAATGGTCTCAAGTTGCAGTGGGGGAGGTTTAGGTTGGATATTAGGAAAAACTTTTTCACTAGAAGGGTGGTGAAACACTGGAATGCGTTACCTAGGGAGGTGGTAGAATCTCCTTCCTTAGAAGTTTTTAAGGTCAGGCTTGACAAAGCCCTGGCTGGGATGATTTAATTGGGGATTGGTCCTGCTTTGAGCAGGGGGTTGGACTAGATGACCTCCTGAGGTCCCTTCCAACCCTGATATTCTATGATTCTATGATCTTGTCCCAATCATGGACAAATAAGGCAAGATGGTCCTCAAAGGTTGCGGGGCTGGGGATGGTGATGTGGGGGGTTCGCAGGTCTCAACATCCACATCAAAACTGTCCCTTTGGTGGATGCCATGGTGCTGCAGAGGAGGTGGCGGTGGCTGAATGTCGCAGACACTGTGACTGAGCACGCTGTTGTGCAGGCTCCTGATACCGGGGGTAGGTGGCCTGGTATGGTGCATAGGAGCATAACTGGATTGCTTTTGACCAGGTGCCAGGATGTATTTCCCAAGAGACCAGAGTGTTGCTCTAAAGTCCTTCAGAGAGTGGAGGGACTTGTCTGTCTTCACTTAGAACAAATTGTCCTTGTCAAAGGAGGAGGTCCGGGATGATGGTCTCCCTGGGGAAGCCAGAGGACTGCAGCAAGGGACTGGAAGGATGTATTTGCTGCATCCACTGCAGCTTGGAGGCTGACCTTGGCCATCAGGCGACCTTCCTCCACTGGGGCCTGGAAGTGCTGCTGTTTGTCCTATGGCAGATCCATAGCTTGGCATAGTTATGAAAGTCATACTTCGCTAGCAGAGTACAATAGTTAAGAGATGTGGAACTGCAGGGCTGTGGAGGAGTATACCTTATGGGCCAGGAAGTCGAGCGTTTGGCTGCCATAGGGGTTAGAAGCTCCTCACCCATTCAGTCACCGTGTGCACCACTAGCAAAGTGTGTGTGGGGTGGGGGGAAGAAGAGAAAAAAGAAAGTCACCCCCTTGGATGGGACAAAGTACCAACGTTCCGACCTCTTAGGCATGGGGATACATGAAACTGGTGTGTGCCGGACTGCTTATGCAGACTGGAAGATTGCGTGACGTGCGATGGTCCCCTGGGCTGGAGGATGTCCAACAGCTGGTGGTGTTGGTCCTGGACTTCCTCTAGAGGTGCCCAAGTCCAGAAACTCCTGCTGCAGCACCTCTTGGTGCTGGCAGTGATCAACAGGGCTCTGTGTTTGTAGCGGAAGTCATGGAGTCGATGACTTTCTGTGACCTCCATAACTTCTGCGGTGGCCAATGTGGCTGCCCCCAGGCCTGCCCAAGCAGCTGGCTACAGGAGTGGCTCTGCAGCCAGCTCGGGTGACCCTGCAGTCAGCTGCACCAGCCGCTGTTAGAGCAGCCCCGGGCACCACCCAAGCAGCAACTGGTATGACTGGTCCTGGGGATCACCTGAGCAGTGATCTTAGGGGCAGCTGGAGCAGCCACTTTTGGCAGACCCTGGCAGCGGTCCCTGGAAACAGCCACTATTGGTGAACCCTGGCAGCAGTCCCTGGGTGGCCGGAGCAGCCCTTGCTCAATGGCCCCTGGACAGACGGAGCAGCCACTGATCAGCAGCCTCTGGCAGCTGGAGCCGCTGGCCCTGTCCCCGCCAGCAGCAGCCCCCACTTTTCACCAGCAGCAGGCCCCAGCTCCTCCTGAGGCACCCCCCTCCAGCAGTGCTCCCCCCAAAGATTTAGTCAGAAGTATTTATAGTATCAATCATGGACAGGTCACGGGCTGTGAATTTTGATTTATTGCCCGCGATCTGTCCATGACTTTTACTAAAAATACCCATCACAAATTGTAGCCTTAATCATCAGGAGGCAAGAGGGCTGGGGAAATCAGGGCTTCGTCGGGAGAGGATGAGACAACCATTGGTATTGGCTCCCACTCAGTCTCTGTTTCCGGTGCGAACTGGGCATTTCCAGCACAGGAGCCCAGACAAAAGCTTGCGAGACCTGGGAAGGCAGATATGGGCAGTGTTACAGGTCCCTGGGCGGCCATTGTGCCCAGTGGGTTGGGTCCCAGGGGTACAGAGGCCCCAAGGGTATCTATACCAGGGCATCTATACCAGGGCGGTAGCACCCAAGCATATCCTGCCTGGTGCAGCGGTCACACCTGGGAGTCTGAACTGCACAGGGACACAGGGGAGAATGACGGTTCCTCTGCAGAACAGCCACCTGAGTCCAAAGAGAACTCCGGTAGCGGTGGAGCCCTCAGTGCCAACGGCCGAAGTGCAACTGCCAGGTGTGGTCTCTGGCCCAAGAGAAGCCAAAGAAGCGGTGTGTCCACTGGAGTAGGGGGCTGTTGTACCAAGAGCAGCGGAAATGGCAGGTCTGGATGCGCCATTGGGAGCAGAGGCTTGATGCACCCGGGTGTCTAGGAGACATTTCTCCGACGGCTGGAGTGTGGAGGCATGTGCAGTGTGGAGACTCTGGTTGTGATGGAGGTGCATGCCATGGAGGGCTGTCGTGTACCTTTTGCCTCTTAGCTTTACCCCTGGAAGAGAGGAGCTTAGGTGGGGTCCACATGCAACGTCTCACCCGACATGGCATGGCTCAGGGACCAAATGCTGTGCTTAGTGGAAGTCTGCAACAGGGACATGCCGCGATGCCCATTAGAGAGCTTATGACCCTCATGCTTGGACTTGTCCTGTGCTAGTGATACCATCGGATCCAGACAGGAAGTAGTGGGTGGGGCACTCACCACTGGTGAAGGACAGTGCACCGTTGGTTGTACTGGATCCGGATCGGATTCCACAAGTGGATAGCCTCCTCTTCCATAAGGAATTTCCGGAATCACAAAAGGTGGGTCCATGAGGGAAAAGACTTGCAGATCTCACAGTGTGCAGCAAGATGTGCAACCCCCAAGCAGTACAAGCAGCAGCAGTGCTTGTCGCTCATTGAGAACGAGCGAGGGCACAACAAAGTTTTTGAACCCAGAACATAGGGCATGGTCCTCAACGAAGTTGGGGTGGGCACCGAGTGGGGCAAAACCAACTACACTAACTAACTATGAACTATCTACACAAGAAGATTAAACAAGCTAACATATACACAGACAAAGCATTCTCATAGCAGACTACGAGCATGGAGGAAAGAAGATTCCGACTCCAACCATGTGGCGGTGCTAGGGAACTGAAAGACTGTCGTCCCGCACAGCCTCTTATAACCTCACCTGGAGCACGAGGCAACGTATGACACACGTGCAGGTCAACAGATATTGCTACTGAAAACTTCTGGCTCTGGCGCATGGCGTGCATGCCCACCTGTGTTTCAAATACTTATAGGACTATCACTTGAAGAAAAATCAGATTCTCAGACCAGAAGGGACCACTGTAATCATCTAGTCTGATTTCCTGTGTAGCACAGGCCATAAAACTTCCCCAAAATAATTCCTAGAGCAGATCTTTTATAAAAACATCTGATCTCGATTTAAAAATGGTTAATGATGGAGAATCCACTATGATCCTTTGTAAATTGTTTCTATGATTAATTACTCTCACTGTTAAAAATGTACGCCTCATTTCCAGTCTGAATTCATCTAGCTTCAACTTCCAGCCATTGGATCATTTTGTCAACTAGGCTGAAAAACCCATTATTAAATATTTGTTCCCCACGTAGGTACTTAGACTGATCAAGTCACCCCTCAATCTTCTCTTTGTTAAGCTAAACAAATTGAGCTCCTTGTGTCTATCATAAGGCAAGTTTTCTAATTCTTCAATCATTTCTTGTGGCACTTCTCTGAACCCTCTTCAATTTATCAACATTCTTCTTGAATTGGACACAGTATTCCAGCAGCGGTCACATCATTGCCAAATATAGAGGTAAAATAGCCTCTTTACTCCTCCTCAAGATCCAAGTTTATGGATCCCAGGATCGCATTAGCTCTTTTGGCCACTGTGTCACACTGGGAGCTCATATTCAAATTATCCACCAAGACCCCCAAATCTTTTTTCAGAGTCACTGCTTCCCAGGATAGAGTCCCCCATCCTGTAAGTATACACTACATTCTTTGTTCCTACATGAATTCATTTACATTTAGCCATATTGTTTGCTTGTGGCCAGTTTACCAAGAGATCTAGATCACTCTGTCCTCTTGATTACTTACCACTCCCCTAATTTGTGTGCTATCTGCAAACCTTATCAGGGTTAATTTTGTTTTCTTACATGTCATTGATAATTATGTTAAATAGCATAGGGTCAAGAACTGATGCCTGCAGGACCCCACTGGAAACAATAATGTTTACCCATTTACAGTTACATTTTAAGACCTATCAGTCAGTTTTTAATCCATTTAATATGTGCAACGTTAATTTTATACCATTCTGTTTTTTTAATCAAAATGTCATATGGTACCAACTCAAACACCTTACAGATATCTAAGTATATTATGTCAACACAATCCAATTTATCAACCAAACTTGTAATCTCATAAAAAAAGATATCAAGTTAGTTTGAAAGGATCTATTTTCTGTAAACCCATGTTGATTTACATTTATTATATTACTATCCTTTAGTTCTTTATTTTTTGAGTCCCATATCAGCCATTCCATTATCTTGCCTGGGATCAATGTCCGGCTGGCCATCCCATTTTTTACCCTTTTTAAAACCTGGCAAGACATTTGCTTTCTTTCAGTCTTCTAGAACTTCTCCAGTGTTCCAAGATTTATTGAAAACCAACATTAATGGTCCAGAAAGCTCCTCGGCCAACTCTTTTACAACCCTTGGACGCAAATTATCTGGACTTACTGATTTAAAAATATCTAACTTTAATAGCTTCAGTTTAACATCCTCCAGATATACCAGTGAAATGGAAAGAGTGTTATCACCATATGGTGAAACTATATCATCTGTTTTTCCCCAAATATAGAACAGAAATATTTATTGACCCCCTCTGCCTTTTCTGCATTATTATTGATAATTCTACTATTTCCATCTGATAATGGACCAATACCATTGTCAGGATTCTTTTTGTTCTGAATATACTTTAAAACTCTTTATTGTCCTTAACTTTGCTATTCATAGATTTCTCCTTGTGTCCTTTGGTGCCATTATCAATGTTTTACAATTCCTAACTTCTGATTTATATTCGTTACTACCAATTTCTCTTTCTTCTACTGGGGGGAGGGGGGGGGAAGAGAAGGAAAGAGAGAGTAATCTACTAGATTTCAGCACCAAAAAGGGTTTGAGGTCAGAGAGATTATTAAAATCTGATTATTGTTAGCAAAAGAAATAATCCAGAACAAGGTTTGGAATCTACATCATACTTGCAAGGTGCTGGAACTCCACACTATCCGGGCTGGAGTTCTCCATCAGGTCTCTGAACAAGTGCTTGTATCTAAGACAGACAGGATAAAGGGGTGTAGTCACATTTCATATACAGTCACCATCAGCAGCATCTCCTATTGTTGATAGTACAAGGGATGAGAAAGTTCCAGCTTTTGGAAAGGGAGGACTAATCAGTCAGTCTTGAAGCACTTCCCCTCGCTCAGTACAGTCAGTTCCCCCTTCTTCTCCACACATACACCAAATGTTTATCACAATCTGGAGAGACCTCAGATAACTGCATAGCTCCCTGTATCCCCACCACACACACACCTTGGAATCTGTGTGGGCTGCGATGGAATGTTCTGACCTGGGGTCACTACAGCCATTCTACCTCTATCCACCAGCAACAGACTACAGTTCCATGGGGTCCCCTCTCTTCACCTCTGATTATTCCTAGTACTAATCTTGGTGCTAAAATGACATCTGAAGGCTCAAGGCTGCTTCCTTACTGATGGAACCTCTGTAGTGGCAGAGGGAGCAGATCCTCCAGCTGCCATCCCAGGAACTCAGGTCGAGACTCTTGAAGCTTCTTAAACCGGCAAAATGCCTTATTCTTCTTCACCTGCTCCTGTGTGTGACCAAGCAAAGATGAAACATAGGTTTGAAGTACCAGAAAGAAGTAGTATATTTTAGTGGTTTGAGTGGGGACCCTAGAAAAGAACATCTACTTACCCTACAGTAACTGGGTTCTTCAAGCTGTTGAGAGCCACAGACTACATTACAGGTGTGCATGCACCTTACGCATGTGAGACATTTTGTTGTGGCTCGCAGTGTCCATCGGGATGGTGCATGCACCCTTGTGCCCCCTCCCATATGAAGGCAGAAAGGGTAGGGTTCCCATGACCCTCACTTGCAGTCCAAAGCCTGGGTTGCTGAGTGATCTGTACTGAGTTTGGATCTATTCAATATCATCATAAATGAGTTAGCTAATGGGATAGAGAGTATACTTATAAAGCTTGTGGATGATACTAAGCTTGTGGAGGGGGTTTGCAAGCACTTTGGAGGGCAGGATTAGAATTCAAAATACTCTAAAAAACTGGAGAAATGGTCTGAAATAAACAGAATGAAATTCAATACGGATTAAGGCGAGATATGACAGAGGTCTATAAAATCATGACTGGTGTGGAGAAAGTAAATAAGAAAAAGTGTTATTTACTCCTCCTCATAACACAAAAACCAGGGGTCACCAAATGAAATTAATAGGCAGCAGATTTAAACAATAAAAGGAAGTATTTCTTCACACAACTCACAGTCAACCTGTGGAACTCTTTGCCAGAGGATGTTGTGAAGGCCAAGACTATGACAGGGTTCAAAAAAGAACTAAATAAATTCATGGATGATATGTCCATCAATGGCAATTAGCCAGGATGGGCGGGATGGCGTCCCTAGCCTCCGTTTGCCAGAAGCTGGAAATGGGCAACGGAATGGATCACTTGATTACCTATTCTGTTCATTCCCTCTGGGGCACCTGGCATTGGCCACTGTCGAAAGACAGGATACAGGACTAGATGGACCTTTGGTCTGACCCAATATGGCCATTCATATGTTCTAAGGAAAAGTGCACCATACTACATTTAGGAAGGAATAATCAACTGCACAAATACAAAATGGGAAGTAACTACCTTGGAAGGAGTACTGCAGAAAAGGATCTGGGATTATAGTGGATCACAAACTAAATATGAGTCAACAATGTAAAAGTGTTGCCAAAAAAAAAAAAAAAAAAAAGCGTTATCATTCGCAGGAGTGTTGTAAGCAAGACACAAAGTTATTCTTCCACTCTACTTAGCACTGATAAGGTCTCAACCAGGAGTACTGTGTCCAGTTCTGGGCACCATACTTCAGGAAAGATGTGGACAAATTGGAGAAAGTCCAGAGAAGAGCAACAAAGGTCTAGAAAATACGACTGAGGAGGAAAGATTGAAAGGAAATCAGGTGTATTTAGTTTGGAGACGAGAAGACTCAGGGGGGACATGATTATAGTCTTCAAGTACATGAAACGCTGTTGTAAAGAAGGGCATGATAAAATTGTTCTCCTTAACCACTGAGGACGGGACAAGAAGTAATGGGCTTAAATTGGAGCAAGGGAGATTAAGGTTAGACATTAGGAAAAACTTCCTAAACGTAAGGGTAGTTAAGCACTAGAACAAATTACCTAGGAAGGTTGTGAAATCTCTGTTATTGTCTACTCTGTTCTTAAAAACCTCCAAACAACGGTCAGGTATGGTGTAGATAATATTTTGTCCCGCCTCAGTGCAGGGGACTGGATAGATGACCTGTCAACAGTCTCTTCCAGTCCTACATTTCTGTGTTATCACAGCGCCGATCCCCTTCAGCACAGCTGATTTCAGGATCAGGTGGAAAGCCTAGAGTGAGAGATAGGAGGCAGAAAGGATCACACAAGGGAGGGGAAGACAGAGCAGGATCTCAAACATATTAGGTTGGGATCCTCACTGGCGCAGTGCTAATGGTCAAGTATCACCACTGAAGTATCAAGGTCTGGAGTCATGGCAACAATCTTTCTGCCGCAGCCATGGTGATGGTAAAAAGTTCTTTTCTCTCCTCTCCCTGAAGTCTTTTTAAGGACCCACAAAAAGGCAATGAGTAGAATAAGCCATCCTCATTATTCTTACAAGTAATTAGGCCATATTTCCAATGTACCAATTTTAGTTAATTAATTTCTGCTCTTCTTTTACACCAGTCATAATCTTAACACAGTACTTGAGCATTATCAGTAGACTCTTTCTTTAAATTAATTCAGTCTGTCTCCTTCCCATATCTTTTCTTCAAGAGTTTTATATAACAGATCATTATGACTATTCATAAACCTTTACCCACTTTTCATTAGTTAGGCTAACAATTAACGTAGGCCTGCTAGGCCTCACTTATAACAACAAATGGGACACCTTTCACTAAGGTGGAGGGGTGAGGATTCTCAAGGAATGCAAAATTGCTTTAGACAATTTCAAGTGAGTGTAGGTAGATCAGTCAGTCCTCTTGTAGAATAATTCCAAGCTCTCAAAGGGCATTTCCTCATTTGTGGCTTGTACCTCTTGGGGGATACCCAAAGCCACAATTCTCTCTGCATGGTCACTGCAGTGATTGTGGACACAGCCATGATATCCGAGACATCAGTTGCCCTTCCTGTGTTATGTGTTTTAGCTCCTCTCTGCTCTCATAAGCAAGCTTAGCCACAAAGGGTGTCACCCTGTCCCTAGTCAAATCATATCTGCCAAGTAAGGCCTGGTAGTTGGCCACCCTCAACTGAAGTAAAGCCAATGAGTACAGTTCTCTTGCAAAAAGATCTAAATGTTTGGGATATTTGTGTTTTGGTATGCTCTTGATAGAACATGTCTTCTCTTGAACAGTCACGATAACTAGAGAGCCAGGGTTGGCATGGGTATAAAAGTATTCAAACCTCAAGAGGGGTAACTGGTAGGTACCATTTCTCAATTAGTTTTGATGTTGGTGTTATAATGACTGGTGTCTACCACAGAGTTCTCGCTGGATCTAGGAGCCCCTCATTTACGGGGAGGGCGGGCAGGACCAACAGAAAATGTCAAATAACTTGTGGGATTTTTCAGAGATGACTGCAGTCTCTGTCTCCAAGGTGTCAGAAATCTGCATAAGGAACTCCTGAAAAGCCTTGAAATCATCCAGTGCCAGGTCTACCGTCTCATCCAGCAAAGATGAAGAAAGATCCTTAGGAAGTGACAAAGGATAGTGGCACACTTCTGAATCTTGCTCCTTTTGGTGCTCCAGCGACATGTCTTGCTAGGAAAGCCACTTGAGCGAGTGGATTTTCTCCTCCTCCATGATGGCAGGCACCAGCTCTTTGAGGCTTGTGAAGGTGGGCCCCAATAGGTGGCATCCTGTATGTGTATCAGTAGCTAATGGGTTGCTGGCTGGACCAGTGGTTGAACTCTGTAGAAGTCCTCAGGTTTCTCAGTGGCAGCCCTCATGGAACTTAGAGGGGAGCTAAGTTCCCTCTAAGCTGCATGGCTGCGCAGCTGCCTATTAAGCCCCACACATCACCTCCATATTGGTGCACACAAAATTAATTTTGCACATGGACGTAAAAAATTAGAGGGAACACTGGAGGGGAAGCAAGAAAAAAAGTGTGCTCTGGGGATGGAGAGGAGTGGTACACCTCCTCCATAGGCGATGCTGCTGGTAGAGTGCTGTCAGTACCAAGATCTGTGTCAATATTTGTGCATTCTGAGTCTGTTCTTCCAGAGCCAGAGTCGACATTGGCAGGGACACTGCTGGTACTGGGCCCAGCAAAGTCTGCTGCATCACAGTCTGCTCCTTCTTGCCAGTCCTCAACACCATGCAGGACCTGGCCAGCTTGTTTCCCTAACATTTTCTTGTACCTCTGAGAGGACACCAACCTCCTTCTCAAGCTCCCTCTCCAGTGCTCAGAGAAGCCACCTGTTGCACTCTGCTTCAACTTCCGAGGTGTCAACTTCAGTGTCAAGACTTAGTGGTTTCAGTACTAGAGGGAATGCCGGTACCGAAGTCAATGCCGGCACCAGGTCTTGTCTCAGCATCATTTTTCCCTGCAGAGGTCTTCAGAGTTCCCTGCCTTCTTGATTGATTGCTGGACAATGTGGGCTTGAGTGTTAGAAGGGTCTTAGAGCCTGGTTTTTCTGGAGCAATCTGATCCAGGAGGTGCATCTTAGGACTTGACAGTCCTTGAAGAGAAGGATAGGCAGACCAAGCACCTGCTTAGGATATGGGATTCTCCTAAGCAGAACACGCACCTGCTGTGCCTCTTTTAGAAGAATTAGTCCAAAGGATGGGCAAGGCTAGAAACCTCTGAGTTTAGAGTCCCACGTTTTTAGTTCTTTGTACAGGGGAATGTGTATCTGTGGAGGGGAAGCAGGGGATGTACAGGGTGGTCTGAGCAGTAACATTTGATTCAAACAAGTATTAGAACAGATTAGAGTGATAGGTTGTTCTGAAGATTCTCAGAAGTTTTTGAGGTGTTCAAGCCTGAGCTAAGGTGTAGTGGCTGAGACACCAGCTGGATTCCATCTTGCTGCCATGGAGGTAAGAAGGAACAGAGAGGATCATAGAAGATATGGGTTGGAAGAAACCTCAGGAGGTCATCTAGTCCAACCCCCTGCTCAATGCAGGACCAACCCCAACTAAATCATCCCAGTCAGGGCTTTGTCAAGCCAGGCCTTAAAAACCTCTAAGGATGGAGATTTGAGTCTCCATCACCTCCCTAGGTAACCCATTCCAGTGCTTCACCACCCTCCTAGTGAAATAGTTTTTCCTAATATCCAACCTAGACCTCCACCACTTCAACTTGAGACCATTCTTCCTTGTTCTGTCATCTGCCATCACTGAGAACAGCCTAACTCCATCCTCTTTGGAACCCCCCCTTCAGGTAGTTGAAGGCTGCTATCAAATCCCCCCTCACTCTTCTCTTCTGCAGACTAAATAAGCCCAGTTCCCTCAGCCTCCCCTCATAAGTCATGTGCCCCAGCCCCCTAATAATTTTTATTACCCTCTGTTGGATTCTCTCCAATTTGTCCACATCCTTTATGTATTGGGGGGCCCAAAACTGGATGCAATACTCCAGATGTGGCCTCACCAGTGCCGAATAGAGGGGAATAATCACTTCACTCAAACTGCTGGCAATGCTCCTACTAATGCAGTCCAAAATGCTGTTAGCCTTCTTAGCAAAAAGGGCACACTGCTGACTCATATCTAGCTTCTCATCCACTGTAATCCCCAGGTCCTTTTCTCCAGAACTGCTGCTTAGCTGGTCCCCAGCCTGTAGCACTGCGTGGAATTCTTCCATCCTCAGTGCAGGACTCTGCACTTGTCCTTGTTGAACCTCATCAGATTTCTTTTGGCCAAATCCTCCAATTTGTCAAGGTCACTCTGGACCCTATCCCTACCCTCCAGTTTATCTACCTCTCCCCAGCTTAGTATCATCCACAAACTTGCTGAGGGTGCAATCCATCCCATCATCCAGATCATTAATGAAGATGTTGAACAAAACCAGCCCCAGGTCAGACCCCTGGGGCACTCCACTTGATTCCGGCTGCCAACTAGACATTGAGTCATTGATCACTACCCATTGAGACTGACTATCTAGCCATCTTTCTATCCACCTTATAGTGCATTCATCCAATCCATACTTTTTTAACTTGCTGGCAAGAATACTGTGGGAGACCGTATCAAAAGCTTTGCTACTGTCAAGGTATATCACATCCACGCTTTCCCCATATGCACAGAGCCAGTTATCTCATCATAGAAAGCAATCAGGTTGGTTAGGCATGGCTTGCCCTTGGTGAATCCATGTTGACTGTTCCTGATCACCTTCCTCTCCTCCAAGTGCTTCAAAATGGATTCCTTGAGGACCTGCTCTATGATCTTTTCAGGGACTGAGGTGAGGCTGACCGGTCTGTAGTTCCCCAGATTCTCCTTCTTTTCTTTTTTAAAGATGGATACTATATTTTCCTTTTTCCAGTCGCCTGGGACCTCCCCCGATCGCCATGAGTTTTCAAAGCTAACGGCCAATGGCTCTGCAATCACAACACCCAACTCCCTCAGCACCCTCAGATGCATTATATCCAGCCCTATGGACTTATGCATGTCCAGCTTTTCTAAATAGTCCTTAACCTGTTCTTTCACCACTGAAAGCTGCTCACCTCCTCCCCATACTGTGCTGCCCAGTGCAGCATTCTGGGAGCTGACCTTTCCTGTGAAGACTGAGGCAAAAAAAGCATTGAGTACTTCAGCTTTTCCCCCCCATCATCTGTCACTAGGTTGCCTCCCCCATTCAGTAATGGTCCAACACCCCTTTTACGCCCTTGTAAAAGAGCACGAAGAGTCACTGGGAACATCCACCATCCTGATGGACACGGCTAGTCAAAAAATATCTGGTCCTGTGCATGAGACACATGTACACTTATAGTGGGATCCAGACTGACACATACCTAAAGAACCACCAGAACTCCCAAATCCTATCTAAACGCATCTGACACTAACTGATTTTGTGACATTCGGCAAGCCACTTCTCCCTCTCCAAGCCACCATTTCCCACTTTCAGAGAGGATAACAGTACTGACACACCTCATAAACGTATGTATGTGTGTGCATGAGAAAGATAAACTAGTTCTTATAAATACTTTTAAAAAGAGTGTCTAAAATAGATCTAGGAGTGAAGAGCTCACTAATTTCACTTGTCACCAGTTTAATATGATGTGGAGATGCAGCCTTGCATCATCTTATGGTGAGAACTAAAAACAAGTGTATCTGAGAGATGTGCCTATCCTCCAAGGAGGCCAACAGAGTGCATGTATGCATGCACTCAGAGGTGGGCAAAAGCACATCCTTAATGCTTCCCACCACAATGTCTCCGGAAGTTGGGAAATCTGCACTAATATTAAAATTTTAAAAAGTCAGAGGGTCAAGGGGGTCCTTCTGAGGAAGACTTTTACCCTTCATGCAATTCCCCTAACTTTAGAATACAAGTCATTTAAAAGAGGATTTTATGTAAGACATACTATGTGTTTTGAGAGGGACCTGGCAAGAATGGAAGGGAGGTCTCTTCCCCATCTCCTATAGGAGAAAGTAGATTTGAGGAGGTGGCAAAGGAAAGATATCCTAGCTGGGAGTCCCCCTGTCAGGGTTCTCTTGGTGCTTTACCCAGTAATGGAAAAGGCTAGGAACTCTGGTAATTCTCCAGCCAATTCTGGTAATTGTCTAGCTCCTCCTTCCTAATGATTCCTTTTCAAATTCCCTTGACTGGTGAGTTCGCACTGAGCCAGCCAAAGGAGGAGCAGGAGCCAAATTCCCCAAAACCGGAAGGGAAACTCTTGATTTTAGAAGAGGAAAAGCTGTGCTCCCTCATGATCCCCCTTTATTTAAATCTCTAGTTTTGAAAGTGTGACGTGCTAAATAAGTACTGAATATTTCATCATGGAGGGGCAGGGAGGGGTAACAGTTTGGAACAGGAAACAACTGGTCCCTCACTGCTATCTCTGGAATGAAAGACTGGCATGGCACAAAAAAAAAAGAAAAAAAAAAGGGAGGGGGGCACTCACCTGCAGGGTTTTCTTAGCTTGCTCCAAGTTTTCAGCATAGTGGCCGTAGAGCTCCATATTCTGACAGAAACCCTCCAATCCTAGCCCCAAGTGCCCTCTCTCCAAGTGAAGCAGCAGAATCCTGTGTGCAACGACAGCAACTCAATGAGAGGGCTACATGATCACCAAAATTGCCTTGGCTCCCTCTAGTTTAAGCTCTGTTCTATCCATCATTTTGGGGTCTGTCACCCCCTCACACCCAGAAATTAAATCCAAGATTCATACTCAAGGGATCCAGTAGGAACTAAAACAGAATATTCTCTAAAACATTGGAAAGCTCACTTTCTATGGCTAAAAAAACCCTACCCAGCAAGTGACCAGCGTGTGGGTAGGCATATGAATAGTTTAATAATATAGTACCTTATATGCGCAATAGCTTATGGCTAATATAAATATATATATAAATTTAGAATCAATAACTCCAAAAACCAGAAACAAATTTTAAACACACAACTTAAAATACAAAATTAGCCCTTCTCTAAAATCAGTTACACCTGTAAAATCACCACCCGTAAAATGATATATGCAATAAGAAAAAAAAATTAGGAATACATTATTTCACTGAGGTCAAAGGTAGCCTCTCTTTCACTACTTTTTCTTATTTTTATGGCTGATCAGGCAAATAGGGGAACAGCCCAAATATCTGAAACATTTTCTGTACATAGCAAATATTCTAATTTCTGAGCTGACATGGTAAAAGGCATCTGGGCCAGGAAGAGAGACAAACTATATATTTCTCAGATGGCAGTACAGGTTACAAGACAACAAACAGCATGATTAGTTTTCAACCTGGCTAGACTGAGATGGACAAAGAATTATGTCTCTCAGTACCACTTCCAAATAGGCCATCTGTGTAGCATGGAAATGGAGGCCTATAAAGGCCCTCCCCTTAATAGACTGTTGTTCAAAATTCGTGACTGAGTCCCCAGTGAAGTGATCAGACAGCAGTGAAGTGCAGGACATCGTTAAGAGCAGGTATAGTAAAATGCGATGAGCCGGGCATATAGCGAGGCTCACTGACAATTGATGGACTGCAGCTTGTCGCCGAGTGGTACATACGGGAACTGAAACGACCACTCGGCCGACCTCCAAAGAGATGGGAAGATTTTATCGTGAAAAGACATGGCCACACATGGAGAAGGAAGGCCAGGATACGAGAAGAATGGAAGACGTGTTGTGATCGGTGCAATCTATACGAGGGCTGAAGGGCCAATCCATCAAGGTGATCAGGGTGTTCAAAATATCCAAATATTTCTCATAGCTATGGATTATCTCGATACATGTGCGCAGGTCAGCAGCTCCCTGGGCACATCTCCAAGCCCCACCAATGTTAGTTATCTTCCATCTACGCACTCTCCCACCTATGTGTGGTACTCCCTCAAGCCGGTCACTTACTGGCTGGTGCAATGTATGGATTCCAGGCGACCGAAGATGGCTTCCCGCACAGCTGGCTGCAGTGTCCCTTTGGCCTTCAGAATTGTCACAAAATACTAACCAGGAAAGAGAAGTACACAGAAGGGTTATACCCACAGTCCACACAAGGAAGCAGCTACACTCAGCCCGCAGCAACACCAAGAAACTGCAGGACCCCCCACCCTCAACAGCAGTGAGAGCAAGCATAAGAGAGCTCCTACCCTACTGGCATCAAGAAGGTAAGGCTATTCCTCAGTGACTGTCTTTCCCCATCATCGTACGCAGGTGATGAGCGCCCAAGGAAGCCCCACCGCTACCCCCAGGAAAAGGTCAGCAACTCTTAGGGCTTTATAGTCTGTTATTTTGTTTCATGACAACAAATGAGAATATTATCACCTTCCTTATAAACTTAATTTATTCCTCACTGGACGATCAAACTTTCTGGGCCAACCCCCTCATACCAGCAACCATGCCACTGCACTGGAGGACCTTGGCCAGCACAAATTTATCTGAAAACTCACAGGTCTCGAGCCATGAACAGAGGTAGACTGCACAGAGCTGGATGGGTTTTTTTTTTTTGTTTAAGTATGTTAAGATTCTTTTTGTTCCTAAGTGGTAGAATTTTCAATAATACAGAAAAGGAAATGTTCAATAAGTGCTCCTGTTCTTTATTTGGAAAAAAACCAGATGATATAGTCTCAGCATCATCTGATGAAGAAACTTTCTTGTCCAACAGTAAGTTGGGAGGCTGTTAAACAGCAGCTACTAAAGTAAGATATTTTTAAAATCAGCAGGTCCAGATAATTTGCATCAAGGAGTCCCAAAAGAACTGGTGGAGGAGCTCTTGGAATCCTGGGGAAGTTACAGAGGACTGGTAGAAAGCTAATGTTGTACCAATTTAAAAAAGGGTAAAGGGATGACCTGTGCAATTATAGGCGTGTCAGCCCAACATAGATTCCAGGAAAAGAAAAGCATTGGGTGATACAGGATTTGATTGATAATTATATTCCTTTAATTCTTTAATACTGGATTTAGGGACAGTGGTTTAAGTTTGGCTGATAAAGGTAAGGAAAGCATAAAATCATAGACACATAGGACTATAAAAGATCTTGATGGGTCATTTACTCCAGTCCCCTGCACTGAAGCAGGATTATCTAGACTGTCCAGATGGTGTTTGTTTAACCTATTCTTAAAAACCTTCAGTGACCACTCTAGTTAATTTGTTCCACTAATTAACTACCCTTACAGTCTGGAAGTTTTTCCTAATGTCTAACCTAAATCTCCCTTACTGCAATTTACGCCCATTATTTTTTGTCCTGTCCTCAGTGGATAAGGAGAACAATTTTATCGCGCTTCACTTTATAACAGCCTTAAAGACTGCTATGCTCCCCTTTAGTCTTCTCTTCTCCAGACTAAACAAACAATTTTTTTCAATCTTTCCTCCTCAGTCATATTTTCTAGACCTTTGTTGCTCTCCTCTGGACTTTCTCCAATCTGTACACATCCTGACACAGGGAAGAAAGGTAAGCAGCAGGATACGGACCCTGGACTTCAGGAAAGCAGACTTCGACTCCCTCAGGGAGAGGATGGGTAGGATCCCCTGGGGGACTAACATGAAGGGGAAAGGAGTCCAGGAGAGCTGGCTGTATTTCAAGGAATCCCTGTTGAGGTTACAGGGACAAACCATCCCGATGAGTCGAAAGAATAGTAAATATGGCAGGCGACCAGCTTGGCTTAACGGTGAAATCCTAGCGGATCTTAAACATAAAAAAGAAGCTTACAAGAAGTGGAAGGTTGGACATATGACCAGGGAAGAGTATAAAAATATTGCTCGGGCATGTAGGAATGAAATCAGGAGGGCCAAATCGCACCTGGAACTGCAGCTAGCAAGAGATGTCAAGAGTAACAAGAAGGGTTTCTTCAGGTATGTTGGCAACAAGAAGAAAGCCAAGGAAAGTGTGGGCCCCTTACTGAATGAGGGAGGCAACCTAGTGACAGAGGATGTGGAAAAAGCTAATGTGCTCAATGCTTTTTTTGCCTCTGTCTTCACTAACAAGGACAGCTCCCAGACTGCTGCGCTGGGCATCACAACATGGGGAATAGATGGCCAGCCCTCTGTGGAGAAAGAGGTGGTTAGGGACTATTTAGAAAAGCTGGACGTGCACAAGTCCAAGGAGCCGGACGAGTTGCATCCGAGAGTGCTAAAGGAATTGGCAGATGTGATTGCAGAGCCATTGGCCATTATCTTTGAAAACTCGTGGCGAACGGGGGAAGTCCCAGATGACTGGAAAAAGGCTAATGTAGTGCCAATCTTTAAAAAAGGGAAGAAGGAGGATCCTGGGAACTACAGGCCAGTCAGCCTCACCTCAGTCCCCGGAAAAATCATGGAGCAGGTCCTCAAGGAATCAATCCTGAAGCACTTAGAGGAGAGGAAAGTGATCAGAAACAGTCAGCATGGATTCACTAAGGGTAGGTCATGCCTGACTAACCTAATCGCCTTCTATGATGAGATGACTGGTTTTGTGGATGAAGGGAAAGCAGTGGATGTATTGTTTGACTTTAGCAAAGCT
Source organism: Natator depressus (assembly GCF_965152275.1). Lineage (NCBI taxonomy): Eukaryota > Metazoa > Chordata > Testudines > Cheloniidae > Natator > Natator depressus. The sequence continues at coordinate 56,865 of NC_134238.1, forward strand.
TTTGACACGGTCTCCCACAGTATTCTTGTCAGCAAGTTAAAGAAGTATGGGCTGGATGAATGTACTATAAGGTGGGTAGAAAGTTGGCTAGATTGTCGGGCTCAACGGGTAGTGATCAATGGCTCCATGTCTAGTTGGCAGCCGGTGTCAAGTGGAGTGCCCCAGGGGTCGGTCCTGGGGCCGGTTTTGTTCAATATCTTCATAAATGATCTGGAGGATGGTGTGGACTGCACTCCCAGCAAATTTGCGGATGATACTAAACTGGGAGGAGTGGTAGATACGCTGGAGGGCAGAGATAGGATACAGAGGGACCTAGACAAATTGGAGGATTGGGCCAAAAGAAATCTGATGAGGTTCGATAAGGATAACTGCACTTAGGACGGAAGAACCCAATGCACAGCTACAGACTAGGGACCGAATGGCTAGGCAGCAGTTCTGCGGAAAAGGACCTAGGGGTTACAGTGGATGAGAAGCTGGATATGAGTCAGCAGTGTGCCCTTGTTGCCAAGAAGGCCAATGGCATTTTGGGATGTATAAGTAGGGGCATAGCGAGCAGATCGAGGGACATGATCGTTCCCCTCTATTCAACATTGGTGAGGCCTCATCTGGAGTATTGCATCCAGTTTTGGGCCCCACACTACAAGAAGGATGTGGATAAATTGGAGAGAGTCCAGCGAAGGGCAACAAAAATGATTAGGGGTCTGGAACACATGACTTATGAGGAGAGGCTGAGGGAACTGGGATTGTTTAGTCTGCAGAAGAGAAGAATGAGGGGGGATTTGATAGCTGCTTTCAACTACCTGAGAGGTTGTTCCAGAGAGGATGGTTCTAGACTATTCTCGGTGGTAGAAGAGGACAGGACAAGGAGTAATGGTCTCAAGTTGCAGTGGGGGAGGTTTAGGTTGGATATTAGGAAAAACTTTTTCACTAGGAGGGTGGTGAAACACAGGAATGCGTTACCTAGGGAGGTGGTAGAATCTCCTTCCTTGGAAGTTTTTAAGGTCAGGCTTGACAAAGCCCTGGCTGGGATGATTTGATTGGAGATTGGTCCTGCTTTGAGCAGGGAGTTGGACTAGATGACCTCCTGAGGTCCCTTCCAACCCTGATATTCTATGATTCTATGAAATGGACACAAATCAGAAGTCAAGAATTATAACATTCATAAACCAGTCGGAGAACACTTCAATCTCTCTGGTCACTCGATTTCTGATCTCAAAGTGACTATCCTTCAACAAAAAAACTTCGAAAATAGACTCCAACGAGTGACTGCTGAATTGGAATTCATTTGCAAATTGGATACAATTAACTTAGGCTTGAATAGAGACTGGGAATGGTTGATTCATTATAAAAAGTAACCTATTTCCCCTTGTTTATTCCTTCCCCCTCCCCCACTGTTCCTCAGACATTCTTGTTAAACCCTGGATTTGTGCTGGAAATGGCCCACCTTGATTATCATACACAATGTAAGGAGAGTGGTCACTTTAGATAAGCTATTACCAGCAGGAGAGTGGGGTGGGAGGAGGTATTTTTTCATGCTTTGTGTGTATACTGTAAGGAGAGTGATCACTTAAGATGAGCTATTACCAGTAGGAGAGCGGGGGCAGGGGGGAAACTTTTGTAGAGATAATCAAGGTGGGCCATTTCCAGCAGTTGACAAGAACATCTGAGGAACAGTGGAGGATGAAGGGGGGGAATAAACATGGGGAAATAGTTTTAATTTGTGTAATGACCCATCCACTCCCAGTCTCTATTCAAGCCTAAGTTAATTGTATCCAGTTTGCAAATTAATTTCAATTCAGCAGTCTCTCGCTGGAGTCTGTTTTTGAAGTCTTTTTGTTGTAATATTGTGACCTTTGGGTCTGTAATCGAGTGACTAGAGAGACTGAAGCGTTCTCCGACTGGTTCATGAATGTTATAATTCTTGACATCTGATTTGTGTCCATTTATTCTTTTACGTAGAGACTGTCCAGTTTGACCAATGTACATGGCAGAGGGGCATTGCTGGCACATGATGGCATATATCACATTGGTAGATGTGCAGGTGAACGAGCCTCTGATAGTGTGGCTGATGTGATTAGGCCCTGTGATGGTGTCCCCTGAATAGATATGTGGACACAGCTGGCAACGGGCTTTGTTGCAAGGATAGGTTCCTGGGTTAGTGGTTCTCTTGTGTGGTGTGTGGTTGCTGATGAGTATTTGCTTCAGTTTTGGGGGCTGTCTGTAAGCAAGGACTGGCCTGTCTCCCAAGCGCTGTGAGAGTGATGGCTCATCCTTCAGAATAGGTTGTAGATCCTTGATAATGCATTGGAAAGGTTTTAGTTGGGGGCTGAAGGTGATGGCTAGTGGCGTGCTGTTATTTTCTTTGTTGGGCCTGTCCTGTAGTAGGTGACTTCTGGGTACTCTTCTGGCTCTGACAATCTGTTTCTTCATTTCAGCAGGTGGGTACTGTAGTTGTAACAATGCTTGATAGAGATCTTGTAAGTGTTTGTCTCTGTCTGAGGGGTTGGAGCAAATGTGGTTGTATCGCAGAGCTTGGCTGTAGACGATGGATCGTGTGGTGTGGTCTGGGTGAAAGCTGGAGGCATGTAGGTAGGAATAGCGGTCAGTAGGTTTCCGGTATAGCGTGGTGTTTATGTGACCATCGCTAAATAGCACTGTAGTGTCCAGGAAGTGGATCTCTTGTGTGGACTGAACCAGGCTGAGGTTGATGTTGGGATGGAAATTGTTGAAATCGTGGTGGAATTCCTCAAGGGCTTCTTTTCCATGGGTCCAGATGAAGACGATGTCATCAATATAGAGCAAGTAGAGTAGGGGCATTAGGGGACGAGAGCTGAGGAAGCGTTGTTCTAAGTCAGCCATAAAAATATTGGCATACTGTGGGGCCATGCGGATACCCATAGCAGTGCCGCTGATTTGAAGGTATACATTGTCCCCAAATGTGAAATAGTTATGGGTGAGGACAAAGTCACAAAGTTCAACCACCAGGTTTGCCGTGACATTATCGGGGATACTGTTCCCGACGGCTTGTAGTCCATCTTTGTGTGGAATGTTGGTGTAGAGGGCTTCTACATCCATAGTGGCCAGGATGGTGTTATCAGGAAGATCACTGATGGATTATAGTTTCCTTAGGAAGTCAGTGGTGTTTATTCCCCCCCACCACGCCCCCTGCTTCTCAGACGTTCCTGTTAACTGCTGGGAATGGCCCACCTCGATTATCACTACAAAAGGTTTTCTCCGCCGCCCCCTCCCCGGCTCGTAATAGCTCATCTTAAGTGATCACTCTCCTTACAGTGTGTATGATAACACCCATTTTTTCATGTTCTGTGTGTATATAAATCTCCTCACTGTATTTTCCACTGAATGCATCCGATGAAGTGAGCTGTAGCTCACGAAAGCTTATGCTCAAATAAATTGGTTAGTCTCTAAGGTTCCACTAGTACTCCTTTTCTTTTTTCAAATAGCTAAACTGGACCCACAGAAGTAGCTACTTAGGGCTTGGCTACACTTGCAAGTTAGAGCACATTAAATCAGACCCGGGCGCCCTAACTCCTGAGGTGTCCACACTGGCAAGGGACTTAGAGCGCCTGGACTCGGCAGCTGGAGCGCTCCTGGTAATCCACCTCCACGAGAAGCATAAAGCTTGCTGCGCCCCGGCTGAAATGCCCAGGTGTCAGTGTAGACAATGTGTTGCATTACTGCGCTGTGATTGGCCTCCGGAAACATCCCATAATCCCCTGAAGTCAAGTGGCCCATGTGGATATCCCCTTTCAAAGCTCTGTTTCTGACAGCCTGCTGCTTATCTGCTCCGGGACACAAAGCAAACCATTACTGTGGAATGCTGCTGCTGCCAAGGCAGGCGCGCGTGTGCGTGTTGAATTTACAAGACAGCATGCTGACACTCTCTGCCTCCCAAAACACACTGTCTCTCCCACCACATACACACAACACACTCCCCACCACTTGAAAAGCACGCTGCAGCCACCTGCACACTGGGACAGCTACCACAATCATAGAATACCAGGGTTGGAAGGGACCTCAGGAGGTCATCTAGTCCAACCCTCTGCTCAAAGCAGGACCAATACCCAACTAAATCATCCCGGCCAGGGCTTTCCCAAGCCTGACCTTAAAAAACCTCTAAGGAAGGAGATTCCACCACCTCCCTAGATAACCCGTTCCAGTGCTTCACCACCCTCCTAGTGAAATAGTGTTTCCTAACATCCAACCTAAACCTCCCCCATGGCAACTTGAGACCATTGCTCCTTGTTCCGTCATCTGCTACCACTGAGAACAGACTAGATCAATCCTCTTTAGAGCCCCCTTTCAGGTAGCTGAAAGCAGCTATCAAATCCCCACTCATTCTTCTCTTCTGCAGACTAAATAAGCCCAGTTCCCTCAGCCTCTCCTCATAAATCACGTGCTCCAGCCCCCTAATCATTTTTGTTAGCCTCCACTGGACTCTTTCCAATTTTTCCACATTCTTCTTGTAGCGTGGGGCCCAAAACACACCGCTCTCTGTGGCGTTGCAAGAGCTGCTAATGTGGCCACACCACTGCGCTTGCAGCTGACAGTGTAAACACACAGCAGCGTTTTCCCTGCTGCTGTCTCCAAAGGCTGGTTTAACTCCCAGCGCTCTACACCTACAAGTGAAGCCAAGCCCTTAGCCACAGGGGACTGGTACCATTCCCTCCTAAATGGATCAGGCACACTATGACAGGCTTGATCATAGTCTCTAAGTACCTACATGGGAAACAGAAATTTGGTAATAGAAGACTCTTCAATCTAGTAGACAAAAGGTAAAACAATGGCTGGAAGTTGACGCTAGATAAATTCAGACTGGGAGTAAGCGGCACATTTTTAGCAGTGGATGTAACCAACTATTGGAACAAATTACCAAGGATTACCACTGGCATTTAAAACAAAAAAATCAAGATTTGATTTTCTAGATTTATTTTTTAAGAGAACTGCTCTAGTTTAAACAGAACTTAGTTCAGGGAAGTCCTATGGCCTGTGTTACAGATGAAATCAGAGATCATCAGGGTCTCTTCTGGCTTTATAATCTATCAATCTAGCCACAGAAATCATACAAACCTCAGGAAATTAAGCAAACACGCTTCTCAATCCCAAAGAAAGTGTACAGCAAGAGTTTGCCTCCTACTCTATGAAAAAGGCAGTCAGAATGCTGCTGTGTGGCCTCCAGTACGACCCCTACCAAGACAGAAGAATGGAGGTATGACTCTACACCCTATATTCAACATAATAATATTATTACGATATGATTATGGCATAATTATGATGCATTTTGTACAAGGTGGGTCACATAAGGTGTCATTGGGAAAGTTATGATTTGCTGAATATGATTATTCTGTTTGTATGAATGTATCATTTTTCTATCTGAAGTTACGAATATTGACAAATATCTGTATTTCACATGTAGTCACACCTGGGTAACACACATTAGGCAAAATGCTTCCAGTCTAGATAGCCGGTTGTGAAGGGCCTATTCAAGGTAATGGGCCATTAGGAAGAACAAGAAGCCTTAGGAGAAGCTTACCCCCACCAGGTGAGCCTTCCTGAGAATGCTCCCGACAGCCTGTAAGTAATGGCTGCTATGACTCAACAAGGTATGTAAGGGCATGTGACCAGCCCACATGACATGGAACTCCATTATGGATACCAGTGTTTTTTCCACAAAGGGTTTCCGCCTTCTGCTAAAGCTATATAAGGCAGGGAGTGACATCACTGGTTGTTCTTCACTTCCCCACAACTGAACACCTAAGAGAAGCTCCAAAAGAGAAGGACTTGGAACAGGGGTGGGGATCCCAAGCTGCAAAGCAAGTGCAGCTTGTGCCTTGAGAATCTGCAAGCCTGCTTGTAACAGTCAGGGTGAGAATTGTTAATTCAAATCCTATCCTTCTAGTATGTTAAGCTCAGTTTGCGTTTTTGTTTATTTACTAGGTAATCTGCTTTGATCTGTTTGCTATCACTTATCTTTTTGTAGTTAATAAACTTATTTTATGTTTTAATCTAAACCAGTAAATTTGGAGTGAAGTGCTTGGAAATCTTAGCTCAAGGGGTAGGGGCTGGTGCATTTCCTCTCCGCATTGAGGGAGGAGTAAACTCTATCATCTTACGCTTTACAGTTCCACGTGCAGTGCAAGACTGTATAATTTTTGGGTTTATACTCCAGAAGGGGGTGCATGCCTGGGGAGTTGGGGGTTATCTTAGCTGTAGCCTCTCTATTGTTGATTCATGCAGTGGCTGGTCAGAAAGCCTGCATGTAACTGCGGCTGGGTCTGTCTCTACCTGCGTGAATGCTGGTGGTAGGACCTGGAGTGGGTCTGCAGCTTGTCACAGCAGCACAGTGTGAGAGGGAGCCCAGGCTGGTGAGTCAGAGTGCTCAGTGATACCCCAGTTCCAGGTGGCACCCTGGGGGGAACCCGTCACAGGGAGGATGGCAAAAAGGGACCTACTAGCCCCTGGACACCAACACATCAGGGTGTCACTACCTCATGAGGAAGCCCCGATACTCACTGTGATCACCAAGTCCAGCTGCTCCAGGTATTTCTGCTCCGTTTCCACCAGTTCCTTGGCTGTCCGTCTACGTTTCCTCTCCCAGCGGGCCCTCTGCTCTTCCACAGTGTTGACTGCGGCCACAGGCTGCAGTAGCATGATGCTTATGATTGATTCAAGGGTGCGGATGCAGACAGCTGATATCTTTCCCTGAAGTAATAAAAGCCACAAACACCTGTGATAAAAGTGCACCCTGGATAGTGGGATTTTGTGCTCTGCTACTGTTTACCCTTCATTATGTAGGGAAAGGAAACAGAAAGGTTACTAACCAGTAACAGTTATTCTTTGAGAAATGCCTGTGTGAATTTATACTTGTGGGTTGTGACAACCCTCATGTCAAACTGTAGAACTGTCTTGAAAACGTGACCTAGGGAAAAAAAAAAGGTTACAAAAAGGCAAAAAATTCAATAATGAGGGATTTCAACTATCCTCATATTGACTGAGTACATGTCACCTCATGAAGAGATGCAGACATAAAATTTATAAACACAGCTTCTTGGGGCAGTTTGTCCTGGAACCCACAAGGGGACACAGGATCTGGTCCAAAAGGCGACTATAGCTAAACTGTTCCATAGCGACCATAAGATAATTAAATGTAACATCCTTGTAGAGGGGAAAATACCAAAGAAACCCACCACAGTAGCATTTAACTTCTAAGTGGGGAACAACACTAAAATGAGGAAGCTAGTTAAATGGAAATGAAAAGGAACAGTCACAAGAGTGAAATGCCTGCAAACTGCATGGAAACTATTTTAAAACACCATAATAGGGGCTTAAACTAAAGTATACCCCAAATAAAATAAAAAAATAGTCAGAGGATCAAAAAAATCCCACCATAGTTAAACAGCAGAGTAAAAGAGGTGGTTAGAGGCAAAAAGGCATCCTATTAAAAGTGGAAATTAAATCCTAGTGAGGAAAATACAAAGGAACATACACTCTAGCAAGTCAAGTGTAAAAGTATAAGGTGGCAGATCAAGAAAGAATCAGAAGAGCAACTAGATAAGGACACACAAACTAACAGCAAAAAAAGTCCATCAGAAGTAGGAAGCCTTCCAAGCAATCAGTAGGGCCACTGGATGATCAAGATGCTAAAGGAGCACTCAAGAAAGCCAAGGTACTGCAGAAAAGCTGAATGAATTCTTTACATTAGTCTTCACTGGAGAGCACATGGGGGATATTCCCACACTGAGCCATTCTTTTTAGGTGACAAATATAAGTAATTGTCCCAGATTGAGATGTCAATAGAGATGGTTTTGCAATTTCAATGATAAATTAAACAGTAATTAGTTACCAGGACCAGATGGTGTTCACCAAAGAGTTCTGAAGGAACTCAAATATGAAATTGCAGAACTGCTTACTGTGGTACATAACCTATTGCTTTAATCAACCTCCGTATCAGATGACTGGAGAATAGCTAATGCAATCCCAATTTTTTTAAAAGGCTCCAGAGGTGATCCTGGCAGCTACAGGCCTGTAAATTTAACTTCAGTACCAGCAAATTGGTTGAAACTAGAGTAAAGAACAAAATTTTCGGACTCATAGATGAACACAATTTGTTGGGAAGAGTCAACATGGCTTTTGTAAAGGGAAATTATGCCTCACCCATCTATCGGAATTCTAGGAGGGTGTCAATAAGCATGTGGACAAGGGTGATCCAGTTGATGTAGCGTACTCAGACTTTCAGAAAGGCTTTAACAAAGTCCCACACCAAAGGCTCTTAAGAAAAGTAAGCATTTATGGGATAAGAGGGAAGGTCCTCATGGATCAGTCACCAGATAAAATATAGTAAACAAAAGCTAGGAATAAATGGTCAGTTTTCACAATGGAGAGAGGTAAGTAACGTGGTCCCCCAAGGAGCTGGACTGGGACCTGTGCTGTTCACTATATTCATAAATGATCTGGAAAAAAGGGATAAATAGTGAGATGGCAAAATTTTCAGACCATTCTAAATTACTCAAGATAGTTAAGTCCCAAGCTGACTGTGAAAGTTATAAAGGGACCTCACAAAACTGGGTGACTGAGTAGCAAAATGGAAGATGAAATTTGGTGTCGATAAGTGCAAAGTAATGAAATAATTCCAACTATTCATACAAAATGATGGAGTCTAAATTACTGGTTACCACTCAAGAAAGAGATCTTGGAGTCCTTGTGGATAGTTCTCTGAAAACATCCACTCAATATGCAGTGGCAGTCAAAAAAGTTAACAGAATGACAGAAAATATTGTATGAACGGCTTTCATATGATGATAGGTTAAAAAGACTGGGACTGTTCAGCTTATAAAAGGTACGACACAATATAGGTCTATAAAATCACGGATGGTGTGGAGAAAGTGTTATTTATCTCCTCGCATAACACAAGAACCAGAGGGGTCATCCAATGAAATTAGTAAGCAGGTTTAAAACAAACATAAGGAAGCACTTCTACAAAGAATACATATAGTCAACTTGTGGAACTCCTTGCCAGGGGATGCTTGTGAAGGCCAAAAGTATAACTGGTTCAAAAAAGAATTAGGTAAGTCCATGGAGGATAGGTCCATCAACGGCTATTAGCCATGATAGTCAAAACCTCATGTGCCCGGTGTCCCTAAACCTCTGAGTGCCAGAAGCTGGAAATGGATGACAGGGAATATATTGCTCAATAAATTGCCCTGTTCTGTTTCTTCCCTCTAAAGCATCTGGCACTGGCCGGTATCAGAAGACAGTATACTGGGCTAGATGGACCATTGGTCTTACTTTTAATTTGGATATAAATTATTTGCTGAGGAGCTCTCTGAACCATTAAATCTTGATTTTTATTAAACCTTGGAACACTGTGGACATTGCAGAGGACTGGAAAAAGCCAGTATTGCCCTGAATATTTAAAAATGGAATGTGGGATGACCTGAGAAACCGTAGACTGGTTAGCCAGTCATCAGTTTTGGGAAAAATTATGGAAAGGTTGATATGGGACTCAGTAGCAGAATTCATACCTAATCAAGATACAGAGTAGCAGCCGTGTTAGTCTGTATTCGCAAAAAGAAAAGCAGTACTTGTGGCACCTTAGAGACTAACAAATTTATTTGACCATAAGCTTTCCTGAGTTACAGCTCACTTCATCGGATACATTCAGTGGAAAATACAGTGCGGAGATTTATATACATAGAGAACATGAAACAATGGGTGTTAACATACACACTTTTTGCGAATACACACTAACACTGGCTGCTACTCTGAACCCATACACACTGTAACAAGAGAGTTATCACTTAAGGTGAGCTATTACCAGCAGGAGAGTGGGGGGGGGGGGGGGGGGAGGGGCGGGGGGGAACCTTTTGTAGTGATAATCAAGGTGGGCCATTTCCAGCAGTTGACAAGAACATCTGAGGAACAGTGGGGGGTGGGGGGGGTGGAGGGGGGGAAATAAACATGGGGAAATAGTTTTACTTTGTGTAATGACACATCTACTCCCAGTCTCTATTCAAGCCTAAGTTAATTGTATCCAGTTTGCAAATTAATTCCCATTCAGCAGTCTCTCGTTGGAGTCTGTTTTTGAAGTTTTTTGTTGAAGAATTGCAACTTTTAGGTCTGTAATCAAGTGACCAAAGAGATTGAAGTGCTCTCCGACTGTTTTTTGAATGTTATAATTCTTGACGTCTGATTTGTGTCCTGCTGAAGTGAAGAAACAGATTGACAGAGCCAGAAGAGTACCCAGAAGTCACCTACTACAGGACAGGCCGAACAAAGAAAATAACAGAATGCCACTAGCCGTCACCTTCAGCCCCCAACTAAAACCTTTCCAACGCATTATCAAGGATCTACAACCTATCCTGAAGGATGACCCATCACTCTCACAGATCTTGGGAGACAGGCCAGTCCTTGCTTACAGACAGCCCCCAAAACTGAAGCAAATACTCACCAGCAACCACACACCAGAACCACTAACCCAGGAACCTATCCTTGCAACAAAGCCCGTTGCCAGCTGTGTCCACATATCTATTCAGGGGACACCATCATAGGGCCTAATCACATCAGCCACACTATCAGAGGCTCGTTCACCTGCACATCTACCAATGTGATATATGCCATCATGTGCCAGCAATGCCCCTCTGCCATGTACATTGGTCAAACTGGACAGTCTCTACGTAAAAGAATAAATGGACACAAATCAGATGTCAAGAATTATAACATTCATAAACCAGTCGGAGAACACTTCAATCTCTCTGGTCACGCGATTACAGACCTAAAGGTCGCAATATTACAACAAAAAGACTTCAAAAACAGACTCCAGCGAGAGACTGCTGAATTGGAATTAATTTGCAAATTGGATACAATTAACTTAAGCTTGAATAGAGACTGGGAGTGGATGGGTCATTACACAAAGTAAAACTATTTCCCCATGTTTATTCCCCCCCTTCACCCTCCACTGTTCCTCAGATGTTCTTGTCAACTGCTGGAAATGGCCCACCTTGATTATCACTACAAAAGGTTCCCCCACCCCACCCCCCCGCTCTCCTGCTGGTAATAGTTCACTTTAAGTGATCACTCTTGTTACAGTGTGTATAGTAACACCCATTGTTTCATGTTCTCTATGTATATAAATCTCCCCACTGTATTTTCCACTGAATGCATCCGATGAAGTGAGCTGTAGCTCACAAAAGCTTATGCTCAAATAAATTTGTTAGTCTCTAAGGTGCCACAAGTACTCCTTTTCTTTTTCCTAATCAAGATGTTATGGAAAAGGGGACTTGTCAAAGAAACCTGATATTTTTTCTGAAATCACAAATTTGGCTGATAAAGGATAATCGTGCTGACATAATATACTTAGAATTCTAGGAGGCATTTGATTTAGTCCTGCATGACATTCTGATAAAAAAAAAGTTAATTAGCATTATACAACGTCAGTTTAGGCCATATTAATTGCATTAAGAACTGGCTCACTGACAGATCTCAGGAAGTAGTTGTAAACTGGGACTCACAGATTTTGAGACCAGTGGGACCATTAGATCACCTAGTTTGACCTTCTGTTTAACACAGACCATGGAATTTTACCCAGGTAACCCTGTACTGAACCGAATAATTTGTGTCTGACTAAAGCATATTTTCCTGAAAGACATCCAATTCTTGATCTGAAGACTTCAAGAGTTGGAAAATCCAGCACTTCCTGTGGTAGCTGTTTGTTCTTGTAGTTCACTGTTAAAATGTTTTGCCTTATTTCTGAATCCATCTGGCTTCAGCTTTCAGCTAGTGGTTCTTATTACACCTTTCTCCACTAGGCTGAAAAGCTTTTACATCCAGTATTTTCTTCCTTTGAAGGTACTTGTAAACTGTCATCAAGTCATCTGTGACCCTAAGAGAACCCCAATGCCAGAGGGCAAGGTACCACCTGGTGTGTAGCAGTGAGTCTCAGCAGGCCTGAACAGCTCACTGCTTCCTAGGCACCTTCTAAATAAATAATACGGCAACAGTGTGTTGTAATACATCATTGGAGAACTAGTAACTCAAAAATCATTAATATTCTTGTGTGATGGATGTATCGTTAACCTGCAAAGAATTACACAGATGTGCTGGAAATATGTGACTAAAATGTGTCTAAATCAGGCATGTTAGGAAAAGCTGATACACATTTTTTTCTTAGACAAAAGGTTGTGAATTCCCCATCTGCTGAGCAATCCCTGGACAATGGAGATACATCAGCATGTAAACAAAGCAGCTGGGGAAAGATTTCACTTGCACTGTAAAATTGCAGCAAGGAACATCACATGGGAACTCACAGGGGTGGGGTGGGGCAGAAACCTTGATCAAGATGGCATTGCCCCCCCGGGAGGAGAGAAGAGACAAACCTCAGGGGACCTTCCTGGCTCTTGACATCAGGACACTGAAATTTGGGGACTATATGTAACTGGGAAAAAGACTTTGGGTTATCTGTCACCCGAGGCAAAGAAATGAAGTGCTTTGAGCTCTCTGTTGGATCCTGGCTAAAGCCTGGCCAGCCTGCTGGAAGAATGACTGGTGAGAAAACTACTTTCAACAAAAGACTCTAGTTTATTAAGTCTATTTTTACTTTTGTTTGTAACCATTTCTATACCTAGTCCTCTTCTACATGGTATCATGTAAATCTGTGTTCTGTTGTTAAACTCATTTTACTTTTACTACAAACCAACTCAGACCTGTGTACTGAAGTCGACAGTGTGTCAATTGCAGTTAACAGAGTAACAGCCGTGTTAGTCTGTATTCGTAAAAAGAAAAAAGAAAAAGGAGTACTTGTGGCACCTTAGAGACTAACCAGTTTATTTGAGCATGAGCTTTCGTGAGCTACAGCTCACCTCATCGGATGAAGTGAGCTGTAGCTCACGAAAGCTCATGCTCAAATAAACTGGTTAGTCTCTAAGGTGCCACAAGTACTCCTTTTCTTTTTTCTAATTGCAGTTAAGCTAACCAGCTGCTACATACTATTTCTTTAAAGCAGCAGCAAATTTGATAAGGTTTTGAGAGTGTTACAGTTTTGAGAGGTTGAACACTGCAGAAAAATGTTTTTGGGAAGACTGTGGAGCTAGAAGGGTTATAGAGGGCCCCCAGCAAAAATATCCAGGCAGTGCAAGCCAGAGTGAGACCTTCATCCTTGTATGCTAGCTGTTGGTGTCACAGCTGTGAGCCACAGCAGCATAGCATATAAGGCACCCGAAGTTGCAAGGCAGGTGTTGAATGAACCCCTTTCTGGCATGGATTGCTCCCAAAAGCATCACATCATCTCTCAGTTTTCTCCTGGGTAAGTTAAACAGATAGAGCTTGTTAAGTCTTGCACTGTAAGGCATTTTTTGTAGCCCTCAAGTCATTTTTGTGGCTCTTCTCTACATCCTCTTCTGGTGTCAACACTCTAAAAAGCATGCTGGAAAAAGTTAACTGTATGCAGTATTCTAGTATCTGTCTCACCAATACCACATACAGAGATAAAAATCATCTCTCTATTCACTGTTTATATATCAATGAATGCATTAAGCTACTTTGCCACTGCATTGCTACTCTGAAACCTGCATTGCACTGGGAGCTCATGTTGAGTTGTTTTTCCACTATGACCCCTAAATCCTTTTCAGTCACTGCTTTCCAGCATACAGTCCCACATTCTGTAGGTATGGTGTATATTCATTGTTACTAGGTGGAGGACCTTGCATTTGGCTGTATTAAAATTCATTTTGTTTGAATGGACCCTGATTGATAAGCAATCCAGATGGCTCCTGAATGACTATCTTGTCCTCATTTGTCGCGGTAAATCTTTGTGTCAATTTTTCTTTAAATCACTAATGAGTTTTTATTTACTTCTAGACCCTTCATAAAAATACTGAATAGCATGAAGCCTTGAACTCTCTGTGGAATCCCACTAGAAAAAACGCACATTCAGTGATGATTCAACTTTCACAACTACTTTGAGATTTGTCAGTTCTTAATCCATTTAACGTGTGTTTTATTGATATTACATAGTGCTAATTTTGGGAATAGACTATGGCAGGGGTGGCTAAATGCGGCTCTTTACAGTTAAAGTGCGCCTTGCGGAGCCCCCCATGCCCCATGGTGGGGCGGGAGACTCAAGACTTCTGCCCAGCAGTAGGATGGTGGGACTAGGGGCTTCTGCTCAGCAGGGAGAGGGGTCTAGGAGCTTCAACCCCACAGGAGGCTCCTGCTGGGGCTCAGGACTTCAGCCCCACTCTTGCTGAAGCCCCAAGCTGAAGCCCCTAGCCCCCACCCTGCCGCAGGGCAGAAGCTCTGAGCCCTGGCAGGTGCACCAGGCTCTCGAACTTCTGAAGATTATCATATGCGGCTCAGAGGGTCAGTAAATTTGGCCACTCCTGGACTATGGGGTCCACAGGGATGTGTTTTTGGCCCAATACTATTCAATGTCTATCCGTGATTTTGTATTTTCTCCAATATCATTATTGGTAAAGTTTGCAGAGAACACAAAAAAAATTGATGGAATGGAAAAATAACGATGGGGACACATCAGTTATGTAGGCCGAACTGGATCACTTGGTAAGGTGGGCTCATTTGAGAAAGGTGTCTTAACTATGTAGCTGACATCTTGAACAAGTTTGAGACCCTGCTAGAGTACACTGATGCTGAATCCACCTGGACAGACTTCAGATTGCAGATAACTGATGCTTCTACGACCATCTGTCACCGTGCCTCAGTGGGTCACAGCTGAGATTGTCCTCAATCTGGCATTCAGGACAAACTGCTGAAAAATAGGGCAGAACCCCCTACTGCACCACCTTGCTGCGGGGCAGAGATCCTGAGCTTCCCCCTAGTCTGGTAGGTGCAGAATGGGGGGAGTTGGGGGGGGGCCTTGAACTGCACTTTAATGGTAACAGAGCTGCATGTGGCTCATGAGCCATAGTTTGGCCACCCCTGGTCTAATCTCAAGAGATCAGCCATTTAGCCAGGTCAATATATAACTCAGATCTTACACATAATCATGCTAATTCCAATCCTTCAGTGACTAAAAACTAAAGGTTTAATAATAAAAAGAAAAAAAAATAGACTTAACAATGGTTAACAGGTCATATACATACAAAAAATTACAAAGTCCTTATATCAGGTTTGTAGCAATGATAGTATAGACTGCTGGCTTGTAAAGTCTCTCTGGTAACTTCCAAAAGATTGGGAGGGCCTCATTCCATATTTCAGTATGCTCCTTTTTGTTGTCAATCCATAGTCCAGAGAATCAGGGCAGGAAAGAGACAAAATAGAGATCTCAGGGGTCTTTTATATCCTCGGTTATATACCTGGACATGTACTGTCTCAAACAAAGCTCACAGCCCAGTTTGTGGAAAGTTACTGGCTCAAGATGGAGTCCAAGGTCACATAAGCATATCAAGTCCTTAAATGGCTTAATGATTCCCAGGGCAGCTATTATCCATATTCGTGCTAAGGCATCCACAGGAAGGCTTACTGGGTGGGATATTTCTTCCACTGTGGCTGGATGGTGTCAGACACCTGTCCCTCATAGGCAGTCTATCCTAAGACATAACATCATGGAGGCACATGCTGACACCATCCAAAATACAGAATGAGAACTAACCAACATGTCTTAGCACAACGAAATGCAAGATAGTATATCTAGAAACAAATACTGTAGGTCATACTTAAGTAACCCTTCTGTCAGAGGTCTGCAGCAACAAGGATCAGGTTAAAATATGATGGGGTTCCTCTTTAAACACACACACACGCACCAGCTTGAGGCCTCATCCAGAATCTGGGAAAACTAACCACCTCCCGTGGGTGCCCTTAACAGGCAATTACTTCCCCTCTCACAAGCACTGAGTGTACATAAAGTATAACAAACTTTAAAGGGAACAACACAGTGTTAATTTGGGAAAACACAAAAATAATACATTAGAGCACAGATGTTTGGTAGAAATTCATGCAGTGGCGTTCACTCAGCTCTGTTGCTGCCCTTTACAACTTCAATGGAGAGCTACAAACAACTCTAACCAGATTACCAGCTCCAAGATTTCAGCTCTATCATTACACTGTGGAGAGGGTCCAATACATTTGTAACCCTTGACGAACCCATGCCACCAGGGATTCAGTCTTTCCTGTATGAGTATCTCTCTATCATTCTGGTTTGTGTCCAAATGTCACTGCCACGCCATTCAGGATTGAGGTTCTGGTTACAACTCATTGAGGACATCTTCAATATAGTTCTGTTGTCCTATTGTTACACAATAAGGATAATATTTAATTATTCCTACACCCAAGACTTACATGAATTTTAACCCAAAATGGCCAAATATTTTCACCATGGCGTAGTAGGGGTTACTTGTGCAAGTGAGATGCATTCACACTCTCTCTTTTCCTTTGCAAAAAGAAAAGGAGTACTTGTGGCACCTTAGAGACTAACCAATTTATTTGAGCATAAGCTTTCGTGAGCTACAGCTCACTTCATCGGATGCATACTGTGGAAAGTACAGAAGATCTTTTTATACACACAAACCATGAAAAAATGGGTGTTTACCACTACAAAAGGTTTTCTCTCCCCCCACCCCACTCTCCTGTTGGTAATAGCTTATCTAAAGTGATCACTCTCCTTACAATGTGTATGATAATCAAGTTGGGCCATTTCCAGCACAAATCCAGGGTTTAACAAGAACGTCGGGGGGCGGGGGTAGGAAAAAACAAGGGGAAATAGTGACTTAGGGGGAGGGTGTGAATTTGCAGAACCCTCATCTCTGGGCTTCATTATTTTCACCTCTTCAACACCGCACCCACATCACACCCACCTATGCCCTATCTCCCATCCATTCAAAACATAGCCACTAAAACCATCAGCCTCTCCCACTTTAACTACATCGTGTTCAAGATTTTTGTCCTATTCTTCAAAACCCTTCCCTTCATCACATCACCTAGGGACCATGGCCATCTGAAGATAGCCAGATAGCTCCAGCCACTCCTTTCTACCCTCCACACACCTCCTGCCCCAGTGGCTGGAGTGGCTCAAGAGCATGAGTACCAACCTCAGATCAGACTGTTACAAACCAGCGCACAAATGGCAAACTGATTGTGAGTTCTATACTTAGATCTCACCAACCCAGCATTAAGTGTGAACTCCTTAAGCACTATAACAGCCTTAACATGGTGTCACAGACAGTCCCCTTGGATACTCTGGTCTATCTTACCACCAAGACAAGCCTGCCTTTGTGACAGATGGTCCCTTACACCAAAAATCACAACAATATTCAGGTTCCTCTCAATTTCAAAGGATGAGTCACTTACCCCAGGTCAATTGTACCTCAGATCTGTCACCACAGACAACACTTGTTGCCAATCCTATATTAAACTACAGTAATTCCTCACTTAACGTTGTAGTTATGTTCCTGAAAAATGCTACTTTAAGCGAAACGATGTTAAGCGAATCCCATTTCGCCATAAGAATTAATGTAAATAGTGGGGGGTTAGGTTCCAGGGAAATTTTTTTTGCCAGACAAAAGACTATACTATATATATATATAATATACACACACACAGAATACAAGTTTTAAACAAACAATTTAATACTGTACACAACAATGATGATTGTGAAGCTTAGTTGAGGTGGTGGAGTCAGAGGGTGGGATATTTCCTGGGGAATGCCTTACTGCTAAATGATGAACTAGCACTCAGCTGAGCCCTCAAGGGTTAACACATAGTTGTTAATGTAGCCTCACACTCTACAAGGCGCAGGAATGGAGGGAGGAGACACAGCATGGCAAAGAGAGACAGAGACTGTGTGTGTGTGACACACACACACCGGAGGGGCAGAGGATGCTGAATGCTCCAAGGTCAGACCCAGGAAGGTGGAAGTTGTGAGAGCTGTGTGTCCTGAAGACAGTCTGCTCACAGAGAGGAGACTTCACCAGAGTCCCTGACTGGCTTTGTGGGGAGCAGTTCCAGAGCATCGCCCGGAGACTCTATGACACCTCAAGAAGTCATTAAGTCCAGCCCCTTGCACTGAGGCAGGACCATGTAAACCTAGGCCATCCCTGACAAAGGTTTGTCCAATCTGTTCTTAAAAACCTTAAAAAATGACATGGATTCCACCGCCTCCCTTGGAAGCCTGTTCCAGATCTTAACTATCCTTATCATTAGAAAGCTTTTCCTAATATCTAACCTAAATCTCCCTTGCTGCAGATTAAGCCCATTGCTTCTTTTCCTACCTTCAGTGGACATAGAGAGTAATTGATCACAGTCCTCTTTATATAACAGACCTTTACATATTTGAACGCTCTTTTCTCAAAACTAAACATGCCCAGTTTTTTTACCCTTATGGGAGGCACAAGTAGTGATTAAGGCACAGATCCACAAGGATAATGAGGCACGTACGTCCCAGTTTTGGCTCCATGGAAATCCCCAAGACTCCTGCCAAACTTGGTGGGCACCTACATTTTAGAGGTACAGTAAAAGCTCCCTAGGCACCCTCTCAGTGTGTTTTGCCCTCTCAGCATGCACACTGCTACCTCACTCTAGGCACTCAGTGAGAGCCACACAGCAAGGGAAGATGGGTGTTTGGGCCCTGCAATCAAGTAAGGGGTAAAAGATTTGAATAGGGCATCTCCCACCTCTCAGGAGAATCCTCTGACCACTGACCTGTGGAATATTTTGAGGTGGGGCTCCCTCCCTCCAGCTCTCCAGTTGAAGCTGTTCCACTGTGGATAAATAATGAAAGAGCAACTGGAGCAGGAGGACTGGACCAGAGAGTCAATCCTTCTCACTCTGGTCCAATGACTATTCCACTGTGGATAAACGCCTACAGTCATTTCTCCTGCCCCCAGCACAGCTCTCCTCTTCCCCGACAACAAAGTGCAGCAGCAGAGCACATGGTCCTCCTGCCCCTACACACACACGCGCGCTCTCCCCTCACCCCACAGGACATCGCAGGACTCTGCCTCCCTCCTCCGACACAAAGAATACGGGGGGTGGGGGGCATAGCCGTGTCCCCCCCATACAACGGGAGGGCGCACAGCCCTCCCGCCCCGGTACAGCGGGGGAGCGGACCTACCGCCAGCCCTCACAGGCTCTCACACACCGGCGGGACAGCGGCACAGCCCCCCGCGTGCTCTCCGGGCACAGATGACGTCGCCCGCGGCAGGGCGCGGCTCCAAGAGAGGGAAGCCGACCCCGGAGGAACCCGGCGCCCCATTACCTGCGCTCGCTGGGCCTCAGTCAGCAACAGGCCACCCTGCCAGAGCCGCCCCGCCCCGCATTTAAACGGCCGCTGCCGCGCGAGCCCGGGGGGGGGGGGGGGGGCAGGGCAGGGCAGGGCAGAGCACAGCACAGCACCGCACCGCACCTCCTCCCTCCCTCCCACCCACCCACCAGCATTCAAACGGCCGCTGCCGCGCGAGCCCAGGGAGAGGGCGGGCAGAGCAAAGCACAGCACCTCCCCTCCCCCCCCCGCTCCTCCCTCCCACCAGCATTCAAACGGCCGCTGCCGCGCGAGCCCAGGGAGAGGGCGGGCAGAGCAAAGCACCGCACCTCCTCCCTCCCACCCACCAGCATTCAAACGGCCGCTGCCGCGCGAGCCCAGGAAGAGGGCGGGCAGAGCACAGCACAGCACAGCACAGCACCTCCCCTCCCCTCCCGCTCCTCCCTCCCACCAGCATTCAAACGGCCGCTGCCGCGCGAGCCCAGGGAGAGGGCGGGCAGAGCAAAGCACCGCACCTCCTCCCTCCCACCCACCCACCCCCCCAGCATTCAAACGGCCGCTGCCGCGCGAGCCCAGGGAGAGGGCGGGCAGAGCAAAGCACAGCACCTCCCGCCCACCCCCCCAGCATTCAAACGGCCGCTGCAGCCGCGAGCCTGGGGGGTGGGCACAGCACCTCCTCCTCCTGCGCGGGGAGAGAGTGCGGCGCCCAACCGGTCCGGACCAGGCCGGGCTGGTGGGCGCTTCCCACCTAGTCCTCGGCTTGGGCCCGCGAACGGCGAGTCCGAGCCTGGGATGACTGGGGGCCAGGCCAGAGGGGACCGGGCGGCAAATGGAGCTGGGGGCGGGCGGCGAGTCTGAGGCAAGCGGGGAGGCGCGGCCGGGGGCCGGGCGGTGGCAAGAGGCGAGCTCGGGGCGGGTCTGAGGACCCGTTTTGCGGTAAGGGGACTGGGGAGCCGCCGTGGTTTGTCACTTGCAGTATTTGTTCTCTCTGTCCCTCCGCCCCACAGAAAGGCTAGGAAGGACCCATCCGGCGCAGAGGCCGGGAGAGTGGAGGGCTCGGCCCAGGGGAGCAGTAGGCGAACAGGGTGGTCAGCACGCCGAGAGGAAAGGAGATGCGAGAGAGTCGCCGGGGAAAAAGCCGGGGGAAGGGGTGCAGTATCTGAGCTAAATCGTTCAGGCATGAGAGAGAGAGCGCGCAGCTTCAAGATGAAAGAATAAAGTGAAAGATTTTTAAAAATGAGTCTGAGGGAAAGAGAAGAAAGGAAAGCAGCAGCCAGGAGGACAGTGGGTGGCGCCTGGAACGTACAATTGAAACAATTTGTTTAGGATAAGCTATAGCTATACAGGTGTAAGCACTTCCATACTGGCATGAATACATATACAGGAGGGAAGAGGGGGGTATTTATAGGGCTGTTGATTAATGGCAGTACTTGCACAGTAAAAGATAAACAAAAGAAATAGTATTTTTCAATTCACCTCATACAAGTACCTTAGTGCAATCTGTGTGGTGAAAGTGCAATTTACAAATGTAGATTTTTAGAAAATCAACCTTCTGCTGATGGCATCTGACTCAGATAATTAAAATGAACATGCATCAGTCCTCACTGCTTTGGATTGTTATCGAGCAGAACCTGTCATCAGGATGGATACATGTCCCCTGGAATGGTGGTTGAAGCATGAAGGGACATGAGAATCTTTAGCGCATCTGGCACGTAAATATCTTGTGATGCCGGCTACAACAGTGCCATGAGAAAGCCTGTTCTCATTTTCAGGGGACATTGTAAATAAGAAGCGGGCAGCATTATCTCCTGCAAATGTGAACAAATTTGTTTGTCTGAGCGATTGGTTTAACAAGAAGTAGGACTGAGTGGACTTGCAGTCTCTAAAGCTTTACATTGTTTTATTTTTCAATTATTATTTTTTGTTATTTTTTGTACATAATTCTACATCTGTAAATTCAACTTTCATGATAAAGAGATTGCACTACAGTACTTGTATTAGGTGAATTGAAAAATACTATTTCTTTTGTCTTTTTACAGTGCTGCTGGTGGGTGCAGAGCATCCACTGATTTTTCCTCATGGGTGCTCCAGCCCTAGAGCACCCACAGAGTCATAGAATATCAGGGTTGGAAGGGATCTCAGGAGATCACCTAGTCCAACCCCCTGCTCAAAGCAGGACCAATCCCCAACTAAATTGGCTCCTATGGTCTAGCCATTTTCAAGGTTTTTTTTAAGATGTACAGGAACTTCATGTGACTACTCATTTTGGATAGGCTTTTAACATATGACAGAATTGAAGCGGGGTGGGGGAATGATTTGTTTAATTTTCTTGAAGTTGGGTTTAGGACTGTTCTATACACTTTATGCCACTACAATTGTGCCCAACACTAAAGTGTTAGACTGCTTAATTATCAGTTTCTAAAACAATATAGTTAAAGCAGTACAAAAACTGTGTAAATAAACTCATAGCTTTAAATAATCCAGGGAGCACTGCCCTAGGGCGAAGGAATGAGACAGTGATGTTACAGTTGTAGTAAGAGGCCCTGAAACATAAACCCTTGTATCAGAGGCCTGGTCTGAGGCCCAAAGCCTGAACCAAAGTACTTCCAGGCATTGCTAAGCAAAGCTGGGCTGTGAGCCAGAGGCAGGCCCTAATTGCAGAACTTGGCAAGAAAAGGGCTCCTAGAAAGCACACGCTAATGATATAAGTAGTAATAAGAGGAACGTGTGCCAAGATGGCACCTGGACATCCCAATACGAGGACACTTCACAGAGATAACAAGGAACAGCCAGATGCACCCCAAAGACAGGGTCAAAAGGACAGCATGATGGACAGATCTGTTTGTTTGAACCAACATGATCAAAGGGGGAGACAGCACCCTAATGGGTCAAGGGGCTGTACCTCAATACATCAGTAGGGATGAGTAATCTGTTCTGCAACTGTATAAAAATAGGTCCCGGAGCGCATATCTTTGTCCAGCCTAGGGGGCAGTGGAGTGTCCCGCCACTGACTGAGCTGTGTCCATTGCCAGGGGGCACATATTTGTAGCATGTCCTGTAGAGTCTATAGGAAACTATTACTGTGCTTCGTTTGACAATAAACCTGGTTGGGTGCCTTCGTACCTTACTAGAGTCTGTGGTCTTTGGGGGTTCTCTCAGGGTCTGCTGTGTTAGCTATCTGTGCAGAGCTGAGGCAGCACACAGAGGGAACACGCACACAGCCGACTGTTATCATCATCGAACAAGAGCAGAGCACCACACTGGTAGCTACCAACAACAGCAGTCACAATCACTTGCCTTTTCACACACTAGTCTTCCCCCTTGCTGGCTCAGCAGCAGTTCTGCAGAAAAGGACCTGGGGTTTACAGTGGATGAGAGGCTGGGTATGAGTCAGCAGTGTGCCCTTGTTGCCAAGAAGGCTAACGGCATATTGGGCTGCATTAGTAGGAGGATTGAAAGCAGATTGAGGGAAGTGATTATTCCCCTCTATTTGGCACTGGTGAGGCCACATCTGGAGTATTGTGTCCAGTTTTGGGGCCCCCACTACAGAAAGGATGTGAAACAAATTGGAGAGAGTCCAGCGAAGGGCAACAAAAATGATTAAGGGGCTGGGGCACATGACTTATGAGGACAGGCTGAAGGAACTGGGCTTCTTTAGTCTGCAGAAGAGAAGAGTGAGGGGAGATTTGATTGTAGCCTTCAACTACCTGAAGGGGGGTTCCAAAGAGGATGGAGCTTGGCTGGTCTCAGTGGTGGCAGATGACAGAACAAGGAGCAATGGTCTCAAGTTGCAGTGGGGGAGGTCTAGGTTGGTTATTAGGAAACATTATTTCACTAGGAGGGTGATGAAGCACTGGAATGGGTTATCTAGGGAGGGTGAGGAATCGCCATCCTTAGAGGTTTTTAAGGCCCGGCTTGACAGCCCTGGCTGGGATGATTTAGTTGGGGTTGCTCCTGTTTTGAGCAGGGGGTTGGACTAGATGACCTCCTGAGGTCTCTTCCAACTGTAATCTTCTATGATTATGTCCTGAATATGTAGAAATTAACATTCTTGCACTCTGGCACAAGGTGTTTTGTGTTTCCTTGTGTGAGTGTAGACACAGAAGCCATGCTTTCTCTGTGGGGATGGCTCATGTTGAAGAAATACAAAGTATACTTCCAAGGCAGACCGTGACCCATCTGTCAAGGGTAGAGGGATTTTTTTAAACTAGTTTTACCTGCAGCTCCGCTGGTGTTGCTGTGTCCCGGGATCGTTGGCTCAGGTAGCACCATGAGTTGCTTAACTTCTCTGTCTTTATGAACAACGGGAATTGCTTGGTGATGCCGCTTGCTGAGATCCCTCCTATGAGGGCAGCCCGTGCTGCAGAGGGGATACTCTCGGGGTTTAGCCCCATTCTGTGAAGGTCCTGGTTTGAGCTGGACCCCAGACTCCACTGCCCTGTGGCCAGGTGGCTGGGAGTCACTCCTCAGACAGGAAGCTGGAGTCTGTAGGAAGGAGGAAGGGAGCGCGCCGGGGGAGTGGGCTGAGGTGGGACTGCCCGACCCAGGGCGGGGCTGGGGGCCCAGGAAGGGAGGAGAGGGGGAGGGACCGACGGACTCGCTGGGTCGGGGCGAGTCTTGAAGGCTCCTGGGCGGAAGCTCTCTTGCGGCCGCCGGTTCTTGGTGGGGGTCGGGCTCGGAGCCAAGCCTTGCTGGGATGGTGCCTCCTGGGGAGCCGGGGCCGCTGGCCTGCGACGGGGCCGATGACCTGGCTGCCCTGGCGGAGCTGGACGAGGCGAGGCTGCTGCAGAATCTGAGCGGCCGCTTCCTGCAGCAGCGGGTCTATGTGAGGGGGAGCCCGGGGCAGTGCTGGGGGGTAACCGGGGCCGAGGGGGGTCTGCTGTAGGGCCTCCCCTCCTTGGGAAATGACTGGAGGGTGGGAGAAGGGCCCGAGGGACCCCGCGGGACACCGGGTGGGGGGCCCACGGGACGCTGGAAGCGTGTAAGGGACGGCTGAGGGACACCGGGGGGCAGGAGACCCCGCAGGACACGGTGTTCGTGTGAGAAAGGGCTTAGGGACTCCAGGGATGGGGGAGCAGGGGACCCCACGGCACACTGAGGGTATGGTGTGGGGGGCGGGAGACCCCGCGAGTCACTGGGGGTGTGTGCAGTGGGGCAAGGGACCCCACGGGACACCAGGGGCAAGTGGGCAGTGCTTAATGGGTGCTGCCAGGACTGAGCCCTGGCACCCCGTGCTTGCAGCCTCAGTTATGCAAGTAAAAAAATTGCTTGAGCGCTGGCACCTAATTGTTTGAGCCCTGGGGTACCTCTTTCATTACAAATTAAGTACTGCCTCTGGTGGTGGAGGGAGACCCTGTTAGACACTGGGGATGTGTTGGATGGGAGACCCCTTGGGACATGGTTTCCTCACCATGCCTCAGCAGTGTAGTGCCCTTGGTCCATGGGGCACTGTGCAATGCTTGCTTACCTGGTTGGTGGGAATTTTCCTTTTACATCAGACATATATTGGGGACATTCTGATTGCGATGAACCCGTTCCAGAGCCTTCCGCTCTACGAGAAACCAGTAAGTGTCCCCGCATTCCAGTGTATGGTGTGAGTAACATGAGTGTGTGGTGTCTTGTGCTGGTGTGGCCCTGGTGGGGAAGAGGTGCAGGTGCAGGTGGCCCTTCCGGGGGGGGCGGGCCAGACAAGGGGAACAGAGTTGTGCACTTTGCTCTTGATGTTTGAATCACATTACTTCCTTGTGAAGTTACATTGTTACCCATAAGGAATGTGGCTACTTGGGCTTTTGTAGGAGGCTTTTCTATGTACTTTGAAGTCCCTGTTTTTTTCAAAATGTAGTAAGTCTCATACGGATTTTGTCAGCTGTGTTTTGATTTCTCTCTGTCACCCATGGCTCTTTGTGCTTCATTCTGTTTGAAACAAAATATTTTAGACAGTTTTAAATCTACAAAGTACTCATTGAACTGAGTATCCAGTAATAAAAAACAATCCTGCTCGCAGCAGCCTTCACATCATACCCACTGTTTACACCCTACCCTCGCCCTCCTCCCCACAAATGCTCAGGAACAGAGATGACCTTTGCAATAAGCCAGAAGGTTCTAAGCAGGGCAGTGGCAGGGGGTTCTGGGGCACATTATGTTTCTGGAAATCTTCATCTGACATGTGCTGTATTGTTTGATTGGCTCTATCAAACCATGGAAAATGTAATCTAAGCTTCTCCCTCCCTTGTCGCAGTGGCTAGCTGAGGTGAGGAGGGGAGAATTTACCCTCTGTCCCCTAACTGTTCTGGCATTTCACTTTAATTGAACTTTCCTCCTGCTCCCAGGTGTCAGAGAAATATCAGAACCATGACAAGGGTACCCTACCCCCCCACATCTTTGCCATTGCTGACAGAGCATACCAGGCCATGCTGGGACATCTGGCAACAGGACCTCGGAACCAGTGTATCGTCATCAGGTAAGAGAAAACAATTCAAAATATTTGTAGGGCTCCATATTGTGGGACAGTACAGTCTTGTCAGACCTGCATCACTGACAGGGAGAGCAGACAAGATGGAACTATCAACTTTGCACCTTCCGGTCTGTGGCCAATGCCCTCATTAAGCTGGTGTTTAAAGAAGGGGGAATGAAGACCAAAGGCCTCTTCCTGGAATCCATTTAAGTGCTTATTATGGTGGTTAAAACAGAACCTCTATGTTGTCTTCCCACGTACCCACCCTTCACCCTTCTCATTCACTTCCTGAGAGTTGACTACAGGGGCAGTGAGCTCAGAGTCACAGAAGATTAGAGTTGGAAGAGACCTCAGGAGGTCATTTAGTCCAACCCCCTGCTCAAAGCAGGACCAATCCCCAAGTTTTGCCCCGGATCTCTAAATGGCCCCCTCAAGGATTGAACTCTCAACCCTGGGTTTAGCAGGCCAATGCTCAAACCAATGAGCTATGCCTCCCCCACAGCCAGGGCTTTGTCAAGCCAGGCCTGAAAAACCTGTGAAGATAGAGATTCCACCCCCCCCCCCCCAGTAACCCATTCCAGTGCTTCACCCTCCTAGTGAAATAGTTTTTCATAATATCCAACCTAAACTTCCACCACCGCAACTTGAGACCATTGCTCCTTGTTCTGTCGTCTGCCACCACTGAAAATAGCCGAGGTCCATTCTCTTTGGAACCCCACTTCAGATAGTTGAAGGCTGCTATCAAATCCCCCCTCACTCTTCTCTTCTGCAGACTAAATAAGCCCAGTTCCCTCAGCCTGTCCTTATATGTCATGTGCCCCAGCCCCCTAATCATTTTTATTGCCCTCTGTTGGACTCTCTCCAATTTGTCCACATCCTTTCTGTAGTGGGGGGCCCAAAACTGGATGCAGTACTTCAGATGTGGCCTCACCAGTGCCAAATAGAGGGGAATAATCACTTCCCTTGATCTGCTGGCAGTGCAGCCCAATATGCTGTTAGCCTTCTTGGTAACAAGGACACACTGTTGACTCATATCCAGCTTCCTGTCCACTGTAATCCCCAGGTCCTTTTCTGCAGAACTGCCGCTTAGCTAGTTGGTCCCCAGCCTGTAGCAGTGCATGGGATTCTTCCATCCTCAGTGCAGGACTCTGCACTTGTCCTTCTTGAACCTCATCAGATTTCTTTTAGCCGAATCCTCCAATTTGTCTAGGTCACTCTGGACTCTATCCCTACCCTCCAGCATATCTACCTCTCCCCGCAGCTTAGTGTCACCTGCAAACTTGCTGAGGGTGCACTCCCTTCCATCCTCCAGATCATTAATGAAGATGTTGAACAAAATCAGCCCCAGGACAGACCGCTGGGGCACTCTGCTTGATGCCGGCTGCCAACTAGACATCGAGCCATTGATCACTACCCATTGAGCCCGACGATCTAGCCATCTTTCTATCCACCTGATAGTGCATTCATCCAATCCATACTTTTTTAACTTGCTGGCAAGAATACTGTGGGAGACCGTATCAAAAGTTTTGCTAAAATCAAGATATATCACGTCCACTGCTTTCCCCATATCCACAGAGTCAGCAGTATGATAAACCGCTTGGCAAAAGATGGGTGATATTCTACAGCATCATCACTAGGCTCTACAGCCAACACTGAGGATATAGCCTTTTTATTGCTATTTCTTTTATTGCAGTACATGCTATGATTGTCTTAAAAGTGCTGAATGCCTAGACAGAACGCCCCATTGAGATGAGTGGGGCAGATGAGATCTCTCCTTTTGTTTGAGGCTGTCTCTGCAGTGGCATACAGAGTCAGGTATCAGGCTCACCCTTGGAATGTTCTTCATGGCCAGTGGCACGAGACATTTAATCTGTTTTCCAGTAACAGGTTAAATTTTGCAAAAGTTGAAGGGAGCCCCAGTATGATGATGGCCTGGGCTTCTGGCCAGATGTGTCTTATTGAACAATGCTCACAAGGAGAGGACATGACAGGGAAAGAATATATGTGTCTGGGGCAGATGTGCTTTTGGGATCACAGATCATTTGGGTAATAAATATTATCAGGCTCCGAGTTAGAGAATGGATGGCTGCTCTTGGAGTAAGGGAAAGAATTAGAGAAAGTCTAATTCCTCTCTGTGCCTGGACAATTAGGTACATCAGTGGTGAGAAATACTAGTAGGAAACTCACCCTTTCTTTCCAGACAAGGACCTGGCTATGGTGATCTGCTTGTTGTCACCTTCAGATTGGATAACTGTAACTCGCTGTATCTGTAGAAGCAATGCAGAGAAGGAAGTGATGTGCAAAATCCAGCTCTCTGCCTTCTCAAGGGATGGGCTGCTGCAAATACTTTACACCTGTGCTCTAATCCCTCAGCTGTTTCCCAGTCTTCTTCCATTGCTTGTTTGAGGTTCTGATATTCAATGTCCTAGTGGTTCAGGACCCAGCTTAATTTGCAAACACATCTCCATCCACAACCTATTCGAGGGCACTTGTTTTTCTGGAGCAATA
The DNA here is from genome assembly GCF_965152275.1 of Natator depressus. Lineage (NCBI taxonomy): Eukaryota > Metazoa > Chordata > Testudines > Cheloniidae > Natator > Natator depressus. Next base: position 85,049 of record NC_134238.1, read on the forward strand.
CAGCTGCCAAAGCCCATGGTGAAGTGCATGAGAGATGGAAGTAAATATTTTTGGGTGAGGAAGTTAAGTGTGGAGATTGAGCTAACTGGGAGTCTGACCCACTGTGAGGTTTGCTGTAGGTTCCGCCTCTTTGGGAAAAGCAGCTCCTACAGTAGCTAGTATAATGAGGATTAAAAATCTTATTCCCAAAGTTGAGGCTCCTATAACCACAGAGTCAAGGAAGGAAGAAGAGCAGAAACCACCCCCTCATCCCCACCCCCGAGCCCTTCAGAGACCTGGCTATGGAGATCTTATTGACCTGGGGTGTTCTAGACACTACAGCAGTGGGCAGTATAACATAGATAGATACTTATAAACAGTGAATTTGCTGTGGAACCCTGACATGATAAACAGGAGACCCCATGATGTCATAATTAGACTTCGTGGAACTGTACAGGGCAGTAGAGGGAACCAGCTGGAGGCGAAAGCCCCTGGGGAACGGCTGAGGGGACATAGCTGCTGACTGAGGGCCCAGCTCTGCAGTCAGCAGCACAGAAGTAAGAATGGCAATACCATATCATGCCCATCCTTCTGCGCTGGTGCTGGCGGTGGCTGTGCCTTCAGAGCTTGGCTCCTGGCCAGCAGCCACCACTCTCCAGCTGCCCAGCTCTGAAGGCAGCGCTGCTGCCAACAGCAGTGCAGAAGTAAGGTTAGCAGTACTGCAGCCCCCTGCACAATAACCTTGTGACCCCCCCCCCACACACACACACACAACTTTTTTGGGTCAGGACCCCTACAATTACAACACCGTGAAATTTCAGATTTAAATGGCTGAAATAATGAAATTTATGATTTTTAAAATCCTATGGCCGTGAAATTGACCAAAATGGATGGTGAATTTGGTAGGGCCCTAATCATATCATATATATATATCAGGTTATTAACTATCTTCTCTGCTGCTACAACAGGAAGTTCATGGTTTGTGTTATCTGCAAACAGCAAAGGCAATAACTGAGGACACTTAGTGTGAGCAAAGATCTGGGGGAGGAGGAAGGGAAGGCAACCTTGTTACACATAACTAAGGCTATGTTTTAGTCTTGGGTATTTTTAGTAAAAGTCATGGACAGGTCACGGGCAATAAAGGTCATGGTCCTGGTCTCAGACTGCTGCTTCAAGGCAGTGCTGGGGACCAACTGCCTGGGGCTGCCAGAGCAGTGGCAGGTGCGGCTGGCCCCGGGGCTTCCCCAGCTGCCGGTGTGGTCCTGGGGTCAGCTGCACCAGTGCTGCAGAATTCACGGAGGTCACAGAAAGTCACAGAAGCCGTGACTTCCATGACCTCCGTGAATGATTTGCAGCCTTACACACAGCCTCAATACTAGATGCTACTTTGATGGGCTATGTTTTATTCCATTGCTTCTGGGCACACACAATGTCACAAAGATGAGAGATCCCATCTTCAACTGACCAGGAAATAGCATGGCCTCTGTGATCTGTATGTTCCTCACTGCCCAGATTAGTCACTGCAACTCACTCTGCTGGGTCCGAATGAAGTCTCTCTCAGAGACTTCAGCTGGCGCATTGCGTAACAGCCATCTCCTAAGTAACAAAGGTAGATATGATCACATTGCCCTGTTCTCTGAATTCCACTGTCTCCATACCTGGTGGTGTCAGAGCTAAATTAAATCCTCACCCTAATATGCTTTGTGCTAGGACCTGGCCAACTGGGAGATAGCCTCAGGTAGCTGTATTCAGCGTGCACAACACAGGGGACAGAGTTATCTCCGCAGCAGGATCTGGTGATGGAACTCCACTGCCCTCTGACAGGTTGAGACCTATAGAGCCTTTCCTCAGCCATGGCTCCCATTAAAACCAAAAACTAACCAGCTGCCCCAACCCTGTGGCCTGGGGGAGGGCAGGCATTGCATAGTTCCTGACGTCAAGAGCTTACATTCTGTCTTTTTATTCTATGTTTGTGTGATACCCAGCACAGTGGGGCCCTGATCCATGACTGGGGCTCCTAGATAATGCCACAATATAAATAATAATAGGAAGCTAAATGCCCTTAGTCTCTTTGTAGCTGTTCAGTGCTTAAGTGCATAGATGATGGGTGCCTTAGAAATACCATAAAGAGAAGGTGGTTTTAGTGATTACTGTGTAGGGCCACGAGCATCCAATGGAAGTCTGGGTGGGTCATAACTCCCTTTTGGAAACTGGTGTCTCTCTGTAACCCAATAACAGCAGTCTGGGACTTTTCCTCCTTGCTGAGTGTCAAACTGGCACACTATCCCCCTCCCCCTCATACCAGAGCAACATTCAACCACCTGGCTGTGCGTTGACCCTAGATTCCTGTCCAGCCTGGTGCATGTCAAACCAAGATGATCTCCCTTTCTCCTTTGCTGCTGTCCTATGTCTTGTTTAGAGAGAGGAGTTCAGGTCACCAGCCCCCCGCCACCTGAATCCTAGGAGTCTGCTTGTCCCAGCACTCCATTAGACTGTACATCACCCCTCCACTCCACCCTGTAGCCACAGAGAGCTGCAGAGCAGAAGCCACACCTGGGACATAAAGTGCAGTGCCCAGGTGTGTAAACCGTCCTGCCCTTTGGAGTATGTGCACTATTTCCTGCTTCTGCTCTGTGACTGACAGATCTTCACACAGGGTGAAGTCTTAGTGCACATATGCTGTCATGGGATCACAGCCCTATTAAGGACATGGAAGCAGTGGGACAAGTTCTGCTTGTAAGGGTTGGGAGGGGAGGGAATGCCTTGTATATGTGAAGGATTCAGTGAGACAGGTGCCTTTCAAGGTCATTCCTCCCTCTTTGCCCAGAGCTGGGGACACTAAGAAATTCCTTTTGGCCCCACTGCTTAAGGGACTGCCCAATGGGTCAAGTTCACAGATAGGTGGGAGACAATGTTAATGTGGGTAAGACCCCTCCATCCCCAGGGTCAAGAAAGAATCTCAAGTGGAGGGTGTTAAATTGCAACACTGGGTGTGGAGGCTTACTAGGGGATCAGTGCCCTATAGAACCTGTTGCCATGGGGAGTGGGGTGGGTCACGGTGGTGTTAATGTGGAAACTGCCAGTAGGAGGCACCTGGAGCTGTGCAGTAGTGTTGGTACATGGTGGGTGTTGGTTCAGAGAAAGAGGAGATGCGCTGAGGCATAAGGGGAATAGCATCTGAGTCCTAGTGGTGGTAGAGTTTCTTGTCCTCACCCTCTGCTCTTTTTTGACAGCGGAGAGAGTGGTGCAGGGAAAACCGAGAGTGTAAAGCTACTGCTGCAACACATCATGCACCTGTGCAAGGGCAACTCACAGCTGGAGCAGCAGATACTGCAGGTGAGTCACTGAAATAGAATGCAGGGGGACAGACGGAGGGGTGGCCACAGAGCAACTCACAGTTGGCTTAGGGGGTTCTACAGATGAGTCATTGGGAGTGGAAAAAGCACAGAGTAAATGAAATCTTAGCAACGGTATAAATCCAATACTAGATTGTCAGTTATGATGTAGACAAGACACGGGTTCATTAAATATTTGGCAAGAAGCAGGAATATAGAAATTATTTCAGTAATCAGTATATTCCATCAGTAATTAGGGAGGATGTTAAACAGCATCTTTTCAAGTTAAAGATTTCTAAATCAGCAGGACCAGATAAGTTGTATCTAAGAATGTTAAAAGAATCAGCTAAGGAGTTCTTTGAACCATTAATATTGTTTTTTTATTAAATCTTGGAACACTGGGGAACAGTCTAGTCCAATGGACTAGAAAATATCCAATATTGTGCCAATATTTAAAACGAATAAACAGTATGTCCCTGGTCATAGGCTGGTTAGCTTGATGTTGATCCCAGTCAAAATCATGGAAAGGCTGGTATGGGATGCAGTCAGTAAAGATGCTGTAGCTAAGAGAGCAAATATGATCCTTGAATGTATGTGAAGGGGAATATCAAGTAGAAACAGGGAGGTGGCATTGCTTCTGTATACAGCATTAATGAAACCATTACTGGAATAGCGTGTTCAGTTCTGGTGTCACTCCTCCAAAAGGTTTCAGAGTAGCAGCCATGTTAGTCTGTATTCGCAAAAAGAAAAGGAGTACTAGCGGCACCTTAGAGACTAACCAATTTATTTGAGCATAAGCTTTCGTGAGCTACAGCTCACTTCATCGGATGCATTCCGATGCATTCCACTAGTACTCCTTTTCTTTTTACTCCTGCAAAAGGATGCTGACAAATTGGAAAGGGTTCAGAAGAGCTACAAGAATGATTCAAGGCCAGGAAAACCTGCCTTCCAGTGAGAGACTAAAGAAACTCAGTCTATTTAGTTTATCTAAGAGAGAGTAAATAGCTAACTTGATCATTGCCTATGTTTACCAACCTGGGGAAAAGAGATTTCAGATAGCAGAGGTCTCTTTAATCTAGCAAACAAAGGGATAACAAGATTCAGTGTCTGAAAGCTGAAGCTAAACAAATTCAGACTGGAAATAAAGTACACATATTTAACAGTGATGGTAATTAACCATTGGAACAACTAACATAAGGATGTGGTGTATTCTTCATCACTTGAAGTACAGTATTTGAATTCAAGACTAGATATCTTTTTAAAGGAGGTGCTATAGCTCAACCAGAAGTTAGGGGCTTGATGGAGTGATTACTGGGTGAGTTTCTCTGGCCTCTTATGGAGGAGGCCAAATTAGAGGATCATAATGGTCCCTTCTGGCTTTAAAATCTATGAATCTTTAAAATCTATGGACGTGCACAAGTCCATGGGGCTGGACGAGTTGCATCCGAGAGTGCTAAAGGAATTGGCGGCTGTGATTGCAGAGCCACTGGCCATTATCTTTGAAAACTCGTGGCGAACGGGGGAAGTCCCGGATGACTGGAAAAAGGCTAATGTAGTGCCAATCTTTAAAAAAGGGAAGAAGGAGGATCCTGGGAACTACAGGCCAGTCAGTCTCACCTCAGTCCCCGGAAAAATCATGGAGCAGGTCCTCAAAGAATCAATCCTGAAGCACTTACATGAGAGGAAAGTGATCAGGAACAGTCAGCATGGATTCACCAAGGGAAGGTCATGCCTGACTAATCTAATCGCCTTCTATGATGAGATTACTGGTTCTGTGGATGAAGGGAAAGCAGTGGATGTATTGTTTCTTGACTTTAGCAAAGCTTTTGACACGGTCTCCCATAGTATTCTTGTCAGCAAGTTAAAGAAGTATGGGCTGGATGAATGTACTATAAGGTGGGTAGAAAGTTGGCTAGATTGTTGGGCTCAACGAGTAGTGATCAATGGCTCCATGTCTAGTTGGCAGCCGGTGTCAAGTGGAGTGCCCCAGGGATCGGTCCTGGGGCCGGTTTTGTTCAATATCTTCATAAATGATCTGGAGGATGGTGTGGATTGCACTCTCAGCAAATTTGCGGATGATACTAAACTAGGAGGAGTGGTAGATACGCTGGAGGGCAGAGATAGGATACAGAGGGACCTAGACAAATTGGAGGATTGGGCCAAAAGAAATCTGATGAGGTTCAATAAGGATAAGTGCAGGGTCCTGCACTTAGGACGGAAGAACCCAATGCATAGCTACAGACTAGGGACCGAATGGCTAGGCAGCAGTTCTGCGGAAAAGGACCTAGGGGTGACAGTGGACGAGAAGCTGGATATGAGTCAGCAGTGTGCCCTTGTTGCCAAGAAGGCCAATGGCATTTTGGGATGTATAAGTAGGGGCATAACGAGCAGATCGAGGGACGTGATCGTTCCCCTCTATTCGACACTGGTGAGGCCTCCTCTGGAGTACTGTGTCCAGTTTTGGGCCCCACACTACAAGAGGGATGTGGATAAATTGGAGAGAGTCCAGCGAAGGGCAACAAAAATGATTAGGGGTCTGGAACACATGACTTATGAGGAGAGGCTGAGGGAACTGGGATTGTTTAGTCTGCAGAAGAGAAGAATGAGGGGGGATTTAATAGCTACTTTCAACTACCTGAGAGGTGGTTCCAGAGAGGATGGTTCTAGACTATTCTCAGTGGTAGCAGATGACAGGACAAGGAGTAATGGTCTCAAGTTGCAGTGGGGGAGGTTTAGGTTGGATATTAGGAAAAACTTTTTCACCAAGAGGGTGGTGAAACACTGGAATGTGTTACCTAGGGAGGTGGTAGAATCTCCTTCCTTAGAAGTTTTTAAGGTCAGGCTTGACAAAGCCCTGGCTGGGATGATTTAATTGGGGATTGGTCCTGCTTTGAGCAGGGGGTTGGACTAGATGACCTCCTGAGGTCCCTTCCAACCCTGATATTCTATGATTCTATGAATTGCAGCAGGAGTATTGGAACCTGCAGGAGGTTGGGGGCACAGGGCAACCTGTAGTGGAGCAGTGGATTTGCAGATTATCATGTGGAGGAGCCCTTCCATCCCCAGTCATTAGTAGCCAAGTTTATCAGATTCTTTTCTGAGTCCTGTAACTCAGTCATTCTGCTCCATATTAATTTCTCTCTCTGCTGTGAACTTCCCCCAGTGTGTCTGTCTTTCTGTCATTGAGTTCCCCAGACCTGCACACAGTATCCCATGTAGGCCCATCCATGAGAGGGATCCCTCTCAACCCCCACTGCTTGGTGGAAGTGGGAGGCTTCTGGGATTGAGGGGCTGAGGGCAGAATCCCAAGGGTTCTCTCTAGGACCTGACAAACTGTCCTTTCCTTGCTCCAGGATGTGGTGCCTTTGCTTATACAGTCCATGGTTGCATTGGATTATTTTGTCACTGTGTGCATTTCCAGCCGGATTTGAGCGACTCAAATCTTTCTTTTTTCCCCCTATGGCTCCTCAAGAGGCCATGAGGCTGTTTCACATGATACCTCTGATACCTTCTGCAACCTAGCTGGGCCATTGTAGATGGGAGGGGATGTTAAGGGTTCCCTGTTGCTTATACCTCCCCATCAACTCTGTACATTTCCCTTCCAGGTGAACCCATTGCTCGAAGCCTTTGGCAATGCACAAACCGTGATGAATGACAACAGCAGCCGCTTTGGAAAATACATGCAGCTGAGGTTCCAAAGGAGTACAGGTGAGACCCAGGACTAGGTCTCTGGGTGTGTGGAAGCCATCATCTGTGTGGTGATTTCTTTCCTTCTGCCCCTTCCCCATGTAGTGAGGGGCGCCAAGCTGAGCGAGTATCTGCTAGAGAAGTCTCGTGTGGTGCAACAAGATGCTGGAGAGAGGAATTTCCATGTCTTCTACTATATGTTTGCTGGGCTCACTGCAGAGGAAAAGGAGATGTATGGATTGCTAGATCCCTCATTGTACAGGTACGCGAGTGGCAGGTCCTACTCTGGCTTCAGTGGAGTGCAGGTCAGAATAATGGGCTCCTACAGCCCCATAAGGGAAGGAGTGGGGGAAGAGGATTTGTCCTGGTGTGAGGGTTGAGTAATGAGAGGAGAGCACAGGGTTGGGGGATTGTCTTGGAAGGCTGCAGCTGGGCTCTGAACATAGATGTAGTGTGGCCTAATGGGTGGGACACTGGTCTGGGACTCAGGAGACTTGGGTTCTGTTCCTGGCTCTGCCAGTGACCTGGGGAAATCACTCCCCTCTCTGTACCTCTGCTTCCCCCCACCCTATGTCTGCGCTGTCTCTTTGGGGCAGGGACTGACTCACTGAGACTGCCCTGCACAATGCTCTCATATGAGACATGTGTGATGTACTCAGGGTACAATCTGAACTGATGAACAGCTGTGCCCCCTCAGCTTTCCTACATGGGGTGCCTTTTACAGTGAGAGCTACCACTCCTGGTCTGTTCACACAGCTTCCAGCATGTAAATTATTCCTAGTTATATTGTATGAGTGCTGTAGCCAGCTACTCTTGAATTACACTACAGAGTAACACCAGCAAACTCCAAGTCCCAGACTTGCCCCAGAGATGTATGCCTTGTACTGCCCAGCTCTCTTCGGGACAGCACAAGCTCATATGAAGTTCATCATTTTATTAATACAAAATGATATGTGCAAATCCTGTTATCCCAAATGGAGTTTCCCAAACACTTCAATTCAAACACACAGGTTTAGATAAATCAATAAAACAAGTTTATTAATTTTAAAAGGATAGATTTTAAGTGAATACAACTAATGAGGCATAAAAGTCAGAATTGGTTACAATAAAAATAAAAGTAAAACACAACTAATGCCTAACAACAAACTTGAGTGAATTCAAAGCAAGGTCTCTCTCACCACATGTTTCAGCAGTCTTAATGGCTGAACTTCTTTCAGTCAGGATCCCTCCCCCTTCTTTTGATTGTCAGGTATCGTGGATGCTGTGGGCAGAGAGAAAGGGAAGAATGATGTGGGACTTCTGCCGTCCCTTGTTATAGTTCTTTGCCTTTTTTGAGACAAAAAGTCTTTGTGGACGGAAACCCCAAGCTGTTACTTTTTAAGATGTAGATTTTTTGCTCATGTCATTGTGTGCATGGCCCATGTATAGCCATTTAGCAGGTGATGGCCCATTTGGCCTGTTTACACCTGGCTGAGGCGTCAGTTTGTCTTTTCATAGAATCCTAGGACTGGAAGGGACCTCGAGAAGTCATCTAGTCTAGTCCCCTGCGGTCATGGAAGGACTAAGTATTTTGTCTCTGAGGAACTGGTTTGGCTGCTTCCCAGATCAGAGTACGTCTTAGTAACACCATACAGTGGAATCTTATAACTTTATCAGCATAATATTGACCAGTGAGTTACGAGTTTTCAAATGATACCTCACAAGGCATATTCGTACAAAGGTTATTATAATAGCATGCATGGGCTGAATACAGGGGTGCAGAGCATCATAGTATGTAGACTGTACCCTAATACAAATAATATCAGTTGACTCACTTGTCTCCCCAGGTACATAAGCGGCTGGTTTAGGGCAGAGGGTGTGGCTGAGTCCTGGAAGCACAAGTACTGGGAAGTGCGTAATGCCCTAGACATGGTGGGCTTCCAGGAACAGGTGAGTACAGTGGGCACTCTGTCACCATCTCCACCCCCTCTGCTCAGTTAGCCCATTTGACTCACTTCTACTTCCCTCCTTCAGTTTGCTGTGCTGTTCACAGGCTAACAGATTCAGTGCAGAGCTCCCTTCCCCCCCGCCACATACCTGACCTTCCTCGCCCTCCACCACTGCAGGAAGTTTGAAGTTCCACTGGAAGAGGGCTGCTTGTTGCTCATCATGTGTATGTACATGCCCACGTACATTTGTGGGTACCAACCCCAAGCGATCTCTGTTGTGTATTTTAGGAGCAGGTGGACATGCAGGCAATCCTGGCCGGAGTCCTGTCTCTGGGCAATGTGACCTTCCAGTCCCAGGAGAACAATGGGGCCGTGAGAGTGAGTGAAGCCTCCAGGGGGTGGCTGAAGGCTTCAGCGGTGAGTCGAGTGAGAGGCTCAGAGGAGTGAGACGAGATTGTGCTCCCACTGGGGACCCGTGTGAGGTTTGGGGAATATTTATATTAGGAATGGTCTTTAAATCCATGTATGAAGGGTAGATGAGGTCCACTGCAGGGGTCCTTCCATTCTTTGGGTGCTGCTTATGCTACACCTGACTGACGCAGCAGAGGGGACTCCTATCACTGATTCTAAAGATGCTACAAAAGAATTAGGAGTTGTCCCAGGAATGCACCAGATTGCCCTAGTGACTGGTATCTTCAAGTCCTCTTCTCTCCCACCATGCACCTTATGTGGGTTTTAACCACTAGCAGGTTACTCAGTTCAAAGCCAGGTTCAGAATTGGAGGAGAAGATGGGCTGGGGCTACAGACCAATTCTTTTCTATCTCAGCCCCTCATATCCTGGCAGCATCCAAATCCTGCTTTCTCCATATTGTATCGAAAACCTGATCCGTCTTCTCTCTCCTCAAAGCTAAAACACTTGGTCAGACCCTGATCTCTCCTGTTTCAATTACTACAACCTTTTTCTCCCTGGCCTGACACCCACATCACTCTCATCCCCATTTTGTCAAAACACAGGTACTAGACTTTTTCTCACCTGTTGATCTGACAGCACCACTCCTCCCACAGGCCCTCCTGCACACTGCATCAGATCTGGCCTTGGTGGGGTGCAGTTTCCTGTAATCTGAGCTTGACTATTGAAGTTCTCGCTAAGAATAATGTTCCCTGGCTTGAAAAAGCTCCAGCTCATCTGCTTAACAGGCTGCTGTGTGCCACCCCCTCCTCTGCCACCTCAATGCCCTACTCTCAACAGTGGCTTCCCATTGAGTAAATCCAATTCTAGGTCTCTATCTTGATTTCAAAGCCCCACCATGAGATGGGCCCCAGCTCCCTGACATGTAGCCTTTCCTTTTTAGTTAAAGTAATTTTAGTGACATTAGATGTATTCAGCTTTGGTAGCTACATTCTCGAGTTCAACAGTTACCTCTGCCACTTGTTTCATATCTAGCATTCATAAGAACACATGAAAATCAAGGAAAGTAGCACATGCAATTACAGAGTAAGGTCTAATATCTTTTATCAATGTTATTCAAGTTACTAGCACAGTTATGAATATCACAGCATGTATAAATTGTAGCTGCAATCATACTCCCATCCTCCTAGATAGTGTTAGGGTCTGATGGGTCTTTTATGGAGTGATCATCAGTAGAGGGATGGTTCCTGGAGGAGTTTTTCTATAGGAAGCTCAATTTTTCCAATCTGGGCACCTTCTTTCTATAATGTGATTTTTGCCTATACCTACATTGTGTGCATGTGCATGAAAGTGTCAACCGTCTTTTCCGTTTGGTTTGGTTTGGTTTGGTGTTTGGTGTTTCTATAGGTTGTGTATAGTTCCTTTTATTCTCATTAGCATTGATGCACAACCTGTATCCTGTGGTTAAGGCACGTGTTAAACAAAAATGTGCTTCTAGAGCATTTTTGCGATCTAAAATTAATCTTTTGACCAATTTTTTTCAATTTCATCTCTTGGTACATCTTTTCCTATAATCTTATGGCATTGGGTTATTTTTTGGTTACTTACTGATGTCAGTATTTTTTATTTCTAAGGCCTAAAATATCTAAGCTAAAATCTTACAGGCCTCAGCCTATAGGCTTTGTATTTCAGCCTTACTTAGATACCTAATACATATTTATCCCTTCTAACTACTAATCAATCTTATACTTTTATAATCCTATCACTTAAGTTTGGTTAGGATACAATAATTATATATAACATGTCATGTTAGTTAATTATAACGACAAAATAAATAATAAAATCAAATAATTGGCTACAGAGAGATTCCCTCTCTCCTCAACTTTCCACAGTGACTGCATGCTACTGCAACCATGAAGCTGCCCCTCTGCAGGGGAGGCTTGTGATTGCAGGAGATGGAACCGTCACAGGAGCCGGGTTCTGACTCTGGAATTCACTGCCTGGTGAAATCAGAATGAGCACTAACCTCATTGTATTTGGAGCTAAGTAAAAGCCAAACCTCTGCACCCAGGCTCAGTCTGCTCTTGCCAGCAGCGCAGGAATAGAAATTTCCGTGCTATAGCTTTCTACTTTTGGAGAGCACTCTGGTTCTATGGTAACCAGGAGCCATAGGATCATGTTTTAAATGTCTCTTCCTCCCCTTCAAGGATGGGCAGAGCTCTGACGCAGATTTCAGCACAGGCAATTAATAATGTGTTATGTAAATAATTGGAGGTAAGTGCTGGGAAAGTGTATGTGGGGGTTGGGAAGGCAGCGGCCCAAGAGGGCTGTTTGTGCGTGAGAGCGAGTGAGCAAGCTGGTCTTAAGGAGAGTGGTGGCTGCAGAGTTTGTGGCTTGATTCCCACAATGTCTTATTATTATTTACATTACGATAACGTCCAGAGGCCCCAGTCAGGATATGACCCCATTGTACTGGGTGGCGCACAAAGGTGGTGAGACATAGCCACTGCACTATGGAACCAGGGATTGAAACTGACTATTCTCTTTGGTCCCTTCTCTCCCAGGGTCAATTTGGAGTCCAGGAAGAGGAACTATTGAAATGCCTCATTTGTAAAGTGTCCGTAACCCGGGGAGAGCAGATTCAGCGTTTCCACACCCAGCAGCAGGCTGAGGGTAAGGAGCAGGGGAGGTAAATCAGAAAAATTGTCTGGAAGAGCCCTTCTAGGCACATCTGTCTTATCTGTGACCTTAGAGCCTGGTATTGTCCCAACAGTGTATGTAAACTCTCTGGAGCAGGGATTATGTCTCCCTATGTGTTTGTGCAGCCCCCCTTGTAATGGGCCCTAACCCTGAGAGGGGTCTGTGATGGGTTCCCCCTGAGGTGCCACCTGGAGCTGGGATACCACTGAGCCTCCCTGACCCACCAGCCTGGGCTCCCTCTTACACTGTACTGCTGTGACAAGCTGCAAAGCCATCCAGGCTTCAGCTTGCACTTTCACCAACATACATACAGGTAGGGACACACCCACCTGCAGTTTCATGCAGGTGCTTTGACCAGCCCCTGCATAGGAAGGCGACAGCTAGGGTAACAACCAGCTTCTCAGGCATGCACCCCTTCTGGAGTATAAACCCAAAATTATACCATCTTGCACTGCACAGGGAACTGTACAGTGTAAGCTCATAAAATTCACCCCATCCATCAATGTGGAGAGGAATATGCAATAGCCTTCTACCCCTGAGTTATGTTTCCCACACACTGGTTTTGATAAAGCAAAAATAAGTTTATTAACTAAAAAAGAGAGATTATAAATGATAGCAAACAGATCAAAGCAGATTACCTAGCAAATAAAAAATGCAAACTAAACTTAATACTGGCAGTCCTCGACTTTACGATGTTCAAGTTACAACGAATGGCATTTACGACGTTTATAAATTATCATTGTGTTTTGACTTTATGACATCGGTTTCGACTTTACAATACTCGATCTGATATTGTTCCTATGGGAAATTCGAGTTACAATGTTTTCGACTTAAGACGCGACTTTCAGGAACCAATTGTGTCGTAAGTCCGAGGACTGCATGTATGCTAAATAGATTGGATATGAATAACAGATTCTCACCCCAGGTGATAATATGAGCAGGCTGCAGATTCTTAAGGGGCAAGCTGCACTTGCTTGCAGCTTGGAATCCCCAGGTGTTCCATTCACAGGCTAAAAATTCCTTTAGCCTGGGTTCAGCACTTCCCCCAGTTCAGTCTTTGTTCCTCCGGAGTCTCTTTGTGTGGGGAGCGAAGAATCCCTGGTGATGTCACTCCCTGCCTTACATAGCTTTTGCATATGGCGGGAACGTTTTGTTTCAAACCTTAGTTCCCAGACTGGTCAGTGGAAAAACACTGACATCCCAAAATGGAGTCTAGAAACATGTGGTCACATCATATGTCTTTGTAGAATCGTATCAGCCACTGCTCGGAGGCTGTCTGTAGCATCCTTAGGACAGCAGAAAAAGCCCATCACAGGAAGAGAATGGCCCTGTTCAAACATTAGAGCCAAAGCAAGATGTCTGCTGCATTGCTCATCCCCACATCTGTCATACTCACAATGCAGACACTAAAAAGCCCTTTCACTGCATTTAAAACCAGATAGGAAAGAGCACAGGAGTATTATTCTATTGGCCTGCATCCTAAGGCTGGAAGTGGTTATAAAACATGAGCCTCCTCCAGCCTTGTCAGACTACTTCCACATCCAGGCAGAAACAAGAGTTTTCCCCATTGTGAAGAAAAAATAAACTATTTGTATAGCGCTCCTTGAAAATTTGGATCTCACCAAACTACTATACTGACAGAAAACTCCACCTACCTGAGACACCAAGGGGTAGAGAGATCAGTGAGGCTCTACTGTGGCCATAGATACCCCAGCACCAAAACCATCTCCCCACCACCCACATGGATCACTGTGGCTCTCCAAGAACCTGCAACAAGAAAAGTAGGAAGGAAGGAAACTTGAGCATCAGCGCTGGAAGTAGCATGATAGAAGCAGGCTGAGACAAAAGAAAGGGATCCTACAAACCCATGCTGGTGCCATGAAGGGACAGAAAGAGACTGCCTCTCTTCTGCCATATGGACAGCAAAGTCACACCACACAGAAGCCTTCTGGACTTGAAATTGCTTTAACTCAAACAGCCCCACAGCCCATCACTTCACACTGTGGAGAATTCTTATTCCATAGAGTTTACCTGCCCCAGGGATGGCTTCGCAGACCTCCAAAAACAGCCAGCTAAGAGCAGCTAAGAAATTCATGCTCCCAGCCCACTCCTATATTGTCATAGAGGCACTGATGGCATCAGGGCCACCCCTGAGACTCTGCCACTGCCCTCCCCTGCAGTTGAGAGACTAGAGAGCACCTGGGACACCGACTGGTAGAGACTGTCAGCTGTCATCTTCTAGTGAAAGGAACCTAGTGCGCCCCACACACCCCAACACCTAGCAGTCTGACCTGCATCAAGAAACAGTCATTCAGCTCAAGAGACTTCCCAGCCCAGTGTCCGACCTCCCTTTGGTAAGCCAGCTCAGAGAGAAAATAGCAAAATCTAGTCTCCAATACCACCTGCAGGTGTCCTGAGTCTGTCAGTCGGGATTGAGGCCAGGGCCTGGCACAGAGCCAGCACTTGTTGCCTCCCATGGATGCCCTCCTCTTGCCTTTAGTCAAGGGGAGCCCATCCAGGGATGAAAGGAAAGGGAAGTCCTGAAATGGCTTAGATCTAGCCTAGGGGGTTGTCCTGGACAACTGTCCCCCACAAAGCACTCAGCTTTGGGGCATCATACTCATGATATCTACCATGATATTCAAGATTGGTATAATGTTTTAGGGAGAGCTGAGGAGACAATCAAAGCTACAGTGTCAGCAGCACATGGACTGCACCCAGCTCTCCATCTTCTGTATGTCCGACACAGCCAGCACCAGCTCCCTGTGTCTTGACTAAGATCAGCAGCTAGATGATGGGGAACCCAGTACATAAAACCAGCCATACTGGGTCAGGCCAATGGTCCTCGCCCAGTATCCAGTCTTCTCACTCTGACTGTGGCCTGTGCCAAGTGCTTCAGAGGGAATGAACAGAACAGGGCAATCATCAAATGATCCATCCCTTCTTGTCCAGTCCCAGCTTCTGGCAGTCAGAGGCTAGGGACACCCAGAGTATGGGTTTGCATCCCTGGTGTTGATTTAGCAGGTCTGGGGAAGACAAGTAAATTGTCTTCCCCAGCTAAGTAAATTACGTAACTGAAGTAGGCGTAACTTAGATCAACTTACAGCGTTAGTGTAGACCAGCCCTGAAAGTCCAAGTACACTGTATCCACTGGCACACCCTCATCCACATGTTTGTTTGACCTCCTCAAACAATTCTAAATGATTGGTGAGGTATAATTTCCCTTTTCAAAAGCTGTGTTGGTTCTTCCCCAACAAATTGTGTTCATCTATGTGTCTGATAATTTTGTTCTTTACTATAGTTTCAACCAATTTGCCTGGTACTGAAATTGGTTTACTTGCCCGTAATTGCCATGATCACTTCTGGAGCCTTTTAAAAAAAAATTAGTGTCACATTAGCTATCCTCCAGTCATCCTATACAGAAACTGAGTTAAGCGATAGAAAGGGAGTACTTGTGGCACCTTAGAGACTAACCAATTTATTTGAGCATAAGCTTTCGTGAGCTACAGCATGGATGCATCCGATGAAGTGAGCCGTAGCTCACGAAAGCTTATGCTCAAATAAATTGGTTAGTCTCTAAGGCGCCACAAGTACTCCTTTTCTTTTTGCAAATACAGACTAACACAGCTGTTACTCTGAAACCTGTAGTTAAGCGGTAGGTTACTTACTACACTGCAATTTCATATTTGAGTTCCTTCAGAACTCTTGGGTGAATACCATCTGGTTCTGGTGACTTATTACTGTTTAATTTATCAATTTGTTCCAAAACCTCCTCTACTGACACCTCAGTCTGGGACAGTTCCTCAGATTTGTCCCCTGAAAAGAATGGTTCAGATGTGGGATTCTCCCTCAATCTCTTTGCAGTAAAGACTGATGCAAAGAATTCATTTAGCATCTCTGCAATGGCCTTATCTTCCTTGAGCGCTTTTTTTTTTTTTTTTTTTTTTTTTTTTGGTACCTTTGTTGTCCAGTGGCCCCACTGATTGTTTGGCAGGCTTTCTGCTTCTGGGTATACTTTTAAAAAAATTCGCTGTTTGTTTTTGAGTCTTTTGCTAGTTGCTCTTCAAAAAAATTTTTTTGGCCTGCCTAATTATACTTTTACTTGACTTGCCAGAGTGTATGCTCCTTTCTCTTGTCCTCAGTAGGATTTGACTTCCAATTTCTAACGGGAAGCCCTTTTGCCTCTAGCATATTCTTATCTTTATTGTTTAACAATGAAGTGGTAACACTTTTTTGGTCCTCTTCCTATGTTTTTTAAATTGGGGTATACATTTAATTGAGCCTCTATGAAAGTGTTTTTAAAAAGTTTCTATGCAGCTTGCAGGCATTTCACTTTTGAGACTCTTCCTTTTAATTTCCATTTAACTAGCTTCCTTATTTTTATGTACTTCTCCTTTCTGAAGCTAAATGCTACCATGGTGGGTTTCTTTGGTATTCTCTCTCTCCTTCCTTCCCCCCACTCCCCAGGATGTTAAATTTAATTATGTTATGGTCGCTATTACTGAGCAGTTCAAGTATATTCACCTCTTGGGCCAGATCCTGTGCTCCACTTAGGACTAAATCAAGAATTTCCTCTCCCCTTGTGGGTTCCAGGACTAGCTGCTCCAAGGAAGAGTCATTTAAGGTGTCTAGAAACTTTATCTCTGTATCTCAGTCTGAGGTGACATATACTTCATTGATTATGGGGATAGTTGAAATCCCCTATTATTATGATTGAGTTTTCTACTTTTATAATCTCTCTCATCTCCTGGAACATTTCACAGTCCTCATCACCATTCTGGTCAGGTGGTCGGTAGTGTATTCTTACCCAGGCAAGAACGGAGGTGATGTAGGTGGGAAGGGGGATGTGCTTCAAAGAACTTGAGCCGTTTGTAACATAATTCACTATCCAGCACGTCTGCCCTCAGACTAAGCCCCAGCCTAAGGGTGATAAACTCACTTCCATCTGCAACTGATCAGAGCTTTATCATATGCAGGCTCAGATGTTGCAGTTCATAATATCTGAGAAGACACATCAGTCCCTGAGGGAGATTCAGTTGGTACAAAACTCAACACAAACACATCACCTCTATCTCTCTACTAGCTCCCCCCATAAGCCCTCCATGGGATCAGCCCTGGTTCTCTGAGAGACATCCCTGTCTTTGCAGCAGGACCTCCCATAGCTATGGTCCACCAAAACAGTTAACCCCCCTCAGTCGGGGAGGGCTTGTGAATGCAGGAGACCGAGCTGCCAAAGGTCCCAGACCTAGAATATGAAACTCTGCCATAGGAGAGGAGATCATCGGCCTCATCATATTTTGAACTAAAACTCATCACATTGACATAACTTCCCCAATGTGCTACATGCACACAGAGCAAAACCATCCCCCTTTTTTTTTTGTTACCCAGGGTTCTTTCAACCCAAAGCTCTTGGTAACTTTTACTCTGTGCAAGGTGGTGTCAGGAAATAAATCAGGGGAGACACAGCCATCTGACCGATAGATGGCGGCACAAACAGGACAAC
Organism: Natator depressus; assembly: GCF_965152275.1. Lineage (NCBI taxonomy): Eukaryota > Metazoa > Chordata > Testudines > Cheloniidae > Natator > Natator depressus. Next base: position 102,591 of record NC_134238.1, read on the forward strand.
ACAAGAGTGCTTTCATTTAAAGCTAAACTTTACTTAGTCTCATGCACTTACACACGTCGGCAACAGGTTATTAAAAAAACACCCCCAACCCTCGATAATTACCAAAGCTGTGTGTGGCTCTCGAGTGGCACAGTGGCAGCCCGTCTGCCGGTGGGGAACACAAGATGCATCCAGAGAGAGAGTTCAGTCCCAAAGAATCCTACTACCTCAAACTTTTCCCCCTTTATTTATACATTAGTAATAGAATGACATGTCCCTTAAAAAAAATTTGTTAAGCAAGCAGTTCCAATGGGCAAGCAAGAGGCTCCTTCTGATTATGGATCCCAGGTGTGGGTTTTTCCAGAGTTTGCAGCCTTGAGGCCCCAGTAGACATTCCTGGGGCACATCCTGCTCTTCTAAAATGCATGCATCAGCAACTTCAACACAATTCTTATCAGGAAGGCTGCGGGGTCAAGCTGCCCTTTCTGTGGCACTCAAAATTCCCTCCCCTCCTGCCTTGGTCAAGCTGAGTTTGCTACATGGCCATTTTACGGCCTGCTGACTTGGCTGCTTTTAGCAATAAGCCATAGTGGTTTCAGGCACTTTAGTGGTTTGCTGACATCTCCCTGTACATTAGCGCCTACTTTCAGCTCTTGTAACTTGCTCTGCCCTGTATGGAATCCGTTATCCATGCTCTTCTAGACCAAAAGCAGGGTAGATACCTAGGTTCACAGATCCATATGTTGCAGATACCCCTCTAAGTTGAGTGCTTGCTCAACTCTCTCTCCAGAAATGGGAAATTCTGAGATGCTTGATGGCTTTTGCTTAAAAGCAACTTGTTTGTTTAATAGAGTAAAAAGATGATTTACAAACAAAACAGATTCTCTCCTGGCAAGATTTAATCTTTTATATATGCTTACTAGCCAGATGATCTATCTTCAGTTACCTCTTAGACAACATGTTTCTCCCTCTCTTTCTGTTAGGTTTTAGTCCATCATGCTGTGTTTGTGTGTGACAGACAGACATAGTCAGTCAGCCCTTAAGAAGCTGGCCCCTGTTTTGTCTCTGGGATCATTAACAGATTCCCTGGGGATTGTATTCCCTCCCACCTAAACTGGCTTCCTTGGTCTGCTGGAGCTTCCAGCTGGGTCTCTGAGTGCAGTATAATTGTTATTTGCACTCATAAGTGTGTTGCACCCTCACCAATGAGGAAGTAGTTAATTTTCCTCCTACTGCTAAGGAGTCCAGACACCCTGTGGAGCTTCAGAATACCCTTAGAACAGGGGTGGGCAAACTTTTTGGCCTGAGAGCCACAACTGGGTATGGAAATTGTATGGTGGGCCATGAATGCTCACAAAATTGGGATTGGGGTTCAGGAGGGGGTGAGGGCTCTGGATGGGGGTGCGGGCTCTGGGGTGGAACCAGAAATGAGGAGTTCAGCGTGTGGGAGGGGGCTCCAGGCTGGGGCAGGGGGTTGGAGTATGGGGAGGGGGGCCCCCGGCTGGAGCTGCAGGCTCTGGGGTGGGGCTGGGGTTGAGGGGTTTGCAGTGCAGGAGGGGACTCCGGGCTGGGACCGAGGGGTTCGGAGGGCGGGAGGGGGTCAGGGCTGGGGGTTGGGGCATGGGAGGAGATCGGGGTACAGGCTCCAGGTGGCGCTTACCAGAAGCAGCTGCATATCCTCCCTCTGCCTCCCACACAGAGGTGCAGCCAGGTGGCTCTGTGCGCTGCCTCATCCACAGGCGCCGCCCCTGCAACTCCCATTGGCCATGGTTCCCAGCTTGGGGCGGGGGCAGTGTGTGGAGCCCCCTGGCTGCCCCTAAACATAGGAGCCATAGGGGAGACATGCCGCTGCTTCTGGGAGCTGCGGCACACACATGTGGAGCAGCCCCCTACCTTGCTCCCTGCCTGGAGCACGGGAGCTCGAGAGTCGGATTAAATCAGCTGGTAGGCCGATTGTGGCCCGTGGGATGTAGTTTGTCTACCCCTGTCTTAGAACATAGGACAGAAAAATCAGATTTTAGCTATAGATCAAAATATACAATTAATACAGGGATATGTGGTTATTGTTACAAACTCTGTAAACTTATCAATTCTTTCTCGTCTTGGGAAGAGGGAGAGAAATACTATTATTGTTTTGATTAATAACAGAATATTCCATTGATGGGGAATGCAAAGGGCTTGTCCACATGACTATTTAGTGTGTGGCAAGCTGGAGTGTAAACCTACAGCACTGTAGCCTGCCATGCACCATCGGGCTGTGTGGACCCTGCTACGGAGCACTAACTAATAGTGCACTTTGACCTCCTGCTGTTTGAAACAGCAATAGCAAAAGCAGGTGAGAGGTCAAGTGGGGGGATAAGGTTTAAAAATTATACTATAAGCCTGTGTATTCGTTATTTAAATAAGGGTGTTTGATAAGTCTTTCGATTAGAATGGCACATGTGTGTCTATGGAGTTCAGACCTGACTAAATGTTTACATCTTTCATAGAATCATAGAATCATAGAATATCAGGGTTGGAAGGGACCCCAGAAGGTCATCTAGTCCAACCCCCTGCTCGAAGCAGGACCAATTCCCAGTTAAATCATCCCAGCCAGGGCTTTGTCAAGCCTGACCTTAAAAACCTCTAAGGAAGGAGATTCTACCACCTCCCTAGGTAACGCATTCCAGTGTTTCACCACCCTCTTAGTGAAAAAGTTTTTCCTAATATCCAATCTAAAGCTCCCCCATTGCAACTTGAGACCATTACTCCTCGTTCTGTCATCTGCTACCATTGAGAACAGTCTAGAGCCATCCTCTTTGGAACCCCCTTTCAGGTAGTTGAAAGCAGCTATCAAATCCCCCCTCATTCTTCTCTTCTGCAGACTAAACAATCCCAGCTCCCTCAGCCTCTCCTCATAAGACATGTGCTCTAGACCCCTAATCATTTTTGTTGCCCTTCGCTGGACTCTCTCCAATTTATCCACATCCTTCTTGTAGTGTGGGGCCCAAAACTGGACACAGTACTCCAGAGGAGGCCTCACCAGTGTCGAATAGAGGGGAACGATCACGTCCCTCGATCTGCTCGCTATGCCCCTACTTATACATCCCAAAATGCCATTGGCCTTCTTGGCAACAAGGGCACACTGCTGACTCATATCCAGCTTCTCGTCCACTGTCACCCCTAGGTCTTTTTCCGCAGAACTGCTGCCTAGCCATTCGGTCCCTAGTCAATGCACAGGCACATTCTGAATTGGGCATACTTCTATAGGGAAGTCCATAGGACATCTGCAGGTGCTAGTTAAGTTCTCATGCGTTAAAAGTTAAGCATTTGTTTGCAAAAAGAAAAGGAGTACTTGTGGCACCTTAGAGACTAACCAATTTATTTGAGCGTAAGCTTTCGTGAGCTACAGCTCACTTCATCGGATACATACTGTGGAAAATACAGAAGATGTTTTTATACAAACAGACCATGAAAAAATGGGTGTTTATCACTACAAAAGGTTTTCTCTCCCCCCACCCCACTCTCCTGCTGGTAATAGCTTATCTAAAGTGATCACTCTCCTTACAATGTGTATGATAATCAAGGTGGGCCATTTCCACCACAAATCCAGGGTTTAACAAGAATGTCTGAGGAACAGTGGGGGGGGGGGAAGGAATAAACAAGGGGAAATAGGTTACTTTTTATAATGAATCAACCATTCCCAGTCTCTATTCAAGCCTAAGTTAATTGTATCCAATTTGCAAATGAATTCCAATTCAGCAGTCACTCGTTGGAGTCTATTTTCGAAGTTTTTTTGTTGAAGGATAGTCACTTTGAGATCAGAAATCGAGTGACCAGAGAGATTGAAGTGTTCTCCGACTGGTTTATGAATGTTATAATTCTTGACTTCTGATTTGTGTCCATTTCATAGAATCATAGAATATCAGGGTTGGAAGGGACCTCAGGAGGTCATCTAGTCCAACTCCCTGCTCAAAGCAGGACCAATCCCCAATCAAATCATCCCAGCCAGGGCTTTGTCAAGCCTGACCTTAAAAACTTCCAAGGAAGGAGATTCTACCACCTCCCTAGGTAACGCATTCCTGTGTTTCACCACCCTCCTAGTGAAAAAGTTTTTCCTAATATCCAACCTAAACTTCCCCCACTGCAACTTGAGACCATTACTCCTTGTCCTGTCCTCTTCTACCACTGAGAATAGTCTAGAACCATCCTCTCTGGAACAACCTCTCAGGTAGTTGAAAGCAGCTATCAAATCCCCCCTCATTCTTCTCTTCTGCAGACTAAACAATCCCAGTTCCCTCAGCCTCTCCTCATAAGTCATGTGTTCCAGACCCCTAATCATTTTTGTTGCCCTTCGCTGGACTCTCTCCAATTTATCCACATCCTTCTTGTAGTGTGGGGCCCAAAACTGGATGCAATACTCCAGATGAGGCCTCACCAATGTTGAATAGAGGGGAACGATCATGTCCCTCGATCTGCTCGCTATGCCCCTACTTATACATCCCAAAATGCCATTGGCCTTCTTGGCAACAAGGGCACACTGCTGACTCATATCCAGCTTCTCATCCACTGTAACCCCTAGGTCCTTTTCCGCAGAACTGCTGCCTAGCCATTCGGTCCCTAGTCTGTAGCTGTGCATTGGGTTCTTCCATCTTAAGTGCAGGACCCTGCACTTATCCTTATTGAACCTCATCAGATTTCTTTTGGCCCAATCCTCCAATTTGTCTAGGTCCCTCTGTATCCTATCTCTGCCCTCCAGCGTATCTACCACTCCTCCCAGTTTAGTATCATCCGCAAATTTGCTGGGAGTGCAGTCCACACCATCCTCCAGATCATTTATGAAGATATTGAACAAAACCGGCCCCAGGACCGACCCCTGGGGCACTCCACTTGACACCGGCTGCCAACTAGACATGGAGCCATTGATCACTACCCGTTGAGCCCGACAATCTAGCCAACTTTCTACCCACCTTATAGTGCATTCATCCAGCCCATACTTCTTTAACTTGCTGACAAGAATACTGTGGGAGACCGTGTCAAAAGCTTTGCTAAAGTCAAACAATACATCCACTGCTTTCTCTTCATCCACAGAACCAGTCATCTCATCATAGAAGGCGATTAGGTTAGTCAGGCATGACCTACCCTTAGTGAATCCATGCTGACTGTTTCTGATCACTTTCCTCTCCTCTAAGTGCTTCAGGATTGATTCCTTGAGGACCTGCTCCATGATTTTTCCGGGGACTGAGGTGAGGCTGACTGGCCTGTAGTTCCCAGGATCCTCCTCCTTCCCTTTTTTAAAGATTGGCACTACATTAGCCTTTTTCCAGTCATCTGGGACTTCCCCCGTTCGCCACGAGTTTTCAAAGATAATGGCCAATGGCTCTGCAATCACATCTGCCAATTCCTTTAGCACTCTCGGATGCAACTCGTCCGGCTCCTTGGACTTGTGCACGTCCAGCTTTTCTAAATAGTCCCTAACCACCTCTTTCTCCACAGAGGGCTGGCCATCTATTCCCCATGTTGTGATGCCCAGCGCAGCAGTCTGGGAGCTGTCCTTGTTAGTGAAGACAGAGGCAAAAAAAGCATTGAGCACATTAGCTTTTTCCACATCCTCTGTCACTAGGTTGCCTCCCTCATTCAGTAAGGGGCCCACACTTTCCTTGGCTTTCTTCTTGTTGCCAACATACCTGAAGAAACCCTTCTTGTTACTCTTGACATCTCTTGCTAGCTGCAGCTCCAGGTGCGATTTGGCCCTCCTGATTTCATTCCTACATGCCCGAGCAATATTTTTATACTCTTCCCTGGTCATATGTCCAACCTTCCACTTCTTGTAAGCTTCTTTTTTATGTTTAAGATCCGCTAGGATTTCACCGTTAAGCCAAGCTGGTCGCCTGCCATATTTACTATTCTTTCGACTCATCGGGATGGTTTGTCCCTGTAACCTCAACAGGGATTCCTTGAAATACAGCCAGCTCTCCTGGACTCCTTTCCCCTTCATGTTAGTCCCCCAGGGGATCCTACCCATCCTCTCCCTGAGGGAGTCGAAGTCTGCTTTCCTGAAGTCCAGGGTCCGTATCCTGCTGCTTACCTTTCTTCCCTGTGTCAGGATCCTGAACTCAACCAACTCATGGTCACTGCCTCCCAGATTTCCATCCACTTTTGCTTCCCCCACTAATTCTTCCCTGTTTGTGAGCAGCAGGTCAACAAAAGCTCCCCCCCTAGTTGGCTCGTCTAGCACTTGCACCAGGAAATTGTCCCCTATGCTTTCCAAAAACTTCCTGGATTGTCTGTGCACCGCTGTATTGCTCTCCCAGCAAATATCAGGAAAATTAAAGTCACCCATGAGAACCAGGGCGTGCGATCTAGTAGCTTATTCTTTTACGTAGAGACTGTGCAGTTTGACCAATGTACATGGCAGAGGGGCATTGCTGGCACATGATGGCATATATCACGTTGGTAGATGTGCAGGTGAACGAGCCTCTGATAGTGTGGCTGATGTGATTAGGCCCTATGATGGTGTCCCCTGAATAGATATGTGGGCACAGTTGGCAATATGCTTTGTTGCAAGGATAGTTTCCTGGGTTAGTGGTTCTGTTGTGTGGTATGTGGTTGCTGGTGAGTATTCGCTTCAGGTTGGGGGGCTGTCTGTAGGCAAGGACTGGCCTGTCTCCCAAGATTTGTGACAGTGTTGGGTCGTCCTTCAGGATAGGTTGTAGATCCTTAATAATGCGTTGGAGGGGTTTTAGTTGGGGGCTGAAGGTGACGGCTAGTGGCGTGCTGTTATTTTCTTTGTTCGGCCTGTCCCATAGTAGGTGACTTCTGGGAACTCTTCTGGCTCTGTCAATCTGTTTCTTCACTTCCGCAGGTGGGTATTGTAGTTGTAAGAATGCTTGATAGAGATCTTGTAGGTGTTTGTCTCTGTCTGAGGGATTGGAGCAAATGCGGTTGTATCACAGAGCTTGGCTGTAGACAATGGATCGTGTGGTGTGGTCAGGGTGAAAGCTGGAGGCATGTAGGTAGGAATAGCGGTCAGTAGGTTTCCGGTATAGGGTGGTGTTTATGTGACCATCGTTTATTAGCACTGTAGTGTCCAGGAAGTGGATCTCTTGTGTGGACTGGACCAGGCTGAAGTTGATGGTGGGATGGAAATTGTTGAAATCGTGGTGGAATTCCTCAAGGGCTTCTTTTCCATGGGTCCAGATGATGAAGATGTCATCAGTATAGCTCAAGTAGAGTAGGGGCGTTAGGGGACGAGAGCTGAGGAAGCGTTGTTCTAAATCAGCCATAAAAATGTTGGCATACTGTGGGGCCATGCGGGTACCCATAGCAGTGCCGCTGATTTGAAGGTATACATTGTCCCCAAATGTAAAATAGTTATGGGTAAGGACAAAGTCACAAAGTTCAGCCACCAGGTTAGCCGTGACATTTCGGGGATAGTGTTCTTGATGGCTTGTAGTCCATCTTTGTGGGGAATGTTGGTGTAGAGGGCTTCCACATCCATAGTGGCCAGGATGGTGTTATCAGGAAGATCACCGATGGATTGTAGTTTCCTCAGGAAGTCAGTGGTGTCTCGAAGGGAGCTGGGAGTGCTGGTAGCCAGACAATCCTGCTGTCAGGGTGCCAATGCCTGAGATGATGGGGCGCCCAGGATTTCCAGGTTTATGGATCTTGGGTAGTAGATAGAATATCCCAGGTCGGGGTTCCAGGGGTGTGTCTGTGCGGATTTGATCTTGTGCTTTTTCAGGGAGTTTCTTAAGCAAATGCTGTAGTTTCTTTTGGTAACTCTCAGTGGGATCAGAGGGTAATGGCTTGTAGAAAGTGGTGTTGGAGAGCTGCCGAGCAGCCTCTTGTTCATATTCCGACCTATTCATGATGACAACAGCACCTCCTTTGTCAGCCTTTTTGATTATGATGTCAGAGTTGTTTCTGAGTCTGTGGATGGCATTGTGTTCTGCACGGCTGAGGTTGTGGGGCAAGTGATGCTGCTTTTCCACAATTTCAGCCCGTGCACATTGGCGGAAGCACTCTATGTAGAAGTCCAGTCTGCTGTCTCGACCTTCAGGAGGAGTCCACCTAGAATCCTTCAAGGAAATATTCCTTGAGTCGGAGACGTCGAAAATAGGATTCTAGGTCACCACAGAACTGTATCATGTTCGTGGGGGTGGAGGGGCAGAAGGAGAGGCCCCGAGATAGCCCAGCAGAAGCAGCTGTCCTAAGAGTATAGTTGGATAGGTTAACAATATTGCTGGGTGGGTTGAGGGAACCATTGCTGTGGCCCCTTGTGGCATGTAGTAGTTTAGAAAGTTTAGTGTCCTTTTTCTTTTGTAGAGAAGCAAAGTGTGTGTTGTAAATGGCTTGTCTAGTTTTAGTAAAGTCCAGCCACAAGGAAGTTTGTGTGGAAGGTTGTTTTTTTATGAGAGTATCCATTTTTGAGAGCTCATTCTTTATCTTTCTCTGCTGTAGAGCATGTTGATCAGGTGGTTCCGCATGGCCCCACAGTATGTCAACATAAGTGATGCTGCTTTTCCACAATTTCAGCCCGTGCACGTTGGCGGAAGCACTCTATGTAGAAGTCCAGTCTGCTGTTTCGACCTTCAGGAGGAGTCCACCTAGAATCCTTCTTTTTGTAGTGTTGGTAGGGAGGTCTCGACGTCTCCGACTCAAGGAATATTTCCAACACACCTCTGAACAACATACTAATCCACAGAGACCTCCCTACCAATGCTACAAAAAGAAGGATTCTAGGTGGACTCCTCCTGAAGGTCGAGACAGCAGACTGGACTTCTACATAGAGTGCTTCCGCCGATGTGCACGGGCTGAAATTGTGGAAAAGCAGCATCACTTGCCCCACAGCCTCAGCCGTGCAGAACACAATGCCATCCACAGACTCAGAAACACCTCTGACATCATAATCAAAAAGGCTGACAAAGGAGGTGCTGTTGTCATCATGAATAGGTCGGAATATGAACAAGAGGCTGCTCGGCAGCTCTCCAACACCACTTTCTACAAGCCATTACCCTCTGATCCCACTGAGAGTTACCAAAAGAAACTACAGCATTTGCTTAAGAAACTCCCTGAAAAAGCACAAGATCAAATCCGCACAGACACACCCCTGGAACCCCGACCTGGGATATTCTATCTACTACCCAAGATCCATAAACCTGGAAATCCTGGGCGCCCCATCATCTCAGGCATTGGCACCCTGACAGCAGGATTGTCTGGCTACCAGCACTCCCAGCTCCCTTCGAGACACCACTGACTTCCTGAGGAAACTACAATCCATCGGTGATCTTCCTGATAACACCATCCTGGCCACTATGGATGTGGAAGCCCTCTACACCAACATTCCCCACAAAGATGGACTACAAGCCATCAAGAACACTATCCCCGAAATGTCACGGCTAACCTGGTGGCTGAACTTTGTGACTTTGTCCTTACCCATAACTATTTTACATTTGGGGACAATGTATACCTTCAAATCAGCGGCACTGCTATGGGTACCCGCATGGCCCCACAGTATGCCAACATTTTTATGGCTGACTTAGAACAACGCTTCCTCAGCTCTCGTCCCCTAACGCCCCTACTCTACTTGAGCTATACTGATGACATCTTCATCATCTGGACCCATGGAAAAGAAGCCCTTGAGGAATTCCACCACGATTTCAACAATTTCCATCCCACCATCAACTTCAGCCTGGTCCAGTCCACACAAGAGATCCACTTCCTGGACACTACAGTGCTAATAAACGATGGTCACATAAACACCACCCTATACCGGAAACCTACTGACCGCTATTCCTACCTACATGCCTCCAGCTTTCACCCTGACCACACCACACGATCCATTGTCTACAGCCAAGCTCTGTGATACAACCGCATTTGCTCCAATCCCTCAGACAGAGACAAACACCTACAAGATCTCCATCAAGCATTCTTACAACTACAATACCCACCTGCGGAAGTGAAGAAACAGATTGACAGAGCCAGAAGAGTTCCCGGAAGTCACCTACTACGGGACAGGCCGAACAAAGAAAATAACAGAATGCCACTAGCCGTCACCTTCAGCCCCCAACTAAAACCCCTCCAATGCATTATCAAGGATCTACAACCTATCCTGAAGGATGACCCAACACTCACACAAATCTTGGGAGACGGGCCAGTCCTTGCCTACAGACAGCCCCCCAACCTGAAGCGAAATACCCACCAGCAACCACATACCACACACCAGAACCACTAACCCAGGAACCTATCCTTGCAACAAAGCCCGTTGCCAGCTGTGTCCACATATCTATTCGGGGACACCATCATAGGGCCTAATCACATCAGCCACACTATCAGAGGCTCGTTCACCTGCACATCTACCAATGTGATATATGCCATCATGTGCCAGCAATGCCCCTCTGCCATGTACATTGGTCAAACTGGACAGTCTCTACGTAAAAGAATAAATGGACACAAATCAGATGTCAAGAATTATAACATTCATAAACCAGTCGGAGAACACTTCAATCTCTCTGGTCACGCGATTACAGACATGAAAGTTGCGATATTACAACAGAAAAACTTCAAATCCAGACTCCAGCGAGAGACTGCTGAATTGGAATTCGTTTGCAAATTGGATACAATTAACTTAGGCTTGAATAGAGACTGGGAGTGGCTAAGTCATTATGCAAGGTAACCTATTTCCCCTTGTTTTTTCCTACCCCCCCCAGACGTTCTTGTTAAACCCTGGATTTGTGTTGGAAATGGCTCACCTTGATTATCATACACGTTGTAAGGAGAGTGATCACTTTAGATAAGCTATTACCAGCAGGAGAGTGGGGTGGGGGGAGAGAAAACCTTTTGTAGTGATAATCACCCATTTTTTCATGGTTTGTGTGTATAAAAACATCTTATGTATTTTCCACAGTATGCATCCGATGAAGTGAGCTGTAGCTCACAAAAGCTTATGCTCAAATAAATTGGTTAGTCTCTAAGGTGCCACAAGTACTCCTTTTCTTTTTGTCTTCCCAAGGAATCTTAAGGGTGGGTAGGGGTCAAAATCCATCTTGTAATGGATAGCTAGTTACAGTCTCAACAGAGCTTCATAATCTACTCCAGACAGAGCATTAATCACATGTGGGGGGAGGTGCAGAGAAATAGCCCAGGCCCCACATTCCCTGTTTAGCATGTGCAACGGTACCCAGTCCTCCCTCTGGAGCCATTAGGTCTCTTGGGCCCCCAGGTGGAGGAGGGTCCCACCCCAAGGGCCTCTTGGTGGCCTAGGGAGAAGCTCAGAAGTTCTTCGAGGGGAAGGAGCACCTGTGGCTAGGTGACCATCTTTCTTTACTGTCTGGCTGTGCAGATGCCCGGGACTCCATTGCTAAGGTGGCATATGGCCGCGTGTTTGGTTGGATTGTCCGCAAAATCAATGAACTGCTGGCTGAGAATGTGGATCCTGAGGTGGAGCTGAGGGAGATTGGTGAGTCCCAACTATTTTGCTCCTGTCAGCCCCCTGAATGCACATGCTACAGTCAAAGGGGCAAAGCACCATGGGGGTGGAGGTGTCTCTAGGACTGAATACAGGGTTGTAATTCCCAAGAGATGGTAGCCTTGGGGAAGATTATTTTCACAGTGTCTCTGGAGGACACAGTCAGAAGAGGAACCTGGCTGCACAGATGTAATTCTGGGGGAGAAATGCAGTCTTTGCAATGGGGCAGGGCTTGTGCTGGGGTTTGGATTGTTGCTGGGGGTCTCACTAGAGTTCACTGGGATTTAGTTCTAGTGTTCTCTGTGAGGTGGGTCTCTGTGGGGTGGAGGGAGCTGGGGTGTAGCTGGCTGCAGGGATGGGATTGGTGTGAGGGGAATGAGATGCAGTGCAGGGGTGTCATGGCAGCCTGTGGAAGAGGCATTATGCGGGGGGTGGGGGGGGTCTCACAAGGCCAAGTCTCTGAGGGGATGAGAGCTTGGTGTGAAGGCATGGGGCTCAGAGAGAGGAGTCTTTAGCTGCCAAAGTTGGGGGCTTAGTTTAAGGAGTATTCAGCCACCCCATAGGTGAGTCTACAGGGGTCTATGTTGAGGCTCATCTCCCTCCTTCTAGGGATCCTGGATATCTTTGGGTTTGAGAACTTTGTGGTGAATCGTTTTGAGCAGCTCTGCATAAACTTGGCCAATGAGCAGCTGCAGCACTTCTTCAATTATGTGAGTTCCAGGTGTGACGTTTTCTGGCCTGGCAGGGTGCTCCACAGGGTGTTGGGAGAGCCATGGGAGGGCAGAGTGGTGACCTCTCCCTGTACAGTAGGGCCCCCATGGGGCTGGGGGAGCCCAGAGTGGTGATCCTGCCATGGGAGCAGAGTGGAGACCAGGAGCAGAGGCCTCCTCATGCATGGGGGTTACCATTGGATGGTGGGCCTGGCACAGAGGGATTGCTCACAGCAGTGATCTTGTCTTGGGGAGGTTTGAAGCTGTGACTCTGCCTTGCATGTAGAGTGTCGAGGGGAAGGATGCATGACTTGGCTGAAGGCTGTTGGTGCTGCTGGGAGCTCCAATTTTACTCTCTTCTGTGTCTCAGCATATTTTCCAACTGGAGCAGGCCGTGTACCAGGAGGAAGGGCTGCCCTGGGAGGAAATTACATTCAACAATAACAAACCCATTTTGGTGAGTGACCTAGAGCTGGGTGTGGGAGAGGCCCCTCTAGCCCTAGGCGGAGGCCCGAGGGAGGGAGGGAGGAAGTGCTGTATCCAGTGTTGGGAGGGTTAGGATCTTGGGAAAAGTTCTTTTGAAGGTGGGGGCAGAGAGTGTAGTGAGCAGATGGAGGGGAGATGGCTTCTCAGGAGAGGATGGACTGCCTTCACTCCTGTTAGGTAAGGGGCTCATCTCTTTTCCTTCTCCTGCTGCAGGACCTGTTCCTGGCCAAGCCGCTGGGGCTGCTGTCTCTCCTGGATGAGCAGAGCACGTTCCCTCAGGTATGGCAATTGTGACTAGAGTGGTACAGGGACAAGCTGTGGATCAGAGAAGATGTTGTGGGGGCTGGTGCAACAGATGTCTGAGGAGAATCATAGAAGATTAGGGTTGGAAGAGACCTCAGGAGGTCATCTAGTCACCCCCCTGCTCAAAGCAGGACCAACCCTGTGTTGTAATTGAAATCAATATATTTGAAAATGTCGAAAAATATCCAAAAATATGTAGTACATTTCAGTTGGTAGTCTATTGTTTAACAGTGCGATTAAAACTGCTGTTAATCGCGATTAATTTTTTTAATTGCAATTAATTATTTTTTAGTTAATTGCATGAGTTAACTGCCATTAATCAACAGCCCTAATAAAAAATGTACCAGGAAATTCCATATAAACACTCAAAAATCAGGAAATGGCCAACGTTAAGTTTTTCTGTATAACCTTAACATGTGTCCTGTTTGTGCATATGCATAACATTAGTCTTTAGTTATATGATCAGGTACTGTTATTTATGTATGACCAGTATCTCATCCAGTAAACAAGGCAGGGTGCACTCATTCAGCTGAGGCGATAAAAAAAAAATGATAAATAATTATACTTAAACATTATTTAAAAACAAGTATTTCATTTTTATAAGGAAAACCAACTCATTCTTCAAGAGCTTGATTGTACATGCATTCATAGAATTATAGAATATCAGGGTTGGAAGGGACCTCAGGAGGTCATCTAGTCCAACCCGCTGCTCAAAGCAGGACCAATCCCCAACTAAATCATCCCAGCCAGGGCTTTCTCAAGCCTAACCTTAAAAATATCTAAGGAAGGAGATTCCACCACCTCCCTAGGTAACGCATTCCAGTGTTTCACCACCCTCCTAGTGAAAAAGTTTTTCCTAATATCCAACCTAAATCTCCCCCACTGCAACTTGAGACCATTATTCCTTGTTCTGTCATCTGCTACCAATGAGAACAGTCTAGAGCCATCCTCTTTGGAACCCCCTTTCAGGGAGTTGAAAGCAGCTATCAAATCCCCCCTCATTCTTCTCTTCCACAGACTAAACAATCCCAGTTCCCTCAGCCTTTCCCCATAAGTCATGTGTTCCAGTCCCCTAATCATTTTTATTGCCCTCCGCTGGACTCTTTCCAATTTTTCCACATCCTTCTTGTAATGTGGGGCCCAAAACTGGACACAGTACTCCAGAGGAGGCCTCACCAATGTCGAATAGAGGGAAACGATCACGTCCCTCGATCTGCTGGCTATGCCCCTACATATACATCCCAAAATGCCATTGGCCTTCTTGGCAACAAGGTCACACTGTTGACTCCTATCCAGCTTCTCGTCCACTGTAACCCCTAGGTCCTTTTCTGCCGAACTGCTTCCGAACCATTCGGTCCCTAGTCTGTAGCGGTGCATGGGATTCTTCTGTCCTAAGTGCAGGACTCTGCACTTGTCCTTGTTGAACCTCATCAGATTTCTTTTGGCCCAATCCTCTGATTTGTCTAGGGCCCTCTGTATCCTATCCCTACCCTCCAGCGTATCTACCTCTCCTCCCAGTTTAGTGTCATCTGCAACTTCCTGAGGGTGCAATCCACACCATCCTCCAGATCATTTATGAAGATATTGAACAAAACCGACCCTTGGGGCACTCCACTTGATACCGGCTGCCAACTAGACATGGAGCCATTGATCACTACCCGTTGAACCCGACAATTTAGCCAACTTTCTATCCACCTTATAGTCCACATTCCATGTGCCGAGACCAGAAGCTTCTCACAAGCAGTGTCCATTGGCTTATACATGCACCTGCCTACCCTCATACTCCCTTCCGAGGATATAAAAGGTGGCACCAGCCATCTGCCACTCCAATTCCTCCCCGTCCTTGGCCTGAGATGGAGTGAGCTGTATCTGTAGCCAGTTAAGATTTGGCTAATTATTTGATTTTGTGTGTATTGTTATTTATATATAAGTATATGTGTATTTATTTATATTTAGGTAACTGTTGCCTACAGTAGAAAGTAAGTGCAAAGGGGGATCATTTTCAGGACTTAACTCCCCCACTCATCTCCCTCTTGAAGAACAGATTCCTAACATGCCCAGGTCGCCTGGATTTAAAAACTGTGTGCTCTGTCTCAGACTGCTTCCTATGAAGGAAGACCACGATACCTGCCTCTACTCCTGGGACAGACTCTCATTACTTCTAACTGTGGTATCTGCTGCTTGTTATTGCATAGGATGATGCAATCCAGAGACCGCTGGCTTAAAATGTTTCTAATGGACAGGCCCATGAGGGTAGACTGGGACTCAGGCTTGTGGGACCTTCTGTACACCAGCTGCAGGAGTTGAAGAGTGCTCCATCAAGCTCAGTGTTGATTGGCTCCAAGGCTCCTTCTCTGAAATAGTTTTCAAAGGACAGTGGTAAGAAGCACTAGGGAAAGAGTGAGGAAGGGAGATTGAAGCATTCCCTTAAAGAGAAGAGGAATAAATCTCCCTCTAAATCTTCTTCAGAGAAGAGCCTGTCCTCTCCATCTCATGAGACTCCCTGCCATGGCATGGGCATATCCAGCGCTCATAAGAACCGCGATCCTGGCTCTGTAACATTTAAGTCAGAGGGCCTGGCACCACCAACCAGCACCAAGTCTGCTGGAGAAGAGCTCCCCATAGTACAGGATCATTCCATACTGACTGAATGGGTGCCGATGGGACCAACAGCCATTGTATGGAGAGATGAATGCTCTTTGATTCAGAGTGCAACTTCAAAATGGCTGATATTGGCACAGAGCATGGCACCTCTGGTACCAACGAGAGAGGATGACAACAAATCCTCCATCAATGGCATTGATTCCACATACAATGCCAAGCAATTTCACTGTCTGTACAGAACCAGAATCCCCGCATCTTTAGGGGCAACCTAAGTGGATAGCTCAGTGGTTTGAGCATTGGCCTGCTAAACCCAGGGTTGTGAGTTCAATCCTTGAGGGGGCCATTCAGGGATCTGGGGCAAAAATTGGGGATTGGTCCTGCTTTGAGCAGGGAGGTTGGACTAGATGACTTCCTGAGGTCCCTTCCAACCCTGATATTCTAAGATTCTATGAACCAAGACTTGAGTCAGCACAGGCTACCATGTGGTTTCCTTCACCAGTACTGTCTGAGTCAAGCTAGATCACACTCCTCTCCGGTATTGATGGCACTGTCATTTGATTCAGAGGACTCATACCCATCTTCTGAATCCATTTCCAGTGGGACTGTGTCACCAGAATACCTGCAGAAACCACGCTCACAAGAAGTGAGCCCAGATAGTGTCTAAGCTGTTGTGAGCATTGCTACTTTCTCTCACTTAGGAACTGTCAAACACAGGGTATGTCACAGAGTGACTGGCCCCTTTATGAGGAAGCAGGGTCCAGTGCACCTGGACCAAAGGCTTAAGGAGGCTTCTGAGCCCCATAAACAGGGAGACAGATGCAGGTGGTTTTTGGTGGATTCCTGCAGACACTGCAGGGAGTGAGATGGCTCCTGCAGGGCCTTGAATCAACCTGTGGAGAACGCCAAACTCCAAGCAAGAGGCATTTGGGAAGAAGACAGGCCCTCAGGGAGGAGGGGCTGGGACCAGCTGAAACTGGGATAAAGACTACTTAAGTTTGAGTTTTCTTTTGAAAGACTTTATGCAGGACTTAATAAATTGGACTCCATAAGGACATTAAGTGACTAGATCTCTTCAGGAGATAATTGTATTGATCACTGAGCTTGCATTTAGGATTCTAAATTAACAAGCACTCATGACAAAATATGACTTTACAAAAACAACGTGGAGTCCGGTGGCAACTTAAAGACTAATAGATTTATTTGGGCGTAAGCTTTCATGGGTAAAAATCTCCACTTCTTCAGATGCATGGAGTGAAAATTACAGATACAGGCATAGTTATACTGGCACATGAAGAGAAGGGAGTTACCTTACAAGGGGAGAACCAGGGCTGACAAGGCCAATTCAGTCAGGGGGGATGTGGTCCACTCGCAATAATTGATGAGGAGGTGTCAATACCAAGAGAGGGAAAATTGCTTTTGTAGTGAGCCAGCCACTCCCAGTCCCTGGTCAAGTCCAAATTAATGGTGTTAAGTTTGAAAATGAATTGTAGCTCAGCAGTTTCTCTTTGAAGTCTGTTTCTGAAGTTTTGTTGTTGAAGGGTGGCTACTTTTAAATCTGTTGTTGAATGTCCAGGGAGATGGAAGTGTTCTCCAACTGGCTTTTGTATGTTACCATTCCTGATGTCTGATTTGTGTCCATTTATTCTGTTACATAGAGACTGTCCAGTTTTGCCAATGTACTTGGCAGAGGGGCATTGCTGGCACATGATGGCATATATCACATTAGTAGATGTGCAGGTGAATGAGCCCCTGATGGTGTGACTGATGTGGTTGGGTCCTATGATGATGTCACTAGAGTAGATATGGGGACAGAGTAGGGAATGGGGTTTGCTACAGGGATTGGTTCCTGGGTTAGTGTTTCTGTGGTGTGGTGTGTAGTTGCTGGTGAGTATTTGCTTCAGGTTGTGGAGCTGTCCGTAAGCAAGGACTAGCCTGCCTCCCAAGGTCTGTGAGAGTGAGGGATAGTTTTCCAGGATAAGTTGTAGATTATTGATGATGTGCTGGAGAGGTTTTAGCTGGGGGCTGTACGTGATGGCCAGTGGTGTTCTGTTTTCCTTGTTGGGCCTGTCCTGTAGTAGGTGACTTCTGGGTACCCGTCTCACTCTGTCAATCTGTTTCCTCACTTCCCCAGGTGGGTATTGTAGTTTTAAGAATGCTTGATAAAGATCCTGTAGGTGTTTGTCTCTGTCTGAGGGACTGGAGCAAATGCGGTTGTATCTTAGGGCTTGACTGTAGACAATGGATTGTGTGATGTGTCCTGGATGGAAGCTGGAGGCATGTAGGTAAGTATAGCGGTCAGTAGGTTTACAGTATAGGGTGGTGTTTATGTGACCATCACTTAGTTGCACTGTAGTGTCCAGGAAGTGGATTTCTTGTGTGGACTGGTCCAGGCTGAGGTTCTCCACTGGTAAGGTAATTCCCTTCTCTTCATGTGTCAATATATCTGTGCCTGTATCTGTAATTTTCACTCCATGTGTCTGAAGAAGTGGGGTTTTTTACCCACAAAAGCTTATGCCCAAATAAATCTGTTAGTCTGTCAGGTGCCAGCGGACTCCTCGTTTTTGTGGATACAGACTAACATGGCTACCCCTCTGATAGTGAATTTACAGAACATATTCCCCCAGGACTGCAGACAACAGTTTTAGTCTGTAATTGACAAAGGACAGTTGCAGGCTAGGTCATCATTCCAAACAGCTCTGCATGGGGCAGGCACCGCCTCTTGCTTTCTGGCAACAGCTGTTGCCATGAAATGGTCATCATGGCTCCATTCATTGGGTTTTCTGAAAAGTGCAGGCAATGGTTGAAGTTCTACCATTTGAAGGCCACCTGTTCAGTGAGCAGACAGATGAGTCACTGTACACGCTTAACGGCTCTAGAACCACACTTTGTTCCCTCAGCATAAATAATCTGGCACCAAAGAGGAAATATACTAGGGCTCAATCCTGCCACAGGCAAAAACCTACCCCTCTGCCATCCTTTTATCATTAGCATGTAGATGATGTGACAAAGGGTGCAAAAGCAAAAACCAAATGCACCATTGTCATTTTCATCCCAGTCAGCACCATCATCAAAGCAAACATTTTGACAGTTCTGTTGTTTTAATTTCAAGGATCAAAAGCGTTCAAGGTGATTTCACTGTCTAACATGAAAACAGTGATGCAAAGAAGTCCAGGTTTTTGTCCTACATAGACCTTACTTTACTCGATTTCTTGGCAAACACCCAAAACACTGATTCTAAAGCTGAAAGTTTATTAATCAAACACAAGAAAGAACAAGAAATTAAAACAAGCATTTATATTGTAACTGAAATTCAGCAAAACAAACTTAATCAAAACCTTTAAAGTCTCTCTTCTTTTGGAGGCAAAATATCAGTCTCTTATTTTCAAAATAACCTTTCTTTGAAAAGGAAAGGGTTAATTTTACTTTCAGTCCTGGTGTGCAAAGGATAGTTAAGTCTCCTGTTTCCAACAGACAGGCTGACACAAGGTGGAGGAGAGAGAGGATAGAAAAGGTGGGGGGGGAAATGATTTTTCTTGGTGTTCTTGGCACACTGGATGTCTGGTCAGTCATGAATGGATGCTTTGGCTGGCAGATCAACCACAGCACCTGTTGCTTGGACCCTGGTTCACTTTCTGGTCAGGGACATTATCTGTTTGGGTCTCTTCTCCATGGGCAGGGCTATGGTCATCTCATGTCTCTATGCTGATGCAATGCAGTTGATTTCAGGATCTGATGAAAAGCAGAGAGAAAGATATAGGTTAAGAGAAAGTAACACAACAGGGAAGGGAGGCAAAAAAAGATCTTAAGTGTTTCTGTGATGCTGGCAATTAGGTATCCCAACATATGGGCAGAGGACTGGATGTTATGATGATTTTTAGCACTCTCAGGTGAGAATAAAGTTCCTTAAACAAGAGCAAGGCTAGCCAGCCTTCCTCTTGGAAGAAAGTCTTTCTTTTAGTCTAGTCTGCTTCTATCTTGGGGTTAGGGAAAACGAGTCAAGACAAGATGAGCTGGGGAGGAGGTGACCAGCCCTCTGTGGAGAAAGAAGTGGTTCGGGACTATTTAGAAAAGCTGGATGAGCACAAGTCCATGGGGCCGGATCAGCTGCATCCGAGAGTGCTAAAGGAGTTGGCGGATGTGATTGCAGAGCCATTGGCCATTATCTTTGAAAACTCATGGCCATCGGGGGAAGTCCCGGACGACTGGAAAAAGGCTAATATAGTGCCCATCTTTAAAAAAGGGAAGAAGGAGGATCCTGGGAACTACAGGCCAGTCAGCCTCACCTCAGTCCCTGGAAAAATCATGGAGCAGGTCCTCAAGGAATCAATTCTAAAGCACTTAGAGGAGAGGAGAGTGATCAGGAACAGTCAGCATGGATTCACCAAGGGCAAGTCATGCCTGACTAATCTAATTGCCTTCTATGATGAGATAACTGGCTCTGTGGATGAAGGGAAAGCAGTGGACCTGTTGTTCCTTGACTTTAGCAAAGCTTTTGACACGGTCTCCCACAGTATTCTTGCCAGCAAGTTAAAGAAGTATGGGCTGGATGGATGCACTACAAGGTGGGTAGAAAGTTGGCTAGATTGTCGGGCTTAACGGGTAGTGATCCATGGCTCCATGTCTAGTTGGCAGCCGGTATCAAGTGGAGTGCCCCAAGGGTCGGTTTTGTTCAATATCTTCATAAATGATCTGGAGGATGGTGTGGATTGCACCCTCAGGAAGTTGCAGATGACACTAAACTGGGAGGAGAGGTAGATACGCTGGAGGGTAGGGATAGGATACAGAGGGACCTAGACAAATTGGAGGATTGGGCCAAAAGAAATCTGATGAGGTTCAACAAGGACAAGTGCAGAGTCCTGCACTTAGGACAGAAGAATCCCATGCACCGCTACAGACTAGGGACCGAATGGTTCGGCAGCAGTTCGGCAGAAAAGGACCTAGGGGTTACAGTGGACGAGAAGCTGGATAGGAGTCAACAGTGTGCCCTTGTTGCCAAGAAGGCCAATGGCATTTTGGGATGTATAAGTAGGGGCATTGCCAGCAGATCGAGGGACGTGATCGTTTCCCTCTATTCGACATTGGTGAGGCCTCCTCTGGAGTACTGTGTCCAGTTTTGGGCCCCACACTACAAGAAGGATGTGGAAAAATTGGAAAGAGTCCAGCGGAGGGCAACAAAAATGATTAGGGGACTGGAACTTATGACTTATGAGGAGAGGCTGAGGGAACTGGGATTGTTTAGTCTCTGGAAGATAAGAATGAGGGGGGATTTGATAGCTGCTTTCAACTCCCTGAAAGGGGGTTCCAAAGAGGATAGCTCTAGACTGTTCTCAGTGGTAGCAGATGACAGAACAAGGAGTAATGGTCTCAAGTTGCAGTGGGGGAGGTTTAGGTTGGATATTAGGAAAAACTTTTTCACTAGGAGGGTGGTGAAACACTGGAATGCGTTACCTAGGGAGGTGGTGGAATCTCCTTCCTTAGATATTTTTAAGGTTAGGCTTGAGAAAGCCCTGGCTGGGATGATTTAGTTGGGGATTGGTCCTGCTTTGAGCAGGGGGTTGGACTAGATGACCTCCTGAGGTCCCTTCCAACCCTGATATTCTATGAGTCTATGATACAAGGTGAGACGGGAGATGAGAGAGATGATTTTGATTTTTTCAGTCTCTTTTTAAGAAACCCTAAAGGGGGAAAAGTGTACAGTACAGTTCATTCCGCTTGTTAATTTGTTCACTAGTTAGGCCTAATATCAGTCACACCAATTCTGGTCTATTAGCTTCTGGTTCCATTTCTTCTGTTTCTACCAAGCATAATTTCAACAGTCCTTGGATTATATCAGCATGGCCTTTGAATCATATCATTTTCTGATTGAACTAATCCAGCTTCTTTGTCTGGGTCTCTTGCACTTGTTTTCAATATTGGTTTATTGAAAATAACTCAGCCTATTTTTCACGTAGGCAATTTCCAAGTTGGCAAAAAATACAGGTTATTGTAACATTTTATGAACTTTCACTCACTTCTTACATTTGATCTTACGATAAGGGAACATTTTGTAGGTCAGACAGTCACAACAGGATCCTTGAGACCTGCGGACCAATTTCTCCATCAAATCCAACATTCCTTTCTGGTCTTTCTACCTCCATTTGGAGGTTGCCTCACCCGAAGTGGGAATCCATAACAACGGACAAATTGGTGTTGGAAATAATCTCTTCAGGATCCCCTATGCAATTTTGTTCTATCCCTATCCTCCACCGAGCTACCCTATCCTTTTTCAGGAACCCTTCTCACAAGAGGATGTTCACTGAAGAGGTGGAATCCCTCCTCCAGGTAGGAGCCAAAGAACCAGTACATCCTCAGCACATAGGGAAGGGTTTCTACTAAAAGATATTTCCTCATCCCCAAAAAGAAAGGTAGATGGAGGCCTTTTCTGCACCTCACACTACTGAACACTTACATTAGATGTCTGAGATTACAGTCACTTTATCCCTGATAATCCAATCTCTGGATTAAGACTATTGGGTAACAGCGCTCAACCTCAAGGACACTTTTATTTTCATTTACATATTCACTTGGAATACAGAATGTTCCTGAGGTTATCATCAATATGAACCACTGCCAATAGAGTGCTCCCATTCAACCTTTTCATAGAATCATAGAATATCAGGGTTGGAAGGGACCTCAGGAGGTCATCTAGTCCAACCCCCTGCTCAAAGCAGGACCGTTCCCCAACTAAATCATCCCAGCCAGGGCTTTGTCAAGCCTGACCTTAAAAACTTCTAGGGAAGGAGATTCCACCACCTCCCTAGGTAACGCATTCCAGTGTTTCACCACCCTCCTAGTGAAAAAGTTTTTCCTAATATCCAACCTAAACCTCCCCCACTGCAACTTGAGACCATTACTCCTTGTTCTGTCATCAGCTACCACTGAGAACAGTCTAGAGCCATCCTCTTTGGAACCCCCTTTCAGGGAGTTGAAAGCAGCTATCAAATCCCCCCTCATTCTTCTCTTCTGAAGACTAAACATCCCCAGTTCCCTCAGCCTCTCCTCATAAATCATGTGTTCCAGTCCCCTAATCATTTTTGTTGCCCTCCGCTGGACTCTTTCCAATTTTTCCACATCCTTCTTGTAGTGTGGGGCCCAAAACTGGACACAGTACTCCAGAGGAGGCCTCACCAATGTCGAGTAGAGGGAAACGATCACGTCCCTCGATCTGCTGGCAATGCCCCTACTTATACATCCCAAAATGCCATTGGCCTTCTTGGCAACAAGGGCACACTGTTGACTCCTATCCAGCTTCTCGTCCACTGTAACCTCTAGGTCCTTTTCGGCAGAACTGCTGCCGAGCCATTCGATCTCTAGTCTATAGTGGTGCATGGGATTCTTCCGTCCTAAGTGCAGGACTCTGCACCTGTCCTTGTTGAACCTCATCAGATTTCTTTTGGCCCAATCCTCCAATTTGTCTAGGTCCCTCTGTATCCTATCCCTACCCTCCAGCGTATCTACCACTCCTCCCAGTTTAGTGTCATTTTCAAACTTGCTGAGGGTGCAATCCACACCATCCTCCAGATCATTTATGAAGATATTGAACAAAAACCGGCCTGAGGACCAACCCTTGGGGCACTCCACTTGATACCGGCTGCCAACTAGACATGGAGCCATTGATCACTACCCGTTGAGCCCGACAATCTAGCCAGCTTTCTATCCACCTTATAGTCCATTCATCCAGCCCATACTTCTTTAACTTGCTGGCAAGAATACTGTGGGAGACCGTGTCAAAAGCTTTGCTAAAGTCAAGGAACAACAGGTCCACTGCTTTCCCTTCATCCACAGAGCCAGTTATCTCGTCATAGAAGGCAATTAGATTAGTCAGGCATGACTTGCCCTTGGTGAATCCATGCTGACTGTTCCTGATCACTTTCCTCTCCTCTAAGTGCTTCAGAATTGATTCCTTGAGGACCTGCTCCATGATTTTTCCGGGGACTGAGGTGAGGCTGACTGGCCTGTAGTTCCCAGGATCCTTCTTCTTCCCTTTTTTAAAGATGGGCACTACATTAGCCTTTTTCCAGTCATATGGGACCTCCCCCAATCACCATGAGTTTTCAAAGATAATGGCCAATGGCTCTGCAATCACATCCGCCAACTCCTTTAGCACTCTCGGATGCAGCTGATCCGGCCCCATGGACTTGTGCTCGTCCAGCTTTTCTAAATAGTCCCAAACCACTTCTTTTTCCACAGAGAGCTGGTCACCTCCTTTTGACTGCATCAAGAGTATTTACAAAGGTTCTGGCTATAGTGGCAACCCATCTACAACGTCAAAGTGTATCAATATTTCCTTACTTTGACTGGTTAATCAAAAGTTGAACATACCAGTTAGTGCAAGAGTCCACATGCACCCTGAGGCTCTTATTCCAACATCTCAGCCTAAACACAGAAAAGGCCACTTTAACCCTATGGACTTTAGAAATTATTGTGGCAAGATTGGAGTTCACCACAGAGTGAACATACTCTCTTCTCGAGAGATTCCAAATTACACACAGCTTGATGTATCACCTCCAGCAACCCCTCAGACATGTGCAATTTTGCCTTGTTTGCTTGGGACACATGGCATCATTCACACATGTAACCCTGTTTGTGAGACTCATCTACATTGCATTCAGGCATGGCTCAAGCAGGCGTACGCACCAGGCCAACACAGTCTAGACATGTTGATCATGGTACGTTGGTGAAATCTCCACTCACTGAACTGGTGGAAGGAGAGACAGAACATTTGTATGGGAATCCTATTAACCCCCTTCTTTTCCAGTAAAAAAAAAAAAAAGTGACATTTCTGTTGGGATGAGAAGCCCATATAAAGGGCCATGTAGCTCAGGGCACTTTGTCCCCAGTGAGACACATTATCAACATGCTAGAACTGAAAGTTGTGTATGAATCATGAAAACGCTGCTTGCTTCTGATCTAGAATCAGCACATGCAGATTGTCAGACAATATGAAAGCTGTCTGCTATATCAACAAGTAGGGCAAAGCAAGATCCTCTCAGTTGGGCACAGAAGTGACAACCTCTGGAAGTGGCTCATTCACCATCACATCGCACTGTCTGCGGTTCATGTACGGGGGAACAAACCATATTAGCTGACAGGCTTAGCAGGCATTTTTCTGGGGACCATGAGTGGGAACTACAAGACCAGGTGACACAGAATATATTCTTTCATTGGGCTCTTCTGTTGAGGGATCTGTCTCCATCAAGCGAAAACAGGGATCGTCAGAGATACTGTTCCAGGGATGCTTGAGGCCCAAATTCAACCAGAGAGGCCTTCCTGCTTAAATGATTGGATCATCTGATATACACATTTCTTCCAATTCCCCAGCTGCTGAAAGTGCTGGTAAAGATCAGGCAAGGCAAGGCAAAAGTCATCCTGGTGATACGAATATGGTCAAGGCAATTCTGGTTCCCTGTGTTACTCCAGCTGTCCACTCATTCTCACCTCTGCATCCCATTGTCAGCTGACCTACTTACTCGGGACAGAAGCATGCCGTCCCAGCCCAGCATTTCTGTACCTATCAGTAGAGCTGGGACTTGAGTGACAGTGGAGAATGTCAAAAAATATCAGTGTAGATGCTAAGCGTACAAAGTGAACAAACCAGACACAAAGAAATATCATTTTCACTGATAGTCCTATAGCATCTTGCCTGATACTTGAAGTAACAGCAAGTGAAACATTTCCTTACCGAAGAGTGATGCATTTTTATGCTGATTTCCATTTACTTTTGGCATTATTCGATTACATTCCCCAAATCTTTGAAGCTAGCTCCCTGTGAAGTCATGTTGGCTGCTGCTGCTCTTTGCATTTTTTTCCCAAAGGAATTACACCCTGGGCACTTTAAGGAGTTTTAGGATTCTCCAGCTGACCTGGTAGATTTTTATTCTTCCTCACAATGTACCAAGCCTATTAAATTTTTTATTTTATTTTATTTTTTTTTAATTCCCCCAAATTTGCTTTAGGTCTTGATCATACAGATATGCACAAGTAGCCCACTTGATTTCAATGGGACCACTCATGTGTAAAGTTAAATATGTGTATAAGTGTTTGCAGAATCGGGGCCTTTGCCTATTTTGTTACGCCATTTAGAGTTCAAAGATCTGTAAGTCAGAGGGAACATTAGACCATAGAATCATAGAAGATTAGGGTTGGAAGAGACCTCAGGAGGTCATCTAGTCCAACCCCGTGCTCAAAGCAGAACCAACCCCAACAAAATCAACCCAGCCAGGACTTTGTCAAGCCAGGCCCTAAAAACCTCTAAGAATGAAGATTACACCATTCATATAGTTTCACTTTGGAATACTGCAGCTGTACCTGGGATATGGCATCATCTCTGTACAACACATAATAGACAAACTGAAAGGACCTGTTGCATAACACAGGCCACAGAATTTCACCCAGTAACTCCTTCACTGAGCCCAGTAACCTGTGACTGAGATTGTGTGAGTCTCTTCCTAAAAGATCCATACAATCTTGATTTAAAGACTTCAATTGATGGAGAATCCGACACATCTCTTTGTTCAAATGTGGGTGGATGCCAATCTGGGAAGCTAGTGGGTGGATTTACAGTATGGGCATTTGCAGAAAGGCTAAGTAGCTGTTGGTAGAGGGAGTTGCTGCATGGACAAGAATTCTCTTCATCACTGTCTCGGCTTTTAGGGTGGCTTTTATTGTATTTGTATTGTATTGAAATGTGTTTCTAGTCAGTTGTAGATCCCTGCCCAGTGTCTTGGTGGGAATGGAGATGCTGTATAAATAATTACTATTAATTTCTCATTTTGGGGGATTTTACTATGAAATCTCTTGTGTTGCAGGCGACTGATAAAACCTTTGTGGATAAACTGAACAGCACCTTCAAGGGGAACTCACACTTCCAGCCATGTAGGGGCCGTGTGCTAGGGTTCAGCATCATTCACTATGCAGGGAAGGTAAGTACTTTTTAGGGTACAAAATGGCACTCTGTCTCATGTAGGTGAAAGATGGTGTGTGATCCAGGGCCCATGGGGGTATGGGTGGGAGAGACGTGCTCCTGGGGGGCCACTTCTTAAGTGAGGTTGGGCTCGCTAGAAGGTATCCTATTTAACATAGTTATCAATGACCTGGAAGAAAACATAAAATTATTGCTGATAAAGTCTTCAGATGAACCAAAAATTGGGGGCGTAGTAAATAACGAAGAGGACAGGTCACTTATTCAGGGTGATCTCAGTCTCTTGGTAAACTGGGGGCAGGTAAACAGTATGAGTTTTAATATAGCTAAATATGAATATATACATCTAGGAACAAAGAATGTAGGCCATACTTAGCCCTTGTCTATTCTACAAAGTTTTGTCGGCAAAAGTTATGCCACTTTAAAACCGCTGTTGCATGTCCACACTAGCTCCTGGTGTCGGGAGAGTGCATCCTTGCTAACAGCTCTTGCATTGACACAAAGAGCAATGCACCCGTAACTATCCCACTGTGCAACTGCCTGCAGGGTGCTTTGGGAACGGTTTGCAATGCCTCATGGGACAGGTACGGCATCACATGATGCAGGTTCTTCTTCGAGTGGTGTCCCTGTGGGTGCTCCACTCTAGGTGTCGGTGCATCTCTGCACCGGAGATTTTTTGCAGCAGTACTCAGTTGGGAGAAGGGCGTGCACAGGAGCTGTCTTGTGCAGCCGTTGGCGCCTCCTGTAGTGCGTGCACCCCCGACCGTCACCTCAGTTCCTTCTCAACTGACCTTGGCTGCAGATTGAGCTCCGTGGCAGTACTCTCTTTGATACTTTCTGGGGCGGGGGGCGGGGGAGTTACAAGTTACATAGGAACTTCTTATTAATCTATACTTAGTTGCATAGTTTCATTAGTATTGGTCTGTATATAGAAAAGGAGTACTTGTGGCACCTTAGAGACTAACAAATTTATTTGAGCATAAGTTTTCGTGAGCTACAGCCCACTTCATCGGATGCATACGGTGGAAAATACAGTGGGGCGATTTATATACACAGAGATCATGAAACAATGGGTGTTACCATACAGACTGTAACAAGAGTGATCAGGAAAGGTGAGCTATTACCAGGAGGAGAGCGGTGGGGGCGGGCGGAAGAGGCGGGGGAACCTTTTGTAGTGATAATCAAGGTGGGCCATTTCCACCACTTTACAAGAACAGTAGGAGGGGATATAAACAAGGGGAAATAGTTTTACTTTGTGTAATGACACATCCACTCCCAGTCTTTATTCAAGCCTAAGTTAATTGTATCCAGTTTGCAAATTAATTCCAATTCAGCAGTCTCTCGTTGGAGTCTGTTTTTGAAGTTTTTTTGTTGAAGAATTGCCACTTTTAGGTCTGTAATCGAGTGACCAAAGAGATTGAAGTGTTCTCCGACTGGTCTTTGAATGTTATAATTCTTGACGTCTGATTTGTGTCCATTTATTCTTTTACGTAGAGACTACCCAGTTTGGCCAATGTACATGGTGGCATATATCACACTGATAGATGCGCAGGTGAATGAGCCTCTGATAGTGTGGCTGATGTTATTAGGCCCTATGATGGTGTCCCCTGAATAGATATGTGGACACAGTTGGCAACGGGCTTTGTTGCAAGGACAGGTTCCTGGGTTAGTGTTTCTGTTGTGTGGTGTGTGGTTGCTGGTGAGTATTTGCTTCAGGTTGGGGGGCTGTCTGAAAGCATGGACTGACCTGTCTCCCAAGATCTGTGAGAGTGATGGGTCATCCTTCAGGATAGGTTGTAGATCCTTGATGATGCGTTGGAGAGGTTTTAGCTGGGGGCTGAACGTGATGGCTAGTGGCATTCTGTTATTTTCTTTGTTGGGC
Source organism: Natator depressus (assembly GCF_965152275.1). Taxonomy (NCBI): domain Eukaryota; kingdom Metazoa; phylum Chordata; order Testudines; family Cheloniidae; genus Natator; species Natator depressus. Next base: position 130,964 of record NC_134238.1, read on the forward strand.
CAGTCCTGTAGTAGGTAACTTCTGGATTCTCTTCTGGCTCTGTCAATCTGACAGCAGGATTGTCTGGCTATGTAGACTCCCTCCTCAGGCCCTACGCTACCAGCACTCCCAGCTATCTTCGAGACACCACTGACTTCCTGAGGAAACTACAATCCATCGGTGATCTTCCTGAAAACACCATCCTAGCCACTATGCATGTAGAAGCCCTCTACACCAACATTCCACACAAAGATGGACTACAAGCCATCGGGAACTGTCAATCTGTTTCTTCACTTCCGCAGGTGGGTATTGTAGTTGTAAGAATGCTTGATAGAGACCTTGTAGGTGTTTGTCTCTGTCTGAGGGGTTGGAGCAAATGTGGTTGTATCATAGAGTTTGGCTGTAGACAATGGATCGTGTGGTGTAGTCTGGATGAAAGCTGGAGGCATGTAGGTAAGTATAGCGGTCAGTAGGTTTCCGGTATAGGGTGGTGTTTATGTGACCGTCGCTTATTAGCACCGTAGTGTCCAGAAAGTGGATCTCTTGTGTGGACTGGTCCAGGCTGAGGTTGATGGTGGGATGGAAATTGTTGAAATCATGGTGGAATTCCTCAAGGGCTTCTTTTCCATGGGTCCAGATGATGAAGATGTCATCAATGTAGCGCAAGTAGATTAGGGGATGAGAACTGAGGAAGCGTTGTTCTAAGTCAGCCATAAAAATGTTGGCATACTATGGGGCCATGCGGGTACCCATAGCAGTGCCACTGATTTGAAGGTACACATTGTCCCCAAATGTAAAATAGTTATGGGTAAGGACAAAGTCACAAAGTTCAGCCACCAGGTTAGCTGTGACTTTATCGGGGATACTGTTCCTGACGGCTTGTAGTCCATCTTTGTGTGGAATGTTGGTGTAGAGGGCTTCTACATCCATAGTGGCCAGGATGGTGTTTTCAGGAAGATCACTGATGGATTGTAGTTTCCTCAGGAAGTCAGTGGTGTCTCAAAAATAGCTGGGAGTGCTGGTAGCGTAGGGCCTAAGGAGGGAGTCTACATAGCCAGACAATCCTGCTGTCAGACTGACAGAGCCAGAAGAGAACCCAGAAGTTACCTACTACAGGACAGGCCCAACAAAGAAAATAACAGAACGCCACTAGCCATCACCTTCAGCCCCCAACTAAAACCTCTCCAACGCATCATCAAGGATCTACAACCTATCCTGAAGGATGACCCATCACTTTCACAGATCTTGGGAGACAGGCCAGTCCTTGCTTACAGACAGCCCCCCAACCTGAAGCAAATACTCACCAGCAACCACACACCACACAACAGAAACACTAACCCAGGAACCTATCCTTGCAACAAAGCCCGTTGCCAACTGTGTCCACATATCTATTCAGGGGACACCATCATAGGGCCTAATAACATCAGCCACACTATCAGAGGCTCATTCACCTGCGCATCTATCAGTGTGATATATGCCACCATGTACATTGGCCAAACTGGATAGTCTCTACGTAAAAGAATAAATGGACACAAATCAGACGTCAAGAATTATAACATTCAAAGACCAGTCGGAGAACACTTCAATCTCTTTGGTCACTCGATTACAGACCTAAAAGTGGCAATTCTTCAACAAAAAAACTTCAAAAACAGACTCCAACGAGAGACTGCTGAATTGGAATTAATTTGCAAACTGGATACTATTAACTTAGGCTTGAATAAAGACTGGGAGTGGATGTGTCATTACACAAAGTAAAACTATTTCCCCTTGTTTATATCCCCTCCTACTGTTCTTGTAAAGTGGTGGAAATGGCCCACCTTGATTATCACTACAAAAGGTTCCCCCGCCTCTTCCGCCCGCCCCCACCGCTCTCCTCCTGGTAATAGCTCACCTTTCCTGATCACTCTTGTTACAGTCTGTATGGTAACACCCATTGTTTCATGTTCTCTGTGTATATAAATCGCCCCACTGTATTTTCCACTGAATGCATCCGATGAAGTGGGCTGTAGCTCACGAAAACTTATGCTCAAATAAATTTGTTAGTCTCTAAGGTGCCACAAGTACTCCTTTTCTTTTTACAGATACAGACTACACGGCTGCTACTCTGAAACCAGTCTGTATATAGTTACATAGTTTTGTTAGTTCCTCTTACAGGTTTTTCTTCAACAAATAATTCTTTACTTAGTTGTCCGTTTAGGAATAGCTCTACGGTTTACCACTTCAATTAACTTCCACCCTCATCTATTGAGCGGGGGAGAGGCTTAACTGAAGTCATGCTGGGCTCAACAGGGTTTAAAAAATGTGACTCCTGCCATGAACCGATGCCGGTCTCTGACAGCCACGCATCCTGCATACAGTGTCTGGGTCTGGGATAAAGTCATATCTCCCAGAAATGCATACGCTGCAGCAATTTGAAGTCAAGAGCAAGACGTAATAGGGATCTCCATTTGAAAATGCTTCTGATGGAGAAATCCCTCCAACCTCTGCAAGAGACGTTCTCCGGGGAGTCTCATAAACCGAGATTCCTAAGCTACGATAAGATTCTGACTTCCAAAACTATCAGGAGGCGAGCCTCGACCTCTCCAAGGAACTCTCACAAAAAGAGAGCTTCTCCAGCGAGGTCTTTACCCTCAGTGCTCCACTCATCCAGAAAGAGCACTTATAAGGCACTGGGCTCCTCCAGCACCATCTGTCAGCGGACCTCTGCCAAGCCCCAAAATGCAGCACCGGAGTTGAGACGTCAAGTCTCCTCCACGGCACTGACTATCCCAGTGTGGCATGCAACACAGGCAGCGGCAATGCAATCAATGCTGCCACCACTGGCACCAGCTCCAGACTTGATGTCGGCTAACAAACCAAATCCGGCACTGGTCAGGGCTCAAATGGTCGACCGCAACCCCAAGGCGGGACCAGTGCAACTGCTACATCATACTGACATAGCAGTTTCTTCTGCACCACAGTCACCACTGCTCAAAACCGAACACTCCCCGAGCTACATAGCATGGTACTATCCTTCATCTCCTGTACTGATCTCCATGCATAGTGGTGAGGAAGGAGACGTGCAGGACAACCGCTTCTCTCAATGTTCATCCCCATCACAGATGAGACCTACATGGAACACTATGAAGCCTAAGACTCATCCCTCCAAGCATTCACAGCCCTGCTATGCGCAGCACTGGCCTTACCCATTACCACCTTGTCACGTTATTGACTTGAACTGGGACCGTATAGAACTTTGTTGCAACCAAGGTCTTGTAGTGGCACCAAATCTTGTATAAAGGGGGTCAAATAAGGTGTCTAAGATGAGGTTATGGTTTGCTGGTTAGGATTATGCTATCTGTTTGCATGTATCATTTTGTATTTAAAGTTGTAAGTATTGGCTCTATACTGTCTGTATTCCAAACTTATGCTATGCTTCTGGATGACACCCCAGACAAGTTGGTGTCAGCTCTGCCTAGCCTGTTTGATGGCCCATTAAGGACCATCAACTATACAAGTGACCCAATGAGAGAAGGCAGACACGCCTCGTGACTCAGCAAGGTATGCAGGGACCTGCCGATGGACAGAACTCTGAGGGTTTTCTAGGCCATGTGATGGACAGCTTGTCCTTGGGACAAAGAAAGAAACACCACATGGCAAGAGAGTATAAAAAGCTGCTGCAGCTCCTCCAGCTGGTCTTCAATCCTGCTTCATACCTCTGGAGGAATTTTGCTACGCTGAAGCTTTGAACCAAGGACTGAATGACCCATCCCAGCTGTGGATGTACTCCAGAGACTTGATTTGAACCTGCCGTTTATTCCATTACTGCTGCAAGCTCGAACCAAGAACTTTGCCATTCCTGTATGTAATTGATTCCATTTAACCAATTCTAGCTCTCATCTCTATCTTTTTCCTTTTATGAATAAACCTTTAGATTTTAGATTCTAAAGGATTGGCAACAGCGTGATTTGTGGGTAAGGTCTGATTTATATATTGACCTGGGTCTGGGGCTTGGCCCTTTGGAATTGAGGGAACCTTTTTCCTTTTACTGGGGTGTTGGTTTTCATAACCATTCATCCCCATAAGGAGTGGCACTGGTGGTGATACTGGGAAACTGGAGTGTCTAAGGGAATTGCTTGTGTGACTTGTGGTTAGCCAGTGCTGTAAAACCAAAGTCTTCTCTGTTTGGCTGGTTTGGTTTGCCTTGATGGGCATAGAAACCCCAGCCTTGGGCTGTAACTGCCCTGCTTTAAGCAATTTGTCCTGAATTGGCACTCTCAGTTGGGTCCCGCCAGAACCAGCCTTGTTACACACCTTGCCCCATGCAATGGCCACAAGGGGGGTCTGTCATAAATATAAAGGGTAGGGTAACCACCTTTCTCTATACAGTGCTATAAAATCCCTCCTGGCCAGAGGCAAAACCCTTTCACCTGTAAAGGATTAAGAAGCTACTCTAACTATAGTAAAATACAAGGGCTCGTGGAGGACCTCCCCGAGCATAAACATCCTCAACTCGATGCCATTATCAATGAGGGTCAGTTAATAGCCTGCACAGCGCCACAAGCCTCAATGGATGTAGTGGACACAGCTGCCCAAACAAGCGCAACAGCTGTGGTTATGAGAAGAGCATCATGGTTGCAAGCTTCAGGAATTCCGAAAGAACTACAGCTAAAAGTGGAGGACCTCCCCTTCGATAGGGATAAACTATTCTCGTCTCAAACAGACTATGTCCTTCATACCGTGAAGGACTCCCGAGCGACGCTGTGTACACTAGGCATACACCCACCGCCTGACAAATGCCCACACTTTACACCACACCAGAGGTCATGAGACGCCTTGTTTAACCATCAACAACCACAATACTTTGCTGAGAACAGACGCAAACAACGGGCTCAGAGACTACAAGCTCCGCAGAACCAGGCCTCGTCCAACCGTCCATCTACATCTAAGCCACAGTTTTGAAGTATTGGTAGAGGGTATGCATAACCTCTCCACACCTCTAGCGCAAACAAATACCCCATCCCACAACTTTGGTCACTGTCTATGCCCATTTTACTGTTCCTGGGCTGCGATAACCACAGATCAGTGGTGGTTATCACATTCCAGTGTTTCACCACCCTCCTAGTGAAAAAGTTTTTCCTAATATCCAACCTAAACCTCCCCACTGCAACTTGAGACCTTTACTCCTTGTTCTGTCATCTGCTACCACTGAGAACAGTCTAGAGCCATCCTCTTTGGAACCCCCTTTCAGGGAGTTGAAAGCAGCTATCAAATCCCCCCTCATTCTTCTCTTCCACAGACTAAACAATCCCAGTTCCCTCAGTCTCTCCTCATAGGTCATGTGTTCCAGTCCCCTAATCATTTTTGTTGCCCTCCGCTGGACTCTTTCCAACTTTTCCACATCCTTCTTGTAGTGTGGGGCCCAAAACTGGACACAGTGCTCCAGATGAGGCCTCACCAATGTCGAATAGAGGGGAATGATCACGTCCCTCAATCTGCTGGCAATGCCCCTACTTATACATCCCAAAATGCCATTGGCCTTCTTGGCAACAAGGGCACACTGTTGACTCCTATCCAGCTTCTCGTCCACTGTAACCTCTAGGTCCTTTTCGGCAGAACTGCTGCCGAGCCATTCGGTCTCTAGTCTGTAGCGGTGCATGGGATTCTTCCGTCCTAAGTGCAGGACTCTGCACTTGTCCTTGTTGAACCTCATCAGATTTCTTTTGGCCCAATCCTCCAATTTGTCTAGGTCCCTCTGTATCCTATCCCTACCCTCCAGCGTATCTACCACTCCTCCCAGTTTAGTGTCATCTGCAAACTTGCTGAGGGTGCAATCCACACCATCCTCCAGATCATTTATGAAGATATTGAACAAAACCGGCCCCAGGACCGACCCCTGGGGCACTCCACTTGATACCGGCTGCCAACTAGACATGGAGCCATTGATCACTACCCGTTGAGCCCGACAATCTAGCCAGCTTTCTATCCACCTTATAGTCCATTCATCCAGCCCATACTTCTTTAACTTGCTGACAAGAATACTGTGGGAGACCGTGTCAAAAGCTTTGCTGAAGTCAAGGAACAACAGGTCCACTGCTTTCCCTTCATCCACAGAACCAGTTATCTCGTCATAGAAGGCAATTAGATTAGTCAGGCATGACTTGCCCTTGGTGAATCCATGCTGACTGTTCCTGAACACTTTCCTCTCCTCTAAGTGCTTCAGAATTGATTCCTTGAGGACATGCTCCATGATTTTTCCAGGGACTGAGGTGAGGCTGACTGGCCTGTAGTTCCCAGGATCCTCCTTCTTCCCTTTTTTAAAGATGGACACTACATTAGCCTTTTTCCAGTCGTCCGGGACTTCCCCCGATCGCCATGAGTTTTCAAAGATAATGGCCAATGGCTCTGCAATCATATCTGCCAACTCCTTTAGTACTCTCGGATGCAGCTGATCCGGCCCCATGGACTTGTGCTTGTCCAGCTTTTCTAAATAGTCCCGAACCACTTCTTTCTCCACAGAGGCCTGGTCACCTTCTCCCCATGCTGTGCTGCCCAGTGCAGCAGTCTGGGAGCTGACCTTGTTCGTGAAGACAGAGGCAAAAAAAGCATTGAGTACATTAGCTTTTTCCACATCCTCTGTCACTAGGTTGCCTCCCTCAATCAGTAAGGGGCCCACACTTTCCTTGACTTTCTTCTTGTTGCTAACATACCTGAAGAAAACCACCTTGTTACTCTTAACATCTCTTGCTAGCTGCAACTCCAGGTGTGATTTGGCCTTCCTAATTTCACTCCTGCAAGCCCGAGCAATATTTTTATACTCATTCCTGGTCATTTGTCCAATCTTCCACTTCTTGTAAGCTTCTTTTTTGTATTTAAGAGCAGCAAGGATTTCACTGTTAAGCCAAGCTGGTCGCCTGCAATATTTACTATTCTTTTACGCATCGGGATGCTTTGTCCCTGTAACCTCAATAAGGATTCTTTAAAATACAGCCAGCTCTCCTGGACTCCTTTCCCCGTCATGTTGTTCTCCCAGGGGATCTTGCCCATCAGTTCCTTGAGGGAGTCAAAGTCTGCTTTTCTGAAGTCCAGGGTCTGTATTCTGCTGCTCTCCTTTCTTCCTTGTGTCAGGATCCTGAACTCGACCATTTCATGGTCACTGCCTCCCAGGTTCCCATCCACTTTTGCTTCCCCTACTAATTCTTCCCGGTTTGTGAGCAGCAGGTCAAGAAGAGCTCTGCCCCTAGTTGGTTCCTCCAGCACTTGCACCAGGAAATTGTCCCCTACACTTTCCAAAAACTTCCTGGATTGCCTGTGCACCGCTGTATTGCTCTCCCAGCAGATATCAGGGTGATTGAAGTCTCCCATGAGAACCAGGGCCTGCGATCTCGTAACTTCTGCGAGTTGCCAGAAGAAAGCCACAATAGACCTGTTTCACCAGCTAGGTCGATAGATAAACTAAAAGAAATCCTCCCTGGAACCATCTCAGTGCTTGGGCTTTATTGGAGCCGACTTAGACTCCATACAAGCCAAGGCAATATTACCAAACCACAGGTTCATGACATTGACCAATCTTATTTCCACAGTGACCATCAGCCCACAAGCTTCAGTGAGGACATGCCTTCAGATTCTGGGACATAGGGCAGCTACGACTTTCATAGTAAAGTATACCAGACTCCATTTGCGCTGTCTGCAACACTGGTTGAGCATAGTCTATGCACCCAGCAAACACTCTCTCAACAGATGTGTGACACTACCACCAAGGGTTATCCTCTCCCTACAATGGTGGACACAACCAGGCAATGTATGCTCAGGGATTCCCTTTCAACAAGACCCCCCGTCTGTGACTATTACAACAGACACCTCCCTGATAGGTCTGGGCGCACACTTGGGTCACCACAATGTACAAGGCAAGTGGTCTGCGATGGAAACCTCACTACATATCAATGTCCTGGAACTCCACGTGGGTACACAATGCATGCCGCCACTTCCTCCCACTTATATGGCAGACTTCAATCTCTATTGTCACCGACAATGTGGCATGCATGTTTTACATCAATTGCCAAGGGGGAGCCAGGTCTCGCTCGCTATGCATAGAAGCCATGAAACTTGTGGAACTTGTGCATCCGCAACAATATAAACATCACAGCGTCATTCCTACCGGGATGCCAAAACACCACTGCCGACAACTTCAGCAGGCACTTCTCACAGGAACATAAGTGGGAAATTCATGTCAGTGTTCTCAGCACGATATTCCAAAAATGGGACCACCCAGTGATCGACCTGTTCGCCTCAGCAACAAACTACAAATGTCCACTCTTTTACTCCAGGGCCGGCCTGGCACCGGGATTGTTAGGGGATGCCTTCCTCATCCTGTGGAATGCGTCGCTCATGTATGTCTTCCTGCTGATACCAATGATCCCATGGGTCTTCCGCAAGATACGAATCAACAGAGCATACGTCATTCTCATTGTCCCCACATGGCCCAGACAGACTTGGTTTCCGGACCTGTCATGCCTAGCAGTCTGTGCCCCACAACCGCTGCTCTTATAGATGGACCTCCTGTCCCAGAACAAGGGCCTGATGCTCCATCCAGACTCAGCAAAGCTCTATCTCAAAGGTGGCTCCTGTGTGGTTCCAACATGGAGAATTGAACTGCTCAGAGAAAGTAAAACAGGTATTACTAAATAGCCGTCACCTCACCACTAGGAGTACTTACCACCACAAGTGGAGAAGATTCTCCCTTTGGTGCCAGCAAAAACAGCTGGACGCGACCAAGGCGCCTCTATCTATGATCCTAGACTACCTACTAGAACTGAAGGAAACGGGGTTAGCCATAAGTTCTATTAAAGTACACCTGGCTGCCATCACGGCCTCCACGAGCGATAGAAGGGGCTTCAATATTCGCTCACCCGATTACACAATGCTTTCTTGCAGGTATACAGAACGTGCACCCAGAGGTATGCCAACCTATGCCACCATGGGATCTCAATCTTGTGCTCAAATGTCTCACAAGACCACCCTTCGAACCTCTAGCAATCTGCTCGCTCTTACATATGTCAATGAATGCCACTAGGAATGCGACCATCACGTCTGCAAGACATGTCAGCGAAATAGGAGTGTTGATGGCTGTACCACCGTACACTGTATTTACCAAAGACAAAATCATGTTACGTCCTCACCCAAAATTCTTGCCCAAAGTGGCTACACATTTTCATATTAACCAAACCATACACTTACCTGCCTTCTATCCCAAGCCACATAAGGATTCTCAAGAAGCAACATTACACACACTAGATGTCAGATGGGCTGTAGCCTTCAACTTGGACAGAACTAAACCGTTTCACAAGTCACCAAGACTGTTCGTCTCTACAGCAGAACGCTCCAAAGGTTCTACAATATCGACCCAGAGACTCTCCAAATGAGTCTCTTCCGGTATTCAAACTTGCTACCACCTACAGAACAAAGAATGCCCTGTGGGCATCAGATCCCACTCAACACAAGCCATGGCAACATCAATCACATTCTTGAACAATGTCCCCTTAATAGATGTTTGTAGAGCTGCAACCTGGACATTGGAGCACACTTTTGCAAAGCATTACGCTATCACCCAAGGCCTTATCTCAGATTCTATCGTTGGCCTCACAGTGCTCCCATCACACACTTATACGTAACTCCAAACCCCTGCCATCCCTAGTGGGATACTGCTCTACAAGCACCTAGAGTGGAGCACCCACAGGGACATCGCTCAAAGAAGAAGTTACTCACCTTGTGCAGTACCGATGGTTCTTAGAGATGTGTCCCCCCGTGGGTGCTCCACTACCCACCCTCCTCCCTTCTACTTCGGAGTTCACACAGCCGAGCTCTGCGGTGGAGAAGGAACGGAGGGGACGGTCAGGGGTGTGTGCGCTACAGGAGGCACCAATGGCTGCACAAGACAGCTCCTGTGCGCGCCCTTCCCCCGACCGAGTACTGGGGCGAAAAATCTCCGATCTCTGGCGCAGAGACACACCAACACCTAGAGTGGCGCACCCACAGGGACACACATCTCGAAGAACCATCGTTACTGCACAAGGTGAGTAACTTCTTCTTTCTCAATCCCATCGTTTCAGGGGCATCCTAGTATATTGTCAGCTGCTTTTTCAACTGAAGTGTGTGGGGGGAGTAAGAGAAGAGTGGTGTACATGTGGTGGGAGAGACAGCAGGCTGACCGACCTATCCTGAGGCAGCCCCCAGCTCTGCTCGGCACAGCAGTCTCTCCAGAAGCAGTCTGCTTTGCCTGACTGCCTATGGTTCCGTCTGAGTTCTCCCACAGCCTCCTCAGCTGCCAGGAGCAGAATCCTGAGAAGCTCTGTGAGCTCTCCATGCTGAGGAATGTCAAAGCAGCACAGCAGTGTGTGTCCTGTGTCCTGTCCCCCCGCAACCCCCGACCTCAGCTTCCCGCAGCAGCAGTCTGTCTGCAGCTGTGTTCCTAGTGCAGGGCAGAACAAGAGCAGTCCACGTTAATGATTTGCTCTTTGTTCCCCAAAACGAAGCACAGCTGTTACTTCCCGGAGCTTTGAAAAGGGAGGGGCGCATGCCTGCAGGGCAGCAGAGATCAAAACAGTGAGCAGAGCTGTCATGGCAGGCATTGTGGGAGACTGGTGGAAGCCAGTTATGTCAACAAAACAAACAACAGTGTCTACATTGGCACTTTGTCACTTAAAACTTTTGCCACGAAAAGCCTTATGCCTCTTGATGAGGTGGTTTTATTTTGTCAGTAAAACAGCAGAGTTTTTTCACCGAAAGTAGCTTTGTAGTGTGTACACCTCCCCTGTTTTGTCAGCAAAAGGCAGCTTTTGCTGACAAAACTTTGTAGTGTAGACAAGGCCTTAGAGTCCCATATCCTGTGTACTGGGAAGCAGTGACTTTGAAAAAGATTTGAGAGAAATGGTGGATAATCAGTTGAACACAAACTCCTAATGTGACGCTGTGGCCAAAAGAGCTAGTGTGATCCTGGGATGCATGAACAAGAGAATCTCGGGTTATTTTACTTCTGTCTTTGGCACTGGTGCGATGGCTGCTGGAATCCTGTGTCCAGTTCTGGTTCCCATAATTCAAGAAGGATGTGGATAAATTGGAGAGGATTCAGAAAAGAGCCACGAGAATGATTAAAGGATTTAGAAACCCTGCCTTATAGTGATAGACTCAAGGAACTCAATCTATTTAGCTTAACAAAGAGAAGATTTAGGGTGTGACTTGATTAGAGTCTAAATACGCACTTGGGGAGCAAATATTTAATAATGAGCTCTTCAGTCTAGCAGAGAAAGGTGTAAGATGATCTAGTGGCTGGAAGTTGAAGTTAGACAAATTCAGACTGGAAATGAGGCATGAATTTTTAACAGTAAGAGTAATTAATCACTGGAACAATTTACCAAGGGTTGTGGTGGATTTTCCATCACTGACAATTTTTAAATCAAGATTGGATGATTTTCTAAAAGATCTGCTCTAGGAATTATTTTGGGGAAGTTCCATGTCCTCTGCTACACAGATCAGACTAGATGATCACAGTGGTCCCTTCTGGCTTTAGAATCTATGAATCTGTGGGAGGTGTGACGGGGTTGGGCCAGATGGCTACAGGAGAGTGATAGAAGGCAGATATGTTAGCCCCAGGTTAAGTAGATCCCTTTTCCCTGGGTAAGGTAACAGGGAAGGTTCCAGACCAATCAGGAACTTTCTGGAAACAATTAAGGCAGACAGGCTGATTAGAACACCTACAGCCAATCAAGAAGCTGCTAGAATCAATTAAGGCAGGCTAATCAGGGCACCTGGGTTTAAAACGGAGCTCGCTTCAGTTTGTAGTGTGTGTGTAAGGAGCTGGGAGCAAGCATTTTGAAAATTGGGCCATTTATTTCAACGCTTAAATATAGACTGAGGAGCCTAATTTAGGACAGATGAACATATACTTCCCCTAGATCGATAATCTTGGCCATAATTTATTAAACAGCTCATTTACATGGAAGTGAATTTTGTAACAAGGGAAGACACAGTTCAGGTTACTAATGTTCTGTGATTTAATACTTTGATTCAGTATTTGTTCAGGGGGTTACCCTCTAAGACATTCATTATTAAAATACTTAACATCTAGTTAAAGGAAAAGAGAGAATGGGAGGCTGAAGGTAGGAAATGAGGGGAGTGGGAGAATGGAGGAAAGAGAGCACAGTGGAAAGGATAACAACATAATGGAATGAGGGGGAGAGAAAGGAAGTTGCAGATAGAAAGAAAATGGAATAAAATGAGAAAGGAAGGCAAAGCAAGAAAAAATTAATATCTTCGGGTTATTAAGCCAGCCGTGCACCATCATTGTAGTGTCTGGGTGGTATTATTTGTATTTCATTCATGGTGTTTAGTCAAAATGCATCCATGGGAAGAGGGTACAAAATTCATACAAATGTAAATGCAAAATGGTGGTTGTTTTGGACTCTTGCAAGATGAATTTATTTTAATCGAGGTGATTTAAATCACCAAGTAGAAAGCCTCTATTTTAGTGTTTTTTCAAAATTTTTGTGCTAGTGACCCCATTTGGACTTAAAATAAAATCGTGACCTCCCCACTAGAAAAAATTGCAACCCCCCTACCTTCAGCATTACCGTCTGGGAGCTCATGACTGGGGCTCTGGGCCCAGTCATGAGCTGGGACTCTGGGCCCCCCGTGGGACTTTCTTCCCTGGCGACCCCATCAAAATGGAGTCACGACCCACTTTGGGGTCACAGCCCACAGTTTGAGACCCACTGTTCTATTTGATTCATCAATTTCAATCAGCTTTTTTATTTGTACTTCAGTTACTTTCTAAAGAAAAGTTAATTCTCATTTGCTGATATAACCATTAAAATATGTTGATTTACAACTAAATAGAGCCTTTACTCTAGACTTGGTACATCTTTTTGCTACTTAAGAGAATACACTATTTATTTAAGCAATTATAATGCTTAATATTTTCAGATTCTTATTAATTGTACATTTTAGTATGTTAGAAAATAGTGAATGAGATGTTGCTTATTTACTAGATAATTTACTTTTTGCTCATGATTTATGTCAAGCTGCATCTGTGGGAGCTGGAATTTAAATACCAAACATCTTATGAAATTTATTTGTCTTATACAAAGCCACCTTAAATATTTTGGATACGTAAACTTCTCTTATCAAAACATCTTTTATATTTACAACTAAATTATAATAAGTTTAGGCCTTAACATATTTTGTATTAAATTCAGATTTCATTCTAAACAGGTAATTTTTAAAGAGAAAAACTTACTATAATTTAAATAACAATTAAAAAAAATCCAACGTAAATATTAAAAAATTCATGTTTAAAAAAAATCATTGATTTTTATCTGTCCTGGACTTTTGTGTGCTGCCAGCGTGGCTCTTGGTGCCATACACTTTAGTAGGGTGACCAGACAGCAAGTGTGAAAAATTTGGACAGGGGGTGGGGGGTAATAAGAGCCTACATAAGAAAAAGACCCAAAAATTGGGACATCTGGTCACCCTACACTTTGGGTTCCACTGTGCTTGGGTTGGGTTGGCAAATTGCTTCCCTTGCTCTGCTTCTCTCCCCAGGTTCAGTATGCTTCCAGTGGCTTCCTAGAGAAGAACAGAGACACTTTGCCAGCAAATATCCGGGGTCTCTTCATCAACAGTGTCACCCCACTACTGAGTGTGCTGTTCACAGGTCAGTCCCCCTGTTGCCGTGGGTGCCCGGTGGGTAGTGTCACCAATGATCCCTGAGTTCATGGACTGTGCTTAGGGGAGAGAATCAAACACTGTTGTAAGAGCTGTGCACTGGCCAGGAGGCCGTGCCTGGGACACAGACATCTGCTTAATATTGGACTGTGTCCCCTTCACTTGCATCCCCTTCACTGTTCCTCCAGCCCAAGGTGTCTGTCTTAGACTGATTTCAGAGTAGCAGCCGTGTTAGTCTGTATCCGCAAAAAGAAAAGGAGTATTTGTGACACCTGAGAGACTGAGCTTATGCTCAAATAAATTTGTTAGTCTCTAAGGTGCCACAAGTCCTCCTTTTCTTTTTGTCTTAGACTGAGTAACTGAATGTTTGCGCACCACACTGATCACAGCTACCCAGATGCAAAGTATTATCCCAGCCCTCCCATGGCAAAAACATAAGTGCAGCAGCCAAGTTTGTGGTGCCCTTAGTGCAACGTCTCACTCCTGCTCTGCCAGGGCCTACAGTTCCAGAAGGGTTTTGTGGAGGCTACAGCATCAGTGCTCCTAGGTAAGCAGGCTTCCCTCTCATGGTCTGGGAGCCATGACTAAGTCTGTCAGCAAACTATAGAGCCTGCTGAGCAGTTAGGCCCCAGTTTATTGGAGGGGGAGGATAAAAGCAAATCCACCCCCGACACATTACTCCTGAGGGAATTCTGCGATAAAAAATTAAAAATTCTGTGCACAATATTTTAAAATGCTGCAAAATTCTGCATATTTTATTTGTCAAAATAACACAATATAATCACACCAGTTTCAATTATTTTTGGTCATTTATTTCAAAATACCTGTCAGCAAGTATCTCTGTAACAATACAGATAACAACAAAGATTCAGGAAATGTTTTTTGTCAAATAAATTCCTTACTAGGCATATTAATACAGAACTCTAAGTAATAATTCATTTAAATGGCCGTACAGAACCGTATTTCCCACACCCCTCAGAAGCAGTGCAAAGGCTTGGGGGTGTCAGAGGCAATGGAGGAGTTGAGGGACAGGGAAGTAAATTGCTGGGAAGGAGCCTGGGTGTGAACTTGGAGGGTTGTTGGGTATGGGTGGGGAAAGTATGGAACAAGTTTTTTGGGGGGTCAGGGAGGGATTGTTAGGGAGCTTCCCTGATGCAGACCCTGGCTGACCTCTAGCCTTTCTTGTCAGGCATATCTTCCCCTGTTCCCATGTGTTCCTGCACCCCCATGTGTCCTTGCACCCCCTGTCCACACGTGTCCCTCCACCCCCACTCATACACCCACTCCCCCTATCCCCATGTGGCCCTGCACCCCTCCCCCTGTCCCTATGTGTTCCTGTACCCCCCTCCCCCTGTCTGGATGTGTGTCTGGGCCTCCACCCAGCCACCCCTCTGTTCCTATGTGGCTCTGTACCCCCTCCCCCATCACCATGTGTCTCTGTACGCCCACCCAGCCACTCCCCTGTCCCTATCCCCCTTCCCCCTATCCCCATGTGTCTCTGTAAACCCACTCAGCCACCCTCTGTAGCTCTGCACCCTCTCCCCCATCACCATGTGGCCCTGCACCTCCACTCCCATTCAGCCCCTTTCCCAGTCTGTCCTCCCCCACTAGACCTTATGAGCCCCTGTCTGACCCCCACCACATCCCACGCTGTCTGTCTCCCCTTAGCCCCGTCTCCTGACCTGGCCTGACAGGCACGGCAACCCTAAGTGTCCTGTCGTGGGCAAAAGGCAGAACTGCAGCAACATTTCAGCAGAAGCTTTTTTCTGCGCAAAAAAATAAAAATATGTGTGGCTCATTAATTACGCATGCACGCAGTAGCGCAGCATTCCCCCAGGAGTAACACATACTCATGGTAGTGGAAGCATCCCTCAAAGGCCATTCTGTAGATGGTGGAAGTGTCTCCCAGGGTCTGGCTACTTGGAGGTCTTGTTTAGATCTGAAATAAAGGAGGCAGTCTTTTCATTTCTCCTGCACAGGTAATGCCCACCTCAGCCCCAAGACCTGGCATGACCTGTTCTTTGTAAAAGCTGCTTGTAGTCAGATGCTCCTCTCTCCAAGTGGCAACACATGATTAATGGGCACCTTTCAGCTAAAGGCTGATGTTTATCTTTTCAGTATCAAGGGCTGTGTGGTGTCTGTAAAGGAAATGTGGCCTTGGCCACTTTGTCATTTTCATTATGGCTGGAAAGCTGGACAAGTTATATCAATTCCAAGAATCAGCCATTTCTTCACTTTCTTGCCCTAGATCAAATAGCCCACCTCCCTGGGGCCAGTGCAGGATTGTCCCCTATTGTACATTCACTAGTGTTAATTTTCAAAGAGAAGCAATGGGGCTTCCATTTCCCTGGAGACACTGTTTCTTCCATGAAGGCCATATCCCCTTTTGCATCTTACTCTAGGGGAGCTTTTCCTGATTTCCAACCTGTATCTAATTTTAATTAATATTAGGGCTGTCAATCACAGTTAATTCCCGCAATTAACTCAAAAAATTTAATTGTGATAAAAAAAGACTAATTGCAGTTTTAATCACACTGTTAAACAGTAGACTACCAAATGAAATTTATTAAATTTTTTGGGTGTTTGTCTACATTTTCAAATATATTGATTTAAATTATAACACAGAATACAAAGTGTACAGTGCTCACTTTATATTATTTTATTACAAATATTTGCACTGTAAAAATGATAAAAGAAATAGTATTTTTCAATTCATCTCATACAAGTACTATAATACAATCTCTTTATTGTGAAAATGCAACTTACAAATGCAGATTTTTTTTGTTACATAATTGCACTCAAAAACAAAACAATGTAAAACTTTAGTGCCTACAAGTCTACTCAGTCCTACTTCTTGTTCAGCCAATCGCTAAGACAAACAAGTTTGTTTATATTTACAGGAAATATTGCTTATTTACAATGTCACCTGAAAGTGAGAACAGGCGTTCGCATGGCACTTTTGTAGCCGGCATTACAAGGTATTTACTTGCCAGATTTGGCCACCCTTCCAGAGGACATGCTTCCATGCTGATGACGCTTTTTTAAAAAAATAATGTGTTAATTAAATTTTGACTGAACTCCTTGGGGGAGAATAGTATGTCTCCTGCTCTGTTTTACCCACATTCTGCAATATATTTCATGTTATAGGAGTCTCAGATGATGACCCAGCACATGTTCATTTTCAGAACACTTTCACTGTAGATTTGACAAAATGCAAAGAAGGTACCAATGTGAGATTTCAAAAGATAGCTACAGCACTCGACCCAAGGATTAAGAATCTGAAATGCCTTCCAAACTCTGAGAGGGATGAGGTGTAGAGCATGCTTTCAAAAGTCTTAAAAGAGCAACACTCTGATGAGAGAAACTACAGAACCCAAACCACCAAAAAAGAAAATCAACCTTCTGCTGGTGTGATCTGACTCAGATGATGAAAGTGAACATGCGTCGGTCTGCACTGTTTTGGATCATTATCGAGCAGAACCAGCCATCATCATGGACTCATGTCCTCTGGAATTGTGAAGCATGAAGGGACATATGAATCGTTAGTGCATCTGGCATGTAAAGATTTTGCGACGCCGGCTACAACAGTGCCATGCGAATGCCTGTTCTCACTTTCAGGTGACATTGTAAATAAGAAGAGGGAAGCAATATCTTCTGCAAATGTACACAAACTTGTTTGTCTGAGTGACTGGCTGAACAAGAAGTAGGACTGAGTGGACTTGTAGGCTCTAAAGTTTTACATTGTTTTGTTTTTGAGTGCAGTTTTTTTTGTACATAATTCTACATTTGTAAGTTCAACTTTCATGATAAAGAGATTGTATTACAGTACTTGTATGAGGTGAATTGGAAAAATACTATTTCATTTTTTTACAGCACAAATATTTGTAATAAAAATAAATATAAAGTGAGTACTGTGTTCTGTGTTGTAATTGAAATCAATATATTTGAAAATGTAGAAAACATCCAAAATATTTACATAAATGGTATTATACTATTGTTTAACAGTGCAATTAATCGTGATTAATTTTTTTATCACTTCACAGCCCTAATTAACATTATTTGTAGCACCCTCATCCTTGCTAGTTGACTCTGAGGAGTTGCCCTTTATAATTTTTCTCCCCGTTCTTGGTGTTTATGCCTTCATGTATTTGTGAAGAGTTTTCCCTTCGCTCCCTTACTGTCTCTTAGTGAAAGAATGGAATAGTCTGGCTCTTTCCACCCGGATTAGTGCCATGGCTCTTCTTTGAACTCTCTTCAGTTTGTCTATTATGTGGCTCACAAAGATGACTCCATATCCCAGGCACAGCTGCAGTATTCCAAAGTCAGACTATTCTGCCTTGCTTTGTGATATGGCAGTCCATGCAGTTGTATGTGCAGCCCAAAACTGTACTGGCATCATGGTTCAGGGTTATCTTTAAACAAAGCCTTGGTTTTACTCTGTTACTTGGCAAACACCCAAAAGCATTCATTCAAATTAAGTTTAATTAGGCACAGGAAAAAACAGGAAATTAAAACAGGCATTTCTATTGAAACTGTTGTTGAGTGATTATGCAAAACAAACTTAGTCAGACCTTATCAATGTCTTTCTCCTTTTGTAGTCAAAATATTAGAATCTCTTATTTTCAGAGCAAATTTTCTATGATGAACAGGAGAAGGTTAATTTTACTCTCAGTCCTGATGTGAAAGATATGCACTCATCCTGTTCTTAACAAATAGACAGCCACAAAGGAGGAGGAGAGACGGGATAGAAAAGATGGGTGAAATATGGCTTTTGATTATGTTTTTGGAACACTGTACTGCTGGTTAGTTATCAGTGGATGCTTTGGCTGGCATGTTTACCATGACACCTGTTGCTTGGGCCCTGGTTAGTTATGTTTTGGTCAGTGCTGCCATCTGGTTGGATCCTTTCTCCTTAAACAACACAGGTTTGGATGATCGCAGGATAGTTGATTTCAGGATTCAATGAAAAGCCAAGAGAGTGAGATAGGATGAGAGGAAAGAAACAGTGAACATAAGAATGGCCCTTCTGGGTCAGACCAAAGGTCCATCTAGCCCCGTATCCTGTCTTCCGACAGTGGCCAGTGCCAGGTGCCCCAGAGGGAGTGAACAGAACAGGGAATCATCAAGTGATCCATCCCCTTGTCGCTCATTCCTAGCTTCTGGCAAACAGAGGCTACGGACATCATTCCTGCCCATCCTGGCTAATAGTCATTGATGGACCTATTCTCCATGAATTCATCTTGTTCTTTTCTGAACGCTGTTATGGCCTTGGCCATCACAACATCCTCTGGCAAGCAATTCCACAGGTTGACTGTGTGTTGTGTGAAGAAATACTTCCTTTTATTTGTTTTAAACCTGCTGCCTATTAATTTCATTTGGTGACTTCTAGTTCTTGTGTTATGAGAAGTAGTAAACAACACTTCCTTATCTACTTTCTCTACACCAGTCATGATTTTATAGACCTCAATCATATCTCTCCTTAGCCATCTCTTTTCCAAGCTGAAAAGTCCCAGTCTTCTTAATCGCTCCTGATACGGAAGCCGTTCCATACCCCTAATCATTTTTGTTGCCCTTTTCTGAAACTTTTCCAATTCCAATGTATCTTTTTTTGAGATGGGGCGACCACATTTGCACACAGTATTCAAGATGTGGGCGTACCATGGATTTATATAGAGGCAACATGATATTTTCTGTCCTATTATCTATCCCTTTCTTAATTATTCCCAGCATTCTTTTAGGTTTTTTGACTGCTGCTGCACATTGAGTGGATGTTTTCAGAGAAGTATCCACAGTGACTTCAAGATCTCTTTTTTGAGTGGTAACAGCTAATTTAGACTCCATCATTTTATATG
This sequence comes from Natator depressus, assembly GCF_965152275.1. Taxonomy (NCBI): domain Eukaryota; kingdom Metazoa; phylum Chordata; order Testudines; family Cheloniidae; genus Natator; species Natator depressus. Next base: position 150,493 of record NC_134238.1, read on the forward strand.
TATAATTGAGATTATGCTTTCCAATGTGCATTACTTTGCATTTATCAACATTAAATTTCATCTGCTATTTTGTTGCCCAGTCACCCAGTTTTGAGAGATCCTTTTGTAGCTCTTTGCAGTCTGCCTGGGTCTTAACTATCTTTAGTAATTTTGTATCATCTGCAAATTTTGCCATTTCACTGTTTACCCCTTTTTCCAGATCATTTATGAATATGTTGAATAGGACAGGTCCCAAAACAGACACCTGGGGGATACCACTATTTACCTCTCTCCATTCTGAAAACTGACCATTTTATACCTACCCTTTGTTTCCTATCTTTTAACCAGTTACCAATCCATGAGAGCGCCTTCCTTCTTATCCTGTGGCAGCTTACTTTGCATAAGAGCCTTTGGTGAAGGACCTTGTCAAAGGCTTTCTGAAAATCTAAGTACACTGTATCCACTGGATCCCCTTTGTCCACATGATTGTTGACCCCCTCAAAGATTTCTCTAATGATACCTCAATTTGGAACAGTTCCTCAGATCTGTCACCTAAAAAGAATGGCTCAGGTTTGGGAATCTCCCTCACATCCTCAGCCGTGAAGACCTATGCAAAGAATTCATTTAGTTTCTCCGCAATGGCTTTATCGTCCTTGAGTGCTCCTTTAGAACCTCAATGTCCAGTGGGGCATAAAATAACACCATAAGGGTAGAGAATACAATATAGTGCTTTTGTAGTGCTGCTAATCATATATCCCCACTGGTGGGCTGAGGACTGGATGACATGATAATGCAATGAGACAAGGTGGGTGAGGTAATACGTTTTATTGGACCAACATGTGTTGGTGAGAGAGAACAGCTTTTGAGTTGCACAGAGCTCTTCTTCAGGTCTCTTAGTGACACAAGTAGGTCCAGTAAAAGATATTACATTATCTCCCTTGTGTCTTTAATATCCTGGGACCGACACAGCTACGACTACATTGCGTATGATAATGCGATGACTTTTAGTACTCACAGGCGAAAACAAAGTTCTTTAAACAGGAGCAAGGCCAGTCGGTCTTTCTCTCAGGAAGAAAGTCCTTCAGATGAGTTGCAGTGCTGGCAGGAAGGGGGATGAACTTTGGGTATGTCTACACTACGAAATTAAGTCAAATTTATAGAAGTCGATTTTTTAGGAAGCGATTTTATAGAGTCGATTGTGTGTCTCCACTAAGCGCATTAAGTCGGCGGAGTGCGTCCACAGTACCGTGGCTAGCCTCGACTTTTGGAGCGTTGCACTGTGGGTAGCTATCCCACAGTTCTTGCAGTCTCCGCCGCCCATTGGAATTCTGGGTTAAGCTCCCAATGCCTGATGGGGCAAAAACATTGTTGCAGGTGGTTTTGGGTACATGTCGTCAGTTGCCCCTCCCTCCGTGAAAGCAATGGCAGACAATCGTTTCGCGCCTTTTTTCCATGCAGGTGCCATACTGCTTTCAGCAGACGGTGCAGTAGGATTGCTAACGGTCGTCATCAAACCACTGCTTTCGCTGCAACTCTGCTCTCCTGCTTTTGTCTCGATAGTGAATTTCTCCATGTTGGCAGTCATGGGCTCCCGCTTCCGCTGCAGCTCTGCTCTCATGAATCCACCTCGCAGGTCCTCTCGTTGTTCTCTATAAATATCTATTCTCTTGGCATCTGTCATCAGCCACTGCTTCCGCTGCAACTCTGCTCTCCTGCAGACACCATACCACGGCAAGCATGGAGCCCACTCATATCACCGTGGCAGTTATGAACATTGTAAACATCTTGCGCATTATCATGCAGCATATGCAGAACCAGAACCTGCAAAAGCAGGCGAGGAGGCGACGGCAGCGCGGTGATGACAGGACATGGCGAGGACATGGACACAGATTTCTCTCAAAGTACAGGCCCTGGCAATTTGGCCATCCTGATGGCAATGGGGCAGGCTTATGCTGTGGAACGCTGATTCTGGGCCCGGGAAACAAGCACAGATTGGTGGGATGGCATAGTTTTGCAGGTCTGGGATGATTCCCCTGCCCTGAAGCGCAGGAATACCAAGATGAGAGCAGCCCTCACAGTTATGTGGCGATACAGCAAGTGGCGATAGCCCTCTGTAAGCTTGCAATGCCAGACAGCTACCAGTCAGTCAGGAATCCATTTGGAGTGGGCAAATCTACTGTGGGGGCTGCTGTGATCCAAGTAGCCAGCGCAATCACTGAGCTGCTGCTATCAAGGGTAGTGACTTTGAGAAATGTGCAGGTCATAGTGGATGGCTTTTGCTGCAATGGGATTCCCCAACTGTGGTGGGGCAATAGACAGAACACATATCCCTATCTTGGGACCAGACCACCTTGGCAGCCAGTACATAAACCGAAAGGGGTACTTTTCAATGGTGCTGCAAGCGCTGGTGGAGCACAAGGGACATTTCACCAACATCAACATGGGATGGCTGGGAAAGGTACATGATGCTTGCATCTTCAGGAACTCTGGTCTGTATGAATAGCTGCAGGAAGGGACTTACTTTCCAGACCAGAAAATAACCGCTGGGGATGTTGAAATGCCTATAGTTATCCTTGGGGACCCAGCCTACCCCTTAATGCCATGGCTTATGAAGCCATACACAGGCACCCTGGACAGTAGTCAGGAGCTGTTCAACTATAGGCTGAGCAAGTGCAGAATGGTGGTAGGTTTCAGAGTAGCAGCCGTGTTAGTCTGTATTCGCAAAAAGAAAAGGAGCACTTGTGGCACCTTAGAGACTAACAAATTTATTTGAGCATAAGTTTTCGTGAGCTACAGCTCACTTCATTGGATGCATTCAGTGGAAAATACAGTGGGGAGATTTATATACACAGAGAACATGAAACAATGGGTGTTACCATACATACTGTAACCAGAGTGATCACTATGGTAACACCCATTGTTTCATGTTCTCTGTGTATATAAATCTCCCCACTGTATTTTCCACTGAATGCATCCAGTGAAGTGAGCTGTAGCTCACGAAAGCTTATGTGCAAATAGAATGGTGGTAGAATTTGCATTTGGATGTTTAAAAGTGCACTGGCGCAGTTTACTGACTCAGGTAGACCTCACCGAAACCAATATTCCCATTGTTATTACTTCTTCTTGTGTGCTCCGCAATATCTGTGAGAGTAAGGGGGAGACGTTTATGGTGGGGTGGGAGGTTGAGGTAAATTGCCTGGCCACTGATCACGTGCAGCCAGACACCAGTGTGGTTAGAAGAGCACAGCAGGGTGTGCTGCACATCAGACAAGCTTTGAAAACCAGTTCCATGACTGGCCAGGCTATGGTGTGACAGTTCTGTTTGTTTCTCCTTGATGAAAACCTGCCCCCTTGGTTCGCTCTACTTCCCTGTAAGCCAACCGACCTCCCCCCTTCGGTCACCGTTTGCAGAGGTAGTAAAGTCATTGTTGTTTCAAATTCATGCATTCTTTATTAATTCGTCACACAATTAGGGGGATAACTGCCAAGGTAGCCCGGGAGGGGTGGGGGAGGAGGGAAGCACCGGGTGGGGTGGTGGAGGAGGGAACGACAAGGCCACACTTCACTTCAAAACTTATTGAATGCCAGCCTTCTGTTGCTTGGGAAGTCCTCTGGGGTGGAGTGGTTGGGTGCCTGGAGTGCCCCCCTTTCCCCCACGTTCTTGGGCGTCTGGGTGAGGAGGCTATGGAACTTGGGGAGGAGGGTGGTCGGTTATACAGGGGCTGCAGTGGCAGTCTGTGCTCCTGCTGCCTTTCCTGCAGCTCAACCGTACCCTGGAGCATATCAGTTTGATCTTCCAGTAGCCTCAGCATTGCATCCTGCCTCCTTTCATCACGCTGCCGCTGCCTATCATCTTGATCCCGCCACCTCTCCTCTCGCGCGTCCCTCCTGCCCTCGCGTTCACTTTGTGCTTTTCTGGACTCTGACATTGCTTGCCTCCACACATTCTGCTGAGCCCTTTCAGTGCGGGAGGACTGCATGAGCTCAGAAAACATTTAATCACGAGTGCGGTTTTATTCGCCTTCTTATCTGCGCTAGCCTCTGAGACGGAGATGCTAGTCGCAATGTTGAAACATTTGCAGTTGCGAGAGGAAAAAAGGGAGAGTAGTATTTAAAAAGACACATTTTAGAGAACAATAGGTAGATTCTTTCACGGTGAACCAAGCTGTTAATATTACATAGCACATGTGCTTTCGGTACAAAGGTCATTCCCCCCACCTCTCCAAATCTCTGGGATGATCGCTTCACCCCTCCCTACACCCCGTGGCTAACAGCGGGGATGATTTCTTTTCAGCCGCAGGCAAACAGCCCAGCAGGAACGGCCACCTCTGAATGTCCCCTTAATAAAATTCCCCTATTTCAACCAGGTGATTCATGTATGATATCACTCTCCTGAGGATAACACAGAGAGATAAAGAACAGATGTTGCTTGAATGCCAGCAAACACTGGGACCATACGCTGCCATGCTTTGTTTTGCAATGATTCCAGACTACGTGCTACTGGTCTGGCGTGGTAAAGTGTCCTACCATGGAGGACGCAATAAGGCTGCCCTCCCCAGAAACCTTTTGCAAAGGCTTTGGGAGTACCTCCAGGAGAGCTTCATTGAGATGTCCCTGGAGGATTTCCGCTGCAGCCACAGACACGTTAACAGACTTTTCCAGTAGTTGTACTGGCCGCAAATGCATCCCAAGTCTTCAGGGTAAATTAATCATTAAATATGCTTGCTTTTAAACCATGTATTATATTTACAAAGGTACACTCACCAGAGGTGCCTTCTCCACCTTCAAGGTCCGGGAGCCCACCTTGGGAAGGTTGGAAGGGTATTGGCTCCAGGGTGATAAATAGTTGCTGGCTGTCGGGGAGGACGGTTTCATCCTCCTTTTCATCTTCATCTTCCTCGTCCCCCAAATCCTCATCCCTGTTGTGTGAGACTCCCCCCTTGCAGAAGTCCACGTACAGGGGTGGGGTAGTGGTAGGGGAACCACCTAGAATTGCCTGCAGCTCATCATAGAAGCGACATATCTGTGGGTCTGACCCGAAGCGGCCGTTTGCTTCTTTGAATTTTTGGTAGGCTTGCCTGAGCTCCTTAAGTTTCACACGGTACTGCTGCGGGTCCCTGTTATAGCCTCTGTCCTTCATGCCCTTGGAGATTTTTTTTCAAATATTTTGGCATTTCATCTTTTGGAATGGAGTTCTGAAAGCACGGATTCGTCTCCCCATACAGCGATCAGATCCAGTATCTTCCATTTGGTCCATGCTGGAGCTCTTTTGCGATTCTGGAACTGCATGGTCACCTGTGCTGATGAGCTCTGCATGGTCACCTCCGCTGATGACCTCGCCATGCTGGCCAAACAGGAAATGAAATTCAAAAGCTCCCGGTGCTTGTCCTGTGTACCTGGCTAGTGCATCTGAGTTGAAAGTGCTGCCAGAGCGGTCACAAAGGAGCGTTCTAGGATAGCTCCCGGAGCCCAATACCGTCTAATTGCATCCACACTACCTCAAATTCGACCTGGCGATGTTGATTTCAGCGCTAATCCCCTCGTTGGGGAGGAGTACAAAAATCGATTGCAAGAGCCCTTTAAGTCGGCAAAAATGGCTTTGTCATGTGGACGGGTGCAGGGTTAAATCGATCTAACACTGCTAAATTCGACCTAAACTCGTAGTGTAGACCAGGGCTATGATGCAAAGTGCGACGAGAGAAGAGAAGGAGAGCTGAACTGAAGATTTTTTTCCCAAAAGTTTATTTAAGAAGCCCAAGGGTTGCATAGTTCATCCCCCCCATTATTTTGTCCACCAATTAGGCATACTATCCATAACACTAGTTTTGATCTATTAATTTCTGGTTCCACGCCTTCCGTTTCTCCAAGCATAATTTCAACAGTCCTTGGATTATATCAACATGGCCTTTTTGGGTTAGACTAATCCAGCTTCTTTGGTTCTCTGCCACTTGTTTCAACATTCATTGTTGTAAACAATTTGACCTATTTTTTATGGTTATTGTAACATTTTAGGAACTTTCACTCATTTCTTAGTTTTGAGCTTACAATTGAGGTACATTTTGTAGGCCCAATAGTCACAAAACAATCCTCCTTTTGGGAAGCAGATTCTTTCAGTATGTTCACCTTATACAGAAGGTGTGCTTCAAATATATGCATTTCAGCTAGTAGTATTTATAGTTACAAGTTAGAAAACTGTTTACGTTTTACGAACATCCAGCCCACCAGTTTGTAACAGTTCTTTAACTTGTTTTGTTCTGTACTTTTCTCATCTCTGTTTTGGATGCTAAATTCCGAACCAGTTGGGCATAGGAGGTACACCCCAACTTGCGCTAGGATATGCTGTTCATGTATTTTGGCTTCGACAGACTTCCTATTTTCTAATGCCAAAGATCACTTCAACTTTGCAAAGTGCTGTGGGATATTTGACATGGGTGAACGGAATTGCAGGGAGAGTATAATACATTCAGTTAGCCTAACTTTCCAACATGCGTGCGCGTGCTTGCGCACACACACACAATATGTATATTATATAGGGCTGCCAATTAATCGCAGTTAACTCATGCAATTAACTCAAAAAAATTAATTGTGATAAAACATTAATCTCAATTAATCGCAGTTAAACAATAGAATACCAACTGAAATTTATTAAATATTTTTGGTGTTTCTCTACATTTGCAAATATCTATTTCAATTACAACACAATACAAAGTGTACAGTGCTCACTTTATATTTTATGTCTTGTTCAGCTCCTCCAGCTACCTGTTGGCATTTAGCAAATTAAATAAATAACCTGGGTCTCAGCATTTTTCTGTCCTTGATGGGATTTCCAACTCTTTCCAGTGTAGCTCTATGGGCAAATGTCATTAACATCTTGTTTGCTTACCTCTTCCAGATTGTTAATGAAAATGTGAAATAAGACTGAACCTCATCCCCCCAGCTCATTTCTTTGTTGTTTATCTTTGTCCTGTGTTTATGGTCTTTCGGCCAGTCTTCAGTTCAGGTGACAATGTTGTATCCATGTTGTGCGAGACTGTATCACATCCTTCACTAAATTCAATGCTATTTTATCTGTTTTTAACCTCATCCTGAAATTATTTAAATAACTCACCTGGTATGACTCTTTATAAGCCTCCCATGCTGACTGTTGCTCATAGTTGAGTTGTCTTCGTGATAGTCAGTGTTGTGTGGGTTCGGGGTTTTTTTGTTTTTGTTTATACTGTTAACATTCCCATTATTCTGATAGGGATAAAAGTTGCAAGGTAGTAGTAATTGTCAGGATCCCTCTTCTTACTTTTTTTTTAAAATTGGCACTATTTCTTCTTTTCTCCTTTCTTCTCACACCTCCCCAGTTGTCCCTGACTCTTTCAAAGATGGTGGCCGGTTGTTCAGTAAATTGATTAGCAATTTCCCTCAGTGCCCCAGATGCTACTTCCTAGGTTGTCTGTTTTATGTACCTGCACATTTTCCAAGTGTTCCTTTCCTGCTCTTAAGCTCATTGTTTTACCAGGGTTTCGTTCATTTGTATTCGGCATGTGAAGCTTAAACTTTTTTCTGGGGAAGAGGGTTTACCAGGACAAGCTTTCTGCACCTGTGGGGAGGTTTCCATGTCTGCTGATGGTTTCACCTGGTTTGAGGGATGGGGCTGCAGAACTCAGTGTTACCTTTCTCTTTATCCAGCCACAGTCTCCAGAACAGGGACTTTGATGCCTCACATTAAAGCCAAGGTAAGAACCATGGGGTCCCCAGGACAACCAATAACTGGGTCCTGGTGGCATGATTCTCCCATCTGGGATGTCTACAATTAAGGTGGGGGGAGAGAATGAGGACAGGCAGCCCTGCACATTGGAATCTGTCTCTGCTCCTATAGCTCTTCCTCCTTTTGTGGCAGTGGGCTTTCCCTCTTGTCTCCCTGGCACATGCATACTCACCTTTTCCTCCTTTGAAATCCATTCTCTTGTCCTTTTCCCAGCACCCTATGGGCTTGATCTTCAGATAGAGACAGGGCTCCGGGCTGGGAGCTCAGGGGAATGATGTTGGAGTATGAGATATACATGTTTAGGTCTGGTTTCAGGTCTTGCCAGGAACAGACAATAACTTCAACAACACACGGAAGCAATCAGTGGGTGCTCAATTCCGGGTAAAGTACTGTTGTTTTGCTATGCTTATTTAGTAACATGCAAGGAAATGCCGAAATGGCCCCCAGGAACCTGAACATAGTCAATAGAGCTCCTGGCACTTGGAGAAAGGACTTTTCTGAGCAATAAGTGCAGGCTGTAGTGAGGGGAAAATCTTGGCTTGCGCTGCTGAGAGGGAGCTCCCACTGCCAGAGCCCTGGCTGGCACTGCTGATGGAGTTTTCACCAACAGGACCATGGATCCAGGAGGGTCTGGTTATTCTTTGTTTGCAGTGTTGTTGTAGCTGTGTTGGTCCCAGGATATTAGCGAGAAAAGGTGGATGAGATCATGGGTGGTGGGAAAACCCTGGGCTTGGGGAGACTAGCCCCCAGCCCTGCCCCTTCTGCCCAAGGCCCTGCCCTTTCCACACCCACCGGAGCCCAGCCCCCACTATGGCCGCTGGCCCCTGCCCAGCACCACCCCCCCGCCACACACACACACACACTGTGGCTGCTAGCCCCTGCCCCAGGCTAGCACCCCCAGAGCACCAAAGAGCTGGGCAGCGCGGCCCCAGCATCCCCGGGCCGTGCCACCCAGCCCAACCCCCATGGCCAGCATGCCTTGGCCACACCGACCAGCCCAACACCCAGCTGACCGGCATCCCCTCCCCTGAAGGCGCCCCCCAGCCAAGCTGCGAGCGCTGGGCGGGTGGGCGGTGTGGCCGGAGCAGCCCTGGTCCCAGCGGCCCCAGCACAAAGGGAACAGCCTTACAGCAGGCAGAATGGGGCCTGGGCAGTACTGGGTTTACCATGGCCCCAGGCCCAGGCTCCAAAGTGGCCCCGGCCAAGCCCACACTGCTTGGGCTGCAAGGTCCCACCAGCTCTTCTCTGCCCACCATGCTCCCCTGCAGGGGCAGAAGCTTGGTCCTGCCGGCTGCTGGGGCTCATGCTGCAGGGCAGGCTCCGCCCGCACCCACCGGCAGCCAAGCTCCCCCCTCCCCTGCCTCTTCTCCCAAGCGTGCCATGTTCCCACCCCTCCCCCTTCCAGCACTTCCCCTGCCACCAAACAGCTGTTTGCCATCGCTCCTGGAGGGAGGGGGAGAAGTGGGGTTGCAGCGCATTCGGGGGAGGAGGCGGAGAAGAGGCAGGGGCGGGGCCTTGGGAAGGGGGTGGAATCTGGGCAGGGCTGAGCAAAGGCGGGGCCCTGCACTCCCCCTACACAGACCCCCTCCAGCCCCCTGCCATGAGCTGCTCAGAGCAGGGGGCTGGGAGAACTCCCACGACCCCAACCAACACCCTCAGCCCCCTGCCCTGACTCCTACACCCCTTCACACTTCCCTAGCCCCCTGCCCTGACTCCTGCACCCCCCATATACCCAGCCCCCAGTGCCCTCACTCCTGCACCCCCCCCCACATCCCCATCCCCACCCTGAGCCCCAAACAAGAGCTCCTGCAACACCCCCACACACACACTTTCCCACCTGCACCCGTCGCACCAAACAGGAGCTGCCCCAGGTAAGCGCTTCTCATCCCAACCTCCCGCCCCAACCCTGAGCCCCCTCCTGCACCCTAATTCCTTCCCAGACCTTGCATCCCCAGCCTTGACTCCTGCACCCCTCTCACACACCCCCAGCCCCCTGCCCTCCCTGACTCCCATACCCCTCCCCACATCACCACCTGCACCCCTCGCACCAAATGGGAGCTGCCCCAGGTCAGCACTCCACACCCCAACCCTGAGCCCCCTCCCTCACTCTAACTCCCTCCCAGACCCTGCACCCCTAGCCCTGAGCCCCCTCCCGCACCCTAAGTCCTGGCCAGACCCCGCACCCCGACATTTTTTTATAAAGCACTCTTATCCAAAGAGCTTTACAATAGTTAGCTAGCAGTACAAACAATATTTGGAAAGATCATTGTGGTTTGCCGAGACCCCCAGCTATTTTCAAGTGGTCTTTGGAAAAATAAGTTAGACGACAAGAACAATCAAGGTACCTCACTTCATTTTCATTTACTTGCTATTACTTATAGGAGGAGGATGAAGAAAAAAAGAATGAAAAACGAGGCGGGGGGGGATAAGAGCAAATGTTCTTTTTCTTGGCTGGGTCCCAAGAAGGGGCCCCAAAAATGAAGCTGAGCACAGGGCTCCACTAACTCTAAATCCGCCACTGGGGCTGACCTTTCCCCCACAGCTGCCTACGCCGCAGCCAGGGGCTGACTCCCCAAGCTCTGCATGCCACTGCCAGGAGAGGGGCTGACCCCTCCCTCGCCCCAGCTCCCTGCACAAGTGACAGGAGCTGGGGCTGACACCCTCTCCGCACTGCTGCTAGGGGCTGGGGCTGGCCCCTAACCCCCACAAGCTCCATTCTGGCTGGGGTTGGGGCTGGGGCTGACCCCCAAAGCTCTGCTGCCTGACACCACACGTCGCCACCCCCCACACGCATGTTCCTCCACGCCCTGCTGCGGGGGGCACTGGACTTTTTTTGTAAACTGGGCATTTGTTCATTTGCTCTCGCCAACTGATTAGTTGGCGAGAGCAAATGGGATAAATGTCCATTTTTGTCAAAAAAGACAGGAAGGCCAGGACAGAGCTTAAAAAGGGAACTGTCCCTGCCAAATGGGGATGTATGGTCACCCTATCTCCAGACAAGTGGGTCCTGAGGGAGTCTGGCCAGGGCAGGGGCAGACCCTGGCCTGGCTTATCACGCCACTCCTGAGAGGCTGGAGTGATTTCCCCAGCCTGGCACTGAACCAGCCCTGGATGCGCTGCCAGCTCAGCCTAGCAGACGCCGCCACCTTCCAGCAGGGCCGGTGAGCGTGGCCAGGGGGCAGGGTGTGAAGGAGTGGGTCTCTGGAGGGGCTGCTGGCCAGTGGAGGGCCTATTGGGGGGCAGTGGGGGAGGTCTGTGTGTTGGGATGCTGGGCAGTGTGGGGTCTGAGTGGGGTGCTGTGTAGTTGTGGTGGTGGGCTGGGGGAAGCGCATTGGGCAGTAGTGGTGCGGCTGTGTGTGGGGGGTGCTGGGCAGGGGTGGTAGTGTGCAGGCCGCTGTGCATTTGTGATGGAGGGTCTATGTGGGGGGCCGCTGGGCATAGCAGTTCCGGGGGACGCTGGGCATAGGGAGTCGGAGGCTGTGTGGCACGGCATGGGCCCATCCCTAAGGGGAAGGGCCACGCTGGCAGCACAGGGCTGGGGGGGCCACTGTGCATCTGGCAACTTCCGGTTTGTATACAGCGCACTTGCACTGGGCTGGGTGGAGCAGGGCCAGCCCCACCATGCTATGCCGCATTGCCCCTGGCTGGCCTCTCGCTCTGGGGACCGATCTCCCCACACCATGTTCCTTTGCCCCCATGGGGCCCCACAAATATGTTTGGCGCATGGCCCACAAAGGTTAATCTGGCCCTGGTCCTGGAGGTGGAGCATGGGCACGGACGTGTCAGGCTGTTTGTGAAGGTACAGTCTTCCCATGCCTATGATGCCAGCCACCCATGGATGAGGTAATGTTATTGATATTAGTATTTGTTGGCGAAAGAAGCAAGCTTTCAGTTTCAAGCTGACACAGAGGCAATGTACTCAGAGTGTCACAGCTAACTACAAGTTGGTACAGATAAGGAGTTCACATGTTGCAAAAGGCCATTCAGAATGAAGTGGCCAGTTGACACCTCTATAGTCCTAGGACAAAGGAGGGTGAGTGGGTTACAGATTGTTGTAATGAGCCAAAAATCAGAAAATTATTTGGCATTTGCTGACCTGTGTCACCGCCTCCTGCTAGCATTCACTATCCGTGCTGATGGAGCGAATGTACTCTGCTAACCCACACTTTGTGCGCTGCATCAAACCGAACAGCCAGAAGGAGCCGGGCGTGGTTGACAGCCAAGTTGTGCTGGAGCAGGTGAGTGAGGGGCTCAGCATCCCTTCAGCCAGGTCCTGTTAGGAACCAGACCTGTGACAGAGCAGGGGGCTGGATACAGCTGGGACTGGGCAGGACAAACCCCATTGTGAGGATGGGGTTTGAAGACTGAATGGCTTGAATGAACACTGAAAGCTTATTCTTTCAGCAGGAGGGGCAATGACGGGGGCAGGGAGCAGAGAAGGCATAGCTCTTTCTCCACTTAAACTCTGAGTGTTTAGGGTTCTTCTCCACACTCCAGGACTCTGGCACCAAAATTCATACTCCAGCCCTCCCTCTACCACTTTTCCTAATTACAGCAGGATCTGCCTCCCAGGGCACTAGCACTAGAGATCCCACTCCCAGCCCCCTAGTAAGATGCACAGTCGGGTGCATGCTGTTGCTGGGATTCAAGATCCCAACCTCAGATGGTACTTTCCCGACTGAGGTGATAGCTCTCTTCTGAGGAGAACTGTCTTTCAGGTCAGTAAAATCCCATGGGAAGCAAGTCTAAGGGGAAAAACAATTGAAGACAGTTGGCAGTTTTTCAAAGAGACATTAAGGGCACAAGAACAAACTATCCCACTGCATAGGAAAGATAGGAAGTATGGCAAGAGACCACTCTGGCTTAACCAGGAGATCTTCAATTATCTAAAACACAAAAAAGAGTCCTACAAAAAGTAGAAAATCTGTCAAATTACAAAGGATGAATATAAACAAATAACACAAGTATGTAGGGACAAAATTAGAAAAGCCAAGGCACAAAACGAGATCAAACTAGCTAGGGACATAAAAGGAAACAAGAAAACATTCTACATATATATTTGAAGCAAGAGGAAGACCAAGGACAGAGGAGGCCCGTTACTCAATGAGGGGGGAAAGACAATAACAGAAAATGTGGAAATGGCAGAGATGCTTAATGACTTCTTTGTTTCGGTTTTCACCAAGAAGGTTGGTGGCGGTTTGACGTTTAACATAGTGAATGCCAGTGAAAATGAGGTAGGATCAGAGTCTAAAATAGGGAAAGAACAAGTCAAAAATTACTTAGACAAGTTATATGTCTTCAAATCACCAGGGCCTGATGAAATGCATCCTAGAATACTCAGAGCTGACTGAGGAGATATCTGAGCCATTAGCAATTATCTTTGAAAAGTCATGGAAGACAGGAGACATTCCAGAAGACTGGAAAAGGGCAAATCTAGTGCCCATCTATAAAAAGGGAACTAAGAACAACCCAGGGAATTAAAGACCAGTCAGCTTAACTTCTGTACCCGGAAAGATAATGGAGAAAATAATTAAGTAATCAATTTGCAAACATCTAGAAGATAATAAGGTGATAAATAACAGTCAGCATGGATTTGTCAAGAACAAATCGTGTCAAACCAACCTGATAGCTTTCTTTGACAGGGTAACAAGCCTTGTGGATGGGGGGAAGCGATAGATATGGTATATCTTGACTTTAGTAAGGGTTTTGATACTGTCTCGCATGACCTTCTCATAAACAAACTAGGGAATTGCAATCTAGATGGAGCTACTATAAGGTGGGTGCATAACTGGTTGGAAAATCATTCCCAGAGTGTAGTTATCAGTGGTTCACAGTCATGCTGAAAGGGCATAACGAGTGGGGTCCCGCAGGGATCAGTTCTGGGTCCGGTTCTGTTCAATATCTTCATCAGTGATTTAGATAATAGCATACAGAGTACACTTATAAAGTTTATGGATGATACCAAGCTGGGAAGGTTTGCAAGTGCTTTGGAGGATAGGATGAAAATTCAAAATGATTTGGACAAACTGGAGAAATGGTCTGAAGTAAATAGGATGAAATTCAAAAAGGACAAATGCAAAGTACTCCACTTAGGAAGGAACAATCAGATGCACACATACAAAATGGGAAATGACTGTCTAGGAAGGAGTTCTGCAGAAAAGGATCTGGGGGTCATAGTGGATCACAAGCTAAATGAGTCAACAGTGGAACACTTGCAAAAAAAGCAAACCTCATTCTGGGATGTCTTAGCAGGAGTGATGTAAGTAAGACACAAGAAGTAATTCGTCCGCTCTACTCCACGCTGATTAGGCCTCAGCTGGAGTCTTGTGTCCAGTTCTGGGCACCACATTTCAGGAAAGATGTGCACAAATTTGGAGAAAGTCCAGAGAAGAGCAACAAAAATGATGAAAGGTCTAGAAAACATGACCTATGAAGGAAGATTGAAAAAATTGGGTTTGTTTAGTCTGGAGAAGAGAAGACTGAGGGAGGAATGTTGGGTATGTTGGCAACAAGAAGAAAGCCAAGGAAAGTGTGGGCCCCTTACTGAATGAGGGAGGCAACCTAGTGACAGAGGATGTGGAAAAAGCTAATGTACTCAATGCTTTTTTTGCCTCTGTCTTCACGAACAAGGTCAGCTCCCAGACTGCTGCGCTGGGCATCACAACATGGGGAGGAGATGGCCAGCCCTCTGTGGAGAAAGAGGTGGTTAGGGACTATTTAGAAAAGCTGGACGTGCACAAGTCCATGGGGCCGGACGAGTTGCATCCGAGAGTGCTAAAGGACTACTCAGGATTGGTCCTGCTTTGAGCAGGGGGTTGGACTAGATGACCTCCCAAGGTCCCTTCCAACCCTGATATTCTATGATTCTATGAAACGATACGTTTCAAGCACATAAAAGGTTGTTACAAGGTGGAGAGAGAATTTTTTCTCATTAACCTCTGAGGATAAGACAAGAAGCAATGGGCTTAAATTGCAGTATGGGTGGTTTAGGTTTCACATTAGGGAAAACTTCCTAACAGTCAGGGTGATTAAACACTGGAATAAATTGCCTACTGAGGTGGTGGAAGCTCCATTATTGGAGGTTTTTAAGAGTAGGTTGGACAGACACCTGTCAGGGATGGTCTAGATAATGCTTGGTCCTCCCATGAGTGCAGGGGACCGGACTAGATGACCTCCCGAGGTCCCTTCCAGTCCTACGATTCTATAAAACAAAATGGCCCTTAGCTCTGCTCAAGGGGTGCTCTGTTTTACCTGCTCATATGATGAGAACAGAGTCGCCCAGAACTAAGAATTTTTGAGGCTAAAATAAGATCACACATGTTCTATGGGGCCAAAAACAACGAGGAGTCCTTGTGGCACCTTAGACACTAACAAATTTATTTGGGCATAAGCTTTAGTGGGTTAGAACCCACTTCATCAGCTGTGTGGAGTGGAAAATACGGTAGCAGGTATAAATACAGAGCACATGAAAAGATGGAGATGCCTTACCAAGGGACTATTCAAGGGACACCATCATAGGACCTAACCACATCAGCCACACCATCAGGGGCTCATTCACCTGCACGTCTACCTATGTGATATATATATGCCATTATGTGCCAGCAATGCCTCTCTGCCCTGTACATTGGCCAAACCGAACAGTCTCTATGCAAAAGAATAAATGGACACAAATCTGACATCAGGAATTATAACATTCAAAAACCAGTCGGAGAGCACTTCAATCTCCCTGGACACTCAATAACAGACCTAAAAGTGGCAAATCTTCAACAAAAAAACTTCAAAAAGACTCCAACGTGAAACTGCAGAACTGGAATTAATTTGCAAACTGGACACCATCAAATTAGGCCTGAATAAAGACTGGGAGTGGTTGGGTCATTACAAAACCTAATTTCCCCCATACTAATTTCCCCCTACTGTTACTTACAGCTTCTTGTCAACTGTTTGAAATGGGCCACGCTCATTACCACTACAAAAGTGATTTTTCCTCCCTTGGTATCCTACTGTTAATTGAATTGTCTTGTTAGACTGACCTCCTACTTGGTAACGCAACTCCATCTTTTCATGTGCTGTGTATTTATACCTGCTACTGTATTTTCCACTCGATGCATCTGATGAAGTGGGTTGTAGCCCACAAAAGCTTATGCCCAAATAAATTTGTTAGTCTCTAAGGTGCCACAAGGACTCCTCGTTGTTTTTGCTGATACAGACTAACACGGCTACCACTCTGAAACCTGTCACCATATGGGGCCAGAGTTTGGCATAGGGCCATATTTCGGCCTTAGGGAGTGTTCAAAATAATTTTCTGAGGAGACTTTCACTTTTTATATGCTGAGGTGGGTGTTCTTTCTTAAGTAGTAGAGCCTGTACTGCTTTTCTTAATTTTTGGTCTAAGATCTGTGCTCTTCCAGATTATAGATGGCCCTGTCTTCGCCTTCAGGAGCTGGAGGAACAACCTGTGTACTCCTTATTTCCATGGTATAAGACCTTTCAATTTATTATAGATAGGTTGGGTTTCTCTCTTAGTGTTGATATCTTTTAATCAACATAATCAACTAGTCAAACATACAATGACAGATACTGTGAAGAAGATCTGGCTATGATTCACGATTCTAAGTTTGCCTTTTGGTTTTCTACTTTTGAAGACAGCTCATGTTTTTATAAAACCCATATTTATGTAAGGCAGATACTCAGTTAAGATTCAAAACCATGGAAACTGCTGTCCCATAAGGCAGACAAAGAAAAGTTCCTTCACATCTTATCTTTTCCCCACGTAAATCTGGAGAGTTGGAACACCTACCTCAGTACCTTTTGGACTGTAGAATTTTCCAGCTGCTGAAAGCATGCTCGTTTTTACCTCTTTTGTCTCAAAAAGAAATTTTGTCACCATCCCAAAAGATAATGCTTAGCTTTTTCCTCAGTCCAGAGTAGTAATCAAATCAGTGGTTTTGAATTTTTCTTATTAGCCACATTAGAAAAAGCCACATGTATTAGCCACAATTCAATAGCGTATTAGCCACATGTGGCTAGTGGCGAACATATTGGACACTGCTGAATTACATCATTGATGAAGATATTGAACATAACCAGACCCAGAACCGATCCCTGCAGGACCCCACTTGATGTGCCTTTCCAGCTTGACTGTGAACCACTGATAACTACTCTCTCTGGGAACAGTTTTCCAACCAGTTATGCACCTATCTTATAGTAGCTCCATCTAGCTTATAGTTCCCTAGTTTGTTTATGAGAAGGGCATGTGAAACAGTATCAAAAGCCTGGCTAAAGTCAAGATATACCACATCCACTGCTTTCCCCCCCATCCACAAAGCTTGTTACCCTGTCAAGGAAAGCAATTTGTTCTTGACAAATCCATGCTGACTGTTACTTATTACCTTACTATCTTAAGACCACAAGAACAGCCATACTGGGTCAGACCAAAGGACTATCTAGCCCAGTATCCTGTCTTCCAACAGTGGCCAATGCCAGGTGCCCCAGAGGGAATGAACAGAACATGTAATCACCAAGTGATCCAACCCTGTCGCCCATTACAAATCTGGAATAAATTTTCCCTGCCACATCTATCAGACTATTAGGTCTGTAAGAAGCAGGATTCTTTCTATTCCCTTTTAAAAAATAAAATAGGAACTACAGTACTGGGCTTCCAGTTAGACGGAATCAATCAAGTATGATTAACAACAGTATATAATTTAGCCAAGACCACCAATTAAGAGTCTCCTGAAAAATTTCAGCAGGGAGAAAAGTCTTCCCCTGAAGCTTTTTTCTGTTGTTGGACTAAAATAAATGACTATACTTCACTGTCCGTTACTGGAGACCAGAGTGGTAAATCAGACCGAGGATTCCTCATTGCATCAATTATAGTAAAATTAGATTTAAAAAAGCTGATTTGGGTGAATCATTAAAGACCTGGCCAAAATATACTATCCAGGTGTCATCATTAATATAGGGTTCCTCAACTGAAGTGTCTCTACCAGTGCCGGAGGCTACCATCTCATAAAACATGGAAGAATTTTTAGCTCTAGCTCAGGGATCAGCAACCTTTGGCATGCGGCCCGTCAGGGAAATCCGCTGGCGGGCCAGGACGGTTTGTTTGCCTGCAGCGTCTGCAGGTTCAGCCGATCACAGTTCCCACTGGCCGCTGTTCGCCATTCCAAGCCAATGGGGGCTGCGGGAAGCAGCACGGGCAAGGGCCATATCAATTTGCTCATCCAGACATGCCAACAATGACTCAGAATAAAATGGGGAGTTTATAGAGGCAAAATAACATTTAATACTAAAATTTGGTGATCAAGAAAAAAAATTGAATACAGCCTGAATGCCCTAACACTTTAAGAACATAAGAATGGCCATACTGGGTCAGACCAAAGGTCCATCCAGCCCAGTAACCTGTCTTCCGACAGTGGCCAATGCCAGGTGCCCCAGAGATAGTGAACCTAACAGGTAATGATCAAGTGATCTCTCTCCTGCCATCCATCTCCACCCTCTGACAAACAGTGGCTAGGGACACCATTCCTTACCCATCCTGGCTAATAGCCATTAATGGAGTTAACCTCCATGAATTTATCTAGTTCTCTTTTAAACCCTGTTATAATCCTAGCCTTCACAACCTCCTCAGGCAAGGAGTTCCCCAGGTTGACTGTGTGCTGTGTGAAGAACTTCCTTTTATTTGTTTTAAACCTGCTGCCCATTAATTTAATTTTGTGGCCCCTAGTTCTTATGGGAACAAGTAAATAACTTTTCTTTATTCACTTTCTCCACACCACTCATGATTTTATAGACCTCTATCATATCCACCCCTTAGTCTCCTCTTTTCCAAGCTGAAAAGTCCTAGTCTCTTTAATCTCTTCTCATATGGGACCCGTTCCAAACCCCTAATCATTTTAATTGCCCTTCTCTGAACCTTTCCTTATGCCAGTATATCTTTTTTGAGATGAGGAGACGACATATGTATGCAGTTATTCAAGATGTGAGCGCACCATGGATTTATATAAGGGCAATAAGATATTCTCCGTTTTATTCTCTATCCCTTTTTTAATGATTCCTAACATCCTGTTTGCTTTTTTGACTGCCGCTGCACACTGCATGGATGTCTTCAAAGAACTATCCACAATAACTCCAAGATCTCTTTCCTGATTAGTTGTAGCTAAATTATCCCCCATCATATTGTATGTATAGTTGGGGTTATTTTTTCCAATGTGCATTACTTTACATTTATCCACTGTGACAAAGTTCCTCCTCTGCCTTGGTGGGTCCTGCGCTTATTGGTGGATTTCCTCACCTCAGAGGTTCACGGCAGCCCTCAGTTTGGCCACTTTCGTGGCTCAAACCTGCACTTCACTCAGTTAGCCTCATCACTGGCCAGCATGGGGAAAAGAAGAAGAACAATCCCTGCAGTCTCTGCTGATCCACCTAGTGGATCAGGGAACAGGCCAGAGACCTTCCCCTCTGGTGGAACTCACAGTCCAGTTCAACTCCTCCGGTATCAAGTAGGGAGGTATGGGGGGAACCCGGGCCCGCCCTCTACTCTGGGTTCCAGTCCAGGGTCCTGTGGATTGCAACTGTCTACAGTGACTCCTGTAACAGCTGCATGACAGCTACAACTCCCTGGGCTGCTTCCCCATGGCCTCGTCCCAATACCTTCTTTATTCTCACCACAGGACCTTCCTCCTGAAGTCTGATAATGCTTGTACTTCTCAGTCTTCCAGTAGTATGCCTTCTCACTCTCAGCTTCTTGAGCCTCTTGCTCCCAGCTCCTTGCACGCACACCACAAACTGAAGTGAGCTCCTTTTTAAACCCAGGTGCCCTGATTAGCCTGCCTTAATTGATTCTAGCAGCTTCTTGATTGGCTGCAGGTGTTCTAATGAGCCTATCTACCTTAATTGTTTCCAGAAAGTTCCTGATTGTTCTGGAACCTTCCCTGTTACCTTACCCAGGGAAAAGGGACCTACTTAACCTGGGGCTAATATATCTGCCTTCTATCACTCTCCTGTAGCCATCCGGCCTGACCCTGTCACACCACATTAAATTTCATTTGCCATTTTGTTGCCCAATCACTTAGTTTTGTGAGATCTTTTTGAAGTTCTTCACAGTCTGCTTTGGTCTTAACTATCTTGAGCAGTTTAGTATCGTCTGCAAACTTTGCCACCTCACTGTTTACCCCTTTCTCCAGATCATTTATGAATAAGTTGAATAGGATTGTCCTATGACTGACCCTTGGGAACACCACTAGTTACCCCTCTCCATTCTGAAAATTTGCCATTTATTCCTACCCTTTGTTCCCTGTCTTTTAACCAGTTCTCAATCCATGAAGGGACCTTCCCTCTTATCCCATGACAACTTAATTTACATAAGAGCCTTTGGTGAGTTTAGTAAGGCATTTGGCATAATCCCATGTGATATTCTTGTAAAAAAACCTAGGGAAATGGGTCTAGATAAAACTACTATAAGGTGGGTTCACAAGTGGTTGAAAGACTACACTCAGAGTGGTTATCAATAGTTCAATCAAACTGGGAGGATGTCTCAAGTGGGGTTCCATGGGAGTCAGTCCTGGGTCTGGTACTAGTCAATATTTTCATTAATGACTTGGATAATAGGAGAAGAGAGAGCTTCTAAAATTTGTGGATGACACCAAGCTGGGAGGGATTGCAAGCACTTTCAAGGACAGGATTAGAATTCCAAGTGACTTTGACAACCTGGAGAATAAGCCTGAAATAAACATGATGAAATTCAATAAAGACAAGTGCAAAGTACTACATATCATGTCTACTGCTTACCCCTGTATCCACTAGGCTGGTAACCCTGCCAAAGAGGGAAATTAGGTTGGTTTGGCATGATGTGTGTTTGAAAAATCCATTCTGGTTATTCCTTATAACACCTTTTTATAACTCAACGTCCTGACAAATTGTTTAATACTTTTTTTCAGTATCTTTCCAGGTATTGAAGTTAGGCCAACTGGTCTGTAATTCCTTGGGTCCTCTCTGTTTCCATTTTTAAAGATAGGTGCTATGTTTGCCCTTCTCTGGACCTCAGCCATTCTCCAGGAGTTCCTGAAGATAATTTCTCATGTTCCAAGATTGCTTCTGCTAGTTCCTTAAGTACCTTAGGATGAATTTCATCAGGCCTTGCTGACCTCATTACCTTTGACTTGTCTAAATATTCTTTAGCCTCTTCTTTCCCTGTTTTGGCTTGCAATCCTTCCCCTTATTGTTAATATTAATTGTGTTGAGTGTCTGGTCACCGTTAACCTGTTTAGTGAAGACTGAAGCAATATAGGGATTGAACGCTTCAGTCTTCTTGATGTCCTATTTTTATTAGCTCTCCTTCCTGGGTAAGTAGAGGACCTACACTTTCCTTCATCTTTCTCTTGTTCCCAATGTATTTAAAGAACCTCTTCTTATTGCCTTTGATGTCCTTTGCTAGGTATAACTCATTTGGTGATTTAGCCTTTCTGATTTTTTCCTATATGCTTACGCTATTATTTTGTTCTCCTCCTTAGCAGTTCATCCATGTTTCTGCTTTTTGTAGGATGCTTTTTTTATTTTTAGGTCATTCATTCAAGGTCTCCTGATGGAGCCATCTTGGTTTCTTCCTATTCTTCCTATTTTTCACATTGGGATAGTTTGCAGTTGTGTCTTTAATATTGTCTCTTTGAGCAAATGCCAGCTCTCCTGATCTCCTATATCCCTTAGATTTTCTTCCCATTGACCTTACCCTACCACTTTTCTGAATTTGTTGATGTCTGCTTTTTTGAAGTCTATTGTCCTTATTCAGCTGCTCTCACTTCTTCCTTTCTTTCAAATCATGAAATCTATGATTTCATGTTCACTTTCCCCCAGTTGCGTTCCACCTTCAAATTCACAGTCAGTTCCTCCCTGCTGGTCAAAATGAAGTATAAAAAGGCTGACCCACTTGGTTATTTTCTCCACTTTCTGAAACAAATTTGTCCCAAATACATTCCAAAGAACTTATTGGAAATGTTGTTTTGCTGTATGACTTTTCCAACAGATGTCTCTAGATCAACCAGAAGTTATTGGTCTGGTTACAGGAATATCTGCATGAACTTCTTTGACCTATGCTGTGCAGGAGGCCAGACTTAGATGATCATAATCGTCCCTTCTGGCCGTAAAATCTGTTATTCTCTTTTTGAACCTTATTGTGCTCTCACCTCAGCTCAGGTACAATGGATTGCTGGAAACCATCCGGATTCGGCGAAACGGCTTTTCCTGGAGACCCTCTTTTGAGGAATTTGCAGAAAGGTTTGTTAAAATCATGAAATGTTGTTTGATGAAGGTCAGTAGGGAAGTGATTCCAATAATGGGGGGAGGGAAATGCCATTCTGATCAACAGTGAGTGAAACGACCTGATTAAAAAGTGTTAAAAGGACCTAAGACTGTGGGTATGGTATGTGTGGGGCAGGAGGAGGAAGTGGACGGGTACTGATTTGCAGTCATCCTTGCTGTAATGGAGACACTGGATCAGCTCAGGGCATCAGAGATTTATCTCTTCCTTGTTGTTAAATTTGGTTTGTTTCTGGCAGATACCGAATTCTCCTAATTAAACCAGATGTCCCACTCACACAGGAAAGGTAAGAACCTTCCTCTCTGCCCCCTGTAGTCATGAGTAAAGAACAACACAGGAAATTTCTGAAGAGCAAAATTTGCTAAATCAACTTGATTGCTGTTGTGAAGGAATTGCAAACTGAATAGGTGAAGGGAGTAGCGTGGGAAGGGATCTTGCGATGAAGGGACTATAAGTACCTAGACATAGTGATTTGGAGTTTGGTAAAAGCATTTGATACAGTTATGTATGGAACCTTTCTCCCTCAAATAATTCACATTGGCTTGGATAGGAACTCTGTCACATAGAGGAGAGACACCCGGCTGAAGGAGGAAAGTGATAATGGGGCAGTGTCCAGCTCTGGTCGGTCTCCCTCCCTCCCTCCCTCCCTCTCTCACTCACTCTCTCTCTCTCTCTCTCTCTCTCTCCTCCCCCAGTTCTTTATTGATGATCTGGTTTGTGAGTATGTGTGCTGCCTTCTTGCTTCCTACTCTCTATACTCAGTGGTCCAGTTCCTGTGTTTGTGCATGTTTAACATTGGGTGTGTGCATCTACTCAGTGTCTGCTGCTAGTTATCTGCCATTCAGACTGTTATGTTTTGTTCAGACTTAACTGGTTCATAGTTATTACATGTTTTGTTTGGCAACTTACCTGCGAGTCTTCCTTCATTTTTATTTTTTTTTATTTTTTGCTGTTTTGGGATTGCCATTCTGGGGTGCATCTATGCATAACATTATGGCAATGAGTGCTTCTATTGTGTAACCCATGCTGCCTGTACATCCTTCTGTTGTTGAATGGTGATACTTTATTCAGAATTTCTGGAACTGTGTGCAGATCATGCAACTCTCCCATGCTGCTAGATTACCCCAGATGCAGAACTGCTTAGGCTGTTATCGCATTGATATTTATGATGGACTCCTGGAGCCCAAGTCCTCTTTTGATGCAGCTGTGCAGCATCTCAGTGAGTATTTTGACACTGGAGATTCTGTTCTGTTAAAGAGGAAAACAATTTTTTGAAGCTCATCAGCAGCCTAATGAAACCATATATGAATTTATTTATGGTGGTTGACGCAGGACTGTGATTTTGTGGATATTATGATGATCATGCTCTTGGATATTTTTGTGGTTGGCATAGCCAGTGACCACCTTGGTGAATGGTTACTGGTGCAAGATGCTAGAACCCTAACTTTTGATGCTGCAGTTACCAAGAGCAAGGCATATGAGGGCTCAGGCTGAAAGAGGTTCTGTGTCTCAGACTGCTGCTACCTTTGTGTCTGTGCTTAAACTATTAGCTGCTCATTGTTCTTCCATCACCCAGAGTCAGACGATACTACATACTCCTGCTCCACAGCCTCAGCAGTGAAAATTGCCTGTGTGGTAGTACAGATCACTTGGCCAATTTTTTTGCCTGCTTGGCTAGAACTGCTGAGTGCTGGGCTTGCAGAGAGAAAGGACATTTTAAGTTAGTGTGCCATTGTACACTGGTTCATGACAAGTGCAGGACAAGTGCAGAGTCCTAAACTTAGGAAGGAAGAATTCCATGCACCGCTACAGGCCTGGGACCAACTGGCTAAGCAGCAGTTCTGCAGAAAAGGACCTGGGGATTACAGTGGATGAGAAGCTGGATATGAGTCAGCAGGGTGCCCTCATTGCCAAGAAGGCCAATGGCATTTTGGGCTGTATTAGTAGAAGCATTGCCAGCAGATCGAGGGAAGTGATTATTCCCCTCTATTTGGTACTGGTGAGGCCACATCTGAAGTATTGCATCCAGTTTTGTTCCTCCCACTACAGAAAGGATGTGGAGAAATTGGAGAGAGTCCAGCGGAGGGCAACGAAAATGATTAGGGGGCTGGGGTACATGACTTATGAGGAGAGGCTGAGGGAACTCGTGTTGTTTAGTCTGCAGAAGAGAAGAATGAGGGGGGATTTGATAGCAGCCTTCAACTACCTGAAAGGGGGTTCCAAAGAGGATGGAGCTAGGCTGTTCTTAGTGGTGGCAGCTGACAGAACAAGAAGTAATGGTCTCAAGTTGCAGTGGGGGAGGTCTAGGTTGGATATTAGGAAACACTATTTCACTAGGAGGGTGGTGAAGCACTGGAATGGGTTACCTAGGGAGGTGGTGGAATCTCCATCCTTAGGGGTTTTTAAGGCCCGGCTTGACAAAGCCTTGGCTGGGATGATTTAGTTGGTGTTGGTCCTGCTTTGAGCAGGGGATTGGACTAGATGACCTCCTGAGGTCTCTTCCAACCCTAATATTCTATGATTCTATGACAAGAAGAGGCCTGAAGTGCATATTGTCTAGGGAAGTCATGGAAGCTCTTTCACTGGAGGTTTTCAAAACAAGGCTGGATAGCCAACTATCTTGGATGGCTTAGACACAACAAATCCTGCATCTTGGCACGGGGTTAGACAAGATGGTCCTTTCTGACCCTGTGGTTCTATGATTCTATATTGGGAACATGAAGCCACATGAGACCACCTTGTTGCCTTGAATACAATACAGGGACTCCAATGTTGCCTTTAATACAATCTTCTCATGTGGAAAGGCACTGGAACTGATCTCTCATATCATAGAAATTAATGGTACACTGCTGAGGTGCCTGGTGGATACAGGTGCTGCAGTTAACATTCTCCCTTTTGGGTCAGTTCATAATCTGGACATTTGCCCAACCACAGTGGTTATAAAAGCCTGGAATTTGTATTTGCAGACAGTGGGTGAAACTGTGTGTTCTGTGCTCTACAAAGGCATAGCCTTGACTGCAAAGTTTTATCTTGTTAAAGACGATGCTGTGAATGTTGTTCCATTATTGTCCTACGATTTGTGCTTACAATTTGGTATCATGCATGAGCTCTCACAGCATATCTCAGGTGTGGTTATGTCAGCTAGATTAGAAGGGGATACCCAATGTATCCTTCAGAGACACCATGATTTGTTTAACAATGACAGTGTTCCATCCATGGGCTATGCATACTCTTTGCTGTTGGATTTGAACACCAAGCCCTTTGCACCCCGTGCATGAGATGTACCTCCTATACTTGTGGACAAGATCTGAGCAGAACTGCAATGCATGAAAACTGATGATATCATTTGGGAGGTGGAAGGGCCTATGGACTGAAGCTTATCCACAGTGATAGTATACCAGAAGAATGGTGATATTCAATTTCACAGATTTTAGGGCTCTTAATAAATATGAGAAACGTGAGCAGTTTCAGTTGCCAACCTTCAAAGAGGTGACCTGTTGGGTCAGTGGATCCCAGATTTTCTCTGTGTTGGATTACTGATCCAGTTATTGGAAAATAACTGTGTCTGGAAGTTTGCTTTCAGCATGCCATTAGGGAGGTACTGCTATCAATGACTCCCTTTTGGTTTAGTCTCTGCTCCTTGAAGTATTTGAGAGTGGTCTCTCAGCTCTTTGGTAATATCCAGCATGCATGGTGCTATTTGGATGACATTCTTGTCTTTGATAAGACCCTTCCTGAGCATAATGCTTACCTGGACCAGGTGCTAACCCGACTCCAACAAGCTGGCATAAAGTTGAATGTGGCCAGCTGCAGTTTTGTGAAAGATGCTGTAGAGTTTCTGTGACATTCTCTGTCAGCTGATGGTGTGAAACTGACACCTGAATGGCTACAAGCTGTAGCTTCGCTACCGAAACACACAGATTGTAGCGGTATACGTTCATTCCTTGGCCTAGTAAAAGAGGTAGGTGGCCGTGTTCTACCCAATTTTAGTACCCTTGCCAAGCTGCTGAGAGATCTAATCCAGGGACGGTTAGTTTGGACTAAAGAGACCAAACAGATCTCTTTCTCATTTTGATCCAAGGAAGCCCATAGTGATTCAAATTGATGTATGCAATCAGGGTCTGGGCACAGTTCTGTTCTAGGAGGGGTGGCCAGTTATATACTAATCCCGTACTCTCACCCTGACAGAAGCAAAGTATTCCCAGATTGAGCTAGAGTTCTTGGTGATGGTTTTTGCTATTGTACGCTTCAAAGTCTATTTACTGGGAAAACATTTTACTTTAGAAACTGATTTGCCTATTTTGGGCCTCTGTCATAAGGCTGTTGATATGCTGAACATGAAGCTGCAGCAGTGGGTTATCGGTTGCAGCAGTATGACTGGTTTTCATTTGGTACAAAGATCTAATTTACTTACTGATACTCTTTCAAGAAATTCTGACGGGTTGGCACCCTCGTGTGCAGAAATGGCAAGGTACGTGTTATGCTTTTTACTGAACAGCTTGCCAGTTGACTTAAGGCAGACTGCTGCTCTTCAAGATGCTGAACTGTGCAAGGTGATACATGCTGTACAAACGGGTTGGATAGACCCAGTTCTTAAGAGAATTTTGTCTATATTCTACAAAATTTTGTTCTGAGCTCACAGTGAAGACATGTGCTACTCAACATATCTTATGCAGAGGAGCACGGATGATCATCCCAGCATCATTCGACATGCAGTCCTGGATGTGACTCATGAAGGACATTTGGGAGTTATGAAGACGAAGGTGATTCTGTGTAGTTATGCTTGGTGGCTAGAGCTGCACTCAGACATTGAGCATCATGCGAAGGCATATTCAGCCTTCACAGTGCATAGAACTACTGCTCCTCCAGCCCCTTTGATAATCGTAGTCATAGATAGACCATGGCAGAGAATTGCAGTGGATATTCCTGGCCCCTTGATTGCAGTGCATGGCTACGTGCTATTGAGTGTTATAGGCTGTTACTCACATTACTTCTTTGCATTCATAATTTCACAAGGCTCCTCAAAGAAGCTCATCTCTTGCTTAACCACTTTGTGATGTTTGGCCTACCAGAGAGCCTTCTTTCAGAAAATGGGACTGTGGCAGGTTCCCCTGGAGTGCTACCTGGAACTGGGGTACCACTGAGCCTCCCTGACCCACCAGCCTGGGCTCCCTTTACACTGTATTGCTGTGACCAGCCTGCCAAGGCCTCTCCCAGGCTCCAGCACACATACAGGTAGGGACACACCTGGCTGCAGAACATTCAAATGCTCTGCATGGGGAGGCTACAGCTAAAGAACAGCCCAGCTACTCAATTGCACTCCCTGCTCTGGAGTGTAAGCCCAAAATTATACCATCTTGCACTGTACAGAGATCTGTACAGTATAAGCTCATGAAATTTGCCTCCTCCCTCAGTGTGGAGAAAGATATGCAACAGCCTTCTGCCCAAGTTATGATTCCCACACACTGGTTTTAGACAAAGCAAAAATAAATTTATTAACTGCAAAAGATAGATTTTAAGTGATTATAAGGGATAGCAAACAGATCAATGCAGATTACCTAGTAAATAAACAAAACCCTAAACTGAGCTTAACATACTAGATAGGTAGGATATGATTTAGCATTATTTCTCACACTCAATGATTCAAGCAGGCCGCAGAGATTCTTAAGGGGCCACCCACACTTGCTTACAGCTTAAAAACCCCAGGTGTTCCTTTCACAGGCTAAAACTCCCCTTTAGCCTGTGTCCAGCACTTCCCCACAGTTCAGTCCTTGTTCCTCAGGTGTTTTTCAGGAGTCGCCTTTGGGCGGGGAGTCAGTGAAGAACATGATTTTGGCAATTAATTGATCTTTAAATATTCATGGTAAATAGGCCCAATGGCCTGTGATGGGATGTTAGATGGGGTGGGATCTGAGTTACCCAGGAAAGAATTTTCTGTAGCATCTGGCTGGTGAATCTTGCCCATATGCTCAGGGTTTAGCTGATCGCCATATTTGGGGTCGGGAAGCAATTTTCCTCCAGGGCAGATTGGAAGAGGCCCTGGAGGTTTTTCGCCTTCCTCTGTAGCATGGGACACGGGTCACTTGCTGGAGGATTCTCTGCTCCTTGAAGTCTTTAAACCACGATTTGAGGACTTCAATAGCTCAGACATAGGTGAGAGGTTTTTCGCAGGAGTGGGTGGGTGAGATTCTGTGGCCTGCGTTGTGCAGGAGCTTAGACTAGATGATCATAATGGTCCCTTCTGACCTTAATATCTATGAATCTATGAAGAGCCACGATGATGTTACTCACCTGCCTTAACTAGCTTTTGCATATGGCAGGAACCCTTTGTCTCCAAGCTTCGTTCCCATGCCAATCAGTGGAAAAACACTGGTATTCCAAGATGGAGTCCAGTACCAGGTGACCTGGTCACATGACCGTGTAGGGTCCTAGCAGCCATGAATCTGCCTTTGTCTTCACGAACAAGGTCAGCTCCCAGACTACTGCACTGGACAGCACAGCATGGGGAGGAGGTGACCAGCCCTCTGTGGAGAAAGAAATGGTTCGGGACTATTTAGAAAAGCTGGACGAGCACAAGTCCATGGGGCTGGATGCACTGCATCTGAGAGTGCTAAAGGAATTGGTAGATGTGATTGCAGAGCTATTGGCCATTATCTTTGAAAACTCATGGAGATTGGGGGAGGTCCCGGACGACTGGAAAAAGGCTCATGTAGTGCCCATCTTTAAAAAAGGGAAGGAGGAGGATCCAGGAACTACAGGCCAGTCAGCCTCACCTCAGTCCCTGGAAAAATCATGGAGCAGGTCCTCAAGGAATCAATTCTGAAGCACTTAGAGGAGAGGAAAGTGATCAGGAACAGTCAGCATGGATTCACCAAGGGCAAGTCATGCCTGACTAATCTAATTGCCTTCTATGACGAGATAACTCGTTCTGTGGATGAGGGGAAAGCAGTGGACATGTTATTCCTTGACTTTAACAAAGCTTTTGACACGGTCTCCCACAGTATTCTTGCCAGCAAGTTAAAGAAGTATGGGCTGGATGAATGGACTATAGGGTGGATAGTAAGCTGGCTAGATCGTCGGGCTCAACGGGTAGTGATCAATGGCTCCATGTCTAATTGGCAGCTGGTATCAAGCAGAGTGCCCCAAAGGTCGGTCCTGGGGCCAGTTTTGTTCAATATCTTCATAAATGACCTGGAGGATGGCGTGGATTGCACCCTCTGCAAGTCTGCAGATGACATTAAACTGGGAGGAGAGGTAGATACGCTGGAGAGTAGGGATAGGATACAGAGGGACCTAGACAAATTTAAGCATTAGGCCAAAAGAAATCGGAAAAAAATTTTCACTAGGAGGGTGGTGAAACACAGGAATGCGTTACCTAGGGAGGTGGTAGAATCTCCTTCCTTAGAAGTTTTTAAGGTCAGGCTTGAGAAAGCCCTGTCTGGGATGATTTAGATGGGGATTGGTCCTGCTTTGAGCAGGGGGTTGGACTAGATGACCTCCTGAGGTCCCTTCCAACCCTGATATTCTATGATTCTATGAGTCAGAGCCTGTTTACAGCATCCTCTGGAAGGCTCCAGGGTGGGAGATAAGCTTTTCCTAAGGCCTATTGTTCTCCCTAATGGTTCATTAACTTGAATGGGCCCTTCCCAGCCAGCCATCTAGACTGATTGCATTCTGCCTAGTGGGTGTTCCCCCTTTGTAAACACATTTGTAATAGTTACATAGACAACGTTCCTAACTTCAGATACAAAAATGATACATGTATACAAATAGGATAATCTTATTCAGTAAATCAGAACATTTCCAGTGATATCTGACATGATCTATCTTGCATAAAATACATTATGGTTATGTCATAATCATATAATTATAATATTACCGTGAAGAATATGGGGTGCAGTGTCACAGGGACTTGTTTTGTATCAAGAGAGTTTTGAAGGCTTTCTGATGAGTATTGGTCCAGTACATTTATAAATCTGCTGAGTACCATCCCCAAGGAAATGGGATAGTGGAGAGACTGCAGGGAACTGTGAAGAAGCCTGTAGCTTGCATACTGGAGGAATACTGAGATACACCCTTCCCTATTACATTGAATGATGATTTATGATATTCAGAGTACACATCGTGAAAGTACTGGAGAAACCCCATTCTATCAGTTCTTCAGCTGACCTATGAGGACCATTTGTCTATGCTAACAGGAAAGATTCATCCCACCCCTTTGCCATCCCCAAAGCTGACTGATGTGAATAGGAAATATGTGAGTTTCAACAGGTGTATCCATGCAAGACTCCATGAGTTCTTTCCTGGACAAACAGTGTATGTTAGACTTGGGTCTGGAAGAGTTTTCAATACTAGTGGTGTGATCTTCTGGGCTGCAGGGTACAGAACATGGTGAGTGCATTTACCACAGATAGAACATGTTCTTAACCGGCAAGACGTGCTGCCTACTGAAAGGGGAACAGAGAGGGAAGAGGACGCTCTTTCTGTGTATGATGGGATCATGGGCAGTCGGGAAGTGGCACCACAGTAACAGTATCCACCTCCTGAGCTGAATCAGAGGTATAACTTGCAGCTCTGGGATTACCTGGTGCCTCTAGCAAAGTACTACTGAACTTTTGGGGAGAAGAGAAGGAAATTATGATGTGGTTTGTATGTTGCCTTCTTGCTTCCTCTCCCTGTTCTTTTCCTAGTTCCTGCTCCTTGAACTCAGTGATCGGAGGTATGTGTGTAGTTATTTAGGGTCTGCTGCTACTTATCTCCCTTTCAGACTGTCATGTTTTGTTCAGACAGTTGCTGACTTAACCTTTAATGTTTATTACATTTTGATTGACAACTTGCTTGTGTGTCATGCTTTGGGGTGGGGTTTTGTTTTTTTGTTTTTTGGTGTTTTGGGATTGCCATTCTGGGGTGCTTTTGAATCTCATATCTCGGAAAAGGAGTATGCTTTTATTGATTATAATGTTTATATTAAGTGCCCCAAAGTGTCTTGGATATCTCCCAGGTTAGAGAGAGAATGTAGTCCCTGCCCTAAGAGCTTAAAGTCAAAACATACCAAGGATGTGGGGAGGGGAAGTGGCACCCATCAGAGTCTTTTGATGGGATGTCCTCCCATAATTTTTTTGATGTAAACCAACCCTTTCCTTCTACTCTATCCTTGCTGTTCTAGTGCCTGATCCTGCCTGCTGCCCCTTGGGAAACAGACCCTTCTCCCATCCTGCCTGCCCCACCAGATAAAACAATGGCTCATTGCAAAGGTGTGAAACACTCAGCTAGTCGGAGCCCTCTTATTCAGTTTGGGGCAAGGGGAGACCAGGAAATGAGCACCTCCCTACCATGGAGTCTGGGAGCAAGTGGCTCCTCCACCCCTTGTGGAATCTGTTAATGAAACATACAGATAATGCTAAATTGAGAGGAATTGCAAACTCCAGGGAGGATAGAGATGATACAAAGGCTCTAGAGGGAGATGGGCAGGTAATACAGCATGTTTCCACCTAGAAACATGTACATTACTGCATGTGAGAGAGAAGTAACCTGAAAGATAGATGTTTACACAGCAGGCACTGGCTGGGAGAGACTGAGGAGAGGTACATATTCATTAATGATCTGGAAAAGCGGATGAACAGTGAAGTGGCAGTTTGCAGCTGATCCAAAATTACTCAAAGTAGTTAAGTCCAAAGCTGACTGCGATGAGTTACAGAGGAATCGCATAAAAGTTGGTGATTGGACAACAAAATGGCAGATGAAATTCAACATTGATAAGTGCAAAGTAATCTACATTGGAAAAAATAATCCCAACTATACTTACACAATGATGGATTTAAAATTAGCTGTTACCACTGAAGAAAGAGATCTTGGAGTCACTGTGGATAGTTCTCAGAAAACGTCTGCTCTATGTGAAGCAGCAGTGGTCAAAATGATTAACAGTGTGTTAGGAACTATTAGGAAAGGGATAGAAAATATCCTAATGCCTCTACATAAATCCATGGTGTGTCCACACCTGTCATATTGTGTCCAGTTCTGGTTGCACCATCTTGAAAATGTTCAGAGAAGGGCAACAAAAATGATCAAGGGTATGGAGCAGCTTCCATACAAGGAGAGACTAAAAGATTAGATCTTTCAGCGTAGAAAAGAGACGACTAAGGGGGGTTACGGTAGAGGTCTATAAAGTCATGAATGAGTGGAAAAAATGACTAGAGAAGGGTTATTTACCCTTTAACACAATACAAAAAACAGGGGTCATCAATGAAATTAATAGGGCGCAGGTTTAATACAAACAAGAGGAAGTACTCTTTCACACAGTGCACAGTTAACCTGTGGAACTCATTGTCGTGGAATGTTGTGATGACCAAAAGTATAACTGGGTTAAAAAAAAGAACTGGATAAGTTCATGGGGGTTAGGTCCATGAAATGCTATATTAGACAAGATGATCAGGGGTGCAGCCCCATGCTCAGAGCGACCTCTCACTACTAGAAGCTGGGAGTGGAATGTAGGGGTGGATCACTCCATAAATTACTTGTTCTGTACACTCCCCATGAAGCTTTGGTATGGGCCAGATACTAGGCAAGCTGGACCCTGGTCTGAACCAGTATGGAACCACCTCTCACACCTTGGACATAAGTTTGCCCTGCAAAATGGCAGCAAGGAGCATCTATGTGACTTTAGTGCCTTATCTGGAGTAATCCATTCAGATACAAATGTATGAAGAGTGTAAATGCCACGGAGGGAGAGAAATTATTTAAGGGGGCTCAAGGAGTGTAACTAGAGGTAGTTAGATGAAACTGAGGGTTTGTACACACTAATGCTTACTTCAGTATAACTTAAGTTGCTCAAGGGTGTGGAAAAGCCACCCCCCTGAATGATGTAAGTTATACCGATCAATGGCATAGACTGTCTGCACTGGCACGCTACAACCGTGCAGTGCATCGGCACAGCTGCACCGGTCTCGCAATTCTAGTGTAGACTAGCCCTTTGATCGTGTAATGTGTAGTTGTGCTCTACCCAGATTCATGTTCTGCACTTATCCACTGGGATTTGAGCGCTTCCCAGAACTAGGAAGGAAAAAACTTCTGACAATAAGATCTTTATCTGTGGGAATCACCCTCCTGAGGCAAAGGCTGGATTCATGTTTGCTAACAAGCCCCACCATAACCCCTGCACCAGCTGTGATTCTGTGAGATATACCATTTGGGAGCCAGCTTTCACAAGGGGTGAAGTAAAATACAAAGGGTTGCCCGTCTCTGGCTATACTAAGTGGAAGGGGACTTTTTACTAATTTTTTTTCTCCTCCTTTCTTAGCTGCTTGGAGATTTTGCAGAGTACAGAGCTGAAAGACTGGAGATGTGGGTAGGTGTGGACTGCTGCACATGGGTCAGGGCTGAGCACGATGGTTCTGTGCTGTACTGTGTGCATGTGTGGAGTGGGGACTAGCTCTCTGGAATAACTGGCACCTTTTATGTACGATGGGCCTGTTCTAGTGATGGGATGGGGTCTGGAATGAGTCCTATATCTTACTATTGCGTTGGCATTCTCTCCCATCCCCACAGGAAGTCCCGCCTCTTTTTTAAGTACTGGCACCAGGAACTGCTGGCAAAGATCATGGACCGCTTGGAAAAGGCAGCAGTAATCATCCAGAAGAGTGAGTATTGGGACAGGAGGGTCTCCTCCCACCCAGAGTGCATATCAAGGCTGGGAGCGGAGGCGGAAGTCCTTCCCCAACCTCTCTCTCATCACAGAAGGTCCCTCGATAGCATTCCAGGGCATTGGAGACAGAAAAACATGATAAGGCTCCATTGCTAAGGCACCTCAAACCCTTTGTGTTTGTGGTGTGAACAACAAATGCTCAGAGCCTTCAATAAGCAGGAAGGCAGTCTGAGTGTGGACAGGAAGGGGCATATGAGGGAGAGCTGAGCAGGTGCAAGCTAGCTGGTCTCGCTGTAAAGTGGATGTCCAGGGAAGTGGTTAGTGAGCTTATAATGATGGGATGAATTGTAAGAAGTCATGGGAAGCTGGAGAGAAGCACCAGCAGAAGGGGAGACTAGCAAATGTCATTATCCTCTTAGGGAAGGACAGCGGTGTATGATCCAGGTGCTCACTGCCCTACTAGCCTGGCTTCTGTCCCTGGCAGAACAATGGGATCGTGAGCAATAGGTGTGCTGGTGAGAGACATGGTACAGCTTTCTCTGTGCACAGTCTCTCTGGTATGAGTCTGTATTGGGCACACAGGTACTACAGGATGCTGCTCCTGCCCTGTCCTTGTTCCTTGTTGTTCCAGCGGAGTCTCTGCTCTAACTGTAGCTTCTCTCTGAGCAGCTTACAAGAGATTCTGCTGTAGGAAGAGTTACCAGGAGCTGGTGGTTGAGCTCAGAGCCCGGGAGAAGCACCTACAGGAGGAAGCGGAGAGAGAGAGCAACAGGCAACTGGAACTGGAGTCCCAGGCCCAGAGTAAGTCACTGACACCTCCTCCTTCCATCAATATCTCTGTGCCCCAAATGCCTGGCTGCTCACTTAGTGGCTGTTTCCAGCCACGACAGACGCTACCGGGTCTGACTGCCTTATTCCCTAGCTGTAGCTGAACCCTCAGGCCACACTCTCTTCCATGCCACACCTGAGCTGTGGGTAGTTAGAGGGGGTAATACACCTGCCTCTGTGAAACTCTCCTCCAGCATTTGCCTCAGGACAGGCCCTCTCTCCACTTGGAAATGGAGGCACTTTCCCATAGAGGCTGGGAACTGAGCTGTGAAATCCCACATGCCTTGGGCTGGGAATATGAAAGGCACCCTGGCCTGACCCAGCCTCTTCTGCTCATGTAGCATGGGATGGCTTCCTGCCATCTCCCACTCAGAGCTGGCTTTTCTTCCCTAGAGCATGGAGCAGGAAGTGTCAGCAGAGCACACACCCCACCCCGTCTCACTCCTTTCCATGCTCCATAGCAAGGCTCAGGTGGGATTGTTGGATCATATTAAAGAAGTTCTGTATTAAAATCACAAATGAGTTTGATTCCCCATAGTTTAAATTCCAGGGTATTACTAATTAAGAGGTCTCTTGGTTTTTGGTACTGTTTCTCTCCCTCTATGTGTGAAACTTGCAAGCTGCTAATTGTGTTAGTACATTCTAAGACAGAATCTGTTCTCAAAGCAATTCACAGAGACTCAAAGCAATACTCTAACAACAGAAACAGCACCCAGAGACTCCCCGCCCTTTTGTTGTATTAACAATTGTGATTAAAATAGAGATAGAGGATGTATGTGGACGGATGCTTGGTGTGGATAACAACTGAATGATCAGGGAGGTGCCAGCCTAAGAATCCAGTGTCCATCGGCTGAAGAAGGCGTCAAGTGGAAATAACCAGAGGACCCCCGGAGGGCAGACTGGAATCCACCCAACAGCCTCAAGAGTGGGAGAACCAAAGAACAAGATAACTTCTTGGAGCCGTCAGGAATGTGCTATCTGCTGATTGATTCAGCAACAGCATGATGAAGCAATTCCCATAGACTGGCATAGGAAGAAATTCCTATAAAAATAGACTCTTAAAAAGTGAGAACTTTGGGGTCTGATTCTGCAAACCAACTTCCAGGAGCATCAGATGAGCATCTGACAAGGCCCTGCTCCCTCCTCATGTCCAGGCCACCTGGCCAGTGGCTTGGCATGAGCAACTCTAAGGCTGGTAACTATGATGACAACCTTGCAGAACCTCTGTGTGTGTGTGTGTGTGTGTGTGTGTGTGTGTGTGTGTGAATGTGTGAATAAATATGAGATTGAATGGAATGTTATAGCTATAACTAACTGCTTACTATGATAACAACCTTGCAGAACCTGTGTGTGTGTGTGTGTGTGTGTTTGTATGAATGAATGAGTGAATAAAGATGAGATTGAATGGAATGTTACAGCTATAACTAACTGCTTACTATGATAACAACCTTGCAGAACCTGTGTGTGTGTGTGTGTGTGTGTGTGTTTGTATGAATGAATGAGTGAATAAAGATGAGATTGAATGGAATGTTACAGCTGTAACTAACTGCTTACTATGATTCTTTCTGTATTCACAATAAATGTGGTATTTTGCCTTTTTCCCTTTAATAAGATCCTGCTGGTTTTTAATTTATTGGTACAACATTTTGGTGGAGAATTGCGAAAGGGGGAATATTGGTAAAAAACCTCAGTTATTGTAAATATTGGTGTGCACACCGCCAGCTCTAGTGAGCTAGGCATTTCTATTAGGTTAACCAGACCTGCTGGCCTCCGAGAAGGTAGTAGGGGACCTGCTGGCCTCCGAGAAGGTAGCAGGGAAAACAGATTAAACCAGACCTGCTGGCCTCCGAGAAGGTAGCAGGGGACCTGCTGGCCTCCGAGAAGGTAGCAGGGAAGAACAGATTAAACTAGACCTGCTGGCCTCCGAGAAGGTAGCAGGGAAAACAGATTAAACCAGACCTGCTGGCCTCCGAGAAGGTAGCAGGGGACCTGCTGGCCTCCGAGAAGGTAGCAGGGAAGATCAGGTTAACCGGACCTGCTGGCCTCCGAGAAGGTAGCGGGGAGAAATAGGTTAACCAGACCTGCTGGCCTCCGGGAAGGTAGCAGGGGACCTGCTGGCCTCCAGGAAGGTAGCAGGGGAAAAACGCATAGATTAAGCTATGATTTCAGAATCTTGGCTGTGTCACTTGCTAAGTAATACCAGCAGTGACAAAGAGATTGATATATCCATGTTAAGATGTTTAAAAGAAAACAGGGTAAGCCAGTACCAGAGGGAGGAATGGAGTCAGAAGGAACTCCAACCTCACCTTTTGTTAAAGAAATTACACCTTTTAAACAAAACCTTCAATAATTTGGGCACAGTCCTTGGACTAAACAAGCCCTAGCTGATGTCTGCACTATTTCGGACCTGGAGGATAGATTGGCTCAGTATATCCTCATATACAAGCCTTCTAGTGCTGCCAAAAGAGATGCAGCAGCAATTTGGTTGTTGTGTGAGGCATGTAAGGATTGTTCCCTCCGCTTGTCTTCACATAAAGAGGAAAAGGCACAAACGGAAAAGGGAGCAGACAATTCGAAGGTGCTGGCTACAAATACCCAAAGCCAGCTGAAAATAGTGAAAGAGGCACTCCAGGAATACAAAAAGAGTGAAAAAAGTTAACTCTGCAGAGGCTGGAGGGAGGCAGATAAAGGGGGAGAAGGTCCTATGTATGGCACCCCCAGGCATAATTACAAAGATAAAGAGTTAAAAAAAAAAAAAGTTAACTCTGCAGAGGCTGGAGGGAATTAAGCAGCTAAACTTTGTGAAAATGTTAAAAAGGAAAAGTGTTAGAGAAAGAGCATTCTTGGTTTCTTTGCAGCCATTCTGAAAGAAAAATGGGCCCTTTTCCAAAGGAATGTCTGTAAATTAGCCAGGCAAAAATAAACTGATTAAAATCATTTGACTGGACAATTTAGTCAAATTTGCTAAAAGAACATAAGAGGGTTCTATTGGAACTTAGCTGCCTCAAATGTATAAAGGGAATGTAAGATGTAAAAAAACCAGAGCAGTGTGGAAGGGATGTTAAAGAAAATGTGTATGTATCTATCTCTGTGTGTGTAAATATGTAAAGTTCTAAGGACCAGTTGGTTTTGTTTTAAATAATGCCACTAAAAATCCATTTGACTCTTTAATTCAAAGTTGCAAAACTGACAGACCTTTTTGCTAGACACAGGTAATTAGTGTTGTTTGGCTTTGGGATTTGGCATTTAACCCTTAAAAGGTAACTCAATGCTTTACAAAATTTAAAATGTTTTTAAGTTGTGGCTGCAGCAGTGCAGTCAAAATCAGGAGAATATAAAAAAAAAAATTCTGGATTCTTTTTGTTTGTTTGTTTTTGTAACAAAATAGCAGATGAGAGTTGTAGTACAAAAAAAAAATTAAAGACAGTGCCCCTCTGAAGCAACAGCAGGGGTGAGGTGCACAAAACAAAAAGAAGCAATGTTAGAAACACTGAGTCTTAAAATGGCTCTGAGTAATCAGACTGTCACTTTGATAAAGGTACATGAAACCTCTGTAAGCAAAAAAAGAAATAGTGACACCTTATGTAAAAATGGATCTGGATAATGTTATAGAAGTTAAACTATGGAAGGAATGTGCATTTGCCCCAGAACATGTGCAGGGTATATTGTAGAAGGGGCAAAAGAAATGCAAACATACCATGCTACTTAATTAAAATGCTATTAGGGCTCCAAAGGGAGCCACAATAGGTTGGGTTTTCTTTTTCAGATTGCTGTGTGTTTTGGAAGCAGAAGTTAAAAGTAATCAAAACTCTGGTGAAAGTTGATGGTGTCCCT
Organism: Natator depressus; assembly: GCF_965152275.1. Taxonomy (NCBI): domain Eukaryota; kingdom Metazoa; phylum Chordata; order Testudines; family Cheloniidae; genus Natator; species Natator depressus. The sequence goes on from NC_134238.1 coordinate 188,845, forward strand.
TTTAGTGAGCTGCTGATGGCTTTAAATCCAAAAGCAGGAAGCTTCTGTGAAAATGCAAATTACCTAAATGATAAAGGAAGGAAAGAATTAGCAGCACAAAGGAGCTGCAGATAAAGGACATACCTGGTCAGCAAACAAATTGTCTAAATAAAAGGCATGGGATAACAAGATAATTTTAATAAATTTAATGATAATAAGTATCCCTGTAACAATGTATAGTGTGTATGATTTTTGGAAAAACCCTTTAACGTCGTATGGTAATGATGCTTCTCAGTTATTACCTGTAAATAAAACTTAAAGCTTAACACAGCAGGAAAAACATTATTAACTTGGTCTGCAGTATAAGAAGGAAAACTCAGGGATTTAATGACTAAACAGTGGGATAATTTCCCCATAACCCTTAAAAGATAAAAGCCATTGAAACCTGGCCTGCCTATAGAACAAAAACAGGAAAATGTGGGGGCAATTCCTCTGTTTTGCCTGCAATCAGCAAGGGTATTTGTAAAAGAAATATTTTAAGCAATAATCTGCCACCCCAAAAGGGGTAGAAACATGTTCTTTTTGTCTTTCAGAAAATCAGGAAAAGCTAATGCCAGCTGAAAAGCAACCCAAAACCATGAATCTACTGTCACAATAGAAATTGTGTTTTGTGTTCTATGTTTTGTCTTGTGTTTTGTCTTGTTGCTACCACTGTTGTGTGTTTAAAAAAAAAAAATACTGAAGACCTGCAGGAACTTAAAAATAAATTAAGCTTTCTGTCCCAGCTACAGGACAGCCTGATACAAAAACAAGTACATGCCAACGTAGACTTGGTCCAAATTGGTCTGGGTAACCTAAAAGCCCGATGGAATCTTTGGCAATGGCTTAATACTACCACATGGCTTATGCATAAGAAAAAAAAAATTAGAAATAGGAAACTACACAGCCATAGCTATGGGATGCACTGAAATGCAGAAACTTGCACTAGCTACTTTGGAACACAAAATGTTCTGGGTCATATTGGGAAATATTAAGGTTTGATGCATTTGTTAAAAAAGAAAGAGATCATTGTTTGACACTTATCAATATGAATGGATTCAATATGTTTCCAGTATTGTAAAACCAGACTTGTTAATGGGAGAAATTGTTGTCAAAATTGCACACCAACAGTCCCTGGAGGCAAAGGTATTGAAGGTTAGCCCACTCCCCATATTACACATGGGATCCTTCTGGCTACCCTGGACCTTGAGCCAGTGGGCTGGGGAGGGAGGGAAGCTATTGGACACTAGAGGTTGTACCGAATGGACTCCTCAAAAGTGGGTGTGCCTCACCTTGCCTGTTGCCCCAGAACCTTGTAGTAAAGATACATCACTAGGATCATGTATGTGGCATGAATTGGAATCACAAACTCAAATTGCCTCACAGTACCTTCTCTTGAATTGGCTACATAGAAAGTGACACTGACGATTATAAATCTTAGTGTCAAAAGGGGGATTATGTTGGATCATATTAAAGAAGTTCTGTATTAAAATCACAAATGAGTTTGATTCCCCATAGTTTAAATTCCAGGGTATTACTAATTAAGAGGTCTCTTGGTTTTTGGTACTGTTTCTCTCCCTCTATGTGTGAAACTTGCAAGCTGCTAATTGTGTTAGTACATTCTAAGACAGAATCTGTTCTCAAAGCAATTCACAGAGACTCAAAGCAATACTCTAACAACAGAAACAGCACCCAGAGACTCCCCGCCCTTTTGTTGTATTAACAATTGTGATTAAAATAGAGATAGAGGATGTATGTGGACGGATGCTTGGTGTGGATAACAACTGAATGATCAGGGAGGTGCCAGCCTAAGAATCCAGTGTCCATCGGCTGAAGAAGGCGTCAAGTGGAAATAACCAGAGGACCCCCGGAGGGCAGACTGGAATCCACCCAACAGCCTCAAGAGTGGGAGAACCAAAGAACAAGATAACTTCTTGGAGCCGTCAGGAATGTGCTATCTGCTGATTGATTCAGCAACAGCATGATGAAGCAATTCCCATAGACTGGCATAGGAAGAAATTCCTATAAAAATAGACTCTTAAAAAGTGAGAACTTTGGGGTCTGATTCTGCAAACCAACTTCCAGGAGCACCAGATGAGCATCTGACAAGGCCCTGCTCCCTCCTCATGTCCAGGCCACCTGGCCAGTGGCTTGGCATGAGCAACTCTAAGGCTGGTAACTATGATGACAACCTTGCAGAACCTCTGTGTGTGTGTGTGTGTGTGTGTGTGTGTGTGTGTGTGTGTGTGTGAATGTGTGAATAAATATGAGATTGAATGGAATGTTATAGCTATAACTAACTGCTTACTATGATAACAACCTTGCAGAACCTGTGTGTGTGTGTGTGTGTGTTTGTATGAATGAATGAGTGAATAAAGATGAGATTGAATGGAATGTTACAGCTATAACTAACTGCTTACTATGATAACAACCTTGCAGAACCTGTGTGTGTGTGTGTGTGTGTTTGTATGAATGAATGAGTGAATAAAGATGAGATTGAATGGAATGTTACAGCTGTAACTAACTGCTTACTATGATTCTTTCTGTATTCACAATAAATGTGGTATTTTGCCTTTTTCCCTTTAATAAGATCCTGCTGGTTTTTAATTTATTGGTACAACAGGATGGGAAAGTTCCAAGCGCCATGGATTAATGTTCCTGGGAGTGCCTTGTCTTGCAGCTGCCATGCTGCCTGCTGGAGAGGCAGAACCTTCCCCATGGTACCCTTGGGTGTGATGGTATGTGCCCACATGCTCCATTCCTGGGTAGGATGAATCATTCCCTGGGGGTTCCTAATGCCTTTTGTTCCCTCCTCTCACTAGTTGCCTCACCAGTCCCTGTGCCACGGAGGAGACGTCCTCAGCCCCTCCCCAGGTCTCAGCCTGGAGCTGATTCTCTGACACAGCCACCAGTACCACGCCCTCGCAGCAAACTCACAGAGGTAATAATGTTGGCTTTGCCTAGGGTCAGATATCCAGGGACGTCCCAACATGTGATCTTGGGAGAAGCACACTCCTCATCCATGTAACCAGGAAGACAGGGGAGTTCATGCCCAGTATTGTGAGTTTAAATAAACCAAACCTGGTAGAACCTTGGGCAGGGCCTGGTCTTGGGAGAATTGAAAGTGGAAGGTGGATGAGGTTCCTGTCTGGTCTCCCCTTGGGCACAGACTTGAGTGAGGTAATCTGTGATATCTTCAAAGGAGCATATTGTAGGTGTCCCCCACCTCTTGCTCCTGCTTCCACTGTTGATTTTCAATAAGTGTTGGGGCACAGGGGAAGTTCCAGGAGACTGGAAGGAAGCTAGTCTTGTGCCAGTTTGTAAAAAGACAGAAATGGGATGACACAAGTAATCATAGGCCTGTCAGTCTGGACAAGATAATGAAGTAGCTGAGACAGGACTCGATTAATAAAGAATTAAAGGAGGGTAATGTAATTAATGCAAATCAACATGGGTTTATGGAAAATAGATCCTGTCAAACTAACCTGGTATCTTCTTAGATGAGATTACAAGTTTGGTTGATAAAGGTACTAGTGTTCATGTAATACATGTAAATTTCTGCAGTGTGTTTGACTTGGTATTTCACAACATTTTGATTTAAAAAACTAGAAGGATATAAAATTAACATGGCACACATTAAATAGGTTAAAAACTGGCTAAATGATAGGTCTCAAAATGTAATGGTAAACAGGGAATCATCATCAAGTGGGTGTGTTTCCAGTGGAGTCCCGCAGGGATCAGTCCTTGGCCCTCCGCTATTTAAAACTTTTATCAGTGACCTGGAAGACGACATAAAATCATCACTGATAAAGTTTGGAGATGACCCAAAAATTGGAGGAGTGGTAAATAACGAGGACGACAGGTCACTGATTCAAAGTGTTCTGGATTGATTGGTAAGCTGGATGCAAGCAAACAATTTGTGTTTAAATACAGCTAAATGTAAATGTGTACATCTAGGAACAAAGAACGTAGACCATACTTACAGAATGGCAAGTGGTGACTCTGAAAAAGATTTGGGGTTTGTGGTGGATAATCAGTTGAACATGAGCTCCCAGTGGCCAAATGCGCTGATGTAATGTTTGGATGCATAAACAGGGGACTCTCACGTAGGAGCAGAGAGGTTTATTTACCTTTCTATTTGGCACTGGTGCTACTGCTTCTGGGATCCTGTGTCCAGTTCTGGGTGCTCACCATTCAAAAAGGAGATTGATAAAGGGTTCAGAGAAGAGCCATGAGAACAGAAAACTCGCCTTATAGTGATAGGCTCAAGGAGGTCAACCTACTTAGCTTAACACAGAGAAGGTGAAGGGTTGACTTGATTAGCCTAGAAGTATCTACATGGGGAACAAATATTTAATAATGGGCTCTTCAGTCTAGCAGACTGATCCAATGGCTGGAAGTTGAAGCTAGACCAGGGGTCAGCAACCTTTGGCATGTGGCCCATCAGAGTAATCCACTGGCGGGCCGCGAGACATTTTGTTTACGTTGACCGTCCACAGGCACGGCCCCCCGCAGCTCCCAGTGGCTACGGTTTGCTGTTTCCGGCCAATGGGAGCTGCAGGAAGCGATGCAGGCCCAGCTGCCACTTCCCACAGCTCCCATTGGCCGGGAACAACGAACCGCAGCCACTGGGAGCTGCGGGGGTCCGTGCCTGTGGACGATCAACGTAAACAAAATGTCTTGCGGACCGCCAGCGGATTACTCTGATGGGCCGCGTGCCAAAGGTTGCCGACCCCTCAGCTAGACAAATTCAGATGGAACTACGGTGCAAATTGTTAACAGTGAGAGGGCTTAACTATTGGAACAATCAAAGGTGAAAGTAAGCCGGTAGAGTGCGGTACGGCGTACCGGCAAGAGCCAGTACGCCATGCCGGACCCGACCGGCTTCCCCAGACTGGCAATTTAAAGGGCCCAGGGCTCCCTGCAGCGGCTGGAGCCCCAGGCCCTTTAAATCACCTCCTGAGCCCTGCTGCCGGAGCCCTGGGGTAGCGGCGGCAGGGCTCCGGCAGTGATTTAAAGGGCCAGGGGCTCTAGCTGCTGTGGGGGGCCCCGGGCCCTTTAAAGCACCACCCGAGCCCTGCTGCCAGAGGCCTGGGGTAGCGGCAGCAGGTCTCTGGTGGTGATTTAAAGGGTCTGGAGCTCCACTGCGGTAGCAGCGGCTGGAGCCCCGGGCCCTTTAAATCACCCCGGTGCTCCCAGCTGCCTCTGCAGCTGGTAGCTCTGGGGGTGATTTAAAGGCCCCAGGGCTCCCAGCCGCAGCCGGAGCTCCTGGGCCTTTAAATCTTGATTTAAAGGGCCCTGGTATTTAAAGGCCCTGCCTCTTCCTGTTGAGGCCACGCCCTCTGCTCAGGATTCCGGTGTACCGGTAAGTCCTTTAAGTTACTTTCACCCCCTGGGAACAATATACGAAGGATTGTGGTGGATTCATCATCACTGACCATTTTTAAAATCAATATTGGATGTTATCTAAAAGTTATGCTCTATTAATTATTTTGGGAGAGGTATGTGGCCTGTGTTATACAGGAGCTCAGACTAGATGATCGCAGTAGTCCCTTCTGGCCTAGGAATCTATCAATCTCACACCCACCTTCCTTTTTTCTCTCTTTCCTGTTTTCAGTCGACTCCCTTTGATAACTTTTTGCGCTCCAAGCCCTGCCCTGTGGTGGGGACAGAGGGGCAGACAGGAGAAGAAGAAGAAATGAGGCAAATCAAGAGGGGAGCAACTCTCCGCTGGTTCAGAGAGACACAGGCCAGGAAGGTTATGCAGGATGATGGGGCCTTTCCTGGCTGGCTGCATGGGATGATCAGCAGGAGGTGAGGACCCTAGGGGCATGCAGTTTACCAAGGGGGCTGAGCTCTGCATGCAGAGGCTGGCATGTCCTTAGGGAGAGTGTGTATGTGAGTGTGGGTTGGGGTCCCTGGAGATAGCATGGACTGTTTTCTCAGGGAGCTGGGAATAGGACACAGGGCCTTTCCGCTCAAGAGCACTGATTCCCATCCAGACCCGTCAGGGAGACTGGCTGGTTTACGGAGCTAGGAGTGGGATACGGGACCTTTTACTTCTAGATCACTAGTTCCAATCCAGGGTGGCAGCAGCTGAAGGTCTTTATCTGATTTTTATCCCAAAGATTGATGGAATGGTAAATAGTGATGAGGACAGGGCAACCATGTAGATTTGAACTGCTTGGTAAACTGGGCCCATTTAGAATAAAAGTGTTTTAATTAGGGGTGTCAATTAATCGCAGTTAACTCATGTGATTAACTCAAAAAAATTAATCGTGATTGAAAAAATTAATTGCTATTAATCGCACTGTTCAACAATAGAATAATAATTGAAATTTATTAAATATTTTTGGATGATTTTCTACATTTTTAAATATATCTATTTCAATTACAGCACAGAATACAAAATGTACAGTGCTCACTTTATATTATTTTTATTACAAATATTTGCACTATAAAAATAATAAACAAAATAAATTGTATTTTTCAATTCATCTCATACAAGTACTGTAGTGCAATCTCTTTATCATGGAAGTGCCTCTTTCAAATGTAGGGGTTTTTTGTTACATAACTGCACTGAAAAACAAATCAGTGTAAAACTTTAGAGCCTACAAGTCCACTCAGTCCTACTTCTCATTCAGCCAACCGCGAAGAGAAACAAGTTTGTTTACATTTATGGGAGATAATGCTGCCCACTTCCTAATTACAATGTCACCTGAAAGTGAGAACAGGCATTTGCATGGCACTGTTGTATCTGGCGTCGCAAGACAGTTACGTTCCAGATGCGCTGAAGATTCATATGCCCCTTCATGCTTCGGCCATCATTCCAGAGGACATGCTGATGATGCTCATTAAAAAAATAATACGTTCATTAAATTTGAGACTGAACTCCTTGAGGGAGAATTGTATGTCTACTGCTCTGTTTTACCCGCATTCTGTCATGTTACTGTATTCATGTTATACACAGTATTCATGTTATAGCAGTCTCAGATGATGACCCAGCACAGGTTGTTCATTTTAAGAATACTTCCACTGCAAATTTGACACAATGCAAAGAAGATACAAATGTGAAATTTCTAAAGATAGCTACAGTCCTCGACCCAAGATTTAAGAATCTGAAGTGGCTTCCAAAATCTGAGAGGGATGAGGTGTGCAGCATGCTTTGACAAGTCTTAAAAGACCAACACTCTGATGCAGACACTACAGAACCCAAACCACCAAAAACGAAAATCAACCTTCTGGTGGTGGCATCTGACTCAGATGATGAAAATGAACATGCATTGGTCCACACTGCTTTGGATCGTTATCGAGCAGAACCTGTCATCAGCATGGACGCATGTCTTCTGGAATGGTGGTTGAAGCAGCAAGGGACATATGAATCTTTAGCGCATCTGGCATGTAAATATCTTGCGAGGTCAGCTACAACAGTGCCATGCGAACACCTGTTCTCACTTTCAGGTGACATTGTAATTAAGCGACAGCATTATCTTCTGCAAATGTAAACAAACTTGTTTTTCTGAGCGACTGGCTGAACAAGTAGGACTGATGGCACTTGTAGGCTCTAAATTTTTACATTGTTTTATTTTTGAATGCAGGGTATTTTTTGTACATAATTCTATATTTGTAAGTTCAACTTTCATGATAGAGATTGCACTACAATACTTGTATTAGGTGAAATTTAAAAATACGATTTATTTTGTTTGTTACAGTGCAAATATTAGTAATAAAAAATAAATATAAAATGAGCACTGTACACTTTGAATTCTGTGTTGTAATTGATATAAATATATTTGAAAATGTTGAAAACATCCAAAAATATTTAAATAAATGATATTCTATTATTAACAGCGTGATTAATCACATGATTAATTGCAATTCATTTTTTTAATTGCTTGAACCAACCCTAGTTTTAATATAATTAAATGCAAAGTTATACATCTAGGATCAAGGAATGCAGGCCATACCTGCAGAATGAGGGACTGCGTCCTGGGAAGCAGTGACTCTGTAAAGGATTTAGAGGTCATAGCTGAACATGAGCTCTCAATGTGATGCTGTGGCTAAAAGGGATCCTGGGATGTGTAGAGAAGGAGCAGGGAGGTGATTTTAACTCTGTATGTAGAGTTCAGTATGGCAATACTGTTGTCACAGATCCATGGGATCTGTGCTACATCCCAGCCTTTAAGCAGTCCCCTTCAGTGTGCCAGACCCCCAAGGAGTCCCACCCTTCCTTCAGGCTAGGCTCTGCAGCATCACTGCCTCCTAGACTGAGCCTCGGGGCTCTGAGCTCTTGTGTAATGTGGTGAGCTCTGTTCAGCAAACCCAACTGAAACAGAGTCCTGGTAACGACTTGGACACTCTTCTGGGATTAATGCGCACCAGCAAGTGCTTGCAGTGACACCCAAGTCTTTTCAAGACAGAGAAGGATGTATTAGTCAACTGGAACACGGCATTGGAAATCCTTTCATTAGCATAGAGAAATAAAGATTAAAACATTGTCCATTATGGTCAATCCAGAACAATCCAGCCATTTCAGGCTCTATCTCTCTGACTCCTTTGTCAGTCCAAGGAGAGAGCAACCAGTTTCCTCCAAAAGCCCACACTTTATTCCCTGGCCATCTTGTCTCAGAGACACTGTGGTTGAGATATCTTTTATTGGACCAACTTCTGTTGGTGAGAGAGACAAGCTTTCAAGCTACACAGAGCTCTTCCTCAGGTCTGGGAATGGTACTTACAGTGTGCCTGAAGTGAAGGGGGCAGGATGAGAATGAGTGCTGGCTGCACCATAGAGGGAGTGTTACCAGGATGTGAAAAAGGGATGGGGGCTCCTGAACAGGGAAAGCATGCGGGTTTATTGCTGACTCTCGGATTAAAATCTTTCCTCTCTGCTTTCAGGGAAGCTGAGAACTTGCTGATGGACAAGCCTCTGGGCTGCTTTCTGGTTCGAATCAGTCAGAGCAGGCCAGGCTACACCCTGTCATACAGGTAACGCATCCACTGCTTTTCTTCTACCAGGACTCTTGGTGTTGGGCTGCATGGGGCAATGCTAGCACAGTGCGTCAGCTTTCTCCGTGGACTGAGATAATGAGGCTGGTGCTTAGACACCCCTGACCTGGGTGCCCTAGACACACCCCAGAGGGACAGACGGGGACTCTGAGGCCTCCATAAAGAAGAGAGAGCCTCTGCCTTTTACTGAGGATTAGACTGATTCATGAACTATGTATAGTAGCCACAGGACATGAGCTGGAGGGGATGCTAGGTATGGGCACTGCATGGGGAGCTGAGATGTTGGGCAGTTGATGTGGATGCTCCATCCATCCCTACATGCAGCTGTATGGGAGGTGGAGGATGGTGGTTGTGAGTACTGCTTGAGGAAGTGCCATATTGGGTGGGAAGGGGATGCTGTTTCTGAGTCCTGCACTGGGGGGATCAGGCTGGAGGAGGTGCTGCCTGGAATGGGGACAGACTGGAGGAGGTTGGGATGTGTAGGCTAGGAACATACTCATAGGGGAGTGATGGAAAGGGGTCCTTTGCACAGGTACGTGCAAGCGAAAGTTCAGGGTAGTGATGCAGGGGCACAAGCCTGTAAGATAGAATGGGCTACTGAGTAGTCATAGATTCTAAGGCCAGAAGGGACCACTATGATCATGTAGTCTGATCTCCTAACACAGGTCAGCGAACTGCCCCAAAATAAAGCCTGTTTGAACTACAGCATATCTTTTAGAAAAACATCCGATCTTGATTTAAAAATTTTCAGTGATAGAGAATCCACCACGACCACTGGTAAATTGGTCCAGTGATTAATTACCCTCACTATCAAAAATGTGCACCTTTTGTTTCCAGTCTGAAATTGTCTAACTTCAGTTTCCAGCCATTCGATCTTGTACCTTTGTCAGTTAGGCTGAAGAGCCCTGTATTATCAAATTTCTATTCCCCATGTAGGTACTTATAAACTGTGATCAAGTCACCATTAACTTTCTCTGTGAGAAATTAAACAGGTTGAGCTCCTAGAGTCTATCACTATAAGGCATGTTTTCCAATCCTTTAATCATCCTCATGGCTTTTCTTTGAACCCTCTCTAATTTATCAATATCTTTCTTGAAATGAGGATATCAGAAATGGACACAGTATTTCCGTAGGGATACCACCAATGCCAAACATAGAGGTAATAAAACCTCTCTACTCCTGCTTGAAATTCCCCTGTTAATGCATCCAAGGGTCATTTTAACTCTTTTGTCCATAGCATCGCACAGGAAGCTCTTGTTCAGCTGATTATCCCCCACAATCCCCAAATCTTTTTCAGAGTCACTGCTTCCCAGGAGAGTCCCCCATCTTGTAGATGTGGCTTATGTTCTTTGTTCCTAGGTGTATACATTTATATTTGGCCATATTGAAACACACATTGCTTGCATCCAGCTTACCAACCTATTCAGTATCGGTGACCAGCCCTTTTTATTATTTATATTTCCCCAAATTTTTGTGCCACCTGCAAACTTTGTCAGTGATAATTTTGTTCCAGGTCATTGATATAAATGTTAAATGATGTAGGACCAAGAACCGTGTCAAGCTATCTCAACTGGCTCATGACCGTGCATGCCTGGCTCAGGGCAGCCTGTCAAGAAGCAGGGCACAAACCCTAAATTGGTTGTATGTTCCATAATTAGATTTCACCAACCAAGTAACAAGAGTGAACTCCACAAGCTCTATAGCAGCCTTATCCTGGAGTCACAGACCATCACATTGGGCACTCCAGTCTATCTTGCCACCCAGGAAAGCTTGTCTTTGTGACAGATGGTCTCTTACACCAGAAATCACAACACTATTCAGATTACTCACAGTCCCAAAGGACCAGTCACTTACCCCAGGTCAATTGCACTGCAGGTTGCTCACCAAAGACAATGCTTGTAGCCAATTCTGTAATAAACAAACTAAAAATGTATTACCTAAGAATAGAAATGAGTTATTTACAAGGTTAAATAAAGCAGGTAACACACACACAAGTGAGTTACAGTCTTAGATTTCAAAAAACAATGGAAACTTCTATAATAAGCAAACTCTGTATGTCCTTTAGGGCTAACTCATGCAAAACAGATGGAGGTCTTTTGCTTATGCTTAATGATTTTTGGCCCTACAAGTACAGTAACTCCTTGCTTAACATTTTGCAGTTATGTTCCTGAAAAATGCTACTTTAAGCGAAATGATGTTAAGCGAATCCAATTTCCCCATAAGAATCAATGTAAATTGGGGTGCGGGGAGGATTAGGTTCCAGGGAAAAAAATTTCACTATACAAAAGATTTATTTATTTATACACACACACACAAACACACAGAGAGAGTATAAGTTTTAAAGAAACAAGTTAATACTGTACACAGCAATGATGATTGTGAAGCTTGGTTGAGGTGGTGGAGTCAGAGGGTAGAAGAGGGTGGGACATTTCTCAGGGAATGCCTTGCTGCTAAATGATGAACTAGCACTCAGCTGAGCCCTCAAGGGCATAACACATTGTTAATGTAGCCTCACGCTCTACAAGGCAGGACGAACGGAGGGAGGAGACACCATAGACACATGGCTGTGGCTGAAAACATTCCGTACGGAAACTGAACGTGATGATGAACCCACGCTATCCCACTGGAGCACAACACTCCCTCCACTTTCCAAAGTGCCGGGGGGTGCGTGTGTGTGTGACAGAGACATGCAGTGTGTGTAGGAGAGAGACAGACAGACATACACCGTGTGTGTGAGAGAGATGCGCATTGCCCCTTTAAGTACGCTAACCCCACTCTAAGTACACAGCCTTTTTAAGTAGATTAGCAAATTGAGACAGCAGTTGCTGCCAGCAAGCTTCCTCCATCCTGAGCCCTGTCGTGTCCCTCCCCAACCATTGCCCCCCACTCTGTGGAGATGGGGTACAGGAGCAGGGGGGCAGGAGTGGGGGGAGGGAGACACCCTGACAATAGCACCCCTCTTTGCCCCCCACCTCCTGCACAGCAAGCAGGAGCCTCCCGGAAGCAGCTCCAAGGCAGAGGGCAGGAGCAACACATGGCAGTATGGGGAGGGACACCTGAACTGCCTGGCAATTGGTAGCCTGCTGGGCGGCTGCCGCAAAGGGAACTTAGGGGAGCGGGGAGCTGATGGGGGCTGCCAGTCCACCCTGGTTCCAAGCCCTCACCAGCTCGCTCCAACGGGCTGCTCTTCCTGCAAGCAGTGGACAAAGCAGGCGGCTGCCAAACAACGTTCTAAGGGAGCATTGCGCAACTTTAAATGAGCGTGTTCTCTAATAGATCAGCGACGTAACAACGAAACATTAACCGGGACGATGTTAAGTGAGGAGTTACTCTATGTCTACGCTGCAATTAGACATTGTCACTGGCCTGTGCCAGTGGACTAGGGTTTGCAGGGCTCAGGATAAGGGTCTGTTTAATTGCGGTGTAGATGTTCGGGCTTGGGCTACAGCCCAACCTCTGGGACTCTCCAAGCTCTCAAGGTCCTTCAGCCTGGCCCCAGCCTGAGCCCAGATGTCTACACCACAATTAAACAGACCCTTAGCCTGAGCCCGAGTCAGTGGGCATGGGCCAACCGTGGGTTTTAATTGCAGTGTAGACATACCCTGAGAGTCCAAGCAACAAAAAGAACCTAGCTGCTTCTTCGAGTGCTTGTTCATGGCAATTCCAATCGGGTGTGTGCGTGCTGCGTGCATGCCAGCCAGAAGATTTTTTCCTTAGCAGCGTCCATAGGGTTGGCCTGGGCGCCCCCTTGAGTTGTGCCTTCATGGCGCCCAATATAGGGCCCTGCCGACCCGCCACCCCCTTAGTTCCTTCTTACCGCTGATGATGGCTAGCTGGAACAAACTGTTGCTCTTGCTTTGCAAGTGTGAGTTAGTCAGTTAGTTAATAGTTGATACTTCTAGTAGCTCTTAAGTTTTCTTTTGGGGGTCCCCCCCAACAATGCTTCCCCAGCTCCTGGGTATGCCCCAGTCCCCAGGGTTCAAGCTCTGTGAGGACTTTGGAAAGTTTATGCCTAAGAGCGACCCACACTCTTCCTGTCTGCGGTGCCTCGGAGAGAGCCACCAGAAGGAGAAGTGCAGAATTTGCAAAGGGTTCCACCCTAGGACCTTGAAAGACCGAGATCAGACTCAAGATCCTTCTAATGGTGGCGGCACTCCGACTGCAATCCGACCTGGGGTCGGCAGAACCCAGGCCCAGCACCTCCTCATCGGTGCACAGTGCTCCGGCACCGACAGTGCATGAGCCGGTACTGAGGAAGGACCCCAAGGAGTCACTGTACCGCCACGGCTCCGCCCATAGACAGTCTGCTGTCAGGCACTGGTCTCAGCCCCCGGTGCCCCAGAAAAAGAAAAGGCCGGAGAGGGGTCGCTCTCCCACCTCCAAGCCCAAGGAGCGATGATGGTGTGCCGATCTCCATCTCCAGCGCACCTCTCCCTGGCATGGTCCACCCATGTAGGGGAACCGCACCAGTCCCCTCTTTCTTGGCACCACTCGCTGGCACTGCAGAGTACCACTCCTCCATGGTCCTTCTTGGAGACCTCGGAGGCGCAATCCTACAGCTCCGACAGGACCAGGAGTAGAAGGTCCAGGTCCCGCCATGACCACCAGCCCTATCCGGCGCCATGGCCACCGCAGTGGCAATCCTTGACTCAGTGGCCCTTCTGGACACTCTGGGCGTATCATCAGAGCCAGGGACAAATCCAAGGGTCAAGGTCCAGGTCCGCATCAGTGTCTTTGGTGTCCTTCGTCCCTCCACAAGTACTATCGATACTGCTGGCAGCCGTGCCACCAAGACCTCTCCCTACACTTGCAGCACCAGTACCGACTCTTCTGATATCAGCACCACCTGCATCGGCGACCTCAGCACCGTCGGAGTCAGCAACCTTGGCACCGTCGGCATCAGCACCAATGATCCTAGTTCCGGCAGCCCCGGCACTGCAGGCTATGGACCTGGCGGCACAGCAGTACCGGGTGCTCCGTGACCCCCTTGGTGCAGAGGGAAGTGAGCACAGCCCGTTGCCAGGACTTAGAATCATAGAATATCAGGGTTGGAAGGGACCCCAGAAGGTCATCTAGTCCAACCCCCTGCTCGAAGCAGGACCAATTCCCAGTTAAATCATCCCAGCCAGGGCTTTGTCAAGCCTGACCTTAAAAACCTCTAAGGAAGGAGATTCTACCACCTCCCTAGGTAACGCATTCCAGTGTTCCACCACCCTCTTAGTGAAAAAGTTTTTCCTAATATCCAATCTAAACCTCCCCCATTGCAACTTGAGACCATTACTCCTCGTTCTGTCATCTGCTACCATTGAGAACAGTCTAGAGCCATCCTCTTTGGAACCCCCTTTCAGGTAGTTGAAAGCAGCTATCAAATCCCCCCTCATTCTTCTCTTCTGCAGACTAAACAATCCCAGCTCCCTCAGCCTCTCTTCATAAGTCATGTGCTCTAGACCCCTAATCATTTTTGTTGCCCTTCGCTGGACTCTCTCCAATTTATCCACATCCTTCTTGTAGTGTGGGGCCCAAAACTGGACACAGTACTCCAGATGAGGCCTCACCAGTGTCGAATAGAGGGGAACGATCACGTCCCTCGATCTGCTCGCTATGCCCCTACTTATACATCCCAAAATGCCATTGGCCTTCTTGGCAACAAGGGCACACTGCTGACTCATATCCAGCTTCTCGTCCACTGTCACCCCTAGGTCCTTTTCCGCAGAACTGCTGCCTAGCCATTCGGTCCCTAGTCTGTAGCGGTGCATTGGATTCTTCCATCCTAAGTGCAGGACCCTGCACTTATCCTTATTGAACCTCATCAGATTTCTTTTGGCCCAATCCTCCAATTTGTCTAGGTCCTTCTGTATCCTATCCCTCCCCTCCAGCGTATCTACCACTCCTCTTTGGTAGACTTTGCTCTTCATCCTCCGCAGACGAACATGTGGCAGGGACATGGACAGCCCGGCATTGGAGGACAACAGGGTCCTGCAACAGCTTCTGTGAGGGGTGGCTCAGAACCTGTGGATCCAGGTGGAGGAGGTGGTAGAGAACGCTGACCCGATGGTTGACATCCTTGCCCCCTCTGGACCCTCTCGTATTGCCTTGCCATTAATAAAGAGTATTATTGAGACCACAAAGACCTTGTAGCAGACCCCAGCATCTCTGCGTCCTATGGCCAAGAGAAACAAGAGGTGATACTTTGTCCCTTCAAAGGGATACGAGCACCTATATACCTACCCACCCACCCCCAATTCCCTGGTGGTTGATGCAGCGAACCAGCGTGAGCACCAAGGCTACCAGGGCCCCTCCCCTAAAAATAGGGATGCTAAAAGACTAGACCTTTTTGGGAGGAAGGTCCACTCTACTGGGGGGCTGCAGCTCCGCATATCAAACCAGCAGGCCATCATTAGCAGATACCTGCATAACACCTGCGGTGCAATGGCCAGGTTTGCTGAGCTGCTACCGGAGGACTCTCATGTGGAGTTCTCGGCACTGGTGGAGGAAGGAAAACTGATTTCCTGAGCTTCCATACAGGCTGCATTGACCCCGGCAGATGCGGCCTCCCACACACTGGCCACAGGGGTTGCAATGAGGAGGAGTTCCTGGTTGCAGGTCTCTGGTCTCCCCTACGAGGTCCAACAAACCATCCAGGACTTTCCCTTCGAGGGTTCGGCCCTATTTTCTGATAAAACAGAAAAAAGACTCCACAGTCTAAAGGACTCAAGGGCCACGCTCAGGTCCTTGGGCCTGCACACTCCTGACACTCAGCTCAGGCACTTCTGGCCGCAGCCTCCCTCATGATTCTACCAGCCACAGAACTGGCAGGACGCTCCTCAGAGGAGGAATAGGAGTATCAGGAGAAGACCACACCCATCCTCTGGCCAGGGCTCTGGCTAGCCCAAGCCACCTCCTGGCCCCAGACCAACCTTTTGAGGGTGCGGTCGAGGACGGCGCACCAGTGCAAGAACTGGATCTAACTTGACTTGTCCCGATTTTCCCCTTTCTACCATCAATGGTCCCGTATCACTTTGGGCGGGGTACTCTGCACAGTAGAGGGGGGATACTCCATCCAATTCTGTGCCTTCCCACCCTTCCAACCCCCTTCCCCGTCCCTCTTCAGGGACCCCTCTCACAAGCAGATCCTTATTCAGGAGATGCACTCGCTCCTCTCGCTAGGGGCAGTGGAAGAGGTTCCTCAGAAGCAAAGGGCAAGGGTTTCTACTCCCGGTATTTCCTAATACCGAAAGCCAAGGGTGGGCTCAGGCCCATCCTAGACCTGCAAGAGTTCAACAAGTTTGTGAAGAAGCTCAAGTTCTGCATGGTCTGTTTGGCCTCCATTATCCCCTCACTGGATCCAGGAGATTAGTATGCCACCCTCAACTTGAAGGACGTGTACTTTCACTTAGCAATAAGTCTGCCCCACAGAAAATACCTTAGGTTTGTGGTGAACAACCGCTATCAGTTCACAGTCTTCCCTTTTGGCCTGTCAGCGGCTCCTCGAGTGTTCACCAAGTGCATGGCAGTCATGGCGGCGTTCCCATACCTTGACAACTGGCTGATCAAGGGCTGCCCCAGGTCTCAAGTGGAGGCACAGGTCGGCTTCATGAGAATGACGTTCGATGAACTGGGTCTCCTTCTAAATGAAGGGAAATCAACACTGTCCCAAAGATAGAATTTATAGGGGCAGTACTGGACTCGACACAGGCCAGGGCATACATCCCAGAAGCCAGGTTTTGGTCCCTGGCTGACATCATACGGGGTCTCAGTTCCCCACCACCACAGCAAGGAATTGCCTGAAGCTCCAGGACACCTGGCAGCTTGTATCTATGTAGTACAGCATGCCAGACTCAGACTTCAACTACTTCAGTAGTGGCTAGCGTCAGTGTATCGGCCAGTCTGGGACAGTTTGGACAGGATTATAACCCTGCCTCACCTGGTACTCAACTCCCTCCTGTGGTGGCTCGACCCACAGGTAGTAGAGCCAGGGGTCCCCTTCACCATCCCTCTCCTTAGTGACAGATGCATCAGACTTGGGCTGGGGGGCACGTTTGGGAGATCTCAGAACACAAGGCTTCTGGTCTCAGGCGGATCTCGCTCTACACATCAATGTCAGAGAACTGAGAGTGGCGCGCCTGGCATGCCAGACTTTCAGAGCCCACCTAGCAGGGAGATGTGTATCAGTCCTGCCAGACAACACCACGACAATGTTTTATATCAACAAACAGGGGGGTCCACACTCCTCTCTCCTGTGCCAGGAAGCCCTTATGCTGTGGGACTTCTGTGTAGAGCACTCAATACGCCTGCAAGCATCGTACCTCGCTGAAATACAGAATGAGCTGGCGGACCATCTCAGCAGGTTGTTTCATGGCCACTAGTGATCCCTTCACCCAGATATAGTAAAATCAATTTTCCATCGGTGGGGCTTTCCCCAAATAGACCTGTTCGCTATGTGACACAACAGGAAGTGTCATTGATTCTGCTCCTTCCTGTGTCACAGCCCGGGCTCCATCGCAGCCGCATTCTTCCTCCCATGGGGAGGCCGTCTCCTATATGCATTTCCACCTGTCCTTCTCGTTCACAAGGCACTACTCAAGATTTGGGGGGACCGAGCTTTGGTGATATTGATAGCTCCAGCCTGGCCCCGCCAGCACTGGTACACATTACACCTGGAAATGTCCGTGGAAACCCCGGTCACCCTGCCACTCTTCCCGGACCTAATAACGCAGGATCACGGCCGCCTCCAACATCTGAACCTCGAGTTGCTCCACCTCACAGCGTGGAAGCTCCATGGCTGAACGCAGGGGAGCTCTCCTGCTCTGATCAAGACAAACAAGTTCTCCTTGGCAGCAGAAAACCTTCCACAGGAGTTATCTACCTTGCCAAGTGGAAGAGATTTTCCATCTGGTTGGAGCAGCACCTCCCATCCCCGATGCTTGCCTCGGTGCCACTTACACTGGGCTATCTTCTCCATCTTAAGCAGCAGGAGCTGTCCATGTCGCCAATAAGAGTTCACTTGGCCACCATCTCTGCTTTCCACCCAGGCACAGAGGGCTGCTTGGTCTTTGCAAATCCAATGGTCAGCCATTTCCTTAAGGGTCTCAACAGGTTATACCCGCAGGTCTGACAGGCTATCCCGGCTTGGGACCTCAAACTAGTCCTTTCCAGACTTACGGGATCATCATTTGAGCCCTTGGCGACGTGCTGCCATCTCTGTCTCTCATACAACGTGGCATTTCTGGTAGTGATAACCTTAGCTATAAGGGTGTCCGAGCTCAGGGCCCTAACATCAGAGCCCCCTTACACTGTATTCCATAAGGACAAGGTTCAACTCAGGCCTCACCTGGCTTTTCTCCCAAAGGTTGTTTCCCAATTTCACATCAACCTGGACATCTTCCTCCCTGTATTCTACCCTAAGCCAAATTCCAGCACCAGGGAGCAGAGACTTCACTCATTGGATGTTCGAAGAGCTAACTAGCCTGCCATATTGAGAGAACGAAACCATTCTGAAGGTCTATCCAGTTATTCGTGGCCGTGGTGGACAGAATGAAATGTCTTCCTGTCTTCTCCCTCCTTTTTATCATGAAAGTTGAACTTACAAATGTAGAATTATGTACAAAAAATACCCTGCATTCAAAAATAAAACAATGTAAAACTTTAGAGCCTACAAGTGCCATCAGTCCTACTTGTTCAGCCAGTCGCTCAGAAAAACAAGTTTGTTTACATTTGCAGAAGATAATGCTGTCGCTTAATTACAATGTCACCTGAAAGTGAGAACAGGTGTTCACATGGCACTGTTGTAGCTGACCTCGCAAGATATTTACATGCCAGATGCGCTAAAGGTTCATATGTCCCTTGCTGCTTCAACCATCATTCCAGAGGACATGCGTCCATGCTGATGACAGGTTCTGCTCGATAACGATCCAAAGCAGTGTGGACCAATGCATGTTCATTTTCATCATCTGAGTCAGATGCCACCACCAGAAGGTTGATTATCGTTTTTGGTGGTTTGGGTTCTGTAGTTTCTGCATCAGAGTGTTGCTCTTTTAAGATTTGTCAAAGCATGCTCCACACCTCATCCCTTTCAGATTTTGGAAGCCACTTCAGATTCTTAAATCTTGGGTCGAGGACTGTAGCTATCTTTAGAAATTTCACATTTGTTTCTTCTTTGCATTGTGTCAAATTTGCAGTGAAAGTATTCTTAAAATGAACAACCTATGCTGGGTCATCATCTGAGACTGCTATAACATGAAATATATGACAGAATGCGGGTAAAACAGAGCAGTAGACATACAATTCTCCCTCAGGGAGTTCAGTCTCAAATTTAAAGAATGCATTATTTTTTTAATGAGCGTCATCAGCATGGAAGCATGTCCTCTGGAATGATGGCCGAAGCATGAAGGGGTATATGAATCTTCAGCGCATCTGGAACGTAACTGTCTTGCGACGCCAGCTACAACAATGCCATGCAAATGCCTGTTCTCACTTTCAGGTGACATTGTAATTAAGAAGTGGGCAGCATTATCGCCCATAAATGTAAACAAACTTGTTTCTCTTTGCGGTTGGCTGAATGAGAAGTAGGACTGAGTGGACTTGTAGGCTCTAAAGTTTTACACTGTTTTGTTTTTGAGTGCAGTTATGTAACAAAAAGTACTACATTTGAAGTTGCACGTTCATGATAAAGAGATTGCACTACAGTACTTGTATTAGGTGAATTTAAAAATACTTTTATCATTTTTAAGTGCAAATATTTGTAATAAAAATAATATAAAGTGAGCACTGTACACTTTGTATTCTGTGTGGTAATTGAAATCAGTATATTTGAAAATATAGAAAAATATCAAAAATATTTAATAAATTTCAGTTGGTATTCTATTGGTTAACAGTGAGATTAATCACGATTAATTTTTTTGAGTTAATCGTGTGAGTTAACTGCGATTAATTGGCAGCCCTATTTGCTGTCCTTCTAGTTTTGTAATAAAAACATTGTGCAGTGCCAAATCAAATGCCTTACAGCAGCAGTTCTCAAACTGTTGGTCAGGACCCCAAAGTGGGTCGCGACCCCATTTTAATGGGGTCACCAGTGCTGGCTTAGACTTACTGGGGCCCGGTCCAAAACCTGAGCCCCACCGCCCGGGGCCGAAGCCTGAGGGCTTCATCCAGGGATGCCGAGGCTTAGATTACAGGCCCCCTATCTGGGGCTGAAGCCCTTGGGCTTCTGCTTTGTTCCCCCTGCCCAGGGCAGTGGTACTTGGGCTTTGTCCCCCCCGCCCACTCCCCACCCAGGGCAGTGGGGCTTGGTTAAGCTCAGGCTTCGATCCCCCCTCCTGGGGTCATGTAGTAATTTTTGTTGTCAGAAGGGGGTTGCAGTGCAATGAAGTTTGAGGACCCCTGCCTTGCAGAAGTCTAGGTGTATTACCTCAGCACTTCTACTTTTATCAACCAAACTTGTAATCTCATCAAAAAAGATATCAGGTTAGTTTGACAGGATTTATTTTCCATAAACCCATGTCGATTGGCATTAATTATATTAACCACCATTAAATCTTTATTCATTGAGTTCCATATCAGCTGCTCCATTATCTTTCCCGGGATTGATGTCACTCCAAGGATTATCTATCCTAACTAACTCCCTCCTACATTACCATGCACTAGGGCCCAATCATGTGAGGTGCTGAGTGCCTTCAATTCCTCCTGGAGTCACTTTCCAGCACCTTGCAGGATGAAGCCTGGAAGCTGCCCCAAGTCAGAGGCGAATGGCCCTAGAAGCACCTCTGCTCTGAGAAGTGACCCAGAAGAGTGCTTATGTTGTAACAATATTCAAAAAGGAGAGGTAACTATTGGTCAGTTGGCCAGACATCAGTCCCGGGCAAAATAATGGAAAAACTGATTCAGGATTCAATTTATAAAGAATTAAAGGCTGGCAATATTATTAATGCCACTCAGCTTGGTTTTATGAAAAATAGGTCTTGTAAAACAAACCCAATTTCTGTTTTTCATAAGATTACAAGTTTGGTGGATAAAGGTAACTCTGTAGATGTATTTTTCAGAGTAGTGGCCGTGTTAGTTTGTATCCACAAAAAGAAAAGGAATACTTCATAGAATCATAGAATATCAGAGTTGGAAGGGAGGTCATCTAGTCCAACCCCCTGCTCAAAGCAGGACCAATCCCCAACTAAATCATCCCAGCCAGGGCTTTGTCAAGCCTGACCTTAAAAACCTCTAAGGGAGGGGATTCCACCACCTCCCTAGGTAACGCATTCCAGTGTTCCACCACCCTCCTAGTGAAAATTTTTTTCCTAATATCCAACCTAAACCCCCCCCACTCCATCTTGAGACCATTACTCCTCGTTCTGTCATCTGCTACCACTGAGAACAGTCTAGATCCATCCTCTTTGGAACCCCCTTTCAGGTAGTTGAAAGCAGCTATCAAATCCCCCCTCATTCTTCTCTTCCGCAGACTAAACAATCCCAGTTCCCTCAGCCTCTCCTCATAAGTCATGCGTTCCAGACCCCTAATCATTTTTGTTGCCCTCCGCTGGACGCTTTCCAATTTTTCCACATCTTTCTTGTGGTGTGGGGCCCAAAACTGGACACAGTACTCCAGATGAGGCCTCACCAATGTCGAATAGAGGGGAATGATCACGTCCCCCGATCTGCTGGCAATGCCCCAACTTATACATCCCAAAATGCCATTGGCCTTCTTGGCAACAAGGGCACACTGTTGACTCCTATCCAGCTTCTCGTCCACTGTAACCCCTAGGTCCTTTTCTGCAGAACTGCTGCCTAGCCATTCGGTCCCTAGTCTGTAGCGGTGCATGGGATTCTTCCTTCTAAGTGCAGGACTCTGTACTTGTCCTTGTTGAACCTCATCAGATTACTTTTGGCCCAGTCCTCCAATTTGTCTAGGTCACTCTGGACCCTGTCCCTACCCTCCAGTGTATCTACCTCTCCCCCCAAGCTTTTGTCATCTGCGAACTTGCTGAGAGTGCAATTAATCCCATCATCCAGATCATTTATAAAGATGTTGAACAAAACTGGCCCCAGGACCGACCCCTGGGGACTCCACTTGATACCGCCTGCCAACTAGACATGGAACCATTGATCACTACCCGTTGAGCCCGACAATCTAGCCAGCTTTCTATCCACCTTATAGTCCATTCATCCAGCCCATACTTCTTTAACTTGCTGGCAAGAATACTGTGGGAGACAGTGTCAAAAGCTTTGCTAAAGTCAAGGAACAACACGTCCACCGCTTTCCCCTCATCCACAGAGCCAGTTATCTCGTCATAGAAGGCAATTAGATTAGTCAGGCACTACATTAGCCTTTTTCCAGTCATCTGGGACCGCCCCCGATGGCCATGAGTTTTCAAAGATAACGGCCAATGGCTTTGCAATCACATCTGTCAACTCCTTTAGCACTCTCGGATGGAGCGCATCCGGCCCCATGGACTTGTGCTTGTCCAGCTTTTCTAAATAGTCCTGAACCACTTCTTTCTCCACAGAGGGCTGGCCACCTCCTCCCTATGCTGTGCTGCCCAGTGCAGTAGTGTGGGAGCTGACCTTGTTCGTGAAGACAGAGGCAAAAAAAACGTTGAGTACATTAGCTTTTTCCACATCCCCTGTCACTAGGTTGCCTCCCTCTTTCAGTAAGTGGCCCACACTTTCCTTGGCTTTCTTCTTGTTGCCAGCATACCTGAAGAAACCCTTCTTGTTACTCTTAACATCTCTCGTTAGCTGCAACTCCAGGTGTGAGTTAGCCTTCCTGATTTCATTCCTACATGCCCGAGCAATATTTTTATACTCATCCCTGGTCATTTGTCCAATCTTCCACTTCTTGTAAGCCTCTTTTTTGTGCTTAAGATCAGCAAGGATTTCACTGTTAAGCCAAGCTGGTCGCCTGCCATATTTCTATTCTTTCTACACATCGGGATGCTTTGTCCCTGTAACCTCAATAAGGATTCTTTAAAATACAGCCAGCTCTCCTGGACTCCTTTCCCCCTCATGTTATTCTCCCAGGGGATCCTGACCATCAGTTCCCGGAGGGAGTCAGTCTGCTTTTCTGAAGTCCAGGGTCCGTATTCTGCTGCTTTCCTTTCTTCCTTGTGTCGGGATCCTGAACTCAACCATCTCATGGTCACTGCCTTCCAGGTTCCCATCCATTTTTGCTTCCCCTACTAATTCTTCCCGGTTTGTGAGCAGCAGGTCAAGAAGAGCTCTGCCCCTAGCTGGTTCCTCCAGCACTTGCACCAGGAAATTGTCCCCTACACTTTCCAAAAACTTCCTGGATTGTCTGTGCACCACTGTATTGCTCTCCCAGCAGATATCAGGATGATTGAAGTCGCCCATGAGAACCAGGGCGTGCGATCTAGTAGCTTCTGCGAGTTGCTGGAAGAAAGCCTCGTCCACCTCATCCCCCTGGTCCGGTTGTCTATACCAGACTCCCACCATGACATCACCCTTGTTCCTCATGCTTTTAAACTTAATCCAGAGGCTGTCAGGTTTTTCTGCAGTTTCATACTTGAGCTCTGAGCAGTCATACTGCTCCATTACATACAGTGCAACTCCCCCACCTTTTCTGGCCTCCCTGTCCTTCCTGAGCAGTTTATACCCATCCATGACAGTACTCCAGTCATGCGAGTTATCCCACCAAGTCTCTGTTATTCCAATCACGTCATAATTCCTTGACATCACCAGGACCTCCAGTTCTCCCTGCTTGTTTCCAAGGCTTTGTGCATTTGTATATAGGCACTTGAGATAACCCGCTGATCGCCCCTCATTCTCAGTATGAGGCAGGAGCCCTCTCCTTTCACACGCTCCTGCTCGTGCTTCCTCCCGGTATCCCGCTTCCCCACCTACCTCAGGGCTTTGGTCTCCTTCCCCCCAGTGAACCTAGTTTAAAGCCCTCCTCACTAGGTTAGCCAGCCTGCTCGCGAAGATGCTCTTCCCTCTCTTCGTTAGGTGGAGCCCGTCTCTGCCTAGTACTCCTCCTTCTTGGAACACCATCCCATGGTCGAAGAACCCAAAGCCTTCTCTCCGACACCACCTGCGTAGCCATTCATTGACTTCCACGATTCGATGATCCCTACTCCGGCCTTTTCCTTCCACGGGGAGGATGGACGAGAACACCACTTGTGCCTCATACTCCTTTATCCTCCTTCCCAGAGCCACGTAGTCTGCTGTGATCCGCTCAAGGTCATTCTTAGCAGTATCATTGGTGCCCACGTGGAAAAGCAGGAAGGGGTAGCGGTCTGAGGGCTTGATGAGCCTCGGCAGACTCTCCGTCCCATCGCGAATCTTAGCCCCTGGCAAGCAGCAGACTTCTCTGTTTTCCCGGTCAGGGCGGCAGATAGATGACTCAGTCCCCCTGAGGAGAGAGTCCCCGACCACCACCACCCGCCTCCTTCTCTTGGGAGTGGTGGTCGTGGAACCCCCAACGTTAGGACAGTGCATCTCATGCCTTTCAACTGGCGGAGTCTCCTTCTGTTCCCTTCCCCCAGATGTATCATCTGGGCCAATCCCCGCAATGGTACCTGTGGAGAGAACATGAAAACGGTTACTTACCTGTATCTGCAGGTAGAAGCAGGAAGGGGTAGCGATCCGAGGGCTTGATGAGTCTCGGCAGTCTCTCCGTCACATCGTGAATCCTAGCTCCTGGCAAGCAGCAGACTTCTCAGTTTTCCCAGTCGGCGCGGCAGATAGATGACTCAGTCCCCCTGAGGAGAGAGTCCCCAACCACCACCACCCGCCTTCTTCTCTTGGGAGCGGTGGTCCTGGAACCCCCATCCCTAGGACAGTGCATCTCATGCTTTCCAATTGGCGGCGTCTCCTTCTGTTCCCTTCCCTCAGACGTATCATCTAGTCCACTCTCCGCATTAGTACCTGTGGAGAGAACATGAAAACGGTTGCTTACCTGTATCTGCATTGCTGGTACATGGACGCTCCCCTTTCTTCTTCTGGAGGTCACATGCTGCCAAATTTCTTCACCGGCCTTCTGTCCCTGCTGTGCAGCCTGCTCTGAATCTTCAGAACATTGTGTCCGTAGAAGCATATCCTGACATCTGTCCAGGAAATCTTCAGTTTCCCTTATGCAACGCAGAGTCGATACTTGTTTCTCCAGACCTTGAACCTTCTCTTCCAATATGGAGACCAGCTTGCACTTTGTACAGACAAAGTCGCTTCTGTCCTGTGGAAGAAAGACAAACATGGCACATCCAGTGCAGGTCACAACAGCTGAATGCTTCCCATCCATATTACCTTCCTTCTACAGGCTTCCTCAGGAGTTGTAGTAACTACTCAGAGAAGCTGGCAGGATGTAAACCTCAGTGGGCCCTCCCCAGGCGAACTCCCAGGCAAACTCCCTCTGTTAGCCTCTCTGCTGTTCGCACTCAGCTGGTTCACCGCTGACTGGCTTTTTATAGCAGTCAGGCCCACTCAAGGCTCACCTGGAACAAAGCACTCCCAATTCACACTTTTCAAACAATCAATCAAGCACACGGTCAAACTTCATCACGGTCCGATGAATGCATCCAATGAAGTGAGCTGTAGCTCACGAAAGCTTGTGCTCAAATAAATTTGTTAGTCTCTAAGGTTCCACAAGTCCTCCTTTTCTTTCTGTAGATGTAATATACTTAGACTTTTGTAAGGGTTTAACTTTGTACAGCATGATTATACCATACAATATCAATAGAGCACACACAAAATGAATTAAGAACGGCTAACTGACAGGTCTCAAAAAGTAGTTGTCAGTGCAAAATCATCCTCATATGGAGGGCGGGGGAAGTTTCTAATGGGGTTCCACAGAGATCAATTTCAGGCCTGACACTGTTCAATATTTTTATTCATGATCTCAGTGTAAATATTAACCCATGACTGATAGAACTGTGGATGACACACACATTGGCAGAGTGATAAATGGTAGCGACAGCACAGTCTTGCAGAGTGACTTGGATCAGTTGGTAAGCTTGGCCCATTCAAACAAAATGTGTTCTAATGCAGCCAAATCCAAGGACCATACCTACAGATTGTACTCTGGAAAGCACTGACACTGAAGGATCTAGGGATCATAGTGAACAAGCAACGTGAGCTCCCAGTATGATGCTGTGGCCCAAAGGGCTAATGCCATTCTTGGGTGTATAAATAGGGGAGTAGGAGTTGGGAGGAGATTTTACCTCTGTAGACAGCATTGCTGGGACTGATACTGGATACTGTGTCCAGTTCTGATGTACTGACTTCAAAAAGGAAGTTGACAAATTGGAAGGGGCACTGAAAAGAGCTACAAGAATGATTCAAGGTCTGGAAAACCTGCCCTCACTGAGAGACTAACGCAGCACAATCTATTTAGCGTAACCAAGAGAAGGCTATGAGGTGACTTGATCACAGTCTACAATTACCTAAATGGAGAAGAGATCCTGATAATAGAGGGTGTCAAGCCGTCTAGAATAGCTCAGGAGTGTAAGTGCCAATGTTACCAACCAAGTAACAAGTTTGAACTCCTAAAGCACTAAACAGCCGTAACATGGAGTTACAGACAGTCCCCTTGGGCACTCCAGTCTCTTGCCACCCAGCAAGCTGGACTTAATGATAGATGGTCCCTTACACCAAAACTCTCAACAATATTCAAGTTGCTCGCAGTCCCAAAGGACCAGTCACTTACGCCAGGTCAATTGTATCTCAGATCTGTTACCAAAGACAACACTTGTAGCCAAGTTTGTCATTAACTAAAGATTCATTAACTAGGAAAAAGAAATGAGAATTATTTACAAGGTTAAAGCAGGTAAACATACACATACAAATGAGTGACAGTGCTACATTTCAAAAAGTAATAGAGACACCTGTAATACACAAGCTCTATATGTCCATTATGGCTAACCCAAGTGAAGCAGCCGGCAGATCCCTTGCTTACGCTTACAAATATTGCTCTCTCCAAATGCCAAGCAGCACAGTGATGCAGTTCCTTCTTCACAGGCATTTTTATTCCTTCCCCCAGCGTTCAAGCTAATGGGATGAGATGATGCAGGTCCCCTCTTCGTGGGTGTGGGGGGGCGGGGGGGCAGAGCAACCAACAGAGTCTTTGTCCTTTGATGTTTTACAATGGCTCATTTGGTTTCAGTGGGCCTTCTTGTGTGTAGGACCAACAGTTTACACTAATTAATGCTGCTTTTCTGTTTGGTGAGTCACATAATTACAGAGGTTTACAATGCAAACACTCAGTATAGCTTCATACCATGGGCTAAAGATGTTATAAGTGAGATCAATACATGCAGCATCCTACAAGTATTTCATCAAGTCTAAGCACTAAACATATTTTTAGCAACTTAACATCTGTTTTAACAATGCTAACACACAGGTGAGCCAGACCGGTTTCCAGCTATGCTTTTGTCAGAGTTCAGTGAGGCCTAGGGGCCTTGGCATGAGCTGGCATCAGGTCTGCCAGCGGCACAGTGGGTTTTTCTATCTAGCAGACAAAGGGATAACATGATCCAATGCCTGGAAGCTAGATTCAGACTGGAAATAAGGTGCAGTTGTTTACCAGTGAAGATGATTAACTATTGTAACAACTTACCTAAGGATGTGGCAGATCCTCCATCAGTTGGAGTCTTTAAATTAAGAGGTTTCAGAGTAACAGCCGTGTTAGTCTGTATTCGCAAAAAGAAAAGGAGTACTTGTGGCACCTTAGAGACAGCTTATGCTCAAATAAATTGGTTAGTCTCTAAGGTGCCACAAGTACTCCTTTTCTTTTTTTAAATTAAGACTCTCTCTCTCTTTTTAAAAGATTGTGCTGTCGCTCACCCAGAAGCTCTTTGCTGGATAGATGAATCACTGGGTGAGGCTCTTGGGCCTGTGTTATACAAGAGGTCAGACTAGATGATTATCACATAGTCCCATCTGCTCCCTTTGTTCCTGTTCTCATGCAGCGAAGCATCTTTGGTGGAAATCCCATGCCCAGGCTGACTTCATCAATTACAAATTCATTCTTTCCTCTTTCAGTTCTGCCATCTTCCTAGCTAAACAATTCTACATTTCCAATTTAA
Source organism: Natator depressus (assembly GCF_965152275.1). Taxonomy (NCBI): domain Eukaryota; kingdom Metazoa; phylum Chordata; order Testudines; family Cheloniidae; genus Natator; species Natator depressus. Next base: position 216,891 of record NC_134238.1, read on the forward strand.
TTGAGTCCCATGCCCAAAATTCCAGCCATCTTTCCACCACTTTTAACTCATTCCTCAAACCCTCCCGTACTTGTGCCTCTGCTTCTCTCTCTGTTCAGGTTCTTGCCAATTTCTTCCAAAAGAAAACTGACCGAATACCACATGACTTTCTCTCTTACCTTGGCTTTCCTTTCTACACCTCTTTCTTCTTCCAAGTCTCAGATTTCCCTAGCTTACAGGTATGGTCTGAGACCTGTCAGTTAGCCAGTTTTTAATACATTTTGTGTGCCCTGTTGATTTTGTACCATTCTGTTTTTTTAAACAAAATGTTGTGTTACCATATCTCATGCTGGAAGTGCTACAAGGTTTCAGAGCTGTGGACTGTGAGTTGGGAGACCCGTATTCTGTTCCTGGCTCTGTCACCTCCCTGGTGTGACCTTGGGGAAGTCACTTCCCTTCTCTGTGCCACTGTTTCCCCTCCCAGCACTGGTTTATTTAGTATAAATCCAGGGCAGGGACCATCTCTCTCTAGTGTCTAAGCAGCACCCAGAGCTGTAGGGCCTTGATCTCAGCTGGGGCTTCTAGGCACATCTCTAATGCAGATGCTGCTGCTAAGAAAGGTCTGGAGAGGCTCTGGGGCCCAGAGCAGTGAGCCTGTCTGGTTCTGTAGGGGGGAGAGCCGCTGCAGGCATTACATGATTGAGATGCAGCCCAATGCACGCTATGTGATCCTGGGGGAGGACCGAGCTCACACCTCGCTCACCGCGCTGGTCCAATACCATCGAACTGTGGGAATCCAGCCCTTCATGGAGACGTTGACTGTGCCCTGTGAGCAGGTGGGTGTTGGGGACTCCAGTTGTGCCTTATGGGCAAAGGGTGGGTGGGGGTGCTCAGACTATTCCCTCTGAGCTAATGGAATTGTCCCGACGGTTGTATTGCTTTGTGTTCCCATAGGAAATGTCCAGTACTTTACCAACTGGTCAGGCAGCCCAGACCCCTCCTACCTTTATTCACTCGGAAGCTCTAGCAGATAGGCCAGTGGTTCTTGATCCACGGCCCAGTCAGCATACAGCTGCGGCCCATGTGACATCCTCAAGGCCATATGAGTAGTAGATATATTGTGTGGCTGCGGCCCACACAATACACAGAAAGCTGCATATGCAGCCCACAATGGTAAATAGGTTGAGAACCAGCAACACAGGTTACTATTTTGATGGGGGAGAGGAATGCTCCCATTGCATCCCTGGCCATCCCAGGGCAGCTCTACGAGCCAGGCATTATGTCCCTGCCCCCCAGTTACCATCCTGGGGAGTGCCTCTCACAGCTGCATTGCATCCCAAGCCCCTCATTGATGTTCTGCAGGCAGGGACACTCCCATAGCTGGGCACTCCTGGAGGTGTCCTGGGGACTCCTGCATCTGGGCATTTTACTTCTGGCTGCTGACTTGGAGACTCCTGCAGCTAGCTGTGGATCTCTGTCTCTTCTGAATTCTGCCCTTTTTCCTTCAGAGAGGTGATGGGGACTCTGATTATGAGGAGCTGAAATTCCACACCCTGGCCCCATGGCCAGCAGATGGGGAGAAACAGCCTCAAAGGGAACAGGCTGGTCTTAATGGGGCACCTGTTGTCAGCCACATCCAGCATGCAGGAACAACTGCTGTTCTCAAGCACATGCTGTTCAGGAAATCAAAGAAATGCCAAGAGCAGCAGCTGAGCCCAGACGAGGAGGGGGCGGAGCCAAGCCCATGTGAGGCTGGGGTGGCCAGACGGGCCATTCCTCGCCTCTACCCCTCCATACGGTTGGCAATGTGGGAAATCCAGCAGGTAAGAAGGCTGGCGGGTTCTGTCCATCCACCCTGTATCTGTTGGCCACCGAAGCAAACCCTGTCTGTCCAGGGTGTCTGTAGGTGAGTTAGAAGCTCTTTGCCTGGGGACCAAGTGGGGAAGAGGGCTCCTTACAAGTAGAAGGCAGTGTTCTCCTCCCTGTTGCAGGTTTTCCAGGCTTCTCATTTTCCGTGCCCTGTGGTTATGTGGTCTCTGGATCAAGGATGTATTCACTGGGAACTACAAGGTTTCAGGCTTCCTCACTCCTGGAGAGCAGATGGTGTGAGCGCCTCTGGGCATGAACAGCACAGGGCCCTGCAGGGCTTTGGTGGGGAGGTCCCCAGTGTGGGATGGCAGAGGGGGTTGTGTGTGTGTGTGATGAGGGGGGCTGACATTGTGCCTCTGCTTTGCCCTGCAGTTTTCTTCCCACCCCTCGACTGGCTCCTATGCTGAGCTGCAACTGAAGCCCCAGCACTGAAGGCAGCGGGGCCCACAGCAAGAGTGACATGGTAAGAGCGGGGCCCCTGCAGCAGGACAGGTGGTAGATGCAGCTTCCCTAGGGAAGTCAGAGGAACAGAGGAGCCATTTCATCTTATTGCACCTGTGGCTGCTTGGAGAGTCTCCCTGGGCCAGCACCTGTACAGATTTTGGAGTGGAGGGTAAAATGGGAGAGCAGCTGCCAGCAGAAGCTAGGGGGGCTTCTGGGGGCCTGCACCACAGGGAGATCAGGGAAGGGGGGGAAAGCTGCATTTTCAGCTTAGGCTTTTGTTATTTCAGTGGCACTGGGGTGAGCAGAGTGCTTCAAAGGCAATAACTATGTCCTGCCCTGGGGAGCTCCGTCTGTTAAAGGCCACAACATATGACAACAGCTGGGCATGGGGAGCAGGAGAGAATGGGGTTACGGCAAGTTAATCTGTGCTCTGCTTTATTCAGCTGCTTATACAGCTTGTGGGTCTGAGGGGGGACCCAGGAGCAGGTAGTGCCCGTGGGGAGACACTGAGCAGGTAGCACTGGGGGTGCAGCTGGGGTAGTGAGGAGAGAGAAAAGCAGGGGGCAGAGCTGTGCAGGTGAGGTGGAAGAGCTGGGACTTGATGTAGGAGGAAAGAGCAGCCAATGATGGGGTTTGAGCAAGGCTGACATAGTCTAAGCAGCAGGAGAGGGAGGGTATTGTAGCTGAAGTATGTGGGATGGATGAGAGAGGGCACTGGGGAGGCGGTGACCTCTGATACAGGCTGGCCAGACAGGAAGGCTGTTCCAGGGGTCAAGAGCTGCAGCAGAGTGGCAGGATTGGAGGGAGGCATAGAGGGAAAAATCAGTGCTGGAGAAAAGGCAGGGTTCTGGAGGCAAAGCCTTTGAACAAGGACAGTGAGTGGCCACTGGCTCCTATAACGAATGCAAGTGTGTGGAGCTGAAATCCAGGGTTACTGAGACTTCTGGGAGCTGGAGACTCAGAGGATAAAGACTGAATTAGCAGCAGCTCAGGCCAGTGTTCGCTGCCTCCACGGGGCACAGCTGGTTCTTGATGGGTGGTGGGGACAGGCTTCTCTGCTTGAGTGTCAGCCTATGATGGTAGCTGCAGTGCTGGGGGATTCATAGATCATAAGGACAGAAGGGACTGTTAGATCATCTAGGCTGGCCTCCTGTACAGAAGAGGTCAGAGAATTTTAAGCAGCTACTCCTGTATTGGGCCCAATAACTTTGTTTGACTAATGCATATCTAATGGATGTACAGGCAGTGGGTGAGAGCCATGTCCCACCTGGCTGGTGAGAACCAGTGGAGAGGTGTTGATGTCACTGTTGTGAATCATTGACAGTCATCTCCTAAGAGAAGGCAAGGAGCTGGCTTCTCTCAGCAAGTTAGACCCTGCTGTAGAAACCATCCCTTAGAATAGACAGTCTGCCCAACCATGTCCCAAATCTCCCCTGTTGGGGCAAGATTGTTGAGGAGGTTGTGGTAAAGCATCTCCAGTAATATCTGGATTGTTCAGGTCTCTGACTCCCATCAGGTCAGCGTCGAACTGGTGATGGATGAGCGTCAGGTGTCCGAGCTGATTTTATCTGCTGCCTGTGACACCACTGGCCACAAGGCTTTGCTGATCTGTCTGAAGCTCCTAGCAAGAGTTGTCAGGGTGTTCAAGTGGCTCTGCTCCCTTCTTTTGAGAGATTGTGGTGATTAGTGTTGGGCAGGGGTCCTATCTTGTCACCCTGTGACATACCAGAGTACAATCCAGACCAGTGAATAGCTGTGTCACCTCTGCCCTGTAACCTGGGGTGCCCCTTACAGTACTTTGCTGCTGTAACCTCCAGCATGGACTGCTCACAGCCTCCAGCATGTAAATCACTCTCAGCCACATCTGTGTGCTCCAGCCAGCCAGACATACCTTGGCTCTTACCAGCCTTAAAGTCACCGCAGGGTGATTCCAACACATTCCCAGCCCCAGATTTCCCCCCAGACACACACGTTCTGTCTTGCCCAGCCCTGTCCTGGACAGTACGAATATATTCAGTCTGTTATTCCTTTAAGGGAATAACATGCACACAACTTGCTATCCCAAATGGGGTTACCCAGACACTTCAACTTGAACACACTAGCTTAGATAAAACAATAGAACAAGTTTATTTACTACAAAGAGAGATTTTAAGTGAGTGCAAGTAATAAGGCATAAAAATCAGAAGTGGTTGCAAGAAAAATAAATATATAATGCTTACTGTCGCCTAACTTAACAGTGCCTACGTTAGATTCCCAGCAAAGTTCTCTCACCACGTGCTTTCAATAGTCTTCCTAACCAAACTCTGCCGGTCTGGACCCCTCCCCCAGTCCAATGGCTGCGTCCTTTGCCTCTTCAGGTACAGTGAATGTGATGGACAGGGAGAGAGAAGGTTGCCTTGGGGTGTTTGTCCCTCCTTTTTATGGTTCCAGTCCCCCTCTTGAAAAACATTTCCAGCTGAGAACCAGGAGCCAAAGAGTCTACGTGGAAGGATGTTCCTTGCTGTTTTTTTCACCTGTTTGAACTTCCTTTGTCTTCCCTTCCTGCTTGATGACTCTGCTTACAGTTTAAATGCATATTAAGCAAAGCCAACTTCTGTTTAGGCAGGGCTGTGAGGTTTGGAACATGTGTTAATAACACCATACAGGGGAATCTTATAACTTCATAGACAGTGTTTCCACACATATTTTACCAGGACAATACTGGCCAGCAAATTATGAGTTTTCAAATAATACTTTATGAAGCATACGTTTGACAGATGATATTACAATAGTGTTTAGGATGTGAATACAGGGGTATATTCGGTCCGACACCGCTATTGTTCAATATGTGTATGGGATCATCAGGGAGAGGTGAGCAAGTGCATGTTGCAGCGACCTCAGGCTGAGGACTCCTAGCTCTGTATTTCCATCTCTCCCAGCCTCCGATGTAGGGGAGTGATTTACTCAGTGTCTCCAGGAGACTAGGTTGTCGACCAGGGCAGCTGTCTGCAACTCAGCACAGGAGAGACTGAGATTACAAGGAAGGCAGCCAGAAGGAGTGGTAGAGAGTATGTTGGCTCCCAGATGAACAGGATCCCTCCATCACTGCCCAGGCTTGTAACCTGGGGTCTTTTTGGATCCCCAGTTGCTCTAGATTTTTATGGGTTTCAGAGTAACAGCCGTGTTAGTCTGTATTCGCAAAAAGAAAAGGAGTACTTGTGGCACCTTAGAGACTAACCAATTTATTTGAGCATGAGCTTTTTTAGTTGGCGGCAGCAGTTGAGCACTTGCCAAAGAGATTGCATCTGATTCCTTTGGGATACAGAGATCTCTCCAGGTATTTGTGATGTCAAGGTTGGATCATTGCAGTGGGCTCTACATGGGGCTGCACCTTCAGTCCTCCAGGAACTGCAGCTACTTAAACAGTGTTCCCTACAGAGCACATTTCTGCCTATGTTGCAGGTTTTTCATGGTTTAGGTCTCAAGAGGCACCTCTCTCCCCATGGACACTGCAGCAGCTGAGACCATGCACAATTCTGAAGCTAAACAGGAGGAGGTGGGGAGGAGCTCCTGGACTTTGGAACATTCTCCCTGTCCCCAAATCTTGAGTCTGGATTTGGTGATGTTCAGTCCATGGTATAAGACCCACCCACTCTTCTTGGCTTTTCTGTGTGTGTATTGGGCGGTGGAGATCTGTTGGCAACTGAGAGGCTCTTCAGGAGTTCTTGTGAAGATTTCAGTTCTGTTGTTTATTGCTGTGCTTTGTGTCTTGCACCTGCAGTCAGATGTACTTGAAACAAAACTACCATGCAATCCGCATTCTGGGTACTTCACAGACCTTTGCTAGCTCACAGTGTGAGAATCGCAGAGCCCTCCCTGCCTTCCCCACCTTCCCTTTACATTCTCCCCTGAGACTTGTTTCCCTGCCTCTCTTACAGACAAACCTGGCTCAGGCCCTGCCCTCCTCTGGTGCTGCAGGGCCCTGCATCACCTGGGAGAAGCATCTGGGGAGAAGGCAGCCTCTTCCACATGCACAGGGCATGGACAAGACACTGGGAGAGAAGAACTTTCTGCAGCTTTTTGTCATGCTCTGCCACTGGGGAGCTGCTGTACAGGCCAGTCTCTGATTCTGGCAGGAGGAGGTGATGGCATGACCAAGAGCTGGGGTCCTTGTGCAAATCTGTATGGAAATCTTGGTGGTGATTTTTCTGATACAGCTGGAGAATGAATGCCCTGTGCTTCGTGTGTTTAGCTATTTGGCTGTGTATGTCTTCTCCCTGTGTGCTGTCCTAGCTCTGCGCAGACAGCTGGCACAGCAGACCTTGAGCAAACCACCCAATGACCACAAGATCCGTTAGGGTGCGAAGACACCTGGCCATGTTTATTGTCAACAAAGCATGGTAATAGCACCTGGCAGACTCTACGAGATACTAAGATGTGTATGCCTGTGATAAGGGACGCAGTTCAGTGAATGGCGGGACTTTCCATTCCCCCCTCAGCTGGTCAAAGATACTCCCTCTGAGATACATCTTTATACCCCGATACAAACAAGTTAGTACTGCCTCTGACATGGTTACTGCCCCCTGATGTGGCTAGTTATCACCCATCACCTTGTACATGTTGGTCCAATCAAAACATCTCTATTACGTACTGACAGGTTTCAGAGTAACAGCCGTGTTAGTCTGTATTCGCAAAAAGAAAAGGAGTACTTGTGGCACCTTAGAGACTAACCAATTTATTTGAGCATAAGCTTTCGTGACCTACAAGCTTGTAGCTCACGAAAGCTTATGCTCAAATAAATCTGTTAGTCTCTAAGGTGCCACAAATCCTCCTTTACCTATTACATACTGTCATCCTGACCTTATCTTTTTAGGAGGGGTTAGTTTGTTCCTGTTATCCTTGAGGAACGTTTTTGTACCATCCTTGATTATCAGGATGTTCTGGTACCACTTAATATCAGGATGTGTTTGTGTAAGTACTCTGTGCTTAGCACTTCTTAGGAATGTGTATTTCTGCAATATCAGCCCTGTTTTGCCACATTCTATGAGCAGGTCCTCCCTCATACCAGGCCTCTAATACAAGTGCGTATGTCTCGGGCTCTCTTCCTGCTACATTTTGGTTAACAAATCTGATCACTCAGGCTGTCTCACAGTATTCCTTTAGCTCACAATTAGAGTGCTGATTTTCAATCTCCCATTTTGAGTTTTATCTGTGCTTTGGCAAGGTCACTGTGGGGGTTTGGACCCGCTGTTCTGGCAGGCCATGGATGTCTGGCGCTGGGGATAGGGAATTAAATTGATTTGTTCCTTTTGCCTTTCTAGCATCAAAACCAGAACTGAGACCCTCACAGAAACAGGAAGGGGCTGCTGCCTCCCCTAAGCCAAAGCCCTCACTTGGGCTACTCCCCCATCTCTGTGCTGGGTTCTAGCCCAAAACAGAGAAAATGAGGGACCTGTTCCTGTCCCCCATGCCTTGGTCTCCATGGAGCAGTAACACTAAGTCTCCAGGCTGCACAATGGTGTCCCCTGACTCATGGCTAGTGAGGAGCTAGTGCTGCACTGTTTACATTTTCTGTCATTTAACACATTGAATGTAATGAGACTTTTTGGAACAGCTTCTCTGATGTTAGGTGGAGGCCATGACCATAGGCGCCAACTCTGTGGGTGCTCCAAGGCTGCAGCACCCATGGGGAAAAATCAGTGGATGCTCTGCACCCACCGGCAGCCAAGATCCCCGCCCCGCCCCACCTCCTCCTCCACCTCCTCCCCTGAGCACGCCGCGTCCCCGCTCCTCCGCCTACCTCCTAGTGCTTGCCGCCGCCAAACAGCTGTAGCAAGCTCCGGGAGGGAGGGGGGAGGAGTGGGAACATGGCACGCTCAGGAGAGGAGGCAGGGCCAGGGCAGGGATTTGGGGAAGGGGTTGGAATGGGGGCAGGGCAGGGGTGGAGTTGGGGTGGGGCCGGGGGCAGAGGAGGGGTCGAGCACCCACCGGTGCCAGTAGAAGTCAGCGCCTATGACCATGACATCTGTGTTCCTATGGTCTTCAGCCATTTCTCTGAGTCCTGGGTGTGGGCAAAGTGCTGTCCAAGAGTCTGCTTAGGGAGCAAGGAAATGGTTAATGATTGGTAACCAGGGCAGAGGTAATATTCACAGCCTCCTTTCAGTGCTAAGGCAACTGTAGTGCGACATTATCCTGCTGTCCTAGCCTGTTGCTTTGACTCTGGCTTCCCTCTCTGTGGATCCCTTCACTGGTGCACCCTTCTCTGTCGCTGCTTGTGTTCGCTGTCAGGGCCCTCCTGGTCAATCCTCATCCTCCCTGTCCTCTCTCATTCGCTATCAAGTTGTTGACACATGGGTGCATGATGCCAGCCTCCACTGCCCACCTGTTAAATATTCAGACGAGCACCTTTATGCTTTCTCCCATGTTGCCTCTCAAGATTGGGAGGCTCTCCCTATAAAAACCCTCAAAGCTACCTCATTATTCACCTTCAGACCCCTTCTCAAAACTCTCCTTTGCCGTGATGCCTAAAAAAACTTGACCGTGATTAGGCTGTGATCTCAGTGGTCCTCTGGCCTATCATGTTGACCAGTAATGTTTCATTGTTTCCTTGTACTCCCGTCAGTCTCTCTATCCATCTATAGTCTCTTGTCTGATACTTAGAACATAAGCGCCTTGTTCCAGGGGCCTTCTGTTTTTTGTTTTTTTTTGTCCTTGTACAGCGCCTAGTACATTGAGTTTCTGGTCCATGACTAAGGCTCCAAGGTGCTACAGCCATCATCCCAAGCCATCAGTAACAATCACCAGCTCCTGCTACTTGACCTAGTGGTAGTTGATAAATTGTATAGTCAGTTGCTTTAACTCACTTTGACTCATTATGAAATATATTCAGAAGACCAAAGAACCATTATCGGTCAGGGTTACTGCTAAAACCAGTAAGAATATACTATGGGGAAAAAAGAGTCAATATGATACTGGTCTCTGGAAGCCATCTCATGCAGTGTTGTTACGTTCACCTTACACAGATGGTGCACTCCCAGAGTTATACGTTTCAGCTGATAGCATTTATAGGATGATTTTACATGTTACACATCTCTTTACATGTCACTAAAATCCACGCCATCAGTTCAACCCAGAACTTGTTGCTCTGTTCCTTCCCTTCTCTTTGTTTTGGATACTCATATTCCAGGTACTGGTTTGTCAGTGTAACTACCTCTTGCTATGGTAAAATAATCATATGTCCTGATCCTGCTAACTTTCATAACTGTTTAAGCCAAAGCTTGCTTACTTACCAATGCAAGGTGTTAGAGGACACTTAGCATAAGAGACCAGAATTATAGTAAAGATATCGGCCATCCAGGTGTGGGAAATCAGTATTTCAAGATTCCCATCATGGATAAGGTCATTCAAGGTTTGATCTGCCTTGTGCATGTCGTGGCTAATATGAATAATGTGCGTGTTTTCTGTCTAGTAATGATTTTAATTTAAACTGAGTGGATTAATTTACATGTTTAAAAAACTGGTTGGTAAGTTTAAACTTCATCTTGGTATTGGGGATCACTTTGGATAATAAATTCATTTTGAAAAACTGGGATAGACAGTATCATAGTGTGTACCACAGTGCTATGTACATGAGAAATAAACCAGAAATTTGGAGTAGTGACATTATAATTGAGGCCTCCATATATAAATTCAGTTTAATTACTTACTACACACTACTGTCCATCCATATTATAGGTCACCCTTTCTGCTTGTTGTGACCATCTGGAAAGCTTCACGAGGCAGGAGTGGCTAGCTTCTGTGTCCCATTGTACTGGCTTGAGCAATCGTGGCCACACACCTGATTTTGTAATGTTAAAAATGTTCCTGGCACAAAAAGCAGTGTGCAGTGCTCTTCAGGTTTGTTTTGCTGTGTGATGCACCAGTAGTTGAGATAGATCCTGTTGTTTCTTGTACATGCTGTCTTTCAGATGATCTCCCTGAATGGACAGTAGTTTATTTATTAAATATTGCTGTATCAGGAACCAGTATTGGTATACATGGAATCAGACACTGAGAAAGATTGTTTTGAATAACATGTGCCTTGATTAGAATGTTGTGTCACTGACCCCAGATTACCTGAGAACAGCCAGACTGAGTCAGACCAATGGTCCATCTAGCCCAGTATCCTGTCTTCCAGCAGTGGCCAATGCCAGGTGCTTCAGAGGGAATGCACAGAACAGGCAATCATTGAGTGATCCATCCCCTGTCACTCCCAACATCTGACAGTCAGAGGCCTAGGGACACACAGAGCATGGGATTGCATCCCCTGACCATCTTGGCTAATAGCCACCGATGGACAGATCCTCCATGAATTTAGCTAATTCTTTTTTGAACCCTGCTTGTAGTTTTGGCCTTCAAAACTTCCCCTGGCAACAAGTTCCACAGGTTGACTGTGCGTTGTGTAAAGAAGTACTTACTTTTGTTTTATTTTAAACCTGCTGCCTGTTAATTTCATTGGGTGACCCCTGGTTCTTGGGTTACGTAAAGGAGTAAATAATACTTTACTTTCTCCACACCATTTATGATTTTATAGATCTCTGTCATGTTCCCCCCGAAGTAGTCTCTTTTCCAGGCTGAAAAGTCCCAATCTCTTTAATCTCTCCTCATAATGGATTACAAATGGTACTAAAGGGGAACTATCTGCACAATTTAACACACTGCCAGTTTACCACTATTTTTGTTATACACTGAGGACAATACCATTTAGCTTTTTATTGCTAATAAGGTCAGGCAATTTCCTTTTTTTAATGTTGCCTAATGAGTTATGGTAGTTAACACATAACTTCGATAAGCAGTACAAATAATTTCTGTGAACCCAGTTTTCTTTTGCCTTCACATTATTTACTGCAATTAGTTCATTAATTTTTACTTCTTCTGGTGATGGTCCCTATGTAAATTCCACCTGTGGGATATGTGCACACATTATGCACTTGAGTTGAGGATTTTTTAGAAAGCAGTGTCCATTAATCTGCATGTGTGTCGTGGCTGTCCTCGGGCTCTGAACCAAGGGTATAAGGGACAGTGCAGACCAATGCCTCTCCTGTTCCTTCTTACCACCACATGGTCTACGATAGAAATCTTTGGTGTCCTCAGCTCCTTCTCCTACTGTGTCATTTCTGTAAATATATTGTAATGTTACGAATTACACCTGATAGGTCACGCACAAGAACTGCCACGAATTATACCTGATAGGTCATGCACAGTTTGAGTCTAGGCTGAGGCACACAAACAAAGTTCACAACTGCAGAGTTTCCAGAGACACTAAGTTTATAACGCTCGAGCGTGGTGCCCCCCTGCTAGTCAGGAGGGGACCCCGAATGCAGGTTATACAGAGATTATATACCTTTTTAGCAAAGCATGTTGCCTTCGTGCATCGGAAACCTTAGCCAATAGACAAACCTTTTTCTTATCTCCCACCTATCCCTGCTAGGTTCATTCCCCGTCCTAAACTGTTATCCCATCTCCCCACCATGGCCTTGAAGCAATGCATCAGTAACTTTTCTTGTCAGGATGGGAGGCCCACAGGAAAAAGGCCAGGAGGCAGGGAGTTAGGAAGAGACAAAGAACGGAAACTGGGGAGTTGAGACAGGCCGGAGGTGGGGCGGGGGGGTTCACAGAAATGCAGTATAGAAGGAACACTCCTCCTGGTGCATGATGTGCTTGCTTTTAGACAATGGTGGGCCCCAAACGAAAATGGAGTCACATATGCTAACTTTTCCTTAACAGTAAATAGTTCTTAGATCCTTTCCACCATTGATGAAGTTCACAGTCCAGTGGGACCTCAATTTTGTTTTTCGCCTCTCACCAATCTTCCCTTTGATCCTCTAGCCGTATGCTCTATGGCCCATTGTCTATGAAAGTGGCCTTTCTAATTGCCATAACATCAGCCAGAAGAGTCGGTGAGTTGAGAGCACTCATGGTGGACCTGCCATTAATAAGAAGAAAAGGTCTTGCTATGCCCCCACCCAAAATTCATCCCTAAAGTATCAGTATTTTTTCCTAAGTCACATGCCTTGGATGAAGAGAAGTGGCTGCATTCTCTGGACATCTGAAGGGCACTGACCTTTAATCTACAAAGAACAAAAGTTATTAGCAAGACACCTAAATTATTTGTTTCCATAGAAGAGAGATCAAGAGGTCAAACTATATCTGAGCAGAGACTTTCAAAATGGATCTCTGGTTGTATTATCCTTTGCTACCAGCTAGCTCACATTTCCCACCCCTTCCCCGGAGGGATGAGGGCTCGTTCCACCAGAGCACAAGCAATCTCTGCCACATATCTGAGAGACATGCCTGTACTAGAGGTATGTAGGGCAGCCACCTGGAGATCCTTGCACTAAGCATCATGCTTTGGTCCAGTCTTCTGCTGCAGATCCAGCTGTGGGGAGAGTAGTATTTCAGTCAGCGACCACTTTTGTGTCCTCGCATCCACTTCCTGTTTGACTATTGTTTGTTAATCTCTTACATGTGGAATACACATAGGGACCACCACTCAAATAAAAAATGGAGGTTACTTATCTGTAACTGCATGTGCTTCAAGATGTGTGGTCCCTATCTGTATTCCTCTGCTCACACTCCAGCCCCTCTGCTGAGGATTATCTGGATTTGTGGCAAGAGGAGGAATTGGAGAGGTGTCTGTCCACAGTGTCCCTTATATCATTGGTTCAGAGCTCAAGGAGAGCTACGGCACCTGTGTGGACCCACAGACATGGCTTGCTAAAAAAAAAATTCTGAACCCAGGCCTATGGTGCACATGCATATCCCATGTGTGGAATACAGAGAGGGACCATGCATCTCAAGGAACCTCCAGATACAGGTATGTAATCTCCATTTGTGTTTGATTAAACAGCTTTGCAATGGTCATGCATATAGTAGCTTATGTACTTGTTTTTCAGTAGCCAGGCCCTTATTCCCATGAACTATGGGTGCTGAATCTGTTTCTGCTGCCTGATGTTCACAATAGTTCATATTTTTTCATATTACCCCTGTTCCAAATAGGCATTCCAGCTTTTAATAATCCTGAAATGTAACCAATAATTCCATCCAGACTTTGGAGTCTCCTATTTTGAAAGATTCCAGATCGTGGGATGATCTCTTGCCTGGCTACTGGGTCATGTGCACATTCCTGATAAGAAACTATTATACTAATTAATAAAGAAGCATACAGTAATGATACATTTGCTTTTACACAATAACCAAATTAAGCCATATTCCAATGAGAGAGATTTAGTAATACACATGTATGCATGAACTCACTCTGCTTAATAATGTACAGTTTAAATAACAATTAGACCAGGTCCAGCTAGTGGTCTTTATAATGTCTCTTGTGATGGACTTGGACCAGAAGGATGGAAGAGAGTAGTGGAAGGCAGGTATATCAGCCTCAGAATGAGCAGGTCCCTGTTCCCTGGATAGCCAAACAAAGGCTACTCCAGGCCAATCAAGACACCTGACGCCAATTAACCAGTTAAAGTCATTAGGCTAATGGAGACAGCTGGAACCAGTTAAGGTCCTATTCATACTGCTTAAAAGCTCTCCTTTCCAGCTCTCTCTCGAGAGCCCAGGTGAAAGGAGTTGGAGGAGAAGAAGCATTGCTGAATCTTGAGGTAAGGGTGAAGCTGGGAAAAGGGGACCACGGGGAAGTGGCCCAGGGCATCAAAGCAGCGTCAGTGGTGAAGGGAAAGCTGCCAACAGCTGCAACCATTAGGGTCCCTGGGCTGGAACCCAGAGTAGAGGGCAGACCTGGGTTCCTCCCTCCCCCTATACTCTACAGAGATCCCCTTGAGAGGGGAAGCAGGACTCAGTCCAGGCGGGAGGCTGAACTGCGCCCACTGAGCTCTACAGAGCAACAGAGTCTGTGGTGTAATCGCACCTTCCCATCTCCCATATTGGCCTGTGATGAAAGTAACTCAATAGGCTGTGACTCTTACCACTACACTGAGAAAGGGAGGTCACGCTGGGGTCTTATCGAGTTTCTGAGGCCACTGAATCCGCCCAGAAGCGCGGGACCCACCAATACTGGCTTGAAACTTTGTCACACACTATACACTCAGTTGTCCATAAATGGTAGATTGATGTTCTCATGGGTTGATAGGATCGTTGCTATGGCCCCAGCTTTGGAACGGTCTCTAGGAGGAACCCCTTCAGTGTGCCAGATCCCCTAGGGTTTCACACTTCCTCCAGGGTAAGCCACGTGGCTTTACCACCTCCTTCGCTTGGACCTCTGGGTCTGCAGCCCCCCTGCTTCACACCATGAGCTCAATTTAGTAAGTTCAACTGAGACAGACCCTGATGGAGATTTGGATGCTCTTCAGGGATTAATGCACCTCGCCCTGCATCTGCAGTGACTCTCACAGTGTTGTCAAAACAGTAGGGCTTATTAGTCATGTGGAACACAGCATAGGAAATCTTTAGGTTCTTCTTCAAGGAGAGTCTCTGTGGGAGCTTCACTTTAGGTGATTGTGCACCCCTGTGAGGCAGTGCCTGGTTGGGTTACACATGTACTGTCCCTGTCTCGTGCTGCCTCAGGCAGTTACATACCGCAGTGCTCAGTTTCTTCTCTACTGCCTTTGGCTTGAGTCAGAGCACTTAGCAGCACCTCTGTACCTAACCCTAAATAGCATAGTTATTTAGTTAAGAGTTAGTTGTTGACTAGCTTATAGTTAACTTTCCTTCCCTGTTTATTTTACTTCCCTTTTTATTAAAAAAAAATTCTCTCATATTAGGAAATTGTGTCAGTTAGTGATACTTTAGAGTAGAGTAGTTCTCCCTTGCAGGAGAAAACCATTCTCTAAGGAGCATGCCTGGCTTCCTGGTTTTAAATGCTGCTTTACGTGCAGACTCTCTCTCCTGGTCTTGGACGGGCACTCACGAGATGCAGGACCCGCAGAAGTGCTCACATTGCCATAACCTGAAAGTGTGCACCAAGAAGGCGAGAGACCTGCAGTTGAAACTCCTCATTATGGAGAAGTCTCTGCACCCAGCATCTGAGCCTGAATCACTGCCTCTCTCCCCCCTGGACAACGGTCTCCCACAGCAGCCTCTGACGGAGACTGTGCTTTATTGGCTCAGGCAAAAGAGCACTCTGCCAAGAAGGCAACTAAAAAGCGGGCTCTAACTTCTACTTCCTGGGAATCTGCCAAGAAATGGCGTTTTCCAACTCTGCATACCCCATTGGTACTGACCACCCCGGGACCTTCCACAGCCAAGATAGTGGATCGTCAAGTACAGTGAGTACCACAAGAGCAAAAGACCCTAAGTGGGCTAGCTCAGACAAGGGCAACAAAGGGAAATCGAAACCCTCTGCCTTGGCACCATCAAAGACTATGAGACACTTGGCACCACTGCAGACCATGGTGCCATCTTCTGTTGGCACAACCCATATGGTGTGATCCTCAGCACCGACAACCATACCACAGCCATCGGTACCACCCAGAACACCTTCAGTGGCACCAATGCTCCCAGTACTGCAGCAATTCCTGCTCCATAAAGACTTGCTGGTCTCCTTGATGCCGGAATCTCCTCTTCTTGTTACTGACATTCCAGCTTGATCAGTACCGAGCTATCTCACCAGGCTGCCCAGATCTGCTCCTCCCTTCTCGAGTGATTAGGATGACAATGACGAAGGAGAAATCTGCTCCTCACATCACTCTTCCCCTCCATCCACACATCTACCAGACTAGGTCCATGACAGCAAAGGGGTTATCACACAGGGTCTGAACCTCAGAGCTGTTACGTGCACCCATGGATGCCACCAATGCTTTTCCCACCACAGTGGCCTTACTGGGCAGCATATCCCCCAGAACATCACAAGCCTCCCAGTTCACCCAGGGTGAGGTCACAACATTCCTGTTCACCTTCGGTACTGGGACCCTCTGAGTCCCCAGAAGAGGCAGTCGGGGAGATGGAGGAGGTTTCAGACTAAGAAGCTGTGTAACGATGCTGGTTCTGGCGGGACCCAACAGAGAGTGCCAATTCAGGACAAATTGCTTAAAGCAGGGCAGTTACAGCCCAAGGCTGGGGTTTCTATACACACCAAGACAAACCAAACAAGCCAAACAGAGAGGACTTTGGTTTTACCCCACTGGCTAAACACAAGTCACACAAGAAATTCTCTTAGACACTCCAGGTTCCCAGTATCACCACCAGTGCCACTCATTATGGGGACAAATGGTTATGAAAACCAATACCCAGTAAAAGAAAAAAGGTTCTCTCGATCCCAAAGGACCAAGCCCCAGACCCAGGTCAATATACAAATCAGATCTTACCCACAAATCATGCTGTTGACAATCCTTTAGAATCTAAAGGTTTATTCATAAAAGGAAAGAAATATAGATGAGAGCTAAAATTGGTTAAATGGACTCAGTGACATACAGTAATGGCAAAGTTCTTGGTTCAGGCTTGTAGCAGTGATAGAATAAACTGCAGGTTCAAATCAAGTCTCTGGAGAACATCCACAGCTGGGATGGGTCTTTCAGTCCTTGGTTCAAAGCTTCAGTGTAGCAAAGTCCCTCCAGAGGTCAGAAGCAGGATTGAAGACCAGCTGGAGGAGCTGCAGCAGCTTTTTATAGTCTCTTGCCATGTGGTCTTTCTTTCTTTGTCCCAAGGACAAGCTGTCCATCCCATGGCCTGGAAACACCTCAGAGTTCTGTCCATAGGCAGGTCCCTGCATGCCTGGCTGAGTCCCAAGGCATGTCTGCCTTCTCTCAATGGGTCATCTGTATATTTGATGGTCCTTAATGGGCCATCCAGCAGGCTAGGCAGAGCTGACACCAACTTGTCTGGGGTGTCACCCAGAAGCATAGCACAAGTTTGAACTACAGACAGTATAGAGCCAATACTTAAAATTTTAAATACAAAAATGACACATGCACACAGATAGCATAATCATAACTAGCAAACCGTAACCTTCTTTCAGACACCTTATTTGACCCCCTTTATACAAGATTTGGTGCCACTACAGGACCTTGGTTGCAACAATGTTCTATACGGTCCCAGTTAGAATCATAGAATCGTAGAATATCAGGGTTGGAAGGGACCTCAGGAGGTCATCTAGTCCAACCCCCTGCTCAAAGCAGGACCAATCCCCAATTAAATCATCCCAGCCAGGGCTTTGTCAAGCCTGACCTTAAAAACTTCTAAGGAAGGAGATTCTACCACCTCCCTAGGTAACACATTCCAGTGTTTCACCACCCTCCTAGTGAAAAAGTTTTTCCTAATATCCAACCTAAAC
The DNA here is from genome assembly GCF_965152275.1 of Natator depressus. Taxonomy (NCBI): domain Eukaryota; kingdom Metazoa; phylum Chordata; order Testudines; family Cheloniidae; genus Natator; species Natator depressus. The sequence continues at coordinate 234,433 of NC_134238.1, forward strand.
GTCCCCCACTGCAACTTGAGACCATTACTCCTTGTCCTGTCCTCTTCTACCACTGAGAATAGTCTAGAACCATCCTCTCTGGAACGACCTCTCAGGTAGTTGAAAGCAGCTATCAAATCCCCCCTCATTCTTCTCTTCTGCAGACTAAACAATTCCAGTTCCCTCAGCCTCTCCTCATAAATCATGTGTTCCAGACCCCTAATCATTTTTGTTGCCCTTCACTGGACTCTCTCCAGTTTATCCACATCCTTCTTATAGTGTGGGGCCCAAACCTGGACACAGTACTCCAGATGAGGCCTCACCAATGTCAAATAGAGGGGCACGATCACGTCCCTCGATCTGCTGGCTATGCCCCTACTTATACATCCCAAAATGCCATTGGCCTTCTTGGCAACAAAGGCACACTGTTGACTCAAATCAATAACATCACAAGCTGCACCAGCAGCAAATTTCTTATCCTTTTCCCTGGATGAAACCATCATGCCCCCATCTCCCACCGCAGGGGATGACTTTAAACAAGTTCAGGAGCTCTTTAAGAGAGTGGTAGACTCATTTGACATTTTACTAGAGGAAGTGGCTGAATCCCAACATAAGCTACTAGGTATTTTGCAGACATGAACCTCCCCCAAAATTGCTTTACCAATTTAATGATGCACTCATAGGACTTGCAAAAACCATCTGGCAGACCCCGGCAACAATCCCACCCATCTGTAAAAGGTTGGACAAAAAGTATTACGTGCCCTCTAAGGGAATGAAATTCTTTTTCGTACATCCCACACAAAACTCTCTGGTGGTGGAGGCAGTGAATGAATGGGGAGACAACACCACTCCAGCACCACCCTGTATGTTAGGGATGTTAAAGACTAGACCTCTTCGGTCGTAAGACCTACTCATCGGCGACTTTACAGTTCAGGATTGCCAACTATGAGGCATTACTGGCTAAGTACAACTACACAAATTACTCAAAACTGTCAGAATTTGACTATTCAGGGTAAATAGGCCCAATGGCCTGTGATGGGATGTTAGATGGGATGGGATCTAAGTTACTACAGAGAATTCTTTCCTGGGTATCTGGCTGGTGAGTCTTGCCCACATGGTCAGGGTTCAGCTGATCACCATATTTGGGGTTGGGAAGGAATTTTCCTCCAGGGCAGATTGGAAGAGGCCCTGGGGTTTTTTTGCCTTCCTCTGCAGCATGGGGCACGGGTCACTTGCTGGAGGATTCTCTGCACCTTGAAGTCTTTAAACTATGATTTGAGGACTTCAATAGCTCAGACATAGGTGAGAGGTTTATTGCAGGAGTGGGTGGGTGAGATTCTATGGCCTGCATTGTGCAGGAGGTCAGACTAGATGATCATAATGGTCCCTTCTGACCTTAAAGTCTATGAGTCTAATTCCTGCTGGAACTAAAGAGAGAACAATTTAGGGCCATCATTTCTGAGTGGCGGCATCTGTTTGCTAGAACAGCATTGCAAGCTTCATTGGATTCCACAGACACAGTGGCACAGTCTGTTCCCACAGCCATAGTCATGCGACACACATCCTGGCTACACTTCTCTAGTTTTCCCAGAGTAATACAATTGACGGTCAAGGATCTTCTGTTGAAGATCCTAAACTATTTGCAGCCAAAACTGTTGAGTCCCTTCACATGTTGAAGGACTCCAGAGTGACGCTGAAGTTCCTGGGCATCTACATGCCTATGAACAAGTGAAAACAGGGCAAGTACTGTGCATCACAAAGATTTAGGTCTGCACCTTACACACAATCTCACAGGCAATACAACCCACAAAGACAGAAACAGAGACCTGCAAGATGATGACAGCCTCCGCACCAGCCTTCGAGATCCCAGCAAATTCCCTCGAGACAACAATTCTGTAGTTTTTTTCAAGGGTCTGAGAGTCCCACAATTTCAAGTGCTGGAAACACCTGCTACCTGTCATCCATTTGGAGACCATCTGACCCCATTTTACCCAGCCTCGCTGGGTGGTATTAGACGTAATCAAGACTGGTTTCAGAGTAGCAGCCATGTTAGTCTGTATTCGCAAAAAGAACAGGAGTACTTATGGCACCTTAGAGACTAACAAATTTATTAGAGCATAAACTTTCGTGGGCTACAGCCCACTTCATTGGATGCATAGAATGGAACATATAGTAAGAAGATATATTTATATACATACAGATAAGTTGGAAGTTGCCATGCAAACTGTGAGAGGCTAATTAGTTAAGATGAGCTATTATCAGCAGGAGAGAAAAACTTTTGTAGTGATAATCAAGATGGCCCATTTAGACAGTTGACAAGAAGGTGTGAGGATACTTAACTTACGGAAATAGATTCAATATGTGTAATGACCCAGCCACTCCCAGTCTCTATTCAAACCCAAGTTAATGGTATCTAGTTTGCATATGAATTCAAGCACAGCAGTTTCTCGTTGGAGTCTGTTTTTGAAGCTTTTCTGTTGCAAAATTGCCACCCTTAAATCTTTTACTGAGTGGCCAGAGAGGTTGAAGTGTTCTCCTACCGGTTTTTGAGTGTTTATGTTTCCTGATGTCAGATTTGTGTCCATTTATTCTTTTGCATAGAGACTGTCCGGTTTGGCCAATGTACATGGCAGAGGGGCATTGCTGGCACATGATGGCATGTATCACATTGGTAGATGTGCAGGTGAACGAGACCCTGATGGCATGACTAATGTGATTAGGTCCTATGATGGTGTCACTTGAATAAATATGTGGACATAATTGGCATCGGGCTTTGTTGCAAGGATAAGTTCCTGGGTTAGTGTTTTTGTTGTGTGGTGTTTGGTTGCTGGAGAGTATTTGCTTCAGGTTGTGGGGGCTGTCTGGCTCCTCCATCCCATTTACCTCCATCCCCCCTACCCACCCGCCCTCCCTGTCCTTCTTCAGGGATCCCTCTCATAAATTTCTACTGCAACAGGAATTAAATCATCTCATACACCTAGGTGCAGTAGAACCAGTACCAATACAACACTGAGGGGATTCAATTCACATTACTTCCTAATCCAGAAAAAACTGGAGGATGGAGGCCCGTTCTTGCATTAAGAAAACTCAACAAATTCATGAAGACCCAATGCTTCAGGATGGTCACATTAGCAACCATAATTCCAGCACTGGAAAGAGAGTACTGGTTCTCAGCCTTCGATCTCCAGGGTGCATATTTTCATAAAACAATACATCCCTCAGACAGGAGGTTCCTCTGGTTTCTTCTAGGAGCAGACCACATTCAGTACAAAGTAGTGCCCTTTGGACTGTTCACTGTCCTGCAGGTATTTTCGAAAGTCTTCATGGTGGTGGTGGCGTATCACCTCCACACACAAGGGATCATAATATTCCCCTATTTGGACAATTGTTTACTGAAAGCATCGACTCGACAAGGGACACCAGAAGCTACTCAAAACACAGTAGCTCTTTTCACACATAGGCCTACAAATAAATGCACAAAAATCAACATTGATGGATCACCCCGGGGTGCAGCCTTTCACTGTGAGACTGCTCTGCCCCCTGAACTCTCTCCAGCCTGGGCTGTCTCTCACAATGCCTTGCTTCTGACCAGCAGCATCTCCTCCAGGAGCTGTTATCACTCAGCACAACTGCATGTGGAGCCCCACACCCAGCTATATTGCATGACTGCTCCCAGAGCCACTCATGAATCACCTAGAGAAAGGCACCAGAGCCAAATCCCCCCAGCTCCCAGCAGTGTACCCCAGGAATAGAATCATAGAATATCAGGGTTGGAAGGGACCTCAGGAGGTCATCTAGTCCAACCCCCTGCCCAAAGCAGAACCAATCCCCAACTAAATCATCCCAGCCAGGGCTTTGTAAAGCCTGACCTTAAAAACTTCTAAGGAAGGAGATTCCACCACCTCCCTAGGTAATGCATTCCAGTGTTTCACCACCCTCCTAGTGAAAAAGTTTTTCCTACTTTCCAACCTAAACCTCCCCCACTGCAACTTGAGACCATTACTCCTCGTTCTGTCATCTGCTACCACTGAGAACAGTCTAGATCCATCCTCTTTGGAACCCCCTTTCAGGTAGTTGAAAGCAACTATCAAATCCCCCCTCATTCTTCTCTTCCGCAGACTAAACAATCCCAGTTCCCTCAGCCTCTCCTCATAAGTCATGTGTTCTAGCCCCCTAATCATTTTTGTTGCCCTCTGCTGGATGTTTTCCAATTTTTCCACATCCTTCTTGTAGTGTGGGGCCCAAAACTGGACACAGTACTCCAGATGAGGCCGCCCCAATATCGAATAGAGGGGAACGATGACGTCCCTCGATAGTTCCTCCCAATCCCCTGAGCAAGGTTTTTCACTCTTTCTGAGGCTATACTAGGCTGTCCCAGATTCAAGCATTGCCTGTCATGCTTGGAGGCAATCCAGGTGAGTGATGGATAGTCTCACTGCATCTGTTGCTTTGGGGAATCTCATATTTCCCAAAAATGCAACTTCTGTCTGGTGTTAAAATCTACAGTCAGAAAGAACAGGGAAGACTTCAGCGCACCCCCCCCCCCCCATGTACAGTGGTCTCCAAGTAAGTTGGCTGCCTCTTCTAGCTCTGAGCCACATTCCTTGAAGGCATCTAAGACGACGACTCAGGTTTTCCCATTTAAGTCTTCTAAAGACAATGCCCCAAGTTCTCCCGGTAGAAAATCTACCTCAAAGAAGTTGAAGTCATCAGCTCCTCAGGATCCCACTGGTCTCTGACATGGTACCCAAGAGTCTGCTGGTTCCTCAGGTACCAAGAGCTCTGCCAACCATATAGACTCTAAGGTATTGGGGTTCAAGAGGCCATCGATACTGACAGGAGACCGCAGGGGCAAGAAGAGCTCTACCTTCGTGCTGAAAGACCACTCGGGCTCTGTCTGAATTCCTCCCCAGAGCATTTGAAACTCATGGTCATAGAATCATAGAATAATAGGGTTGGAAGAGACCTCAGGAGGTTGTCTAGTCCAATCCCCTGCTCAAAGCAAGACTGACACCAACTAAATCATCCCAGCCATGGCTTTGTCAAGCCGGGCCTTAAAAACCTCAAAGGAAGGAGATTCCACCACCTCCCTAGGTAACGCATTCCAGTGCTTCACCACCCTCCCAGTGAAATAAAGTTTCCTAATATCCAACCTAGACCTCCCCCACTGCAACTTGAGACCATTGCTCCTTGTTCTGTCATCTGCCATCACTGAGAACAGTCTAGAGCCATCCTCTTTGGAACCCCCTTTCAGGGAGTTGAAAGCAGCTATCAAATCCCCCCTCATTCTTCTCTTCTGAAGACTAAACATCCCCAGTTCCCTCAGCCTCTCCTCATAAATCATGTGTTCCAGTCCCCTAATCATTTTTGTTGCCCTCCGCTGGACTCTTTCCAATTTTTCCACATCCTTCTTGTAGTGTGGGGCCCAAAACTGGACACAGTACTCCAGAGGAGGCCTCACCAATGTCGAGTAGAGGGAAACGATCACGTCCCTCGATCTGCTGGCAATGCCCCTACTTATACATCCCAAAATGCCATTGGCCTTCTTGGCAACAAGGGCACACTGTTGACTCCTATCCAGCTTCTCGTCCACTGTAACCTCTAGGTCCTTTTCTGCAGAACTGCTGCTTAGCCGGTCGGTCCCCAGCCTGTAGCGGTGCATGGGATTCTTCCGTCCTAAGTGCAGGACTCTGCACTTGTCCTTGTTGAACCTCATCAGATTACTTTTGGCCCAATCCTCCAATTTGTCTAGGTCACTCTGGACTCTATCCCTACCCTCCAGTGTATCTACCTCTCCCCCCAAGCTTTTGTCATCTGCGAACTTGCTGAGAGTGCAATTAATCCCATCATCCAGATCATTTATAAAGATGTTGAACAAACCGGCCCCAGGACCGACCCTTGGGGCACTCCACTTGATACTGGCTGCCAACTAGACATGGAGCCATTGATCAATACCCGTTGAGCCCGACAATCTAGCCAGCTTTCTATCCACCTTATAGTCCATTCATCCAGCCCATACTTCTTTAACTTGCTGGCAAGAATACTGTGGGAGACCGTGTCAAAAGCTTTGCTAAAGTCAAGGAACAACACGTCCACTGCTTTCCCCTCATCCACAGAACCAGTTATCTCATCATAGAAGGCAATTAGATTAGTCAGGCATGACTTGCCCTTATTGAATCCATGCTGACTGTTTCTGATCACTTTCCTCTCCTCTAAGTGCTTCAGAATTGATTCCTTGAGGACCTGCTCCCTGATTTTTCCAGGGTCTGAGGTGAGGCTGACTGGCCTGTAGTTCCCAGGATCCTCCTTCTTCCCTTTTTTAAAGATGGGCACTACATTAGCCTTTTTCCAGTCATGGGGGACCTCCCCCGATCACCATGAGTTTTCAAAGATAATGGCCAATGGTTCTGCAATCACATCCGCCAACTCCCTCAGCACCCTGGTCCCATCCACTCCTTTGGCTACCATTACTTCAGCTCAAGCCATGGGCATGGGACCGACAATGCTCTCAGTACAGCAAGAAGGTGGTACTGGAGGATGGTGTGGATTGCACTCTCAGCAAATTTGCAGATGATACTAAACTGGGAGGAGTGGTAGATACGCTGGAGGGGAGGGATAGGATACAGAAGGACCTAGACAAATTGGAGGATTGGGCCAAAAGAAATCTGATGAGGTTCAATAAGGATAAGTGCAGGGTCCTGCACTTAGGATGGAAGAATCCAATGCACCGCTACAGACTAGGGACCGAATGGCTAGGCAGCAGTTCTGCGGAAAAGGACCTAGGGGTGACAGTGGACGAGAAGCTGGATATGAGTCAACAGTGTGCCCTTGTTGCCAAGAAGGCCAATGGCATTTTGGGATGTATAAGTAGGGGCATAGCCAGCAGATCGAGGGATGTGATCGTTCCCCTCTATTCGACACTGGTGAGGCCTCATCTGGAGTACTGTGTCCAGTTTTGGGCCCCACACTACAAGAAGGATGTGGATAAATTGGAGAGAGTCCAGCGAAGGGCAACAAAAATGATTAGGGGTCTAGAGCACATGACTTATGAGGAGAGGCTGAGGGAGCTGGGATTGTTTAGTCTGCAGAAGAGAAGAATGAGGGGGGATTTGATAGCTGCTTTCAACTACCTGAAAGGGGGTTCCAAAGAGGATGGCTCTAGACTGTTCTCAATGGTAGCAGATGACAGAACGAGGAGTAATGGTCTCAAGTTGCAATGGGGGAGGTTTAGATTGGATATTAGGAAAAACTTTTTCACTAAGAGGGTGGTGAAACACTGGAATGCGTTACCTAGGGAGGTGGTAGAATCTCCTTCCTTAGAGGTTTTTAAGGTCAGGCTTGACAAAGCCCTGGCTGGGATGATTTAACTGGGAATTGGTCCTGCTTCGAGCAGGGGGTTGGACTAGATGACCTTCTGGGGTCCCTTCCAACCCTGATATTCTATGATTCTATGATTCTATAAGAATTCTGGTTTCCCTGAGAGCTCATGGTGTCTGTCCTAGGGATAATCTCAATCTGGGTGGTTTTATAATGGATGAAACAGTCCATTGCCCCGTGGCTGGGGAAGAAGCCAGAATGCATCACTAAAGGGTCACCGTATTTATAGCCTTCCCAGCTGATATGTGATGCGGTTGCTGGGGCAGAGTCCTTCGTCTCAGCAGCAGCTTTAGAATCTGGTGGTACCATAGCCGGGGGCTGTTAGTCGTGCACTCAGGGTCTCCTACAGTCAGACTGCACAAAGGGTAAACCATGGCACTTGAAGCAGGGCCTGAGAATCGCCTCAGATATAGGCAGCTGCTCTGGCCTTGAGCATCTGGATTTATGCTGCACTGTTTGAGCACCAGGCCAGCCTACTGAGAATTACCAATGGCTGGTGTCACGCTGGCACCCCTGCCATTTTGCGTCTGCAGCCTCCCAGGGAATTAACATTCTCTTTGGCTTCTCTAGCCACAACAGGGCATGTCTCGCTGTAGCATGCTCCTGATCAGGGAATGCTGAGTCTCTGCAAGGGTCAGAGTTTAGAGCACAAAGTTTGAGTGGGGGGAGTGCACCACAGAGACTGGATTTGGGGATGGGTGGTGGGGTGATATTTCAGTGGATTTTGAGCCCTGTCACATGTCTTTGTCCTCCCCTGCTGAGTGCCCTGCAGAATTAGTCTACTGTGTCTAATCAGCATTTCTCTAGCAAGCACCTGTGCAGTAATGCTGCGTTCCTCTCTGCTTCCACGATGCAGCCCCCCACTGGCCTCTTCTCCATCGGTATAAGTTTGATTTGTTTCTACCATGTGTCTTCACCAGCTCTGCAGACCTGTTTGTCACTGCAGGGAGATGTACTGTATCACCCAGTCTGTATAGAAAAGGGTCTGGTTGATTACACTAGGAAAGGTACAGCTTCACTCCTCCAGTTTGCTAAGGCACCCCCTGTCCTAGTATTATCTGCTTCCATTTACAGCCTCACCAAAGTGTGGACCTAGAGGCACATATGAAAATCAAATTAACAGTATTTTATCTACTGTGTAATCCTCTTCCACCCTTTCCCTCGGCCCATCATGGCCAGTCTTCATAGTGCAGTGTCCAGTGTGTAATCCAGGGCTGTGGTCTCCCTTCTCCATCGGGTCCGTAAAACACTGTTCACTTATGTGCACTGTGTAAATACCAATAAAAAGGAGAGGGCCTTCTGGGCACTTTGTTTTGGGGAACGCCAGGTGCAACAGCATTAAAGAGGTGGGTGGGGTCTGTCTCTAAACACTAGACTCCCTGTTCTCTCATCCTCTCACTCCAGACAGCAAGAATGGGACTAGGCCCATGGATTTCAGGCTGACCCTGGTCTCAGTTCTTTGGAAGTAGCAGGCAGAGCGACCTGTGTCTTGGTGCTGAACTCATAGGAAGCTCTTCAGGGAACAGCAAGATGGTGTCACGGGCAAGACTGTCTTGCTGGTTTAGGCAGCCCTTTGCCAGCTGGTCACATCATGGTGTGCTAAATTGTATAGTCAGTTTCTTGACCACCCATTGGTTCCTTATGAAATATATTCAAGAGTCCAAATAACCAATATCAGTCAGGTCTGTTGCCAGCTATCAGCACAGGAAAAAGGTTCCGTATGATACCAGTCTCTGGGAAGCTGCCTCATGCAAAGTTGTTACCTTCACCTTCCATAGAAGGTGTGCTCCCAAAGTTACACATTTCAGCTGTGAGCATTTATAGGATGATTTACAAGTTACAAAGCTCTTTACATGTCACTAAAATCCAGTCCATCAGTTTAGCCCTGTTCCTTAACTTTTTCTGTGCCTCTCCTTATCTTTGTTTTGGGTACTGGCATTCCAGGTACTGGTCTGGACTGTGAAGGTACCTCTCTAACTTGCACTAAGGCATAGAACAAATGTATCTTGATTCTGACAAGTTTCCTATCTGCTTGTGCCAGATGCTGAGTTGATCTATTTTAGGGTATTGTGGGATGTAGTTTAGTATGAGTGAATAGAACTGTGTGGAAAAACACAGGCTAATTCAGCTCTTATAACTGCCAGGCATTCATATAGTGTGATATATCCTAACCCAGCGGTTCTTAACCTTTCCTGGCTACTGTACCCCTTTCATGAGTCTGATTTGTCTTGTGTACCCCAGTTTCACCTCACTTAAAAACTACTTCTTTACAAAATCAGACCTAAAAATACACAAGTTTCACTGCACACTATTACTGACAAATTGCTTGCTTACTCATTTTTGCCATATAATTATTAAATAATTCGATTGGAATATAAATATTGTACTTACATTTCAGTGTGATACTTGATCCTGTTTTTCACTTGTGAGCCTTGTCATTCTGGGAGGCAGTGAAATGACAGTCACAATTATGTTTTTCTCCACATTGAGTCTATTCCTGTTCTTTGTCTTGATGGCAGTCAGAGGAGAAAATGAGACTTCACAAAGATATGTCAACCCAAAAGGTAACAAAACATCCAAAGTGTGGTTCCCAAGGTCAGTGTACTCTTTCTGTACGAAACACTAGAACTGGGTTAGGGTGGAGTCATTAAATATTTGCAGACCACCTTCTGAGGACAGCTGAAAATTTTCTTCCTGACTGGCAGAAAGATTACTACTGCTAACATCTGACCAAATGAACTGGTTTCTTACCCAATCGAGTTGAGTTTAGTTGTGTTGAATGTTGGGAAAATCATTTGAACTGAGAAGTCAAGTGCGCCAAATGATCTACTATTATTTCTTTAATTTCACTCGACTCAGTTTCCGCTGAGCAGACCTCCGTTATGTATGCATGAAGCAATGGAAAACAGGTAAAGTCTTTGTCTCCACATTTGGATTTCCAGAATTCAGTTTTCTTGGTAAAAGCATTCACTTTGTCACAGAGATTCAGAATGTTAGTGTCACAGCCTTGCATGGAGAAATTTAAATCATTCAGCTTTCTAAATAGAGCTGCTAGGTAGGCAAGTTGAACTAACCACACAATATGGTCAAACACAGAGGCAAGAGTGGATGAATGATCAGAAAGAAATGCGTGAACTTCTGCATGTAATTCCAACAGTCCGCCAAGTACTTTCCCTCTTGCAAGCCAGCAAACCTCTGTGTGAAGCAACAGTTGCTGATGTTCTAGCCCATCTCTTCACAAAGAATGTGAAACAGATGATCATTGGGTGGCCTGGACTTGATAAAGTTGATAATTTCGAAAGACTCATTTAAAACTTCATGCAACTCTGAACTCATCTTTTCTGAAGCAAGTGCTTCTCTGTGTATGATACAGTGCACCCACCGCAAGGAAAGATTTTCTTTCCTGCTCCTAGCTACAAGTACGTTCACTCTCCCTGTCATTGTAGCACCCCCGTCAGTGCAGATGAATTTGCATAAATTCAATTCAAATTGTTTTCAGAAAAAATCCCGTCAATTAGTTTTAAAATGTCCTCTCTGGTTGAGTTTGCCTTTATATTTTTGCAAAACAGTCTGTGCTCATTGATATCTGTGGTTTCAGGGTATTGAACATGAGCAGTCTGCTGAGCTTCTCCACTAATATCTGTGGACTCATCAATTTCAACCTCAGTAACATGCTTATATGCATCAATAAATGGCATAAAACACATGTCTAATTCAGTATGTATGTGCACATTATGTTACCATGTAATAGTATGTACAGCATATAAACAAGTCATTGTATGAAATTTTAGTTTGTACTGACTTCGCTAGTGCTTTTTATGTAGCCTGTTGTAAAACTAGACAAATATCTAGATGAGTTGAAGTACCCCGGAAGACCTCTGTGTACCCCCCAAGGGGGACCCAGCATCCAAGATCCCTTTCTTCTGAGTTTTCAGTGTCTCAGAAACAAATAATGCCATTTTTGACATAGAGTGCCACTCCCCCTCCTCTTGTGCCTCCTTGATCCCTCCTAAATAGGTTATAACCATTGGTTTAACATCCCAATCATGCAAATCATCCCAGCAGGCATGGGCAGTGGGTACCAAAGGCAGGGGAAGGCTCAGCCAACCCAAACTGCCTATGTGGTCCTGCCCACACTCCACCCCCAGACCCCTACCTGCTTCCCACCGCACTCTGCCGCGGCTCTTGGCTGGGCCAGAACCAGGGGGGCTAGGGGGCCATAACCTTCCCACTTTTTGAAAGTGGACAGGCTTGGCCCATCAACTTTTTGCCAGGGTGGATGCCGCCCCCTTCTCCTCCTCTTCCCCCTGAAGCCCCACTCCCCAGCCAGGCCAGCATGGGGCCCAGCTGGGGAGCCTGGGCAGCTGTGGGGAGCCATGGCAGACCCTCCACATGGCCAGGGTGTGTGGGGGGGCTGAGAGCAGCCCCGGGCCCATGTCCCTGCCCCTGAGCTCCCCGGCCGCCCGGGACAGAAGTGTCCTCAACTCCACGCTGACTCTCCCCCCTCCACAGCTACCCACACAGCTCTCCCCAACCTGGCTCTGGCTGGGGAAGGGGAAGGGCTTCGGAGCCACGCAGTCAGCTGTGAGGAGCCGCAGACCCTCCACCTGCCCCCGGCGGCCGGGGAGCCTGGGGGGCAGGGACACAGGCCAGGGACAGCTCGGGCCCCCCCGAACCGCAGGCAGGTGGAAGGTCTGCTGTGGCTCCCCACATCACTAGGCTGCGGCTCTGAGGCTCCCCGCTCCCCTCCCCCCGGCTGGAGCCAGGTTGGAGAGAGCTATGCGGGCAGCTGTGGGGAGTCGGGTCCCTCCTCCTGCCCTGGGTGGGGGGCCTGGGACATTGGCACGGGGCTGTCTTTGCCTCTACCTTGGGAGGGGGTCTGACGCCCTTGCCCCAGGTTGGGGTTAGTGGGGGCTGGCCTGCAGCTGGGGACTCCATCCACCCGGTGCTTCAGGGTAGGATGGGGGCCACGCTGGGGACCGTGCTGAGCTGCCTGCCCACCTTCTGTGCCAGGGCTCGGGCTGGGGGCCATGCTGCCTGCCTGCCGGGTGCTGTGGGGGTGGCCCTCTGGGCTCCGGTGGGAGAAGAGGGCAGGGACCTGGGCAGAAGGATTGGGCCGGCCAGGGGCTAGCCTCCCCAAGACCACGGTTCAACCCACTGCCCATGCCAGCAGGTTTCAGAAATATCAATTGGATCAAATTTATGCTTATAAATGAGCAATTCCTGGAGCAGCCATCCTCAGCCACTGTGAGAAACAACTCTGTCCCACCCCTCTGCTCCCACTCCAGGCCCAGCTGCCAGGGACAGTGGCCGAGCAAGCCAGAAATGTGCCGGGAGGGAGGCACAGTGGGAGAAGGACAGAGCCCCTCTCCCGCAAGTAACTCTGGCAGGGAGAGAGTGGTGGCCCCGGGGCAGGGTGCGGGGGTCACTGCGGAAGGTGCTGGAAGCAAGTTCACTCTGCTCAACCCAAGTTAGGGGCACTGTCCATGCCCCTCCTCCTGCTGTGGTGTCTATGAGGGTGTGGGAGTTCCAAGGAGACACTGTGGTGCTGTTGAGTCTGCCTGGGCTGGGGCTGGCCCCGGCCCAGCCCTAGCCCAGAGACATGTGCTCCCTGCTTCTTTGGCCCCAGCCCCCAGGAGCCGGCAGGACCTGTTGCCTGGGCTAAGGAAGGTGGGGCTGGAAGGTTCCTCCCAGAGGCAACGTGGGGCAGTCATGTGCCCCCCCTTTACATTGTGCCCCCAGTATCAGCAGGTATGAACCTGTGGTACTGTGTCAAAGGTTTTACGGATGTCCCAGTATATTAGATCTACTGCGCTTCCCTAATCTAAAAAATCAGTCATTTTCTAAGGAAATCAGGTTAGTCTGACATGATCTACCTTTGGTAAATTCATGCTGCATTACACACCCTTTAATATTTACCTCCATTAATTTAATTATTCTTTCCTTAATAATTTGGTCTAAAACGTTGCATACTACTGAGTCAGACTAACAAGTCTGTATTTGTCTGGATCACTTATTTTTCCTTTCTTAAATATAGGTGCAATGTAAGCTGTTCTCCAGTCAGATGGTACTACCTCAGAATAGATTTATTAAAAATTCTTGCTACCAGACTAGCAATCTCATATACCAGTTCTGTCAGTATTCAGGGATGGAAATTATCCAGTTCCCTTGCTTTGAGCACATTAAGCTCTTTAAGTCTTCCTTCCACCAGATGTGGTAATTTCCACTTCTAGACACTCATTTCCATGAGCCATATTGCCTTCATGCACATGTTCTATATTGTCTTCCTTCTTGAAACCCAAGAATTCATTTAGTTTTTCAGTCAGACCTAGATTCTTTATTCTCTTTTCCATCTATACTGCATAGTGGCCCAACCTCATCCTTCTTTATTCTCTATTTATATATCTTAAAAATACACTTATTAGTTATTTTAATTTCTTTGGCAAGAGCTAATTCAGCTTGACTTTTAGCAATTCTCACTTTATTCTTACATTTTTCTAACCTCCATGATGTAGCTTTCTTTGCAGATCAGCCCCCTTTTCCATTTCCTGTAGGATCTCTGTTTACTCCTAATAACCTTTTTGAGGTGTTTATTCATCCAGCTGGGTCGGGAGCCTTTCCCTAAAATTTTTTTCAACTTGCTTGGGATGCAAATTTCAGATAATTTTTTTTTATAGCTGATTCAAAAAAATTACAAGCTGCCTCTGCATTTAAGTTCTTAAGCTCTTCACTCCAGTTGATGTATTTCACTAATTCCCTTAGCTTCCCAAAGTCTGCCCTTTTGAAATAAAAAATTATAGCTGATGAGCTGGTTTTAATGATCAACTCACAATCACTTGAGCCAAAGTTATTGCCTATGAGTAGCTCTTCTATGGTGTCCTCACTACTTACCAAAACTAAGTCTAAAATTTCATCACCTCTTGTTGGTTCAAGTGACTATTCAATTAACACAACTGTCATCTATTGCATCCAGGAATAAGTGAGCCCTACCAGTGTCAGTAGCATTTATTCATAGAATCATAGAATATCAGGGTTGGAAGAGACCTCAGGAGGTCATCTAGACCAATCCCCTGCTCAAAGCAAGACCAACACCAACTAAATCATCCCAGCCAGGGCTTTGTCAAGCCGGGCCTTAAAAACCTCTAAGGACGGAGATTCCACCACCTGCCTAGGTAACCCATTCCAGTGCTTCACCACCCTCCCAGTGAAATAGTGTTTCCTAATACCCAACCTAGACCTCCCGCACTGCAGCTTGAGACCATTGCTTCTTGTTCTGTCATCTGCCACCACTGAGAACAGCCTAGCTCCATCCTCTTTGGAGCCCCCCTTCAGGTAGTTGAAGGCTGCTATCAAATCCCCCCTTACTCTTCTCTTCTCTTCAATCTATGTCCAATTCTCCAATCTATTTCTGGAAATGGCCCAACTTGATTATCATACACATTGTAAGGAGAGTGATCACTTTAGATAAGCTATTACCAGCAGGAGAGTGGGGTGGGGGGAGAGAAAACCTTTTGTAGTGGTAAACACCCATTTTTTCATGCTTTGTGTGTATAAAAAGATCTTCTATACTTTCCACAGTATGCATCCGATGAAGTGAGCTGTAGCTCACGAAAGCTTATGCTCAAATAAATTGGTTAGTCTCTAAGGTGCCACAAGTACTCCTTTTCTTTTTGCGAATACAGACTAACACGGCTGTTACTCTGAAACCTGTCATTATGCAAGGCACTGCATTTAGCCGTATGGAGTGGAAATCTATCAACTGCATGAAAAAACTTGTACAGATACAGACAGACATCATCTTTCTTTCCAAATGCAAACAGATGGACATCGTACCAAAAGGACTGAAGGTAAAAAATCCATTACAATCTACATACCACACGGACTATGCTGACAGCTTGTGCCACACGCTCTCAAAGAAACTGCGGAACCATCTGATCAACATCCTCTACAGCAAACAGGGAAAGATAAAGAATGAGCTCTCAAAAATGGATACTCTCATAAAAAAACAACCTTCCACACAAACTTCCTCGTGGCTGGACTTTACTAAAACTAGACAAGCCATTTACAACACACACTTTGCTTCTCTACAAAAGAAAAAGGACACTAAACTTTCTAAACTACTACATGCCACAAGGGGCCACAGCAATGGTTCCCTCAACCCACCCAGCAATATTGTTAACCTATCCAACTATACTCTTAGGACAGCTGCTTCTGCTGGGCTATCTCGGGGCCTCTCCTTCTGCCCCTCCACCCCCACGAACATGATACAGTTCTGTGGTGACCTAGAATCCTATTTTCAACGTCTCCGACTCAAGAAATATTTCCAACACACCTCTGAACAACATACTAATCCACAGAGACCTCCCTACCAACACTACAAAAAGAAGGATTCTAGGTGGACTCCTCCTGAAGGTCAAGACAGCAGACTGGACTTCTACGTAGAGTGCTTCCGCCGACATGCACGGGCTGAAATTGTGGAAAAGCAGCATCACTTGCCCCATAACCTCAGCTGTGCAGAACACAATGCCATCCACAGCCTCAGAAACACCTCTGACATCATAATCAAAAAGGCTGACAAAGGAGGAGCTGTTGTCATCATGAATAGGTCGGAATATGAACAAGAGGCTGCTCGGCAGCTCTCCAACACCACTTTCTACAAGCCATTACCCTCTGATCCCACTGAGAGTTACCAAAAGAAACTACAGCATTTTCTCAAGAAACTTCCTGAAAAAGCACAAGATCAAATCCGCACAGACACACCCCTGGAACCCCGACCTGGGATATTCTATCTACTACCCAAGATCCATAAACCTGGAAATCCTGGGCGCCCCATCATCTCAGGCATTGGCACCCTGACAGCAGGATTGTCTGGCTATGTAGACTCCCTCCTCAGGCCCTACGCTACCAGCACTCCCAGCTACCTTCGAGACATCACTGACTTCCTGAGGAAACTACAATCCATCGGTGATCTTCCTGATAACACCATCCTGGCCACTATGGATGTAGAAGCCCTCTACACCAACATTCCACACAAAGATGGACTACAAGCCATCAAGAACACTATCCCCGATAATGTCACGGCTAACCTGGTGGCTGAACTTTGTGACTTTGTCCTTACCCATAACTATTTTACATTTGGGGACAATGTATACCTTCAAATCAGCAGCACTGCTATGGGTACCCGCATGGCCCCACAGTATGCCAATATTTTTATGGCTGACTTAGAACAACGCTTCCTCAGCTCTCGTCCCCTAACGCCCCTACTCTACTTGCGCTATATTGATGACATCTTCATCATCTGGACCCATGGAAAAGAAGCCCTTGAGGAATTCCACCATGATTTCAACAAGATATGGGATGTAGACCTGAGGTGGAAAAGGATTGAAAAGGATTCTAAAGGGAGCGGGAAAGAATCCCCTAATTATCCTTCATGTGGGAACAAATGATACGGCTAGATTCTCGCTGGAAAGTATTAAGGGAGACTATGTTAGGCTGGGGAGGACGCTTAAGGAAATTGAGGCTCAGGTGATCTTTAGTGGGATTCTGCCTGTTCCTAGAGAAGGGCAACAAAGGTGTGACAAGATTATGACTATCAATAGATGGCTTAGGCAGTGGTGCTATAAGGAGGGCTTTGGGATGTATGGCCACTGGGAGGCGTTCATGGATAGAGGACAGTTCTCTCGGGATGGACTTCATCTGAGTAGGGAAGGAAATAGACTTCTAGGATGGAGGCTGGCACAACTGATTAAGAGAGCTTTAAACTCTAGGAATTTGGGGGAGATGGTTGGGAGATGTCCAGGTAATCTCCACGCCAGAATTTAGCATTGAGAGGAAAGAAAATGAAGTAAGAGTGGATACAGCCGTGGGTAGGAGGAAGGGCAGTGTAGATACAAGTCTAATAGGTTATACTGGTAGTAAAATGACCGTGCCTAATAGGGTACAGAATGTGAGTGAGGCCAAACAGCAAAAATTAAGATGTTTGTACACTAATGCGAGGAGCCTAGGTAACAAAATGGAGGAACTAGAGTTACTGGTGCAGGAAGTGAAACCAGATATTATAGGTATAACAGAAACCTGGTGGAATAGTAGTCATGACTGGACTACAGGTATTGAGGGGTATGTGCTGTTTAGGAAAGACCGAAATAAAGGTAAAGGTGGTGGAGTAGCACTGTATATCGATGATGAGATAGAATGTAAAGAAATAAGAAGCAATGAAATGGATATGACTGAGTCTGTCCCGGCAAAAATTAAATTGGGGAAGAAAACTATTAGAGCCTCCCCTGGGATAGTGCTTGGGGTGTGCTATAGACCACCGGGATCTAATTTGGATATGGATAGAGCCCTTTTTAATGTTTTTAATAAAGTAAATACTAATGGAAACTGTGTGATCATGGGAGACTTTAACTTCCCAGATATAGACTGGAGGACGAGTGCTAGTAATAATAATAGGGCTCAGATTTTCCTAGATGCGATAGCTGATGGATTCCTTCAGCAAGTAGTTGCTGAACCGATTAGAGAGGATGCCATTTTAGATTTGGTCTTGGTGAGTAATGAGGACCTCATAGAAGAAATGGTTGTAGGGGATAATCTTGGCTCAAGTGATCATGAGCTAATTCAGTTCAAACTGAACGGAAGGATTAATAAAAATAAATCTGCAGCTAGGGTTTTTGATTTTAAAAGGGCTGACTTTCAAAAATTAAGAAAATTAGTTAGGGAAGTGGATTGGACTGAAGAATTTATGGATCTAAAGGTAGAGGAGGCCTGGGATTATTTTAAATCAAAGCTGCAGAAGCTATCGGAAGCCTGCATCCCAAGAAAGGGGAAAAAATTCATAGGCAGGAGTTGTAGACCAAGCTGGATGAGCAAGCATCTTAGAGAGGTAATTAAGAAAAAGCAGAAAGCATATAGGGAGTGGAAGAAGGGAGGGATCAGCAAGGAAAGCTACCTTATTGAGGTCAGAACATGTAGGGATAAAGTGAGACAGGCTAAAAGTCAAGTAGAGTTGGACCTTGCAAAGGGAATTAAAACCAATAGTAAAAGGTTCTATAGTCATATAAATAGGAAGAAAACAAAGAAAGAAGAAGTGGGACCGCTAAAAACTGAGGATGGAGTGGAGGTCAAGGATAATCTAGGCATGGCCCAATATCTAAACAAATACTTTGCCTCAGTCTTTAATAAGACTAAAGAGGATCTTAGGGATAATGGTAGCATGACAAATGGGAATGAGGATATGGAGGTAGGCATTACCATATTTGAGGTAGAAGCGAAACTCAAACAGCTTAATGGGACTAAATCGGGGGGCCCAGATAATCTTCATCCAAGAATATTAAAAGAATTGGCACAAGAAAATGCAAGCCCATTAGCAAGAATTTTTAATGAATCTGTAAACTCAGGGGTCGTACCGTATGATTGGAGAATTGCTAAGATAGTTCCTATTTTTAAGAAAGGGAAAAAAAGTGATCCGAGTAATTATAGGCCTGTTAGTTTGACATCTGTAATATGCAAGGTCTTGGAAAAAATTTTGAAGGAGAAGGTAGTTAAGGACATTGAAGTCAATGGTAAATGGGACAAAATACAACATGGTTTTACAAAAGGTAGATCGTGCCAAACCAACCTGATCTCCTTCTTTGAGAAAGTAACAGATTTTTTAGACAAAGGAAACGCAGTGGATCTAATTTACCTAGATTTTAGTAAGGCGTTTGATACCGTGCCACATGGGGAATTATTAGTTAAATTGGATAAGATGGGCATCAATAGGAAAATTGAAAGGTGGATAGGGAATTGGTTAAAGGGGAGACTACAGCGGGTCCTACTGAAAGGTGAACTGTCAAGCTGGAGGGAGGTTACCAGTGGAGTTCCTCAAGGATCAGTTTTGGGACCAATCTTATTTAATCTTTTTATTACTGACCTGGGCACAAAAAGTGGGAGTGTGCTAATAAAGTTTGCGGATGATACAAAGCTGGGAGGTATTGCTAATTTAGAGAAGGACAGGGATACCCTACAGGAGGATCTGGATGACCTTGTAAACTGGAGTAATAGGAATAGGATGAAATTTAATAGTGAGAAGTGTGAGGTCATGTATTTAGGGATTAATAACAAGAATTTTAGTTATAAGCTAGGGACGCATCAATTAGAAGTAACGGAGGAGGAAAAGGACCTTTGAGTATTGGTTGATCATAGGATGACTATAAGCTGCCAATGTGATATGGCTGTGAAAAAAGCTAATGCGGTCTTGGGATGCATCAGGAGAGGAATTTCCAGTAGGGATAAGGAGGTTTTAGTACCGTTATACAAGGCACTGGTGAGACCTCACCTGGAATACTGTGTGCAGTTCTGGTCTCCCGTGTTTAAGAAGGATGAATTCAAACTGGAACAGGTACAGAGAAGGGCTACTAGGATGATCCGAGGAATGGAAAACTTGTCTTATGAAAGGAGACTCAGGGAGCTTGGCTTGTTTAGCCTAACTAAAAGAAGGTTGAGGGGAGATATGATTGCTCTCTATAAATATATCAGAGGTATAAATACCAGAGAGGGAGAGGAATTATTTAAACTCAGTACCAATGTGGACACAAGAACAAATGGATATAAACTGGCCACTAGGAAATTTAGATTAGAAATTAGACGAAGGTTTCTAACCATCAGAGGAGTGAAGTTTTGGAATAGCCTTCAGAGGGAAGCAGTGGAGGCAAAAGATCTATCTTGCTTTAAGATTAAACTCGATAAGTTTATGGAGGAGATGGTATGATGGGATAACATGGTTTTGGTAATTAAATATTCATGGTAAATAGGCCCAATGGCCTGTGATGGGTTATTAGATGGGGTAAGATCCGAGTTACCCGGGAAAGAATTTTCTGTAGTATCTGGCTGATGAATCTTGCCCATATGCTCAGGGTTTAGCTGATCGCCATATTTGGGGTCGGGAAGGAATTTTCCTCCAGGGCAGATTGGAAGGCCCTGGAGGTTTTTTGCCTTCCTCTGTAGCATGGGGCACGGGTCACTTGCTGGAGGATTCTCTGCTCCTTGAAGTCTTTAAACTACGATTTGAGGACTTCAATAGCACAGATATAGGTGTGAGGTTTTTTTGTAGGAGTGGTGGGTGAAATTCTGTGGCCTGCGTTGTGCAGGAGGTCAGACTAGATGATCATAATGGTCCCTTCTGACCTAAATATCTATGAATCTATGAATTTCCATCCCACCATCAACCTCAGCCTGGTCCAGTCCACACGAGAGATCCACTTCCTGGACACTACAGTGCTAATAAACGATGGTGTCATAAACACCACCCTATACCGGAAACCTACTGACCACTATTCCTACCTACATGCCTCCAGCTTTCACCCTGACCACACCACACGATCCATCATCTACAGCCAAGCTCTGCGATACAACCGCATTTGCTCCAACCCCTCAGACAGAGACAAACACCTACAAGATCTCTATCAAGCATTCTTACAACTACAATACCCACCTGCGGAAGTGAAGAAACAGATGGACGGAGCCAGAAGAGTTCCCAGAAGTCACCTACTACAGGACAGGCCTAACAAAGAAAATAACAGAACGCCACTAGCCGTCACCTTCAGCCCCCAACTAAAACCCCTCCAACGCATTATTAAGGATCTACAACCTATCCTGAAGGATGACCCAACACTCTCACAAATCTTGGGAGACAGGCCAGTCCTTGCCTACAGACAGCCCCCCAACCTGAAGCAAATACTCACCAGCAACCACATACCACACAACAGAACCACTAACCCAGGAACCCATCCTTGCAACAAAGCCCGTTGCCAACGGTGCCCACATATCTATTCAGGGGACACCATCACAGGGCCTAATATCATCAGTCACACTATCAGAGGCTCGTTCACCTGCACATCCACCAATGTGATATATGCCATCATGTGCCAGCAATGCCCCTCTGCCATGTACATTGGTGAAACTGGACAGTCTCTACGTAAAAGAATAAATGGACACAAATCGGATGTCAAGAATTATAACATTCATAAACCAGTCAGAGAACACTTCAATCTCTCTGGTCACGCGATTACAGACATGAAAGTTGCGATATTACAACAAAAAAACTTCAAATCTAGACTCCAGTGTTGAATTGGAATTAATTTGCAAATTGGATACAATTAACTTAGGTTACCTTGCATAATGACTTAGCCACTCCCAGTCTCTATTCAAGCCTGTTTCCCCTTGTTTTTTCCTACCCCCCACCCCTTCCTCAGGCGTTCTTGTTAAACCCTGGATTTGTGCTGGAAATGGCCCACCTTGATTATCATGCACATTGTAAGGAGAGGTTTCAGAGTAACAGCCGTGTTAGTCTGTATTCGTAAAAAGAAAAGGAGTACTTGTGGCACCTTAGAGACTAACCAGTTTATTTGAGCATGAGCTTTCGTGAGCTACAGCTCACTTCATCGGATGCATAGCATATTGTGGAAACTGCAGAAGACATTATATACACACAGAGACCATGAAACAAAACTTCCTCCCACCCCACTCTCCTGCTCCTAACAGCTTATCTAAAGTGATCATCAAGGAGGGCCATTTCCAGCACAAATCCAGGTTTTCTCACCCTTCCCCCCCCCCACAGACACACATACAAACTCACTCTCCTGCTGGTAATAGCCCATCCCTCTTTGAAACCTCTCTTTATAATGCGCATGATAATCAAGGTGGGTCATTTCCAGCACTAATCCAGGTTTTCTCACCACCACCACCACCCCCCCCACACACACACACCCCTCCAAAAACCACACACACAAACTCACTCTCCTGCTGGCAATAGCTCATCTTACAATGTGCACAGCAATAATCCAAGTTTAACCAGAACGTCTTGGGGGGGGGTTTGTAGGAAAAAAACAAGGGGAGATAGGCTACCTTGCATAATGACTTAGCCACTCCCAGTCTCTATTCAAGCCCAAATTAATAGTATCCAATTTGCAAATGAATTCCAATTCAGCAGTTTCTCGCTGGAGTCTGGATTTGAAGTTTTTTTGCTTTAAGATAGCGACCCTCATGTCTGTGATTGCGTGACCAGAGAGATTGAAGTGTTCTCCGACTGGTTTATGAATGTTATAATTCTTAACATCTGATTTGTGTCCATTTATTCTTTTACGTAGAGACTGTCCAGTTTGACCAATGTACATGGCAGAGGGGCATTGCTGGCACATGATGGCATATATCACATTGGTGGATGTGCAGGTGAACGAGCCTCTGATAGTGTGGCTGATGTTGTTAGGCCCTGTGATGGTGTCCCCTGAATAGATATGTGGGCACAGTTGGCAACGGGCTTTGTTGCAAGGATAGGTTCCTGGGTTAGTGGTTCTGTTGTGTGGTATGTGGTTGTTGGTGAGTATTCGCTTCAGGTTGGGGGGCTGTCTGTAGGCAAGGACTGGCCTTTCTCCCAAGATTTGTGAGAGTGTTGGGTCATCCTTCAGGATAGGTTGTAGATCCTTAATAATGCGTTGGAGGGGTTTTAGTTGGGGGCTGAAGGTGACGGCTAGTGGCGTTCTGTTATTTTCTTTGTTAGGCCTGTCCTGTAGTAGGTGACTTCTGGGAACTCTTCTGGCTCTATCAATCTGTTTCTTCACTTCCGCAGGTGGGTATTGTAGTTGTAAGAATGCTTGATAGAGATCTTGTAGGTGTTTGTCTCTGTCTGAGGGGTTGGAGCAAATGCGGTTGTATCGCAGAGCTTGGCTGTAGACGATGGATCGTGTGGTGTGGTCAGGGTGAAAGCTGGAGGCATGTAGGTAGGAATAGCGGTCAGTAGGTTTCCGGTATAGGGTGGTGTTGATGTGACCATCGTTTATTAGCACTGTAGTGTCCAGGAAGTGGATCTCTTGTGTGGACTGGACCAGGCTGAGGTTGATGGTGGGATGGAAATTGTTGAAGTCATGGTGGAATTCCTCAAGGGCTTCTTTTCCATGGGTCCAGATGATGAAGATGTCATCAATATAGCGCAAGTAAAGTAGGGGCGTTAGGGGACGAGAGCTGAGGAAGCGTTGTTCTAAATCAGCCATAAAAATGTTGGCATACTGTGGGGCCATGCGGGTACCCATAGCAGTGCCGCTGATCTGAAGGTATACATTGTCCCCAAATGTAAAATAGTTATGGACACAAATCAGATGTTAAGAATTATAACATTCATAAACCAGTCGGAGAACACTTCAATCTCTCTGGTCACGCAATCACAGACATGAGGGTCGCTATCTTAAAGCAAAAAAACTTCAAATCCAGACTCCAGCGAGAAACTGCTGAATTGGAATTCATTTGCAAATTGGATACTATTAATTTGGGCTTGAATAGAGACTGGGAGTGGCTAAGTCATTATGCAAGGTAGCCTATCTCCCCTTGTTTTTTTCCTACAAACCCCCCCCCCAAGACGTTCTGGTTAAACTTGGATTATTGCTGTGCACATTGTAAGATGAGCTATTGCCAGCAGGAGAGTGAGTTTGTGTGTGTGGTTTTTGGAGGGGGGTGTGTGTTGTGGGGGGGGGTGGGGGTGGTGAGAAAACCTGGATTAGTGCTGGAAATGACCCACCTTGATTATCATGCGCATTATAAAGAGAGGTTTCAAAGAGGGATGGGCTATTACCAGCAGGAGAGTGAGTTTGTATGTGTGTCTGTTGGGGGGGGGGGGGAAGGGTGAGAAAACCTGGATTTGTGCTGGAAATGGCCTTCCTTGATGATCACTTTAGATAAGCTGTTAGCAGCAGGACAGTGGGGTGGGAGGAAGTTTTGTTTCATGGTCTCTGTGTGTATATAATGTCGTCTGCAGTTTCCACAATATGCTATGCATCCGATGAAGTGAGCTGTAGCTCACGAAAGCTCATGCTCAAATAAAGTGGTTAGTCTCTAAGGTGCCACAAGTCCTCCTTTTCTTTTTTCTTTTTATTGTAAGGAGAGTGATCACTTTAGATAAGCTATTACCAACAGGCGAGTGGGTTTGTGAGGGGGGGGGGGTGAGAAAACCTGGATTTGTGCTGGAAATGGCCCAACTTGATTATCATACACATTGTAAGGAGAGTGATCACTTTAGATAAGCTATTACCAGCAGGAGAGTGGGGTGGGGGGAGAGAAAACCTTTTGTAGTGGTAAACACCCATTTTTTCATGCTTTGTGTGTATAAAAAGATCTTCTATACTTTCCACAGTATGCATCCGATGAAGTGAGCTGTAGCTCACGAAAGCTTATGCTCAAATAAATTGGTTAGTCTCTAAGGTGCCACAAGTACTCCTTTTCTTTTTGCGAATACAGACTAACACGGCTGTTACTCTGAAATATGTCTGGGAAGTTAGTCTCCCATTGACACAATTCCCAAAAGTATTTCTATCTCTAATAATATTAAAGAGATCACTATCCATATCTCAGTCTGATCCTCAGGGTCTGTAGCAGACCCCATAACGCTCTCCCACCAGAACCTCTTTTACAGTCTCTTCCCAAACAGAATCTGTATTGTCCATATTATCACTTTGTATTTCTTTACAGTTAACTACAGAGAATGCTACCCCACCATCTTTACCTTTGTTCCTATTTCTCCTAAACAGCACATGCCCCTCAATACCTGTATTCCAGTCGTGAGTTCTATTCCACCATGTTTCTCTAATCCCTATAATACCTGGCTTGACCTCCTGTTGCACCAGTAGATCCAGTGCCTCCATTTTATTGCCCAGACTCCTTGCATTCATGCACAAGCCTTTCAGTTGTTTACCTTAGACCACACGCACATGGGTGGCGGGTATAAGAGCTCAGGGGAGGCTAAGCATCCCCAAACAGGATGTGTCGCACCTCCCTTTGGACCACTGCCACCGAAAGGGCACCCGGGCCATGGCTCTGCCTCGAGGCCCCGCTCCTGCATTCCGCTCTTCCCCTGTGGCCCTGCCTGCAATGCTCCTATTGCCACTCCCAATCCACCTCTTCCTCCTGAGGCCCTGCCATCGTTCTGCCTCTTCCCGTGCCTGCTCCACCCCCTCCCCAAGACCCTCCTGCCTGCCGCTTGTGCCCCTTCCCCCATGGCCCTCCGTTGCCTGCCACTCACGCTTCCTCGCCCCTTCCCCCATGGTCCCCCTGCCCACCACTTGCGCCTCTTCACCCCCTCTCCTGATCCACACCCCGCTGAATAATACTGACTGCAATGGCCAGGAAGATGCCCTGCCACCTCCACCAGGCCTAGAGCCCTTTGGAGAATTCTGGTAAGCAGCTGGCAGCAATTAGGGGTGCCTGGGGGCAGCGAATGCCCCCTCCCCAAGTTTTTGTACTTGGGGGCCTGATGGGGGAGGGGGCGAAGAGGTGTGAGCAGTGGGAAGGGTGGCCCTCAGGGGTGGGGGCCAAGCAGGAGCAGGGCCTGGGGCAGAGTGGGAGTGGAATGTGGGTGGGGCCTCAGGGGGAGGAGGCTGAGTGGGGAGTGGACCTCGGGGCAGAGCAGGGGGTAGGGCCACTGTCTGGGCACAGGTGGTCCCCCCACCCCCACTTCTAGGGAGCTTCCAGCACTCAGACCTAGACTCCCCAAATGCAGGCGTCACATGCTGCCCGTGCGCACCCAGTTTTCTAGCTGGATTGGATATAGTTCTTTCACTAAGTGTAATGGTTATCTGACTACTACTCCAGTCAATATTTGTATTCTCTTTCTCTTTGCTGTCCATATTCTTACCTTGTGGGGTTCCATGCATTTAGGGTCTAATAATAAGAATTTCTGCTACAGACTGGGGGCTCATCAGTTGGAAGTGACAGAGAGAGAGGAGGAGAGAGACTTGGATATGTAGGTCAATCATAGGGTAATTATGAACTACCAATGTGATGCAGCTGTGAAAAACTCAAATGCCATCTTAGGTGTATCAGGTAAGGCATTTCCAGTGGTGAGTAGCAAGAGAGAAGCATTGTACAAGGCACTGGTAAGACCTTATCTGCAATACAGTGTACAGTTCTGATCTCCCATGGTCAGGAAAATTGAACTCAGACTGGAACAGGTGCAGAGAAGGGTTACTAGGATGGTCATGGGAATGGAGGGCCTATGTTATGAGGAGACAAAGAGCTTGGCTTGTTTAGTCTAGCAAAAAGAAGGCTGAAGGGTAATATGATGCTTGAGCAATATTTTATACTCCTCTGTAGTCATCTGTCCAAGTTTTCACTTCTTGTAAGTTTCCTTTTTGTGTTCAAGTTCACTGAAGATTTCTCTGTTAAGCCAAGCTGGTCACCTGCCATATTTGCTATTCTTTCTGCACATCGGGATGGTTTGTTCCTGGACTCCTTTTCCCCCTCATATTAGTCTCCCAGGGGATCCTGCCCATCAGTTTCCTGAGGGAGTCAAAGTCTGCTTTTCTGAAGTCCAGGGTCCATATTCTACTGCTCTCCTTTCTTCCTTTTGTCAGGATCCTGAACTTGACCATCTCATGGTCATTGCTGCCCAGGTTGTCACCCACTTCTACTTCCCCTACCAATTCTTCCTTGTTCGTAAGCAGCAGGTCAAGAGGAGCACGGCCCCTAGTTGGTTCCTCCAGCACTTGCACCAGGAAGTTGTCCCCAACACTCTCCAAAAACTTCCTGGATTGTCTGTGCACTGCTGCATTGCTCTCTCAGAAGATGTCAGGGTGATTGAAGTCCCCCATGAGAATCAGGGCCTATGATCTGGAAACTTCTGTTAATTGTCCAAATAAAGCCTCATCTACCTCATCCTCCTGGTCGGGTGGTCTGTAGCAGACACCCACCACGACATCATCCTTGTTGCTCTTACCTCTAAACTTCACCCAAAGACTCTGAACAGGCTGTTCTCAGTTTCATACTGAAGCTCTGAGCAATCATACCGCTCCCTTACATACAGTGCAACTCCTCCACCTTTTCTCCCCTTCCTTCCTGAACAGTTTATACCCATCCGTGACAGTGCTCCAGTTAAGGCCTTTACTAACTCTAGTTACTAAAACTAAAAGTTAAGGCTTTTACTTTTCTTGCTTAGCTGAGATCTTTGTGATTACTGAGTTCGTGACCTTTAAAATGGCTCTAAAGGCTGGCTTTTTTAGTCACCTCTCCTTCCCTTTATAGAGGAAATATTCATAAAGTAAGTCACAATGGAACACAAAGTGTGATGATGTTAGTGACTCACAGTGCTCTGATCAGCTCATTGTGTCTCTGCACTCTGTAACCAGTGAATTGCGTACATCGGTGGGGACAGAGTTTACAGTTGTGGGGAATTGGGAAAGAGCAGCGTTTCCCAACCTTCTGAATGACACACTGTCCTTCAGCAGCCCTCAGAACTTGCCTGTATTCTGGGGCATCAGCCTCCCCGCCCCTGTGGCCACCTTTCATTAGCGTAATACAGAGGAACTGAGAGGGGCATTTCCTGCTGTCTACAGGACCCCCTAATGGGATAGGGGCTTTACTCAAATGCCACCATGCTGGTCTCTGCTTAGCTGCTCCTCCTCACGGTTGCTTGCACAGTTAAAAAAAAATGGTGCATGTTTTTTGCAAGTAAAAGTGCCATGTTCTGATTCGTGGGATTGAATTATTCGCTACTTGGGAGAGTTCGGCATGCTCAGCGTTGCAGGAAGTGAACAGCAGTCCTCAAAACACCAGTGATTATCCCTATGGGGCAGTGCATTCTGCATAATTTGCTAGCAGCCAATCACTGTCGCGGGGATGCTTTATTCATGTACAGAGCCCCAAACAATACCAGGCTCCAGACAGAGACTCTTAGCCTTTATCTCCTAGTTTAAACGCTTCCTTATCCAATTGGGAAGAGGAAACCATTCCGTGTGACAGAGGTGACCAACCACATACTGCGAATAGCAAATCCGGTGGAGAAGCAGTGTATGAACAGCCATAATCTGTAAATTATGCAGCCCCATGATGGGACACCTCCTGACAAATAGTGAAGCTATTTGCAGAAATTCTGGCTCAGGGAGTCATTTGCTAACCCTAGCCAGGACAGGATATTGACCAGCCCTGTTCCCTTATGTGGGCCAAGCCCTGGTCTACACTAGGACTTTAGGTCGAATTTAGCAGCATTAAATCGATGTAAACCTGCACTCGTCCACACGATGAAGCCATTTTTTTTTTTACTTAAAGGGCTCTTAAAATCGATTTCCTTACTCCACCCCTGACAAGTGGATTAGCGCTTAAATTGGCCTTGCTGGGTCAAATTTGGGGTACTGTGGACACAATTCGATGGTATTGGCCTCCGGGAGCTATCCCAGAGTGCTCCATTGTGACCGCTCTGGACAGCACTCTCAACTCAGATGCACTGGCCAGGTAGACAGGAAAAGAACCGCGAACTTTTGAATTTCCTGTTTGGCCAGCGTGGCAAGCTGCAGGTGACCATGCAGAGCTCATCAGCAGAGGTGACCATGATGGAGTCCCAGAATCGCAAAAGAGCTCCAGCATGGACCGAACGGGAGGTACGGGATCTGATCGCTGTATGGGGAGAGGAATCCGTGCTATCAGAACTCCGTTCCAGTTTTCGAAATGCCAAAACCTTTGTCAAAATCTCCCAGGGCATGAAGGACAGAGGCCATAACAGGGACCCGAAGCAGTGCCGCGTGAAACTTAAGGAGCTGAGGCAAGCCTACCAGAAAACCAGAGAGGTGAACGGTTGCTCTGGGTCAGAGCCCCAAACATGCCGCTTCTATGATGAGCTGCATGCCATTTTAGGGGGTTCAGCCACCACTACCCCAGCCGTGTTGTTTGACTCCTTCAATGGAGATGGAGGCAACACGGAAGCAGGTTTTGGGGGACGAAGAAGATGATGATGATGAGGAGGTTGTAGATAGCTCACAGCAAGCAAGCGGAGAAACCGGTTTTCCCGACAGCCAGGAACTGTTTCTCACCCTGGACCTGGAGCCAGTACCCCCCGAACCCACCCAAGGTGCCTCCTGGACCCGGCAGGCGGAGAAGGGACCTCCGGTGACTGTACCTTTTAAAATACTATACATGGTTTAAAAGCAAGCATGTGAAAGGATTAATTTGCCTTGGCATTCGCGGCTCTCCTGGATGTACTCCCAAAGCTTTGCAAAAGGTTTCTGGGGAGGGCAGCCTTATTGCTTCCTTCATGGTAGGACACTTTACTGCTCCAGGCCAGTAGCACGTATTCGGGAATCATTGTACAACAAAGCATTGCAGTGTATGTTTGCTGGCGTTCAAACAACATCCGTTCTTTATCTCTCTGTGTTATCCTCAGGAGAGTGATATCATTCATGGTCACCTGGTTGAAACAGGGTGCTTTTCTTAAGGGGACATTCAGAGGTGCCCGTTCCTGCTGGGCTGTTTGCCTGTGGCTGAACAGAAATTTCCCCCCCTGTTAGCCACGGGGAGGGGGGAGGGTTGAGGGGGGTAGCCACGCGGTGGGGGGAGGCAAAATGTGACCTTGGAACGAAAGCACATGTGCTATATATGTAATGTTAACAGCAAGGTTTACCCTGAAAGAGTGTAGCCATTGTTTTATAAAATGTGTCTTTTTAAATACCGCTGTCCCTTTTTTTTTTCTCTACCAGCTGCATGTGTTTCAGTGATCACAGGATCTTCTCCTTCCCAGAGGCTAGTGAAGATTAGAAAGAAAAAAAACCGCACTCATGATGAAATGTTCTCTGAGCTCATGCTGTCCTCCCACACTGACAGAGCACAGACGAATGCGTGTAGGCAAATAATGTCAGAGTGCAGGAAAGCACAAAATGACCAGGAGGAGAGGTGGCGGGCTGAAGAGAGTAAGTGGCAGGCTGAAGACAGGGCTAAAGCTCAAATGTGGTGGCAGCGTGATGAGAGGAGGCAGGATTCAATGCTGAGGCTGCTGGAGGACCAAACCAGTACGCTCCAGTGTATGGTTGAGCTGCAGCAAAGGCAGCTGGAGCACAGACTGCCACTACAGCCCCTGTGTAACCAACCGCCCTCCTCCCCAAGTTCCATAGCCTCCACACCCAGACGCCCGAGAACGCGGTGGGGGGGCCTCCAGTCACCCGGCCACTCCACCACAGAGGATTGCCCAAAAAACAGAAGGCTGTCATTCAATAAATTTTAAAGTTGTAAACTTTTAAAGTGCTGTGTGGCATTTTCCTTCCCTCCTCCACCACCCCTCCTGGGCTACCTTGGTAGTCATCCCCCTATTTGTGTGATGAATAAATAAAGAATGCATGAATGTGAAGCAACAATGACTTTATTGCCTCTGCAAGCAGTGATCGAAGGGAGGAGGGGAGGGTGGTTAGCTTACAGGGAAGTAGAGTGAACCAAGGGGCAGGGGGTTTCATCAAGGAGAAACAAACAGAACTTTCACACCGTAGCCTGTCCAGTCATGAAACTGGTTTTCAAAGCTTCTCTGATGCGTACCGCGCCCTCCTGTGCTCTTCTAACCGCCCTGGTGTCTGGCTGCGCGTAATCAGCAGCCAGGTGATTTGCCTCAACTGCCCACCCCGCCATAAACATCTTCTTTACTCTCCGTAAAGTTTAGGGGACTCATTCCTCTCCGTTGCTCTGACGGAGGGAGGGGCGACTGACGACATGGCTTACAGGGTTGGCTTACAGGGAATTAAAATCAACAAAGGGGGTGGCTTTACATCAAGGAGTATTTCAGGCAGGACTTCACGGAGGGTTCCAATAAGAAATGGTGCACCTAAGTTGTTGTTCTTATTGGAACAAGCAGGTTGGTCTGGCCTCTGATTGATACATGGCTAGATTTACCTCGCTGCACCTTCTCTGTGAGTGACTGCAGTGTGACCTAGAGGAATGAGTCACCATAAACGTCTCCGCCTTACTCTCACAGATATTGTGGAGCGCACAGCAAGCAGTAATAACAGTGGGAATATTGGTTTCGCTGAGGTCTAAGCGAGTCAGTAAACTGCGCCAGCAGACGGTGCAGAAGGACTGCAAGCCATCCACATCTCATGGCTGCTCGACAGAAGATGGTACAATAGGACTGCTAGCCATCCTCATCTCTTGCCTGCCCGGCAGAAGATGGTACAATAGGACTGCTAGCAATCGTATCACCTGCCTGCTCACCATAAGATGGTTCAATAGGACTGACTGCAGGACTAAAGAGAATGACCTGGTCAAGTCACTCCAAATTTAGTCCCTGCGCCCATGTCTGCCCAGGTGCTCCTGATTGACCTCACAGAGGCGACCAGGAGCACCTCGGACATGACGATGACGGCTACCAGTCCTACTGTACCATCTGCTGCCACAAGGCAATGGGTTGCTGCTGCTGTGTAGCAATGCAGTACCGCGTCTGCCAGCACCCAGGAGACATACAGTGACGGTTACCTGAGCGGGCTCCATGCTTGCCGTGGTATGGCGTCTGCACAGGTAACTCAAGAAAAAAGGTGCGAAACGATTGTCTGCTGCTGCTTTCATGGAGGGAGGGAGGGAACGGGGGACTGACGATATGTACCCAGAACCACCCGCGACAATGTTTTAGCCCCATCAGGCATTGGGATCTCAACCCAGAATTCCAATGGGCAGCGGAGACTGCGGGAACTGTGGGATAGCTACCCACAGTGCAACGCACCGGAAGTCGACTCTAGCCTCGGTACTGTGGAAGCACTCCGCCAAGTTAATGCACTTAATGCACTTAGAGCATTTTCTGTGGGGACACACACACTCAAATATATAAAACCGATTTCTAAAAAACTGACTTCTATAAATTGGACCTAATTTCGTAGTGTAGACATACCCCAAGTCTCTGCATGGTGTGATGACATTTACTATAGCAGCTCTCCTGCACTACATGAGCTGAGGCCTAGCCAGCGTATTTAAATACACAGGTAGATAACAACCCTCTCTAGATTCATTAGCGCTCCTCAGTTGAGTGACGTGTACTATTAACTTACCCCCTTCGTTTTGTAGATCTGCCAGACAAAGCCATCAAGTGTCTCTGGTGTGATTTGCTCAGCAACTTATAATGGGGAGGACTGTATAGTGACTGTGGCTAGGGACATAGGTTGCATGTGGTGCAAAGGGGTTATAGATCTGCCTCACTCATGGTACAATTACCCTCTACACACTCTTGGCTATTTTCTCCCAGTTCTTGGTTCTTTAGCGTGATGTGACAGTTCAGTGTTTGTCTGTCAACGAGTCACCTTTGATATAGAGAGGAATCAGAGGCATGGAAGGTAGTCAGCAAGCTGGACTCAAGCTAACCTCTCCAGCCAGGGCTTACCATGCATGCACCTAGGACACAGGGCATGGGAGCCCCTGCAGTGGGGAATGCTGCTTTGGAAATGTGAAGGTGATAAGTACGCTGTGTGTGCTTGGTGTGACCTTCCAAAGGACTATCTACATTGTAAAAATGAGACCATAAAACCAAGAATGAACCTTTGTGTTGAAGCCGGGAATGCAGTCTGGATTGGATTTGGGACACAGGCAATGGGCATTAATAAGGGGCTGTCATCCCCTCCTTGTAGAGCCTATCTCAGGAAATACCTACGTGGACGAGGGCACTAGGCAGCCGAACAAAGCGACCTGGATGGAAGAAGAGAGGGGCCCCAGGAGCAGGACACCAGGCTGATGGCTGAAGCTTACCCTGCTCAGGGGTCTCAGTCCACACGGCATGGACTTATCAGGCCTCCGTCACTGTCCTATCTCAGCACCTCACAATTGTGACTGCATTTATCCTTACGAGTTGTGAGGGCAGCACTTCTATTATCCCTGTTCTACAAATGGGGTCTGAGGCACAGACAAGCCTTGGGTATGTCTATGCTGGAACTGGAAGGTTAAATTCCGGCATGAGGAGACACACACACTAACGCTGATTGAGTTAGCACGCTGAAATAGAAGTTTCAGAGTGGTAGCCGTGTTAGTCTGTATTAGTAAAAAGAATGAGGAGTCCTTGTGGCCCTTAGAGACTAACACATTTATTAGGGCATAAGCTTTCGTGGGCTATGGCAACACCCATTTTTTCATGTTCTCTCTCTCGCTCTGTGTGTTCCTACTGTGTTTTCCACTGCATGCATCCGATGAAGTGGGTTCTAGCCCACAAAAGCTTGTGCCCTAATAAATGTGTTAGTCTCTAAGGTGCCACAAGGACTTCTCATTGTTTTTGCTGAAATAGAAGGTATAGGTGCTGTGGAGGGGCTGGCTGCTCTGAGTACATACCTGTGGTCTCAGACGGGATTGTGCTCAGGATGGCTAACACCTCCTGCCATGCGTGCTCTGGGGGCTACACTTTATTTTTAGCAAGCTCACTTGATGAGAGCTAATGTGGGTATGTCTCTTTGAGCTGGAATTGACACCTTCCAGCTCTAGTGTAGACATACCCTAAGTGACTTGCCCAAGGTCCCACAGGAAGTCTGTGCAAGGAATTGAACCTGAGTCTCCCAAGGCCCATATCTGAGACCTAATCACTTGGCTATCCTTCCTCTACAGCCTAAGGAGTCCTGTCCTGTAAGGTGTGCCGTGTCTGGGGCTGTGGCCCTTCCAGAGACATGAGAAACACTTCACCAAGGTTACAGACAGCACAAGGGGTGTGAGATGGTGTTTTCGAGGGGAAGAGATGAGAGTTCGCAGACAGAACTTGCAAGGATTGCTCCTCTCCTTTGGTGAAGATTAGGATCCCGTTCACTGTTGCCTTTCTCTGGTACCTCCCCACCCCCTGTGACTCTCCATGAATATTTACTGGCAAATTATCATAGACTCAGAGAACTGTAGGTATGGAAGGGACCTCAGGAAGATATCTAGTCCATCCCCCTGTGCTGAGGCAGGATTAAGTAGATCTAGACCAGAGGTTCTCAAACTGTGGTCCGCAGACCACCAGTGGTCTGCAAGCTCCATTCAGGTGTTCTGTGGATAGTTCCCTCTAAGATGCATGTCTGGGCAGCCGCACACAAGAGAATGAAGGGTCACCCACCTAATTAGTGGAGCCGTGCAGGCGTGGCTCCACTAATTAGGTGCCTGGACCCTTGAGAAGACACACATGTAAGGTGAGGTGATGGCCTTGGGGGCAATAAGCAGTAAGCGGTAGGTAGGAGGGGGCAGTGGGGTGAGGGGAATTTGGGACATGCAGGGCTGCGGCAGCCAGGGAAAGAGGCGACTTTCCCCAGCTTTCAGGGTTGTGGCTGCCAGGGAGAGACGGCCCTCCTCCCCAGCCCCAGGTCTGTGGCTGCTGTGGCTGGGGAGAGAAGGAGAGACTCCCCCCCGCCCCTCCTTCCCAGCTTCAGCTCTGTGGCTGCTGTGGAGGGGGAGATACCTGCCTTCTTCCCAGCTCTAGTTTGGGGGCTGCCGCAGCAGGGGAGAGAGGGCACATCCATCACATTAGAAAGACTACTGATATTAAAATATGAGTTGTGTGCTTTTATTTGTAGAACAAAAAAATGTTTATTATTAAGGTTTTTTTATATAGCGCTTTTATCCAAAGCATTTTACAATAGTTAGCTAATGGGACAAACAACATTTGGAAAGATGTTGGTCCGCCGAGGCCCTTAGCAATTTTCAAGTGTTCCACGAAATTTTTTTTGAGAACCATTGATCTAGACTATTCCTGACAGGTGTTTGTTTAAGCTGCTCTTAGAAGCCTCTAATGACAGGGATTCCACAGCCTCCCCAGGTCACCTGTCCCAGAATTTAACTGCCCTCATAGTTTAAAAGTTTTTCCTAATATCTAATCTGACCCTCCCTTGCTGCAGACTGAGACAATTACTAAGTGTCCTACCCTTAGTGGACATGGAGAACAATTGGTCATGGTCCTCTTTAAAACAGCCCTTAATATATTTGAAGGTTGTTATCAGGTGCCCCCTCAGTCTTCTTCTCTCAAGACTAAACATATCCAGGTTTTTAACCATTCTTCATCAGTCAGGTTGACTAAACCTGTTATCATTTTGTTGCTCTCTTCTGGACTCTCTCCAATTGATATAGAAGTCTATAAAATCATGACTGGTGTTGAGAAAGTAAATAAGGAAGTATTATTTACTCCTCCTCACAATACAAGAACTATGGGTCACCAAATGAAATGAATAGGCAGCAGGTTTAAAACAAACAAAAGGAAGTATTTCTTCACACAATGCACAGTCAACCTGTGGAACTCTTTGCCAGAGGATGTTGTGAAGGGCAAGATTATAACAGGGTTCAAAAAAGAACTAGCTAAGTTCATGGAGGATAGATCCATCAATGGCTATGAGCCAGGATGGACAGGGATGGTGTCCCTAGCCTTTGTTTGCCAGAAGCTGGTAATGGGTGACAGGAGATGGATCACTTGATGATTACCTGTCCTGTTCATTCCCTCTGGGGCACCTGGCTTTGGCCACTGTCGGAAGAGAGGATACTGGGCTAAATGGACCTTTGGTCTGACCCAGTATGGCCATTCTTATGTTCAATTTGTGCACATCTTTGTTAAAGTGGGGAGCCCAGAGCTGGACACAGTACTCCAGCTGAGGCTTCACCAATGCTGAGTAGAGCAGGAGAATTACCTCTCATGTCTTACAAACAACATTCCTGTTAATACACCCTGGAATGATATTAGCTTTTTTCACAACTGCATCACATTATTGATTCATATTCAGTTTGTGATCCACTATCGCCCCCACATTCTTTTCCGCAGCTCTGCTGCCTACCAGGTTTTTCCCTGTTTTGTATTTGTGCAATAAATTTTTTCCTTCCTTAGTACTTTGCACTTGTCTTTATTGAATTGTACCTTGATTTCAGATCCTTCTGAATTATAATCCTGTTCTCCAAAGTGTTTGCAAGCCCTCCCAACTTGATGTTGTCTGCAAATTTTATAAGTATATTTTCCATTCCATCATCCAAGTTATTAATGAAAATACCAAACAGTACTGACCCCAGGACAGATCCCTGTGAGACCCCCTGGATACGCCCTCCCAGATTGACAGTGAACCATTGATAACTACTCTTTGAGTATGGTCTGTCAGGCTTCTCTCTCTTTGTGATGCTGGCTGCTCCTGTGTCTGTCTGTCTGTCTGTCTCTCTCTCTCTCTGAATGTTCTAACCATAGAATCATAGACCATCAGGGTTGGAAGGGACCTCAGGAGGTCATCTACTCCAACCCCGTGCTACAATATAGTAGAAAGATAAGTTGCCTCAGGATGCCTAATGGGAACTGTAAACCCTGCCTCAGCCTTTCCCCTTTCCTCCTCCCTCTCTCTGGGAGTAGCATTCCTGCCCCCAAGCATACGGGGACCCTGAGTCTGTTCTGCAGGATCTAGCCCTGCCTGTTCTCTTCCCTCACTGTGGGATGAAGTGGCTGCACTGACCAGGAGATTTTGGGTCTGTAGCAAGGCCAAAGGATGTGGTGGGGGGATGTTTTATTATTTATTTTGATTTCTAACTGTTCAGTTTGCCTGAATGTGGAACTGCTCCATGTGCTCTGACATCAAGGGTATGTTTAGTCTGCGGAAGAGAAGAGTGAGCGGGGGATTTGATAGCTGCTTTCAACTACCTGAAGGGGGGTTCCAAAGAGGATGGATCTAGACTGTTCTCAGTGGTAGCGGATGACAGAACAAGGAGTCATGGTCTCAAGTTGCAGTGGGGGAGGTTTAGGTTGGATATTAGGAAAAACTTTTTCACTAGGAGGGTAGTGAAACACTGGAATGCGTTACCTAGGGAGGTGGTGGAATCTCCTTCCTTTGAGGTTTTTTAAGGTCAGGCTTGACAAAGCCCTGGCTGGGATGATTTAGTTGGGGATTGGTCCTGCTTTGAGCAGGGGGTTGGACTAGATGACCTCCTGAGGTCCCTTCCAAGCCTGATATTCTATGAATCTATGATTCTATGTCTACACTGCATTGTAAACCCAAGCTCAGATTCAGGTTTAAGCCCAAACCCCTTTATTGTCCACACTCAAATCTTTCTAATTTGGGCCAGTAAGCCCTCAGGACCCAAGCCCATGGACTGAGCCAAGTCCCACTGGGCTTCAGGTCCAAGCCCTGCCATCTTGCAGTGTGAATGCAGCTCAAGTTGCAAACTCGAGTCAGAAAGTCTGTCTAGTGCCATGTGGACGCGTTAACACAGTTGTGAGATTCGGGTCCAGCAATTGGAAACCCAGGTTTACAATGGAGTGTGGGCTTGGAAACACTGAGTCCACAAACATGAGCCCAGAGACACAGGTTTAGGGTGCAGTGTAGACATGCCCTGAAAGGCTTCATATGGTGTGCTGGGCTGAAGTCCTGCAACCCATCCATCCTTTCTTGGCTGTGTGCCCCTGCCCAGCGCTGAGCCCAGGAGTGTTCAGTGCCCTTTGGAGACCTCCACTGTTTTGCAACAGGTTGACTCTGTGTTGTATGAAGAAATACTTCCTTTTATTTGTTTTTAAACTGCTGCCTATTCATTTCAATTGGTGACCCCTAGTTTTTGTGTTTTGAGAAGGAGTAAATAACACTTCCCCATTTACTTTCTCAACACCAGTCATGATTGTATAGACGTCTATCATATCCCTCCTTAGTTGTTTCTTTTCCAAGCTGAAAAGTCCCAATCTTCTTAATCTCTCCTCATACGGAAGCTGTTCCATACCCCTAATCATTTTTGTTGCCCTTTTCTGAACCTTTTCCAATTCCAATATATCTTTTTTGAGATGGGATGACCACATCTGCATGCAGTATTCAAGATATATATTCAAGGCAAATATAGTGCCCATATTTTAAAAAGAGAAGAAAGAGAACCCAGGTAACTACAGGCCAGTCAGCTTCACTTCAGTCCCTGGCAAAATCAAGGAGCAGGTCCTCAAGGAATCCATTTTGAAGCACTTGGAGGAGAGGAAGGTGATCAGGAACAGTCAACATGGAGTCACCAAAGGCAAGTCATGCCTGACCAACCTGATTGCCTTCTATGATGAGATAACTTGCTCTGTGGATATGGGGAAAGTGGTGGATGTGATATACCTTGACTTTAGCAAAGCTTTTGATACGGTCTCCCACAGTATTCTTGCCAGCAAGTTAAAAAAGTATGGATTGGATGAATGGACTATAAGGTGGCTAGAAAGCTGGCTAGATTGTCAGGCTCAACGGGTAGCGATCAACAGCTCGATGTTTAGTTGGCAGCCGGTACCAAGCGGACTGCACCAGGGGTTGGTCCTGGGATCGGTTTTGTTCAACATCTTTATTAATGATCTGGATAATGGGATGGATTGCACTCTCAGCAAGTTCGCAGATGGCACTAAGCTGGGGGGAGAGGTAGATATACTGGAGGGTGGGATAGGGTCCAGAGTGACCTAGACAAATTGGAGGTTTGGGCCAAAAGAAATCTAATGGGGTTCAACAAGGACAAGTGCAGAGTCCTGCGCTTAGGACAAAAGAATCCCATGCACTGCTACAGGCTGGGGACCGCCTGGCTAAGCAGCAGTTCTGCAGAAAAGGACCTAGGGATTACAGTGGATAAGAAGCTGGATATGAGTCAACAGTGTGCCCTTGTTGCCAAGAAGGCCAACAGCATATTGGGCTGTATTAGTAGGAGCATTGCCAGCAGATCGAGGGACCTGATTATTCCCCTCTATACGGCACTGGTGAGGCCACAGCTGGAGTATTGTGTCCAGTTTTGGTCCCCCCCACTACAGAAAGGATGTGGACAAATTGGAGAGAGTCCAGCGGAGGGCAATGAAAATGATTAGGGGGCTGGGACACATGACGTATGAGGAGAGGCTGAGGGAACTGGGGTTATTTATTCTGAAGAAGGGAAGAATGAGAGGGGATTTGATAGCCTTCAACTACCTGAAGGGGGTTCCAAAGAGGGTGGAGCTCGGCTGTTCTCAGTGGTGGCAGATGACAGACCAAGGAGCAATGGTCTCAAGTTGCAATGGGGGAGGTTTAGGTTGGATATTAGGAAACACTATTGCACAAGGAGGGTGGTGAAGCACTGGAATGGGTTACCTAGGAAGGTGGTGGAATCTCCATCTTTAGAGGTTGTTAAGGCCTGGCTTGACAAAGCCCTGGCTGGGATGATTTAGTTGGTGTTGGTCCTGCTTTGAGCAGGGGGGTGGGACTAGATGACCTCCTGAGGTCTCTTCCAACCCTAATATTCTATGATTTTGATATAGAGGAAATTTGATATTATCTGTCTTATTATCCCTCCCTTTCTGAATGATTCCCAGCATTCTGTTAGCTTTTTTGACTGCTGCTGCAGATTGAGTGGATGTTTTCAGAGAACTATCCACAATGACTCCAAGATCTCTTTCTTGAGTGGTAACAGCTAATTTAGACCCCATCATTGTATATGTATATTTGGGATGATGTTTTCCAATGTGCATTACTTTGCAATTATCAACATTGAATTTCACCTGCCATTTTGTTGCCCAGTCAGCCAGGTTTGTGAGATTCCTTTGGAGCTCTTCACAATCTGCTTTGGACTTAACTATCTTGAGTATCAGGGGGTAGCCGTGTTATCCACAAAAACAACAAGGTTTCGTGGGTTAAAAAACCACTTCTTCAGATGCATCTGAAGAAGTGGTATTTTACCCACAAAAGCTTATGCCCAAATAAATCTGTTAGTCTTTAAGGTGCCACCGGACTCTTTGTTATCTTGAGTAGTTTTGTATCATCTGCAAATTTTGCTACCTCACTGTTTACCCCTTTTTTCAGGTCATTTATGAAAATGTTGAACATTACTGGTCCCAGTACAGACCCCTGAGGGACACCACTATTTACCTCTCTTCATTCTGAAAACTGACCATTTATTCCTACCCTTTGTTTCCTATCTTTTAACCAGTTACTGATCCATGAGAGGACCTTCCCTCTTATCCCATGACAGCTTACTTTGCTTAAGAGTCTTTAGCGAGGGACTTTATTAAAGGCTTTCTGAAAATCTAAGTACACTCTATCCACTTGATCACCCTTGTCCACATGCTTGTTGACCCCCTCAAAGAATTCCAGTAGATTGGTGAGGCATGATTTCCCTTTACAAAAACCATGTTGACTTTTCCCCAACAAATCGTGTTCATCTATGTGTGTGACAGTTCTGTTCTTTGCCATAGTTTCAACCATTTTGCCCAGTACTGAAGTTAGGCTTACGGGCCTGTAATTGCTGGGATCAGCTCTGGAGTCTTTTTTAAAAATTGACATCACATTAGAAATTGACATCACATCACATTATCCTCCTGTCATCTGGTACAGAAGCTGATTTAAATGATAGGTTACAGACTACAGTTAGTAGTTGTGCAATTTCACATTTGGGTTCCTTCAGCACTCTTGGGTGAATACCATCTGGTCCTGGTTGCTTCTTCCTGTTTAGTTTATCAATTTGTTCCAACGCTTCCTCTAAAGACACTGCAATCTTGGACATTTCCTCAGATTTGTCACCTAAAAAGAATGGCTCAGCTTTGGGAATCTCCCTCACATTCTCAGCCATGAAGACCGAGGCAAAGAATTCATTTAGTTTCTCCGCAATGGCCTTATTGTCCTTGAGTGCTCCTTTAGCATCTTGATCATCTAGTGGCCCCACTGGTTATTTAGCAGACTTCCTGCTTCTGATGTACTTAATTTTTATTTATTTTTTGCTATTCTTTTTGGGTCTTTGGCTATCTATTCTTGAAATTCTTTTTGTCCTTCCTAATTATATTTTTTACACCTCACTTGCCAGAGTTTATGCTCCTTTCTATTTTCCTCAATAGGATTTAACTTCCAATTTTTAAAGGATATCTTTTTGCCTCTCACTGCTTCTTTTACTTTGATATTTAGCCACGGTGGCACTTTTTTGGTTCATAGAATCATAGAATATCAGGGTTGGAAGGGACCTCAGGAGGTCATCTAGTCCAACCCCCTGCTCAAAGCAGGACAAATCCCCAATTTTTTTTTACACCAGATCCCTAAATGGCCCCCTCAAGGATTGAACTCACAACCCTGTGTTTAGCAGGCCAATGCGCAAACCACTGAGCTATCCACTCCCCCCTTCTCTTACTATGCTTTTTAATTTGGGGTATACATTTAAGTTGAGCCTCTATTATGGAGTCTTTTAAAAGTTTCCATGAAGCTTGCAAGGATTTCACTTTTGGCACTATACCTTTTAATTTTTGTTTCACCAACTTCCTCATTTTTGTATAGTCCCCCTTTCTGAAATTAAATGCTACCATTTGGGGCTGCTGTGGTGTTTTCCCCGCCACAAGGATGTTACATTTATATAATTTATTGTGGTAACTATAACCAAGAAGTCCAGCTATATTCACCTCTTGGGCCAGATCCTGTGCTCCACTTAGGACTAAATCGAGAATTGCCTCTCCTCTTGTGGGTTTCAGGACTAGCTGCTCCAAGAAGCAGTCATTTAAGGTGTCAGAAACTTTATCTCTGCATCCTGTCCTGAGGTGACATGTACCCAGTCAATACGGGGATGTGAAATCACCATTATTATTGAGTTTTTCATTTTAATGGCCTCTAATCTCCCTGAGGATTTCACAGTCGCCATCACCATTCTGGTGAGGTGGGCAGTAGTATATCTCTACTGCTATGTTCTTATTATTCAAGCATGGAAGTACTATCCATAGAGAGTCTATGGTACAGTTGGGCTCATTTAAGATTTTTACTTCATTTGATTCTATGCTTTTTTTCACATATAATGCCACTCCCCCATCAGCATGACCTGTTATGTCCTTCTGATATATTTTGTACACTGTTACTACTGTGTCCCATTGATTATCCTCATTCCATCAGGAGAAAAAAAACTTGTGTAGTGATAATCAGGGGCTCGTTCACCTGCACATCTACCAATGTGATACATGCCATCATGTGCCAGCAATGCCCCTCTGCCATGTACATTGGCCAAACCGGACAGTCTCTACACAAAAGAATAAATGGACACAAATCGGACTTCGAGAATTATAACATTCAAAAACCAGTCAGAGAACACTTCAACCTCCCTGGACACTCAATTACAGACCTAAAAGTGGCAATTTTTCAACAAAAAAACTTGAAAAACAGACTCCAACGAGAAACTTCAAAAACAGACTCCAACAAGAAACTGGAATTAATTTGCAAACTGGACACCATCAAATTAGGCTTGAATAAAGACTAGGAGTGGATGGGTCATTACACAAACTAAAAACTATTTCCCCATGCTAATTTTCCCCCTACTGTTACTCACACCTTCTTGTCAACTGTTTGAAATGAGCCATCCTGATTATCACTACAAAAGTTTTTTTTTTCCTGCTGATAATAGTCCACCTTAATTGATTTGTCTCGTTAGAGTTGGTATGGCAACCCCCATCTTTTCATGTTCTCTGTATATATATATCTTCCTACTGTATTTTCCACTCCATGCATCTGATGAAGTGGGTTTTAGCCCACAAAAGCTTGTGCCCAAATAAATTCGTTAGTCTCTAAGGTGCCACAAGTACTCCTCGTTCTTTTTTCATTTGACTGTTTCTCATCAGATCCTATCTGTATTTTATCTTCCATCCTCTCCTCCTTACTAGGACATAGAGAATCTCCATTAATAGATCCTCCCCTAAGGGATGTCTCTGTCCAAATTATGTGCTCCTCTGCACCTGTCGGCTTTCCTTCAGTCTTTAGTTTAAAAACTGCTCTACGACCTTTTTAATGTTAAGTGCCAGCAGCAATCTGGTTCCATTTTGGTTTAGGAGGAGCCCATCCTTCCTGTATAAGCTCCCCCTTTCCCAAAACATTCCCTAGTTCCTAATAAATCTAAACTCCTACTCCCTACACCATTTTCTCATCCATGCATTGAGACTCTGCAGTTCTGCCTGTCTAACTGGCCCTGTGCATGGAACTAGAAGCATTTCAGAGAATGCTACCGTGGAGGTCCTGGACTTCAATCTTTTACCTAGCAGAGGATGTAGGATGCCATGCTCATGTACCCGGCATGGGAGGTCTCCTGTGATGAAGCCATGCCCTGGGGAGTGGCTGAAGGCATGTCCCACTGTATCCCAGCTGAGGAGCTGGAAGGAGGAGCTGATGGACATTCTGAGTGACACTCAGTTCAACCCAGAGCTCCAGGGGGTACCCAGGCTAGGCACATGGATGCAGAGAGATTCCACCAGCGAGTCCAGAGCTGCCTGTATTGGCCTGGCTGGTGCATGGGCCAAGCCCTACTATTAGGGTGACCAGATGTCCCGATTTTATAGTCCCGATATTTGGGGCTTTTTCTTATATAGGCTCCTATTACCCCCTACCCCCATCGCAATTTTTCACTCTTGCTGTCTGGTCACCCTACCTGCTATAGCTACAAAAGAACCTGACTTGCCTGGAGACAAGGGGATTAGGGATAACTTGTGCTCACTACCAGCTCTGGAAAGAAGCAGCAGGTACACTCTGGTGAAGGACATCAAGTGGGCAGCAGCTCCTCCGCTGCCCAACCAAGGAGCTTGGATGCTCTCCAGGGGCTTTGCTGAGCAGTTTGTGGCCAGGCCTGGGCTGCTGCACTCTGTAGCCTGAG
Source organism: Natator depressus (assembly GCF_965152275.1). NCBI lineage: Eukaryota > Metazoa > Chordata > Testudines > Cheloniidae > Natator > Natator depressus. The sequence continues at coordinate 278,077 of NC_134238.1, forward strand.
CAGGCCTGGAATTTCCAGCTGAGGTTGTTCTGGGAGGAATGTGCTTCTCCCTCCCTCCATTCACAGCGAGTGCAACTGTCACCTTTCCTCAGCGCCGGCAGCTGCTCCTTGGGGTACCCCTGGCACAATCCAGCGATGAGCAGTCCTCCCCTGGTTCCAACCCCCTCTTGGTGGCAAATGACTGAGTTCAGCCCAGTAACATGGCTGCAGAATGGGGCCAGTCACCTGAGGGACACACTGAACCTGCCAAGTATGTGACCTATTTAGCAGGAGCCCTTGGCACAGTGAGCCAGGCTGAAGAAGCAGTCCCAGCACAGGGGTGCCCAAAGGCAGAAAGAGTCCATTGCATTAAGGACAGGCATAGCAGCAGGGCAAGCTGGCTCAGGCCTGTATGTTAAACTGCAGAGGAGGGAGCAGGGCCCATGTGAGCATGGCTTGCAGGAGATGGGATCCATGCTCTTTGAGCAACCACTCCCTATGGGTTGAAGGGTGCGACTGCCACAAGCAGAGTTTAGCAGACTAGCATCCTGGTGGGGGAATTTGTGATTATGGCATAGAACTGGGACGCTGGAGACCTGAAGTCTATTTCCAGCTCTGCCACTGACCCCTCTGTGACCTTGGGCAAGTCCCTTCTGAGATCTCTGCCTGTTTCCCCATCTGTACAGTGGGGCTAGTAATATGCCTTGCCTCCCAAGCATGTGAAGCTAACTCCATTCATGTCTGGGGAACTGGGTAACAGCTCCAAGGCTCTGTTGCAAATGTGAGCGCATGGCCTCTGAGGTTAGCTAGGGCATGCATGGCTTTTAAGACTTGACTGGACCACTATGATTATCTAGGCTGACCTCCTGCATAACACAGGTCATCGAACTTCCCTGTATTAAAACCTGTGACAAGGCCAAGAGCTGTGCTGGAGTTTGAGCATATTTTTTAGGAAAACATCCCATCTTGATTTAAAAATCTCCAGTGATGGAGGATCCACCACATTCCTTGGTAAATTGTTCCAATAGTTAATTACTATCACTGTTAAAAATTTGCACCTTATTTCTAGTCTGAATTCATCTACCTTTAACTTCCCACTGTTGTGTTGAGTTATACCTTTGTCTGCTAATGTCCATGTAGGTAGTTATATGTTGTGATCATCACCCCTTCATCTCTTTGAGAAGTTAAATAGATTGAGCTCCTTAAGAATTTCACTACATGGCATGTGTCAAGGCTGATTCCTCACTCTGGCACTTCGAGGGCAGAAGATGGGGGCCCGCAAGGATTCTAAAAATTAACACTGGCCGTTCCAGGCTTGTATTAAACTCCCAAGGTTACAGCTTCTCTCTGACCTTGGATTGGTAGATGCTGCCACCACCCAACTGCAGAATCCCTTTGAGAGCCCAGGAAGGCGCACTTGGGAATTCCTTCCTGTGGGGCACCCTCAAGCCCTTTCACCCGCACCCCCAGGGAAGAGCTGAGAAAGAAAAGAAAAAAAGAAATCAGCTGTTTCCACCAGGTAATAAAAAAAAAAAAACACATGCACAAACCTCGTAAGACACAGAACTTCAATCCTGTTCTTAAAGAAAGGTAAATTTTATTAATAAATAAATAAATAAAAATACATCTGAAAACTCAGGCTATTGCTAGATTTTAAGAGAGAAAATACAAGGATTAAGCACCAAAAATAGCTTTCTTGAGGTCCAACTTAAAGGTTACAAGCAAAACAAAAGCACCTGGAGTTAGCACAGAGGAATCCACAAGCCATAAAGAAATGAGAGATAAACCTGATCACGTCTTTCTAGACATTTCCTGATCCACTTACATATCTGGGGTTTCAAATGAGTAGTTTCTTGGTTTGATCTGATCATTTTTCATACCTGGCCCAAGCTTTTTAATGCATAGTTGCTGTCCTGGCCCTCTCCCCGGGAGAACAACTACAGACAGACAAAGGGGAAGTTTTTCTCAATTTTAAAATGTTCTAGCCTTCCCATTGGCTCTTTTGGTCAGGTGCCCACTCCTGTCCTTTTACCCAGGGCCGGGTCCAGTGTTTTTGCTGCCCCAAGTGGCAAAAAAACCAACAATTTGCTGCCGAACACAGAGGTGGAGTCCTGCCCGCCGAACACAGAGGCGGAGTGATGGTGCGGCCGCCGAATTGCTGCCAGTGACGGAAGAAGAGTCACATCCCTGCCGCCGAATTCCCGCTGCCGCAGAGGGCGGATTGCTGCCCCAGAGCCCAACATCCTGCCGCCCCTTTACATTGCCCCCCCCAAGCACCTGCTTGGTTCGCTGGTGCCTGGAGCCGGCCCTGCTTTTACCTATGCATAGCAGTGAGACTTTTTAACCTTTTACAGGTAAAGCAAGTAGAGAACAGCTATTAAGAGGAATTTTATAGCTAACTGGCTGGCTGGGTGTCCATAAAAAGGAGTTTACTCCCCACCCCCTTCATTTATCACAGCATGTTTTCCCATGAGTCAGTCATTCTCATGGCTCTTCTCTCAACAGTCTTTCCAATGTATCCACATCCTTCTTGAAGTGTGGACACCAGAATTGGACACAGGATTCCAGCAGTGTTCGAACGAGTGCCAAATACAGATGTGATATAACCTCTCTACTCCTACTCACTATTCCCCTCTCTATACATCCAGAGGTCACATTCGCCTTTTTGGTCGCCCTGGGAGATTATGATCTGCTGATTATCCCCCAGAACCCCCAACTCTTTTTCAGAGTCACTGCTTCCCTGGATGAAGTCCCCCTGCCTATAAGTATGTCCCACGTTCTTTGTTCCTATATGTATGCCCTTGCATTTGGACGTATTTAAATGCATATTGTTGCCTGTGTCCCATTTGCTAAGTGATCAAGATCCCTCTGTATTATCAGTGACCTGTCTTCTTCATTATTTACCACTTCCCTAATCTTTGTCACCTTTATCAGTAAACATTATCAGTAAAAATTTTGTTTTTTTCCAAGTCATTGATAAAAATGTTTAATGGTGTAAGGCCAAGAACTGATCCTTGCAGGACTCCATTAGAAACACACCCACTCTGATGATGACTCCCCATTTATAATTACATTCTGAGACCTACGGTGTAATCAGTCTGTAATCCATTAGATGTTTGCCGTGTTAAATTTATATCACTGTAGTTTATTAATCAATATGTCCTGCAGTGCCCAGTCAAATACCTCACAGATGTCTAAATATTACTATGAGCTTTGTTAGCCAAACTTGTGATCTCATCAAAAAACGGTATGTTACTTTGATGAGACCTGTTCTCAGACATAGCTGTTGATTGGCATTAATTATATTACATTGTTTTAATTAGTTATTAATCAAGTCTTAAATCAACCATTCCATGATTTTGCTTGGGATCAGTGTCAGGATGACAGGTTAAAGTAACCTGGGTCATCCCATTTACCTTTTTAAATGTTGACACAAGAGCTTTCTTCCACTCCTCTGGAACTTTCCCAGTGTTCCAAGACTTATTAAAAATCAACATTAATGGTCAGTGAGTTCCTCAGCCAGCTCCTTTAGTACTCTTGGATGCAAGTTATCTGGACCTGCTGATGTAGAACTGTCTAACAGTAGTAGATGCTATTTGACATCCTCCTTGGTTGCTATTGGAATGGAATGTATTTCATCAACATATAATAGGATATGAACACATCATCTGTTTATTTCCCAAATACAGAGCAGAAATGTTTACCAAACACTTCTGCCTTTTCTGTATTATTATTGACAGGTCTACCATGCCCATCTAGCTATAGACTATCATAGAATCATAGAATCATAGAATATCAGGGTTGGAAGGGACCCCAGAAGGTCATCTAGTCCAACCCCCTGCTCGAAGCAGGACCAATTCCCAGTTAAATCATCCCAGCCAGGGCTTTGTCAAGCCTGACCTTAAAAACCTTTAAGGAAGGAGATTCTACCACCTCCCTAGGTAACGCATTCCAGTGTTTCACCACCCTCTTAGTGAAAAAGTTTTTCCTAATATCCAATCTAAACCTCCCCCATTGCAACTTGAGACCATTACTCCTCGTTCTGTCATCTGCTACCATTGAGAACAGTCTAGAGCCATCCTCTTTGGAACCCCCTTTCAGGTAGTTGAAAGCAGCTATCAAATCCCCCCTCATTCTTCTCTTCTGCAGACTAAACAATCCCAGCTCCCTCAGCCTCTCCTCATAAGTCATGTGCTCTAGACCCCTAATCATTTTTGTTGCCCTTCGCTGGACTCTCTCCAATTTATCCACATCCTTCTTGTAGTGTGGGGCCCAAAACTGGACACAGTACTCCAGATGAGGCCTCACCAGTGTCGAATAGAGGGGAACGATCACGTCCCTCGATCTGCTCGCTATGCCCCTACTTATACATCCCAAAATGCCATTGGCCTTCTTGGCAACAAGGGCACACTGTTGACTCATATCCAGCTTCTCGTCCACTGTCACCCCTAGGTCCTTTTCCGCAGAACTGCTGCCTAGCCATTCGGTCCCTAGTCTGTAGCGGTGCATTGGATTCTTCCATCCTAAGTGCAGGACCCTGCACTTATCCTTATTGAACCTCATCAGATTTCTTTTGGCCCAATCCTCCAATTTGTCTAGGTCCTTCTGTATCCTATCCCTCCCCTCCAGCGTATCTACCACTCCTCCCAGTTTAGTATCATCCGCAAATTTGCTGAGAGTGCAATCCACACCAACCTCCAGATCATTTATGAAGATATTGAACAAAACCAGCCCCAGGACCGACCCCTGGGGCACTCCACTTGACACCGGCTGCCAACTAGACATGGAGCCATTGATCACTACCCGACTATGATCACTGTTAGGATTCTCTCTGTATACTTAAACTCCTTTGTATCGTCCTTAACTCTGCTGAGCAGTGGAATGAGGGCAATATCTGCCTCCGGCTTCACCCTCCTGTCAAAGGGCGTCTCCTTGGGGCATGGGCTCCTGAGCCCTCTGTGTCACAGAAAGGGTGGGGAGTGTAGTTATAAGTGGATGGGTCACAAATGCTGTGTTTATGGGGCTCATGGAGGAATCTATCCCCAGCTCCCATTGCTGTGAGAAGGGCGCTCTGCTTCTGGGGCTCACGGAGGGGTCAGTTCTCAGGTCCCATTGCCAGGGGAGGGGAGGTGTGTTTATGTGGCTTACAGGGGGAGGGGGCCAGGCCACAGCCCCCATTGCTATGGGAGAGGAGTTGTGGTTATGGGGCTCACAGAGGAGTTGGATCCAGGCCCCGTTGCTATAGGAGGTTATGTTGTTATGGGCTCATGGAACAGTTGGTTCCACACTCCATTACTATGAGAGAGGAGCTGTGGTTATGGGGCTCACTAAGGGTTTTTTTCCAGGACCCATAGCTATGGGAGGGGAGCTGTGGTTATGGGGTTCACAGAGGGGTCAGTCCCAGGCCCCATGGCTGTGGAAGAGGAGCTGTGGTTATGGGGATAATGGAGGGTCGGTCCCAGGCCCTGTTGCTATTGGAGAGGAGCTGTGGTTATGGGGGGGTCAGTCCCAGGCCCCATTGTTATGAGAGAGGAGCTGTGGTTATGAGGTTCACAGAGGGTCAGTCCCAGGCCCCACTGGTATTGGAGGGGAGCTGTGGTTATGGGGTTCATAGAGGGTCAGTCCCAGGCCCCATTGTTATGAGAGAGGAGCTGTGGTTATGAGGTTCACAGAGGGTCAGTCCCAGGCCCCACTGGTATTGGAGGGGAGCTGTGGTTATGGGGTTCATAGAGGGTCAGTCCCAGGCCCCATTGTTATGAGAGAGGAGCTGTGGTTATGGGGCTCATGGAGGGGTCAGTCCCAGGCCCCACTGGTATTGGAGGGGAGCTGTGGTTATGGGGTTCACAGAGGGTCAGTCCCAGGCCCCATTGGTATGGGAGGGGAGCTGTGGTTATGGGGCTCATGGAGGGGTAAGTCCCAGGCCCCACTGGTATTGGAGGGGAGCTGTGGTTATGGGGCTCATGGAGGGTCGGTCCCAGGCCCCGTTGCTATGGGAGAGGAGCTGTGGTTATGGGGGGGTCAGTCCCAGGCCCCATTGTTATGAGAGGGGAGCTGTGGTTATGGGGTTCACAGAGGGTCAGTCCCAGGCCCCATTGTTATGAGAGGGGAGCTGTGGTTATGGGGTTCACAGAGGGTCAGTCCCAGGCCCCATTGTTATGAGAGAGGAGCTGTGGTTATGGGGCTCATGGAGGGGTCAGTCCCAGGCCCCACTGGTATTGGAGGGGAGCTGTGGTTATGGGGATAATGGAGGGTCAGTCCCAGGCCCCATTGGTATGGGAGGGGAGCTGTGGTTATGGGGTTCACAGAGGGTCAGTCCCAGGCCCCATTGGTATGGGAGGGGAGCTGTGGTTATGGGGCTCATGGAGGGTCGGTCCCAGGCCCCGTTGCTATGGGAGAGGAGCTGTGGCTGTGTTTGAGCTGCATTGCTGGTAGGTTGTCTGAAAAGGAAACCCTGTTCAAGCTCCGGGAGCGTCCCTTGGCTCTAGTCCATGTTAAGGCTCAGTGTATGCACACCCTGGTCCCAGCCCAGACCCCCAGCTGGCAATGACATTGAACTTCAGGCAAGCTCCCAATGCAGCATGTATTTCACCCTTCACCTGCCCCGCAGACTTTGCCTGCAGTCTCTATAAAAGGTAAAGGCTGGTGACTCACTGCCCCCTCCCGCTCCTGCCCTCTCTCTCTCTCCCTCTCACGTAGACACAGTTCAGCTCCAGCCGCCCAGCACAGCTTGCTGCGGCTCTGGCAGCCAGAGGCAGGCTCTGCAGTGGAGAAGTGGGGCCGTCCCACTGAACTGGTACTTGTTAGAGGATGAGCTGCACCAGGCTGGGTCTCTCTCTCCTGCTGCTGGCTGCCCTGGGCTGGACTGAGGACGAGCATGGCTCAGAGCATGTTTCTCACCCCAAAAAGAAAGGTGAGTAGATCCCAGACCCCGTCTCTGGTTCCCTTGGCCACACACAGCTCTCTGGTGTCTGGCTGCTCAGTCTAGGGAGAGATGGGACACAGGGTATATGGTGATGGTTCTGCTCCCCACAGGGCTGGCTGGTGTCTCCCTGCTGGTTCTCTAACACATCCCAAGAGGGCTGAATGAAGCATGTCCTGTTTGTGTCATGAGGCAATTGTCTGCTAGGAGGGCAGTGTCACTGTTGCCTGTCCTCAGGCATGGATCAGCCTTTCAGCTGCAGGACCTCTTGCCTGCACTTGTTCTAAGGTAGCTCCCTGCAGCTCCGCATGAGCCATTCACAATCTTACTCATCTTGGCCAACGAGAGCCCTGCTGGAGGAATGCCCCTGCACAGACAGTGCTTCAGTTCCTGCCCCCAGTCCCCCAGCCCAAATCCTAGATCCGCTTCCTGTCTCTCAGCATCTGCTGGACCAGCGCACGCAGCCAGGGCACCCATCACAGCAGCAGCTAAACCCCTGGGGACTCCCACCAAAAATTGAGTCAGTGGGGATGGAATTTCTCCCAGCTTCACCTTGACACCCACAAATGGCACCACAATGCAGGGAAGGTTGCCAGCTGTATTGACCCTGGAGAACCCAGCAGACCTGCAAACTGGAATAGCCTGGTTAGGTGTAACCACAGCAACATCTCCCCACCAGGCATTCTGCCAATTAAACAAGCATTTGTGTACACAGCCGTACTGACCCTCCACCCCCTTTGGCTGAGACCCCATGACCCCCACCATGTATAGATCCTGTGCCCCCTTTCGCTCACCCACCATGTATAGATTCTGTACCCCCTTTCCCTCACCTTAGTCCCCTCCTTATGTGCACAGACTTATAGGTCTTAAAGCCACAAGGGACCATGATAGTCATACAGGCTGACATCCTGCCTAGCACATGGTCCCATTCTTCCCACCATGTACACACCCCTCATCTCTCCTGCTCACCTCGCCCGCTCTCTGCATACAGCTCCTGAGCCATCTCCTGCAGCCCCCCCTTTCTCCTCGCTGGGCCCCACACCCCTTTCCACACATTAATTCCTTTTTCCTTCAGTTCAAAGGGATTAATGTCAACTTGGCAGTTACAGCTCTAACACTCAGGGGAAAGCGATGGCATGTGACTGGTATGGTCAGCAACTCAGACGGCGGCTGGCACAGCTGCCTGGGCAGTGAGGCTGTCAAGATTTATGGCACAGCCACATGGGCAATAAGGTGCTGGGGGGAGGAGAGGCATATGGGGATGGACCTGAAACAGCTGCATGGATATTCCAATGCTGAGCTGGTTAATGGTGCTTTTCATCTGTAGCGTTGGTCTGTTGGCTGTGAGCTTGCTCAGATACACTGCTCCAATAGGGTCAGAGCAGGGCTACCCCCAGGTGCCATTTCACACACACGTCTATGGCCCCTTAGTGCAGTGCTGGGCTATCACAGAACCTGCCTGAATCCCCTGAGAAATCGATGAGGCACCTGGGGAGCAGGAGAGAAAAGTGCAGTGATGTTTTTTTCCAAACAGCATCAGTCATGCTCTGTTCTGCTGGAGGAATAAATTCAGCCACATCTCAGTGCAAGGCCTGGAGGCTGTGATACAGCGGAAGGGCTGTGGTCATGTCTCAGTGATGGAGGCTCTTAGGGACTGTCACACACTTCAGTTCAGTAAGACTTGATTGTCATGACTCACTAGACAAGTGCTGCAAAGTGCAAGGAAGAAACAGTCCACTGCAGTCTCTGTTGGAGGTGGGGATACGATTCGCCCAGGTCAGTGCTTCATGTCTTTGGGGTTTGATCCCCTGGGTCCATTTGTTGTTCCTGCCCATCCCTGCCCCAGGGCAGGTGGTTCCATAGAGTGGGGCTGTTTCTTTCCATCTCCAGGGTTCAGCAGTTCTTCACTCTGGTAAGATATTGCTTAGGATTCCTGATAGTTGGAGTCTAATTTCCGTTTGTTCCTTTGCTGTGAGACATTGGACTAGAAAGTTTCTCTTTCTCTCTCTTCTCTAAAAAGAAAAGGAGTACTTGTGGCACCTTAGAGACTAACCAATTTATTTGAGCATAAGCTTTCGTGAGCTACACTCAATGAAGTGAGCTGTAGCTCACGAAAGCTTATGCTCAAATAAATTGGTTAGTCTCTAAGGTGCCACAAGTACTCCTTTTCTTTTTGCGAATACAGACTAACACGGCTGCTACTCTGAAATCTCTCTTCTCTGTCCACTGGCTGGACAGTCACTGCTCTGTGAGTTTGGCATATGCTTTGTGCCACCTTGTCCTCACCCCTGGTTTATGGTCATTGAGTCTGTGTTTGGTGAGGGCTTGTCTATTTCTGCACATGTAGCTGCAGTGATGTCTGTACCAGTGTGATTGTTCTGTGCAGGGATCTGGGGCTGTTTTGGATTTGTTTTCCCTCGCTGCCCAGTGTATGTTTGCATTCTAGGTGCTGGGCTTGTGTCTGGCATGTTTTCTGGCTGTGGATAAGGGTCTTTGCTCTATCGGTCAGGTGCTGAGAGGGCTGGTGCTGAGCCCAGGGAGTGGGGATGCAGAGGTGTCAGTGCTGCAGGGGGCACGGAGGGGTACTATAGCTGGGGGGTGCTGTCATGTTTCCAGGCTGGAAGTTCCCAGGGGGGTGTCAATACAAGAGTGAGGCTGCAGTTGTGTTGTCCATGTACAGGGGTTTCCTGGGAGCTCAGAGTGCGGCAGCTCTAGATGGGTGAGAGCCAGGCGGGCACTGAGTACACAGCAGTGAGTGCAGTTGGAGAGCCTAGGCAGACTGAGCCATGGGCACAGAGTAGTGAGTCCTGGGCAGGATGCTGCAGGGTGCTGTGCAGTCAGGATCTAGTACTCCCCACATTGTCTTTGTCGCTGTCTCACTCCAGTATGACCCCCCCCTCACCTCTTCGTCATCTTCCCCTCATCACCCCCTGTCACCCCCACCTCATCTCAGCCCCCTGCTGACCCTCCATTGCACCCCCTTACTCCCAACTGGTCCCTGTGTTGCCTCCAGCACCAAGCCCACACCCAGCTCTGTGGCTGGACTAGGCTGCAGCCCCAGGGTCTCTGCATCCTGCCTCTTGTCTCCTAGCACATGCTGCTGGTTGGAAGTGCTGCTTGCATCAGGGCTGGGGTGACTCAGGGGAAGCCGCGGCATGTGGTTTAGTTTTATAGGGTTGTGCTAGCACTCGAGGGATCTGCACAGGCGGCGTCCCGGGGAGCGATTACTCTCCGCAGGTTGCATCATTTCCTCCTACAGTGCCAGGAGATGCACTGAATCGGTGTGGTTTGTGGACGGGATGGTGGGAAGAACCCTGCCCACTGGTGTCAGAGGGGCAGGTCTGGGGCTCTGGGTACAGTGTGTGCTCCAATGGTCAGTGCCAGGGGGAGCTTCAGGCTGAGTGCTTGTAAATCTGCTGCTAAGATCTTGGGGGCAGGATGTGTGTCTGTGCAGAGACCCCACCCTACCTGGGACCACAGTGTGTCTGCTGAGGTCCCCCATCTCAGCGCTTGCTCCATGGGGCAGGAAAGGGCTGAGCTGGGCTGGAATTTGCTGTGGCAAAGGAGCAAGCACTGCCAGGTGCCCTGTCTGTCTCTGGGAGGGGGCTTGGCTCAGGGCTCTGTGTTACACAGTGTAGCAATCTTGCGGGAGGAAGGGGTGCCCTCCTCAAAAGGTATGGCTTGGGAGAGTCAGCTCTGACCTGCCTCCCTGGAGCCTCTGCCAACTGGTCTGAGAGTTCAGTGCTGGAGTGCGAGGAATGCCCTGCAGAATGGATGGGCCCCAGGCAGCAGGGTGGGAAGCTGCAGAGCAGGACCCCTGGCTATGGGGAGAGGGGATGGCTGTACCCACAGCTGAGCAGTGGTTATTGTAGCAGACTGTGCTGGCAGCATGAGCTCTGCCAGGGTTCTTCTCTGCCCCCCCCCCATATACACACACACAGTGCGGGCTCCTCAGCTGGGCTTACCCTGTGTCTGGCCAGAGGCCCCCGTGCAGCTCCCCAGCCCTCGGGGCCCTTCCTGCCAATCCCTCGCCTCTCAGGCATGCAGCCACCTTGCCTATGCCTGGCACAGAGACCTTGGCCCTGATAAAATGGGCAGGGTTGTTATCAAGAGCGATAGGGAGAAATAGCATTTCCCTGGGGGAAGGAGAAGGAGAATGAGATTCCATCTGGGGCCTTGACCCCTCCCACCCTGGAGAGGCTCCCCACGAAGTCTGTCCCGGGACAGTGTTCACCTCCCTCTGTTACCCGCTCTCCTTCTCATCCTGCACCTCCCCTAGGCCCTCCAGCCCCATGTCAGTCCCACTGCAGCTATCCTAGTCCATTCCCCTCCCCATTCCTATCTCCCTGCCCAGACCTGTCGCTGTCCATTCCCAGCTCCATTCCTGGTCACCTTCCACCCCAGTCTTGTCTTGGTGCCCTCTCCCATTTCCCTGCTGGTGCAATCTCCCTCATGCTCACACCTGCAGGAGCAGGGGGCTCCGTGGCTGTCTGGGGATGGGAAAAGTACCTTGGGGCTTGCCAGCCCTCTGCCACCTTCCTCCAGAGAAGCACAGAGGCCGCTGTAGGGAATTGGCTAAATTCCCAGGCACCAGGACCTGTGCCCTCCACCGCCCAGGAACACAAGGAATGTTCCCTGCAGCAGCATGAGCTGCCAGCTGCGGATTAGAGACTGTCACAAAGGTTTGCACTAAAGCAAGATTTCTAAACATGGCCGAGGTTATTGCGCAGTCAGAGCTCAGTCTGGGAAGGAGCGAGGCCTACGTGGGTGGTGCCCAGGGTGTGCACCGGAGAGCCATGCCTATGGGCTGTGCCTGCATGAAAGGGCAGGGGATCCTGGAGAAGCTGAATCTGAGCCATGTGAAGGTGGAGGGGCCAGTGAGCAATGGAGAAGCAGCACCAGATATGGGGGATATGCAGGGAGGGGCCAAGGAACATCAGATGAATAGTGTCTATGGGGCATGTGCCAGGACAGAGAGGTGGAGGGCAGCATGCCCACAAGGAGGAGGAGGGTGGGAATCTGGGAGGTCAGAGCTCCTCATTTTTGGGGAGCGACTGTACAGGAATGTGCCCTGGCCTCAGGGCCAGGCACCCTGAGGGTGGGATTTGGGGATCCCTAGCATTGTCTGTCACTAATGGAGGGGATACGGGGATCCCCTCAGTTACTGGGTGAGAGGTCTCTGGGTGGAGCTGAGGTCTGGGGGGGGTCTTGTGCCAGGGTAACCCAGGTTCAAGTGCTGTGCCTCAGAGCAGGGGGCAAATGGAGTAGAGGGGGACGGGGCTCTGTGAGGGTGGGAGGGCAACAGAGCAGGTACGAGCCAGTCACTGACCTGAGGACGCATGTACCACACCAGCCACCAAGGCCTGGTTTCCGGCACAAACAGGCTGGCTGTTTGCCAGGAGCTCCTGGGAACTGGGGGCTTCAGCTGTTCCATGGTCAGCAGCTTCTTTTCTGCACAGGACTGGTTCTAACCCACAGCCTTTGCAGCACCTCCCCTGGCAGCAAACTGGCTCTGCTTGCACTCTCTTCCTTGCTGGAGCAGTGTGGACATGCAAAGCTGCCTGCCTTTAATGGCAGCTCCTGCCCTAACTTAGCAGTAAGGAAGGAACAGATCGGGCACTCTCTCAGGCACCACCATGATGAGCATCCTCAAAATGCCAGATAGAGAGAGATTTCTGGTGGCACTTGGGTGTGTGCAGTGACGAGGAGAAAGTGGCTGAAATTAACACAGAGGAACTTTAGGCTGAATCTCAGGCTGCCAGAGGAGGGTCTCCCTGGGCAGGGCCCTGTCTTCTGCAGCATTTCTTGCTGGGCTTGACAGAAGCCTAGAGAATGTGCAGGTGGCTGGAGTCTGCCTTGGCTCTGGGGATGGGCTGGGACAGAGTGACAGGCTGTCTTGTTTCTGTGATTCTTTGAGCCCAGTGGCAGCTCAACATGCCTTGTGTGCAGCTCTCTCTGCTGAGTTCCCTGGCTGGGATTCTCACCACAGCAAAATCTTGGCCCTGCCAGTTACCCTGTGAATGTGGTGACCTAACCCGTGGGTGGCCAGTTGAACATTCACTCAAGGCTTTTGAAGTTATCACCACTGAAGCCTCACTCTTCCTGAGAAATAGGTAATGGATAGTCAGTGATCATGTCACCCACCACTGAAATGTGTCCTCCTCTGGTGTGGTACATGGCAGCTGTTCAACAGTGAATAGCAATGCTACTCAGCCATTTCTGACTGGAAGAAAACTGTACCCGACTGCAAGTACAGGGGGAATTTAGGTGGCAGGCCATAATTACCTGCACAGGAATTGGGCCAGGGCCCCAGTGTTACCATCCCTTGTGCAAAGTGCTGGGGGATTGTTAAAGCCCACAAGTGGTCAGGACCTTGCTATTACAGCCTCTCCAGCAGTGCCTCTTTGCCCCACACTGGGGCACTGGGTCAGTGTGGAGGCAGAGAGAGGAGCCCCAGTCACCCATGCCACGATGGGCAGTACCTAGGTGTTCCGTTGAGGTGCCTCATGCAGGTGCTGATCAGGCCCAGCTCTGCATAAGCTTGTGAGAGCTGATGGGATCACAGCACAAGGTGGCCTGGCCAGAGGCTGTGGGAGTTGCCAGATGATGGTCTCCAAGTGAGATCAGTTCTGCTGGTCTGAAGGGACAGGGTGGTAGAGCTCAGGGAAATGCTTATTGCCAGCTAGGAAACATTTTGCTTTGTGGGGGCTGAACAGAAAAGTGTGTTCTGCCTGAATCTCTTTGGCTAAGAATAATTCCTAGGTGCACCTGGAGAACGGCCTGTCGGGCAGAGTCCATCCACCCCCCGCCCAGCACAATGGGGTGTCTGTGTGAAGCCCTTTAGGGACAGCAACCTGTGCTGGGGAGCGTTGGCCTGTGAGGAGCTGGGCAATGGAAATTCCTAGGCTCTCTGCCCGGGCTCCCCCTAGTTCGGGGGGGGGGGGGGCAAACTTTTTGGCCTGGGGGCCACATTGGGGTTCTGAAACTGTATGGCGGGCCGGATAGGGAAGGCTGTGCCTCCCCAAACAGCCTGGCCACCGCCCCCTATCCGCCCCCTCCCACTTCCCGCCCCCTGACTGCCCCCCTCAGAACCCCTCACCCCTCCAACACCCCTTGCTCCTTGTCTCCTAATCGACCCCCCTGGACTCTGCCCCCTATCCAACCCCCCCACTCCCTGTCCCCTGACTGACCCCTGCCCCTTATTCAACCCCCCTGATCCCTGCCCCCTTACCATGCCGCTCAGAGCACCGGGACTGGCAGCCATGCTGCCCAGCAGAGCCAGCCACACTGCCGCGCAGTCTAGAGCACCAGGGCAGGCCGGCGGCTCTCGCAGCCCCGCTGCCTAGCAGGAGCTCGCAGCCCTGCCACCCAGAGCGCTGGCAGCACGGTGAGCTGAGGCTGTGGGGGAGGAGGGACAGCATGGGAGGAGATTGTGGGGCAAAGCTGAGTGAGTGTGTGTGGAATAGACTCTTCCGGGAGCAATGGGAATGCAGCCTCCTGGCCTCTGCCTCCATCACATCCCTGAGTGACTATAGGGCCCAGTGCTCATTGCCAAGGCAACTGGAGCAGGGAGACCTGATTCTTCTCTTTGTGTATGGGCCAGGCAGGGGCCTGGGGGAAGGAGCACAATCATCTCAGGGCACTAGCAGTGAGCAGGGAGGGGCTCGGAGAGAGGACGGGGGCAGGAGAAGGCAGCGTTGGAAGAGTTCTCTAAAAACATCCGCTCAATGTGCAGCGGCAGTCAAAAAAATTAACAGACTGCGAGGAACAGGTAGGAAAGGGAGAGATAATAAGACAGAAAATATCATAATGCCACTATATAAATCCATGGTGCCCTCACACCTTGAATACTGCATGCGGATCCATTCACTCCATCCCAAAAAAGATAAATTGCAATTGGAAAAAGTACAGAAAAGGGCAGCAAAAATTATTAGGGGGATGGAACAGCTTCTGTATGAGGAGAGATTAAAAAGACAGAGACTATTCAGCTTAGAAAAGAGACGGCTAAGGGGGAGGTCTGTAAAATCATGAGTGGTGTGGAGAAAGTGAACAGGGAAGTGTTCTTTACCCCTTCACACAAGTATTTCTTCACACAATGCACAGCCAGCCTGTGGAACTCCTTGCCACAGGGTCAGTGTGGGGAGCAGGGACTGGCAGCTGGGGAGACACTGGAACCTCTCAGTGGAGGGAGTGGTTTGCGTTGTGGCTAAGCACAGCCCTCCAGCATCCCCTGTGGTGAGTTCTATTTAATTTGGGTGGGCTGGGTACCAGGCCCTGGTACCACTGTGGATGGTGACAGGACTGTGCCCTGTGCCTGGAGGTGTTGGATGCTCAGGGCTGAGTTGTGCAGGGGTGAGTGCCTCTGTGTGCTCCTGATGGTGGCTGTGTCTTTGCAGCTCGCTGGGAAATGGCGACGGGTGAGAGAGCTGCCTGTGTAGGCCTCACTTTGTTTCCCATCAGAATGGCTGGGACAGGCTGACGTGAGGCCAGAGGACAGCAGTTAATGGGCCAAGATACCATGTGGATAAGCACAGTGCAAATGCAGGGCGAGTGAACTGCAGGAGCAAGGCAGAAAGAGGGGAGAGAATGCGGAGAGGGGAGAGGAAGGAGCGTGAGGAGGGAGATGCAGATGCAGCTGATACACTGACCCCTGGTGACCCACCCAGGCTCCGCAAACAGCATTTGCAAAAAGAAAAGGAGTACTTGTGGCACCTTAGAGACTAACCAATTTATTTGAGCATAAGCTTTCGTGAGCTACAGCTCACTTCATCGGATGACTTACTGTGGAAACTGCAGAAGACATTTGGACACCCAAGGCCAGACTTTTCCTCCCTTATACATGCTGAAGTCTCTGGGAGCACTTATAGAGTAAGGGTAGCAGAATAGGCCAGAATGAATTACCTTCCCCCTGCCTTAAGAGCCTGAGTGGGATTTCAGAGTTTGGCTCAGGCCCATTGCTCTGAGGGATACAGAGGAACCATTTTGCCTACTATGAAATACAGTCCCCCCTGAGTCAGGGCATGGCAGCTGAGTAACAGCCACACAGCACTCTACACAAGAGTGACGAACAGGAAATGGAGGGGTGTGATGCAGCAGGGAGGGGGGAGTGTTGACCTGGGAATGTGGCAGGGGAGTTTCACTGGGAATGGGAGACCTGAGAGCCTGTAACCTGAGCCAGGAGGGGGAGGGGGAGGTAACACCTCTGCCTGGGAATGTGGAAAAAGGCTGCAGGAGAGAGCCTTGGGGGGCGGGGGTGTTAGTTTCAGTTTGGTGCTGGGTGGTGGAACGCAGGGAACCCCAGGGCTGGGGTCTAAGCTCCCTGCCCCCCAGAAGGACTTGACTGAGGGGTCCTGGGTGTACCCACAGCTCTGTTTTAGACTGTGTTCCTGTTGTCCAATAAACCTTCTGTGTTACTGGCTGGCTGAGAGTCTCAGTGAATCCCAGGAAGAGGGGTGCAGGGCCTGGACTCCCCCCACACTCCGTGACAAGGGGAATCCTGGACTCAGTGAAACTGTAGGCAGGAGCAAGGAATGCGGGACAGGCTCACCTAAGCAGGGACGGGTTGGCAGCAGACATGCCAAACCCGTGAAAAAAATGCAGAAATTGGGCTTGTTTTTGGCTTAATTGGCTTGTGAGTTCCTTGTTGGCTAGTTTTTGGCTTTTAACTTTTTGCTTCTTTTTTTTGATCGGATCCTGGCAAGCAGGGGCAACGAGGAGCAAGCAAGGGCAACGGGGGGAGAGAGTCAGGGGTGTACAGTGGGCCCACCCAGCACGCCGGAGGGATCTAGTCACATAGAGTGTTGGGGTTCTTAGGGATTGGCTTGTTTTGGCCTTGTTTTGAAATGGGATTAGTTTGATTTTTGTCTTATTGTGAAAGTCGGGGTGCTTATTTACAGCGTGAAAGTTGGCAACTGTGGTTGGCAGGCCGTGCTGCTGCCTGGGCAGTTCTGCTGGGGCCAGTGCTGTGAGCCCCGTATCTGTGGCTCTTAGTCTGGTTTCTGTGCAGGCAGCGCCAGGATGAGCTGTGCAGCAAGATGCCTGCCGAACAGTCATCATCTGATAGCAGATAGGAAAGATTTATGTGGGAATTGGACTCTTCCTGGGAGCAGAGGTGAGGGGGAGGTGCCTGGAAGAATGAGGAGAGGGGTCGATGGGGGACTCTGGCAGAGCTGCAGAGAAGAGCGAGGGCCCTGTTCAGTATGGCACGGGGGGACTGATTGGCCTCTGAGGCTGGGAAATTCCCTGGGGAGCCCCAGGCCTCAGAGGCCACCTCTAGCCCAGCAGCTTTAGGGCTGACTCTGCCCTGGGCTAAACATGGCACACATTACATGGATTAAGAACTGGCTAACTGATAGGTCTCAGTGTAAGTGTAAACAGGGAATCGTCATCGAGCAGTGCTGGGGATTGATTCTTGGCCCTATGCAATAGAACATCTTTATCAGTGACCTCGCAGAAAACATTCATTCATCACCAATAAAGTTTGCAGATGGGAGTGGTAAATAGTGAAGAGGGCAGGTCATTGATACAGAGCGATCTGGATCACTTGGGAGGCTGGGCACAAGTAAACAACAAGTCTTTTAGTACAGCTAAATGTAAGTGTACCCATCCAGGAACAAGGAATGCAGGCTATATTTACAGGATGGGGGACTCTATCCTGGGAAGCAGTGACGCTGGAAAAGATTTGGAGGCTGTGGTGAATAATCAGCTGAACAAGAGCTACCGGTGGATTGCTGTGGGCAAAAGGATTAATGCGATCCTTGGATGCATAAACAGGGGAATCTCAAGTAGGAGTAGAGAGGTCATTTTACCTCTCTATTTGACACTGGTGCTTTAATGCTGTGTCCAGTTCTGATGTCCACAATTCAAGAAGGAGGTTGATAAACTGGAGAGGGATCAGAGAAGAGCCACGAGAGTAACCAGACGATTAGAAAACCTGCCTTAGTGACGGACTCCAGGAGCTCAATCTATTTAGCTTAACAAAAAGCAGGTGAAGGGGTGACTCGATTACAGTCTGTAAGCACCTGCTTGGGGAACAAATATTTAATAATGGGCTTTTCAGTCTAGCAGAGAAAGGTCTAACATGATCCAATGGGTGGAAGGTGAAGCTAGACACATTCAGACTGGAACTGGGATGTACATTTTTGACAGTGAGAATAATTAATCATTGGAACAGTTTTCCAAGGGTGGTGGTGGATTCTCCATCTCTGTCCCTTTTTAAATCAACATTGGATATCTTCGAACAGATCTTCTCTGGGAATTATTTTGGGGAAATTCTCTGGCCTTTGTTCTACCTGAGGTCAGACTAGATGATCACAGTGGTCCCTTCTAGCCTCAGACTCTATGAACAAAGTTGGGGGGTAGGGAAGGGTGACAGTCAGGAGCTGCTGGTCAGCAAGTGAGACTAAAAGCTCTGCAGAGCTTTCTCCCCACTCTAGCAACATCACCTGTGTGCAGCCAGCATAGCTGCACCGAATAGATTCCTGCACAGGGAGTGTGGAGCCAGTGCTTCGGGCGGAGGCAGCGCACGGAGCCCCGTGGCCCTCCCGCCTAGGAGCCGGACCTGCTGGCCACTTCTGGGACGCAGCGCAGTGCCAGCCAGGACAGGTAGGGACTAGCCTGCCTTACCACCACAACACTGTCAACTGGACTTTTAACAAAAACTGTACACCTGGTCACCCTCGGTCAGACTGGTCCTAGGGCCTGTGCTGTGCAGGGGGTCAGACTGGTCCTAGGGCCTGTGCTATACACAGGGTCAGACTGGATGGTCACACTGGCCCCTTCTGGCTTCACAATCTGTATTCCATGTCCTCCTTGCAGCCCAGGCCCAAGTACCCCTCCAGCAGAGCTGCTTTTAGCAATTGTGGTGGTCTGATCCAGTCAGATATCTGCACACTTGTGCTGTTTGAGTCCTGCCCACAAGCCGCCAGCCCTGGGCCCACACTACAGAGGGAAGCAGTGGTGGGGCAGCAGTGCCACTGCAGCTATATCTACACTCTAAGCTAGGGAGTGAATGCCCTGCTTCTGTTCACGTACTTGTGCAAGCTCTGCTAGAACGAGCGCATGGAATCACTGCCCTTATACATGGTGTAATGATGCAGCCTTTGGCGGGACGCTACTGAGAGTATCAATCCAGGACAAGTTGCTTAGAGCAGGGCAGTCACAGCCCAAGGCTGGGGTTCCTTTGCACACCAAGCCAGCCAAACAGAGAAGACTTTGGTTTTACCCACTGGCTAACCAGAAGTCATACAAGCAATTCCCTTAGACACTCCAGTTTCCCAGTACCACCAGCAGCACCACTTCTTATGGGGACGAATGGTTATGAAAACCAATACCCAGTAAAAGAAAAAAGGTTCTCCCGATCCCAAAGAGCCAAGCCTCAGACCCAGGTCAATATTCAAGTCCAATCTGACCCACAAATCACGCTGTTGCCAATCCTTTAGAATCTAAAGGTTTATTCATAAAAGGAAAGAAATATAGATGAGAGCTAAAATTGGTCAAAGTAATCAATTACATACAGCAATGGCAAAGTTCTTGATTCAGGCTTGTAGCAGTGATGAAATAAACTGCAAGTTCAAATCAAGTCTCTGGAAAACATCCACAGCTGGGATGGGTCATTCAGTCCTTGGTTCAGAGCTTCAGTGTAGCAAAGTTCCTCCAGAGGTAAGAAGCAGGATTGAAGACAAAATGGAGATGACGCAGCAGCCTTTTATAGCCCTTTTGCCATGTGGAAGGACCCCTTTGTTTTTACTGTGGAAAATCACAGCAAGCAAGATGGAGTTTTGAGTCACATGAGCAAGTCACATGTCCATGTGTCATAAATATAAAGGGAAGGATAAACGCCTTTAAAATCCCTCCTGGCCAGAGGAAAAACCCTTTCACCTGTAAAGGTTTAAGAAGCTAGGATAACCTCACTGGCACCTTACCAAAATGACCAATGAGGAGACCAGATACTTTCAAAGCTGGAGGGGGGGGAGAAACAAAGGCTCTCTCTGTCTGTGTGATGCTTTTGCCAGGAACAGAACAGGAATGGAGTCTTAGAACTTAGTAAGTAATCTAGCTAGATATGCGTTAGATTCTGTTTTGTTTAAATGGCTGATAAAATAAGCTGTTCTGAATGGAATGTATATTCCTGTTTTTGTGTTTTTTTTTGTAACTTAAGGTTTTGCCTAGAGGGATTCTCTATGTTTTGAATCTGATTACCCTGTAAGGTATTTACCATCCTGATTTTACAGAGGTGATTATTTTACTTCTATTAAAATTCTTCTTTTAAGAACCTGATTGCTTTTTTCATTGCCCTTAAGATCCAAGGGTTTGGGTCTGTGTTCACCTATGCAAATTGGTGAGGATTTTTATCAAGCCTTCCCCAGGAAAGGGGGTGTAGGGTTTGGGGAGGATTTTGGGGGGAAAGATGTTTCCAAGCGGGCTCTTTCCCGGTTATATATCTGTTAGACGCTTGGTGGTGGCAGCAATAAAGTACAAGGGCAAAAGGTAAAATAGTTTGGACCTTGGGGAAGTTTTAACCTAAGCTGGTAAAAATAAGCTTAGGGGGTTTTCATGCAGGTCCCCACATCTGTACCCCAGAGTTCAGAGTGGGGAAGGAACCTTGACACCATGCATGATTCAGTTCTTTACAGGTAGAGCAGCCATTGCTCACAGGCTGCCTTGAACATTCCCAGGAAGGCTTCCCATATGTAGATTGGAGTCTCCCAAGGTCCACTGTCAGTGAAGTGTTTCTTGATTGGGCACTTAATCTGAAAATTCCTTTCTCAAGAAGAAAAGGAGTACTTGTGGCACCTTAGAGACTAACCAATTTATTTGAGCATAAGCTTTCGTGAGCTACAGCTCACTTCATCGGATTTCTCAAGAAGCTGACCACATGCCTCACTAATGCTACTAAGAATCAAACACATTGCGATACAAGTACAGAGCCAATATTCATGACTTCAAATACAAAAATGATACACACATACAGACAGCCCTAATTATACCCAGCAAATTACAACCTTTCCATAGACACCTTACTTGACTTCCTTTGTACAAGATTTGGTGCAACTGTAGGGCCTTGGCTGCCACAATGATCTATATGTTCACAGTTTATGTCCATAACGTCATGCATGATGACATGGGTAGTAGCACCGGAGGCACAGTGGGGCCGTGCCAAATACATGCCCCCCATTTCAGGCATGTTTGTACTCAACACAGCTAAGCCAGGCTCTGCTGCCGTTACCCATGCTACCAGCGCTATGCTGTTATTTATGTATGCTTATGAACAGCAACTCACACCCAGCTCATAGTGTAGACATACCCTAAGACAGCCCCTGAGTCCTCTGTAGAATGGGGAGGGTTCTCCCCCCTCCCCCCACAGCAGTGCCATTGGGTCTCAGGGAAATGAACAGCCTCAGGGCTGGGCCTGGGAAAATCGATCTTTCTCATCCATAAACTCACTCTATTAATATCAGGTGTCTTTCCATAGCCATTGCCAAGGGTGGGGCCAGAAAGCAGCGCTGTCAGCCCATCAGGCTCACCTCCTGAATGGGCCGAGTGTGACAACACCACTGCCAGGCTCCCGGCCCTGCTCAGAGTCAGGGCCATGGAGACCCCAGCTACAAGAGCTGTACCTTGTGGGAAGGGGGTGTGACGCAGCAGGGAGGGGGGAGTGTTGACCTGGGAATGTGGCAGGGGAGTTTCACTGGGGATGGGAGACCTGAGAGCCTGTAACCTGAGCCGGGAGGGGGAGGGAGAGGGGGAGGTAACACCTCTGCCTGGGAAACTGGACAAAGGCTGCAGGAGAGAGCCTGCTGGGGGGGTTTTGTTTTCAGTTTGGTGCTGGGTGGTGGAACGCAGGGAACCCCAGGGCTGGGGTCTAAGCTCCCTGCCCCCCAGAAGGACTTGACTGAGGGGTCCTGGTTGTACCCACAAGCTCTGTTTTAGACTGTGTTCCTATTGTCCAATAAACCTTCCATTTTACTGGCTGGCTGAGAGTCACAGTGAATCCCAGGAAGAGGCGTGCAGGCCCTGGACTCCCCCACACTCCGTGACAACGGGTTGTTCTCCGCCCCAGGAATTGGGGACTCCACTGGCCCCTTTCACTGCCCTCCTCTCCAATGTTTGTGTCCCCAGATTCTCTGAACCCACTCACCCCAGCCCCCACATTGCTGCCTTTCTTGTTCCAGGGTCTGCTTGCCCATTTCTAAACTTCATCAACCTGGAGAGAAATGCATATTAGAACCAGCATGGTACATGTCACTGTGATCAGAGCAACTCCCCACCAGGGAATCCTGCCCCTCAGTGACATAAGAACAGCCATACCGGGTCAGACCAAAGGTCCATCTAGCCCAGTATCCTGTCTTCCAACAGTGGCCAATGCCAGGTGCCCCTGAGGGAATGAACAGAACAGGTAATCACCAAGTGATCCATCCCCTGTCCGCTCATTCCCAGCTTCTGGCAAACCATCCCCAGCTGGGGAACAGGGGCCTTGCACCAGGCCTGAACCTCAGCACCCCCAAGGTCTGCCTGCCTGAGATTGGGAGTGAATTCGAGAGGGGAAGACATCCCACACCCAAGATCCTTCAGAATCAGAGGGTTAGAAGGGACTGCAAGGGTCCAGACCTAAGGATGCTGAGTAAGAGCAGGTTAGCTGAGTTCAGTGGCCTATTGACCTCCCCTTTCCTACCTCCCCCCCACCCTTCTGAAGGGTTGCCAACCCTTCAGGATTGCCCTGGAGTTTCCAGGAATTAAAAATTAATCTTTCATTAAAGATTATGTCATGTGATGAAACCTCCAGGAATATGTCTAACCAAAATTGGCAACCCTACCCCTCCTGGAGCTAAGCCGTAAGGCACCTACCTGCTCCTCCTTAAGATCCAGCTCTGCTCCAGGGCCTAAGGGAAAGTGCCAATGGCTCAGGGCTAAGCAGAAGAGCCAGTGGAGAGAGCTGAGAATGATTATCTTGTAGCAGGCCTAGGTAACTCTGCAGTCTTAGCCCTGCTCCCCTCCTCCCTGCATTGTGTTTCTCAGGCTCACTCATTTCTCTCGAGCTCTTTGGGGTGGCTCAGTACCTGTGAGCACTGAGCGTGTCTCTGGGGCAGTACGGTGCTCCAGAGAGGCTCCCTTGCAGCAAGCAGCTCATAGATCTTAAGGCCTGTTGGGAACATTAGATCATCTAATCCGACCTCTTGTATACCACAGGCCAGAGACGTTCATCCAGTTACCCCTGTATTGAGCCCAATCGCGTGTATTCGAGTAAAGCTTTTCCAGAAAGGTACCAGTCTTAATGTGAAGACAAGAGGTGGAGACTCCACTCTAGGAGTTTGTTTCAGTGCTTAAGCACTGTTACAAATTGTGCCTTATTTCTAATTTGATTTTGTCTGGCTTTAACTTGTAGCCATTGGTTCTTGTTTTGCGTTTCCTGCTAGGTTGAAGAGCCCCTTATTACCAGGTATTTTCTCCCTAGGAAGATCCTTGTAGGCTGTAATCAGATCATCTCTGTCTTCCTTTTGATAAGCTGAAGAGATGGAGCGCCTTAACTCTTTCAGTCTAAAGCATTTTTCAGCCCTCACATAATTTTTGAGGCTCTACTCTGCACCCTCTATAATTTATCAACAGCTTTTTAATAATGTGGACACCAGAATTCATCGCAGTATTCCAATATTGGTCTTGCCAATGCTGTAAATATAGAGAGGTAAAACCACCTGCCTAGCCTCCTCCCTACTCCCCTGTTTATATGCCCCATGAGCACATGGTCTGGAGTTTCTTCATCTCATTAGGAATGTAGGGGAAAGTGTAGCCTTCCTGCTAAGCCAAATGTCTTCAGGCTTTACTCTTTGAGAGCACTGACCCAGAAGAGGTAGGGGTGAGGGGTTGGGCTCTGGGAGGGAGTTTGGGTGCTGGGTGCAGGCTCTGGGCTGGGGCAGTGGGTTGGGGTGTGGGCGGGGGGTGAGGGGTGCAGGCTCTGTGAGAAAGTTTGGGAGCAGGGTGCGGGTTATGGGCTGGGGCAGGGGGTTGGGGTGCGGGAGGAGTCAGGGGGTGGCATTTACCTTGGGCGGCGTAGCTCCCAAAGTGACCAGCACACCCCTCTGGCAGTGGCTCCTAAATGGGGGTGTCTTGGGGGGTCTCTGCACACCGCTGCCCGCAGGGGCCACACTTCCCGGCCAATGGGAGCTGTGGAATTGGCGGTTGGGGGGGGCAACACGCAGAAACAAACACACACTGCAGGGCTGCTCCTGAAAGCGGCGTGGAGAGAGGGAGGCAGCGTGGTCAGGGAGTTGCCTTAGTATAGCAACCAGGCAAGGTACTAACAAACTTCCACAGGACTTTATTTTTAAAGTGGAAACCTCATTACAAGCTGCTGCTGCACCCTCGGTAGCTCTCACTCTGCCTCCTCAACTTCCCCCGCCCTTTCCTGTCCTTTCAGACTCCCAACAGCCAGTGCTCCCAGTTCTAATAATTACAAGCAGCATCTAACCACCACATTCCCGCCTCTCTTAAGAAACTCTCCCAATTAAAATAAACATTTTTGTTCTAACCACAGGAACAAATATGAAACAAGACACTATACTGTTGGCAGAAATATTACACTGAAAACACCGTAGATACTATATATCATAGTCTCTAGTCCAGACAGGTGGTCATCTGGGTCTGACAGGCCGTCTCTCAAGCCCCGGTTCCAGTGCAATGTCTTGTTGTGTTGGTACTACAGTGAAGTCATCCCATGCAGACCGGGTGTTGGCATAATCTCCTCTTGGTGCATAGGCAGGTGCAAGATAAGAAGCATTCCATACTCACCCATCAGAAAGTCGATAGGTGTAAGGTCCCTTCTTCTCTATGATTTTAAGAGGAGCTGTGAATTTATGGTCCCCTTTGCGTAAAATTCCAGGTTTTTGTATTCTAACAAAGGAACCGCACTCAAACTTTGGTTCCTTAGCTTGTCTGTGAAAGCCTTATACTTTGCTTGGTTCTGTTCAACTGTTTTTCTCACATCATCCTCGGTTGGGGCATCCGGTCGTGCCTTTAACAATCCAGCAATGTTCAGTTTAGTATTCATCTGTTTCCCATGCAGTAACTCTGCGGGCGATCTTTGCGTGGTGGTATGTCGTGTAGCCCGGTATGCTTGCAAGAAATCAGTAGTGAAGGTTATCCACAATCGCCCTTCCAGTTTAGCTGTTTGCAAAATCTCTTTCAAACTTCTATTAAACCACTGGATTTCCCCACTGGCTTGAGGGTAATATAGGGATGACCTTCTGTGTAAAATGTTCCTCTGTGCTAGAAAAGTTTCAAACTCCAGGGAAGTAAATTGACTACCATTATCTGAAACCAGTTCTTTGGGGTTACCTTCCCTGCTAAAAACTGAAGAGAGGAACTTAATTACTGTAGCAGAAGAGATTTGCGATGTAAACACTACCTCAGGCGATTTACTGAAATAGTCTATTAAAGTGATGGCATAATGGCAGTCACTTGGAGCAGTATCAAAGGGTCCTACAATGTCAATCGCCACTTTTTCCCATGCAGATTCAGGAAGAGGAACAGTCTGTAATGGAGGGGTACATGTCACTGCTGTCTTATCATGCATTTGGCAAGTGACACAGGATTTTAGTCCAGCCTGTGAAATTGTATGCCCCAGAAAGGAGAGCTCAGTTTATCTAAATTTGCATTTGGACCTATTAAGCTTGAGGCCTGCTTTGCTGATGCAGTTTAGTACAGACTGCAGGTTATTGTCATGCTCCTCAGAAGTATTTCCAAACACGATAATATCATCCAGATAGCACTGAACTCCATGTTGATTCTTCAGAATCAATGACATCATTTTTTGGAAGGCACTTGGGGCAGATGCGAGACCCTATGGAACACCTTTAAAACGAAATAGTCCCTCATGTGTAATAAATGCTGGGAGGTCTCTGCTATGTTCATGCAACGTAACCTGGTAGTATGTGCTCTGCAAATCAAGAGTAGAAAACATCTTTGCTCCATGGAGTTCTGTAAATGCTTCTTCTATGTGAGGAAGAGGATGGCTGTCAATCACAATAGCTTTATTTGGCTCCCTTAAATCCACACAAAGGCGAATGCCTCCACCCTTCTTCTGCGTCACTACGACAGGTGAAACCCATTCTGAGGAGTCAATCTCTTCAATAATGTCCTTTTGAATAAGTTTTCTCAGTTCCTCTGAAACAGCTTCCCTGACTGAAAATGGTAAGCTCCGTAACTTCTGTTGAACAGGCATCACATTATTCTATATTTTAACTTTATGCAGAAACCCATAAGCACAGCCGAGTTTCTCCTCAACCTGGTGTTGGGTCCCAGCTGAAACTGGTGTGTGTACCGCAGGAGTGCTTTGCTGATGAAGATCAATTCGTCCATTAACTACCCTGAGATTTAAAGCAGCCAATAAATCTCTGTCAAGGATAGGAGTGCCTTTGTGGACAATGTAGAACTCTGCAGTTACACAGCAATCACCAAAAGTAACTATTGTTGGCAGGCAGCCACATATTGGAATATGGTTTTTCAAAAAGCACACCAAGTGAAGTTTGGGTTCAGTAAGAGGCACATCTTTAAAGTAATGCAAATAGATGGAATCAGGTAGTATAGATACTGCTGAGCCAGTGTCCACCAGTAGCTGAATAGGGTGTGGTTTGCCTGAGGGTATGGCGGAAACGTTTACAGTGCACTTTATTTGTTCTGGAATATGTGCAGTAGTGATTTTGTCCATGCTCAGCACAGTAACATCTGGTATTGTAACTGTATGCACCTGTTGATTGAACTGGCTGCTGTGACATACTTTAGCAAAATGTCCAATCTTTTTGCAATGATTGCACTGAGCTACTTTTGCTGGACATCCTGTGTAGCTTGCAAGGTGTTGTGGGGATCCACAGTGAAAGAATGCTTTTACTGTATTTTGAATTTGCTGATTTGGTGGTTTTTCATTAGTTTTTCTCTTGCAATTGTATGTCTGCAGCGATAGTGAACTTTTCTGCAAAGGAGTCACAGTCTGGACTGTGCCTCCTGTATCCATGCTCATCATTTTGGCTTCAGCTGTAGCTGACTCGATCTGAGTAGCAATGGTTATTGCTTTTTCTAGTGTAAGTTGTGGTTCTAGAAGTAAGCGTTCTCTTACACAAAGCATGGTTGTTTTCTCAATGAGCTGGTCTCTAATCATCTCATCTGCCATATTCCCAAAGTTACAAGTTACAATCAGACTCCTCAGGGAAGCAATATACTGCATTATAGTCTCCCGTGTTTTCTGCTCACGCTGGCGAAATCTGTAGCGATTAGCTACTACATTCAGTTTTGGCACAAAAAAGTTCTTTAATGCAGTGAGTGCAGTCTCATATTTATCATCTGCAAGGGGAAAAGTGTAAAATATACGCTGCCCTTTTGCTCCAAGGCAGTGGATTAGCAGAGCACACTTTCTTACTTCAGAAATCTCTGTAGCACTGATTGCAAGCAGATAAGTCTCAAACATATGGATCCAGGCAGTAAAAGCAATTAGAGGCTCACCTGGGCTTTGCAGAAAGGGTGCAGGTGGGTTCAGAGGCAGAAGATCCATCCTTGTCGCCAAAATGTTGTAGCAACCAGGCAAGGTACTAACAAACTTCAACAGGACTTTATTTTTAAAGTGGAAACCTCTTTACCAAGCTGCTGCTGCACCCTCGGTAGCTCTCACTCCACCTCCTCAAGTTCCCCCCCCCACTTCCTGTTTCCTGTCCTTTCAGACTCCCAACAGCCAGTGCTCCCAGTTCCAATAATTACAAGCAGCATCTAAACACCACACTTAGCTCTGCTGTGCTGCTGCTGGTACGTCTCTGCGCCCCTCTGGGGGGCGAGGGGCAGTGGGTCTCCATGCACAGCCTGGGGAGGAGCAGTGCGTGGAGTCACCTCCGCCCACCAGGGACACGCAGAGATGTGCCAGCCTTCCGGGAGTGGCGTAGGGCTACCAGCCACAGAATACAGGCAGCCTGCCTGCCTGAGCCCTGCTGCACCACCGGCTAGGACTTGGGGGCTGGTTGTCAGATGAGATTTGTCCTGCATTTTGGGGGCCCCCCTATGTAACGATGATGGCTTTGGTGGGACCCAACGGAGAGTGCCAATTCAGGATAAATTGCTTAGAGCAGGGCAGATACAGCCCAAGGCTAGGGTTTTTCCACCTCTAAGGCAAACCAAACCAGCCAAACAGAGAGGACTTTGGTTTTACTCCACTAGCTAACCACAAGTCACACAAGCAATTCCATTAGACACTCCAGTTTCCCAGTATCACCAGCAGTGCCACTCGTTATGGGGACGAATGGTTATGAAAACCAATACCCCAGTAAAAGAAAAAAGGGTCTCTCAATCCCAAAGGACCAAGCCCCAGACCAGCGGTGGGAACACTTTTTGGCCTGAGGGTCACATCGGGGTGCGAAACTGTATGGAGGGCTGGATAGGGAAGGCTGTGCCCCCCAAACAGCCTTGCCCCCACCCCCTATCCACCGCCTCCCACTTCCCAGCCCGACTGCCCCCCTCAGAATCCTCGACCCATCCAACCCCGCCTGCTCCTTGTCCCCTGACTGCCTGCTCCCAGGACCCCCCATCCCAATCTTCCCCCCCTGGGACCCCACCCACAATCCAACCCCCCTGCTCCCTGTCCCCTGACTGCCCCCCGACCCCTAGCTACACCTCCACCCTGTGACAGGCCCTCCCGGGACTCCCACGCCCTATCCAACCTCCCCTGTTCCTCATCCCCTGACCGCCCCCCCCCAAACCTATGCCCCATCCAACTACCCCCGATCCCTGTCTGCTGACTGCCCCCAGGGACCCCCTTACCCTATATCCAACACCCCCTGCCACTGCCCCCTTACCATGCCACTCAGAGCAGCAGGCGCTCGCAGCCAGCCACACTGTCCGCAGGGCGAGCTTAGGCTGCGGGGGAGGGGGGACAGCAGGGGAGGAGCCGGGGACTAGCCTCCCCGGCCAGGAGCTCAAGGGCAGGGCAAGGACAGTCTGGTGGGCCAGATATGGCCCGCGGGCTGTAGTTTGCCATCTCTGCCCCAGACCCAGGTCAATATACAAATCAGATCTTACCCACAAATCACGCTGATGCCAATCCTTTAGAATCTAAAATCTAAAGGTTTATTCATAAAAGGAAAAACATATAGATGAGAGCTAGAATTGGTTAAATGGAATCAATGACATACAGTAATGGCAAAGTTCTTGGTTCAGGCTTGTCTCAGAGATGGAATAGGCTGCAGGTTCAAATCAAGTCTCTGGAGAACATCCACAGCTGGGATGGGTCATTCAGTCCTTGGTTCAGAACTTCAGTGTAGCAAAGTCCCTCCAGAGGAAAGAAGCAGGACTGAAGACCAGATGGAGGAGCTGCAGCAGCTTTCTATAGTCTCTTGCCATGTGGTCTCTGCTTTCTTTGTCCCAAAGACAAGCTGTCCATCCCATGGCCTGGAAACACCTCAGAGTTCTGTCCATAGGCCTGTCCCTGCACACCTTGCTGAGTCCCAAGGCGTATCTGCCTTCTCTCAATGGGTCACTTGTATAGCTGATGGTCCTTAATGGGCCATCCAGCAGGCTAGGCAGAGCTGACACCAGCTTGTCTGGGGTGTCCCCCAGAAGCACAGCACAAGTTTGAACTACAGACAGGATAGAGCCAATACTTAAAATTTTAAATACAAAAATGATACACGCGTACAGACAGCATAATCATAACCAGCAAAGCATAACCTTGTCTGAGACACCTTATTTGACCCCCTTTATACAAGATTTGGTGCCACTACAGGATTTTGGTTGCAACAATGATCTATACTGTCCCAGATTATGTCAATAACGTCACACCCTGTCATTGGGGGCCCCATGCCACTGCACTGTTTGTTTCATGGTAAATCCTCTTCTGCCTGAGTGAGAGGAGGGGGAAGGGTGAGAAACTGGGAGGGAACTGGGAGCAAGTGTGGGGCAGTCCAGCTGGGCGGGGATTGGAGGGCTGCCTGGAACTGGTTTGTTTGCTGCCAGCTCATGGCTTCCACTCATTCTCTCTCTCTCTCTCTTTTCTTTTCAAGGTCCTGACCACGGTCACTGGAGCTATGCAGGTAAATACACTATGGTTACTCTTACCCTTTCATATCCCGCAGCAGGCCCTGGGCCCGTGCCAGCTAGGGTTAATTATTACAGGGCTGCCTTGCTCACTCCCATGCTCTGCCTTGCCCTGCCCCTGTTCAGCAGCAGGGAGGGGGTCTGTACCAACCCCAGAGGGGCTCACAAGCATTTCTGGGGCCTGACAGGCCCAGGGAAAGGTGGGAGCTGCTCAGATTCAAATAAGAGAGAGTGACCCTGTCGGAAGCCATTGTTGGGCCCCATCCTGCCTATCTGTTCTGTGTTCCCACAGGCTAAAAGGTTCATTCACTCACTGAGCTGGACTTCACACACACACACACCCCCGGGGGTCACTGGGAGAACCAGGTTCCATGTTCTCCTTCCTTAGAGGTTTTTAAGGTCAGGCTTGACAAAGCCCTGGCTGGGATGATTTAACTGGGAATTGGTCCTGCTTCGAGCAGGGGGTTGGACTAGATGACCTTCTGGGGTCCCTTCCAACCCTGATATTCTATGATTCTATGATTCTATGATTCACACAGACCTAGGGTTGCTTCCTCTGCTGGAACATCGACCCCTGGCTTAGAAGCACCTCCTCTCTTATGGGGTATTGACTCACCAGTCCTGTGTCCCCCTGCCATATGCACCCCGCTTTGCAGCGAGGCTGGCTGTGCAGCTCCCTGCCCATAGGGAGGTGGCCCAGGGCACAAGCCAGGCTCCTGACCCTGTGCCTGCCTGGTGAACTGGCTGTTCTGCTGCCCGCAGGCACAGCCCAGCTGGATAGAGAGTTCCTCACATCACTGGCATCCCACACCCCTGGGGCCTTTAACTGGGGCTGGGACTGGAAATCTCAGCTGTGCCTACAGGATCTTTGCTTTGCTCTTTGAGCTTCCTGGCTCTCCTGACTCCACCATGCTGGGCTCCTCTGCTTCCTTATTTTCCTTCCATGCTGGGTTTCCCTTCTTCTCTCTCCACCCACCCCATGCAAGCTGCTGTCCTCCCGACATTCACACCAAGGCCCAGGTCACCATTATCCTGAGCCTTGTGTCTCATTTGCCCTGTAAATCAGCGTGGGGACACCTTACGCTCACTTTGCACTGGTGTCAGTGACAACACAAGGTGCAGGGGACTGGTGAATTAGGCCCCAAAATGTGAATTGGGCCCTAGAGAAAGGTCTCACTCAGGGTATGTCTACACTACGAAATTAGGTCTAATTTATAGAAGTCGATTTTTTAAAAAGTGATTTTATACAGTCGATTGTGTGTGTCCCCACTAAGCACATTAAGTCGGCGGAGTGCATCCACAGTACCGAGGCTAGCATCGACTTTCGGAGCATTGCACTGTGGGTAGCCATCCCACAATTCCCCCAGTCTCCGCCACCCATTAGAATTCTGGGTTAAGTTCCCAATGCCTGATGGGGCAAAAACATTGTCGCGGGTGGTTTTGGGTAGATGTCGTCAGTCGCCCCTCCCTCCATGAAAACAACAGCTGACAATCATTTCATGCCTTTTTTCCGTGCGGGCGCCATACTGCTTTCAGCAGACGGTGCAGTAGGTCTGCAAACCGTCGTCATCGAACCACCGCTTCTGCTGCCACTCTGCTCTCCTGCTCTCCTGATGCTATGAATCCACCTCGCAGGTCCTCTACATGACCATCGACATCCATCGCTTCAGCTGCCACTCTGCTTTCCTGGTGGTCTTGCAGAGCCGCTTCCACTGCAACTCTGCTCGGCTGCTCTTGTTGTGCCATACCACAGCAAGCATGCAGCCTGCTCAGCTATTGTGTCCTGGCAGCAGATGGTGCAGTAGGTCTGCAAAACTGGTCATCCAACTACCACCTCCCCTGCAACTCTGCTCTCCTGCTCTCTTGCAGACGCCATATCATGGCAAGCATGGAGCCCGCTCAGATCACTGCGGCAGTTATGAGCATTGTAAACACCTCGCGCATTATCATGCAGTATATGCAGAACCAGAACCTGCAAAAGCAGGCGAGGAGGCGACGGCAGCATGGTGACAAGAGTGATGAGGACATGGACACAGACTTCTCTCAAACCACCGGCCCCGGCAATTTGGCCATCCTGGTGGCAGTGGGGCAGTCTCATACCATGGAACGCCAATTCTGGGCCTGGGAAACAAGCACAGGCTGGTGGGACCGCATAGTGTTGCAGGTCTGGGATGATTCCCAGTGGCTGCAAAACTTTCACATGCGTAAGGGCACTTTCATGGAACTTTGTGACTTGCTTTCCCCTGCCCTGAAGCACAAGAATACCAAGGTGAGGGCAGCCCTCACAGTTCACAAGCGAGTGGCGATAACCCTGTGGAAGCTTGCAACGCCAGACAGCTACCGGTCAGTTGGGAATCAATTTGGAGTAGGCAAATCTACTGTGGGGGCTGCTGTGATCCAAGTAGCCAACGCAATCAGTGAGGTGCTGCTATGAAGGGTAGTGACTCTGGGAAATGTGCAGGTCATAGTGGATGGCTTTGCTGCAATGGGATTCTCTAACTGTGGTGGGGCGATAGATGGAACGCATATCCCTGTCTTGGGACCGGATCACCAAGGCAGCCAGTACATAAACCGAAAGGGGTACTTTTCAATGGTGCTGCAAGCACTGGTGGATCACAACGGACGTTTCACCAACATCAACGTGGGATGGCCGGGAAAGGTTCATGACGCTCGCATCTTCAGGAACTCTGGTCTGTATGAATAGCTGCAGGAAGGGACTTACTTTCCAGACCAGAAAATAACCTTTGGGGATGTTGAAATGCCTACAGTTATCCTGGGGACCCAGCCTACCCCTTAATGCCATGGCTCATGAAACCGTACACAGGCAGCCTGGACAGTAGTCAGGAGCTGTTCAACTACAGGCTGAGCAAGTGCAGAATGGTGGCAGAATGTGCATTTGGACGTTTAAAGGCACGCTGGCGCAGTTTACTGACTCAGTTAGACCTCAGTGAAACCAATATTCCCACTGTTATTACTGCTTGCTGTGCACGCCACAATCTCTGTGAGAGTAAGGGGGAGACGTTTATGGCAGGGTGGGAAGTTGAGGCAAATCGTCTGGCCGCTGATTATGTGCAGCCAGACACCAGGGGGTTAGAAGAGCACAGCAGGGCGCGCTGCGCATCAGAGAAGCTTTGAAAACCAGTTTCATGGCTGACTAGGCTACGATGTGACAGTTCTGTTTGTTTCTCCTTGACGAAAACCTGCCCCCTTGGTTCACTCTACTTCCCTGTAAGCCAACCGCCCTCCCCTCCCCCCTTCGATCACTGCTTGCAGAGGCAGTAAAGTCATTGTTGTTTCAAATTCATGCATTCTTTATTCATTTGTCACACAAATAGGGGGATAACTGCCAAGGTAGCCCAGGAGGGGTGGGGGAGGAGGGAAGCACTGGGTGGGGTGGTGGAGGAGGGGAGGAGGGAAGGACAAGGCCACACTGTACTTCAAAACTTATTGAATGCCAGCCTTCTGTTGCTTGGGCAGTCCTCTGGGGTGGAGGCCCCTCCCACCCCCCGCATTCTTGGGCATCTGGGTGAGGAGACTATGGAACTTGGGGAGGAGGGCGGTTGGTTACACAGGGGCTGCAGTGGCGGTCTGTGCCTTTCCTACACCTCAACCATACGCCGGAGCATATCATTTTGATCCTCCAGTAGCTTCAGCATTGCATCCTGCCTCCTTTCATCATGCTGCCGCCACCTTTCCTCTTGATCCCGCCACCTCTCCTGTTGCTCCCGCCACCTGTCCTCTCGCGCTTCCCTCCTGTCCTCGCGTTCATTTTGTGCTTTCCTGGACTCTGCCATTGTCTGCCTCCATGCATTCTGCTAGGCTTTTTCAGTTTGGGTGGACTGCATGAGCTCAGAGAACATTTCATCGTGAGTGCGTTTTTTTCTCCTTATCTACGCTAGCCTTTGGGATGGAGATGCTAGTCACAGCGTTGAAACATTTGCAGCTCCGGGAGGAAAAAAAGGGAGATTAAAACTGAAAAAGACACATTGGCCATTTAAAAGGAGGGGCTGATGTTTTTGGGTTATAGTGCAGCACAAACCCAACTAACTCCCACCCCCAATTCTCTTTGATGATCACTTCACCCCTCCCCCCACCGCACGGCTAACAGCGGGGATGATTTCTGTTCAGCCACAGGCAAACAGCCCTGCAGGAACAGCCTCCTCTGAATGTCCCCTTAATAAAATTCCCCTATTTCAACCAGGTGACCATGAATGATATCACACTCCTGAGGATAACACAGAGAGATAAAGAACAGATGTTGCTTGAATGCCAGCAAACACACACACTGCCATGCTTTGTTTTGCAATGATTCCAGATTAAGTGCTACTGGCCTGGCGTGGTAAAGTGTCTTACCATGGAGGACGCAATAAGGCTGCCCTCCCCAGAAACCTTTTGCAAAGGCTTTGGGAGTACCACCAGGAGAGCTTCATTGAGATGTCCCTGGAGGATTTCCACTCCATCCCCAGACACATTAACAGACTTTTCCAGTAGCTGTACTGGCCACGAATGCATCCCAAGTCTTCAGGGCAAATTAATCATTAGAATCATAGAATCATAGAATATCAGGGTTGGAAGGGACCTCAGGAGGTCATCTAGTCCAACCCCCTGCTCAAAGCAGGACCAATCCCCAACTAAATCATCCCAGCCAGGGCTTTGTGAAGCCTGACCTTAAAAATATCTAAGGAAGGAGATTCCACCACCTCCCTAGGTAACGCATTCCAGTGTTTCACTACCCTCCTAGTGAAAAAGTTTATCCTAATATCCAACCTAAACCTCCCCCATTGCAACCTGAGACCATTACTCCTTGTTCTGTCATCAGCTCCCACTGAGAACAGTCTAGAGCCATCCTCTTTGGAACCCCCTTTCAGGTAGTTGAAAGCAGCTATCAAATTCCCCCTCATTCTTCTCTTCTGCAGACTAAACAAACCCAGTTCCCTCAGCCTCTCCTCATAAGTCATGTGTTCCAGTCCCCTAATCATTTTTGTTGCCCTCTGCTGGACTCTTTCCAATTTTTCCACATCCTTCTTGTAGTGTGGGGCCCAAAACTGGACACACTACTCCAGATGAGGCCTCACCAGTGTTGAATAGAGGGGAACGATCACGTCCCTCGATCTGCTGGCAATGCCCCTACTTATAGAGCCCAAAATGCCATTGGCCTTCTTGGCAACAAGGGCACACTGTTGACTCCTATCCAGCTTATCGTCCACTGTAATCCCTAGGTCCTTTTCTGCTGAACTGCTGTCTAGCCATTCTGTCCCTAGTCTGTAGCGGTGCATGGGATTCTTCCGTCCTAAGTGCAGGACTCTGCACTTGTCCTTGTTGAACCTCATCAGATTTCTTTTGGCCCAATCCTCCAATTTGTCTAGGTCCCTCTGTATCCTATCCCTACCCTCCAGGGTATCTACCTCTCGTCCCAGTTTAGTGTCATCTGCAAACTTGCTGAGGGTGCAATCCATACCATCCTCCAGATCATTTATGAAGATATTGAACAAAATCGGCCCCAGAACCGACCCTTGGGGCACTCCACTTGATATCGGCTGCCAACTAGACATGGAGCCATTGATCACTACCCGTTGAGCCCGATGATCTAGCCAGCTTTCTATCCACCTTATAGTCCATTCATCCAGCCCCTACTTCTTTAACTTGCTGGCAAGAATACTGTGGGAGACCGTACTTCCCCCGATCGCCATGAGTTTTCAAAGATAATGGCCAATGGCTCTGCAATCACATCCGCCAACTCCTTTAGCACTCTCGGATGCAGCGCATCCGGCCCCATGGACTTGTGCTCGTCCAGCTTTTCTAAATAGTCCCGAACCACTTCTTTCTCCACAGAGGGCTGGTCACCTCCTCTCCATGCTGTGCTGCCCAGTGCAGTAGTCTGCGAGCTGACCTTGTTCGTGAAGACAGAGGCAAAAAAAGCATTGAGTACATTAGCTTTTTCCACATCCTCTGTCACTAGGTTGCCTCCCTCATTCAGTAAGGGGCCCACACTTTCCTTGACTTTCTTCTTGTTGCTAACATAACTGAAGAAACCCTTCTTGTTATCTTAACATCTCTTGCTAGCTGCAACTCCAGGTGTGATTGGCCTTCCTGATTTCACTCCTGCATCCCCGAGCAATATTTTTATGCTCTTCCCTTGTCATTTGTCCAGTCTTCCACTTTTTGTAAGCTTCTTTTTTGTGTTTAAGATCAGTAAGGATTTCACTGTTAAGCCAAGCTGGTCGCCTGCCATATTTCCTATTCTTTCTAGAATTAAACATGCTTGCTTTTAAACTGTGTATTATATTTACAAAGGTACACTCACCAGAGGTGCCTTCTCCACCTTCAAGGTCCGGGAGCCCGGGCTGGGAGGGTACTGTCTCCAGGGTGATAAACAGTTCCTGGCTGCCAGGGAAAATGGTTTCTCCACTTGCCTGATGTGTACTATCTTCAACCTCCCCCTCCTCATCATCTTCCTCGTCCCCAAAATCCTCATCCCTGTTGTGTGAGAGTCCCTTGCAGGACTCCACGTACAGGTGTGGGGTAGTTGTAGGGGCACCCCCTAGAATTGCATGCGGCTCATCAACAGAAGCGGCATGTCTGGGGCTCTGACCCTGAGTGGGCGTTTGCCTCTTGGGTTTTTTGGTAGGCTTGCCTGAGCTCCTTAAGTTTCACGCGGCACTGCTGTGGGTCCCTGCTATAGCCTCTGTCCTTCATGCCCTGGGAGATTTTTTCAAATATTTTGGTATTTCGTCTTTTGGAATGGAGTTCTGATTCATCTCCCCATACAGTGATCAGATCCAGTACCTCCCGTTCGGTCCATGCTGGAGCTCTTTTGCCATTCTGGGACTCCATGGTCACCTCTGCTGATGAGATCTGCACAGCCACCTGTGCTGATCAGTTTGCCACGCTGGCCAAACAGGAAATGAAATTCAAAAGTTCGCGGGGCTTTTCCTGTCTACCTGGCCAGTGCATCCGAGCTGAGAGTGCTGTCCAGAGCAGTCACAATGGAGCACTGTGGGATAGCTCCCGGAGGCCAATACCGTCTAATTGCGTCCACACTAATCCAAATTCGACCCGGTGACGTCGATTTCAGCGCTAATCCCCTCGTCGGGGAGGAGTACAGAAATCGATTTTAAGAGCCCATTAATTTGACAAAAATGGCTTCGTTGTGTGGATGGGTGCAGGGTTAAATCAATCTAATGCTGCTAAATTTAACCTAAACTCATAGTATAGACCAGGGCTCAGACATGCCAATGGTCAGATCTGCCCTCCTGAGGCCCAGCGATGGGCTGGAGGTGGGGGTCCAGTACCTCTTATATCAGGATTGTGCACCAGCCCAAAGAAGGCTAAATGCATCCCTGTGTCTCCACCCATCCTGTTAGCCCATTAGCGCTAAGGGGGGGCGTTCGGCACGGTGCTGAGCCGTGTTGGCCAACGCCCCGTTAGCGCTAAGGGGGGGCGTTCGGGGCGGCGCCGAGCCGTGTTGGCCAACGCCCCGTTAGCGCTAAGGGGGGGCGTTCGGGGCGGCGCCGAGCCGTGTTGGCCAACGTCCCGTTAGCGCTAAGGGGGGGCGTTCGGGGCGGCGCCGAGCCGTGTTGGCCAACGCCCCGTTAGCGCTAAGGGGGGGCGTTCGGGGCGGTGCCGAGGCGTGTTGGCCAACGCCCCGTTAGCGCTAAGGGGGGGCGTTCGGGGCGGCGCCGAGCCGTGTTGGCCAACGTCCCGTTAGCGCTAAGGGGGGGCGTTCGGGGCGGCGCCGAGCCGTGTTGGCCAACGCCCCGTTAGCGCTAAGGGGGGGCGTTCGGGGCGGCGCCGAGCCGTGTTGGCCAACGCCCCGTTAGCGCTAAGGGGGGGCGTTCGGGGCGGCGCCGAGCCGTGTTGGCCAACGCCCCGTTAGCGCTAAGGGGGGGCGTTCGGGGCGGCGCCGAGCCGTGTTGGCCAACGCCCCGTTAGCGCTAAGGGGGGGCGTTCGGGGCGGTGCCGAGCCGTGTTGGCCAATGTCCCGTTAGCGCTAAGGGGGGGCGTTCGGCAGGGTGCCGAGCCGTGTTGGCCAACGCCCCGTTAGCGCTAAGGGGGGGCGTTCGGGGCGGCGCCGAGCCGTGTTGGCCAACGCCCCGTTAGCGCTAAGGGGGGGCGTTCGGCGCGGTGCCGAGCCGTGTTGGCCAACGCCCCGTTAGCGCTAAGGGGGGGCGTTCGGCAGGGTGCCGAGGCGTGTTGGCCAACGCCCCGTTAGCGCTAAGGGGGGGCGTTCGGGGCGGTGCCGAGCCGTGTTGGCCAACGCCCCGTTAGCGCTAAGGGGGGGCGTTCGGGGCGGCGCCGAGCCGTGTTGGCCAACGTCCCGTTAGCGCTAAGGGGGGGCGTTCGGGGCGGCGCCGAGCCGTGTTGGCCAACGCCCCGTTAGCGCTAAGGGGGGGCGTTCGGGGCGGTGCCGAGCCGTGTTGGCCAACGCCCCGTTAGCGCTAAGGGGGGGCGTTCGGGGCGGTGCCGAGCCGTGTTGGCCAACGCCCCGTTAGCGCTAAGGGGGGGCGTTCGGGGCGGTGCCGAGCCGTGTTGGCCAACGTCCCGTTAGCGCTAAGGGGGGGCGTTCGGGGCGGTGCCGAGCCGTGTTGGCCAACGCCCCGTTAGCGCTAAGGGGGGGCGTTCGGGGCGGCGCCGAGCCGTGTTGGCCAACGCCCCGTTAGCGCTAAGGGGGGGCGTTCGGGGCGGTGCCGAGCCGTATTGGCCAACGTCCCGTTAGCGCTAAGGGGGGGCGTTCGGCGTGGTGCCGAGCCGTGTTGGCCAACGCCCCGTTAGCGCTAAGGGGGGCCGTTCGGCGCGGTGCCAAGCCATGTTGGCCAACGCCCGGGTGCATGGCTTTACTCCTGCTTCACACCACCAGGGTTGTACTGAGCTATTTGCAAACAGCGACAGGCTGCGATGTGCTGCCACACCCTAGGCTTGTGAATACCCTGGGTATTGATCCTAAACCAGTCCCCTGGTCTGCTCACTCCATGTAGGGGAGAAACATGTAAACGCTGTCTCATGAGTCCGTCCTACCACTCTTCACTGTGCTCACGCGAACTGCACCTCTCTGAGTGCTCTGCCTGAACCGGTCCCCTGTCATGCCCCCCTAAATATTTCCTCCCTGGATACTCACTCTCAAATTCTCCTAACACAAACCCCAGGCTCTTCCCTACATGCTCATCCTACCCTGTTCCCTGGGTGCTCCTGCTGAACATCTCCCTAAGTGTCCACCCCAAACTGCTCGGCCCTTAATGCTCTTCCCTGGGTGTCCATTGTAAAGCTCTCTTCTCAGTGCGCCCCTAAATGGTTTCACCCGACATTGTTCCTCTCTGGATGCTCGCCATACCTGTTCATTGACGGTTTGCCCTACACTGCTCCTCTCTTGGTCCTTGCCCTAAACCATTCTGTGAGTGTTCACTCTAAATTGCTCCATCTCTGGGATTCACTCAAAAACCATTCGTCCAGCGTTCACCCTAAAGTGCTGCTCCCCACATGCTCACGCTGAATTATTCCCTGGGTGTTTTCCCTTAATTGCTCCTCCTTGGGTGTTCACCCTAAACCAAGCCATTGGTGTTCATCATAAACCTTCCCAGGTGTGTGCCCTGACCAGTTCCCCGGGCACTCACTCTAAGCCACTCTGCCTAGCAATACGCACCATGAATTGTGCTCTGTGGGTGCCACCCATCTCTACTCCTCTCCCAGTGCTCACCCGAAGTG
Organism: Natator depressus; assembly: GCF_965152275.1. NCBI lineage: Eukaryota > Metazoa > Chordata > Testudines > Cheloniidae > Natator > Natator depressus. The sequence continues at coordinate 317,738 of NC_134238.1, forward strand.
TCCCCCAGGTGCTCAGCCTAACCTGTTCCTCCTTATGAGTTCCAGCTTAAACCTCTCCTGGGGTAACTAGGAGCCAGCTGTGACACACCAGTACTGCTGTTTCCAGCTAAAGCCCTGCTCAGGACTTTTGAATATCCTGCTCCCTCTAGCATGGCAGCGGGTCCTGTGGGACCTGTGGGATCCCAGTCCCTCTGCAGGGGTCTACCAATAAGGAAAAGAGCCCATTCACTGAGCTCAGGCAGGGAAACCCAGAAACCTTTATAGGCACTCAAAATACAGGAATAAGGAACAGCGCAGCCTAACAGGCCTTAAAGCAGACACGTGCCTGGGGAGGAGCTATGTGGGCCAAGGGTCCCCCAGAAGTGATGATGCACACACGCACATGTGTCTTCGGTCACAGCCCCCGTAGACGCACACGCGCACGTGTGTCTTCGGGCACAGCCCCCATAGACGCACACGCGCACGTGTGTCTTCGGGCACAGCCCCCGTAGACGCACACGCGCACGTGTGTCTTCGGGCACAGCCCCCGTAGACGCACACACGCACGTGTGTCTTCGGTCACAGCCCCCGTAGACGCACACGCGCATGTGTGTCTTCGGGCACAGCCCCCGTAGACGCACACGCGCACGTGTGTCTTCGGGCACAGCCCCCGTAGACGCACACGCGCACGTGTGTCTTCGGGCACAGCCCCCGTAGACACACACGCGCACGTGTGTCTTCGGGCACAGCCCCTGTAGATGCACACACGCACGTGTGTCTTCGGGCAGAGCCCCCGTAGACACACACGCGCACGTGTGTCTTCGGGCACAGCCCCTGTAGATGCACACAGAGACTTGGCTCTGTCTGTCTCGGTCTCATGCACACACAAGGGCTTCATGTGTACATGGACACAGGTCCCTGTGTTGCCCAGCTGCGTGGAAATGGGAGAGATGGGACTTGCTCTCTGAGGTGCCGCCTTTGAGTTCCTGGTGCTGCTCACTGTGCAGTGAAGTCCTGTTGCCCACAGGGCTGCCAGCATGTTTCCATTCATGGCCGTAGCTCTGCTGCAGGTCTCTCCCCCCGCCATGTGACTTGCATTAGCAGTTTTGCCTCATGTCTCTGAGCTGGCAGCCAGGCTGCCTCTGAAAGGGCCATGAAGGGCAGGGCAGCAAAGCGTTCCCTTAGTGGCAGAGAGGGAGCAGCACAGCTGCGCCAGGAGCGTGTCTCTCCCTGCCAGGATCAGGCTGTAACTCGTCTTCTCACAGCTTGTCCAGCTGCTCCTTAAAATAGATGCTCCTGGCAGTGCACAGGGGACAGAGCCCTGTCCTGTGACAGCTGCCCCAAGATTCCAGCAGCTTCAGAGCCCAGCACTGTCTGCTGGCAGAGCAGGCCCTGGCCATCGGCTGCTGTCTGGGCAGGAAGCAGCATCGCAGTGCTGCGCCTGAAAAGGCTTCTGAGCAAACCTGGAGGGAGCTAGAGCACAGGGCAGGAGCCCCCCCAATGCATTGTGCTCAGGGCAGGTACCATGAGGCGGGGCAAGAGGGTGCTTGCACTGTCCGTTCCCCGTCCCCCCCACCGCTCCGGGGTAAAATTCAGGGGTAAGTGGCCATCAGTGAAACGGACTGAGTGTGACTAAACACACTGCGCTGCACCCAGGCCAACACAATCCCTGTGGCACATGCTTGTCAGGAGGGAGCAGTGTTTGCAGCTGCGCTCCCCACAGGCCCTCTGGTCTGCTCAGACCTCTGACATCACCATCCTGTGAGTGCTGCAGCCTCTGCGGGTGGGCCCGGAGCCCCCTGCACATTCCTCCTCCCCGGCAGGCTCCCTCACCCACTTGTCTCTCTTTTCCCCGCACAGATAAGGCCCAGTGGCAGTTGGAGTCCCCCTACTGCGGTGGGCAGATGCAGTCTCCCATCAATATTGACACCAATTCCACAATCTTCAGCCCTGAGCTGCAGCCTGTTGTGCTGGCAGGTTGCAACCTGGACCCCAGTGAGCAGCTCAGCCTAATGAACAACGGACACACAGGTCAGTGGCGGGGCTGAGTCGTGTGTGCTGGGCTCACAGGGCATGGAACTTGCTTCACAGGGTGCTCAGACGAGACGGGATATTTTGAGACATTTCCCATAGATTAGTCCTGGCCTCTTCCAGCAGGGGGCGTTGTGTGGAGTGGGGCAGGAGCACTCACTGTGGGACTCACAGCTACTCCAGCCCCAGCCTCTCCCAACAGGGGGCACCCTAAGGAGTGGCGCAGGGCACTGGCTGTGGGGGGAGCTCCTGGCTGCCCCAGCCTTTCCCAGCAGGAGGAACTGCAGGGAGTGGGGCAGGAGTGCTGGCTATTGGGGGAGCTTAGGGCTGCCAGGTGTCCGATTGTTGACGGGAATGCCCGGTCGAAAAGGGACCTTGGTGGCTCTGGTCAGCACCACCGAGTGGGCCATTGAAAGTCCAGTTAGCGGTGCTGCTGGGCTAAAGCAGGCTTGACCCTACCTCTCCTGGCACCACGCTGGGCCCCAGAAGCAGCCAGCAGGTCCAGCTCCTAGGCAGGGGGGGCCATAGGGCTCCACGCGCTGCCCCTGCCCCGAGAACCGGCTCCGCACTCCCATTGGCTGGAAACCAAGGCCAGTGGGAGCTGGGGGAGTGGTGCCTGCGGGCGAGAGCAGTGAGTGGAGCCTCCTGCCTAGGAGCCGGACCTGCTGGCCACTTCTGGGGCGCAGCACGCTGCCAGGACAGGCAGGGAGCCTGCTGACCCACATCGCGCCACTGACCAGGAGCCGCCGGAGGTAAGCCCTGAGTCCCAGCCCTGAGCCCCAACCCCCTGCCCCAACCCTGAGCCCTCCCAAACCAGAGCCCCCTCCTGCACCCCAAACATCTCATCCCTGGCCCCATCCCAGAGCCTGCACCCCAAGTGAGAGCCCCTCACCCCCTCCCACACCCCAACCCCCTGCCCCAGCCCTGATCCCCCTCCTGCACCCCAAACCACTCATCCCCGATCCCACCCCAGACGCGCAACCCCAGCCAGAGCCCGTCACCCCCTCCCACACCCCAACCCCCTGCCCCAGCCCAGTGAAAGTGAGTGAGGGTGTGGGAGAGCGAGCCACTGAGGGAAGGGGAATGTAGTGAGTGTGGGGGCAGGGCCTTGGGGAAGGGGCGGGACAGGGGGCAGGGCCTTGGGGTAGGGGTGGGCTAGGGTGTTCAGTTTTGTGCAATTAGGAAGTTGGCAACCCTAGGGGAGCTTTCAGCTACTTCAGTCCCAGCCTCACCCAGCAGAGGCGCTGTGGGGAGCAGGGGGGCAGGAGCGCTGGCTGTGGGGGGAGCTCCCGGCTACTCCAGCCTGGTCTCTCCCAGCAGAGGGGACGCTGTGGGGAGCAGGGGGCAGGAGCGCTGGCTGTGGGGGGAGCTCCCGGCTACTCCAGCCTGGTCTCTCCCAGCAGAGGGGACGCTGTGGGGAGCAGGGGGGCAGGAGCGCTGGCTGTGGGGGGAGCTCCCAGCTACTCCAGCGTGGTCTCTCCCAGCAGAGGGGACGCTGTGGGGAGCAGGGGGGCAGGAGCGCTGGCTGTGGGGGGAGCTTCCGGCTACTCCAGCCTGGTCTCTCCCAGCAGAGGGGACGCTGTGGGGAGCAGGGGGCAGGAGCGCTGGCTGTGGGGGAGCTCCCGGCTACTCCAGCCTGGTCTGTCCCAGCAGAGGGGACGCTGTGGGGAGCAGGGGGCAGGAGCGCTGGCTGTGGGTGAAGCTCCTGGTTTTACAGTTCCAGTCTCCCCCAGCAGGCCCCACTGGGGTGCCAGGTCTGGGTAAGCTCTGGGCTCACTGTTCTGCCCCTCCCAGTGAAGGTTCCCTGACTGTCCTAGAGTTTCATAGATTCCTGGATTCCAAGGCCAAAAGGGACCATCAGATCCCTAGTCTGACCTGCTCTGTAGCACACGCCCTTGAATCCCACCACAGTCCCCTGCACTGAGCCCCAGAACTTGTTTGGCTAAAGCAGCTTCCAGAAAGGCAGCCAGGCTTGAAGATGTCAAAGAGTCGGGGAGTCCAGCACTGCCTCTGGCAGTGTGCGCCAGGTGTTAATCACGTAAAAACATTCTTCCAAATTTGTGCCTAATTTCTCATTTGAATTCATGTGGTTTCAGCTCCCAGCCATCGGTTCTTGTTCTGCCTTTCTCTGCTCGAGTAAAGAGCCCTTGGAACCTGTTATTTTCTTCCCAGGAAGGTACTTAGGGCTAAGGTACTTAGGTAAATAAGGGTTTGTGTACATGGGGACACACAGGAAAATTAATCTGAATTAGCCAAAGGTATGAATTTAAAGTGGATTAGTTAAACTGTCTTGAACTCCTGTGTGGATGCTCTTATTCAGAATTAGAGTGGCCTTTTTTCAGTTTTGTTTAGTTCACTTTAATTCTGATTCAGAGTATCCACATAGGGGTTTAATATGATTTAACTAATCCACTTTAAACGTTAGTTTCCTGAGTGTTCCTGTGTTGTAGACAAACTCTACACCATAATCAAGTCACCTCTCAATCTCCTTTTTGATTAAACAGATGGAGGTCTCTCACTAGGAGACATTTTCTGTAGCACTCAACTCATTTTTATAGATCTTTTCTTCACCCTCTCTAATTTTTAAATGTGGACCCCAGAACTGGGTGCAAGTTCCAGTGTCGGTCTCACCAATGCCTTATACAGGGATAAAAGCACCTCCCTGCTCCTCTGCTAATCCCCTATTTATACCCCCAAGGATCTCATTAGCCCCTTGTGCCACAGAGTTGCCCCGGGAGCTCCTGTTGCATTGCTGGTGCACTTTAACCCCTAAATCCTCTTCTGAGTTGCTGCTCCCCAGGACGTAGCCCCCAGTCTGTAAGTGCAGCCTGGACTCCTTGTTCTTACATGGAGAACTTGGCATTTGGCTGCATTAAAGCACATTTTGTTTGAATGGGCCCAGCTTACCAAGTGATCCAGATTGGTCTGTGTGGCTGCCCCGTTCTCATCCTTATTGCTCTGCCGATCTTTGTGGCATCAGCAGTGACTTACTGCCAGAGCATTAGTGAAACTGTTGAATAGTGTCAGGCCTTGAACTGATCCCTGCAGAACCTCACTATAGACTCCCCTGATCAGTGAGGATTCCCCATTGGCAGCTGTTTTTTGAGAGCTGTTGGTTAGCTGGGGCATAATCCATTTAACGTGTGCTCTGTTTCTACTGTATAGTGCTACGGTTTTAACTTCGTGTTGTACTGTACTGAGTCTCAGTATGTTACATCTCTACCGTTCCCTCTGTCAACCAAACTCCTAATTGCATCAAAGAATGAAATCAGTTTGTTTGACAAGACCTGGTTTCCATTACACCACATTGACTATTTTCGATAACACACATCTCCGCCTGGTGCCAGCGCATGGATCAGAGCCCACCTCTGACTCCTCTCACCCTTCACTCCCTCTCTCCTGCAGTTGTCCTTCAGCTCCCAGGCTCTCTGACTATTGCCAGCGGCTACCCCCAGGAGTACAGAGCAATGCAGCTGCACCTGCACTGGGGCTCCCCGGAAGGGCCGGGCTCAGAACACACCGTGGACGGACGCCGCTATGATGGGGAGGTAAAGATCCGTCGTGGACCTTCCCCTCTTGCCTGCTGCTCCCCGGGTGTGCCTCAGTTACTGGCGATGATCACATCAGTCCCACCCACTCCAGCTGTCTGCACAGGGTGAGGGCTAGTGCCCTGAGGCGGTTGTGGCACCCCCAGGTCACTGGCTGCCCTTTGTCCACACTGCAGCTCCGTTGGCGGGGAGGTTGCCACCCCTGCCCTCAGTGGAGTGCTCCGACCACGATCTCCGCTCTTGGCTCAGACCCTCTGAGGGCACAGGTCAAGTGCCCAGTGCCCAGCAACCCAGAGGGAGGAATCGTGCGCTTCGGGCTGAGCAACTGAAATCAAAGCAGAGTTTATGACACAGCCTGAAACATGGAAGCAGAGGGGAAGTGAGGCAAAACTCCCCCATGGAAGGGACATTGTGCCAGCAGGGTGCGGGTGGGGAGAGAATAGCCTGGAGCCAGGCACCCGGTGCACAGCGCAGGGTCAGACCCACACGGGGAGCACTCACTCTGCATACAGGATAAACAATCCATACTGCTCTGCAGCCAGACTGCCCTGGCACTAACCAGGTGCTCGGGCCACAGGGAGCCCACCCCCACCTAAGTCCAGGGCCCATCACAGCCCCCTTTAAAATTGCCCGAGAATGTGCCTGGGGGGCACAAGCTACCCCAGGGGACCCAGGCCCTAAGGAGGGGGCAACGCAGAGCTCCCCAGTGCAGGCTGCCCTGTGCTGGAGGATGATTCATCTTTTCCCCAGAACTCTGGCCCACTTCTTGGCATGTGAGGGCCGTGATATTCTCTGGGCCTGGGAGTGGGGACAGCTCGCTGTGCCCTCGTCCTTGGCACCAGCCCAGAGCTGTGTGGTCACAGAGATCCTGGGGCTGTTTGCCGCCTGGGTCTGGTTCCTAACTGGTTCTACCCTCCCTCCCCCATTGCTGTTCACACGGAGCCGCCAGGGCCCAGTGCATCAGGGAGGACAGGAGTTGGAGCTGGCTGCCAGCATGCTGCTGTCCCAGCGAGAGGGGCACCAGGGAGACGACCTTGAGCCCTGCCCCATGTGCAGAAAATGGGGGAGGCTGGTGGCAGGGTGGGCTCTTGGGACAGCAGGGGCTGGCAGCAGCAGCAGTATGCTCAGGTCACCGTAAATGGTTTGGGGAGCTTGCCTGGTGCCAAGTGGTGGGCTCTGGCCAGGTGACCAAGCCCCAGGCGCTGCTAATGGAGAGGCCCTAGTGCTGGGGCTGGCCAGACCTGGTTGGGTCACCCTGGGACCAGTGCAGGTCTGGGTGGTCCAGCACTCACCATGGAACAATGGAGCCTCAGGGGGTTCTGTGCTTTGATTCCAGATCCATATGGTTTATTACAACCCCAGCTATGAGAGCATCAAAGAGGCAATGAGGCAGCCCGGTGGCCTAGCAGTGCTGGCAGCTTTCCTGCAGGTGATGCCAATGGGAGCAGTCACTGGGAAGGTGGGGTGGGGGCAGTGCCAGGCAGGGATGTTCTGATCACTGGGCTGGGCGTGGCAGGGTAGGCGAGGACTGAGAGCATAGGCAATTCTGGGGTGGAGGGGAATAGGGGCAGTGGAGGGCAGGGGCTCTCCAGGAGGGAGGAATGCCCTGTCAACTGGGCCATGCCAGTGCGGAGATGGGACATGCCCCGATCACCAGGCCATGCTGGTGGTGGGAGGCAGAATGTGCTCTGCACACTGGTCCAGGTGAGGTTAGGGGATGCCCTAATCGCTGGTCAGTGGTAGGGTTCATGCTTTGATCCTGGTCAGGGGGTGGAAGGGCCATGCTGGGGGATGCCCTGACCCCAGCCAAGTCAGTCAGGGAGGTCACAGGTCGCTCCTCTGCCTGTGAGAGTGATATTAGTCCCATGTTCGGAGCGATGCTGTGACCCAGCTGCGGGGGCTCAATAGGCAGGAGACTTGCCATTCCTGGTGCCTGTGCTCTCACACCGGCTGAGTCTGTGTGTTACAGGTTGGGCCGGAGGACAATGTGCACTATCAGCCTCTGCTTGAGCAGCTGGATGAGATCCAAGAGGAAGGTAAAGCCTTTGCGTGCCTAATGCCCACCATGGGGACAGCCCAGGGCAGCGAGTGAGCTGCCTGCTGCACGGAGAGGCTTGTGCATGCCAGACAGACAGAGGCAGGCAGCTCCTGTGAGACAGACAGGCAATGAGTGGCCAGCTCAGCAAAGGCCTTTCAGGGATTCCCGCTCAGCACTTGCATGCCTGTCTCATCCCTCGGGATTCTCCGGGCTCCCACTCTGCACCTGTCCCAATGACATGACTTCCCTGGTGCCTTAGGCTCGTCCATCCAGGGCTTGTGCAGACTGGCTGTGCCTGTCCAGCGCATTGTGCTTCTGCAGCGAAGCCAGGGGCAGTTCCCATGTGGCGGAGCAGTGACCGCTCACCGTCTCTGGGGGTTGGCTCCTGGGGACGTGCTGACCAGGATCTTGCTGTCCTGATTCGGATCCCCAGGGGCCTGTGCAGTTCTTGATTGTTGCTGTGCTCTAGTCCGTAGAGCTGTGCTGCTCTAGATCGTGCTGTCTCTCTGTTCTAGAGCATGGAGACATGCTGCTCTAGAGCACCGGCAGTATTTTTTCCCTTCTAGGCAAGGAAACGGCAGTGGCTGGGTTCAATATTGAAGGGTTGCTGCCCGCCAACCTCGGCCGCTATTACCGCTACAGCGGCTCTCTGACCACCCCTCCCTGCTACCAGACGGTGAACTGGACTGTCTTCAACCAGACGGTGTTGCTGTCCAAGGAGCAGGTCCGTCCGGGGGGTGAGGGCCTGCCTGTTCTGCTCTTGGGGGTGGGTGGGGCTGCCCGCAGGTGGCTCTGCCATGCCTGTCACACTAGGAGCTGCGAGCCAGCACCAGCCATGGCAGGGGTGGCCCGTAGGCAACCGGAGACTACCTGAAGCCAGCCCCCCTTGCACCAGGGCACTGAGTGCTGAATCCTGGCTGCGTTCATGAGGCTCCCAGGGGCAGCTTAGTGACTCCGTTCAACCCTCCCTCTCCAGATCTCGCTGCTGGAGACCACGCTGCAGGGAGACGATGACAAGGATCTGCAGAACAACTTCCGGCTAACCCAGAGCCTGCACGGACGGAAAGTCCTGGCGAGTTTCCAGGCAGCCCTCAGCCCGAGGCAGGTCCCGCTTCCTGGTAAGGAGCCGTGGGATGTGGCTGGGTGGTTCTCTCCTGCATGCCACCTTGACACAGACAAGCCTGGCAGAGCAGAGCAGAATCAGGATGCTGGTGTCCCAGGAAGGAATAGCTCACGTAAGCTAGTATCAGTGAGCGCTGGGCCCACAACAATGCAAGGGCCTCTGTGGGGACAGGCAGCTTGGTCTCCAGGGCCCACTCTGTCCTGGCCTCACAGCTGACATGCCAGCAGGGCACAAAAGGAATGTGTCTGAACAAATAGTCACAGCAAGTTGTTTGCAGTTTTCGCCAGCTCACTTTGGGACCCAGGCATTTGGGTGCTTCTCTGTGTGTCCCCAGCCCTGCTAGCCAAAGCCAGGCAGGAGCTGCAGGGGAGCCGGGCTCTTTGAAATCCCAGACCACACCCTCCAGGGGTATTTTGTTACTCCCACTTCTGGGCCTGGCTATGCCTCTGCCCCACTTCTGAAAGAGCTTGGTCAGTTCAGCTTCTTTGAACCCTTCCCTGGAACACCCCTTCCCCAGCTTAGGTGCTTGTTGAGCTTCCTGACCCATCAGTGGTCTAGGAAAGCCGCAGTCTCACTGCCCCACTTCTGAAGCACTCAACGACTGAGGCTGGGCCAAGCACGTGGGCCAAGCCCCGGCATGTCTCTGTGTCTCACCCACAGACAAAGCCACCCTGTGCAGGATACAGCTGGTGTGTAACAGGCGATAACAGAACCATTAACAGCCTGTGATACCGCATTGGGTAAACATTTGCCTGGCGGAGCTCCATAATGTGTCACAAAGTCCTAGTGTTTTGGGCCCAGTTTCAGTTACTGCCTGTAGAGCAGACGATTAACCCACCACCAAGCCGCGTGTGCTGGTGGACGTGCCAGAGCCCTGGCAGAGGCCTTGGAAATTGCAGTCACTGAGCTCGCCCTTACAGCACGTTATGCAGGTGAGGGTGGGTTTCAAGGAGACACAGTGCAGGCGCCCTAGAAAGAGGGATCACATGCTGTGGGCTCAGCAAGCCCTGGGGATGTCAATCCTGCTGCTGCCCAGCGTGAAGGAGGAACCAGGCTCGCTGGAGAAGAACATGTCCCTGACTCTGCCCCACAGGCACCTTGATGTATCTGCACAGACGTAACACGGCTCCCTGAAGCAGTGAGGAGAGGCAGGTCTGGGTGTCCCACCTCCACAGGGGGATATGATCCCCTCTGTCACATGGGGCAGCACGAAACCATCAGTGGGCTCTGGCCAGAGCTGCTGCCCCAAACCAGGATGAGCTGAGCCCTTCTCTAACCCCTTAGCTGGGGCTGCTGTCCCAGTGCCTCCCACACAGCAGCCTGGGTGCCCCAGGGAGACAGTGTGATTGTGCCAGGACAGCAGGAGGGGACAGGGTGACACGCTAACGGGCTGTTCTTCCTCTGCCATCCCAAACATTACCGGTTAAAACAGGCTCTGGAGGGAACGGAGGCTGGGACTCGCAGCCTGACAGGGAGTGGGGCAGAGGAGGGGACTGTAGCACTGTGAAGGGGCTGGCACTATGATGGGCCACAGTGCCTCCTTGCCTGCAGTGACCATGGTCTGGCAAGAGCCTCTGCCTTTGGGCAGATGTGGGAAAGGAAATGGGCTGCAGGCCAGGCCGGGGCTGAGCTGCCTCCGGCTGCATGTGAGACCAGGCAACTCAGTGGTGGCACTGAGCATGTCGGCCGTACCAGGAGGCCCCGGCGCTGCACATTATAAGGGCGGGGCTGGCAAGAGCTGCCCCAGCCATGGCTCCTGGGGTCTGCCCACCCCTTTCCCAGCCAGACTTTGAGTACCCGGGGCACAGTGCGAGTGATTCGTCTTCCACACCCTGGTCAGAGCTTGGCTGCTGCCTTGGGGAATGGCAGAGGACCCTGCAGCTCTGTCCCTGCTAGGTGCTTGCTGGAGTGGGGCGGGGGCGGCTGTCTCTCGCGGCCACACCAGCTCCCTCTGTAAGTGCCCTGGTTGAGGGGGCTCGAAGGGCCCCTTGTGATGGTGTCTTGGGGGGAGGGGGGGAGTGATGGTTAGCACAGGGCAGTGCGGGTGCCGTTGGGCCCCTGCCACCCTCCTGGCTGGGCTTGCTCTGCTCGCTTTGCTGTAGGCGCTGAACCTGCAGTGAGAGCTGAAGCCATTGGTAGCATGGCAGAGGGCCCATTTCCTGTGTGCCTCTTTAATTTCTGCTGGCTGGGCATCCGGGGTTTTGGCCCTCCTGGGGTGGTGCTCATGAGCTGGCACCCTGGTGCAGCATGCACCCACGGGCCAGGGCTCTGCTGGAACAGCTCAGATCCACTGACCCACTCTTGGGCCTCTATGGCTCCCAGAAGTTAAAGGTCCCTGGAGGTGGGGGAGGGAAGTGGCTAGGCCCAGCTAATGCGTCTCTGTTGTCTTTGGGGCAGGTGATGCAGCTCAGAGGGACAGATTCCCTCTGGCAAGTTCCTGGCCCACTGGCTGCTGGGTGGAGAGGTCCCCAGGCTCAGTGGGAGGAGGCCCTCCCAGAGCAGCATCCTCTGACTCCGGCCTAGCCCTGGACATCTCTGTCAGGCTGTAGCAGGGCGTGGAACTTGGCTTGGGGTTGTGTATGCGGGAGGAAGGTGGCACTTGCTGCAGTGTTCAGGGCTTTCTTCGTGGCAGCCTGCAGTTCAGCATGACTCCTCCAGCCAGGCTGGGCCCAGGTCCCTGATCTGAGCCAGACCCCTGTCTCTGCCACCCAGGTGCTGTGGGCAGTGCCCAGGGCAGGGGTGGGCAAACTATGGCCCAGGGGCCACATCCGGCCCTTCAGATGTTTTAATCTGGCCCTCAAGCTCCTGCCAGGGAGTGGGATTGGGAGCTTGCTCCCCACAGCTCCAGGAAGCAGGGGCATGTCCTCCCTCCGGCTCCTACACATAGGGACAGCTAGGGGACTCCACACACTGCCTCCGCCCCAAGCACCGCCCCTGCAGCTCCCATTAGTCAGCAAACGGGGCCAATGGAAGTTGCAGTGGCGGCGCCTGCAGGCAGGGCAGTGCGCAGAGCTGCCTGGCCGCACCTCCACGTAGGAGCCAGAGGAGGACATGCCGCTGCTTCTGGGAGATGCTTGAGGTAAGCGCTGCCCAGAGCCTGCACCCCTGACCCTCTCCCGCACCCCAACCCCCTGCCCCAGTCCGGAGCCTCCTTCTGCACCCTGAACTCCTCATTTCTGGCCCCACCTCAGAGCCCATACCCCCAGCTGGAGCCCTCACTCCCTCCTGCACCCCAACCCCCAATTTTGTGAGCATTAATGGCCACCATAAAATTTCCATACCCAGATGTGGCCCTCAGGCCAAAAAGATTGCCCACCCCTGGCCTAGGGGCACACGGTCCCAAAGGAAGCCAAGTCCCCGGCAGGGAATCAGGTGTAACCCTTCTGCCTGTCAGAGCTGGCAGCAACAAGGGCCGGGTTCAGTATCTAGGGGTTCCATTCCAATAACACAATGCAAAACCGGCTCGAGCCCCCACCCAGTGACCTGGGACAAATATATACCAACCCCGCTGGGCGCCTCCAAGAGGCAATACTTCCCCTGTCGCAAGCACATAGTCTGAGTGTAGCAAAAAGCCTTTTAATAACAGAGAGAAACAATATGACATTATGTTGAGGAAACACCACCAACAGGATTCATAACACGACCCACGAGCAAAACCCACCCCAAGCAAATTGGGGCATGTCCTTTCCCTTTGGTTCTTGAGTCCAGCAACCCAAAATCAAAGTCCCAAAAGTCCAACGACGCAAAAGTCTCTGTCCTTGGTCAGGGCAGCCCCAGAGTTCAAAAGTTTATCTGCAGAGTTTTAACCTCCCAACCTGGGTGGAGATTGGCAGGGGGCGGTGTTAAGGGGCACCTTACGTGGTCCAACACTGATGGCCCCACCTCTCCATGGGGCTCCGCTCTGCCAGCCGCTCTGCTCTGGTTGCCGTCCCGCAAACTGAACTGCTCCACCAGCCGCTCTGCTCCGCGTCCCGCAAACTGCCCCACCAGCCGCTCTGCTCACCGTGCTGCAAATGGCTCTGCCATATGGCTTCAGGCTGCCCCACTGCTCAACACAACACTCCGTGATTTCAGCTCTTTTGTGATTTCAGCTTGTAGTAGGGGAGCCTCAGTGCTGGTGCACCATTGGCCCAAAGTGAATTCAGCTCAGCAGCCTGTAACTAGACTCCTAATGGAATCAACATTAGCTCTGATATTCCACAGCAAAGAGAGGAGGAAGTGCAAGTAGCATGTAAGACCCTCACCCGGGGGCCCATACCACCAGGTATTAATACCTGTCCCCAGCCTCTCTCAATTCATAGAGTTTTGGAACCCATGTCCCTTGCCTAGCGAGTGCTACTTAAAAAGAAAAGGAGGACTTATGGCGCCTTAGAGACTAACCAATTTATTTGAGCATAAGCTTTCGTGAGCTACAGCTCACTTCATCGGATGCATACTGTGGAAAATACAGAAGATGTTTGTTTTTATACACACAAATCATGAAAAAATGTGTGTTTATCACTACAAAAGGTTTTCTCTCCCCCAACCCCACTCTCCTGTTGGTAATAGCTTATCTAAAGTGATCACTCTCCATACAATGTGTATGATAATCAAGTTGGGCCATTTCCAGCACAAATCCAGGTTTCCCCCCCCCCACACACACACAAACCGACTCTCCTGTTGGTAATAGCTTATCTAAAGTGATCACTCTCCTTACAATGTGTATGATAATCAACGTGGGCCATTTCCAGCACAAATCCAGGGTTTAACAAGAACGTCTGAGGAAGGGGGGCAATATGAATAAGAGGCTGCTCGGCAGCTCTCCAACACCACTTTCTACAAGCCATTACCCTCTGATCCCACTGAGAGTTACCAAAAGAAACTACAGCATTTGCTCAAGAAACTCCCTGAAAAAGCACAAGATCAAATCCGCACAGACACACCCCTGGAACCCCGACCTGGGATATTCTATCTACTACAGTTATTCTGAAACCTGTCAGAGTGCTACTTAGTTGATGGTGAGTCCCTCCATCATAACAAAAGGACAAGTGCAGTTCCACTGTCCTTGATTCCCATAATCAGGGTAATAACAATTTATTCTTCCTGCCCCAATAACAGAGACACTGGGGATCCCACAGCAGCCAAAGTGACCATTTGGGCAGCTATGGCCTCATTCTAGGTGGGGTGGGTGTGCCTATGCAAATGAGATCAGCCCCTGAAGTTCTTTTCCACAACTTAGAATCATAGAATCATAGAATATCAGGGTTGGAAGGGTCCTCAGGAGGTCATCTAGTCCAACCCCCTGCTCAAAGCAGGACCAATCCCCAATTAAATCATCCCAGCCAGGGCTTTGTCAAGCCTGACCTTAAAAACTTCTAAGGAAGGAGATTCTACCACCTCCCTAGGTAACGCATTCCAGTGTTTCACCACCCTCCTAGTGAAAAAGTTTTTCCTAATATCCAACCTAAACCTCCCCCACTGCAACTTGAGACCATTACTCCTTGTCCTGTCATCTTCTACCACTGAGAATAGTCTAGAACCATCCTCTTTGGAACCACCTCTCAGGTAGTTGAAAGCAGCTATCAAATCCCCCCTCATTCTTCTCTTCTGCAGACTAAACAATCCCAGTTCCCTCAGCCTCTCCTCATAAGTCATGTGTTCCAGACCCCTAATCATTTTTGTTGCCCTTCGCTGGACTCTCTCCAATTTATCCACATCCCTCTTGTAGTATGGAGCCCAAAACTGGACACAGTACTCCAGATGAGGCCTCACCAATGTCGAATAGAGGGGAACAATCAGGTCCCTCGATCTGCTGGCAATGCCCCTACTTATACATCCCAAAATGCCATTGGCCTTCTTGGCAACAAGGGCACACTGCTGACTCATATCCAGCTTCTCGTCCACTGTAACCCCTAGGTCCTTTTCCGCAGAACTGCTGCCTAGCCATTCGGTCCCTAGTCTGTAGCTGTGCATTGGGTTCTTCCGTCCTAAGTGCAGGACCCTGCACTTATCCTTATTGAACCTCATCAGATTTCTTTTGGCCCAATCCTCCAATTTGTCTAGGTCCCTCTGTATCCTATCCCTGCCCTCCAGCGTATCTACCACTCCTCCCAGTTTAGTATCATCCGCAAATTTGCTGAGAGTGCAATCCACACCATCCTCCAGATCATTTATGAAGATATTGAACAAAACCGGCCCCAGGACCGACCCCTGGGGCTCTCCACTTGACACCGGCTGCCAACTAGACATGGAGCCATTGATCACTTGCCGCACCTCACCACCAGATGTCAGGGTGGAGCTCATCCTGACTCTGCTTACACAGGCAAAGCCGAGCCTAACACAGACTTGTGCTGAGCACACGGGGCACAGCAGTCAGAGCCCTGACTTTACCTGCCTGGCCCCTAATGCAGGGTCCTGCCCCATTAGTGAGGGCTTCGGGCTGGGGCGAGCATTCTAGAAAGAGCCCAAAGCTGCCTGCAGGGTGGTCCCAGGGGCAGGGATGGCATGGGCACAGGATTTGGAGTGTCCTTGCCGCAGGAGTTTGAATTCAGTGAGTCTCTGGGCTGCTTACGGGATGAGGGAGAGACTGTGAGGGTTCCTGGGACATTTTTGGATGCGGGTGCGGGGCCAGGGTTGGGCTGTTCCTGGCTTCGGTGCAGGCATTCCAGGGGAGTTGCTAGGTATACCTGGGCTGGGGGGGTGGCTGAGGGGTGATCACAGGGGGTGCTGGGAGGCCCCTGGATCATGCGTGTTTGAGTCCCTGTATCTCACCACAGACGGTGGAGTTCCCCCCATGACGCCCGCCCCTGACAGTGCCACAGAGGGAAGCACGGACGAAGCTCCCGGAGCAGGTATCGCTTGCCTCCTGGTGGCTTTTGTTATCCCCTCGGGGCTGGTTCTGGCTGTGCCCTGTCCGTCTCCCTGCAGCCAGCACAGCTGGGGGGGGGGGGGGGGGCTCCACCTTGTCTGGGCAGAGTCAGAGCCTCTGCTGGGGCTCTGGCCAGAGGCTTCGGGGCTCTGAGGGGCAGCGTGGCCTGACTCTGCTGGTGGCTGGGTGCGGCTGTGGATCTGTGCAGGTTGAGTGCTCCTGAGGGGCAGGGGCTCGGGACTGTCTCAGTGGCTGGCTGTGGGGGATGGATGGCTCTGCTCTGGGGGGGGAGGGGCAGGGGCGGGGTGCTTGCTGGAGGGAGGGGTGTGGGTGGTCTCAGTGGCTGGCTGTGGGGGATGGATGGCTCTGCTCCGGGGGGGGGGGAGGGGCGGGGGCGGGGGGTGCTTGCTGGAGGGAGGGGTGTGGGGTGGTCTCAGTGGCTGGCTGTGGGGGATGGATGGCTCTGCTCCGGGGGGGGGGGGAGGGGCGGGGGCGGGGGGTGCTTGCTGGAGGGAGGGGTGTGGGGTGGTCTCAGTGGCTGGCTGTGGGGGATGGATGGCTCTGCTCCGGGGGGGGGGAGGGGCGGGGGCGGGGGGTGCTTGCTGGAGGGAGGGGTGTGGGGTGGTCTCAGTGGCTGGCTGTGGGGGATGGATGGCTCTGCTCCGGGGGGGGGGGAGGGGCGGGGGCGGGGTGCTTGCTGGAAGGAGGGGTGTGGGGTGGTCTCAGTGGCTGGCTGTGGGGGATGGATGGCTCTGCTCTGGGGGGGGAGGGGCGGGGGCGGGGGGTGCTTGCTGGAGGGAGGGGCGTGGGGTGGTCTCAGTGGCTGGCTGTGGGGGATGGGCTCTGCTGTACTAGGTATTCCCAGGGGTCTTTTTGGAGGGTGGGGGGATGGGAGTGTCAGTACCTAGTTTGTCCCCTGTATCTCAGACTCTTGCTGGCTGGGGTGTTTTGTTTCTTTTAAACACCGTACGGGGGGGTGGGGGGAGAGAGATAGGCCATGAAGGGCCTTGAAAGGGAAGCAAGGAAGCAAATGTTGGATGTGCTAGAGCCGTGGTTCTCAGCCAGGGGTCCGGGGCCCCCTGGGGGGCTGCGAACAGGTTTCAGGGGGGCCGCCAAGCAGGGCCAGCATTAGACTTGCTGGGGGCCAGGTCAGAAAGCCGAAGTCCCGCTGCATGGGGCTGAAACCCACAGCCCTGAGCCCCGCCACTCGGGGCTGACGCTGAAGCCTCAGTAATGTAGCTTTGCAGGGGCCCCTGTGGTGGGGGGCCCCAGGCAAGTGCCCGGCCTGCTCCCCCCTAACGCCGGCCCTGGCTTTTATGTGCAGAAAACCAGCTGCTGTGGCACAGGGGGGCCGTGGAGTTTTTACAGCATGTTGCGGGGGGGGTGGGGGGGTGAGAACCCCTGAGCTAGAGAAGAGGGTGGCAGGGGAGGGATCTGTGGCCAGAGCGACAGGCTAGGAAATTAGCTTTGCAACAGCATTCCCCATGCATATGAGACACGCATCAAGACTGGTGCAGTAATGGAGACATGAGCGGACGTGTTCTAGCTTGTGGTTGGATACGAAAGGTCGTATCTTAGTGATATTATGCAAAAAAAGCTGCAAGACTCAGACTCAGTCTGGATGTGAGGAACTAGAGAGTGCTCCATGTCAATGATGACACCCCAGTGACAGGCCTGAGTGACAGGCAGGGTTCTGTTGCTGTCCACTGTGGTCAGGAAAGGAGGTAGTGGACTTGTGTTTTGGGGGAGATTAAGAGCTCTGGTTTATAGAATCATAGAATCATAGAATATCAGGGTTGGAAGGGACCTCAGGAGGTCATCTAGTCCAACCCCCTGCTCAAAGCAGGACCGATCCCCAATTAAATCATCCCAGCCAGGGCTTTGTCAAGCCTGACCTTAAAAATTTCTAAGGAAGGAGATTCCACCACCTTCCTAGGTAACGCATTCCAGTGCTTCACCACCCTCCTAGTGAAAAAGTTTTTCCTAATATCCAACCTAAATCTCCCCCACTGCAACTTGAGACCATTACTCAACTTTCAACTACTTGAGAGGTGGTTCCAGAGAGGATGGTTCTAGACTATTCTCAGTGGTAGAAGAGGACAGGACAAGGAGTAATGGTCTCAAGTTGCAGTGGGGGAGGTTTAGGTTGGATATGAGGAAAAACTTTTTCACTAGGAGGGTGGTGAAACACTGGAATGCGTTACCTAGGGAGGTGGTAGAATCTCCTTCCTTAGAAGTTTTTAAGGTCAGGCTTGATAAAGCCCTGGCTGGGATGATTTAATTGGGGATCGGTCCTGCTTTGAGCAGGGGGTTGGACTAGATGACCTCCTGAGGTCCCTTCCAACCCTGATATTCTATGATTCTATGATTCTATACTCCTTGCTTTGTCATCTGCTACCACTGAGAACAGTCTAGAGCCATCCTCTTTGGAACCCCCTTTCAGGTAGTTGAAAGCAGCTATCAAATCCCCCCTCATTCTTCTCTTCCATAGACTAAACATCCCCAGTTCCCTCAGCCTCTCCTCATAAGTCATGTGTTCCAGTCCCCTAATCATTTTTGTTGCCCTCCGCTGGACTCTTTCCAATTTTTCCACATCCTTCTTGTAGTGTGGGGCTCAAAACTGGACACAGTACTCCAGATGAGGCCTCACCAATGTCGAATAGAGGGGAACGATCACGTCCCTCGATCTGCTGGCAATGCCCCTACTTATACACCCCAAATGCCATTGGCCTTCTTGGCAACAAGGGCACACTGTTGACTCATATCCAGCTTCTCATCCACTGTCACCCCTAGGTCCTTCTCTGCAGAACTGCTGCCGAGCCATTTGGTCCCTAGTCTGTAGCAGTGCATTGGATTCTTCTGTCCTAAGTGCAGGACTCTGCACTTGTCCTTGTTGAACCTCATCAGATTTCTTTTGGCCCAATCACCAATTTGTCTAGGTCCCTCTGTATCCTATCCCTACCCTCCAGCGTATCTACCTCTCCTCCCAGTTTAGACTCTTCCCCCTCATGTTATTCTCCCAGGGGATCCTGCCCATCAGTTCCCTGAGGGAGTCAAAGTCTGCTTTTCTGAAGTCCAGGGTCCGTATTCTGCTGCTTTCTTTTCTTCCTTGTGTCAGGATCCTAAACTCGACCATCTCATGGTTCATGCCTCCCAGGTTCCCATCCACTTTTGCTTCCGCTACTAATTCTTCCCAGTTTGTGAGCAGCAGGTCAAGAAGAGCTCTGCCCCTAGTTGGTTCCTCCAGCACTTGCACCAGGAAATTGTCCCCTACACTTTCCAAAAACTTCCTGGATTGTCTGTGCACTGCTGTATTGCTCTCCCAGCAGATATCAGGGTGGTTGAAATCTCCCATGAGAACCAGGGCGTGCAATCTAGTAACTTCTGCGAGTTGCCGGAAGAAAGCCTCGTCCACCTCATCCCCCTGGTCCGGTGGTCTATAGCAGACTCCCACCACAACATCACCCGTGTTGCTCACACTTCTAAACTTAATCCAGAGACTCTCAGGTTTTTCTGCAGTTTCATACCGGCGCTCTGAGCAGTCATACTGCTCCCTTACATACAGTGCAACTCCCTCACCTTTTCTGCCCTGCCTGCCCTTCCTGAACAGCTTATATCCATCCATGACAGTACTCCAGTCATGTGAGTTATCCCACCAAGTCTCTGTTATTCCAATCACATCAAAATTCCTTGACTGTGCCAGGACTTCCAGTTCTCCCTGCTTGTTTCCCAGGCTTCGTGCATTTGTGTATAGGCACTTGAGCTAACCCGCTGATCGCCCCTCATTCTCAGTATGAGGCAGGAGCCCTCCCCTCTCACGCGCTCCTGCTCGTGCTTCCTCCCGGTATCCCACTTCCCCACTTACCTCAGGGCTTTGGTCTCCCTCCCCCAGTGAACGTAGTTTAAAGCCCTCCTCACTAGGTTAGCCAGGCTGCTTGCGAAGATGCTCTTCCCTCTCTTTGTTAGGTGGAGCCCGTCTCTGCCCAGCACTCCTCCTTCTTGGTCGAAGAATCCAAAGTCTTCTCTCCGACACCACCTGCGTAGCCATTCATTGACTTCCACGATTCGACGATCCCTACCCCGGCCTTTTCCTTCCATGGGGGGGATGGACGAGAAGACCACTTGTGCCTCAAACTTCTTTATCCTTCTTCCCAGAGCCACGTAGTCTGCAGTGATCTGCTCAAGGTCATTCTTGGCAGTATCATTGGAGCCCACGTGGAGAAGCAGGAAGGGGTAGCGATCCGAGGGCTTGATGAGTCTCGGCAGTCTCTCCGTCACATCACGAATCTTAGCTCCTGGCAAGCAGCAGACTTCTCGGTTTTCCCGGTCAGGGCAGCAGATAGATGACTCAGTCCCCCTGAGGAGAGAGTCCCCGACCACCACCACCTGCCTCCTTCTCTTTGGAGTGGTAGTCATGGAACCCCCAACCCTAGGACAGTTCATCTCATGTTGGCTGTGTGTGTGGAGGTCTCTCCCATGCTGGAAGGGCCCTGGGCTCTGGCAATGGCTAGTGGGGGGATGGGACAGTTTCTCTGGAGTGGGAGGGGCTCTAGGTACATGGGCACTGGAAGAATAAACAACATTCATATTTTGTCCATGAGGCACTTTCAGGCTGTTTGGGCTTTCTGGGCTCTGGGCACTTCCCCTGCACAGACCCCGAGTTCCAGTGCCTGGTGCCACACACTTGAACTCCTGGTCTTGGCCTTCAAGGCCCTTTATCACTTGAAGGACTCAGTGATTATGGCAGATGTACACTGGCACAGGAGTGCCCAGCGTGATGGTAGCAAAACCTGATCCTTGCCTGCCGGGGGGGTTCTATTACCTCTGCATATGGCATTGCTGAACACTGTGTCCTGCTCCGGAGGCCGCACTTCAAAGGGAATGTTGAAAAATAGGAAAAGGTTCAGGACAGAGTGGTGAGTGTTCAAGATTTGGAAAAGCTGCTTTAGAATGGAGACTAAATAAACTCCATCTATTTAGTTTAGCCATGAGAAGGCTAAGAGGTGACCACATTCTACAATTACCTCCATAGGGAAGAGATGTCTGCTAACAAAGCGCGCGTAATTCTACCAGACAAAGGCAGAACAAGCTCCAATGGCTATCAGCTGCAGCTAGACAAATTCAGACTAGAGATAAGGCACAAATATTTAGCAGTGAGAGTGATTGTGCCACTATTTAATGGTGTGTGACTGTTTGAAAAGGTTAAACAGAATGACCCGGGTAACAACAGGTTTGTCAGGCTGATGTTGTTCCTGGACAAAATAATGGGACAGCTGATATGGGACTTGATTAATAAAGAATTAAAGGGGGTGGGTGTAATATAATTAATGCCAACCAAAATGGGTTTATGGAAAATAGATCTTGTCAAATAAATGTGCTATTTTTTGATGAGATTACATCAAAGGTAAGTACTGATGATGCAATAGCCAGACTTCTGTATGGGATTTGACTTGGTACCACAGGACATTTTGATTAAGAAATTAGAATGATATACAGTTAATATGGCACACGGCTGGATTAAAAACTGGTTAACTTTTAGATCTCGAAATGTAATTGGGAATCATCAAACAGGTGGGTTGTCAGTGGGGTCCTACAGTCATCAGTTCCTGGCCTTATGTTATTTAACATTTTTATCAGTTACCTGGAAGAAAATGTAAAATCATCACTGATAAAGTTTGACACAAAAATTGGTGGGACAGTGGTAAATAGTGAGGAGCACAGGTCACTGACACAGGGATCGGGATTGCTTGGAACCTGGGCACAAGCAAACAGTATGTGTTTTAATATAGCCAATGTAAACTTATACATCTAGCAACAGAAAAATACAGGATCAAAGACTGCAGCCTGTACATACGGGACAGGGGCCTCAATCCTGGGAAGCAGTGACTCTGGAAAGCCTTGGGGTTGTGGTGGATAATCAGTATTTCCCAAGCTGTGTTGCTGGCTGGGTTTTGGCACAGTTCCTGTATGGATGTCCAGCATCCTGTGTGGGCAGCGGGAGTCTCTCGGGAAAGGAGGAAGGGGGCTCTGTGCTCTGTCAGAGGCTAGATTGGTGATGGTCATGGCCAAAGGACTGTCGACCTCCCCTCACTCCCCCAAGGCGGGGGCGGGGCCGAGGGTCTCCCAGTGCAATTGTGTGTGTGACGGGGGCATCGCTGAGGGTGAGAGACGCTGCTGGTTGGGCTCTGGGTTTTCCTGAACTGGAAACTGGTGGGGTGCGGTTAACAAAGCACCGGAGACCCAGGAAGAAATGGAGCAGAGGCCAAGCCCCAGGGAGCAGCTGAGCCATGCTGAAGGACTGACTAGCTGGGTTTAGAGCAGCTGCGTTGCTGGGGCTGGTTCGGTGCAGAGTGGGCGAGTGTCCCTGTTGGAGGGGGAGGGGCAACCATGGGGGGCAGGCATTCGCAGCTCTGCTGGGGGCAGGGGCTCTTCAAAGTTGTTTTACCAAAACCAAATAAAAGGGGGCAGAGGCGCTGTGATGGGACACGCCTGCCCATTGCTGCAGTCAGCCCCCTTCTCTCTCTCTCTCACCGCCCTCCCCCACGGCCAGCTCACCATGTTGCATCTGTTGCAGGTGCTGGCTGCCCACCATGCGCAGGTAAGAGCTGGACCCAGGCCCCACACCCCAAGGATGGGGCAGAGGCGAAAGAATTGGCAGACATCCCCTTAACACCAGCTTGTCGTGGGAGGGCACCAGGGTTAGCCGCCAGGCCAGGGCAGTGCCAGTATGGGGGGTGGTACCTGCTTCCTTAAGGCACACCATGCTGGGAGGGGTTGGGGGAGTGGGAAATGTGTCCACGGGGTGACATGAGTTTACATTTTGGGGGGTGGGGGGGGAGTTGGCTGTGTGCCAGGAAAGAGCCTGGCACTGCACATGGGGGTGGGGGGTACACACACAGATTGGGTGGGTGGGTGCAGATTTCAGTGACCACATGCTGGGATGGGTGGGGGGGGCAATGTTCCCTCTAATTTTTGACAGGCCATATGCACAAAAAATGTCTTATGTGCAAATTGTTGTGCTTCTATGCAAATGTTTGTGTGCATGGTATCTCGCTGTGTGCACGGGGTTTAGTATCTGTGCGCGCGTGCACCCATGCACAGCTTAGAGTGAACGGGGGGGGAGTGGGGGGCTGCACACTGGGCTAGAATGGGGATGGGACAAGGCTGCACACTGGGCTCGGATGGGGGGGCAGGTTTGGTGGCTGCATGCTGGGATGTGGGGATACAATGGTGGGACAGTGGGCTGGGGCACAGGGGGGTTGTACATGGGGAGGGTGGGAGGGGCACGGTGGTTGCTGTGGCATTGGCACCTGTCCCCGCCCAGCCTCACCTGCTGTCTCTGTGTCCTCCCCCCCGAATGTTTCATGTTTAGATTCAGAAAACCAGCTGGGCCTCTCTCTGCAGACAGGTGAGTGCTGCAGGATGGGCTGCCCTGGCCTTCCTGCCAATTCCTTGCCCTAGGGCCACCCAGCTTCTGCTGCCTCGACCTCCTGCCCCAGGCCACACAGCCTCCCCCAGCCTGGGGCTACCTAGCTTCTGTCACCTCCATCCCTTGCCCTGGCTCTCCTGGCCTCTCCCTGCCCCTGTGCTGTGGCACCCCAGCCCTGCTCAGGGCCACTAGCTTCCTCCTCCCCTCCCTGGGAGCATCGCTTGGCTTGGTCCCACTCTCCCAGGCCTTGAGCTCTCCCTCCCCATCTGTGTCTGGTGCCTCACCCCCCCCTTGCTCTCCTGTGTCTGCAGCGGACGTGCTGGCCGGTCTTTTTGGGGTTCTCTTTGCAGTCACGGCTCTGGCCTTCCTCATCTACATCCACAAGCAGCGTAGCCAGAACACAAGGTGAGAGCTGGGAGCCACCGGCATGCTCCACGCCCCGTGCCCTGGATGCAGGAACCACACCCCAACCCTTCTCCCTCCCTCTGTCCTGAAACCCCATTCAATTTATGATTCTCCCTCGCTGCCCCCCCCCCCCCCAGCCAAATTCCCCTTCCCCCCGTGCCCTACCCTGCAAAGGCTGGGAGAGTCACAGCTCACCTGGCACAAGCCACTCCCGTGTGTAGGGAGAGAGTGCCCAGAGGCCGGGGGGGTGTGAGTGGGGAGCACCTGCCCCATGATGCAGAAGGGGGGGCTGCCAGGGAGTTGCAGGCGATCGGTCCTTTCTCAGCTCATTCCAGGGCTCCCTGACACCCCAGCGTTCTCCCTTCCCTGCAGGCCGGACTCTCACCCCAAGCCCAAAGTCATCTACACAGCAGCCACCACAGACGAGAACGCGGTGTAAGCACTGCCCCTGCTGCCCAGCGAGGGCCTCTGGCACATGGAACGGAGACCAGCACACGCATCCTTGGGCTCTGCTGGCTGGACCCTGCCACCCACGGCCAGCCAAACACGCCTTTCCTCCCCATCAAGGGGCCAGAGCAGCAGGGGCCCCTCCTCTGGGGCCTTCACTCCTTGAGGCCCGGTTACCTGCACTGAGGCTCAGCAGAGACTGAGGGGAAAAACTCTGCCCCTTTCAGAGATACTTTTTTTTAAAGATACAATAAAATAAAATGAAATAGAAACCTATTGCTATGCCAGCCCTGCCTCTGCTGCAGGAGCTATCGCCCCTGGGGGCCAGGGCCCCTCCCACCATTGCAGTGATGGCCCTGCCTCTGCTGTGGGATCACCCCAGGCAGATACACCAGGCCAGGGCTAGGAAGCACCCCTGTGTGGGACCAGCTGCCCTCAGCAGCACAGTGGATGGCTCCAGCTAGAGCAGCCAGGAAGCCCCAGATGTGGGAGTTAGCAAGGGGTGCTTGTTACAAGCAAGCAGGGGATGTGTCCCCCCGCTGGGCTGGGGATGCAGGAACCAGAGTGTAGGTCCCATTGCCTGTGCTTAGTGAAGAACCAGTAGGACGTTCCCCAAAGGTCAGGGTACAGGCTCCAGCGGCCTGGGCTAATCCCAACACGGGGGACGCTGCAGCTGGGCTTTGCCTTCCTGTCCCGCCCTGAGCACTCATGTAGCTACTCTGGCCCACACCCCCGCCAGCGGATTCGTTCTTAGTGCACCTTGGGCTGAGCAGCAGGAGAAGTCATTGCCATGGGGCCTGTCACAGATGGGGGGGGGGGGTTCCCATGGCCACTGGCCTGCCCCCAGGGGCTCAGCAGCCAGACACCCTGCATGCAGCAGTAGAGGCTAGAGAGCCACTGCCCAGCTTCCTGTGACCCTCCAGCGGGGTTCGTTACTGTGCCAGCCTGGAGCCCAGCATCCACCTGGCAACATCCAACCAGAGCCCCACTCACCCACTCGATGCCAGTGCCACGGTACTGGCTGACGCCTAGTGGCCATGTGGAGTCCCTGCACCATTTCTGTAAAACAAGGACCCAAGGGAAACAACACACACACACAGTCTACAAACCTCCCCTCCCAAGGACAGTGGCAGTGTGGTCCAGTGGATACAGCACTGGACCAGGGCTCAGAACAGCTGGGTTCTGTTCCAGGCTCTCCCACTGGCCTGTTGGGTGACCGTACACAAGTCAATTCCACGCCTGTGCCTTGGTTTCCCCAGCTGCAAAACAAGGATAATGACCCTGCCCCTACCCATGAAATGCTGCATACAAGCTGGGTATCACCCCAACTTCCCACTCCCAGCATGGCAGATGCACCGCATGTGCAGGACCCATCCCATCCCCCACAGCCACACACAAATTCTCTCTGAGGCTGGTATTTCTCTTTATTGATATAAAAGCCCATTACAAACTCAGTCAGTCCTGGCTCTCTGCCCCGGTGCCGCTGCATGGCTTCCAGGGTCCCTGCTCCCAGTTCCACCTCACATCCCCAGGGCTGGTGCCAGCTCGGGCACCTCATATCCACCCCCACCAGAGAGATGGGCAGGGTCACTGATCCCGCCCCGGATAAACCTCTGCCACCGCCCCTCCTCCCAGCATGTCTGCACGAGGCATGCAGCTACCAGCTGCACTGTGCCAGCACCACCTGCCCATCCCCTTCCCGTACCAGCATCAGCCCTTTGGCACCACTCATCCCCTCTCCATGCCAGTGCTGGGCATCCAGTCAGCCTCATCCTTTGCCACCCACCTGTTCTGCATTTCCCATTGAATGCCACCCACCATCCTTCTCAGGCCAGTACCTGGCAGTCTGTCCCATACCAGCAGCCAGGCACTTGGGGCCAGGGCTGGGAATTCAGCCCCCTGGTACAGCCACTCCTGGGCAAGGGGAAAGGACGTTGCAGCTCCTTAGTGCCTGGCATCCCCAGCTCGGCGCTTTGATGTATCCAGGCAAACTGCTGGCCAGACCACAGACTTCCTGGGGCTGAGAAGGACTCTCCCTGTATGTGCAGAAAGAGCCCACCACACCCACACACTGGTTCTGGAGCAGGCACAGCGAGTTCTGGAGAACCCCTCGCACCATGTTAAACCACGGGTCTTTCAAGGGTGGGCTAAAAACAGTCCAGGTCCACAGCATGGAGAGACAGGGGTTGGTAGGACAGGGTGAGCAGCCCTCAGCTATCAGACATTCTGCTGGCTACTCCCTGGCTGCAGGAGCCCCCAGACACCTGCCTCCGGCAGGGACTGATCGGGGGACTCCCATTCCAGAAGAGAGAAATGATATTGCAGAGAAGGCAACTGTAGGTCCCAGCTGACAGCACCAGAGGGAGGGCAGGGCAGGCAGAGAGCAGCTGAGGGGAGAGCTCCTGATGGACCCTCAGGATCCTGGCTGGGGGCCTGTCTCGCTCCGCTGCCCTATGGAGAAGCAAAGGCAAGGGGATGAGTTCAGGCACCCAGCTCACAGGGTTCCAGAGTAGGTCATTTCCTGCCCCATTCTCACAGAAAAAGGGCAGCACCCTGAGGAATAGCCCCAGATTGGGGTGTTTCCCCACCTGCTAGTGCTAGGAAAGAGTTAACGTCACTGCTGAAGGGGCTCAGATCAGGGCATTCCCCCTGCCCCAAAGCAGGCCATGTCCTCCCCCAATACTGGGGTAGCCCCTCCCAGCATTCCCCTCAGAGGCATGGCCTCGGCAGGGCTCCTGCTCTGGATGTGGGGCTGGAGCAGATACTCACCCCGCAGGGACCGGAGCAGGTTCCGAGTGCAGCCTCCTGACAGGATGTAGGCCCATGCCGCCGTGGCAAACATCAGCAGGTAGGAGGGAACGAGGCTGCCCACGTACAGGGGGTTCCAGAACGTCTGGGAGGAGAGCAGCAAACAGGGTGAGAGCAGGGGAGGAGCTGGGGGAGTCCCAGAGGCAGTTATGCCAGAGCTGGCCTCCCCCCGAGCCCTGGCCTGCTGGCTCAGGCCCCCTCGATGCTCTGATCTCCTTCCCTGACACTCCTGGCTCCGCACCTGGCTGGGGCACGGTGCTCTGAGGGGTATGGGGCTGGTGTGCCCAGGGCACCGGGGTGTCTCGCTGGTCTGCAGCAGGACGGCACTGCCCCATGGAGCTAGTGGGTCCTGCAGACTCCTCTGGAGCATTTGGAGTTTGAGGTTCAGGGGTGCTGCATCTCTCACTCACAGGCTTCAGTACCTGGAGGCTGCCTCTGTCCGTTCACACTCATGCAGGTCTCACAGGTGACTCCCTGGAGCAATGGTCATGGGGAACACCCAGTTCTCCTGGGGGCAGGGACTGTCTTTCTGCATGCGGCACCCATCCTGACAGGGCCCACATCCTGAGGGGTCCCTCGCACACCTACCAGATAGTAATTCCTGGCCCAGAACCACCCACCCAGTTCCCTGCAGCACTCAGGCAGCGGTGACCCGGTGGTGTGGGAGCAGCCTGCCCAGCCGCCCACATCTCCGGTTTGCCCTGCCCACGCTTACCGATCCTGACACAATGAGGTGAGTGAGGATGACGGCCACCATCTCCCACCAGTGCTGGGTCTCACAGCCGTGGAAGAAGAGGATTCCCCAGAAGGTGTGAAGGAAAATCATCACCATGGTCATGAAGGCTGTGAGGAGGAGCATAGACGGTCACAGCTAGGCTGGCAAGGCTGTCCACCAAGCAGAGCCCCGGGCAGAGTCAGGGCCCCCATCAACAGAGGGTGAGGAGAACTGGCTTTACCTGAGGGGCAGCGTAGGGCACTGATGTGGAGAGCCGTGCTGGTGAGGGGATGGGTGGGGTGTGAGCAGGATGTCCGTGGGTGATGGGGGGAGGGGGGCGGCAGTGGGCAGGCAGTTTGAGGGGCTGTGGTAGTGGGGTGCCTTAAGGAGGAGGCAGGGATGAGGGGCAGTGTGGGTGAGAAAAGGGTCGATGGTGGTGTTAGTGGAGACATGGCAGGAGTGGGGGAGCAGACTAGGGTGAGGAAGGGATGGGTTGGGTGCAGTGCGGGAGGGGCAGGGGCTGCTACA
The DNA here is from genome assembly GCF_965152275.1 of Natator depressus. Taxonomy (NCBI): domain Eukaryota; kingdom Metazoa; phylum Chordata; order Testudines; family Cheloniidae; genus Natator; species Natator depressus. The sequence continues at coordinate 345,636 of NC_134238.1, forward strand.
CCTGTTGCTTAACTGAGATCAGGAAGCAAAGCTGCAAACCTCTGTTGTGTGTGTTCCAGTTCCAATTCTAACAGATCTTTTTCAAGATGGGGCAACCACATCTGCAGGCAGTATTCAAGGTGTGGGCGTCCCATGGATTTATATAGCGGCAACATGATATTTTCTGTCTTATTATGTGTCTTTTTCCTAACGATTCCCAATATTCTGTTCACTGTTTTGACTGCCACTGCACTTTGAGCGTATGTTTTCAGAGAACTATCCACAGTGACTCCAAGATCTCCTTCTTGAGTGGTAACAGCTAATTTAGACTCCATCATTTTATATGTATAGTTGGGATGATGTTTTCCAATGTGCATTACTTTGCATTTATCAACATTGAATTTCATCTGCCATTTTGTTGCCCAGTCACCCAGTTTAGTAAGATCCCTTTGTAGCTCTTTGCAGTCTGCTTTGGACTTAACTTTATCTTAAGTAATTTTGCATCGTCTGCAAGTTTTGCCACCTCACTGTTTACCCCTTTTTCCTGGTCATTTATGAATAAGTTTAATAGGACTGTCCCAGTACAGACCTCTGGAGGACACCACCATTTATGTCTCTCCATTCTGAAAACTGACTATTTATTCCTACCCTTTCCCATCTTTTAACCAGTTACTGATTCCTGAGAGGACCTTCCCTCTTATCCCATGACAGCTTACTTTGCTTAAGAGCCTTTGGTGAGGGACCTTGTCAAAGACTCTCTGAAAATCTGAATATACTATATCCACTGGATCACCTTCATCCACATGCTTGTTGACCCCCTCAAAGAATTCCAGTAGATTGGTGACGCAGGATTTCCCTTTACAAAAACCATGTTGACGCTTCTTCAACAGATCGTGTTCATCTAGGTGTCTTACAATTCTGTTCTTTACTATAGTTTCAACCATTTTGCCCAATACTGGAGTCAGGCTTACCGGCCTGTAATTGAGAGGATCCCCTCCGGAGCCCTTTTTAAAAATACGCATCACATTAGCTATCCTCCTGTCATCTGGTACAGAAACTGATTTAAATGATAGGTTACAAACCACAGTTAGTAGTTATGCAATTTCACATTTGAGTTCCTTCAGAACTCTTGGGTGAATACCATCTGATCCTGGTGACTTATTACTATTTAGTTTTTCAATTTGTTCCAAAACCTCCTCTAATGACACCTCAATCTGGGACAGTTCCTCAGATTTCTCACCTAAAAAGAATGGCTCAGGTTTGGGAATCTCCCTCACATCCTCAGCTGTAAAAAGACCGATGCAAAGAATTAATTTAGTTTCTCCGCAATTGCTTTATCATCCTTGAGTGCTCCTTTAGCACCTCGATCATCCAGTGGCTCCACTGGTTGTGTAGCAGGCTTCCTGCTTCTGATATACTTAAAGAATTTTTTGTTATTACTTCTTGAGTGTTTTTGCTAGCTGTTCTTCACATTCTTTTTTGGCCTTCCTAATTATATTTTTACACTTCATTTGCCAGAGTTTATGCTCCTTTCTATTTTCCTCATTAGGATTTAACTTCCACTTTTTAAAAGGATGCCTTTTTGCCTCTCACTGCTTCTTTTACTTTGTTGTTTAGCCACCGTGGCACTTTTTTGATTCTCTTACTATGTTTTTTAATTTGGGGTATACATTTAAGTTGAGCCTCTATTATGGTGTCTTTAAAAAGTTTCCATGCAGCTTGCAGGGATTTCACTTTTGGCGCTGTACCCTTTAATTTGTGTTTAACTAACTTCCTCATTTTTGTGTAGTCCCCCTTTCTGAAATTAAATGCTACAATGTTGGGCCACTGTGGTGTTTTCCCTGCCACAGGGATGCTAAATTTAATTATATGATGGTCACTATTACCAAGTGGTCCAGCTATATTCACCTCGTGGAACAGATCCTGGGCTCCACTTAGGACTAAATCAAGAATTGCCTCTCCTCTGGTGGGTTCCAGGACTAGCTGCTCCAAGAAGCAGCCATTTAAGGTGTCAGAAACTTTATCTCAGTATCCTGTCCTGAGGTGACGTGTGCCCAGTCAATATGAGGATAGTGGAAATCTCTATTATTGAGTTATTTATTTTAATAGCCTGTTATAAATATATAGGGAAGGGTAACAACCTTTATGTATTCAGTAATATAACATTTCTCCTGGCCAGAGGTTACCTGTAAGGGGTTAAAAAGCTCAAATAACCTAGTTGGCACCTGACCAATGGGGAAGAAAGATACTTTCAAATCTGGGGCTTTGTTGTGCTCTTTGTTTGTGTGGTTTTTTAAGGAGAGAAAGAAACTAGCCCCCCCCCCCCCCCCAAAAAAAAACCCCATCTCTTAAGATCCTGCCTAAAAAGCATCCAAAATTACTAAAACAGTAACTAAAGCCAGAAAAGGCGTCAGATTATTTTTTGTTTTAGCTTGTGAATTTTCCTATGCTGGAGGGAGGTTTATTCCTGTTAAAACTAAGCCTAGAGGGGGATTCTCTGTGTCTTAAATCTTTTTATTTTTCCCTGTAAAATTGCCTTCCATCTTGATTTTACAGGGGTGATTCTTTTACTTTTTTTAAATAAAATTCTTCTTTTAAAAGCCTAATTGATTTTCAGTGTCCTAAAGACCCACAGGTTTGGTCTGTGCTCACCTGTACCAATTGGTGAGGACATTATTCTCAAGCCTCCCCAGGAAAGGGGGGTGTAGGGGCTTAGGGTGATATTTTGGGGGAAATAGGAACTCCAAGTGGTCCTTTCCCTGAATCTTTGTCTAAATCACTTGGTGGTGGCAACATACCATCCGTCCAAGGACAAGGGATTTGTGCCTTGGGGAAGTTTTAACCTAAACTGGTAAAATAAGCTTAGGGCATCTTTCATGCGGGTCCCCACATCTTTACCCCAAAGTTCAGAGTGGGGAGGGAACCCTAACATAGCCTCTCTAATCTCCCTGAGCATTTCACAGTCACTATCACCATCCTGGTCAGGTGGTCAGTAGTATCTCTCTACTGCTACATTCTTATTATTAGAGCATGGAGTTACTATCCCTAGAGATTCTATAGCACAGTTTGGCGGGTAGATGGTGCAGTGGGGAGATGGTGCAGTGGGTTGTAGGCCCATTGCTCACCCGAGGTCAGGAAGTAGAGCTGTGAGTCTCCATGGATTCCCACAGTGCCAGGCCCCAGGGCATCTGCCAGGAGGTTAATCATGGAGAAGGCGCCACTCATGAGCCCAAAGCCCAGGCCAGCTACTGTGGGACAGAGAAAACACATGTTGCTGAGCCCAGGGACGTCAGAGGCAGAGACTCTCAGAGAGACTCCCTGACCTGTCTCCAACCCCCAGAGGCCTCCCCCACAGCCCTGCACAGGGACCCCACAACACTTGCTTCCATTCTGAGGGATCCCTGGTGAGAAATCTCCTTTTCCCAAGAGCCCCCTCCCCTCCTCTATGAGATGCCACCTCCACTCATCTCATATACCCCATCACACAAGCTGGAGTCAGCCCTGCCCCATTGAGGAACATACCATATGCCATCTGCTGGATGGAAATCGGGGAGCAGCCATCTTCGCTGAGGGTCACCAGCCCTTCGACTGCCTTCCTGGACAGAGAAAGGAGAGAGTCCCAGTCACACCCCAGTGTACGGCTGCCCATGATGGGATTACTAGGCTGGTTGATAACAGTAACTGTGTAGACGTACTGCACTTGGATCTTTGCAAGGCGTTTGATTTAGCACTGCACGATAGTCTGATTAAAAAATTACCTCTACGCAATACCAATGAAGCATAAATTAAACAGATTTAGAACTGGCTGACAGATCTCAGAAAGGAGTTTTGAGAAAGTAAGAATATTTTGTTATATTTTTATGAGTCCTGTGAGCCCATTTCCCCTGTGTGCTGCATCATTGCCAAATGGGTGGAAAAGCCGCTATCTGCTCTCAGGACAGGCAAAGAAACAAAGGAGTGGGTGTCATCGAACTGTCTGGGCTTTAGGCCCCACGTCAATGTAGCATCTGAGAAGACAGGGCAAATCCAATCCCTCAGACATTAACACCCAGTGACCAAGGCCCCAGAGGGATCGGATTTCCCACCTCTCAGCAGAGAGGCTGAGCAACTTTCCCCAGCTGGAGAATAAAGGACTGGGGAGATGGGAGATGTGAGATGGGGGGGGGGGGGGCGAAATCAGAGCTGGCAGCTGGGAGGAGCCGGGCTCTCACCTGGAGTCTGACCAAGGAGGTCAGACAGAGACAGATCTTGAACCAAGGGGTTCTCTACAGCTTGGCTGGGTGCTGGGTTGGCCAGACTGGATGACGCTCTAACTGTCAGTTCTCTGGGCTACTCTAAGGGCTCCCTGTACTGTGTCCAGGTGACTAATAAAGCCAACTGTTCTGGCAGTGCTGTGAGAGTGTCACTGCAGATGCTGGGTGAGATGCATTAATCCCTGCAGAGTGGGCAAGTCTCCATCAGGGTCTGTCTCAGTGGGACTTGCTGAGCAGAGCTCACGGGGTGAAGCAGGGGGGCTGCAGGCCCAGAGGTCCAGTCTCAAGAGGTGGTCACACTGGAGAAAGAGTGAGACCCCCCCCAGGGGGTCTGGCCCACTGATGGGCTCTTCCCAGAGACTGTTCCATGGCTCTGTGACAGCTGTTAAGAGGGAATCATAACTGAATGGGGCATTTCTGGTATGGTTCTAAGCCCGATGCCATTCAATTTTTTCATCAAAGGATCTGGAAGTAAATATAAATATCACTGCTTATAAAATTTGCTGATGACAAAGACTGGCAGAATGGTAAATAATGACAAGGACAGGGCAGTCACATAGTATAATCTGGATTGCTTGGTAATCTGGGCCCATTCAAACAAAATGCATTTTAACACAGTCATATGGGAATGCACACCATACCTACAGAATGGGGGACTGTATCCTGTAAAGTAGTGAATTAAAAAGGATTAGGAGTCATAGGGGATAAGCAACTGAACTGAGCTCCCAGTACAAACCTAGAATGATATAAAATTAACATGACCCACATTAAACAAATTAAAAACTGGCTAACTGATAGAGAATCATCTCTAAACAGGACTGTTTCCAGTGGGGTCCCACCAGAACTGGTTCTTGGCCCTATGCTATTTAACCATTTTTCAATGACCTGGAAGAAAACAAAATCATCACTGATAAATTTTGCAGATGACAAAAAAGAATTGGGAGAGTGGTAAATAATGAAGAGGACAGGTCACTGATACAGAGCAATCTAGATCACTTGGTAAACTGGGTGCAAGCAAACAGACACATTTTAATATGGCTAAACGTAAATGTATCCATCTAGGAACAAGGAATGCAGGCCATACCTACAGAATGGGGGACTTTATCCTGGGAAGCAGTGACGCTTGAAAATATTTGGGGGGTGTGGTGGATAATTAGCTGAACATGAGCTCCCAGTGCGACGTTGTGATCAAAAGGGCTAATGCGATTCTGGGTGGCATAAATAGGGGAATCTCGAGGAGGGGCAGAGAAGTTATTTTGCCTCCATCTTTGGCATTATTGGAACCACTGCTGGAATCCTGTGTCCAGTTCTGGTGTCCTCAATTAAAAAAAAATGAGGATAAATTACAGAGGGTTCAGAGATGAGCCAGGAGAATGATTAAAGCATCAGAAAACCTGCCATATAGTGATCGACTCCAGGAGCTCAATCTATGTAGCTTAACAAAGAGAAGGTTAAGTGGGGACTTGATTCCAGTCTCCAAGCACCTACATAGGGAACAAATAATGGGCTCTTCTATTTATCAGAGAAAGGTCTAACTCGATCCAAGGGGTCGAAGTATAAGATAGACAAAGTCAGACTGGAAAGAAGGTACAAATTTTTTAACAGTGATGTTAAACAACCATTGGAACAGTTTACCAAGGGCTGTGGTGGTTTCTCCATCTCTGACAATTTTTAAATCAAGATGGGATGTTTTTCCTCACAGCTCTGCTCTAGGAATTATTTCAGGGCAGTTCTCTGGCCTGTGCTCTGCAGAAGGTCAGACAGATTCACAGATTCTAAAGAGAAGAGTGGACCACTATGGTCATCTATGTATAAACAGGTGATTAGTGAGGAGGAAGTGATTTTAGCTCTTTATATTGCATTGGTTAGGCTGCTACTGCATCCAGTTGTGGGGTTCACATTTTTAAAAGGATGTTGAAAAACTAAGCAGGGTGCAGAGAAGAGCCACAAAAATAATCCAGGAGCTGGAAAAATGCTTTACAGCGAGAGACAAAGAAAGACTGAGAGGAAACTAAAGACCCTCATGGGGAGAAAATACCAGGTACTAAAGGGCTCTTTAATCAAGAGGAGAAAGGCAGAAAAGAACCAATGGCTGACAGTAAATGGCTCAGCACAGGAGTGACTGGATGACAGTAGTTGGCCTGTGCTCTGCAGGGGGTCAGACTAATGATGCCTTCTGGCTCAAACACTATGAATCCTGGGTTCTAGGCCTGGCTTGACACTACCTCGCTGGGCCATGCAGTTTGAGCCCAGGCATGAAAGGGTTTTTGATACCAAACAGGGAGATGCTGTAGTACAGGGTTACTGTGTTTAGAGCCAGCCCTGGCCCCTCACTGCCACCTGGTTTAGGCTTATGAACTTGGCCACATTTAGCAAGATTCCCTGTCCTGGGGTGATCCATCCCCCGTTCCCCCCCCCCCCAACCCCGCTTCTGGCAGTTGGAGGCTTAGGGTGACCCATGGGGTTGCATCCCTGACCATTTTGGCTACTAGCAATTGATGGACCTACCATACTTTTCCAGTTCTTTTTTGAGCCCAGTTATAGTTTTGGCCTTCACAACATCCCCTGGCAAGGAGTTCCTCAGGTTGACTCTGCATTGTGTAAAGAAGTACTTCCATATGTTGGTTGTAAACCTGCTGCCTGTTAATTTAATTGGGGGACCCCTGGTTCTTGTGTTACACAATGAGGTAAATAACACTTCCCTATTCATTTTCTCCACATCAGTCATGATTTGATAGACCTCCCTCGTCTCCCCCCTTAGTCACCTCTTTTCTAAGCTGTACAGTCCCAATATTTTAAATCTCTCCTGGTACAGAAGCTGTTCCATACCCCTAATCATCTTTGTTGCCATTCTCTGAAGCTTTTCCAGTTCCACTATACCCTTTTTGAGATGGGGCCACCAGAACTGCACACAGTACTCAAGGTGTGGGCAAACCATGGATTTATATAGTGGCATTATGCTATCTACAGTCTTATTTTCTATCCCTTTCTTAATGGCTCCCAACATTCTGTTTGCCCTTTTGGCCTCTGCTGTGCACTGAGCTAAAGAGTTCAGGGAACTACCCACGGTGACTTCAAGCTCTCTCTTTTGTGAGAAGTCACAGCTCGTTTGGACCCCATCCCCGCCTATGTTTAGCGGGTACAGATGTATATCGACCACGAGCAGGTCACTTCCTTTCACTGTGCCCCTCTTTGTCGGTTTAGACAGTCAGCTCCTTGGGGCAGGGACTGTGTCTCAGGCTGTGTGTAGCACTGAGCACAAGGCCCCATTCTCATAATCCAAAGGAGGCAGCTTTGTGGCCTGAGAGGCACCTTTGTCCAGCAGGCGGCATTAATCCTTGGTGCCCTCCGACGCCCTGAAGGTAAATGGGAAATAGCATCATAGAACTGGAAGGGACCTTGAGAGGTCATCTAGTCCAGTCCCCTGCACTCAAGTATTATCTAGACCATCCCTGACAGGTGTTTGTCTAACCTGCTCTTAAAAATCTCCAATGATGGAGATTCCACAACCTCCCTAGGTGATTTATTCCAGTGCTTAACCACTCTGACAGTTAGGAAGTTTTTCCTAATGTCCCACCTGATCAGGTGGTTCCACAGTTTCTTTGAGAGTGTGTGACAAGCTGTCAGCATAGTCTGTGTGGTATGCAGATTGTAATGGAGTGGAAATCTATCAACTTCATGAAGAAACTTGTACAGATACAGACAGACATCATCTTCCTTTCCAAATGCAAACAGATGGACATCATACCAAAAGGACTGAAGGTAAAAAATCCATTACAATCTACATACCACACAGACTATGCTGACAGCTTGTGCCACACGCTCTCAAAGAAACTGCGGAATCACCTGATCTACATCCTCTACAGCAAACAGGGAAAGATTAAGAATGAGCTCTCAAAAATGGATACTCTCATAAAAAACCAACCTTTGACAAAAACTTCCTTGTGGCTGGACTTTACTAAAACTAGACAAGCCATTTACAACACACACTTTGCTTCTCTACAAAAGAAAAAAGGACACTAAATTATCTAAACTACTACATGCCACAAGGGGCCACAGCAATGGTTCCCTTAACCCACCCAGCAATATTGTTAATCCATCCAACTATACTCTTAACCCAGCAGAAGAATCTGTCCTATCTCGGGGCCTCTCCTTCTGCCCCTCCACCCCTACGAACATGATACAGTTCTGTGGTGACCTAGAATCCTATTTTCGACGTCTCCGACTCAAGGAATATTTCCAACACACCTCTGAACAATATACTAATCCACAGAGACCTTCCTACCAACACTACAAAAAGGAGGATTCTAGGTGGACTCCTCCTGAAGGTTGAAACAGCAGACTGGACTTCTACATAGAGTGCTTCTGCCGACGTGCACGGGCTGAAATTGTGGAAAAGCAGCATCACTTGCCCCACAACCTCAGCCGTGCAGAACACAATGCCATCCACAGCCTCAGAAACAACCCTGACATCATAATCAAAAAGGCTGACAAAGGAGGTGCTGTTGTCATCATGAATAGGTCGGAATATGAACAAGAGGTTGCTCGGCAGTTCTCCAACACCACTTTCTACAAGCCATTACCCTCTGATCCCACTGAGGGTTACCAAAAGAAACTACAGCATTTGCTCAAGAAACTCCCTGAAAAAGCACAAGAACAAATCTGCACAGACACACCCCTGGAACCGCGACCTGGGGTATTCTATCTGCTACCCAAGATCCATAAACCTGGAAATCCTGGGCGCCCCATCATCTCAGGCATTGGCACCCTGACAGCAGGATTGTCCGGCTATGTAGACTCTCTCCTCAGGCCCTATTCTACCAGCACTCCCAGCTATCTTCGAGACACCACTGACTTCCTGAGGAAACTACAATCCATCGGTGATCTTCCTGAAAACACCATCCTGGCCACTATGGATGTAGAAGCCCTCTACACCAACATTCCACACAAAGATGGACTACAAGCCGTCGGGAACAGTATCCCCGATAATGTCACGGCAAACCTGGTGGTTGAACTTTGTGACTTTGTCCTCACCCATAACTATTTCACATTTGGGGACAATGTATACCTTCAAATCAGCGGCACTGCTATGGGTACCCGCATGGCCCCACAGTATGCCAACATTTTTATGGCTAACTTAGAACAACGCTTCCTCAGTTCTCGCCCCCTAATGCCCCTACTCTACTTGCGCTATATTGATGACATCATCATCTGGACCCATGGAAAAGAAGCCCTTGAGGAATTCCACCATGATTTCAACAATTTCCATCCCACCATCAACCTCAGCCTGAACCAGTCCACACAAGAGATCCACTTCCTGGACACTACAGTGCTAATAAGCGATGGTCACATAAAACACCACCCTATACCGGAAACCTACTGACCGCTATTCCTACCTACATGCCTCCAGCTTTCACCCAGACCACACCACACGATCCATTGTCTACAGCCAAGCTCTATGATACAACCGCATTTGCTCCAACCCCTCAGACAGAGACAAACACCTACAAGATCTCTATCAAGCATTCTTACAACTACAATACCCACCTGCGGAAGTGAAGAAACAGATTGATAGAGCCAGAAGAGTACCCAGAAGTCACCTACTACAGGACAGGCCTAACAAAGAAAATAACAGAACGCCACTAGCCGTCACCTTCAGCCCCCAACTAAAACCTCTCCAACGCATTATCAAGGATCTACAACCTATCCTGAAGGATGACCCATCACTCTCACAAATCTTGGGAGACAGGCCAGTCCTTGCCTACAGACAGCCCCCCCAACCTGAAGCAAATACTCACCAGCAACCACATACCACACAACAGAACCACTAACCCAGGAACCTATCCTTGCAACAAAGCCCGTTGCCAACTGTGGCCACATATCTGTTCAGGGGACACCATCACAGGGCCTAATAACATCAGCCACACTATCAGAGGCTCGTTCACCTGCACATCCACCAATGTGATATATGCCACCATGTGCCAGCAATGCCCCTCTGCCATGTACATTGGTCAAACTGGACAGTCTCTACGTAAAAGCATAAATGGACACAAATCAGATGTCAAGAATTATAACATTCATAAACCAGTCGGAGAACACTTCAATCTCTCTGGTCACTCGATTTCTGACCTCAAAGTGACTATCCTTCAACAAAAAAACTTCGAAAACATACTCCAACTAGAGACTGCTGAATTGGAATTAATTTGCAAATTGGATACAATTAACTTAGGCTTGAATAGAGACTGGGAGTGGTTGAGTCATTATACTAAGTGAAACTATTTCCCCTTGTTTATTCCCCCCCCCCCCCCCACTGTTTCTCAGACGTTCTTGTTAACTCCTGGAAATGTGTGGAAATGGCCCACCTTGATTATCACTTCAAAAGGTTTTCTCTCCCCCCAGCCCACTCTCCTGCTGGTAATAGCTCATCTTAAGTGATCACTCTCCTTACAATGTATATTTTTTTCATGGTCTGCGTGTATATAAAATCTCCTCACTGTACTTTCCACTTTATGCATCCGATGGAGTGAGCTGTAGCTCACGAAAGCTTATGCTCAAATAAATTGGTTAGTCTCTAAGGTGCCACAAGTACTCCTTTTCTTTTTGCGAATACAGACTAACACGGCTGCTACTCTGAAATTAATCATTTTTGTTGCTCGTCTGTACTTTCTTCAATTTGTCCACATCTTTCCTGAAATGTGGCACCCAGAACTGGACATAATACTCCAGTTGAGGCCTAATCAGCACAGATTAGAGTGGACGAATTACTTCTCGTGTCTTGCTTACAACACTCCTGCTAATACATCCAGAATGATGTTTGTTTTTTCTGCAACAGCGTTACACTGTTGACTCATATTTAGCTTGTGATCCACTATGACCCCCAGATCCCTTTCTGCAGTACTCCTTCCTAGACAGTCATTTCCCATTTTGTGCGCGTGCGCAACTGATTGTTCCTTCCTAAATGGAGTACTTTGCATTTGTCCTTATTGCATTTCATCCTATTTACTTCAGACCATTTTCTCCAGTTTGTCCAGATCATTTTGAATTTTAATTCTATCCTCCAAAGCACTTGTAACCCCTCCCAGCTGGGTCGTTCGCAGACTTTATATGTATACTCTCTATGCCATTATCTACATCATTGATGAAGATTTTGAACAGAACCAGACCCAGAACCGATCCCTGTGGGATCCCACTCGTTATGCCCTTCCAGCATGACTGTGAACCACTGATAACTACTCTCTGGGAATGGTTTTCCAAGCAGTTATGTACCCATCTTATAGTAGTTCCCATTTAGGTTGTATTTCCTTAGTTTGTTTATGAGAAGGTCATTGAGACAGTATCAAAAGCCTTACTAAAGTCAAGATATACCACATCTACCACATCCCCCCTACCAACAAGGCTGGTTACCCTGTCAAAGAAAGCTACCGGGCTGGTTTGACACTATTTGTTCTTGACAAATCCATGCTGACTGTTACTTATCTCATTATCTTCTAGGTGTTTGCAAATTGATTTCTTAATTATTTGGTAATTCACTGAGGGCAGGGCCCAGAGACTTTACCCAGATCAGGGCTGTGCTGGCAGCTGGCCAGGGATCTGAGGGTTATACCTGATTTTCAGTGCAGGTTCAACTGCCTGTGAACATGCATAAGAGAACAGCAGCTCCTGGCGTCTGGGATGGGGGGGAGAGTGGGGAAGGTGTCTCTTTAAAATAGGGTTCTTGCGCCTCCTCCATCCTGCAAATCAATGTGAATTTGCCTGAAGCCTCCTCTGGATTCTCCTGTCAGGGAGTGTCTGGAGAGGATGAGGCCAGGCAAGCCACATGAGAGTTGCACTGACTGGAAGCTGTTTATGAGGCCCAGAGCTGAAGGCTCCCAGGGGCTTTGAGATGCACAAATGCAGGGACTTTCTGTACAGATTATACAGGAGGCAGGATGGCCTTCAGGCTAAAGCCCAGGAATGGGAGTCCGATATGGGGTCTGTTAGTGGCTGTGCTCTGACACACGCTTCCTAACTCAGTTCCCCATCTGCTAAGACTGGCAGTTAATAGTGCCCTGCTCCGAGGGGCCGCAAGGCTGAGTTCAACAGCGTTTGTGAAATGCTTCGAGAGCCTTGGATCCGCTGTACTAGAGTCAGGGAAAGAACAACTGGAAGAACCGCAGCGCTGACCTGCTCCATCCACATAGGGAACCAACCCTGCAGAGCCCAGGAAGCAGCACCAGTTCCTGACAGTTTGCCAACAGGGAACAGACATTTGGGTTTTATGCAGGAATCACTGGGCGAGGCTCGCTGGCCTGTGCTATGCAGGAGGTCAGACTGGATGATCATAATGGCCCATTCTGGCCTTGCCTTACCAATCTCTGACTAAACAAAGGGAGGGACCCAATTCCCAGAAGAGTGACTCTGCGCTTCCGGGCCAAGGCCGGGAGAGCCTTGTGCAAACAGGATCAAATCGTTTGCAATCAGAACCCAATCTCCACGGAGCAAAACATGGAACTTTTGTAATACACAATCACCACCTACTGGCTACTGTAGGGAATGCAGTTCAGGAACCTGAGAACCACGTCCTGATGCACACATCTGGGTGTCAGATCAGGTGAAGTGAGGGGCTGCCCCTGCCCACCCTCACCCCAGAAAAATCTGAAGAGACCTTCTATAAAAGTTTCTCTTGGGCTGAGCCCAGCAGAAGTGTGCAAGCAAGTAGAGTTGTGAACCACCAAGGCCATGGTATCGGCCCCTCCAGAGTGGGAGTCATAGGAGCATCTTGGACCCAAGACCAGAATCCAAAAAACATAGAAACTGTCTGCTGATGAGATCCGATCCCAAACTTCTAAGTAACTGCCTCATTGCTCTTTACCTGGGTCTGAGCCTTTTAGTTCAGAATGAGCACAAATGATAACAGGTGGGCATAATACCATCTCAGACATTGCTTGTCACCTCTACAAGCTCAGTCAGGACTTAAGGCAGAGCCCTGAAATCACCTTCAAGCCGTCCCCCCCACTCCATGCTTTTGTTCTATGTACAGATCTGGGCCTGGATTCTGCTGAGCTTGGAGGGGAGAGGAAGTTGGCTGTATACAGCCTTTCCAGTCCCCTGAGACTGGGACTGTCCAGGGATCATAGAATACCAGGGCTGGAAGGGACCTCTGGAGGTCATCTAGCCCAACCCCCTGCTCAAAGCAGGACCAATCCCCAACTAAATCATCCCAGCCAGGGCTTTGTCAAGCCTGACCTTAAAAACTTCTAAGGAAGGAGATACCACCACCTCCCTAGGTAATGCATTCCAGTGTTTCACCACCCTCCTAGTGAAAAAGTTTTTCCTAATATCCAACCTAAACCCCCCCCCCCACTGCAACTTGAGACCATTACTCCTTGTTCTGTCATCTGCTACCACTGAGAACAGTCTAGATCCATCCTCTTTGGAACCCCCTTTCAGGTAGTTGAAAGCAACTATCAAATCCCCCCTCATTCTTCTCTTCCGCAGACTAAACAATCCCAGTTCCCTCAGCCTCTCCTCATAACTCATGTGTTCCAGTCCCCTAATCATTTTTGCTGCCCTCCGCTGGACTCTTTCCAATTTTTCCACATCCTTCTTGTAGTGTGGGGCCCAAAACTGGACACAGTACTCCAGATGAGGCCTCACCAGTGTCGAATAGAGGGTGTTGGCAATGCCCCTACTTATACATCCCAAAATGCCATTGGCCCTCTTGGCAACAAGGGCACACTGTTGACTCATACCCAGCTTCTCGTCCACTGTCACCCCTAAGTCCTTTTCTGCAGAACTGCTGCCGAGCCATTCAGTCCCTAGTCTGTAGCGGTGCATGGGATTCTTCCGTCCTAAGTGCAGGACTCTGCACTTGGCCTTGTTGAACCTCATCAGATTTCTTTTGGCCCAATCCTCTAATTTGTCTAGGGCCCTCTGTATCCAATCCCTACCCTCCAGCGTATCTACCTCTCCTCCCAGTTTAGGGTCATCTGCAAACTTGCTGAGGGTGCAATCCACACCATCTTCCAGATCATTTATGAAGATATTGAACAAAACCGGCCCCAGGACCGACCCTTGGGGCACTCCACTTGATACCGGCTGCCAACTAGACATGGAGCCATTGATCACTACCCGTTGAGCCCGACAATCTAGCCAGCTTTCTATCCACCTTATAGTACATTCATCCAATCCATACTACTTTAACTTGCTGGCAAGAATACTGTGGGAGACCGTGTCAAAAGCTTTGCTAAAGTCAAGGAACAACACGTCCACTGCTTTCCCCTCATCCACAGAGCCAGTTATCTCGTCACAGAAGGCAATTAGATTAGTCAGGCATAACTTGCCCTTGGTGAATCCATGCTGACTGTTCCGGATCACTTTCCTCTCCTCGAAGTGCTTCAGAATTGATTCCTTCAGGACCTGCTCCGTGATTTTTCCAGGGACTGAGGTGAGGCTGACTGGCCTGTAGTTCCCAGGATCCTCCTTCTTCCCTTTTATAAAGATGGGCACTACATTAGCCTTTTTCCAGTCGTCGGGGACCTCCCCCGATCACCATGAGTTTTCAAAGATAATGGCCAACGGCTCTGCAATCACATCCGCCAACTCCTTTAGCACTCTCGGATGCAGCGCATCCAGCCCCATGGACTTGTGCTCGTCCAGCTTTTCTAAATAGTCCCGAACCACTTCTTTCTCCACAGAGGGCTGGTCACCTCCTCCCCATGCTGTGCTGCCCAGTGCAGTAGTCTGCGAGCTGACCTTGTTCGTGAAGACAGAGGCAAAAAAGCATTGAGTACATTAGCTTTTTCCACATCCTCTGTCACTAGGTTGCCTCCTTCATTCAGTAAGGGGCCCACACTTTCCTTGACTTTCTTCTTGTTGCTAACATACCTGAAGAAACCCTTCTTGTTACTCTTAACATCTCTTGCTAGCTGCAACTCCAGGTGTGATTTGGCCTTCCTGATTTCACTCCTGCATGCCTGAGCAATATTTTTATACTCTTCCCTGGTCATTTGTCCAATCTTCCACTTCTTGTAAGCTTCTTTTTTGTGTTTAAGATCAGCAAGGATTTCACTGTTAAGCCAAGCTGCTCGCCTGCCATATTTACTATTCTTTCTACACATTGGGATGGTTTGTCCCTGTAACCTCAATAAGCATTCTTTAAAATACAGCCAGCTCTCCTGGACTCCTTTCCCCCTCATGTTATTCTCCCAGGGGATCTTGCCCATCAGTTCCTTGAGGGAGTCAAAGTCTGCTTTTCTGAAGTCTGCTGCTCTCCTTTCTTCCCTGTGTCAGGATCCTGAACTCGACCGTCTCATGGTCACTGCCTCCCAGGTTCCCATCCACTTTTGCTTCCCCTACTAATTCTTCCCGGTTTGTCGAGCAGCAGGTCAAGAAGATCAGACCAGTCCCTGGCATAAATTCAAGCTGCCTGAGGCCTGCTCTAATTACACCTACTGACCATGATGCAAAGGGCATCAGGAATAGCTGAAGAGGAGAGGTGCTCTGGCCACGTCCCTATATGGGGTCCAGCATAGAGCCACTGCACTTGTGCGTCACCCAGGAATTCTCCTCCTTGTGCAGGGGGGTGCCAATGTAGCCAGTTAAACCAGAATTAGGGGGCGTAAGAACCAGGCCCCAAGTGTGTGCTTTGAGCAAAAGAATCCTGGTGAGCCAAGTACCCAGGGCACCATTAGCTGCTCAGCGCTCCAAGCTTCGGGATGAAACATAGCACTATGGAAGCGTCACAGCCGGGAGTTGCAGCAGACACTCACACAGAGAAGAAAGTGGCCTGTTTCAAGATTGCTGTGGGAATATGAAGAGTCCCTTTAGGAGAAGTCCCCGCCCAAGCTGTAACGTCCACCTCCACTTAGCCGCTTCTCCCCAAGCGCCTCCGCCCTTTCTTCGGTGCGTCTCCCCTTCAGACCTGGGGAGGTCAGCGGTGGGGGGGGGGTCCCTGCAGGACGGGGGGAGCTGGCAGAGGGCAGCGATTTGCTCTCGTCCAGTTACTAGATGGATGGATTCCAAAGCTGGATGGGTGCACTGTAACAGGGAAAAGCAAAACTCCCCACCCCAGCCACATGAGGACATCAGAATCAGCCCCAGCTTCTCAGATGTTCGATACACTTTACCATGTTTACAAAGCTGCGCAAATAACGGTTCCAGCACCTCCCAGCAATGGAGTAATCCACCCGTTCTTGCCACCATGACCTGAACAGTTCCGCCCCTCCCACCCTTACTGCAACACGTATATCCAGCTTCCTCCCTGCGGCGTCCGGCCTTCACCCACCTGCACTCAGCATGCCTAGGCCCAGTACTGAGATGGAAGTTTGCCTACCCTGGGTAGGCCAGGGAGGTGGCCCGTACCATTAGGGAAGCCGTACAATAATCTACATATCAGAGGTCTTGCCTACATATCAGGCAAGACCGCTGTGGCCAGTGCTTGGGATGTAGCATCCTGGCCTGTGACTCAGCCAATCCAACCCTGATCCCTTATTACCCATCACAAATGGTCCACAACAGACTCTGACCTCTTCCACCAGCCCACTGGGAGCTGCATACCGCCCGCTGCACCGTTCACCCTCCCAGTACTGGACAGAGATCACGCGCTCAAGGCAAAAGCGGAGACCAGCTCTCCCATGTCTGTCCTGAATGCACCGGGACAGTCAGCAGCCCCTGGTGAGATAGGCCAGATTTTCACAAGAGCTCAGCTCCCAGGCAGACACCTAGATAATGGTCAATTTCAGGCACACACAAGCACCCAACATGCTGAGCTCTTTGTAACTCCGGCCCAAGGGCTCTCACAGGACTGTACCTACCACAGGCTGGAGATGTGGGGGCAGGTGATACGTAGATTGTACAGCTACAGAATGAGGAATGCACCTCACTGCTGTAGTAGGGAAGCTAGCAGGATTCAGAGGAGTGCTGGGTCGGGGTTGGGTCGTGGCTTGGAGCAGGATGCAGCGTAAGCATTGCCAGATTCTCAGACACACTGGATTTTCCCACTACGCTAATTTCTTGGCTTTCCCCCTTTGTGGTAAAGCAGCACTCGTAAGAATGTTGCGTTAAATGAACGGGAATCAAAAAGACAATGGAGAGGTGACTTGCTTACAGTGTGTCAGTGCCTTCCTGGGAAAGCAATGCCATGTACCAAAGGGTTCTTTAATCTAGCAGAGATGGGCTGAACAAGACCCAACACTGGAAGCTGAATCTGGACAAATTCAGGTTAGAAATTAGGCACAAATGTCTAACAATGAAGCTGATGAACCATTGGAAGAAAGTCCTATGGGCAGTGGTGGATTCTCCATTTCTTGGTGTCGGATCAAGCTTGGATGTCTTTCTGGAAGCTGCTTCAGCCAAACACAAGTTATTGGGCTCCACGCAGAGGGAACTGGGGAAAATTCAATGGGTTGTGCTACACAGGAGCTCAGACTAGATTATTTAATGGACCTTCTGGCCTTAAAACTAGATGAATTTAATCACAGTTATGATTCTATTTACTATTAGTATTGCAGGAGCACCTAGGGGCAGGAGCTCAGGGCTCCTTTGTGCTGGGCACTCTAAACACCTGTAACAAAAACAAGAGAGACAGTCCTTGCACCACAGAACTCACAATCTGAATACGTAATGAGAGACATCAGGTGGATCAAACAGACAAGCGGGGTGGGGCAGCAGGGTGAGTGTAAAGTCCTGGCTTGTGCAATAAGCAGTGCAGTTACAGTTTGGACTGACAGTCTAGAAAGGCAGGTAGTGTGAGGCACCCCACACCACTCCTTACCTGAGCAATTTGTAGTAGAGAAATCGAAAGGCCTCCTGTAGGAGCACGGAGAACAGGACCCCGAATATTAGGAGGCCCTTCTGCAGTGGCTCATCTCCTGGGTCACTGGCTTTAACCGCAATGAACCAGACTAACGATGACAGGAGCAGGGAGACCAGCCAGAAAAAGGCCCTGAAAGAGAGACAGGCCATTTTGGAACGTGCAGCACCATACTGCCTGCCTGCTTCAGACAGCCACCCAGGCTGGGCAGTGTGGAAAGGGCCCCACTATCTGCACATCAGTGGGGTGCAGCTCCAGGCCTGGTCAGGCTCAGCAGAGCTAGGGGTGGGGAGAGGTGTGGATACCTGTGGCAGGACTCTCAGCTGGTGGAAATCTGTGACTCCCATGCACCAGCCCAGAGAACGAATCTGTGCCGACATCTCTCTGAGAGAGCATGACGGATCATGTGCTCGGCCCCTCCAGACAGAGGAGTGGTGCTCTCCTGCCACCGTCCACAACAGCCCCTCTGAGAGCACCAGGATGCAGTGCCCACACCAATGTGGGGCCCAGAAACATGGGAAGTGGCAGAAAAACCCTACTGCTAACCCAACTCAAGATCCTGCAGTGCATGGACAGAGAGCCCCCACATCTGGTGTCCACCCCATGACAGACACACCACTCAAACCACTGAGTGCGCAGGGACTGCGCCCTTAGCAGCAGCTCCAAAATGAGGCCCTTGTGCTCCTCAGCCAGGGAGCAGACTGGGGCAGTTAGTACCCCACCTGAAGCACACGGCACTCAGCAGAACATAGCAAACGTCTGGAACAGCAAGTGAAAGACACGCAGCCCCCATCACTGCAGGTCTCAGGCACGCTGGGTGCAGCAAGGGGAGCCAGGTCCCAAGGCAGCTGGCCCGCAGAGCTGAGGCCTGCGGCCAACACACACAGCACCATACCTGTTAGAACAGAGGGGGGCAAACTACGACCCATGGGCCAAATTCCGGCCCACGGGACCGTCCTGCCCGGTCCTCGAGCTCCTGGTTGGGGAGGCTAGTCCCCGGCCCCTCCCCTGCTGTCCCCCCTCACGCGCAACCTCAGCTCGCCGCGCCACCAGCGCTCTGGCCCGTTGCTCCTGCCAGGCAGTGCAGTGGCGTGGCTGCGAGCTCCTGCGGCTCTGAGCGGCATGGTAAGGGGGCGGGAGGGGGAGAGGTTGGATAAGGGGAACAGGGTTCTGGGGAGCAGTCAGGGGACAAGGAGCATGGGGGGTTGGATGGGTTGGGGCTTCTGGGGGGGCAGTCAGGGGGCAGGAAATGAAGAGGGGGCGGATAGGGGGCGGGGGCCAGGCTGTTTGGGGAGGCACAGCCTTCCCTACCTGGCCCTCCATACAGTTTGGCAACCCCGATGTGGCCTCGGGCCAAAAAGTTTGCCCACCCCTGAGTTAGAGGAAGAGCTGGATTAGGTCCCAGCAGCCACGTCCTCAGGCACGGCCAGGAATGTCTCACTTTGTCTAATATGCCAAACAAAAGGGCTCTCAACATTTCCCTTCCACAGCCACACTCCCCATCCTGTCCATGCGGTACAGAGCGACTCATTCTTCCAGCTCCGATCTTCACCACCCAACATGGCATCGGTGTCTCTTGCTGCCATGTCACCTGTCTGCCCCACACCCTGCTCTCTCGCTGAATGCTACTCTCTCCTGCCCACCGGGACTGGCACTGGAGTTATTTCCCCTCCCACCGCACCCCGGCCCCCAGCTGCCTTTTCCAAGCTGAATCTTTATTTTATTTCCTGCCAATGTCTGCCCTGCCCAGTGCTGCAAAGAGAGCGAATGCCGACGGACAGCATGGCACATGTTTGCACTGCTGTAAATGACAGCACAAGGGAATGGTGACTTGTCCCACAGAGCATGCCCCATGATGGAGCAGTCTGCATCTCCAGTGGTGTCCGGTGGAGCTGCTGTAGGGCTCAGCCCCTGAAATCTGCAGAGGTGCTCAGCTCCTGTTCCCTGAGCTCCCGCATTCTCTCTGACCCAGGCTGCCCCAGATCTTTCTCTTGGGGCACAGGGGACTGTTGCTGGTCTGCCCCATAGAAAATATACCCAGACCTGAAAACTCCTTCTCTCAGGTCCTGCTTTGTTGATCTACCTGGCCCCCATTGTGCACACCTCACACTCTTTAGTGTACAAAAATTAAACAATACACAACAAATGGAAGAAAGGAGAAGGGGATGGCAATGGATTTAAATCAGAAGTTAGGAACTGTAGAACACTGAAACGGGACACAAAGAGAAACCTGTGGCCAGCAGAGATAAGGACAATAAGAGTGTTTAAAATATGTTTGAAAGAACCAGAATCCTGACAATGGATTGGTCTATTACTAGATGGAAGTAGTAGAATTATCAAGAATAATAAGAAAAGGCAGAGAAGTTCAGTAACTATTTCTGTTCTGTTTGTGGGAGACAGATATTGTAGGCTCATCATATGACAATATAACTCTTTCCATTCCACTACTTTCTCAGGAGAATGCCACA
Organism: Natator depressus; assembly: GCF_965152275.1. Lineage (NCBI taxonomy): Eukaryota > Metazoa > Chordata > Testudines > Cheloniidae > Natator > Natator depressus. The sequence goes on from NC_134238.1 coordinate 366,128, forward strand.
CAGCAGCTCCAACAGTTAGATGGTATTTTAAAACAGCAGGTCCATATAACCTGAACCCAAGAGTTTTAGAAGGGCTGGCTGAGGCGCTCGTTGGACTGTTACTGCTGATTTTCAAAATGCCCTAGAACGCTGGGGAAAGGTACAGAAGGCTGGAAGAAAGCAAATAGTATGCCAATATTTTGAAAGGGTAAACAGCATGACCTGGGTAATTATGGGCTTGTCAGCCAGACATCGATCCTGGGCAAGATAATGAAGCAGCTGATATGGGACTCTAATAATGAAGAATTAGAGGAGGGTAATATAATTAATGCCAATCAGCATGGGTTTATGGAAAATAGATCCTGTCAAACTAGCTTGATGAGACATGGTGGGTGAGGTAATTTTTTTCTTGGACCAACTTCTGCTGGTGAGAGAGACAAGCTGTCTTCACTCTCAGTACCTTTCCCAGACCTGAAGAAGGGTTCTGTATAAACTCAAAAGCTTGTCTCGCTCACCAGCAGAAGCTGGTCCAATAAAGGATATTACCTCACCCACCTTGTCTCTCATTCCTGGGACCAACATGGCTACAACACCATTGCAAACTAACTTGATATCACAGTTACTATTAACAAGGGGGAAGGAATGCAAACCAAAATAGGGAAAGAATAGATTCAAGACTATTTAGATAAGTAGATGTATTCAAGTCAGCAAGACCTAATGAAATTCATTCTAGTTCCTACTTACAGAACTAGCTGAAGCAATCTTTGAGAACTCCTAGAGGATGGGTGACATCCTAAAGGATTGGAGAAGGGCAAACATAGTACCTATCTTTAAGAAGAGGAGCAAAGAGGACCACGGAATTACAAACCAGTCAACCTAACTTCAATACCTGGAAAAATACTGGAAGAAATTATTAAACAGATCAATTTATAAGCATCTAGAAATAAACAGGGTTATAAGGAACAGCCAGCATGGATTTATCAAGAACAAATCATGCCGAACCAATCTCATTTCCTTCTTTGACAGAGTTACTGGTCAAGTGGATATGGGGAAAGCAGTAGATATGATGTATCTTTATTTTAGTAAGACTTTTGACAGTCCCATGTGACATTCTCATAAGAAAACTAGAAAAATGTGGTCTAGATGAAATTACAATAAGGCAAGTGCACAACTGGTTGAAAGACCGTATTCAAAGAGTCATTATCAATGGGTTGCTGTCAAACCAGGAGGGTGTATCTAGCGGGGTCCTGCAGCGGTCAGTCCTGGGTCCGGTACTGCTCAATTTTTTTCGTTAATGACTTGGGATAATGGAGTGGAGAGCATGCTTATAAAATCTGCAGAAGACACCAAGCTGGGAGAGTTGGAAGCACTTTGGAGAACAGAATTAGAATTCAAAACAACCCCGACAAATTGAAGAATTGGTCTGAATTCAAGGAGATGAAATTCATTAAAAACAAGTGCAAAGTACTTCACTTGGGAAGGAAAAATCAAATGCACAACTACAAAATAGGGAACAACTGGCTAGGTGGGAGTACTGCTAAAAAGGATCTGGGGGTTAGAGATCCTGGGGATCACAAATTGAATATGGGTCAACCACATCATGTGGTTGCAAAAAGGCTGGTATCATTCTGGGGTGTATTAACTGGAACTGTGTATGAAAACCATGGGATGCAATTGTCCTGCTCTCCTTGGCGCTGGGTGAGGCCTCAGCTGGAGAGCTGCGTCTAATTCTGGGCACCACCTTTTAGGAAAGGTGTGGACAAATTGGAGAGAGTCCAGAGGAGAGCAACAAAAATGATAAAAGGTTTAGAAAAACCTGGCCTGTGAGGAAAGGTTAAAAAACACTGGCCTGTTTAGTCTTGAGAAAAGACAACTGGGAGAGAGGCCCTGATAGCAGCCTTCAATACCTTAAAGGCTCTTATAAACAGGACTGTGATCAATTGTTCTCCATGCCCACTGAAGGTGGGACAAGAAGTAATAGGCTTAAACTGTCACAAGGGAGACTTAGGTTAGATATTAGGAAAACTACCCTGATAGTTAGGAAATTTAAGCTCTGGAACAGACTTCCAACGGAGGCTGTGGAATCCCTATCACTGGACATTTTTAAGAACAGGTTGGACAAACCCCTGTCAGGGATGGCCTAGGTTTACTTGGTCCTGCCTCAGAGCAGGGGGCTGGACTTGATGACTTCTCGAGGTCCCTTCCTGCCCCACATGCCTACGATTCCATGATTCTATTATCTTTTTTTGAGATTAAAAGGTTGGTTGCTAAAGGCAATAGTGTTTTTGTAATAAACGCTGATTTCTGTAAAGTGCTTGGTACTGCACACCATTCTGATTAAAAAACTAGAATGATACATGGTGCACATTAAATGGATTAAAAGCTGGCTAACTGTAGACAGGGGTTTATAGTGGAGTCCCGCAGCAATCAGTACTTGGCCCTATGCTATTTAACATTTTTATGAATGACCTAGAAGAAAACAAAAGTAATCAGACAAAGTTTGCAGATGACAAAAAAATTGGGGCAGTGGTAAATAACAAAGAGGACAGTCACTGATTCAGAGCGATTTGGATCGCTTGGTGAATTGAGCACAAGCAAACAACATGCGTTTAATATGGCTAAATGTAAAGTTCTACATCTAGGAACACAGAATGTCGGCCATGCTCACAGGATGGGGGACTCTATCCTGGGAAACAGAGACTCTAAAAAGCTTGGGGGGGGGGCATAGGTGCTGGAACTAGGGGTGTAGGGGGTGCTGCAGCACCCCCTGGCTGGAAATGGGTTTCCATTATATACAAGCTTTACAGTTTGGTTCAATGGCTCTCAGCAGCCCCACTATACAAAATTGTTCCAGCACCTTGGGGGGGATGGATAATCAGCCAAACACGAGTTCCCAGTATGCATCCGATGAAGTGAGCTGTAGCTCACGAAAGCTTATGCTCAAATAAATTGGTTAGTCTCTAAGGTGCCACAAGTACTCCTTTTCAGTATGACACAGTGGCCAAAAGAGCTAATGCGATCCTGGGATGTATAAACAGGGGAATCTTGAGTATGAGTAGAGATTATTTTACCTTTTTATTTGGCAATGGTGCAACTACTGCTGGAATACTGTGTCCAGTTCTGATGTCTGTAATTGGTGATAATTTGGAGAAGGTTCAGAGAGGAGCCATGAGAATGATTAAAAAATTAGAAAAAATTAGTGATAAACTTTTAACAAAGAGGTGGTTAAGGTGTGATTTGATCAGGCTATAAGTACCCACATGGGGAACAAATGTTTAATAATGGGCTCTTCAATCGAGCAGAGAAAGGCATAACGTGATCTAATGGCTGGACATCGAAGCTAGACAAATTCAGACTAGAAATAAGGTGTATGTTTTTAACAGTGAGGGTAATTAACCATTAGAACAATTTACCAAGGATCATGCTGGATACTCCATAACCTGACAAATTTTAAATCAAGAGCAAATGTTTTTTGAAAAGCTCTACTCTAGAAAGTATTTTGGGGCAGTTCCCTGGCCTATGCTGTACAGGAGGTCAGACTAGACCTATAACCAGTGCTATAATCCCAACTGTACATACAAAATGACCGGATCTAAATTAGCCATTACCACTCAAGAGAGAGATCTTGAAGTCATTATGGACAGTTCTCTGAGAACATCCACTCAATGTGCAGCAGCAGTCAAAAAAGGTAACATAAGAACGGCCGTACTGGGTCAGAGCAAAGGTCCATCTAGCCCATTATCCTGTCTTCTGACAGTGGCCAGTGCCAGGTGCCCCAGAGGGAATGAACAGAACAGGGAATTATCAAGTGATCCATCCCCTGTTGCCCATTCCCAGGTTCTGGCACATAATTTTGGGAATCATTATGAAAGGGATAGTTAATAAGATAGAAAATATCATATTGCCTCTGTATAAATCCAGAATATGCCCACACCTTGAATACTGCGTACAGATCTGGTCACCCCACCTCAAAAAACATATATTGGGATTTGAAAAGGCACAGAAAAGAGCAACAAAAGTGACTGAGGGTATGGAACAGCTTCCTAATGAGAAGAGATTAATAAGACTGGGACTGTTCAGCTTGAAAAAGAGATGACTAAGTGGCAATGTGACAGAGGTCTATAAAATCATGACTGGTGTGGAGAAAGCAAATAAGGAAGTGTTATTTACTCCTTCTCACAACACAAGAACCAGGAGTCACCCACGGAAATGAACAGACAGCAGGTTTAAAACAAACAGAAGGAAGTATTCACACAACGCACAGCCAACCCGTGGAACTCCTTGCCAGAGGAGGCTGTGAAGGCCAAGACTATAACAGGGTTTAAAAAAGAACTAGGTAAGTTCCTGGAGGAAAGGCCCATCAATGGCTATTAGCAGGGACGGTGTCCTTGGCCTCTGCTTGCTGGACGCGGGCAAGGGGCGACCGGGGATGGGTCACTGGGGGATTCGCTGTCCTGTTCGCTCCCTCTGGGGCGCCCGGCCCCGGCCCTGACGGCGGACAGGACACGGGGCTGGATGGACCCTTGGCTCTGACCCCGGGGCACACAGGAGGTCCGCCCGGGGCTCCGCCAGGGCCCCCCCCGGGGCCGGGGCCGGGGCCGGGGCCGGGGCCGGGGCCCCCCCGGCCGCTCCCGCGCACTCACCCGGCGACGAGCACGATGACGCGCAGCGGGTCCCGCAGCACGGTGAAGAGGAGCAGCCCGAGCGCCGGCCCGAAGGCGATGAAGCTGCAGCCGAAGAAGACGGGAAGGGTCATGGCGGCCCGGGCGGGGGCCGGCCCGGGCGGGGGGCACCAGGGCTCGGTCAGTCGGTCCGTCTGCCGCTGCCGGTCCCGGCCCCGGCCCCGGCCCCGCCCCTTCCGGGGGCCTGGTGACATCACGTCCCGCAGCCCGGCCGCGTTAAAAGGGCAACGCCGGGGCTGGCGCTGGGCCCCTCCGCGGGTCGGGCCGCGGGGCCGCTCTGGTGACCCCGATGCGGCTGGAGCCCCCGAGCCCCGCCCCGCCCCCTGTCCAGCCTGGGGCTGGGCGTCCCTGGGCCGTAGCGCGCGCCCCGGGGTGCGACGGACGCGCTCAGGCCGGGGGCCCCGCCCCTGTGACCCTCCCTCCTGCCGGGGCCGCGCGGGCTCCCCGGGGGGCGGGGCTTCCTCTGCCCTGCCCGGCACGCGCCTGGGTGCTGGGTGGAGGAGCCGGGTGCTGCCCTCGGGGAGGCTGGGGTCGGCTGTGGGGACGAAGGGCGGGGCAAGGCGGGGCGGGGGGGAGTCTGGGGTCGGCTGTGGGGACGAAGGGCAGGGCGGGGGAGGGGGAGTCTGGGGTCGGCTGTGGGGACGAAGGGCGGGGCAAGGCGGGGCGGGGGGGAGTCTGGGGTCGGCTGTGGGGACGAAGGGCGGGGCAAGGCGGGGCGGGGGGGAGTCTGGGGTCGGCTGTGGGGACGAAGGGCAGGGCGGGGGAGGGGGAGTCTGGGGTCGGCTGTGGGGACGAAGGGCAGGGCGGGGGTGGAGTCTGGGGTCGGCTGTGGGGACGAAGGGCGGGGCGGGGGGGGAGTCTGGGGTCGGCTGTGGGGACGAAGGGAAGGGAAGGGCAGGGCAGGGCGGGGGGGGAGTCTGGGGTCGGCTGTGGGGACGAAGGGCGGGGCGGGGGGGGAGTCTGGGGTCGGCTGTGGGGACGAAGGGCAGGGCGGGGGGGGGAGTCTGGGGTCGGCTGTGGGGACGAAGGGCGGCGCGGGGGGGGGAGTCTGGGGTCGGCTGTGGGGACGAAGGGCAGGGCGGGGGGGGGAGTCTGGGGTCGGCTGTGGGGACGAAGGGCGGGGCGGGGGGGGAGTCTGGGGTCGGCTGTGGGGACGAAGGGCGTGGCGGGGGTGGAGTCTGGGGTTGGCTGTGGGGACGAAGGGCGGCGCGGGGGGGGTGTCTGGGGTTGATTGTGGGGACGAAGGGCGGGGGAGAGTCTGGGGTCAGTTGTGGGGACGAAGGCCAGGGTGGGGCAGGGTCGTCTGGAGCCAGGCCTTTTGGATCCTTCCCCCCAGAGCAGAGCACTGAAGCTCCCTCCCTGAGCTCAAGGGAAGGGCAGGGTGGGAGCTCCAGGAATGAATTTGGCCTGCCAGGAAGCCGGGACACCAACCCTGCCGCAGGCACAGAGTTCAGTCAAGCCAAACCACGTGCGGAGCACAGAGGATGCACCTGTTTCCTGAGGTGGGTGGGTCTGATCAGCTGCTTGGCCAGGCCCTGCCGCTCTGACACCTCAGGGCCGACCCTGCCATGGACCTCACAACCCGAATCGGACATATCGCAGCAAGGGGGCCAGCCAAGAAAGGAGGGAAGCAGCATTTAAATCAACACGGCTGCCCTTCCCACTTTTACAGGGAGATGATTTCCCAGTCTGATATAGTGCCTGGCAGGGAGCTTCCCTGAGATTGCCCTGATTCCTCCATTCCCCCAAGTTAGCACGCCCTGTGAGCCTCCCTGAGTTCCTCTTCCCGCCCCTGCCCCCTCCACAAAAGTTCAGTGTGGACAAATAGTTTGGCCAACTCTGCTCTAGCCTGGCTTTGTCTACACTGAACTTTTATTGGTCAAACTTTTGTCATTCAGTGGTGTGAAAAAAACACACACACCCCCCAATGACAAAAGTTTTACAGATGGAAAGTGCCAGTGTGAACAGCGCTTTGTCGAACAGCGGCTACACTGCGCACCTTTTAGCGGCATGGATGTAGCAGCACAGGTGCCTAGTGTAGACATACCCTGTGTTTACTGTCTGCCTTAGCCAGGAGGCTTAGGCTAAACCTTCTCCCTGCTCTGTCCCACCCAGAGGGCCACAACTTCCCTTATAGGCTGTTAATTGCTGTCTTCCCCGGCCTGGAGACTCTGGGCTAAAGACTGCTTACTGCTCTGCCACGCCCAAGGGGCTAGAGCTCCAGACCGCTAATGACAGGTTTCAGAGTAGCAGCCGTGTTAGTCTGTATTCACAAAAAGAAAAGGAGGACTTGTGGCACCTTAGAGACTAACCAATTTATTTGAGCATAAATAAATGAGTGAGCTACAGCTTATGCTCAAATAAATTTGTTAGACTGCTAATGGTCATTTGCCTCTGCAGGGAGGCTGCGAGCTACAACCTGCTGACTGCTCGGCCCCACCAGCAGGACCCAAGCCCAAGTGCTGCTGCCTGACGTGGCGAGGTGGGGTGGCCTCCCTCCCCACTTGACAGCGAGAGACCACTACAGTCCTGGTCTACGGAGAGCTTGCTTCAGATGATGAGGACGGGGGATTGGGGGTAGTTTGAAGGCCAGAAGAGGAGGTTCAGGAAAAATTTTCTTTCAGGTCCCCATCAGGTTGTAGTCTGATGACATGCCATATGGGTTCCAATGTGGGGTGGTAGGTGACAACTGGGGTGTGCAGTAAAAGGGGTTTTTATTTCTGTGTGGAAGCAGGTTCTCTCGGAGTATTAGCGTGGCTCATTCCATGATGAGATCTACTGCTCTGGTGAAGTGTCCTGGTTTGGTGAAGGCTGTTTCACGTGTGTTAAGGTGCACGTCCTGGACTTTCTCCTCAGAGCACATGCTTTGCTAGCTGAGTGAGACACTGGTCAGACATTGGCGTGTTGTGCCGGCCGAGGCATGCCTGTGTCACAACCAGTTGGCCTGTTGCTGGGTTTGATATATTCTTCCCAGTGACTTGGCTACTGGTGCTGTGTTGGCATACGGTATGTTTGCTGGTCAGGGACTCAGCGTTACTGAGCACAGGAGCAATGATGTGTCAAGAGGAATGGAGCATGTTTCTATTTGGGTTTAGTGTCTGACCCCCTTTGGGTGGGGGTGGGGTTGCTGCTTTAGAAGAGGTGGTCCCAGAGCTGAGTCAGCTCCGTTTGTTGAGTGTCCGGGGAATTGGTCCAGTTCTTCCCAGCAGCTGTCAGCGCTGCATCTCCCACACACAAGGTGCATTCGTGTGAGGTGTCTATTGGGGTTTTATCCCAATCAATGAACCAGTTCAAGCTGGGCCCCAGACGTCACTTGTGCAGAATGGGCTGGACTGTCCCATAGGAGGGATTCACCAAGGTATTTAGGCACCAGGTTCCAGGTTTGGCTCCACTGCAATTCACAAAACTCTGCCCTGTTACCTGCCTGTCAGCATTTGCACTCTTGCCCCACTCTGGGCATCAGGATGCCCCAGCCCTAGAGCAATTCACAAGCCAGGGAGACGGGCAAATGCATGCCTAGCTCACTGCAGGGCCTGATCCCGTAGGGGTGCTAAGAGTCTGCTGACTGGATTGCAGCACTTTCAGAATCCGTCAGGAGGAGATGGTGGAGCTGCCACATTATACCTTCTACCCCAGTGATAGAACCTGTCTGGGCTGTGGGAAACCTAGGAGTCAGTTCCCTCCTGTCTGCCAGAACCTGGGCTCCCACATCTAACCACTGGGCTAAAAACTATGAGAGTATCTCCTCCTCCAGCTGCTGTGTGGTATGAGGCCCCTGCCTAGCTCACTGTCACAAAGCAGCCTGACTCCAGGAGATGGTTTCTGGCTGTGTGTGCCTGCAGCCCAGGCCAAGGCACCAAACTCCCTGAGAGGGATGGGGTATGGACAAATCCCTGTTGTTGGCATCTCCCATTGTTTCAGCCCTGCTCAAGCCCCAAACTCCGGCAGGTATGCTCCATGGGGCTGAAGCCTGGAGACCCCCCTCCCCATTGGGCAGAAGACCCAGCTCCCCGCAGCCAGGCAGAGGACCTGAGCCTCCCCCCACCTGCCCCCATAGGTGGAGAATGGGTGGTGATGTGGGGGGCTCTGTAAGCTTCACTTTACCTGTAAAAGAGCCGCATGTGGCTCACAACCATGGTTTGGCCACCCCTACTCTAGAGCTCTGGCCCTTTGGGGGCAGGACAAAGCAGGAAGCAGGCTTTAGCCTAACCTGGCTAAGGCAGCCAGCAAATACAGTCTGGAGCCTACAGTCTTCTGGTTTGGCCAAGCCACAAGCAATGCACAGGCCTTCTGGCCTTGGAGTGAATAGGCTGCCACCCTGGGATTGGGGTTGGCAGCAGAGGGTAGGGGTTCCAGGCTTACCTTACTCCACAGGGTCCCAGCCCAGAGCCATAACAGTGGTGAATGATTTTACCACTGGGTCAGTGGGGATCCTACTGAAACATGCCGATTCCTTCGGGGGGAGGGAGAGCTCAGTGGTTTGAGCATTGGCCTACTAAAGCCAGGGTTGTGAGTTCAATCCTTGAGGGGGCCGTTTAGGGATCTGTGGCAAAAATTGGGAATTGGTCCTGCTTTGAGCAGGGGGTTGGACTAGATGACCTCCTGAGGTCCCTTCCAACCCTGATATTCTATGATTCTAATAAAACCGGACTAAAGTCTGTTTCCCTTGGGTTACTTCCATAGGTGCTGGAAGTAGGCGTGCTGGGAGGGCTGCTGCACCCCTTGGCTTGAAGTGGTTTCCATCATACGCAAGGTTTGGCTCAATGGCTCTCAGCACCCCCGCTATACAAATTATTCCAGCATCCCTGGCTACTTCGTACCACAGTCTGGGCAGGGGGTTCCGTAGTCCAAGGTCCTCTGTCTCCTCGGGGTACACTGCAGATGGCAGTCCCGGCAACTCCTCTCCAGGTCAGTCTTCCCTGGGGTCAGGGTGCTGCACAGTGCTGGTTCAGCTCCGGAGTTCTGCAGTGGACTGGAGACATCTGTCTCTTTCCCTGGTAACTGAGCTGCAGGGCCCTCCCTTTATACTTCCTGTCCCACCCTGGTACTTCCGATGCAGGTTTGGCTCTGCCAACCAGGGGAAGTGTAGTGGTGCCTTGCTCTCAAGTCCAGAGGGAGGCCATTCCACCACATTACACACCCCACCCCCTCAAGTCCATCTCTAGGAAAAGGCAAAGAGATGGCAAAGTCCCCTTCTCCCAACCAAGAGAAGAAATTGGTATTGGTGTGGTCCCTACCAGTCCGATGACACACCGTGAACGTGTAGGGTTGCAGGGTGAGATACCAATGCATCAGTCAGGCAGACATTTTCTTGACCATGTTCAGCCACTTTAGGGGAACAGTCAGTCAGAAGCACAAAGGGGGTCCCAGGAGCTAATATCTCAAGGCACTCATGGCCCACTTGACTGCCAGAGCTTCTTTCTAGATAACCGAGTAGTTCTTCTCTCAGAAGAGCAACTTGCAGCTGATATATAATATGGGGTGCTCTTCCCCGTTTACCTCTTGGGAGAGGATGGCTCCCAGTCCCACTACTAAGGCATCTGTCTGTAAAAGGAAGTCCCAGTTGAAGTCAGGACTGAACAGCAGATGGCAGTCCTTGACTTTAGCAAAGCTTTTGACATGGTCTCCCACAGTATTCTTGCCAGCAAGTTAAAGACGTATGGGCTGGATGAATGGACTATAAGGTGGATAGAAAGCTGGCTAGATTGTCGGTCTCCACGGGTAGTGATCAATGGCTCCATGTCTAGTTGGCAGCCGGTATCAAGTGGAGTGCCCCAAGAGTCGGTCCTCAGGCCGGTTTTTGTTCAATATCTTCATAAATGATCTGGAGGATGGTGTGGATTGCACCCTCAGCAAGTTTGCAGATGACCCTAAACTGGGAGGAGAGGTAGATACGCTGGAGGGTAGGGATGGGATACAGGGGGCCCTAGACAAATTAGAGGATTGGGCCAAAAGAAATCTGATGAGGTTTAACAAGGACAAGTGCAGAGTCCTGCACTTAGGACGGAAGAATCCCATGCACCGCTACAGACTAGGGACCGAATGGCTCGGTAGCGGTGCGGCAGAAAAGGACCTAGGTGTTACAGTGGACGAGAAGCTGGATATGAGTCAACAGTGTGCCCTTGTAGCCAAGAAGGCCAATGGCATTTTGGGATGTATAAGTAGGGGCACTGCCAGCAGATCGAGGGACGTGATCGTTCCCCTCTATTCGACATTGGTGAGGCCTCATCTGGAGTACTGTGTCCAGTTTTGGGCCCCACACTACAAGAAGGATGTGGAAAAATTGGAGAGAGTCCAGCTGAGGGCAACAAAAATGATTAGGGGACTGGAACACATGACTTATGAGGAGAGGCTGAGGGAACTGGGATTGTTTAGTCTGCGGAAGAGAAGAATGAGGGGGGATTTGATAGCTGCTTTCAACTCCCTGAAAGGGGGTTCCAAAGAGGATGGCTCTAGACTGTTCTCAGTGGTAGCAGATGACAGAACAAGGAGTAATGGTCTCAAGTTGTAGTCGGGGAGGTTTAGGTTGGATATTAGGAAAAACTCTCACTAGGAGGGTGGTGAAACACTGGAATGCATTACCTAGGGAGGTGGTGGAATCTCCTTCCTTAGAGGTTTTTAAGGTCAGGCTTGACAAAGTCCTGGCTGGGATGATTTAGTAGGGAATGGGTCCTGCTTTGAGCAGGGGGTTGGACTAGATGACCTCCTGCGGTCCCTTCCAGCCCTGATATTCTATGATTCTATGAGCACTGGCTCTTGGCACAGATGGTCTTTGAGGGTCTGGAAGGCCCGTCCACACATCGGGAACTGTCTTTTTTCAGGAGCCACAACCAAGGCAAAATTGGGGACAAAGTAGTGGTAATATTCTGCTAACCCCAGAAATTGCCACACCTGTCTTTTTGTGGTAGTGGCTGAGTAGGCCTGCAGACCCTGGAGCTTTCCCACTAGGGGCCATACTTGGTCTTGCCACAGGATGTATCTCCTGCCACCCAGTCTTGCACTTCTTGGGGTTAGCAGTCAGCCTGGTGGTGCGCAAGGCTCTATAGACAGTGGTGACCTGGTTGAGGTGGTCTTCCCAGTGGCTGCTGTAAATCACTGTCTCATTGAGATAGGCAGCGGTGCAGGCATAATGGGGTTGTAGGATCCAGTCTATCAGCTGCTGGAAGGTGGCCGGGGTGCCATGGAGATTGAAAAGCATCCAGGTGAATTGGTACAGCCCGGTCAGGGTAGTGAATGCAGCCTTCTCGCTAGAGCTTGGCTCCAGTGGAATTTGCCAGTACCCTTTGGTGAGATCCAGGTTGTTCCTGGGCATCACTGAGGGAGTCTAGCTGCTCATTGATCCATGTCATCAGATAAGCATCGAATTTAGAGATGGTGTTGACTCTCTGGAAAATTAAGGCAGAACCCAAGGGTCTCATCAGGCTTAAGGACCAGAACCAGGAGACTCCGCTGGTTGGGAGGCATGAGATGCACTGTCCTGAGATGGGGGGGTTCCACAACCACCTCTCCCAAGAGAAGGAGGCGGGTGGTGGTGGTCGGGGACTCTCTCCTCCAGGGGACTGAGTCATCTATCTGCCGCCCTGACCGCGAAAACCAAGAAGTCTGCTGATGCCAGGGGCTAAGATTCACGATGTGACGGAGAGACTGCCGAGACTCATCAAGCCCTTGGATCGCTACCCCTTCCTGCTTCTCCACGTGGGCACCAATGATACTGCCAAGAATGACCTTGAGCGGATCACTGCGGACTACGTGGCTCTGGGAAGAAGGATAAAGGAGTTTAAGGAGCAAGTGGTGTTCTCGTCCATCCTCCCCATGGAAGGAAAAGGCCAGGGCAGGGACCGTCGAATCGTGGAAGTCAATGAATGGCTACGCAGGTGGTGTCGGAGAGAAGGCTTTGGATTCTTTGACCATGGGATGGTGTTCCATGAAGGAGGAGTGCTGGGCAGAGACGGGCTCCATCTTACGAAGAGAGGGAAGAGCATCTTTGCGAGCAGGCTGGCTAACCTAGTGAGGAGGGCTTTAAACTAGGTTCACCGGGGAAGGAGACCAAAGCCCTGAGGTAAGTGGGAAAGCAGGATACCGGGAGGAAGCACAGGCAGGAACGTCTGTGAGGGGAGGGCTCCTGCCTCATACTGAGAATGAGGGGCGATCAGCAGGTTATCTCAAGTGCTTATATACGAATGCACAAAGCCTTGGAAACAAGCAGGGAGAACTGGAGGTCCTGGTGATGTCAAGGAATTATGACATGATTGGAATAACAGAGACTTGGTGGGATAACTCACGTGACTGGAGTACTGTCATGGATGGTTATAAACTGTTCAGGAAGGACAGGCAGGGCAGAAAAGGTGGGGGAGTAGCACTGTATGTAAGGGAGCAGTATGACTGCTCAGAGCTCCGGTACGAAACTGCAGAAAAACCTGAGTGTCTCTGGATTAAGTTTAGAAGTGTGAGCAACAAGAGTGATGTAGTGGTGGGAGTCTGCTATAGACCACTGGACCAGGTGGATGAGGCTTTCTTCCAGCAACTCGCAGAAGCTACTAGATCGCACGTCCTGGTTCTCATGGGCGACTTTAATTTTCCTGATATTTGCTGGGAGAGCAATACAGCGGTGCATAGACAATCCAGGAAGTTTTTGGAAAGCGTAGGGGACAATTTCCTGGTGCAAGTGCTAGACGAGCCAACTAGGGGGGGGAGCTTTCCTTGACCTGCTGCTCACAAACCGGGAAGAATTAGTGGGGGAAGCAAAAGTGGATGGGAATCTGGGAGGCAGTGACCATGAGTTGGTTGAGTTCAGGATCCTGACGCAGGGAAGAAAGGTAAGCAGCAGGATACGGACCCTGGACTTCAGGAAAGCAGACTTCGACTCCCTCAGGGAGCGGATGGGTAGGATCCCCTGGGGGACTAACATGAAGGGGAAAGGAGTCCAGGAGAGCTGGCTGTATTTCAAGGAATCCCTGTTGAGGTTACAGGGACAAACCATCCCTATGAGTCGAAAGAATAGTAAATATGGCAGGCGACCAGCTTGGCTTAATGGTGAAATCCTAGCGGATCTTAAACATAAAAAAGAAGCTTACAAGAAGTGGAAGGTTGGACATATGACCAGGGAAGAGTATAAAAATATTGCTCGGGCATGTAGGAATGAAATCAGGAGGGCCAAATCGCACCTGGAGCTGCAGCTAGCAAGAGATGTCAAGAGTAACAAGAAGGGTTTCTTCAGGTATGTTGGCAATAAGAAGAAAGCCAAGGAAAGTGTGGGCCCCTTACTGAATGAGGGAGGCAACCTAGTGACAGAGGATGTGGAAAAAGCTAATGTGCTCAATGCTTTTTTTGCCTCTGTCTTCACTAACAAGGACAGCTCCCAGACTGCTGCGCTGGGCATCACAACATGGGGAGTAGATGGCCAGCCCTCTGTGGAGAAAGAGGTGGTTAGGGACTATTTAGAAAAGCTGGACGTGCACAAGTCCATGGGGCCGGACGAGTTGCATCCGAGAGCGCTAAAGGAATTGGCGGATGTGATTGCAGAGCCATTGGCCATTATCTTTGAAAACTCGTGGCGAACGGGGGAAGTCCCAGATGACTGGAAAAAGGCTAATGTAGTGCCAATCTTTAAAAAAGGGAAGAAGGAGGATCCTGGGAACTACAGGCCAGTCAGCCTCACCTCAGTCCCCAGAAAATTCATGGAGCAGGTCCTCAAGGAATCAATCCTGAAGCACTTACACGAGAGGAAAGTGATCAGGAACAGTCAGCATGGATTCACCAAGGGTAGGTCATGCCTGACTAATCTAATCACCTTCTATGATGAGATTACTGGTTCTGTGGATGAAGGGAAAGCAGTGGATGTATTGTTTCTTGACTTCAGCAAAGCTTTTGACACGGTCTCCCACAGTATTCTTGTCAGCAAGTTAAAGAAGTATGGGCTGGATGAATACACTATAAGGTGGGTAGAAAGTTGGCTAGATTGTTGGGCTCAACGGGTAGTGATCAATGGCTCCATGTCTAGTTGGCAGCCGGTGTCAAGTGGAGTGCCCCAGGGGTCGGTCCTGGGGCCAGTTTTGTTCAATATCTTCATAAATGATCTGGAGGATGGTGTGGATTGCACTCTCAGCAAATTTGCGGATGATACTAAACTGGGAGGAGTGGTAGATACGCTGGAGGGCAAGGATAGGATACAGAGACCTAGACAGATTGGAGGATTGGGCCAAAAGAAATCTGATGAGGTTCAACAAGGACAAGTGCAGGGTCCTGCACTTAGGACGGAAGAACCCAACGCACAGCTACAGACTAGGGACCGAATGGCTAGGCAGCAGTTCTGTGGAAAAGGACCTAGGGGTTACAGTGGACGAGAAGCTGGATAGGAGTCAGCAGTGTGCCCTTGTTGCCAAGAAGGCCAATGGCATTTTGGGATGTATAAGTAGGGGCATAGCGAGCAGATCGAGGGACGTGATTGTTCCCCTCTATTCGACACTGGTGAGGCCTCATCTGGAGTACTGTGTCCAGTTTTGGGCCCCACACTACAAGAGGGATGTGGATAAATTGGAGAGAGTCCAGCAAAGGGCAACAAAAATGATTAGGGGTCTGGAACACATGAGTTATGAGGAGAGGCTGAGGGAACTGGGATTGTTTAGTCTGCAGAAGAGAAGAATGAGGGGGGATTTGATAGCTGCTTTCAACTACCTGAGAGGTGGTTCCAGAGAGGATGGTTCTAGACTATTCTCAGTGGTAGAAGAGGACAGGACAAGGAGTAATGGTCTCAAGTTGCAGTGGGGGAGGTTTAGGTTGGATATTAGGAAAAAAAATTTCACTAGGAGGGTGGTGAAACACTGGAATGCGTTACCTAGGGAGGTGGTAGAATCTCCTTCCTTAGAAGTTTTTAAGGTCAGGCTTGACAAAGCCCTGGCTGGGATGATTTGATTGGGGATTGGTCCTGCTTTGAGCAGGGGGTTGGACTAGATGACCTCCTGAGGACCCTTCCAACCCTGATATTCTATGATTCTTGTAAGCTTCTTTTTTATGTTTAAGATCCGCTAGGATTTCACCGTTAAGCCAAGCTGGTCGCCTACCATATTTACTATTTCGACTCATAGGGATGGTTTGTCCCTGTAACCTCAACAGGGATTCCTTGAAATCTCCTGGACTCCTTTCCCCTTCATGTTAGTCCCCCAGGGGATCCTACCCATCCGCTCCCTGAGGGAGTCGAAGTCTGCTTTCCTGAAGTCCAGGGTCCGTATCCTGCTGCTTACCTTTCTTCCCTGTGTCAGGATCCTGAACTCAACCAACTCATGGTCACTGCCTCCCAGATTCCCATCCACTTTTGCTTCCCCCACTAATTCTTCCCGGTTTGTGAGCAGCAGGTCAAGAAAAGCTCCCCCCCCAGTTGGCTCGTCTAGCACTTGCACCAGGAAATTGTCCCCTACGCTTTCCAAAAACTTCCTGGATTGTCTATGCACCGCTGTATTGCTCTCCCAGCAAATATCAGGAAAATTAAAGTCGCCCATGAGAACCAGGGCGTGCGATCTAGTAGCTTCTGCGAGTTGCTGGAAGAAAGCCTCATCCCCCTGGTCCGGTGGTCTCTAGCAGACTCCCACCACTACATCACTCTTGTTGCTCACACTTCTAAACTTAATCCAGAGACACTCAGGTTTTTCTGCAGTTTCGTACCGGAGCTCTGAGCAGTCATACTGCTCCCTTACATACAGTGCTACTCCCCCACCTTTTCTGCCCTGCCTGTCCTTCCTGAACAGTTTATAACCATCCATGACAGTACTCCAGTCACGTGAGTTATCCCACCAAGTCTCTGTTATTCCAATCACGTCATAATTCCTTGACATCACCAGGACCTCCAGTTCTCCCTGCTTGTTTCCAAGGCTTTGTGCATTCGTATATAAGCACTTGAGATAACCTGCTGATCGCCCCTCATTCTCAGTATGAGGCAGGAGCCCTCCCCTCACAGACGTTCCTGCCTGTGCTTCCTCCCGGTATCCTGCTTTCCACTTACCTCAGGGCTTTGGTCTCCTTCCCCCGGTGAACCTAGTTTAAAGCCCTCCTCACTAGGTTAGCCAGCCTGCTCGCAAAGATGCTCTTCCCTCTCTTTGTAAGATGGAGCCCGTCTCTGCCCAGCACTCCTCCTAATGGAACACCATCCCATGGTCAAAGAATCCAAAGCCTTCTCTCCGACACCACCTGCGTAGCCATTCGTTGACTTCCACGATTCGACGGTCCCTACCCAGGCCTTTTCCTTCCACGGGGAGGATGGACGAGAACACCACTTGCTCCTCAAACTCCTTTATCCTTCTTCCCAGAGCCACGTAGTCCGCAGTGATCCGCTCAAGGTCATTCTTGGCAGTATCATTGGTGCCCACGTGGAGAAGCAGGAAGGGGTAGCGAGGAAACAAAGGGTAGAAATAAATGGTCAGTTTTCAGAATGGAGAGAGGTAAATAGTGGTGTCCCCAAGGGAAGTTCTGGGACCAGTCCTATTTAACATACTCATAAATGATCTGGAAAAAGGGGTAAACAGTGAGATGGCAAAATTTGCAGATGATACAAAACTACTCAAGATAGTTAAGTCCCAGGAAGACTGCGAAGAGCTACAAAAGGATCTCACAAAACTGGGTGACTGGGCAACAAAATGGCAGATAAAATTTAATGTTAATAAATGCAAAGTAATGCACATTGGAAAACATAACCTTAACTGTACATACACAATGATGGGGTCTAAATTAGCTGTTACCACTCAAGGAAGAGACCTTGGAGTCATTATGGACAGTTCTCTGAAAACATCCACTCAATGTGCAGTGGCACTGAAAAAAAACGAACAGAATTCTGGGCATCTGTAACGATGCTGGTTCTGGCAGGACCCAACTGAGAGTGCCAATTCAGGACAAATTGCTTAAAGCAGGGCAGTGCAGCCCAAGGCTGGGGTTTTTCCACCTCTAAGGCAAACCAAACCAGTCAAACAGAGAAGACTTTTGTCTCACCCCACTGGCTAACCACAAGTCACCCAAGCAATTCCCTTAGACACTCCAGTTTCCCAGTATCACCACCAGTGCCACTCGTTATGGGGACAAATAGTTATGAAAACCAATACCCCAGTAAAAGAAAAAAGGTTCTCTCGATCCCAAAGGACCAAGCCCCAGACCCAGGTCAATATACAAATCACGCTGTTGCCAATCCTTTAGAATCTAAAATCTAAAGGTTTAGTCATAAAAGGAAAAAGATAGAGATGGGAGCTAGAATTGGTTAAATGGAATCAATTACATACAGTAATGGCAAAGTTCTTGGTTCAGGCTTGCAGCAGTGATAGAATAAATCAAGTCTCTGGAGAACATCCACAGCTGGGATGGGCTATCAGTCCTTGGTTCACAGCTTCGGTGTAGCAGAGTTCCTCCAGAGGTATGAAGCAGGATTGAAGACCGGATGGAGGAGCTGCAGCAGCTTTTTATAGTCTCTTGCCATGTGGTCTTTCTTTCTTTGTTCCAAAGACAAGGTGCCCATCATATGGCCTGGAAAAACCTCAGAGTTCTGTCCATCATCAGGTCCCTGCATACCTTGCTGAGTCACAAGGCATGTCTGCCTTCTCTCAATGGGTCAATTGTATAGCTGATCGTCCTTAATGGGCCATCAAGCAGGCTAGGCAGAGCTGACACCAACTTGTCTGGAGTGTTCCCCAGAAGCATAGCACAGGTTTGAAATACAGACAGTATAGAGCCAATATCATAACTTTAACTATAAAAATTATAAACACATAGACAGCATAATCATAACCAGCAAACCATAACCTTGTCTTAGACACCTCATTTGACCCCCTTTATACAAGATTTGGTGCCACTACAGGACTTTGGTTGCAACAACGATCTATATGGTCCCAGCTTATCTCAATAACGTCACAGCATCATTAAGAAAGGGATAGATAATAAGACAGAAAATATCATATTGCCTCTATATAAATCCATGGTACGCCCACAGATGCGTGCAGATGTGGTCGCCCCATCTAAAAACAAAGATATATTGGAATTGGAAAAGGTTCAGAAAAGGGCAACAAAAATTATTAGGGGTATAGAATGGCTTCCATATGAGGAGAGATTAATAAGACTGGGACTTTTCAGCTTGGAAAAGAGGTGACTAAGAGGGGATATGATAGAGGTCTATAAAATCATGAGTGGTATAGAGAAAGTAAATAAGGAAGTGTTATTTACTCCTTCTCATAATACAAGAACAAGGGGCCACCAAATGAAATTAATAGGTAGCAGGTTTAAAACAAAAACAAGAAAGTATTTTTTCATGCAACGCACTGTCAACCTCTGGAACTCCTTGCCAGAGGGTGTTGTGAAAGTCCATACTATAACAGGGTTCAAAAGGGAGCTAGATAGGTTCATGGAAGATAGCCATTGATGGACCTATTAGCCAGGATGGGCAGGAATGGTGTCCTTAGCCTCTGTTTGCCAGAAGCTGGGATTGGGTGATAGGTTATCATCAAGTGATCCATGCCCTGTCTGTTCATTCCCTTTGGGGCACCTGCCATTGGCCACTGTCAGAGGACAGGATACTGGGCTTGATGGACCTTTGGTCTGACCCAGTATGGCCATTCTTATCTATTCTCTGAGATGCATGGGATGGATATTGAGGATTGATGGTGTCGCATCCTTCATGGTGTCTTGGGCCGGGCCTGGGTTAGTTCCTTTGGCTCTGGATCCTCTCTTCTCTGGCGCTGGCCATCATCAGGGCCATTGGCCCCAACAGCAGTCTCTGCAGCCAAAGAGCCCTCCATGAAGGCCATGGCTGCACTCAAGGTTGGCGGCCAGTGGCAAAGGCCCCAGGTTCTTCCTTGCACTGGGAGGACATGTATGACCTGCTCAAGGATGACTTGTTCAGTGACTTCGGCACCAGTACGCTCTTAGGGCTGTAGGCACTGCCAGCACACATCCTTTGGCTGTTGGGCTACAACCCTCGGTTAGGCCTTGGGCGGGTAGGTCTTCTCCTGGAGTTGCTGCCAGAATGTCTCTGGTGTGATCTTGAACGCATCGAGAATTGCAGGCTTCAGCTGACCTGAGTCTTGGGCTTCCCCTGCCGAGAGCCCCCAGTAGGCATCCTGAGCCAGGCCCGTCACATAAGAGGCCAAAAGGGTGGCCCACTGCTTAAGAGGCCACTTAGCTGCCGAGGCGACCCTCTCAAAGGCATTGAGGAAGGCACTGGGTTGTCCTCAGGGCCCATTTTTGCCAAGCACACAAGCACAGCGAGGTCAATTGGGGCCACTGCTCCCCTGGGGTTGGAGCCCCCAGGGGTCAGTATGAGTGCATCAAGCTGATGCGAGCAATGCAGTTGTCTATAATGGTGTTGGGCCCCTGGCTCTCAGACCAAGTGCTGTTGCTGATTCTCAGCTGTTGCATTTGTTGTTGCTGCCACTGGAGCTGCGCTGCCCGCTGTTGCTCCTCAGCAAGCCATTTGATCAATTTTTTTTACCTCCATCCTTTCCAGACCAGGTGAGAGGGGGGCCGATTTAATGCTGTCCTTATCTCAGGGCATGGATGATGCCCGCATTCTCCACCAAGTGTTGTGGTCTCTCATGCACAAATGGGAGAGGGAGGCCACCCTGCCTCGCTGCATCAGACAGCAGCACCTGGGCTCCTGCTGGCAGGGCCGAGCCATAAGCAGTTCACAGGTCGCAGCCTCCTCGCAGAGGCAAACAACCATTAGCAGGCTGGAGCGCTAGCTCCCTCGGGCAGCGCAGGGCAGGAAGCAATCTTTAGCCCAGTGTCTCTGGGCTAGGGCTGTCACCAATCAAGAGTCTGGGTTCTGGCCCTCTAGGTGGGGCAGAGCATGAACAGTCTTTAGCTTACAGTCTCCAGGGGTGGGCAGACAGAAATCAACAGTCTATCCAGGCAGCTCTGAGCCACTGGGCGGGACAGAGCAGGGAGCAGGCTTTAGCCTAACCTGGCTACAGCAGCCAGCAAACACAGTCTGGGCCCACAGTCTCCTAGCTGGGACAACACACAAATAATGCACAGACCTTCTGGCCCAGGGGTGAATAGGCCAGCACCCCAGGGGCCTGGGCCCACCCTATTCCACCAGGTCAAAGCCCAGGGCCCAAACAGCAATGAATGGTTCTACCACTGGGTCAGTGGGAATCCTACATCGGGTTTCCCTGGACTACTTCCTACCACAGTCTGTGTCCAGGAAGTAGTCCAGGGTCCTCTGCCTCCTCATGGTACAATGTGGATGGCACTCCCAGCAACTCATCGCCAGGATCGGTGTTCCCAAGGGGCAGGGTGCTGCACAGCACAGGTTCAGCTCTGCAGCAGGATGGCAACATCTGCATCCTTCCCTGGCTCCCACCCAACCAAGTTGCAGGGCCCTCCCTTTATACTTCCTGTCCTGTCCCAGTACTTCCTGCACAGGGGGTGGGGCAGTTTTGGCTCCACCCAGCAGCGGGAGTGTAGTGCTCTCTTGCTTTCAAGTCCAGAGGGAGGCCACTCTGCTGCACTACAAGGACACACCAGATCCTGCCAGTACAACAGATGCCAAATCTGCAGACATATCACCACTGCTACAATGATGAACACCAACCCAACACACCTTTCAAGATCCATGGGTCCTACACAAGCCTTTCACAACATGAGGTGTACCTTATCCAGTGCACTAAATGCCCCAGTAACAACTACGTGGGTGAAACCAGACAATCACTATGTTCTTGATGAACTCTCACAGGAAAACGATATGGTTGAACGTGTTTCACAAAGTGATCACTCAGGCCTTAGTCTCAAAGGAAACCTGCACAATATTTTCAACAGATGAGCATGAGAGCTTAAATTCATAACTTTGCTAGCCCCTAAAAATCATGGACTGACCAAAGACACTGGATTTATGGCTTATTACACTAATCTGTAATCCACTAACACCCACCCCACACAGAACTTCCTTCTTATCTCCCCCTTTCCTTTCCCCCCCCAATTAATGGGCCACTTCACCATGAAGGTCCCTTGAAATACATTACTACTTACGCTAAACAATTTCTTCCACCTTATATTTAGCTGTGAGTTTCCCAGACCTGAGGAAACTCAGTGTAACTGCGAAAGCCTGTCTCTCTCACCAACAGAAGTTGGTCCAATAAAAGATATTACCTCACCCTTCTTGTCTTGCCCAGCTTTGCAATACTTGACCAAAGGTGTGGGGGAGGGTCACATGTGGTTTTTGCCAAAAGCTAAGCACTAGCTGATCGTCGTGGTTATTGCCAGACGTTTCCATGGGAAGTATTTTAGGAGCTCTGTAAAACATAGGATCTGAGGTTCCAAACAACTGGAGCTGAAGCAGGTGACCTGGGATGGTTTGATAAATGAACAGGGGGAGGGTAGCTTCCTTTTATGGACCCAGACAGCCAGTTAGCTATAAAATCCCTCTTGGTAACTGTTCTCTACTTGCTTTACCTGTAAAGGGTTAAAAAGTCTGACTGCATGCATAGGTAAAAGGAAGTGAGTGGGCATCTGGCCAAAAGAGCCAATGGAAAGGCTAGAACTTTTTAAAATTGAAACAAGGCTCCCCTTTTGTCTTTCTGTTGTTGTTCTCTGGAGGGAGGAGGCACAGAGCAGGAACAGGGCTGAACTATGCTGTAGGAAGCTTTAAGCCAGGTATGAAAAACCATCAGATCATACCTAGAGACTACTTATCTGAAACCCCAGATATGTAAATAAATCAGGGAATGGCTAGGAAGACGCGATTAGGGTTATTTCTTTTATTTCTTATTGGCTTGTGGCCTCCTCTGTGCTAACCCCCAAATGCTTTTGTTTTGCTTGTAACCTTTAAGCTGGACCTCAAGAAAACCATTCTTGATGCTTAATTATTATATTTGGTCTTTTAAAATCTAGCAATAGCCTACGTTCCAGATGGATTTTCCTTCTTTTTGTTTTTAATCAAATTTACCTTTTTTAAGAACGGGATTGGGTTTTGGGGTCCTAAGAGGTTTGTGCACATGTTGTTTGATTAGCTGGTGGCAACAGCTGATTTCCTGTGTTTTTCTTTCTCAGCTCTTCCCCAGAGGGGAGGTGAAAGGGCTTGAGGGTACCCCACAGGGAGGAATTCCCAAGTGTGCCTTTCTGGGTTCTCAAAAGGGGGTTTCTGCACTTGGGTGGTGGCAGCATCTACCTATCCAAGGTCAGAGAGAAGCTGTAACCTTGGAAGTTTAATACAAGCCTGGAGTGGCCAGTATTAATTTTTAGAATCCTTGCGGGCCCCCACCTTCTGCACTCAAAGTGCCAGAGTGGGAATCAGCCTTGACAGGTGGGTTAGGGCTCAGCTAACGCAACCAAGAGTGAGAACACCCAGCATCTGTCAAGCCAGCCCGGTCCTGGGTTTCCATCTGACCCATACACAGGCCTGAGCAGTGACAAAACCAAAAGAACCCCAAGAAAAGACTCTGAGCAGAGGACCCTGAGATCTGTGCTGAAGTGAATGAAACGCCCAGGTTAGGAAAAGAGCCCAAACCTCTGGGACTGTCCAAGCGAGGAAGCAAGGGCACAAGGCGTTAGCATTATGGAGGTGACACCTTGCCAGTATGCATCTCATGGAAAGTGGACCCAGCTCTCTGGCCTGGACAGGCACTGTGTGGACTGATTGGGGGGTTAGAAATACTTAAATAGACAGGACAGGCACTTGTTAATAAGTAAAGGCCACAGACTGGGTTTTATTGCTTTTCTTTTACCTGTAACCTTATGTTTCCAAAGCCTTTTACTTACTTTTATTTGAATCTTTATCTCAAGCTCCATTAAATAAACTTCAAATTTGTTTTACTAGAGCCACGCCCCAGAGCTTTGTGCTGAGGCATGTATCGAACTGGGTGAAGCCTGTGACCTGGGCTGCCCTGCTTCCACAGAGGCAGTGGATCGGTGGACGTTGCAGGTGTCCAGAAGACAAGGAAGTGAGCATGCGACTGTAACAAGGTGGGCTGGGTAAATTGCTAGCCTGCAGCAGGAAAGAGTGGGGCTTGCAGTATCCCAGAGTGGATCACCTGTATTGCCTGCAGCCGGTAGCTTTGGG
This sequence comes from Natator depressus, assembly GCF_965152275.1. Classification (NCBI taxonomy): domain Eukaryota; kingdom Metazoa; phylum Chordata; order Testudines; family Cheloniidae; genus Natator; species Natator depressus. Next base: position 389,813 of record NC_134238.1, read on the forward strand.
AGAACTTCCCCTGGTGGGCACAGACAAGACGCCCTCACACCATAAGCAGGTGGTAGCAAATCACCCTGGACACCTTCATTAACCCTGAAAAGTGTCACACTGGCTCCAGCTCCCTGCACAGAATGATCGTGGAAGCACAGACCTGCAGAATTCTGGCAGCCTCTCAGCAAATCCAGACTCAGAGACTGTGCACTGGGGGTGGGCTGGGGAGGCACAAAGCACAACAAGCGAGGAGCGACAGCGCAGCCAAGGGGACAGAGAGATTCTAGCCCAATGTCCCAGATGTGACGGAACAAGATAAATTTATTTGCTCAAACTACCAGGAATCCGAAGTGACGTCTCTTCAGAGTGAGAAGGAAAAACTCCCTGCCTTTGGGAGATGGAGAGAGATGGCTCCGTGCTATGGAGGTGCCTGCTCTGGAGCAGGGACAGGCAGCAATGACAAATTGACGCAGGAGATCAAACCCCGAAGACAGGAAAGCCCTGATGTGGGCAAGTCCCCCCCTCCCCTCAGCAACAGAGACTGGAGGGGGCTGGCTCCTATACTTTGGCAACATCTGTCTACCCAGTCAGGCCAAGAGCCCTACTGAAATGAGCTGGGGAGGGGGGCGCAGAGGCTCCCAGCTGTGGGCAGCTTCTCCCCACCCCTGACCCCCCTTGGCTAAGGACCAGACACATCTGTCTATCTTGTTAAACTTGCTTTAATATTTGGACATGAAGACAGGACAGAGCCGATCTGGCTGTGCACAGACAAGATGCCCCAGGGCCAGGGTATGGGCCGCAGGGTTTCCCTTCTCATGGATGTGTGGCTTTGGCCATGACGCAGTTCACTTGGTGACCTCCAGAGGGTGCCAATGGGGTTCAGGTGCAGGGGCAGGTGGATAGAGTGGGGCTCTTCAAGCGGCTCAGAGGTTGTTCAGCTCCAGCAGGGTCTGGTCTAGAACTTGGTGAATGCCAACGTTCTCCTCTTTGGCACTGGCCAGATTCTCTGTAAACACAAAGGACATCCAGACACACATCCAGACAGACAAACGCAGATGCCAGCCACACGTGATCAGCCACACGGATGGACAGACAAACGGACACAAATCACACACAGACAGACACGCATGGAGACAGGCCCACCCATGCACAGGGACAGACCGACCGAGCCACCCGCCCAGACAGACCAAGCCAAGACACACACACGGAGACAGACCCATCCATACACAGGGACAGACAGACCAAGCCAAGACACACACACGGAGACAGACCCACCCATGCACAGGGACAAACAGACCGAGACAGACAGGATCAAACCCAGACACACAGACACAAATGGACATTTCAGTGTCGCTGGGGAACAGCATTTCCACACAGCACCATAACGTACCCCAGCTCCAAGCCAAGGCCCTACCAGGGACACGGCCCGACCTCACAGAGTAGCAATAGCTCAGAGGCCAGGTAGGGTGCTTAGACCAATCAGATCCTGGCAGCCTAACTTCACACCCACGGCTTCTGCCTGTGCTCCCTGCAGGGTGCTACTGCACATGGGGCTGTCAGATGGCACAGCCCCATTTCCACAGCCATGTGCTTCCAGCAGAGCCAGGTCCATCCCCAGAGAGTCCTGCCCACGGACCGATGAAAGGTGCATAGCACTGCCCAGCTGCTCTGTGACTCAGCTGGGAGCGGTGATCCATGGAGCGGTGGCAAGGCAGCAGCTCAGGAGGAGAGAGGACAGCACAGAGGGAAGAGAGACCAGCACTAACGAAACTGCAGGAGCCAGTTCTTCCAGCCCTCGTGTACAGAACATGCTACAGGGGAACCTGCCCACAGCCAGCGCTTCTGCGCTGTCCCCTACATCACTTCCGCTGGAATGAGACTCGCCATGACACCCTCAGCTGGGAGCTCACCCTTCCAGTGCCTCTGTCCTGCTGCCTACCGGAGCCTTTGCTGGGACAGGCGTTTCCATGAGGTCCACCTGCCAATGCCGCTGCCCTGCTGCCTAGAGCACCTGCTAGGAGAGGCTGGGGCCGGAGTAGCTGGGCTCCCGCCCTGGTCCTTACAGTTCCTGGAGCTGGAGAAGCTGGACCTGCAAGAGCAGTATCCAGACGGCCTTTGCCTGCAGCAGTTGAGTGGTTTAGGAAGAGTGGTTTCCTGGTAGAGCTGGTGGGGGGCTGGCTATCCCCTTGCCTTGAGGAGCACTACAATGTAGGGAGGGAGTAGGCAGGGTTCAGGTGGCTCAGCCCATCACATGGGCACTCCCTCCCCAGCCTGGGCAGCTGGCGCTGGCTCAGCAGTGCCCCTGTGGGGAAGGTGGGGGCTCTGGGTCGTGATGGCAGCAGGCTGCCCCCTGGGCAAAATCAACCAGCTCAGGAGGCAGGAGTCTCCAGCTGTTCAGAGCAGGCTGGTCACTCTGAACTGCAAGGCCAGGGGGTGAGGGTCCATGTGCCAAGTACCCAGCAGCAGGGTGAGGGCAGGGACTCCCCAGGCCCAGCTGGCCTGGTGGAACCTGTTACCAGGACTCGGAGCTGCAGGGAATGTCCTGGGCAATGGAGGGGGCGGGCGATGGGGCTGGAACACCCCAGGAGACACAGGCTACATGACATAAGCAGGGCATGGTCTGAGGCTGGCTCAGTTGTTAAGTTCGTTAAGGATGACCCGCAGTTCGTTAGTGAGAATACGGTTTTTCTCCGCCTCCTGCTCGGAGCGCGCTATAGAAAACAGACGTCAGCGGCAGCAGAGGGAGAGAGAGAGAGAGAAAGGAGAGAGTTAGTGCAAAGAGAAAGTCAGGTCAGCACAGAGACGCTATCAGCGTAGCTGAACCCCGGGGGCGCATGTCCCGAAGCCCATCTGCCCAGTGCAGGAAAGAGAAATGAACTCAGGTCTACAGGCAGAAGGGGAGCAGGCTCTGGTCTGGCTAGGGGATGGTGCAGCAAGGAGGCCATTTGAGAAGGAAAGAGGACATGGTTCCAGGAGCTGGGGAGATTTGTAGCACAAACTGGGGTGAGTTCTGAACCAGAAACATAAGGCTCTTTGAAGGGGAAAGTCAATCAACCTCCAGGAAGGAAAGTGCTGCCCTACTCAGCTACACACCAAGCCAGGAAGCCAGGTCAGGGCTGTGAAAAGGTGTGTGCGCTGGGGCAAGTCCAGGCAACGAAAGAGAGACAGGGTCGGATCTAGCTCAGTTCAGGCTGGGACCCAAAGCCCGAAAGAAGCCCAAGGACCAGGAGAACTTTCCTCTCAAATGGAGCTAGCCGTGCGTTTGTCCCTCTCCCTCCCCCGATGCACCGGCAGGGCTGAGCTCAAGGACTTCCCACAGGGTCTGTCCAGGTTCTTATGCTCGGCCCTTCCCTGCAGGGTCAGAGCACCTGTGGCTGTCTGTGCTGTAGAGCACACCTGGTGGGAGAACTCCCCATAAAGGGCCATGTACAGGCATGAAAATGAGACATGGCTAGAAAATGAGTGTGAAGGTGAAAAACCAAAGCAGCATGAAGAAAACAAAGGCGAAACCAAGGAGAGAAAATGCTTTATTGAGACCAACGCATCGACCCAGAAGGACAGAAAAGAAAGTAAGTCATGAAATGTGAACTCAAGAGTAACGTGCGAAGGACAGGAAGAATGCAGAGCAGGGACTGGGAAGCAGTAAGGGCTGCCAAGCCTCCCACGTGTTTTCCTTCCACCCCATGGGAGTGACCCTCTCCTCGCCTCCTGCCCTCAGCTTTGGAGAGGCTGCTTCCAGCTGGGAGGAATCCCCTCCAGGGGGGTGTCAATGGGGAGCGGAGCCCAGGCAGATTTGGTCAGAGGACGTGGAGCCCACGCTGTCCCTCCCAATCCCAGCACTAGCTACTCCCTTCTTGTTCCCAGCAGCTGGGCTAAACGCGCCTGTCTCTTGGGACCCGACATAAGTAAAGCTTCCTTTGCACCAGGGCACGCCCCTCCGTCTCCTCCCCCTGAGGCCTGGGGTCCTGGCCCGACAGCTGCCATCTTCCCCGGGCGTGTTAGAACTTGGCAGCCCTTTGACACAAAGCATGCCCCATGGAGCAGGTGAGGCAGAAGGGAGCCAGACGGCTGGTACCCTGGGGAACCCTGGCTGCTTCTCCTGGGCTGCAACAGGAGCTTTTCTCTATTTTACCGTCTGCACCAACTGCTCTTAAGGAAAGAGAGAAATCCAAATCTGCAGCCGTCCCCCCGCCCATGCCCACGGAGCAAGGATCAGCCCAGGCCAGCAGACAGAGACCCAGCATGTGGGGTGAGATGGGACCATGCACCTTCCATCCTCAGACCCCACCCCCAGGCAAGAGGTCAGCCCACTGTGTAACTGGACACTTCGCTGCAGCTCGGCAGATCAGGCTAGCTGGCCACACGCAGCACCCGAGCAAGGCCTATGCATGGCACATGGCAGACGGGCTGATCCCGGACCAGGGATGCTCCCCAGTCTGGGTTATGGGCTGGTCCCTGCTCAGGGACCCTCCTCTTCTGCAGCTTTCACTGAGCAAACTACAGCCACCCAGCAGCACTGGAGCTTGCGGGGACAAAGAGGGGAATGGACAGACAGACAGAGGTGGTGGGGAGCAGAGACCAAGGGATAGATGGAGGCAGGCAGACAGGGGCAGCCATGGCGACTGAGGTCACAAGCAGGCAGGGTGGGAGGGGGTGGGCAGACAGCATGAGTGGAGTGCCATGGTGCTGGGACCGCTCAGGGGCTCAGAGGGAGGTGATGTCGTTAAGTGCATTGTCCAGCTCCTCACTGATTGCCTTATACTTCATCTTCTGAGCATACACTTCGTCTGCAGGCAGGAGGGTGTGCGGGGGGCGGCCCGTGGCAGAGAGCAGAGCAGGGCAGTGGGGGGGAGGGAGAAAGAGAGAGTGAATGTGAGAGAGAGAGAGAGAGACAGACCTTGCTGCCATGGGAGGGTGCCGGGTAGGGTTCACACAGGTGCATGGGCCTCTGATAGGCCAGACTGGTTCCTCCCACCCCTGCCCTTACCTCATTGCTCCAGGGTTTCGCTTGCCCCTTCTCACCAAGGGACTCTCCTGGCCCAGCCTGAGCTCCCTGGCCACTCTTCCTCCCCTCCCTGGCTATTGTGCTCCTGGCCAGCCCCTTGTCCTGGGACGCTTCCTGGCCCATGCCCATCGCACAGTGATCCTGCCTCCCCTCCCTTCAGACTGGGATTCCCACCTGGGGGACAGCTCGTTCTGTGAGACCCACCCAGGCTCCCTGTCCCTCCCTCCTCTCCAGATCCCAGCACTCAGCCACAGCCCCACGGCCGGAGGTTTCGGCTGAGCAGACCCTGAGGCACGTCCTGGGCCTCCTAGGCTGGCTGTGCTCTGTGGGGAGGGGGGCAAAGGGCAGGTGGGGTCTCTACCTTCTAAGTCGTCAATGGTTTTCTCCAGCTTGGCCACGGATCGCTCAGCAAACTCCGCTCGGGTCTCAGCCTAGGGTCAGGAAACGGGGCGTTAGCTATGGTACCGACTGTCTGATGGAGAACCGGGCAGGAGGTAGCATCTCCTGGGCCAGAACTCTCCACAGGCAAAGGAGGGCCAGATGCTACCCTGCTTGGCCCCATGGAGGCCCCCTTACTGGAGCTGGGACATGGCGAGCTGCCGAACCTCCTGTTGGACTCACTCCCCCAGCATTTCTGCAAGGCTCAGCTGGCCTACCTGTCAGCTGCTCTGCAGTGACTCCAGCCCTGCAACACGGGGCCCAGGCCATGGCTGGAGGAGCAGCAGCATTCAGAGCCATGTGTCTGTCCAAAGCAGAATCTGCCTTTGTACTGCTAATTTCAGCTCCGCTCCAGGAATGACTGTCTCTGCCCCACCCCTAGCACCCCGGGGCCCCTTAAGTGCATCAGAACCACATAGCTGGGCAGGGGAAGGGCAGTGGGGACTGCTCAGGTTTTGGGGCAGGGTGTTAGGGGAAGCCGGCCGTCTGCACAGTCCTGGAATCCTGCCCAGGCTGATGGTGGCTTTAGCCATTCAGGGGAGCGGGGCAGTAGACTCAGAGTGGGTCAAGGATGACCCCAGGGGTTGTGCCCACAGAACAGGTGCCGACTCTCCAGTGTGCCGGGGGGGTGCTCGACCCCCGGCTCTGCCTCACGCCCTGCCCCCACTCCACCTCCCCCAACTCCCCACCTCCGCCTCACCTCCTTCTGCACCCCGCTCCACCCCTACCTCTTCCCGCCCAGTTCCGCCCCCTCCCCGAGCACGCCACAGCCTCGCTTCTCCCCCCTCCCCCCAGTGCAGTGAAACAGCTGTTTGCGGCGGGAGGGTGGGGGAGGCGCTGATCCGTGGGGCCTGCCAGTGAGGGGAGAGTTGATGGGGGGCTGCTGGTTGGTGCTCAGGACCCATCATTCCCCCCCTGGCTGCTCCAGTCCCAGAGCACCCACGGAGTCAGCACCTGTGGCCCACAGCCAGTCCCACTCTGACGGGTGGCAGCAAACCTGTGTACCCTGTAGAGGACGGGGCGATTACACAAGGCCCTGCCCTCCTGTCAGGGTCCCTGATTCTGGGCGTCTCTCACCTCCTTCAGTTTGTCTGTCAGCAGCTTGATCTCCTCCTCGTACTTATCTTCCTTGGTGGAGTACTGTGAAGAAAGACAAGTGAGTCGCTTCCCAGTCCCTGCAGCACCCGCTGGGACCCTCTCATAGTGACAGGCTGGCAGGCCCACCCCTAGGTGCCCCACTATTGCCCAGATCCCAGGGCATCTCCCAGGAGAGCAGCACTCTGCTCTGCTCACTTCTCGGGCCCTGCTCCTTGCCAGCCACAGGGCCAGGTGCTGCACTCCTCCAGTTCCTACCTTATCAGCCTGGGCCTCCAGGGACTTCAAGTTGTTGGTGACAATTTTCAGCTCTTCCTCTAGGTCCCCACATTTACTATTCCCAGCAGGCCAGGGCGCGCGGAAGAGAGAAGGGTGCAGGGTGGGGGGAGGAATGAAGGAAAGGAGAGAGAGAAAAAGCTCAGGAGAGAGAAACAGCAGTTCAGATGGAGAGGAAGCAACAGCGAGCCTGGCCCGTGGCCCATGACCTCAGGCAAGCCACCATCCCTGCTGACCTACCCCGGTGGCAGTCACACAGCTCCTAGGAGAGTCCAGCTGGGACGCAAGAGGCAGGCTCAGACCCCCAGACTGTGCCCAGGCAGCGAAGGGGTAGAGTGAATCACCTGCCTGAGCAGGCTCGGCAGGTAACTGGACCTAAATAAGGGCCAAAAGTCCAGAGCAGAGATGCCAGAGTGAGAGGGCCACCCAGCCCAATTTGCCTCTGCCAGCTCAGCCCCACCTGGGGCCCTCACAGGACCGCGAGAACTCCTCCTGCAAGCAGCACAGTGGGAAGTAATTGGGACAGAGACTCTTGCGGTGCTGAGACAGATGGAGACAGGGAGTGGGAGAAGTCTCACTCCCCGCCAGGGCCTGCCTCGCGCCCGCAGGGCCCTGGCCCCGGCCAACGCTCAGCTCACCCTGTGGCACAAGGAGTGGCCCTGTGATGCAGGCAGCCAGGGAGAGGTGTGGGTCGAACCAGGCAGCAGCCAGACCAAGGGCTGCCCAGCTCGCCTCCAACCCCAGCCCCTCAGTGCATCGAGCCCCATCTGTCTCAGCCCCAGAACTAGGACCAGACCCAAAGCCGCACAGGATGGTGAGGGAAGAAGGAGAGGGCTCAGAGTCATCTCATAGGAACGATGGAAAGGAGACAGCACGTCCAGAGGGTCAGAGAGGCGGAGAGGGACAGAGAGGAAGCTGCGAGTCTCCCCAGTTCCCTGCCCCAGTACCTCTTCCTCTGAGGCCATCAGGGATTTGAGGGTTTGGTCCATGGTGCGCAGCTCCTCTTCCAGCTGTCTCACTCGGCTGGGGGGGTGAGAGGGGGCATCCCAGGGGGAGTGTTCAGCCATGGGAAACCGAGCAGAGAACAAGATCAACCATTCCCATTCCTTGCACCCCCACCCACCTGGCTGGGCCCGGTAGGGACAGGGGACAGTGACTGGGCAGGAGCCGGCTGCCATTCAGCCTGATCAGAGACAGAGAGCCAGGGGCCCCCCTAGGATTGGACCACCTGCTCCGTCAGCCCCATAGAAACCTCACCGCGCTGCACCTGAATTCTGTGCCTCTAATGGGGTCAGTGTTGCCCCCTGCTGGAGAACCAAGGGAAGGGACTCACCCCAGCCATGGGCTCTGGCTGCCCGCTGAGTGCCCTACGTGGCTTAGCTCCCCGAGGGCTGCATCCCAGGTCAGCCTCATCTGGGGGTGGGGGTAGAAGCAGAAAGTAGGGGCCCAAGAAACCCCATCCCCATGCCCTCCCCCAGTTGCCCGGAGGGTAGAGACAGTACTCACCTTTCTGCAACCTCCGCCCTTTCCTCCGAGCGCTCCAGCTCCCCCTCAATGATCACCAGCTTACGGGCAACCTGGCAGGCCCGGCAGAGGAGAGACTGTCAGCCTGGTGCAGGCCCCGCAGGGTGGCAGCTGCGGGAACACAGCTCGGCAGCAGCCCCCTGCACTGCGGTGGTGGCTGCAGAGAGGCGCCTCGGGGTGGGGGGGCGGGTAGCCGGCAGAGGGACCAGCTGGGAGGTGGATGGTGGCCCCTGCATGTAGTGGTGCTGGGAGGCAGAGGACATGGCACGTGGGGTGCTGCCCAGTGTGGCATCAGGCAGGGGGTGGGGTGCTCCCCAGAGCCAAGTGGCAGCAGGGAAAGAGCCTGGTGGGGGGGCACCCCCCCAGGGTGGCAGTGGCAGCTGGCAGAGGAGATGCCCCCCAGAGACAATGGGAGCAGGCAGAGAGCAGAGGGTGGGCAGGGGCCGCAGCAGCAGGACCCACTTGCTCATGCTCCATTCTCCTGGGACCTCTCCTACGAACGGGGGTGTTGCCAGGAGCTGCCAGCCCCCAGAGGCATGCACCCCTCCCCCATGGCAGTGCTCCAACGCACTAGGCCATCCTCGGTGTGAGCCAGCCAGAGCGTTGGGTGCTCCTGGGGGTGTCAGCAGGAGCCCCAGGAACGATGGTCATTGGGAAGGGCTGGTTCTCACCTCCTCGTATTTGCGGTCGGCCTCCTCAGCTATGTGCTTGGCCTCTTTCAGCTGCATCTCCTGGAGCTCCATTTTCTCCTCATCCTTCATGGCCCGGTTCTCGATGACTTTCATGCCTCTGAAGAAAATCCAAACCACAGTGTTACGGCTGAGATCTAGACTGCCCCGAAATTCAGGTATGATCTAGAGCACCCAACTTGCGTCACAGCAAGCTAGAGCACCCCAGCTCTGCCCCACGCCAGAGCGTCCCAGCTCTGCCCCACGCCGGAGTGCCCCACACCTGCTGCAATCTGGCACATGCGCCCTCTCTTTTTGCAGCCCTGCGCACCCCACCCCTCCCAGTGAATTAAATCATTCCCATGTTCCAGATCATCTTCCGGTCTTGGGAATTAGCCTCACACTTATCCCAGTGCCCATCCTGCCACATCCCTCACCCCTCTCAGATCATTGCCACATGGAGTCATATACTCCTAGCATTGAGCTAGCAGCCCCCTTCAGCCCCATCCTAGCTCACACTCAGCGCTAGTTCTGCACCCTCTGTGTTAGGTATCTGTCCTGCCACCCATCACCACAGCATCTGAGTGCCTCCTTCAGAGTCAGTAGTAAGAGCGAAACCACTAGTGGACATGGGCCCCTCTGGGACAGTGCAGATGACAAAGCCCAGCCCAAAGCTTGGGAGAGCTGGGAACACAGCATTCTCCATCAAGGGAAGCCAGCTGCAGAAAAACCTCCCAGTGGAGATCAGGCAAATTCAGTCTGACCATCTTCAGGACACCCTTACACCCTCCTCTCCCCCACTAGTGATACTCACCGCCCTGACACCCCATCTGCCCAAATAGCGCCCACATAGTACACAAAAGCTTACAGCAAAGGATCAAATCATCCAAACGGGCTGGGAGCCCATGGAGGGACAGGAGCAGGGGCCCCCTGTGCAGACAGCCAGCAGTAGCCCTCAGCTGTGAGCCTCTGAGCCAGGTTGACAAGCTCGGGCTCCTGGGGCCCCTGATACACTCTCAAGTTGCAGCTCGGGCTCTAGTACGGGCTCAAAGCCCAGCCCCACCCTAGGTTTCAGAGCCCGAGCTCCAGCCGAGCCACGTCGACCGGCTAGTGTTAGCAGGTAGCGCAGGCCCTGCCAGCTCAGTCTGTCGACTCGGATCAGCAGCTCACTGGTGTGGGCAATGCAGACCAGTGCCTGGACCATGGAGAAGGCAGGCAGCCAAGGGAGCTACAGTGACCCAGCCTTGAGTGATGGACACAAGGGTCATCGGGCCCAGGCCCTCGGCCAGGGGGAAGGGACAGAGATTCCTAGTGAACTGGAGGTGAAATAAGGCATTTTTAGACAGCTACTCCCTGGTTCCCCAAAACTTAACAAGGAGTCAAACAGGACCCCAAGGCTTTGCACAACTCTGGTGAATGGAAGGTGGGGACAAAATCTTTCCAACAGCATCACTTTGGTCTTGTCTGGGGTCTCCAGCTGCAAGCCAACTGCCCTCCATCCAAGAACCGATCTCTGGGACGTACTGTGAGTGACATCTTAGTCGTGGTGGTGGCTGCATCGGTGGTGAACTAGTAGATAGTTGAGTGTCGTTAGCAACTGAACCCTGGTGTCTTCCTCTGTCTCCCAGTGGAGTCACGTAGACATTGAGGAGAGGCCTCATGGAGCAGGTCCTCAAGGAATCAATTCTGACGCACTTAGAGGAAAGTGATCAGGAACAGTCAGCATGGATTCACCAAGAGCAAGTCATGCCTGACTAATCTAATTGCCTTCTATGACGAGATAACTGGCTCTGTGGATGAGGGAAAAGCAGTGGAAGTGTTGTTCCTTGACTTTAGCAAAGCTTTTGACACAGTCTCCCACAGTATTCTTGCCAGCAAGTTAAAGAAGCATGGGCTGGATGAATGGACTGGAAGGTGGATAGAAAGTTGGCTAGATTGTCGGGCTCAACGGGTAGTGATCAATGGCTCCATGTCTAGTTGGCAGCCGGTATCAAGTGGAGTGCCCCAAGGGTCGGTCCTGGGGCCGGTTTTGTTCAATATCTTCATAAATGATCTGGAGGATGGTGTGGATTGCACCCTCAGCAAGTTTGCAGATGACACTAAACTGGGAGGAGAGGTAGATACGCTGGAGGGTAGGGATAGGATACAAAGGGCCCTAGATAAATTAGAGGACTGTGCCAAAAGAAATCTGATGAGGTTCAACAAGGACAAGTGCAGAGTCCTGCACTTAGGATGGAAGAATCCCATGCACCGCTACAAACTAGGGACCGAATGGCTAGGCAGCAGTTCTGCGGAAAAGGACCCTAGGGGTGACAGTGGACGAGAAGCTGGATAGGAGTCAACAGTGTGCCCTTGTTGCCAAGAAGGCCAATGGCATTTTGGGATGTATAAGTGTAGGGTCATTGCCAGCAGATCGAAGGACGTGATCGTTCCCCTCTATTCGACATTGGTGAGGCCTCATCTGGAGTACTGTGTCCAGTTTTGGGCCCCACACTACAAGAAGGATGTGGAAAAACTGGAAAACATCCAGTGGAGGGCAACAAAAATTATTAGGGGACTGAAACACATGACTTATGAGGAGAGACTGAGGGAAATAGGATTGTTTAGTCTGCGGAAGAGAAGAATGAGGGTGGATTTGATAGCTGCTTTCAACTACCTGAAAGGGGGTTCCAAAGAGGATGGATCTAGACTGTTCTCAGTGGTAGCAGATGACAGAACAAGGAGCAATGGTCTCAAGTTGCAGTGGGGGAGGTTTAGGTTGGATATTAGGAAAAACTTTTTCACTAGGAGGGTGGTGAAACACTGGAATGCGTTACCTAGGGAGGTGGTGGAATTTCCTTCCTTAGAAGTTTTTAAGGTCAGGCTTGACAAAGCCCTGGCTGAGATGATTTAGTCGGGGATTGGTCCTGCTTTGAGCAGGGGGTTGGACTAGATGACCTCCTGAGGTCACTTCCAACCCTGATATTCTATGATTCTATTATTCTAAGCCTTCGGAGCTACCCATCACCACTCCCCAAGTCCTGCTGGAGAGGAATGATCGCTCACTGGAGTGCTGGGCCATCGGCTCCTCTGTCACGTAGGTGAGTTAGTACCTGTGGTCCACTGCAGTGCGGCAGCATGAGCATGGTGACCTTACCTGCATCCATGGCCCAAGGCAATCTCTCAGCGCCACTAGAGCAGTCTCTGTGTTGTGCACTAGTCTGAACCCAGAATCCCGTGCATCCACAATCACGGTGCATGTTGGAGCCTTGATTATTTTACCATGGAACAGGAGGCTGGAGAGGTCTTCAGGGTTCACTGGTGGCTTCTAGAGGACAGGGCAGACTACTGGGCTTTCCAGGAGACTACCCTGCGCTACACTAGTGCTGAATTTGCATATCTGACCAGTTCCCTGCTCTCCACGCTGGTTTCCCATAGGAGAGAGAGTCCGGCTTTGGTCCTTATTTCCAAGATGCTCAATGGCCTGGGTCCAGCATATCTAAAAGGACCTAAAGCTCCAGGATGAAGCCCTGATCACCAATTCTGCTCCTTGGCACAATGGGACTCTCCCCCTGGAGGCTACAGTGCATCTGGGTGCGAGACAGAGCTTTCTGGGACCAGCTGAGACTGTGAAAAGAACTCCCTCAGGAGCCTAGTACCATCACAAACTCCCCACCTTCCAGTCCCAGGGCCAGTGTGCTTCTCCAGCTCTCCTTTGCTGACACAGACACTGGGCAGCATGGACGTGTTCAAAAAACCTAATAGCCCTACCAAAATCAAGCCCTGCACTGCACAACTGGGTCCTCACCTGGGGAGAGGACAGGCACGCGTGACAGATGTTAGCCACAGGGCTTAACGCGCAGCTGGAAGGTGCCAGAGACCTCAGCAATCAGCGTGGGGAAAGAAAGAGTTTCAGGACTGATGAGCCCTGCCTGAGACAACAAGTATCACCTAGAGCAGGACTGTCACTTGCCCCCTGGGGAAGGCCTAAGTCCCCTTTTAATTATGGCCCGCAGGCTGGGTATATATTCTGAACTCTAGACACTCAGCCATGAATGGCGGAGCCCACTCAGGGGTCACTAAGAATTTGCATAGAGCATGGGGGAAACTCTATTTGTTATCTGCTCAGCACCTTACAGCCACACCCAGCATCACCCAGCGGGAACACGCTCCCCTTCAGGACCATTTCTGGGAGCTGTTTCTGTCCTCTGCGTCTCCCTTCCCCAGCCACGTTTGCCATCCGCTCCCTTTCACTACCTTTGTGTGTGTGTCTCCGCATTACCTCCCTTCTGCCCCCTCCTGAAGGCCAAACGATTAGCAACTGACTAATTAATTAGGACATTGCAAAAGTGTTATCATTAGGCTTTAGAGTCAACACCTTGGTGAGGTCCCCAGCATGTGGGGCAGTTCACACCTCCCAGAGCTCCTGTCCCAGTCGCTGTGATACTTGAAGTCTAGAGAGCTAGACCCTAGCTTTTGAAAAGCCCCATGAAATCTTAGTGCTGGCACAAGCTGAGCCTGCTCCAGGGGCCACGTGACCCTGCCGAGCAAGAGAGAAGAGGCCGGAGGTGCCCCTGTTTGAGAGCAGTAACTGGCACTTTCAACTGTCCAACATACCGCTCATGGCAACCGAGAGCACAGCCGGCCTCGGGCAGGCTGCTGTCGTGCTGCAATCTTATCTGCAGCCTGATCTCCTGCCCCAAACTGCCCCCGTCCAGGGATGCCAAAAGGGGCAGCTAGGGGGCCATGGCCCCTGCACTTTTAAAAGTGGGAGGGCTAAACACTTCCCCTAAGAGCGAGAGACGGGGGAGGAGGCCAAAAGGAGTGGAGAAGAGCAAGCGGGGTGTTGGGGGCAAGAGGCAGCATGGGAGCGGGGCCTTGTGGGAAGGGGCGGGGCCTTGTGGGAAGAGTGCCTGTGGGCCCTCCACCTTCAGGGCGCTTCCACCGCTCCTGCCCCCATCTCGCCCTGACATGGAGCTTAGCATGGGGCCCAGCTGCCCGTTGCTGTCTGTGACACCAGCAGGACCCCACTTCCATGGGACGGGGGCTTGGAGCAATCCCGGAGCAATCCCATGGGGGCAAGCGGCCACATCCAGGCCAACCCGCGCCCTCCCCCCGCAGCTGCCAAGCCCCATCCCCCTCCATACTCCTCCCTTCCCACCAACCACACACCTCTCGCTCTCATCAGCTGCTTTCTCAGCCTCCTCCAGCTTCTGCAGCGCAGTGGCCAGGCGCTCCTGGGCTCGGTCCAGCTCCTCTTCCACCAGCTGGATACGGCGGTTCAGGGAGGCCACATCAGACTCAGCCTGAGGGAGAAGCAGCACCAGAGTCAGTCCCACCCCAGAGCTGGAAAAGGGCCGAGAGCCACTGAAAGTGCGTGAGCCCTTCAGCACTGGGACCCTGCGCAGAGGCCACAGGAATCACTGCCTGGATCAGCCAGGGGTCCATCCTGCACAACCGCCGGCCTCTGAGAGGGGCCAGCATCAGATGCTTCAAATGTTCGTGCAAGATGCCCACAGTAGGGAGAGGTGGAGTAATCTGCCCCCACACCAAATCTTGTCCTGGTCTCGAATTCTTTGAGATTGGCTCAAGCCCCTGAAGCACGAGGTTGAGTATACTTGCCAGAATTTATGGTAGCAGTAACTAGGATAGCCCTGGATATTCTTATCTATATAAGGATCCAATCCTTCTTTGAATTGGGCTAAATTTTGGCCTGAATGTCTTGTGGCAGTGAGTTCCACAGGATAATTATGAATTGTGTGACAAATCATTTCCTTCTGTTACTTTTTAATTTGCCACCTTTAAATTTCTTTCACTGACCCTGGGTTCAGGGACAGCAGAAGTTCCCAATCTACATTCTCTAGATCAGCAGTTCTCATATTTTTGTATTGGTGACTCCTTTCACACAGCAAGCCTCTGAGTCCGACCCCCCTTATAAATATTTAAAAAGTGTTTTTAATTTAACACTATTATAAATGCTGGAGGCAAAGCGGGGTTTGGGGTGGATGCTGACAGCTCGTGACCCCCACATAATAACCTCGCGAGCCTCTGAGAGGTTACACCCCCCAGTTTGAGAACCCCTGCTCTAGACCATTGATTGTTTTAGATGCTTTTGTCATGTCCCCCTCTTATTTGTCTCTCTAAGGTAACAATCTTGATCAGTGCACTCTCCCCTCACAGGAGTTTTTCCAGGCCCCTGATCATTCTCATCGCCCTTCTCTGAACCCCTCTAATTCTGCAATATCCTTTCTGAGACAGGGTGCCCAAGGGAGGCCAAACCATTGATTTACATAAAGCCATTCAAAATTCTCCATCTTACTCTCCATCCTATTCTGTATTCCTGACATCTCATCTGGGTTTTGGACCACACAATCTAGCCAGCGCTTGAGTCCAGTGAATCCTGCACCTCTCCCCAGAGTCCAGCTCAGCCCCAAGGAACCGCCCCCAGTGGACCCTGCACCGTCCTCCCAGACATAGGCGCTGACTTCTAGTTTTCCCGGGTGTGTGTGGGGGGGGCACTCTCCATCCTTGCTCCGCCCCAAGGCCCCGTCCTCACTTCGCCTCTTCCTGCCCCTGCTCCACCCCGAGGCCCCACCCACCTGCTGCTCACTGCTCTCGGCCCTCCCCCAAGCCTCTCCCCCAGCCATCAAACAGCTGTTTGGCAGTGCTCCTGATTAGCTCATCAGAGGCACTGCCAAACCACTGATTGGCGCTGGCGGCACTGAACAGCGGGGGCTGGCGGGTGCTGAGCACCCTCTATTTTTTTTCCCGTGGGTGCTCCAGCCCCAAAGCACCCCCGGAGTCGGTGCCAGTGCTCCCAGAGTCCAGCCCCGTCCTAAGAACGGATAGACAGACGGATGGATGGACAGATAGACACACACCCCCACCCCAAGCCAAAGCCCAGTCCGGTCAGCATGCCAGCCTGGGCAGATAGACTTGTGCGAGCAGGGCCTTCACACCCGGCCGATGTTGGCTCTGAGCTCAGGGGGCCGCAGTCTCCACACTGCTCGTTTAGTGCCCAACCTCGGGCCCCACCAGCGCACGACTGTCCCGGGCTCGGAGGCTGGCTCCCCGCTGCAGGGCAGACACAGCCCAGGAGCCCCCCCACATGCCCCTGTGAGCCAGAGCCCAGCCCGGTCAGTCCTGGCTGGCCCCCACCGGCCCGCTGAGCCCGGCGAGGGAGGTGGCAGTCTTCCCCGGCAGGGTGGTGCGGGGCAGCGTTTGGGTTTGCAGAGCGGTGAGTAAAGGAGCAGGAATGCCCGGCACAGATTCGCTCCCAAAAAGGAGATTGGAACAACTTGTGGGTTTCCTGTTTACTGAAGCCAGCAAGGCTGCCCGTGCGGGGTCCCCTCCCCCACCCCGGCTGCCGGAGGCAGCACTGGCTAGGCTGGGGAGGGGACCTCGAGGCTGGGGGGCCTGCGGATGCCCTCGGGGCCCCGGTCACTCTCTGCCACCTCTGGCCGGAGATTGGCTGGGCTCCTCAGCCAGGGGGGGCAGAACTGGGCCAGGCCTGAGCCCTCCCTGATTTACAGTCCCCAGGGACGGAATCCGGCAAAGCGCCTCCATGGGGCTGGCCCACAGCCAAGGCCAGGCTGCAAGGAGCCCCAAAGGCCAGAAACCAGCATATTCCCAGGCTCCAAGCACCACCCCTTCCCCACAGGCTGGGTTCCCTGGGGTGAAGGGAAGGGGGTAGGCGAGCCAAGGCAGAGGAGACTGGGGTGGGGCGGGGCGGGGCGGGGAGTGGGATGAGAGCATGGGCAGTGGGGGGCGGGGGGAAGAGAGGCCAGAGAGAGCTCTTGGCAGGGGGTGTGGGGAGTACAGGCACACTCCTGCAGCGGGAGCCAGAGCGTGGACTGGGAGACAGACCCCTGCCGGCCCCATGGACAGACCCCCCCCCCCAGCCCCGCACCAGCCTCCCATGCCATATGCCAGCTCCCCAGCCCCACGCTAGCTCCCCCAGCTCCATACCACTCCCCCCTCCCCTCCCTCCCTCCAGCATCTGACCAGCTTTTCTTTCCATTTGGTAACTCTCGCCTTGCTCCTACTCTCGGAGGCCTGAGCTCTGCCCCGGAAATGCCTCCAGCGGGTGCAACAGCCCCCAAGCGCTGAACTCTGCGGGGAGAGGAGAGCGTGGCTCAGTGCTACTCAGCACCCCCCAGGGCACAGGCCACCAGGCACCGTCACCCCAGCACTGGCTACTGAGTGCCCTGCCCAGGAGGCTGGGATCTGCGCACCAGGACCCAGAAAGCAGAGCACACAGAACAGGGGTGAGCCTGCAGAGTTAGGGACACCCCCTCATGCCATCATGACCCTGCCCTATGTCCCCTTCCCTGGCCTCCCATGTCCGCAGGAACACCCCCACCACCAGGCAGGGGTGCTGGAACTAGGGGTGCTGGGGGGGCACACCCCCAGCTTGAAGTGGTTTCCATCCGTACAGGATTACAGATTGGTCCAATGGCTCTCAGCACCCACACTATGCAAAGTGTTCCAGCAGCTCTGCCCTCAGGGACAGACAAACCCTCCAGAGACCTTGCCCCCTCCCCAGTTACAGGCAGACCCAGACCTGCCCTTCGCTGGCTGTAACTCCACAATGCCACCTCCTCCCCGGCCAGACACCAAGGCAGCAGGGAAAGGGGGTGGGCTTGGCTTTAGAAGGGGCTTTGGGCAGAAGGCCCCAGGGAGCCCACAGTGGGCTGCTCTCCTACCCCAACCCTCTCCCCCTGGAGCACTGTGCTGCCATGCTGGGGTCCGGGCTGGGTTCGCTGGCTCCACATCATGCCACAAGGGCTGGGAAGGCTCCCAAAGAATAGTCCCTGCCTGGCACAAGGCACAGCAGTGATGGGACTCCAGTGGGGCCCCCCCAGCACCAGCAGGTGTTAGCCAGGCCACAGAAAGCTACCTGACCCCACAGGGCCTGCAATAATGTACTTGGCCTATGTTGGTTACAGGGACTCAGGGGGTGGGCAGAGCCCCCTTCTCCCGACTGGGGCCCCCTTCCCCTCCAGCCATGCTCACTCCCCGGCATGCCAGGGTTTCCCTGCAGCATGGTCATAGAACAGAGGAAGCCAGGAACAGGGCAGGACTTAGCACACACTAGTAGGGAGATCAGAGGAGACAACCTCCCCACCCCCACCCCCCACCTCCACCTGGCCAGGTTCAGCCCTTGGGACGCGCAAGCCAGGACCGGGCCCTTCCAAACCGAGGTCCCAGGTCCCTTCCCTCCTGGAGTCAGGGCAGGAAGCCACGCAGCGCAACTGCTCTATTGAGAGTTTCCGGTGGCTCCTGGCCCTCAGCCAGGCCCAGCGCTGGAATGACCTGCCAGGCTCTCTCCTAGAGATCATGTTACTGGGCAGGGCGGCCCGGCTTCCCCTGCAGCCAATGAGCACCACAGCGTGAGCAGACTGGGGCTGCGGGAACAATAGGAAAGCTCCCTGCAGGGCACCCTGCCCAGGAAGCTCCTGGCAGAGTCTGCTCCACCCAGCCTCAGGTACACGATCCCAACAACACAGCCAGGAACAGGAGCACTTGGGCCTGCTAGTGCTGCCCCAGGAAAGCAGCCTCTAGCCCAGCCGCACCCAGCCAGGGAATGCCCTCCTCTGCCCAGCTGAACTCCTCCCAGAGTCAGATCAGATCAGCAAGGCCCAGTCCTGCATGTGAAGTTCCCTGCTGGGACCCCCTCCCAGGGGACTCTGCCCAAGACACCCGTAACCCGCCTATAGGGCTCTCTCTCTAACCCACCGATAGGGCTTTCTCCTCTCCTCTCCTCCTCATGCTACTTATGGCAGGAGCAGCTTCCCTGAAGAAGGCCTCTCTGCTATGGCCTGAAGCAGGCCAGACTCCTGATTATCCAGACTTCCTCTGGGAACATGAGCTCCCCATGTGATGCTGTGGCGAAAAAGGCTATGGCAATCCCTGGATGTATAAACAAGGGCTAGCAAAGGGAGTAGGGAGGTGGCATTAGCGAGACCATTCCTGGATCCCATGGCCAGTTTCGGGGGCCACACTTTGCTGACAAACTGGAAGGGTTCAGAAGAAAGTTACAAGGATGATGCGAGGTCAGGCAAGCTAGCCCGACAGCGAGAGACTGAAGAAGCTCAATCTAAGAGAAGTCAAGAGGTGACTTGACGATGTTCTACAGCTACCTACACGGGGAAGGGCTGCCTGGTAGCACAGGGCTCCTGCCCCTGACACACAAAGGCAGAGGGAGAGCCAGCGGCTGGCAGCTGAAACGAGACACATTCAGACTAGAACTAAGCTGCAGTTTTTAACAGTAAGGGCTCGGTGGGTTCTGGATTCTCTCTCCCAGACCCACCCCACTGGAACGGATGGGCTGGAGGTGGCAATCGCTGGGTGACATTCTCTGGCCTGTGCTCATAATGGCCTCTTTGGGTCCCCACATCTCTGAGTGTCTGAGTCTAACCCCTCTCCTGGCAGGCAGCCCTGCACTCCCCAGCAGTGGGGATACCATGGAAAGTATTTGAGGCACCTGTCGCTCTGGCATCCGGGAGCGCATTACAAATGGAGTGCCTTTTCCGCACCCCCCCCGCCCCCCCGGCACTCAGCTACTGCCCTTACAGGGCAGGGCTAGGGAGAGCGCTTGCAGCCAGCGGAGGCCTGGACACCTGCGTCTCACTGCTCTGGAAGTGGCCAGGCTTGGCCACACACATATTTCCATTGGTGAGAATCCCAGAGGCAAGGACGCCACCCCGAGAATGGTTGACACCCCTCCTGCAAGTCCCTGCAAGAGAGGGGGCCTCTGAGATCACTGGGGCCTAGGCCAGCTAGTGCTTTTGGATCCTTGGGGGTCTTTCTGAGCAGAACCAGTCCCAAGCTACCCCTTCCCCCATGGCTCGTCCCTACAGCTGAGTGCAGCACCGAGGGGGCGGTGGAGGCGAAGGCTGCTGGGAGAACCAGCAGTGTCAGCAAGGGCGGCCGATCTGTCCCTTGCTGTGAAACGACAGAGCTGGCCACCAAGCCTACCGCCGTTCCCAGGGACGAGGCCTAACTGATCTGGGTCGAGCACAGAGCCCTGGATGGGATCATGTGCTGCTGGAGCTGGTCCACTCCCACCCGACTCAGGGCCGGGTCAGGCAGTTACACCAGCGTTCGAGGATGGCTTCCCAGGCCAGATCCAGCCCGACAGGCTTTCAGAGCTGCCTGCCCCTTGCCCCCCTTAGGCGGCCCAGCACTGCCCACTGCCTGTCCCCAGCCCCACAGGGCAATGAGCCAGCTCCCAGGGCCTCTCGAATCCCTGCTCAAGTAACTGGCTGTGACTCCACCGGGGAGCACAGTGGGACTGTCCCTTGGGCTGCCCTGAACCCTGGGAGCCAGTTGACACCGAGAGCCGGTCGGGTCAGCTTGGGTTAATCGGGGCCGCACAGATGCGGCGCAGCAAGGGAGAAGGCAGCCCCTTCAGCTGTACCACTGCTCCTGCACCCGCCCCACGTCATTGCCAATCATCCAGCCCCCACTCCCACCAGCAATGCCTCCGGCTCTTCCCCTCACCTCCTCTGCCCCAAGGCAAGGGGAAGCCACAGTGAGCCCGGAGGGAGGGAGGGGTAGATGGGGACACAGCTCTGCATCCTGTGTACCATCCCGGCGGGGCCAGGACAGCAGAGGCTGCAGCCTCAGCTTGGAGCAGATGTTCCCTCCCCGACAGAGAGCCCGCTGTACCTCCAGCCAGACCCAGAGCACGGCCAGTTCTGGACTCGGGGCTCAGCAACTGACTGAGGTGAGCGCGTGGTGCAAGGCCTAGGCAGTGAGTCAAAGCTGCCGGAATGGGCACCCAGTCCACCAGGATGGTCAGTTGGGGCAGCCAGCGGTAGGCCTGAAACTGACGCCACAGTGATGGGGACCCCAGAAGCACCCAGGGTGCAAGAAGGGCTTCATCCCTACTGGGGGGCACTTTCCCAGCTGGGTCTGGCCACTGTCCGAGATGCAGGCGCAGCCCGTAGCTGGACAGAGAAACTGAGCCACACAGGGCCTGCTAAACCCACAGCCAGGTCAGGGGGCACATGGATGGGGATGGGCTTTCCTGGCAGCCAACTGCATCCAGAGTGCCATGAGTCTGGCACTTGGGTCATTCTTGGCTGTTGCCCTGCCCTGGCATCACCACAGGGACAGGCACCGGATACCCACCTACTAGACCACACACCTGGGACCAGCCCATGGGGAAAATCCCCCCACACCCAACTCTATGTAACCCCCAGGCCTGAATTACAGCACCAGGCCCCATCTCCCAGCTACTTCCCAGACCCCTCCCCCCGAGTCCTAACCTTTCCCTGGCTGCATCCTTGACCCAGTCTGCTCCCCGCCTTCCCCAGCTAAACCCCAACAGTGTACACCCCGGCCCCTCACTGGGTGCATCCCAGACCCCCATCCCAGCTCTCCCTGCTGCAGCTCAGGCCCTACAGCCTGCTGCCCCGGCGGCTGGTTCGTTCTGCCTGGAGCAGGTGAGGAAAGCCCTGGCTGAAGAAGTTGGGAGTAAGTGGATCTGAGCGCCTGGCCGCCCTTTTCTTTTCCTCTTGGTCTGCCCCACCCTCCCGTGAGGGATGAACGGAGAAACCTCCAGTGCTGCCTCAGACTCTGGCTGGCTCTGAAACCCTTCAGCCCCCACCCCGGAGCCCTGAGGCAGGTGTGATCCCTGCTGGGGGGCCCTGTTTGCATCGGTACCCGGAGAATTGAATCCACGCATGCTGGGGGCTCCTGGGCCCACTGCACAGCCAGGGTAACCCTTGGCAGCCTGGGTCTGATCACCACAGACACTGCAGTGCCCAGGGCTGGGGTCACCACACAGAGCCAGCGGGGGGGGGGGGGGGGCGGTATTACTTGCGGGAGACAAGGAGAGCAGGGGGACAGGCGGGTGGTGGGAGGCTGGGATTGGGCCAGATGGGGTGTGAGTGCAAGGAGAAGCTCCCTGGATGGGGAGTCCAGCATCAGGCAAGAAGGGTGCCCGGTGAGCCCAGCAGGGCTTGGGGTGGGGCTGACTGGGCCTGCCAGGCCCTGACACCACAGGGAGTGGAGGGGACGTCAAACCCAGACTGGCACCCAGGCCTCTGGGGGAGCGGGGCAGGAAGGGCATTGGGAGGAGCTGGCTGGGACCTTCAAGCCCTGGACCGCCTTACCCGCTCCCTGGCCTGTCTCTCAGCATCCACCTCCCTCTGCAGATGCTCCGCACGCTCCTCTGCCTCATCCGCCACCTGCTGCAGGCTCTGGATCTTCTTCTTCACCGCATCAATGGAGGTGCTCCCGGCCATCGTCCACCCCGGGGCCACGCCCAAGGAATGAGGCCTGAGGGTGCTGCTTGGGGACCTGAGCAGGACAGAGGCGTCCCCGGCTTGCCTGGGGCAGGGTCTGTGGCCTGGGGCGCAGTCTGAGCTCCAATGCAGCCTGGTTCCAACCCACTGGGTCCTGCTGGCTGTCCCTAGCCAGCTGCGTGCTCCTGCCTGAGCTCGCTGGGTCACTGACTCTGCCGGTGACAGCTCCGCGGCAGCCTCCCCAGCGCACTGTGCTTCAGCCCTTTGTGGGACTACCACTCCCGCTCCAGCAGGAAGAGCTCAGGATGCGAACTCTCCCCTCCCTGCCTTCATCCCCTTTCCTGCTCCTCCTCCCCCTCTCCTGCATCTCCTCCTCAGGAAACCCAGTGTCAGAGCTTGCACACTTCCCTCCTCTTAAAGAGGCAGCACCAGGCATCCAAGCTGCTTTTCCCACTGCAGCTGCGGGGCTCCCCTCCCTCCCCCAGGGAACCAGCCCTCACCCTCCCCACGCCCAGAGAGCGTTGCAGCGGGGTGGGCCCACAAGCGCCTGCTCTGCGTGCCTGTGTGTCCCAGGGAGCAGCTTGGCCTGCAGAGCCCAGAGAGGAGTGCCCAAGCAGGGGCTCTGCTGTAGGGGTTTGCTCTGTCTCTTTCAGGTGGGGCTGAGCAGAGAGGCCCCTTTTTGCATTTGCCACTGCTGTAGCCATGGGCATGGTTTCTGGACCCTACTTCTGCTCTCCATGGAGTCAGGGGGCTGGGAAATTGGGAGGGCTCCTTCCTGCCCCCTGGTGGGTCCTGCGCACAGCACTGAGGCCCTGGGGGGTGCAGGAAGGGGGAGCCGGGAAGTGGCGAGAACAAAGTTTCCCATAAACATATGTCCGTGAGTCAGGGTTTGTGATGTGTAAGAGAGGAGCAAAGCCCGAGCAGGGGGGACTGGAATGAAGGCCCAGGCGCAGAAGAAGGGAGACACATCAAGGGAGCTCCTGGAAGAAGCAGCACCTCCTTCCCCTCATCCAGGCTGCTATCGCTAGTATCTTTCTGAAAGGTCTCTAGCTTGCCCAAAAGTGAGGGGCTGAATGCAGGAGTCACCGGGTCAGATCTCTGGCCTGGAGGGTCCTCCTGGGCCCTATGAAATCATTGCAGGGCCTCCCCATCCGACCAGGGGCTCTGACCTTAGCCATTAGAGGGGCTGCTGAGACTGCAGCCCCATGGGGGTTCTCAGACACTTCGCATTCATTTCTCGCTGGGAGCTGTGCACCCTTGGATGATCCTGGCCGGCTGCAATGCATCAAGTCCAAGAGCCAGAGCCAAGGTGCGTGGCTGCTCCAAATGCCAATGGAAGGGAAGGGTGTCTGGGAGGTTTAAGCCCCATTTGCCCCAGGTTCCAGCACTATTTCAGCATCCCTGCACTGTGGAACAACTGGAGTAGAACCCCGCGACAGGCAGGAACCACGGGGCCTGCGGACGTGAACCGCACGACAGCCTGCTGCATGCAGTGACTCCTAGAGCACAGCTGGGCCTTTAGGGTCAGCAGCCAGATATGAACGACTTGAGCTTCTGCCTGTGCTTGGACCACATCTCCATGGGAAAGGGTCTCCAAGCCCCACGGTCCTGATACCATCCACCCCCTTGCCTGGGATCTGCAAGCCCCTTGGACAGACCTGTGGATTTCATGTCTGCAGCACCGGTCTCTACTCTGCACAGGATATAAGAAATCGCACACACAGCTCCCCAGTGCTCAGACACATTTGCTATCTTCATCCCTGCTTGTCTTGGAGTGCATCACTGATGCTATCTGGTGTCAGGGGATATGCCCTGGTGTCCCATGCTCTGGGACATGGTCTGATCCGTTACAAGGAGAGCCCTCCTGGAATTACACTCAATCCCTCCTTAATGAACAGCGACAGACAGCAGGCAGCTCAGCTGCACTTCACGCCTGCATTTAAAGAGCTCTGCCAGCACAAGGATTCCTGGGCTCCATATGCAACAGCTGAGCCCAGCCGCTGACCCCAGCCAGCACTTGAGGGACCCCAGCAGGGCCTATGTCTTCACTGCTGAGAAGTCTGTTTTCCTTGCAGGCTAACAGGCAGGTGAGCTGTCCCGGCTGCACTGTACCCCTGCCTGGGGCTGAGCTCGGCTCATTTACCTCAGGGTACAACCCAGAGCCTTGGCTCCACTCGCTCACGCATTAGTCACCCCTGGTCCTCAGCCGTGCAGGCAAGGCCTATGCAGAGCCCGGCTGCAGGCATAGCACTTTCACACCAGCCGCAGGACAGGGCAGGGAGTCAGGGCCTGGCTGTCAGGAGTGGGGCAGGTTCAGGGGCCAGAGAGACAGTTCTTTGAGCAGCTGCTCTGCTAAGTGGCCTCTGCTCTAGCCACACCCTGGGACGCCAGCCAGCTCCCTCCCACTGGCTCAGGGAATCACCAAATAAGAGCAAAGTCTGCACTAGGAGGTGGGCTGGGGCGGATCCTGTCACAGCCTCACTGGGAACTTTCAGGATCACAGTCCTGGAATCCAGCAGCTTCTTTCTCGGCACTCTCGGCCCCAGAGACACACACCAGCTCTGCTACTGCAGCTCCTGGCACAGCCCGCTTATGGGCACCCAGACCAGCTCCTGCCCCAGGGACTCGGAAATGGGAGAGACTGGAGCAGCAGCTGGGTGCCTCCCACACAGCCAGTTCCACTGCAGGTTATTGGGCTCGCAGTGTTAATTACAGAGCAGGCAGGAATAATTCCCTCCACGGCCAGAGTCACTGGGTGAGGTTCCCTTGCCCATGCTATGCAGGAGGTCAGCCTACAAAAATCTATGAATCAGTGCTCCCGCCCTGCACCCACAGCGCCTCCTGCTGGGAGAGGCTGGCACTGGAGAAGCCAGGCACGGCCCCCCCAGTGGCCAGCACCCGTACACTGAGCTCTGACATGCCCCGCTCTTGGGATTGGAGAAGTCAGCCCCCCCCAGCCAGCACCCCTAAACCAAGCTCTGACGCGCCCCACCGTTGGGATTTCAAGGACCTGCGAATCCCTGAGCCTGCCACACTTGGATTTATGCTGGAAGCTGACACCCCTCAGCGGGGTGTGCAGGACGGGGCTCACATTAACACCCATTAGCACAGACCCAATTACATTAGCATGTCGCAACCCCATCTGCAAGCAAGCCGCACTCCCGTCTCCAGACAGGCTTGACAGCTCAGGCTGTGGGCCAGGGGCACGTTCCCATTGTCCCCAGACGAGCACTAGAGAGGGTTAGTTATTTTAATGTATTTGTCAATATTTCTACAGAAAGCAGCTGCCTCTCTGGCTATCGGGGCCCAGGGAGCTGGGAGCAGCCCTGTATGGGTCAGGCGCTCCTGTCTTGCCCTGTTAGACTCACAGGAACGGAGCATCTTTCCATCTCCGGAGGTGCAGGCTCCGCAGGCTCCAAGGGAGGAGCTGTTCCAGATTCTCAGCCTGGAGGTTTATTCTCCTCCTTTCCCAGGTGCCCTCCAGCTCCTGCTGCACCTGCCCCACCATCTCCTAGCACCATCCTGCCCTTGGATTCACTCGCTGGTGATTAGGCAATGAGAGATCCTGGAAATAAGCTCCAGCAGTTATGGAACAGAGTCCTCCCCTGGAATGGGGCTCCCCCAGAACAGAGCTCCCACAGAACAGAGCTCCTCAGGGGCTCCCAGAGAGAGATCCTGTTCAGACAGGCTTGGTCCCTGCACTTCATTGTCCAGGGTTCTGGTCAGTCCCGAGCAGTGGGGCTCCCAGCCCCTCGCTGGGACACAGGTCCCCAGCCAGCTTGGTCCATCTCTAGCACCCATCACCGCAGGGCCTCCACTCTTCAGCTCACTCCCGGCAAGTTTTCCCCAATATTTCTTTCTGTTTTTCCTTTTCTGAATGGGACCCCATTCCTCCTGGTCTCTCCCTCTGGTCCCTGAGCAATTCCCGTCCCTCCTGGAGGGTCACATCTCTCAGATATGTGGAGAGAGGTCGCAGGACTCCCCCTCGCCCCCGTTGTCAAACTAGGTAGGTTTGTCCAGCCCTCCTTGAGCCTTCCTGTTACTCTTCTCTGAGCACCCGCCAGTTTGCCAACACTAAGCACAATATTTCAGGGGTCGTCCCAAATCAGAGCCACATAACGAGGGACTCCCCCTCCCCCCAGCCGCGCGGAGCATGCACTGCACATCACGCTGCAAACTACACTGCGAACTCTGCATCCGCCCAGGCCTCTGACATCCCCTAGGGCCATCCCCTTTGCACTGCCACCCATCTGCAGCTCAGTTGGACTCCCAGCCATTTGCACTCCGCGCTAGTCCACACCACGGGGTAATCTACATGCAAATTTGCAAAACTTTAGTTAAAGCAGTGCTAACCCCTCGGTGGACACTTAGGCTGCATCTACACGGAAGACCCCCCAAAACCCTGCAGCGGGAAATTTCAGAGCCCTGGGCCACAGCCTCTGGCTCACGGGGCTCCTGCTACAGCTCGGCCCAGAGTTCGGGCTCTGAAACCCGGTGAGGGGGGTGGCGCTCAGAGCCCAGGCTCCAGCCTCAGGGGGAATGGCTACACGGCTATGTCTAGTGCCCTGCCTACAGGCTGAGTCTGTAGATCTGGGTTTGAGATGCGCTGTCGTGGGGCTTTATTTAGTGGAGACTTACTTTAAAAACTGCTCTTAATCTTCACCAGCCAAACTGAAACAAGCCTGTTTGGAACCAGAGTGTCTGTACACAGGTTTCTCCACTGGCTTAACTAAATCAGCATACAGACAAGCACCAGGCCCCAGGCAGACCCATGTTCCGGAGGCCCCTTCCCCCTTCTCCGCCAGAAGAACAACTGATTAATAGATTCCTAAAGTTTTAGGCCAGAAGGGTCCCCTGTGGTCACTTTGTCTGCCCCCTGTGGAACCCAGGCCAGAGAACTGCCCTGCATTAATTCCCATTTGAACTACAGCAGATAGACATCCCGTCTTGATTTAAAAACTGCCAGGAATGGAGAAGCTGCCCCGACCCTATGTTCCAGTGGTTAGCGACTGTCACTGTGAGCAATCTGCCCCTTAGTTCTAGTCTGAACCTGTCTAGTTTCAGCTTCCAGACTTTGGGTCGGGTTAGATCTTTGTCTGCTAGAGACGGACGAGCCCATTATCAAATATTCGTTACACACTGGGATCAGGTCACCCCATAACTTTCCCTTTAAGCCAAGCAGACGGCGCGCCTGAAATCAATGGCAAAACTCCCATGGACTTCAGTGGGCCCAGGATCTCATCCCAGGACCACCCCAGAACAGCTGCCTCAGATTAAAGGGAGGTAGAGGCCAAGAGGAGCTTCTCCTCGTCTCAAGTGCCTGGTTGCAGATTTCGCCCCCAGTTCTGCTGGGCTCTGATGCAGGGTTTGGCTCATGCTCCAAATGGAGCAGACCGTCCCAGAGCCAGAACAGCCAGAGAACAGGGAGGAGGTAACAGCCTCCTCCATGCCGCCTTTGTACCTGGAGCGCTCGCGGGGACCAGGGCCACTAGGCCACCACCCTGCAGCCCTCCTGGCGAACTAGCACCAGTGCCTTGCCTGTACGGACTCCGCCAGCTAGTGCTGGTTCGAGTGACAGGAGTAGGTGCAGGGCACTTGTGCGCTGGGACTGTAAGCTCTTTGAGGCAAGGTCCGTCTCCCTGCATGTTTATTCAGAGCCTCGCACAGTGGGGCCCTGATCCTGGACTATCAATATGTTTGTGGGATGGGAGAGTCCTTCTGCCTGAACTCAACCAGGGCTTTTTGCTGCTCCTGGGAGTGGGGGAGGGGACGTATCGCCCTCCCACAGCCTTGTCCTTCTCCGGACTCCCCTGTCCTTGGTGGCTGCCTCGGAGATTGGACACATCTCCCCCATTTAGCTCCACAGACCAGCTGGGATTGAATTTTTGCTCTTGATCCTAAAAAGCTTGGCCCTTCCCCCACTGGCTGTGCTCCAGATGGCTCCCTTCAGCTTCTCTTCCACTTGTCATGGGTGGTTTTCATCAAAGAAGGGCTGGCTATGAAAAGGAGGATTTATTTATAGGGTGTCAAATACCCTGGGTGGCACAGCGGGTCACTACACCCCATTCCACTCCCTGGAGCAGCCGGGGGCTGCACACAGCTGTTCCTCACTGTGCCCTGCCCCGACACAATGTCTTCCCCGAGGCAGGAGCTGCTGTCTCAGGAGAGAGAGAAAACCGCTCCAGGCCTGTCCTTCCGAGGGGCTGGGATGGAGCCCTCAGCCCCTGGTGCTCATGGAGGAAAAGG
This sequence comes from Natator depressus, assembly GCF_965152275.1. Classification (NCBI taxonomy): domain Eukaryota; kingdom Metazoa; phylum Chordata; order Testudines; family Cheloniidae; genus Natator; species Natator depressus. The sequence continues at coordinate 418,282 of NC_134238.1, forward strand.
ATTTCCCCAAGCCCAGCTACAACCTCCTTCCTTCCAGCCAGCCACTCTCCAGCCCCCCCTCGTCCCCCCCAGCCCTGGGTTTCTTTCAGACGCACAGACACGAGCGGTGTCTGATCCCTCCCCTTGGCTCCCGGCTCTCCTCAGCTTTCCCAGAACAGGCTAACAAGCACCCTGGAACTTTATGGGAGGCCGATGAGCTGGTCTGTGTCCCGCAGATACCAATTGCCGATTTGAAGATACTCAATATCGGCGGGTGCCGTGACCGCTCCAGTCCTGGCAGGGCCGTACCACTACTAGAGAGGTGGGCCCAGCCCGCTGGAACGGCAGAGGCCTGCAGAGCTCCAAGCGTATCTAGTGTTGTCAGCAATGCCTTCCATCCATGAGCAAACTCCAAACAGCGTCTCACCTCCCGCAGATCGGAGCTCACTGCCCCCCATCAAACTGCACCCCTCTGCCCCTTGCCCCTCCTGACTGTGCCCTTACCTCCCTATCGCCCAGCAGACTGCACCTCAAACTGTCTCCCCCATCGCCCGCCAGACTGCACCCCAAACTGTCTCCCCCGCCCTCCGTCTCCTGCCAGACTGCACCCCAAACTGTCTCCCCCGCCCTCCGTCTCCTGCCAGACTGCACCCCCTCGCCCCATCCCTCCCATCGGGCTGCACCTCCCCACTCCAGGGGTCAGGCCCCTATTGTCCATTTTCTAGTGTTTAGTCCAGTTTAGTGTAAGTGTCCCAACTGATGGGATTTTGACTGCTTCCACCAGGAAAGGTTTCTCAATGGGGCTCCCACCCCTTAAACCCCCCGTGACAGGGCCCCACCCCTCCCACATGAGATGCTTCCCCGTCTCATGGGGAGAGGGGCTGGCAGTAGGTACGTACGTCTGCTGCCTTCTTCTCCGCCTGTTCCAGCTTCTCCTGGGCTTCTTTGACGGACTCGGAGTATTTATCCACCTCATCCTCAGTCCCCTTCAGCTTCTTCTGCAGGGCCTGCTGCTCCTCCTCCAGCTGGGAAGGGGGATCAGAGCAAGGGGGTTAGGGGCCCGGACAGAGGTTCAGCGGGAGCCAGGCAGCATGCTAGATAACAGGAAAGGGGCAAGGCGAGCTTGGGTGGCATCCCAGAGTGACTGCCCCAGGACTGGCCCCAATACAGAGCTCGGTTCTTGGCACCCGAGGCCAGTGGGAGAGTGCTGGGCAGAGTCTCCAGAGACAGTGGCTCCCAGGATTGTCTCCTTGGGCTTCCAAGAACCAGGGGAGCCCAGGGCAGCCTCTCCCCGGTCCTGGCACAGACGTGGGGAAGTGATGTTCTCGCCCCACATTTCTGGTGAACCCGCTGCGTGGAGGAGAGAACCCCAGACTCAGCCCGAGATTCTGGCTCCATCCCAAGGGCCTGAGCTGGTAAGACAGGCAGTGTCCAAGGGGGGTGGGGCAGGATGTGCCCAATGCCTGGATGTGCGGGGGGGGGGGGGGGGGGGGAAGGATGCCTGTTTGCAATGGGTCCCCTACAAGTCTAGCTCCAGGAAGGGCCAACGTGATACCTGGTCAGGGGATGGAACTGGGGGTTCCTGAAGTGGTCCCCAACAGTGCAGTGACTTGGTCCTCACCCTATCAATGGGGGTTTAAGGGGGAGGTGCCCTGAGGGAGGGGGGTATCGGTCCTCACCCTGCTTAATCTGTCACTGGATGGGGATACTGGGCAGGGTTAATCCCAGCTGGGGGGCTGAACAGGGGGCAGCCTGGAAAGTAGAGGGGCGCTACTCGGGGGGGGCACTGGAGGGGGCTGCCCGGGTGTGTGCGGGGGGGGGCTTCCCAGGGACTGGGGGGGGGAGCTGGAGGGGGCTGCCTAGTGACTCAGGAAGGCTGCTGCCCAGGTGTAGGGTGGGCTGGGGAGCCTGGGGACTCGGGGAAGTGTTGGGGCTACCTGGGGACTGGGGACAGTACTGCCAGGGTGCTGGGAGGGGCCCCGTTGGGGTTGCTGCCCAGGGACGTGGGGAGCATGGGGGGGGTCCCAGGTCTTCCTGGAACTTGGGGGGGGGTTGCCTGGGAACTGGGGGGCTGCCTGGGGACTCGGGGGGGGGGCGCTGACGGGGGCTCCCGGACACCCCCCACACCTGCTTGCAGCGATCCTCCGCCTGCTTCTTGTCCGCCTCCGCCTGCTCGGCGCGGTCGATCGCGTTCTCCTTGTCCAGCTTCAGCATCTGCATCTTCTTCTTGATGGCGTCCATGGCTGCGGCGCGGGGCGGAGACCGGGCTGGGAGCGGGGCTGGAGCGGGCCGGGCGGAGCGGGGCCGAGCGGGGCTGGAGCGGGCCGGGCGGAGCGGGCTCTGGGGCTCGGGCGCCGCCGCCGCGCCTAAAAGCCGGGGAGGGGACGGGAGGAGCCGCGGGACCCGGACCCTCCCCCGCCGGCCGCCGAGCACCTTTTAGGGACAGGCTCGCGAGCCGAGCCGCGGGGAGGGCGGGATCGGCGAGCAGCGGCAGCACCCCGGGAGGGACCGGCCCGGCTGCGCCCCAGGGGCCGGAACCGGAGACACCCCCCTGCGCTCCCACCCCAGGGACCCCACCCCCACTGCACCCCCAGAGGGACCCCACGCCCACTGACTCCCCAGAGAGACCCCCAACTCCACAGAGATTCCCCAACCCCACTGAATCACATTGATCTCCCGCGAGACCCCCCTAATCCCACTGAAATGCTCTGCACTCTCCAGAGGGACCCCCAAACACCAGAGACCCCCATCCCCAGAGACTGACTCTGTTAGCCCCAGAGATTTCCATTTCCCAAATACAGAGGAAGCTACTTAAACAGAAATCAAAAGGAAAAGGCATGAGTGCAATGCCTGGAAGCTGCATGGAAACTTTAAAAAAACACCACAATAGAGGCTCAAATTAAATGTATACCCCACATTTAAAAAAATGATACCATGGCTCAACAGCAGAGTAAAAGAGGCAGTTAAAGGGGAAAGGGCATCTTTTAAAAATTGGAAGCCAAATCCTACTGAGGAGAGTGGAAAGGAGCATCACTCTGGCAAGGGAAGTGTAAAAGTGTAATTAGGCAGGCAATAAAGAATTTGAAGAGCAACTAGCAAAAGACACAAAAACGAAAAGCAATTTTTGTTAATGGCATCAGAAGCAGGAAGCCTGCCAAACAATCAGTGGGGCCACTGGACAATAGAAATCCTAAAGGAGCACTCAGGGGAGACAAGGCTGTCGTGGAGAAACTAAATGAATTCTTTGCATTAGTCTTCATTACAAAGGATGTGAGCCATACTTTTAGGGGATAAATATGAGGAACTGTCCCAGACTGAGATGTCAGTAAAGGTGGTTTTGGAACACATTGATAAATTCAACAGTAATAAATCACCAAGACCAGATAGGATTCACCAAACAGTTCTGAAGGAACTAAAATATGAAATTGCAGAACTAAGAACTGTGGTATGCAACCTTATCATTTAAATCAGCCTTGGAACCAGATGATTAAGGGGGAGGAATAGCTCAGTGGTTTGAGCATTGGCGTGCTAAACCCAGGGTTGTGAGTTCAATCCTTGAAGGGGCCATTTGGGGAAAAAATGGGGGATTGGTCCTGCTTTGAGCAGGGGGTTGGACTAGATGACCTCCTGAGGTCCCTTCCAACCCTGATACTCTATGATTGGAGAATAGGTAATGTGATGCCAATTTTTAAAAAAGGTTCCAGAGAAGATCCTGGCAATTATAGGCCAGTAACCCTGACCTCAGCACTGGGCAAATCGGTTGAAACTATAGTAAAGAACAGAATTGTCAGACACATAGATTAACATGGTTTGTTGGGGAAGCATCAACACAGCTTTTGAAAAGGGAAATCATGCCTCACCAAGCTATAAGAATTCTTTGAGGGGGTCAACAAACATGTGGACAAGGGGGATCCAGTGGGTACAGTGTCCTCAGATTCTGAGAAAGCCTTTGACAATATCCCTCATCAAAGACTCTTAAGCAAAGTAAGCTGTCATGGGATAAGAGGGAAGGTTCTCTCATGGATAGATAACTGGTTAAAAGACAGGAAACAAAGGGTAAATGGTCAGTTTTCAGAATGGAGAGAGGTAAATAGTGGTGTTCCCCAGGGATCTGTACTGGGACCAGTCCTATTCAACATATTCATAAATGGTCTGGAAAAAAGGGTAAACAGTTAGGTGGCAAAGTTTGCAGATGATACCAAAACTACTCAAGATAGTTAAGGTCAAGGCTGAATCATAGAATATCAGGGTTGGAAGAGCCCTCAGGAGGTCATTTAGTCCAATCCACTGCTCAAAGCAGGACCAACACCAACTAAATCATCCCAGCCAGGGCTTTGTCAAGCCAGACCTTAAAAACCTCTAATGATGGAGATTCCACCACCTCCTGAGGTAACCCATTCCAGTGCTTCACCACCTTCCTAGTGAAAAAGTTTTTCCTAATATCCAACCTAAACCTCCCCCACTGCAACTTGAGACCATCACTCCTTCTTCTGTCATCTGCCACCACTGAGAACAGCCGAGCTCCATCCTCTTTGGAACCCCCCTTCAGGTAGTTGAAGGCTGCTATCAAATCCCCCCTCACTCTTCTCTTCTGCAGACTAAACAATCCCAGTTCCCTCAGCCTCTCCTCATAAGTCATGTGTCCCAGCCCCCTAATCATTTTTGTTGCCCTCCACTGGACTCTCTCCAATTTCTCCACATCCCTTCTGTAGTGGGGGGACAAAAACTGGACACAATACTCCAGCTGTGGCCTCACCAGTGCCAAATAGAGGGGAATAATCACTTCCCTTGATCTGCTGGCAATGCTCCTACTAATACAGACCAAAATGCCATTGGCCTTCTTGGCAACAAGGGCACACTGCTGACTCATATCCAGCTTCTCGTCCACTGTAATCCCCAGGTCCTTTTCTGCAGAACTGATGCTTAGCCAGTTGGTCCCCAGCCTGTAGCAGTGCATGTGATTCTTCCGTCCTAAGTGCAGGACTCTGCACTTGTCCTTTTAACCTCAGATTTCTTTTGGCCCAATCCTCCAATTTGTCTAGGTCCCTCTGTATCTTATCCCTACCCTCCAGCGTATCTACCTCTCCTCCCAGTTTAGTGTCATCCACAGACTTGCTGAGGGCGCAATCCACGCCATCCTCCAGATCATTACTAAAGATATTGAACAAAACCGCCCCCAGGACCAATCCCTGGTGCAGTCCGCTTGATACCGGCTGCCAACTAGACATCGAGCTGTTGATCACTACCCATTAAGGCTGACAATCTAGCCAGCTTTCTATCCACCTTATAGTCCATTCATCCAAACCATACTTTTTTAACTTGCTGGCAAGAATACTGTGGGAGACCGTATCAAAAGCTTTGCTAAAGTCAAGATATGTCACGTCCACCGCTTTCCCCATATCCACAGAGCCGGTTATTTCATCATAGAAGGCAATCAGGTTGGTCAGGCATGACTTGCCCTTGGTGAATCCATGTTGACTGTTCCTGATCAGCTTCCTCTCCTCCAAGTGCTTCCAAATGGATTCCTTGAGGACCTTCTCCATGATTTTGCCAGGGACTGAAGTGAGGCTGACTGGTCTGTAGTTCCCCAGGTTCTCTTTCTTCCCTTTTTTAAATATGGGCACTATATTTGCCTTTTTCCAATCATCCGGGACCTCCCCCGATTGCCAAGAATTTTCAAAGATAATGGCCAATGGCTCTGCAAACACATCAGCCAACTCCCTCAGCACCCTTGGATGCATTAGATCTGGACCCATGGACTTGTGCATGTCCACCTTTTCTAAATAGTCCTTAACCTGTTCTTTCACCATTTAAGGCTGCTTACCTCCTCCCCATACTGTGCTGCCCAGTGCACCAGTCTGGGAGCTGACCTTGTCTGTGAAGACTGAGGCAAAAAAAGCACTGAGTACTTCAGCTTTTTCCACATCATCTGTCACTAGGTTGCCTCCCCCATTCAGAGTAGCAGCCGTGTTAGTCTGTATCCGCAAAAAGAAAAGGAGTACTTGTGGCACCTTAGAGACTAACCAATTTATTTGAGCATAAGCTTTCGTGAGCTACAGCTCACTTCATCACTTCACTTCAGCTCACGAAAGCTTATGCTCAAATAAATTGGTTAGTCTCTAAGGTGCCACAAGTCCTCCTTTTCTTTTCCCCCCATTCAGTAAGGGTCCAACACATTCCCTGACCTTCTTCTTGTTGCTAACATACCTGTAGAAACCCTTCTTGTTACCCTTCACATTCCTTGCTAGCTGCAACTCCAATTGTGCCTTGGCTTTCCTGATTACACCCCTGCATGCTCGAGCAATATTTTTATACTCATCCCTAGTCATCTGTCCAAATTTCCACTTCTTGTAAGCTTCCTTTTTGAGTTTATACTCACCGAAGATTTCACTGTTAAGCCAAGCTTGTCGCCTGCCATATTTGCTATTTTTTCTGCACATCGGGATTGTTTGTTCCTGCACCCTCAATAAGGCTTCTTTAAAATACAGCCAGCTCTCCTGGACTCCTTTCCCCCTCTGTCACAGAGTCCCCGGGCGATGCTCTGGAACTGCTCCCTACGAAGCCAGGCAGGACTCTGGGGAAGTCTCCTATCTGTGAGCAGACTGTCTGTAGAGCAAAAAGCTCACACAGCTTCCACCTTCCTGGGTCTGACCTCGGAGCATTCAGCATCCTCTGCCCCTCCCTGCGCTTCCCACAGCGAGTCCGCTCAGGCGGGGTCCTGGGGAAGCCAGAGGGTCCTGCTCCCCAACTCCGCAGTCAGACGGGACTCTCACCCAGCCAGTAAAACAGAGGTTTATTAGATGACAGGAACATGGTCTAACACAGAGCTTGCAGGTGCAGAGAACAGGACCCCTCAGCCGTGTCCATTTTGGGGGGCAGTGAGCCAGACAACCACGTCTGCACTTCACTCCATCTCCCCAGCCAGCCCCAAACTGAAACTCTCTCCAGCCCCTCCTCCTGTGGGCTTTGTCCCTTTCCCTGGCCAGGAGGTCACCTGATTCCTTTGTTCTCCAACCCTTTAGCTCTCACTTTGTAGGGGGGAAGGGCCAGGCCATCAGTTGCCAGGAAACAGGGTGTCGGCCATTCTCTGTGTCCAGACCCCTGCACACTCCTGCCCTCTAGGGCTCTGCAATGATCATACACCCTTACCCCACCCCCTAGATACTTAAGAACTGCCTAGGGGAAACTGAGGCACCCCCACAATATTCAGAGAAAACATTAAGAACAGACCCACTTTGTCACACCCTCATATTAGCCTTCCAGGGGATCCTGCCCATCAGTTCCCTAAGGGTGTCTAAGTCTGCTTTTCTGAAGTCCAGGGTCCATATTTTGCTACTTTCCTTTCTTTCTTTTGTCAGGATCCTGAACTCGACCATCTCATGGTCACTGCTGCCCAGGTTGCTACCCACTTCTACTTCCCCTACCAATTCTTCCCTGTTTGTGAGCAGCAGGTCAAGAGGAGCACGGCCCCTAGTTGGTTCCTCCAGCACTTGCACCAGGAAGTTGTCCCCAACACTCTTCAAAAACTTCCTGGATTGTCTGTGCTCTGCTGCATTGCTCTCCCAGCAGATGGCAGGGTGATTGAAGTCTCCCATGAGAACTAGGGCCTGCGATCTAGTAACTTCCATGAGTTGTCCAAAGAAAGCCTCGTCCACCTCTTCCCCCTGGTCTGTAGCGCACACCCACCACGACATCACCCTTGCTGCTGTCGCCTCTCAATTTGACCCAAAGACTCTCAACAGGCTGTTCTCCAGTTTCAAACTGGAGCTCTGAGCAATCATACCGCCCCCTTATATACAGTGCAACTCCCCCACCTTTCCTCCCGTCCCTGTCCTTCCTGAACACTTTATACCCTGACTGCGAAGAGTTACAAAGAGGAGAGTCTGCCGAGACTCATCAAGCCCTCGGACCACTACCCCTTCCTGCTTTTCCACGTGGGCACCAGTGATACTGCCAAGAATGACCTTGAGCGGATCACTGCAGACTACGTGGCTCTGGGAAGGAGGATAAAGGAGTATGAGGCGCAAGTGGTGTTCTCGTCCATCCTCCCCGTGGAAGGAAAAGGCCTGGGTAGGGACCGTCGAATCGTGGAAGTCAACGAATGGCTACGCAGGTGGTGTCGGAGAAAAGGCTTTGGATTCTTTGACCATGGGATGGTGTTCCAAGAAGGAGGACTGCTAGGAAGAGACGGGCTCCACCTAACAAAGAGAGGGAAGAGCATCTTCGCGAGCAGGCTGGCTAACCTAGTGAGGAGGGCTTTAAACTAGGTTCACCGGGGGAAGGAGACCAAAGCCCTGAGGTAAGTGGGAAAGCAGGATACCGGGAGGAAGCACAGGCAGGAACGTCTGTGAGGGGAGGGCTCCTGCCTCATACTGAGAATGAGGGGCGATCAGCAGGTTATCTCAAGTGCTTATATACGAATGCACAAAGCCTTGGAAACAAGCAGGGAGAACTGGAGGTCCTGGTGATGTCAAGGAATTATGACATGATTGGAATAACAGAGACTTGGTGGGATAACTCACGTGACTGGAGTACTGTCATGGATGGTTATAAACTGTTCAGGAAGGACAGGCAGGGCAGAAAAGGTGGGGGAGTAGCACTGTATGTAAGGGAGCAGTATGACTGCTCAGAGCTCCGGTACGAAACTGCAGAAAAACCTGAGTGTCTCTGGATTAAGTTTAGAAGTGTGAGCAACAAGAGTGATGTTGTGGTGGGAGTCTGCTAGAGACCACTGGACCAGGTGGATGAGGCTTTCTTCCAGCAACTCGCAGAAGCTACTAGATCGCACGCCCTGGTTCTCATGGGCAACTTCAATCAGCCTGATATCTGCTGGGAGAGCAATACAGCGGTGCACAGGCAATCCAGGAAGTTTTTGGAAAGTGTAGGGGACAATTTCCTGGTGCAAGTGCTGGAGGAACCAGCTAGGGGCAGAGCTCTTCTTGACCTGCTGCTCACAAACCGGGAAGAATTAGTAGGGGAAGCAAAAGTGGATGGGAACCTGGGAGGCAGTGACCATGAGATGGTTGATTTCAGGATCCTAACACAAGGAAGAAAGGAAAGCAGCAGAATACGGACCCTGGACTTCAGAAAAGCAGACTTCGACTCCCTCAGGGAACTGATGGGCAAGATCCCCTGGGAGAATAACATCAGGGGGAAAGGAGTCCAGGAGAGCTGGCTGTATTTTAAAGAATCCTTATTGAGGTTACAGGGACAAACCATCCCGATGTGTAGAAAGAATAGTAAATATGGCAGGTGACCAGCTTGGCTTAACAGTGAAATCCTTGCTGATCTTGAACACAAAAAAGAAGCTTACAAGAAGTGGAAGATTGGACAAATGACCAGGGATGAGTATAAAAATATTCCTCGGGGATGCAGGAGTGAAATCAGGAAGGCCAAATCACACCTGGAGTTACAGTTAGCAAGAGATATTAAGAGTAACAAGAAGGGTTTCTTCAGGTATGTTAGCAACAAGAAGAAAGTCAAGGAAAGTGTGGGCCCCTTACTGAATGAGGGAGGCAACCTAGTGACAGAGGATGTGGAAAAAGCTAATGTACTCAATGCTTTTTTTGCCTGTGTCTTCACAAACAAGGTCAGCTCCCAGACTACTGCCCTGGGCAGCACAGCATGGGGAGGAGGTGACCAGCCCTCTGTGGAGAAAGAAGTGGTTCGGGACTATTTAGAAAAACTGGACGTGCACAAGTCCATGGGGCCGGATGCGTTGCATCCGAGAGTGCTAAAGGAATAAAGGCTAATGTAGTGCCAATCTTTAAAAAAAGGGAAGAAGGAGGATCCTGGGAACTACAGGCCAGTCAGCCTCACCTCAGTACCCAGAAAAATCATGGAGCAGGTCCTCAAGGAATCAATCCTGAAGCACTTACACGAGAGGAAAGTGATCAGGAACAGTCAGCATGGATTCACCAAGGGAAGGTCATGCCTGACTAATCTAATCGCCTTCTATGATGAGATTACTGATTCTGTGGATGAAGGGAAGGCAGTGGATGTATTGTTTCTTGACTTTAGCAAAGCTTTTGACACGGTCTCCCACAGTATTCTTGTCAGCAAGTTAAAGAAGTATGGGCTGGATGAATGCACTATAAGGTGGGTAGAAAGTTGGCTAGATTGTCGGGCTCAACGGGTAGTGATCAATGGCTCCATGTCTAGCTGGCAGCCGGTGTCAAGTGGAGTGCCCCAGGGGTCGGTCCTGGGGCCGGTTTTGTTCAATATCTTCATAAATGATCTGGAGGATGGTGTGGATTGCACCCTCAGCAAATTTGCGGATGATACTAAACTGGGAGGAGTGGTAGATACGCTGGAGGGCAGAGATAGGATACAGAGGGACCTGGACAAATTGGAGGATTGGGCCAAAAGAAACCTGATGAGGTTCAATAAGGATAAGTGCAGGGTCCTGCACTTAGGACGGAAGAACCCAATGCACAGCTACAGACTAGGGACCAAATGGCTAGGCAGCAGTTCTGCGGAAAAGGACCTAGGGGTTATAGTGGACGAGAAGCTGGATATGAGTCAACAGTGTGCCCTTGTTGCCAAGAAGGCCAATGGCATTTTGGGATGTATAAGTAGGGGCATAGCGAGCAGATCGAGGGACGTGATCGTTCCCCTCTATTCGACATTGGTGAGGCCTCATCTGAAGTACTGTGTCCAGTTTTGGGCCCCACACTACAAGAAGGATGTGGATAAATTGGAGAGAGACCAGCGAAGGGCAACAAAAATGATTAGGGGTCTGGAACACATGACTTATGAGGAGAGGCTGAGGGAACTGGGATTGTTTAGTCTGCGGAAGAGAAGAATGAGGGGGGATTTGATAGCTGCTTTCAACTACCTGAGAGGTGGTTCCAGAGAGGATGGTTCTAGACTATTCTCAGTGGTAGAAGAGGACAGGACAAGGAGTAATGGTCTCAAGTTGCAGTGGGGGAGGTTTAGGTTGGATATTAGGAAAAAATTTTTCACTAGGAGGGTGGTGAAACACTGGAATGCGTTACCTAGGGAGGTGGTAGAATCTCCTTCCTTGGAAGTTTTTAAGGTCAGGCTTGACAAAGCCTTGGCTGGGATGATTTGATTGGGGATTGGTCCTGCTTTGAGCAGGGGGTTGGACTAGATGACCTCCTGAGGTCCCTTCCAACCCTGATATTCTATGATTCTATGATTCTATGAATTGGCGGATGTGATTGCAGAGCCATTGGCCATTATCTTTGAAAACTCATGGCGATCGGGGGAAGTCCCGGAAGACTGGAAAAAGGCTAATGTAGTGCCAATCTTTAAAAAAGGGAAGGAGGAGGATCCTGGGAACTACAGGCCAGTCAGCCTCACCTCAGTCCCCAGAAAAATCATGGAGCAGGTCCTCAAGGAATCAATTCTGAAGCACTTAGACGAGAGGAAAGTGATCAGGAACAGTCAGCATGGATTCACCAAGGGCAAGTCATGCCTGACTAACCTAATTGCCTTCTATGATGAGATAACTGGTTCTGTGGATGAAGGGAAAGCAGTGGATGTATTGTTTCTTGACTTTAGCAAAGCTTTTGACACGGTCTCCCACAGTACTCTTGTCAGCAAGTTAAAGACGTATGGGCTGGATGGATGCACTACAAGGTGGGTAGAAAGTTGGCTAGATTGTCAGGCTCAACAGGTAGCGATCAATGGCTCCATGTCTAGTTGGCAGCCGGTATCTAGCGGAGTGCCCCAAGGGTTGGTCCTGGGGCCGGTTTTGTTCAATATCTTCATTAATGATCTGGAGGATGGTGTGGATTGCACCCTCAGCAAGTTGGCAGATGACACTAAACTAGTTGGAGTGTTAGATACGCTGGAGGGTAGGGATAGGATACAGAGGGACCTAGACAAATTAGAGGATTGGGCCAAAAGAAATCTGATGAGGTTCAACAAGGACAAGTGCAGAGTCCTGCACTTAGGACGGAAGAATCCAATGCACCGCTGCAGCCTAGGGACCGAATGGCTCGGCAGCAGTTCTGCAGAGAAGGACCTAGGGGTGACAGTGGATGAGAAGCTGGATATGAGTCAACAGTGTGCCCTTGTTGCCAAGAAGACCAATGGCATTTTGGGGTGTATAAGTAGGGGCATTGCCAGCAGATCAAGGGACGTGATCATTCCCCTCTATTCGACATTGGTGAGGCCTCATCTGGAGTACTGTGTCCAGTTTTGGGCCCCACACTACAAGAAGGATGTGGAAAAATTGGAAAACGTCCAGCGGAGGGCAACAAAAATGATTAGGGGACTGGAACACATGAGTTATGAGGAGAGGCTGAGGGAACTGGGATTGTTTAGTCTACGGAAGAGAAGAATGAGGGGGGATTTGATAGCTGCTTTTAAGTACCTGAAAGATGGATCCAAAGAGGATGGATCTAGACTGTTCTCGGTGGTAGCAGATGACAGAACAAGGAGCAATGGTCTCAAGTTGCAGTGGGGGAGGTTTAGGTTGGATATTAGGAAAAACTTTTTCACTAGGAGGGTGGTGAAACACTGGACTGCGTTACCTAGGGAGGTGGTGGAATCCCCTTCCTTAGAAGTTTTTAAGGTCAGGCTTGACACAGCCCTGGCTGGGATGATTTAGTTGGGATTGGTCCTGCTCTGGGCAGGGGGGTTGGACTAGATGGCCTCCAGAGGTCCCTTCCAACTCTGTTATTCTATGATTCTATGATATCCCAAAACTGGGTGACTGGGCAAGAAAATGGCAGATGAAATTCAATCTTGATAAATGCAAAGCGATGCACATTGGAAAACATAATCCCAAGCATATCTACACAATGATGGGATCTAAATGAGCAGTTACCACTCAAGAAAGAGATCTTGGAGTCATCATGGACAGTTCTCTGAAAACATCCACTCAGTGTGCAGTGGCAGTCAAAAAATCTAACAGAATGTTAGGAACTATTAGGAAAGGGATAGATAATAAGACAGAAAATATCATGCCTCTAGCTAAATCCGTGTTATATCCACACCTTGAATACTGTGTGCAGTTCTGTTTGCCCCATCTCAAACAATATATATTAGAAATAGAAAAATACAGAGAAGGGCAATAAAAGGATGGAACATCTTCCATGTGAGGAGAGATTAAAAAGGCCGGGACTTTTCAGCTTGGAAAAGAGATGAATTAGGGGGTGTATGAGAGAGGTCTTTAAAATAATGACTGATGTGGAGAAAGTGAATAGGGAAGTGTTATTTACCCCTTCACATAACACAAGAACCAGAGGTCACCTAGTGAAATTAATAGGAAGCAGGGTTAAAACAAACAAAAGGAAGTACTTTTTCACACAACGCACAGTCAACCTGTGGAACTCACTGCCAGGAGATGTTGTGAAGGCCAAAAATATAACTGGGTTAAAAAAAGAACTAGATCAGTTCCTGGAGGACCATCAGTGACTATAAGCCAAGATGCTCAGGGTTGCAATTCCATGCTCTGGGCGTCCCTAAAGCTCTGACGGCCAGATACTGGGAATGGGCAACAGGGGATGCTGGGCCCAGCACTGCTCTGGAGAGTCCTAAGGGGAAAAAGCAGCAGAAAAAGCCTTTAAAAACAAACTAAGCAGTCAACCCTCCCTGTGCAGCGTGAAGCAGCCGAAAGGCAGCCAGGCTTTGCCTTCACATCACTGCTTCAGGGAGGGATGCAAACCCTGAACTCAGCAACAGAGCGCATATTCCAATTCTCACCCCGAAAGCGGTTAACACCATGAGCTGACTATCTGCCCTTGTACTCCTCCTGCAGTCCACCTCTCAGAGACCCCCCCTGCTGCCAGTGTGGCCCACAAGGCTCACTGCACAGCGCTCCGTGGCTGCATTCTGCTGTGGACATGCTTCCCAAGGCAGTACCGATGCCGCTGCTGTGGTTCACCGACCCACCCATGTTCTAGGACTGTGCTGAACTGCAGCAGGCAGTAGGTTGGCAGCTCTCCTGCACTCCAGACACCCTGCCCCACTCCCTCACCCTGCAAGGGCCAAGGCACCCTGAATGCATTCTGCTCAAAATCAATCATATGCAACAGGCTACACATGTAAAACCCCCAGACACAAGAACTTCTAAAAATCACACACACTGAACAGCTCATAAATGTGTCCAGTGTGAGCCAGGACAAGCCAGTGCTTGGGCCGTGTGGGCGCGCAAGGAGGGGCTGGGGCCACGGCAAGAGAAGAGGAGCTGGGTGGGAGGCTGGAGGGCGGGACATGATGGGGCTGAAGAGTTATGGCAGCGCTGGAGTGGTTGCTGGTGGAGTGGGCTGAGTGGGGGTTCCCCAGGCATGGATGGGTTAAGAGAGGACAGCCAGGGTGCAGCCATTAGGGATGGGAGTGGGGTGGTGATGCATTAAATGCAGCTAGAGTGGGCGGGGAGAGAAGCTGTGACGGGGTTATGTCTATAACTGGTGTTTGTGATCATAGAGCAGGAATAGCCCTGCCAGGTTCCCTCCAGCCCATCTCCAGGGCCAGGGCAGGAGTCTTCCCTACAATCCATTTTCCAGGGCTCTGGCCAGTCCTATGCTGTGGGGTGCCCCACCTGGATCCACCCCCTCACCCCACAGGGAGCAAGGGGCTCCTGACCCCTCCCCGGAAGATGATTCCTTAGCTTGATACATGTCGCTGCTGGGGAATGTGCCCTAAGATTCTGCCTACAGGTTCATTATTCACTTTTAATTTCAATTTAATTCCGACCCCTTGTACCAATCATGCCTCACCCTTCCCCAGGTCCCTGCCCCTCTGCTCCAGAGTAACCCTGTCCCTTCAGTTAGCTCAGCTACCAGTATTTACCTGCCCACAGCCTGCGCAAGGAGTGCCCTCCCAGACCAGCATGCCCTTACCGCCTTCCAATACCTCCTAAAAAGTCACGTCTGCCACGAGGGCCACAGGGGAAGGAATTAGAATTAAATTATCCACTGAGCAGCACATAAGACACTCCAGTCACTGCACTGTCTGATGTGCAGCCCATCCCACCCAAACCCGCCTGGGCTGTGTTCTCCCTCGCTTGGGCTATGTCTAAAGGCCAGTTCCTCCTGGCACACCTTTGGGTGCAGCACAGAGACGGAAATCCAGGATTGGTTCCAGTCCCAGCATCATGTTCGTTGCTGTCTGAATTCCTGAATTCTTCGCCAGGTGTTCGCAGGCTTCTCGTACGGAACCGAACATTGTGTTCAGGGCAATCATCACAAACCTGCATGCCTGGGGGCTATCAGCAACAGTCTCTACAGCAGCAGCTCCAAAGCAATAGCAGGCTGCAGACTCCGGCCTCATTTGCTGTCCCCTCTGCTCAGGCACACGGAGAGGGGTGGGCAAGAGAGACGCTGTTTCCCTGGCTGATTTACTGGCATTCAGTTGCCCAACAAGCTGCCAACATTTCTTACCTTGCCAGGTCCCTTTGGATCATTTCTCTCTCCTCAGCGCTGACCACAGCTCAGCCCCGCCTACCAGCATCCGTAAACTCCATTGTGGTGGTGGGTCCCCACCTGTCCTAGCTCATTGCTACACACGCAGTGGGGGGGAGTGGGGGGGCTGGCTGCCAGGGCTGCAGAGGTAGCGGGGGGCTGCATTTTCAGGCAAGATGCGTAGGTGGTTGGGGGGGAAGTACAGGACAATGAAAGATGGGGTGATAGTGAAAGAAGCCTGAGCTAGTGCTGGGCCCATGCACAGTGCAGACTCAGGGCTGACGGGTTATTGTGGTCAGAGCAAGCAGGCAGGAGGAGGGGGTGGTAAATAGGGAAGCTTCACACCACTTCACACATTTACAGTCAGACGGTGAGGGAAATGATCCAGGATATTGCTGTGCAAAAGGAGGAAGCCGTCTCCTCCAGAGCTCTGCAAAGAAAGAAGCGTTGGGGCGGGAAGGTGAGCAGAGGAGCCGATTTTAAGAAAGGGATGGAGAGTGCTGGGAAAGCACTAGAGGAACTGGAGCAGACAGAAAAGGATGACTAGTGGCACCTTAGAGACTAGCCAATTTATTTGTCTCTAAGGTGCCACAAGTCCTCCTTTTCTTTTGGCGAATACAGACTAACAGGGCTGCTGCTCTGGAGCAGACAGTGAGAATAGTGCAAGGAGCAATGGGGATGGACAGACGCATCAGCCTGTCTCATTGCTGCCAGGCCTGGCAGCTCCCTTCTGATCCCCAGGGAGTTACAAAGACCAGGGGCTCAGGCTGGAACTTGTCACGCAGCAGGAGCCCGGAGACTCACACGAATGCGAGCTCTCTCGCCCATTAACACCCACGCCACCGGAGTGCCCAGAGCAGGTGCACTGGAGGGCTGATACCGTAGGGATATTCCCACCCCTGGCGTCTCGCAATACAGCAGCCTGCCCAGAGCAGAGCCCCCACGACTCCGGCTGCTGCCCGGATGGAACTGCAGGGTTATTCTCAGCACGGGAGCCCCAGAAACCGAGCTTTCAACAGCACCACATTTGTCTGGAAGCTCCAGCTGGCTGTGGCGATCATGGGGTTGCAAGGGCAGCTGGGATTTCTGATCCTGGTACATTCCTGCTCTTGCTGTAGCAGCCATTCACAGGCTGGAGTAAAAGCTGCTCTGAAGGCCAGTCAAAGGGGATAACTGAGAATGACCTGGGGGGTCCTTCCCCCCACACACAGAGCCTGATACCCGAGCCCCTGCCAGCTCAGGGAGAAGTCAGAAGCTGGGGTGGGATCCTTCCCCTTCCGCCACAGGACCACCAGAGACAGGGGCTTGCAAACTACTGGTCTTCAAAATAATCAGTACACGGAGGTTGAAAGGGACTGATGCAGGCTCTGTGCGTGCACCCGCACCCCCACCCCCACTGTGCAAACACGCACGTGCACAACCTCCCTCCCCACACGTACTCCGAACAGTGCAGCACAATTCAAAACTTCACTCTTCAGAGAGACACAGGACCAAGGTTTCCAGAAGTGGGGCCTAAAGTGAGGCTGCGTGGCCCATATTTAGGTGCCTGACAGCTGGTAATCAATAGGGACTTAGGAGCCTAACCTGAGGCACCTGGATTGGAACATCTTGGCCACTGCAGCTATTCAAACCCGCCCACAATTCACGTTCGCTCAAGTGCGGGAGCTTTACGGAGATTCAGCTGTAGCCGGAATGCAGCATTTGCAGTGGATGGAAGGGCAGCTTGTAGCAAAGTCTTGTCTTATTTCCTGGCTGCAGTGTTCTTGTAACCATGTTGGCCCCAAGATACTAGAAACATCAGAGAGACAAGGTGAGTGAGGTCATATCTTTTACTGGACCAACTGACCTCACACCCTCCTTATCTTCTTTACTGTAATGTATTTATTCCTGTTTCCTTATGGTGCCCAGCCCCATAATCTCTGGGTTCACTGGACAGAGCCGAGCATCTGAGTGACATAGGTCCAGTGCCCGTGGGTAGAGAGCTAATCCCCAGGTAGCTGTAATGGACAGACAAAGGGTTCGCGGAGAGCAGCAGGGGGAATTGGAGGCAGCCTGTGGAAAGCCTGGGCAGAGCAGCCACTCTGACAGCACATGGCCAGATTGGGGTACAGGTGGATTGCTGGGGTGCTGAGCTCCAGAGGGGACAGTGCTCTGGCGCTGCTTCCCGTGAATGTCCCAGCTGCTCATTCTGCCAGACCTGTTCTGTGCTGCCCATTCCACACTCTTTGCCCTTGGTGCCGTGGGACGGCACAGAGATCGCAAGGCCAGCAACAGCCCCGCTCATGTCTGAGGCATGTGTCTATTACCTGGATGACACCCTGACGCAGCGTCAGGGCAGAGCAGATTGCTGGGGACAGCTGGGGAGCGCTTGGCATTCCTGACCAAGAGGAAAAAAATCCTTCCTGCAGCCAGGCCCCTGGAGAGCGTCCCTCAGCTCTGACAGGCAGGAGGCCACGTCAGCCCTGCTGTGCCTCCCAGGGACCAAACTGGGGAAGGTCAGGGGGTGGAGAGGCACCTTAGCTCCCGACCTGCCCCCCATCCTGCCTGTGGTTACCTTCCCTTGCCTGGGACCATTACGCTGCCGTGGCTGCAATGCTCAGAGCAGAGGCACATGGTGGCAGCCTGTCAGAGGCTCCCTCTCCTGCTTGCCCGGTTTAGATGAGAACAGTCGCCATCCCCCTGGCATGCAGACCATTGACTATGTGACGACTGTGTCGGCTCCGGGCAGCTCCAGCTTCTGCTGCCAGTGCAATGGCTGCAGGGCAGACTTACCGTCTCCTCGTTTAAAGTCCCACAACAAGGTCTGGGAGGCCAGAACCCCCCTGCTCCTCTCTCCCCAGAGGGGGTTAGACGGACTCCTCAGTGCTCGCCCCCCACAACAATCCCATTCCCTGTCTCCCTGTGCTTGGGGTGCAGCATGCCTCCTTGCTACGGCACCTAGCCCTGGTGCTGAGGTGCAAGTGGGTGGGGGTCGTCGGGCAGGACCAGCCAAGCCTCCAGCTGGCCTGCTCCGCTCTTCTACCGACAGATCTCTGGCCGCGGTCGGGCTTTGTTGACGGAGTTGTTTCTCCAGGCCCAGATTTAGCTGCCTTGGCTCCAGACCCCCATCCCCGGCTGCATGTCAGCTGAGGGGACAGCTGAAAGACGAATCTTTCGCTGCCAGGTTAACTGAACGCCCAAGGGGGCTGGTTCAACCCTTGGTTATGTCTAAATGGGAGATCTGGCCTCTAGGCAAGTCCAGGAGCCATCTGCAGCAGCAGCTCCCATTCAGCTGGGCATTTCAAGGGGATGTTCTCGCACCTTGCCTTCCCTTCACCCCCTTCTTCCGCTCTAGCCTCCTTCTGCACCACCCTGTATGCCTGGGACATCAGCCTCCACCCTCACCTCCTCCCACCCACCAGCCACTCGCTTCTGCAGTATCATGGTCTATGTGGACCAACCGGGTGGGACTCAAGGACCTGGACTGGTGTGTGTGTGGGTGGGGGAAATACTAAAATCCATCACTAGTCAGCCCTTCCCCAGATCATACGCTCTGTAGGGAGTCAGCTTCTGACTTCTCCTGGTTCCTTTGGGGCTAGGAAGGTGTCTAGCGTGGCCCTGGTTGCACTGCAAATGATAATTAATTAATACAGCTTCCTCTGGGGCAGTGCTCCTCCCCAGCTCTCTGGCTGGACACAGCCCCACTCCTGCCTGGGAAAGGGCCCAGAGCAGGGTGAACAATAACACTGCACCTCTGCACCCAGGAGTTCACACCTGCCAGGGCAAATGGGAGACAGGTCTGCTGGCTGCAAGCTGCCCACCAGACAGCCCTGGACTATGCGGGGGCTGGGGTCGCAGTGTGTCAGGGTGTCATGGAGTCCCTGGGCGATGCTCTGGAACTGCTCCCCATGAAGCCAGTCAGGACGCTGGGGAAGTCTCCTCTCTGTGAGCAGCCTGTCTGCAGGACACACAGCTCACACAGCTTCCACCTTCCTGGGTCTGACCTCGGAGCATTCAGCCTCTTCTGCCCCTCCGTGCGCTTCCCACAGCGAGTCTGCTCAGGCGGGGCTCCTGGGGGGGCCAGAGGGTCCTGCCCCCCAACTCCTCAGTCAGACGCGACTCTCAGCCAGCCAGTAAAACAGAGGTTTATTAGACGACAGGAACATGGTCTAACACAGAGCTTGTAGGTGCAGAGAACCGGACCCCTCAGCTGGGTCCATTTTGGGGGGCAGTGAGCCAGACAACCACGTCTGCCCTTCACTCTATGTCTCCAGCCAGCCCCAAACTGAAAACTCCCTCCAGCCCCTCCTCCTCTGGGCTTTGTCCCTTTCCCGGGCCAGGAGGTCACCGGATTCCTTTGTTCTCCAACCCTTTAGCTCTCACCTTGCAGGGGGGAAGGGCCCAGGCCATCAGTTGCCAGGAAACAGGGTGCTGGCCATTCTCTGCGTCCAGACCCCTGCACACACCTGCCCTCTAGGGTTCTGCAATGATCATACACCCTTATCCCACCCCCTAAATACTTAAGAACTGCCTAGGGGAAACTGAGGCACCCCCACACTATTCAGAGGAAACATTAAGAACAGTCCCACTTCGTCACACAGGGTTCCTTCCCCACTCTGAACTCTAGATGTGGGGACCTTCATGAAAGACCCCCTAAGCTTATTTCTACCAGCTTAGGTTAAAATTTCCCCAAGGCACAAATTCTTTGCCCTTGGAGGGTACACTGCCACCACCAAGTGATTTAACAAAGAATCAGGGAAAGGACCACTTGGAGTTCCTATTCCCCCAAAATATCCCCCCAAACCCTTACACCCCCTTGCCTGGGGAGGCTTGAGAATAATATCCCAACCAATTGGTTACAAAGTGATCACAGACCCAAACCCCTGCGTCTTAGAAAAATAGGGAAATCAGTCAGGTTCTTAAAAGAAGGATTTTATTTTTAAAAAAGGTAAAAAATCACCTCTGTAAAATCGGGATGGAAAAATAACTTTACAGGGTAACAAAAGATTCAAAAACACAGCAGAACTTCCTCTAGGCTTAGTTTCAAAGTTACAAAAAACAGGAATAAACCTCCCTCCAGCAAAGGAAAAATTCATAAACAGAACAAAAGATAATCTAACACCTCTGGCCTGGCTTTTACTTACAATTTTTGTAATATGAGAGACTTTTAGGATGGTTTATAGGAGAAGGAGTTTTCTGACCTGATGCTTCTCTGCTTCCCAAGAGAACACACACAACAAAGCCTCCCCCCCCCCGAGATTTGAAAGTATCTTCTGTCCCCATTGGTCCTTTTGGTCAGGTGCCAGCCAGGCTATTCGAGCTTCTTAACCCCTCACAGGTAAGGAGGGGTTTGTGGCCACCCTCAGCTGTAGGGTTGTGACACAGTGTGTGGCCCATAACGGGCGGGGGTATTGGAGCTAATCTGTGCCTGATGGGCCCAGCGAGGAGGCATTGGGGGGAGGCCCCAGGGTCAGAGCAGAGGGGGGTTGGCAGATAGGGAGTCGGAGAGGTCAGAGCAGAAGGGGGTTGGTAGATAGGGAGTCAGGGGGGTCAGAGCGGAGGGGGTTGGCAGATAGAGGGTCGCGGGGTGGGTCAGAGCAGAGGGAGGATGGCAGGGGAAGAAAGGGGGTTGTTGGGGGGGTCCAGAGTCAGAGCAAAAGGGGGCTGCAGGGGGGAGCTGGGGAGCCCTGTGGTCAGAGCGGAAGGCGGTTGTAGGGGGGAGATGGGGGGTTTGTGGGGGGCCCTGTGGTCAGAACAGAAGGGGGCTGCAGGGGGAAAATGGGGGGTCTGTGGGGTGGCCCTGGGGTAGAGAAGAAGGGGGCAGAAGGATGGAGATGGGGGCTGCAGGGGGGGCCCTGTGGTCAGAGAAAAAGGGGGCTGCAGGGGGGAGATGGGGGGTCTGTGGGAGGGCCCTGGGGTCAGAGCTGAAGGGGGCTCCAGGGCGGAGATGGAGCCTGCAGTGGGGGGCCCTGTGTTCAGAGAAGAAGGGGGCTTCAGGGGAAAAATGGGGGGTCTGTGGGAGGGCCCTGGGGTCAGAGCAGAAGGGAGTTGCAGGGGGAAGATGGGAGCTGCAGGGGGGGCCCTGTGGTTAGAGAAGAAGGGGGCTGCAGGGAGGAGATGGGGGTTGGTGTGAAGGACATGGGGAGGGTGCAGAGGGCGGGTGGCAGACCGACAATGTGGAGGGAGTCCAGAGATGAGTGGCAGAAATATTCCGGGGGCAGGGACCTGCGTTCCGAGGCAAGATGAAAAGAGCTAAATCTGTCCAGCTTGGCTAAGCTGTGGCTAAGGGGCGGGGGGTTAGACCAGTCTGCAAACATGGGAAAGGTGCAAGCCCCGAGGGGGCAGGGCAGATGTGGGGGATACTTAGGCCTGGGCTGGGCTGGAGTCAGCAGGAGATACCTGGGCAGCTGGCACAAAGAGCTCTCCAGCTGTGCCGTGTACCAGACTGGGGAGCAGCCTCCCGGGGGAATGGATGGCATGCCAGCTCGGGGCAGTGTGTCTCCTGGGGGCGAAGGGACAGCACTGGGAATCCTCTGGGCTGTGGGGGAATCATCCCAGGGGTGGCCCCATCGCTGGCGGATCAACGCCCAGACTGAAGGGGGAGGGTTGCTGGCAGGAGTCCTGCTGCTGGGCCCTGGACAGGACCATGGCAGGTGTGCTGTGGAAGTGCTCCCACCCAGTACCCTAAGCCACCTGCGGGACGGGCGGGAGCCACTCCCAGCCCCGTCTGCCTCAGCGCCCTGATCCCGCGCCTATCAGCTGCCATCCTTTCCCCCGGGCAGCTAACCACAGCCAGGCCCCCGAGCTCTCTGGGCAGCCTGGCAGGCCAGGACCCCCGCAGTGCCCACGGAGCCCTGTCCCACCCCGCCGAGCGGCTGGACGCAGGGATCCGTGGTTGGGTTTGGCTCTGGCTCTGCAAAGGCCAGGTTGGGTGGGCAGAACCGTCCTGCCGGCCTTAGCACCATGAATCTAGGCCGTGGCATGGCTGAGCGTGGCCTGTTGGCTGGTCTGTGACCAGTTGGGGGGGTGTCAATGGGAGGGGTGGGCAGTGGCTAGCGGGGGGGGTGTCAATAGGAGGGGTGCGCCACTGACCAGTGGGGAGGAGGGGGTGTCAATGGGAGGGGAGGCCCGGTGACCAGCAAGGGGGGTGTCAATGGGAGGGGGCGGTGACCAGTTTGGGGGGGTGGGCCAGTGACCAGAAGGGCAGGGGTGTCTGGGGGGGCGGTGACCAATGAAGGGAGTGTTAATGGGAGAGGTTCCGGTGACCGGGGAGGTGTCAATGGGAGGGGGATTGCTGACCAGGGGGGCGTCAATGGGAGGGGGGCACAGTGACCAGCGGGGGGCTGTCAATGGGCGGGGTGGGCTGGTGACCGGGGGGGTATCAATGGGAGGGGGGTGCAGTGACCAGCAGGGGGATGGGCACTGTCTGGAGGGGCCATTGCCCAGCCCTGGGCTCTGGTCAGGGTGATCCTGCTGCCAGCCTCGGCTGTATTTGCAGCTGCCCTGGGGTGGGGGCATGGCTGAGAGGGACCCCGTCCGGAGGGCAAACTCCCAGCTGCTCCCCAAAGCCTCCCCGGCAGAGTGAGCTGCCCGCCTGCCCCCGCTCTGACCCCTGGCAGGGGGTTCTCCTGCCCCCAGGCCTGGGGTGGCTGGTCCCTGCGCCGCGGAGGGGGCACATCGGCAGCCAGCTCCCCAGGACACAGGGTCCAGCCCCTTCGCTCACGCCCTAGGGCAGCGTTGACTCCAGCCCGGGTCCCCCTCCGCCGCACCCCCAGGGGCCTGGGCTCAGCTCAGGAGGTACGGCCCAGCTGTCCTGGGTGCTCACTGCCAGCTGCCCCCTTCGCAGGCCCTGCCCGCCCTTCCTCCTGTCATCCTCCCTGCCCCCCTGTACGCCGGGGGGGAGTGTCTCCCTCTCCACAGCTCCCGCTCCCCAGGGCCAGAGCCGCCTCCCTATCTCCTCACGTTTCCCACCCAGCGGCTACCTGCGCGGCCCCCCCCCGCCGCACCCCCCACCCTCCAGCAGCAGCAGCCTGGGACCGGCAGGCCCGAGCGATGTGGGGAACTCGCCTTCCTGCCTCCTGTTCCCTCTCGTTCCCCAGTGACAGGGTGGGAACAGGTGCCAGGGAGCGCTGCCCTTTCTCCGCAGCTGCCGGCCGTCAGCTTGGCCCCTGGGCTCTATTTCTAGGCGTGAGATCAGTGCAGGCAGCTGGGGCCGCGCTGGCCCCACATTCCGGGCCCCTCGCAGGCCACGTGGGTCCGTCTCGCGCGGCGCTGGCCCTGGCTGGCTCGGACCCGCACTTTATTTAGACACAACAGGCCAGAGTCAGGGGGAGGGGGGAGAAGTGGAGCCCGCCTGCTCCCCTCCCCCCCGCAGACAGAGGGGCCCGAGCGGGGCCCGCCTGCTCCCCTCCCCCGCACAGACAGAGGGGCCCGAGCGGGGCCCGCCTGCTCCCCTCCTCCTGGCAGAGACAGAGGGGCCCGAGCGGGGCCCGCCTGCTCCCCTGCCCCCCGCAGATGGAGGGGCCCGAGCGGGGCCCGCCTGCTCCCCTGCCTCCAACGCGGGGAGGAGCTGGAAAACAAGGGCCCAGTGCCTTTGAAATTAAACACACAGGGGGAGATTGATGATCCTGGGCTGTGCCGAGTCCAAAGATGGAGCTGCTGCATGGGGCGGGGCTGGGGACGCAGGAATGCAGAGCCAGAGTCCAGCTAGGGATCCTGGCAGCCGCTCTCCCACAGGGCTGGAGACTGGGGTGATGGGCACACAGAGAAGACAGAGACAAGGGAGACTGGCCCCAGCACTGTGGGCAGCTGGGGGGATGAAGCTGGGGAGAGGGGCCCTGAGGGAGCCTGTAGCTCCATTCCCGTTGGGGAGGGGGCCAGGGTGGGGACGGCCCTCTCCAGTCCCAGCTCCCCCGTTCGAGGGTGGGAGGCTGCCGGACAGGGAGCGGTTACTCCCTCCTCGCACTTACCTCACTCTGATTCACGGCCTTTCCGCTGGCACCGGCGCCGACTCTTGCACTTTCCTGGCTCTGCCTGCACCAGGCAAGGCGGGCACTGAGCAGGGGGCCCAGCCCGCTAGGTGCGCACCCCTGGGTCCCTGTGATCTCTGCAAGGCACCTGGCTGCCAGCCAGCGAGGTCCAGGGCCTCGCACGCAGGCCTGGCTGGAAGGCTGGGCAAAGTGTGGGGCACTGGACATGAGCTGCTGTGCACAACTGCCGCTGGGGCTGTCGAGACCTCCCAAACCCACCCCAGGTAGAGCCGCAGCCAGCACTGGCCAGTGCACGGGGGGGAGCAGGTGGGCCCCTGTCAGGCCCCTCTCTCTGCAGTGGCAGGTGGTCACAGTCACTTGGGGCGAGGGAGGTGGAAGGTGAGTGGGTGTGCAGTGGGGATATGTCTAGTGTGCCAGCACCAGGGTGAGTATCCACACACCCAGCATAGTCAGTTGGAACTGCAGTGAGCGGGCTATGGTGAAGGCCGCCCTGTTCTGGCCCTGCAGTCAGGCTTGCTGGGCTCAGCTCATCTGCCCCCATGGTCTAGGAAACAGGGCTGTAAGGAACAGCCAGCCTGGCTTAGTCAAGAACAAATCATGTCAAACCAACCTTGTTTCCTTCTTGGACAGGGGTACAGGCCCATGGCTTGGGGTGTGTGCTGGGCTATGCACCCCAGCCCAGCCCTGGGAGGGTTAATGACAGCCTGAGACACCAGTTTAGGTGACCAGGCATGACCTGTGCGAAGGGTTAACTGAGAATGAAGCACTAAAAGCAGGAAGCTGAGGGCTGCAGGGAAAGGGGGCAGCAGGCACTCCCTGGGAGGAGGCTGGCTGGCTGGCTGTGAGGGGCGAGCAAGCTTTGGGTGCCTGCCCTGGAGTAGGGCATCTGAGCCGAGGGTAGGAGGGGTGCAGTAGCCACGGGGATGGAGTAAGCTCCCGGGGGGCTTGGTAAGAAGGGCCCAAGGGAAACAGGGAAATGGGGACAGAGGAACTGGACTGTTGGTGACAGGGACCCTGGACTGGAACCTGATGTCATGGGTGGGCCTGGGTTCCCCTGTCAGCCACTGATATAATGGCACAGAGCCCGAGCTGGGGCCAAACGCCATCTGGAGATGGCATGTGGACAGGGGTTCACGTTACCGGAAGCAAGGCTATTGCAGAGCGAGCAAGGAAGAGCAAGGGGACACCCGACGCAGCGAGAGCTCCAGTCCCCGACTTAGCTGCAAGGAGGCGTGCTAGTGGTGAGTGGCAATGCTGTTACTGGGGAAGCTGGAGATGGGGGGTATCTTGATTGTAATAAGGCTTTTGACGCATTCCCATGTGACATTCTCTTAAGTAAAGTAGGGAAATGTGGTCTAGAGGAAATTACTATAAGGTGGTTGCACAACAGTTATCAATGGTGTGCTGTCAAACTGGTGGGGTCCCCTGGAGTCAGTCCTGGGGTGGGCACTAGTCAGTATTTTCATGAATGACTTGGATAATGGCATGGAGAGTCTGCTCAGAAAATGTGCAGACGACACCAGTCTGGGAGGGCTGGAAGCACTTTGGAGGACAGAATTAGAATTCAAAACAACCCCGACAAATTAGAGAATTGGTCTAAAAGCAGTTGGTTTGGCAAAATTTGAAGATGATACAAAAACTACTCAGGATAGTGAAGTCCCAGGCAGCCTGCGAAGAGCTACAAAGGGATCTCACAAACCTGGGTGACTGGGCAAGAAAATGGCAGATGAAATTCAATGTTGATAAATGCAAAGTGATGCACATGGGAAAACATCATCCCAACTAGCCATACAAAATGATGGGGTCTAGATTACCGGTTACCACTGAAGAAAGATCTTGGAGTCCTTGTGGACAGTTCTCTGAAAACATCTGCTCGGTGTGCAGTGACAGTCAAAATAGCTAACAAAGTCATTAGGAAAGGAATGGATAATAAGACAGAAAATATTATAATGCCACTAGACAAATCCATGATAAGCCCGTATCTTGAATAGTGCGTGCAGTTCTAGTCATCCCATCACAGAAAAGATCTATTGGAACTGGAAAAGTTTCAGAGAAGGGCAATAAAAATAGTTGGGGCATGGAATGGCTGCTGCATGAGGAGAGATTAATCAGACTGGGACTGGTCAGCGTGGAAAAGAGACGACTCGGGGGGGATGTGACAGAGGTCTGTACAATCGTGACTGGTGCGGAGAGAGTGAAAAGGGAATGTTATTTACCCCTTCTCATAACAAGAACTAGAAGTCACCAATGAAATTTACAGGCAGCAGGTTTAAAACAAACAGAAGGAAGTATTTCTTCACACAATGCACAGTCAACCTGTGGAACTCACTGCCATGGGATGTTGTGAAGGCCAAAAGTATAACTGGGTTCAAAAAAGAATTAGAGAAGTTCCTGGAGGATAGGTCCATCAGTGGCTATCAGTCAATATGATCAGTGGCTCAACTTCATTCTCCGCGTGTCCCTGAGTCTCTGATTGCCAGATTCTAGGACTGGACGACAGTGGGTGGATCATTTGTTGATTACCTGTTCTGTTCATTCTCTCTGAAGCACCTGGCATTGGCACTGTCGGAAGACAGGATACTGGGCTAGGTGGACCTTTGGTTTGACCCAGTACAGCCGATCTTATGTTCTTATAAAGAGGATGGTGATCAGTTGTTCTCCACTTCCACTGAAGGTAGGACAAGAAGCAATGGGCTTAATCTGCAGCAAGGGAGATGTAGGTCAGATATTGGGAAAAGCGTTCTAACTCTCAGGGTAGTTAAGCTCTGGAACAGGCTTCTGCTGGAGAATGTGGAATCCCTGTCACTGGGGTTTTAGAGAAACTGTCAGGGAATGAACCGGATGACTTCTCAGGGTCCCTTGCAGGCCTACGTTTCTGTGATTCTTTCCCCCGTCAGGCCCATGCACAGAGAACACCCAGTCTCACTCTGGGATGGGCTGCAGCACCCGGGGAGTTAGCTGAGTGGGCAGGAATGGCCCGATGGAGCAAGGGCTCAGCCTTCTCCCTAGGCCCAGGCCTGATGCTGGCCCAGATGCACAGGAAGGGAGCTGGCAGAGGCGGCGAGTGCTGCTGGCCTGCTGTTTCTCAAGCTGCCACGTTCTGCGTGTTGGGATTTCCAGGCTGCCAGCCCCAGGGGCAGAGTCCCAAAGCTCTAGCCAGGGCTGCAGGGACACAAACAGCCAGACCACTGGGCTGGGCTAGATCCTCTCTGGGGGAGGGGGTCCTGGCCTGGAAAGAGGCGTCTGGCACAGTTGTTGTTTTCTGGGCTGTCACAGAGTCCCTGGGCAATGCTCTGGAACTGCTCCCCATGAAGCCAGTCAGGACTCTGGGGCAGTCGCCTTTCTGTGAGCAGCCTGTCTGCAGGACACACAGCTCACCCGGCTTCCGCCTTCCTGGGTCTGACCTCGGAGCATTCAGCCTCCTCTGCCCCTCCGTGCGCTTCCCCCAGCGAGTCCGCCCAGGCGGGGTCCTGGGGAAGCCAGAGGGTCCTGCCCCCCAACTCCGCAGTCAGATGGGACTCTCAGCCAGTCAGTAAAACAGAGGTTTATTAGACGACAGGAACATGGTCTAACACAGAGCTTGCAGGTGCAGAGAACAGGACCCCTCAGCTGGGTCCATTTTGGGGGGCAGTGAGCCAGACAACCACGTCTGTACTTCACTCCATGTCCCAGCTAGCCCCAAACTGAAACTCCCTCCAGCCCCACCTCCTATGGGCTTTGTCCCTTTCCCGGGCCAGGAGGTCACCTGATTCCTTTGTTCTCCAACCCTTTAGCTCTCACCTTGCAGGGGGGAAGGGCCAGGCCATCAGTGGCCAGGAAACAGGGTGTCGGCCATTCTCTGTGTCCAGACTCCTGCACACACCTGCCCTCTAGGGCTCTGCAGTGATCATACACCCTTACCCCACTCCCTAGATACTTACGAACTGCCTAGGGAAAACTGAGGCACCCCCACATTATACAGAGGAAACATTAAGAACAGTCCCACTTCGTCACATGGGCGTCTGGGATCAGCACTTTGGGCTTCTTTGGTGAGCGGAGGGCAGGTGCATAGAATCATGGAATCATAGAATATCAGGGTTGGAAGGGACCTCAGGAGGTCATCTAGTCCTACCCCCTGCTCAAAGCAGGACCAATCCCCATCTAAATCATCCCAGCCAGGGCTTTGTCAAGCCTGACCTTAAAAACTTCTAAGGAAGGAGATTCTACCACCTCCCTAGGTAACGCCTTCCAGTGTTTCACCACCCTCCTAGTGAAAAAGTTTTTCCTAATATCCAACCTTAACCTCCCCCACTGCAACTTGAGACCATTACTCCTTGTTCTGTCATCTGCTACCACTGAGAACAGTCTAGAGCCATCCTCTTTGGAACCCCCTTTCAGGTAGTTGAAAGCAGCTATCAAATGCTCCCTCATTCTTCTCTTCCGCAGACTAAACATCCCCAGTTACCTCAGCCTCTCCTCATAACTCATGTGTTCCAGTCCCCTAATAATTTTTGTTGCCCTCCGCGGGACTCTCTCCAATTTTTCCACATCCTTCTTGTAGTGTGGGGCCCAAAACTGGACGCAGTACTCCAGATGAGGCCTCACCAGTGTCGAATAGAGGGGAACGATCACGTCCCTCGAGCTGCTGGCAATGCCCCTACTTATACATCCCAAAATGCCATTGGCCTTCTTGGCAACAAGGGCACACTGTTGACTCCTATCCAGCTTCTCGTCCACTGTAACCCCTAGGTCCTTTTCTGCAGAACTGCTGCCGAGCCATTCGGTCCCTAGTCTGTAGCGGTGCATTGGATTCTTCCGTCCTAAGTGCAGGACTCTGCACTTGTCCTTGTTGAACCTCATCAGATTTCTTTTGGCCCAATCCTCCAATTTGTCTAGGTCCCTCTGTATCTTATCCCTACCCTCCAGCATATCTATCTCTCCTCCCAGTTTAGTGTCATCTGCAAACTTGCTGAAGGTGCAATCCACACCATCCTCCAGATCATTTATGAAGATATTGAACAAAACCGACCCCAAGACCAACCCTTGGGGCATTCCACTTGATACCGGCTGCCAACTAGACATGGAGCCATTGATCACTACCCGTTGAGCCCGACAATCTAGCCAGCTTTCTATCCACCTTATAGTCCATTCATCCAGCCCATACTTCTTTAACTTGCTGGCAAGAATACTGTGGGAGACCGTGTCAAAAGCTTTGCTGAAGTCAAGGAACAGCACGTCCACTGCTTTCCCTTCATCCACAGAACCAGTTATCTCGTCATAGAAGGCAATTAGATTAGTCAGGCATGACTTGCCCTTGGTGAATCCATGCTGACTGTTCCTGATCACTTTCCTCTCCTCTAAGTGCTTCAGAATTGATTCCTTGAGGATCTGCTCCATGATTTTTCCAGGGACTGAGGTGAGGCTGACCGGCCTGTAGTTCCCAGGATCCTCCTCCTTCCCTTTTTTAAAGATGGGCACTACATGAGCCTTTTTCCAGTCGTCCGGGACTTCCCCCGATCGCCATGAGTTTTCAAAGATAATGGCCAATGGCTCTGCAATCACATCCGCCAACTCCTTTAGCACTCTCGGATGCAGCGCATCCGGCCCCATGGACTTGTGCACATCCAGCTTTTCTAAATAGTCCCGAACCAGTTCTTTCTCCACAGAGGGCTGGTCACCTCCCGCAGTGCACTGTGCTGGGGAGAATCTGCAACAACAGAGATCCTCCCTGCCATGCCTGCCCTGGCCACGGGGCTGCTGCCCCTGTCATCCACATCAGCATGAGGGTCCGGCTACATAGCTGGCAGGACAGCGTGCAGGGCATGCCTGGCATAGTTTCCATGCTGTCCAAGCACTGGTGGATCATTCGTGCCCCTCCACCCACCCTGCATGAGGACAGTCTCCTATAAAGCCACCCCTGGTGCTGTAGGGGAGAAGAGAGCCTGGGGGGAGGGGGGAGAGTGGAAATGTGATGGGGGATCAGGTGCATTTCCCCACACACACACCAGGGAGAGGATTTCAGTGGGGGACCCCTGTGACGGGTTGGATCACAGAACCTCCCCGGGAGCTGCCACCTGAGGTGCCAAAACTACTTCTACCCCTGCTTTCCTGCCCAGACAGCTTAGGACTTCAGTGCCCTGCTTGGTTTGAGCCAGACCCGCTAGCCTGCTGCAAACCCACACCCAAGTCTGAACCACATCCCCTAACAGCTGCAGGCTTAACTGAAAGCAGCTTACAGAAGTGTGCCTGTCTTTAACACTCAGATGCCCAACTCCCAGTGGGGTCCAAACCCTAAATAAATCTGTTTTACCCTGTATAAAGCTTATACAGGGTAAACTCATAAATTGTTTGCCCTCTATAACACTGATAGAGAGAGATGCACACCTGTTTCCCCCCCCCCCCAAGTATTAATACATACTCTGGGTTAATTAATAAGTAAAAAGCGATTTTATTAAATACAGAAAGTAGGATTTAAGTGGTTCCAAGTAGTAACAGACAGAAGTGAATTACCAAGCAAAATAAAATAAAACACGCCAGTCTAAGTCTAGTACAGTAATAAAACTGAATACAGATGTAACCCTTCTGCCCGTCAGAGTTGGCAGCAACAAGGGCCGGGTTCAATATCTAGGGGATTCATTCCAACAACACAATGCAAACCGGCTCGAGCCCCCACCCAGTGCCCTGGGACAAATATATACCAACCCCGCTGGGCGCCTCCAAGAGGCAATACTTCCCCTCTCGCAAGCACAGAGTCTGAGTGTAGCAAAAAGCCTTTTAATAACAGAGAGAAACAATGTGGCATTATGTTGGGGAAACACCACCAACAGGATTCATAACACAACCCATGAGCAAAAAAAACCCACCCCAAGCAAATTGGGGCATGCCCTTTCCCTTTGGTTCTTGAGTCCAGCAACCCCAAATCACCCAAAGTCCCAAAAGTCCAATGACCCAAAAGTCTGTGTCCCTGGTCAGGGCAGCCCCAGAGTTCAAAAGTTTATCTGCGGAGCTTTACCTCCCAACCTGGGTGGAGATGGGGCGGGAGGTAAGAGGCACCTTACATGATCTGAAGCTGACCGCCCTGCAGCTCCATAGGCCTCCGCTCCGCTCTGCTCCACCAGCTGCCCCACAAACTGCTTTGCTCAGCTCCGCTCCGCGGCCCACAAGCAGCTCCCGCCATCCCACGAACTGCTCCACCAGCCAGTCCACGAACTGTTCCACGTCCCACAAGCAGCTCCCACCATCCCACGAACTGCTCCACCAGCCTGTCCACAAACTGCTTCGCTCGGCTTCGCTCCGCGGCCCACAAGCAGCTCCCGCCATCCCACGAACTGCTCCACCAGCCAGTCCACAAACTGCTTCGCTCGGCTTCGCTCCACGGCCCACAAGCAGCTCCCGCCATCCCACGAACTGCTCCACCAGCCAGTCCACGAACTGTTCCACGTCCCACAAGCAGCTCCCGCCATCCCACGAACTGCTCCACCAGCCTGTCCACAAACTGCTTCGCTCGGCTTCGCTCCACGGCCCACAAGCAGCTCCCGCCATCCCACGAACTGCTCCACCAGCCAGTCCACGAACTGTTCCACGTCCCACAAGCAGCTCCCGCCATCCCACAAACTGCTCCACCAGCCTGTCCACAAACTGCTTCGCTCGGCTTCGCTCCACGGCCCACAAGCAGCTCCCGCCATCCCACGAACTGCTCCACCAGCCAGTCCACGAACTGTTCCACGTCCCACAAGCAGCTCCCGCCATCCTATGAACTGCTCCACCAGCCTGTCCACAAGGCACTCCAGCCGTCCCACAAACTGCTCCACAATAGCTCTTCAGGCTCCCCCACTACTTAACACAATGCTCAGTGATTTCAGCTCTTAGTCAGTTCAGCCCTTTGGTGAATTCAGCTTGTAATAGGGGAGCCTCAGTGCTGGTGCACCATCAGCCCAAAGTGAGCTCAGCAGCCTGTAACTAGACTCCTAATGGAATCAAAATTAGCTCTGATATTCCGCAGCGGAGAGAGGAGGAAGTGCAATTAGCATGTAAGGCCCTCACCAAGGGGCCCATGCCACCAAGTATTAATACTTGTCCCCAACCTCTCTCAATTCACAGAGTTTTGGAACCCATGACCCTTGCCTAGCGAGTGCCATTTAGTTGATGGTGAGTCCCTCCATCATAACAAAAGGCCAAGTACAGTTCCAAGCACAGTTCCCATAATCAGGGTAATAACAATTTATTCTTCCTGCCCCAATAACAGAGACACTGGGGATCCCACAGCAGCCAAAGTGACCATTTGGGCAGCTATGGCCTCATTCTAGGCGGGGTGGGTGTGCCTATGCAAATGAGATCAGTCCCTGAAGTTCTTTTCCACAACTTGCCACACCTCACCACCAGATGTCAAGGTGGAGCTCATCCTGACACTGCTTACACACATAAAATCTCACCCTTAGAGATGTTTCAATAAGATTCTTTCACAGACTGGAGCTGGACACCTTCCTAGTCTGGGCACAATCCTTTCCCCTGGTACAGCCCTTGTTCCAGCTCAGCTGGTAGCTAGGTGATTCCTCATGATGGCTTCTTCCCTTGTTCTGTTCACCCACTTATATATCTTTTGCATAAGGCGGGAATCCTTTGTCCCTCTGGGTTCCCACCCCTCCTTCTCAGTGGAAAAACACCAGGTTAAAGATGGATTCCAGTTCAGGTGACATGGTCACATGTCCTGTGAGACTTTAAGCCTTCATCCCTCCCAGTCTGACTCACAGGAAGGCCTGCCTGCAAACAGAGCCATCCACAGTTAATTGTCCTGGCTGCTGGGAGCTATCGGAGACTCCAAACCACTATGAATGGCCCACACTTTGCATAACTACAATAGGCCCTCAGAGTTATATTTCGTATTTCTAGTTTCAGATATGAGTGATACATTTATACAGATAGGATAACCACACTCAGTAGATTATAAGCTTTGTAATGATACCTTATAAGAGACCTTTTGCATGAAGCATATTCCAGTTACATTATATTCACACTATATATATAGAGGGCGTCTCAACCCCCATTCTCAGCTGTAAGGTTCAGAGAGCCCTGGTGGCTCCCCTATGCCGTGTGAACAAGCCTGATCCCTGAGGCTGCATGCCGATAACAGACAGTCTGTATGGCAGAAGCACAGCCCTCCGGCCGGGCCTGGACAGAGTCCTAGAAGCACCGGGCAGGGGCTGCAGGAGCCAGCATCTGTCACCGTGTGTCCTGTGCAGGAAGGGGAGGGCTGGGCTGGGCAGCCTGGGCCAAACCCCTAGCTCCTCCTGCTATAAAGGAGACAGCTCTGGCCAGGGCAGGACCAGCTAGAAAACTGGTAGTAAGGTGCCACGGAGTATGGGGGAGTCAGGGCCCTGCACCCTTCTCTTCCTGCAATTCACCATGACTCTCAGCCAGCCAGTAAAACGGAAGTTTTATTGGAGGACAGGAACACAGTCCCAAACAGAGCTTGTTGGTACAACCAGGACCCCTCAGACAGGTCCTTCTGGGGGGCAGGGAGCTTAGACGCCAGCCTTGGGGTTCCCTCCGTTTCCCCAGTCCACTTCCAACTCAAAACTCCCTCCAGCTGACTCACCGCCGCGAGTCCACCCAGGCGGGGTCCTGGGGAAGCCAGAGGGTCCTGCCCCCCAACTCCGCAGTCAGACGGGACTCTCAGCCAGCCAGTAACACAGGTGGTTTATTAGACCACAGGAACATGGTCTAACACAGAGCTTGTAGGTGCAGAGAACAGGACCCCTCAGCTGGGTCCATTTTGGGGGGCAGTGAGCCAGACAACCACATCTGCCCTTCACTCCATGTCCCCAGCCAGCCCCAAACTGAAACTCTCCCCAGCCCCTCCTCCTCTGGGCTTTGTTCCTTGCCGACTCACTGAGCCTCCCCCCGGCTCCTCCTCCAGCCTTTGTCCAGCTTCCCAAGGCAGAAGGTGTCACCTGGCCCAAACCCCCTCCTGGCTCAGGTTACATGCTCGGGTATTGTCCCTCCAGCGAAGCCATCCCCTGCTATCCCATCCCCAATGCAGACAGTCCCAGTAAAACTCCCCTGCGGCATTCCCAGGTCCATCTGTCCCACTCCCTGCTCTGTCACATCTCTCCCCGCTTCGAGACTGAACTGAGCAGGGTCACTCTGACCAGTGACCTGGGGAAGTTCAGGGCCCCCTCTCCGGGACAGCGCATCCGCTATCAGGTTGGCATTTCCCTTCACGTGGACCACGTCCATCTCATAATCCTGCAGGAGCAGGCTCCACCTCAGGAGCTTGGCGTTGGCTCCTTTCATCTGCTGCAGCCAGGTCAGGGGAGAGTGGTCGGTGTACACGGTGAAGTGTCGCCCGAAGAGATAGGGCTCTAGTTTCTTGAGGGCCCACACCATGGCCAGGCACTCCTTCTCGATGGCCGCGTAGTGTTGCTCCCAGGGTAGCAACTTCTTGCTCAGGTACCCGATGGGGTGTCTCTCCCCCTTTTCATCCTCCTGCATTAACACCGCCCCCAGTCCCATGTCTGAGGCATCGATGAACACTATAAAGGGCTTGTCAAAGTCTGGGTTTGCCGGAACTGGGCCCCTGACCAGAGCCTCCGTCAACGCACAGAGCGCCTTCTGGCACTGCTCGGTCCAGACCACCTTGTCTGGCTTCCCCTTCTTGCATAGTCCAGTGATGGGGGTGGCTGTGGTGCTAAAGTGGGGCACGAATCTTCGATAGGACCCCGCCATCCCAATAAAGGCTTGGACCTGCTTTTTGGTTTGGGGAGCAGGCCAGTCTCTGATCACCTCCACCTTAGCTGGTTCCGGCTTTATGCAGCCGCTCCCCACCCGATGGCCCAGGTAAGATACTTCAGCCATCCCCACCTTGCACTTCTCCGCTTTTACAGTCAGCCCAGCCCCCTGGAGTCGGTCCAGCACTTGTCTAACCTGGGACACATGGTCCTCCCAGGTCTGGCTAAAAACACAGATGTCATCAATATACGCCACGGCAAAACTCTCCATCCCCCTCAGTAGCTGGTCCACCAGGCGCTGGAAGGTGGCCGGCGCTCCCTTGAGGCCGAAAGCAGGGTCAGGAACTCATAGAGCCCCAGAGGGGTGATAAAGGCCGATTTCAGCCGGGCATCTGCATGCAGCAGCACTTGCCAGTAGCCCTTTGTAAGGTCCATGGTGGTAAGGTACCGAGCTCCTCCCAGCTTGTCTAGGAGCTCATCTGACCTGGGCATGGGGTAGGCATCCGATACAGTGTTGGCATTGAGCTTCCGATAGTTCACATAGAACCGGACCAACCCGTCCTTTTTGGGGACCAGCACCACCGGTGAGGCCCAAGGGCTGGCCGATGGCTGGATCACCCCCAAAGCCAGCATGTCCCGGACCTCTCTTTCCAGGTCCTGAGCAGTTTTCCCCGTGACTCGGAAGGGGGAGCATCTTATCGGCGGGTGCGACCCTGTCTGCACCCGGTGGACAGTCAGATTAGTGCGTCCAGGCTGGTTGGAAAACAGCTGTCGGTACGGAGGCAGCACCCCTCTGATCTCAGCTTGCTGGGCAGGGGTTAGCTGATGAGAGAGGGGAATTGCTTCCAGGGGGAGCCAACTCCTGTCTCAGGGAATATATTTACCAAAGGGTCGTCTCCCTGCTCCTCCCACTGTCCACTCACGGCCAACACCACATTCCCCCTGGCATAATATGGCTTCATCATATTCACATGGTACACCCGGCGGCGGTCGGCCCGGTTCGACAGCTCCACCACATAGTTTACCTCATTTAGCGGCTTGACAACCTTGAAAGGGCCCTCCCAGGCGGCCTGTAGTTTGTTTTTCCTCAGGGGGACGAGAACCATCACCAGATCCCCGGTGGCGTAGGCGCGGGCCTGTGCCGTGCGGTCATACCAGACCTTCTGCTTCTTCAGGGCTCTGGCCAGATTCTCCCTGGCCAGGCCCATGAGTTCAGCCAGTCTCTCTCGGAAGATCAGGACATACTCCACCACTGACTCTCCATCGGGAGTGGCCTTCCCCTCCCATTCGTCTCTCATCAGGTCCAGGGGGCCCGTCACCCTCCTTCCATATAACAGTTTGAAAGGCAAAAATCCGGTAGACTCCTGGGGCACCTCCCTGAATGCAAACAGCAGGTGAGGTAAGTACTTGTCTCAATCCTGCGGGTGCTGGTTCATAAAGGTTTTCAGCATCATCTTTAGCATCCCATTGAACCTCTCCACCAGCCCATTGGACTGGGGGTGATACGCTGAGGCCCAGTTGTGCCGGACCCCACATTTCTCCCGTAAGCACCGGAGCAGAGCCAACATGAAGTTGGATCCTTGGTCTGTCAAGACTTCCTTGGGGAACCCCACTCGGCTGAAAATGGTCAGGAGCGCATCTGCCACGGTGTCTGCTTCAATGGAAGCTAAGGGCACTGCCTCGGGGTAGCGGGTGGCGAAATCTACCACCACCAGAATGTATTTCTTCCCCGACCGGGTCATCTTGCTGAGAGGCCCCACGATGTCCATGGCCACCTTCTGGAAAGGTTCCTCTATGACAGGCAAAGGTCTCAAAGTCTCTTTCCCCTTGTCCTGGGCCTTCCCTACCCTCTGACAGGGGTCGCAGGATCGGCAATACTGCCGGACAGTGGTAAAGACCCCGGGGCAGTAAAATATATTTTCTGTAGCAGCCTCTGCCTGGTGCACCAGATGGGTGCGACCTAGTTACAGGGCCATTCTCCTGAGCAGACACTAATTTAGGACCAGTCCCTTCCTGGGCTTTAGCTGAATCTAGAACCAGCTCTGAGACAACTGCACTATTCTCAACAGTCACAGGCTGAAAGGCCCCTTCTGTCTGCTCCACAGACAAAGAAGAGCCGGACACACTTTCTCCTTTCCCAGACACCCAGCTTGGGATCTCATTCCCCTTGTCCCAGCACACAAGGCTGGTCACAGACAACTGCTTGGAGACCAGGGTAGCTCCCTCCATAGGCAAGTCAATACCCCTGACAGACACAGGCACATTTCCTTCACTGTCCCAATTCTCCACCCAGCTAACAGGTTAGGTCGAGGGACACTCATCTTCCACTCTCCTCGCCTTCCCACCCTGCTGACTAGACAAAGCCATCAGCTCACAAGGCTGCCTAGGTTCAGATGTGACGAAGTGGGACTGTTCTTAATGTTTCCTCTGAATATTGTGGGGGTGCCTCAGTTTCCCCTAGGCAGTTAAGTCTCTAGGTGGTGAGATAAGGGTGTATGATCATTGCCCATCCCTAGAGGGCAGGTGTGTGCAGGGGTCTGGACACAGAAACTGACTGACACCCTGTTTCCTGGCAACTGATGGCCTGGTCCTTCCCCCCTGCAAGGTGACAGCTAAAGGGCTGGAGAACAAAGGAATCCGGTGACCTCCTGGCCCGGGAAAGGGACAAAGCCCAGAGGAGGAGGGGCTGGAGGGAGTTTCAGTTTGGGGCTGGCTGGGGACATGGAGTGAAGGGCAGACGTGGTTGTCTGGCTCACCGCCCCCCAAAATGGACCCAGCTGAGGGGTCCTGTTCTCTGCACCTGCAAGCTCTGTGTTAGACCATGTTCCTGTCATCTAATAAACCTTCTGTTTTACTGGCTGGCTGAGAGTCACGTCTGACTGCGAAGTTGGGATGCAGGACCCTCTGGCTTCCCCAGGAGCTCGCCTGGGTAGACTCACTGTGGGAAGCGCAGGGAGGGGCAGAGGATGCTGAATGCTCCGAGGTCAGACCCAGGAAGGTGGAAGCTGTGTGAGCTGTGTGCCCTGCAGACAGACTGCTCCCCGAGAGGAGACTTCTCCAGAGTCCTGCCTGGCTTCGTAGGGAGCAGTTCCAGGCTGTCACCCGGGGACTCTGTGACACCCCAGGCCAGTAAAAGTTCTGTAGCAACCTCTGCCGGGTGCGCCGGATTCCCTGGTGCCCTGCGAGGGGGATGTCATGGGCCAGGTACAGGAGCTTGCGGCGATACTTCTGGGGGACCCCCAGCTGCCTCCTGATCCCACAGGACTCCCCTTCCCTTGGGGGAGCCCATTCTCGGTACAGGAACCCCTTCTCCCACAGGAACCTCTCCTGGCAACCTCTCCTCATGGTCCGTACCACACTGAGGTCGGCCAGGTCCCTGAGCTTCCGCAAGGAGGGATCTTTCCTTAGCTCGGCCTGGAACTCAGCGGCTGGGGAAGGTATGGGGACCGGCTCCCTCTCACTGGCCGGGTCTGAGGCCACAGCCTCTCTGAGCCATGCCCCTCGGCGCTCCCTCCCCACCAGAGTAGGGTCCTGCGCCTCCGGTCTGGTACCCTCCCCAAGGTTGGGGCGCAGTGCCCCTCGCCGGCTCTGGCTATGGGTCACAACCAGGGCGGTCTGGGTCTTGCTTGGCCAGTCCTCTAGGTCTCCCCCCCATCAAAACCTCAGTGGGCAAATGGTGGTGTACCCCCACATCCTTGGGGCCCTCCTTGGCCCCCCATTTCAGGTGTACCCTTGCCACGGGCACCTTGAATGGGGTCCCGTCCACCCCCGTCAGGGTCAGGTAGGTGTTGGGCACCACCCGATCTGGGGCCACCACCTCGGGCCGGGCCAGCGTCACCTCCGCGCCCGTATCCCAGTATCCATTGACCTTCCTCCCATCCACCTCCAGGGGAACAAGGCACTTTCTCTGCAGGGACAGCCCCGCACCCACCCTGTAAACCGAGCACCCTCAGTCCAGTGCATCCAGCTCCCCAGAGGAGCTGGCCTGGGAAACTCCTCCCTCCTGAGCAGGTGGTAAGCTGGCAGCCCCCCTTGCCTGGGTCGTCTGCCCCTCGTCCAGCTGGGTCCCAACCCAGTTAACCCTGTGCGGGTTCGGTCTGCTCAGTCGGTCCTTGAGCTTGGGGCACTGGGTCTGTATGTGGCTCTCTGGCCACAGTAATAGCAGCTCATGTCCCTTCGGTCCCCTCGAGCTGGTCGGTTGGTCCTGAAGCCGGATGTTCCCCTTGGAAGGGGGTTTTCCATGTTCCCCCTTTGGGAGGTGCCAGGGTGACTCTTTCTCTGCATCATGTTCTTTTGGGACTCCTCCCTGCCACCCCCGACTGGCTGGTCACAAACTCGTCGGCCAGCTGCCCTGCCTGTCGTGGGTCCTCTGGCTTTTTGTCCACCAACCACAGCCTGAGGTCGGATGGGCACTGTTCATACAGGTGCTCCAGTACAATTAGGTTAAGCAGGTCCCTTTGAGTCTGAGCCTCATCTGCCCACTTGCGGGCACATCCCTGCATCCGGTTGACCAGTTGTAGGTAGGTGACCACAGGGGTTTTACGCTGACTCCGGAACCTTCTCCGGTACATCTCGGGGGTCAGCCCAAACTCACGGAGCAGGGCCTGTTTGAACAGTTCATAGTCCCCTGCCTCCGCCCGTCATTCGGCTGTACACCTCCACGGCTTTGGGGTCCAGTAAGGGGGTGAGAAACTGGAGCCTGTCTGCAGGGTCAACCCTGTGCAGCTCACAGGCATTCTCAAAGGCATTCAGCAAGTCAGCTATGTCCTCTCCTTCCTTACACTGGGCCAGAACGCACTTATCAAAGCTCCTTGCTGTCCTGACTCCCCCCGCTCTCACCACAGCTGGGGCCTCACTGCTCCTCAGCCTGGCCAGCTCCAGTTCATGCTGTCTCTGCTTCTCTCATTCTTCCTGCTCCTCCTTTAGTTCCTGATGCTTCAACTCTAGCTCTTTCAGTTTTATCTCCCTCTCCCATTCCAGCTGCCTCTGCTCCAGAGATGGGGAGCTCCGCCGGGAGGATACCCTGGTGGCAGCGGGGTCACGGTGCCCTCGGTATTCGCCGGGCTCCTCCCAGCCCTTCCCCTAGGCATAGGTAGGAGGGGTCCCAGAATGCCCTCGGTAGCTGTCTGAGCACTCCCAGCTGGGACAGACACTGGTGCCCACCTTGCATCTGCCGGGCTGCTTCCCTCAGAGGCAGGGATCGGTGCATCCGAGCGATCCTCCTCCTCCAGCTGGGCAATCAGCTATTCTTTGGTGCACTTCGCACTGTGCAGCCTGTGACGATGTGACGCAGCAGGGAGGGGGGAGTGTTGACCTGGGAATGTGCCCTGGGGACGGGAGACCTGAGAGCCTGTCACCTGAGCCAGGAGGGGGAGGGGGAGGTGACACCTCTGCCCAGGAATGTGGATGGAGGCTGCAGCAGGGAACCTGCTCGGTGGGTTTAGTTTTCAG
Source organism: Natator depressus (assembly GCF_965152275.1). Taxonomy (NCBI): domain Eukaryota; kingdom Metazoa; phylum Chordata; order Testudines; family Cheloniidae; genus Natator; species Natator depressus. The sequence continues at coordinate 458,764 of NC_134238.1, forward strand.
TTTGGGGCTGGGTGGAGGAACACAGGGAACCCCAGGGCTGGGGTCTAAGCTCCCTGCTCCCCCAGAAGGACTTCACTGAGGGGTCCTGGGTGTCCCCACAAGCTCTGTTTTGGACTGTGTTCCTGTTGTCCAATAAACCTTCTGTTTTACTGGCTGGCTGAGAGTCTCAGTGAATCCCAGGAAGAGGGGTGCAGGGCCTGGACTCCCCCACACTCCGTGACAACTGGTGGCAGCGGTGGGATCTACTGCACCCCGTGAACGGCGCTTCCTGCAGTAAGTGACTGGGGAACAGTAAAACGAAGGGGGATTGACGGGGACCAGGCGTGCTGAAGATTCAGAGAGAGACGGTTTCAGGGGGCGGTTAACCCCTGGGAGTGTGTCACCAGAGAGAAGGACTTTTGCAGTAACAGGGTCCCCCGGGGGATTGCAGCGAGCGGTCCCAGGGGCGGAGGAGTCTGCAGCTCGACCCTGGCAAAGAGGTGGTGACCTCAAGAAGGACTGGCACACTAGGGGCTTTTCCTGGAAACCGTGGACAGCTGCCCGGCCTGCGAGTGGCCAGCCGGGAGATGTACGCTAAACGCCTTAAGAGCGACCTGGTGGAGCTGTGCAGGCAGAGGGGGCTGCGCATTGGGAGGTCCACCAAGGAACAGCTGATTGCCCAGCTGGAGGAGAGGGATCGCTTGGATGACCCGATCCCTGTCCCTGAGGGAAGCCGCCCGGCGGACGCAGCGTGGGCCCTGGGGCCTGACCAGGCTGGGAGGGGTCAGACTGCTGCCCAGGACACCCCGAGACCCTTCCTACCTATGCCTGGGGGAGGGGTTGTGGGAAGCCCAGCGAATACCGAGGGCCCCCTGACCCCAGCAGCCAGCAGGGGATCCTCCCAGCGGAGCTCCCCATCCCTGGAGCGGATGCGGCTGGAATGGGAGAGGGAGAGGAAAATGAGGGAGCTGGAGGATCATGAAAAACAACGTCAACATGAGGAGAAACAACGTCAACATGAGCAGGAGGAGAAGGAGAAACAACGTCAACATGAGCAGGAGGAGAAGGAGAGGGAACGTCAGGAGAAGGAGAGGGAGCGTCAGGAGAAGGAGAGGGAACGTCAACATGAGCAGCAGGAGAAGGAGAAACAAAGACAGCATGAACTGGAGCTGGCCAGGCTGAGGAGCAGTGGGGCCCCGGCTGCGGTGAGTGAGGGGGGACCCAAGACTGCAAGGAGCTTTGATAAGTGCTTCCTGGCCCAGCGGAAGGAGGGGGAGGACATAGATAGCTTCCTGACGGCCTTTGAGAATGCCTGCGAGCTGCACAGGGTTGACCCTGCAGACAGGCTCCAGTTCCTCACCCCCTTACTGGACCCCAAAGCCGTGGAGGTCTACAGCCGGATGACAGGGGCAGAGGCAGGGGACTATGAACTGTTCAAACAGGCCCTGCTCCGTGAGTTTGGGCTGACCCCCGAGATGTACCGGAGAAGGTTCCGGAGTCAGCGTAAAACGCCTGAGGTCACCTACCTACAACTGGTCAACAGGATGCAGGGATATGCCCGCAAGTGGACAGCGGGGGCCCAAACTAAAGAGGACCTGCTTGACCTGTTTGTACTGGAGCACCTGTATGAACAGTGCCCTTCCGACCTGAGGCTGTGGCTGGTGGACAAAAAGCTCGCGAACCCCCAGCATGCAGGGCAGCTGGCCGACGAGTTTGTGAACAGTCGGTCAGGGGGTAGCCGGGAGGAGTCCCAAAAGAACAGGCCCCCCCCGATGCAGAGAGAGAGTCACCATGGGGCCTCCCAGCGGGGAAATAGGGAGAACCCCCTCCAAAGGGGAACGCCTGGTGTCGGGCCCCTCCGACCCGTTCGAGGGGACCAACGTGACCTGAGCTGCTATCACTGTGGCCAGAGAGGCCACGAACGGGCCCAGTGCCCCGGGCTCAGGGACAAACTGAGCAGACCCAACCTACCCAGGGTTAACTGGGTAGGGACTCAGCTGGACGAGGGGCAGGCGACCCAGGAAAGGGGGGCTACCAGTTTGCCACCTGCTCAGGAGGGAAGAGTACCCCCAGCCAGCCCCGCCAGAGGGCTGGAGGCTCTGGACTCAGGGTGCTCGGTTTACAGGGTGGGTGCGGGGCTGTCCCTCCGGAGAGAGTGCCTTGTTCCCCTGGAGGTGGATGGGAGGAAGGTCAATGGATACTGGGATACGGGCGCGGAGGTGACGCTGGCCCGGCCCGAGGTGGTGGCCCCAGATCGGGTGGTGCCCAACACCTACCTGACCCTGACGGGGGTGGGCGGGACCCCATTTAAGGTGCCCGTGGCAAGGGTACACCTGAAATGGGGGACCAAGGAGGGCCCCAAGGATGTGGGGGTACACCACCATTTGCCCACTGAAGTTTTGATGGGGGGAGACCTAGAGGACTGGCCAAGCGACCCCCAGACCGCCCTGGTTGTGACCCGTAGCCAGAGCCGGCGAGGGGCACTGCGACCTGACCCTGGGGAGGGTACCACACTGGAGGCGCGAGACCCTACTCGGGTGGGGAGGGAGCGCCGAGGGGCACGGCTCAGAGAGGCTGCGGCCTCAGACCTGGCCACGGAGGGGGAACCGGGCCCCATCCCTTCCCCAGCCGCTGAGTTCCAGGCCGAGTTGAGGAAAGATCCCTCCTTGCAGAAGCTCAGGGACCTGGCCGACCTCAGTGAGGGACGGACCATGAGGAGAGGCTGCCAGGAGAGGTTCCTGTGGGAGAAGGGGTTCCTGTACCGAGAATGGGCTCCCCCAGGGGAAGGGGAGTCCTGTGGGATCAGGAGGCAGCTGGTGGTCCCCCAGAAGTACCGCCGCAAGCTCCTGTCCCTGGCCCATGACATCCCCCTCGCAGGGCACCAGGGAATCCGGCGCACCCGGCAGAGGTTGCTACAGAACTTTTACTGGCCCGGGGTCTTTACCACCGTCCGGCAGTATTGCCGATCCTGTGACCCCTGTCAGAGGGTGGGGAAGGCCCGGGACAAGGGGAAAGCGGCGTTGAGACCTTTGCCCATCATAGAGGAGCCTTTCCAGAAGGTGGCCATGGACATCGTGGGGCCTCTCAGCAAGACGACCCGGTCGGGGAAGAAATACATTCTGGTGGTGGTAGATTTCGCCACCCGCTACCCCGAGGCAGTGCCCTTTGTGACGAAGTGGGACTGTTCTTAATGGTTCCTCCGAATATTGTGGGGGTGCCTCAATTTCCCTTATGCAGTTCTTAAGTATCTAGGTGGTGGGGTAAGGGTGTATGATCACTGCAGAGCCCTAGAGGGCAGGTGTGTGCAGGGGTCTGGACACAGAGAATGGCCGACACCCTGTTTCCTGGCAACTGAGGGCCTGGACCCTTCCCCCCTGCAAGGTGAGAGCTAAAGGGTTGGAGAACAAAGGAATCAGGTGACCTCCTGGCCTGGGAAAGGAACAAAGCCCAGAGGAGGAGGGGCTGGAGGGAGTTTCAGTTTGGAGGCTGGCTAGGACATGGAGTGAAGTGCAGACGTGGTTGTCTGGCTCACTGCCCTCCAAAATGGACCCAGCTGAGGGGTCCTGTTCTCTGCACCTGCAAGCTCTGTTTTAGACCATGTTCCTGTCGTCTAATAAACCTCTGTTTTACTGGCTGGCTGAGAGTCCCGTCTGACTGCGGAGTTGGGGTGCAGGACCCTCTGGCTTCCCCAGGAGCCCCGCCTGAGCGGTCTCGCTGTGGGAAGCACACGGAGGGGCAGAGGATGCTGAATGCTCTGAGGTCAGACCCAGGAAGGTGGAAGCCGTGTGAGCTGTTTGCCCTGCGGACAGGCTGCTCACCGGAAGGCGACTGCCCCAGAGTCCTGACTGGCTTCATAGGGAGCAGTTCCAGAGCATCGCCCGGGCACTCCGTGACACCCTTAGCTTCCATTGAAGCAGACACCGTGGCAGATGCGCTCCTGACCATTTTCAGCCGAGTGGGGTTCCCCAGTGAAGTCTTGACAGACCAAGGCTCCAACTTCATGTCGGCCCTGCTCCGGTGCTTGTGGGAGAAATGTGGGGTCCGGCATGACTGGGCCTCAGCGTATCACCCCCAGTCCAATGGGCTGGTGGAGAGGTTTAACGGGACGCTAAAGATGATGCTGAAAACCTTTATGAACCAGCACCCGCAGGATTGGGACAAGTACTTACCTCACCTGCTGTTCGCGTACAGGGAGGTGCCCCAGGAGTCTACCGGATTTTCGCCTTTCGAACTGTTATATGGAAGGAGGGTGAGGGGCCCCCTGGACCTGATGAGAGACGAGTGGGAGGGGAAGGCCACTCCCGATGGAGAGTCAGTGGTGGAGTATGTCCTGACCTTCCGAGAGAGACTGGCTGAACTCATGGGCCTGGCCAGGGAGAATCTGGCCAGAGCCCAGAGGAAGCAGAAGGTCTGGTATGACCGCACGGCGCGGGCCCGTGCCTACGCCACCGGGGATCAGGTGATGGTTCTCATCCCCGTGAGAAAGAACAAACTACAGGCCGCCTGGGAGGGCCCTTTCAAGGTTGTCAAGCAGCTCAATGAGGTAAACTATGTGGTGGAGCTGTCGAACCGGGCCCACCACCGCCGGGTGTACCATGTGAATATGATGAAGCCATATTATGCCAGGGGGAATGTGGTGTTAGCTGTGTGTGGTCAGTGGGAGGAGCAGGGAGATCACCCTTTAGTAGATCTATTCCCTGGGACCAGAGCTGGTTCCCCCCTGGAAACAATCCCCCTCTCGGATCAGCTCACCCCTGCCCAGCAAGCTGAGGTCAGGGGGGTGCTGCATCCGTACCGACAGCTGTTTTCCAACCAGCCTGGACGCACTAATCTGACTGTCCACCGGGTGCAGACAGGGTCGCACCCGCCGATAAGATGCTCCCCCTTCCGAGTCACAGGGAAAACTGCTCAGGACCTGGAAAGAGAGGTCCGGGACATGCTGGCTTTGGGGGTGATCCAGCCATCGGCCAGCCCTTGGGCCTCGCCGGTGGTGCTGGTCCCCAAAAAGGACGGGTCGGTCCGGTTCTGTGTGGACTATCGGGAGCTCAATGCCATCACTGTATCGGATGCCTACCCCATGCCCAGGCCGGACGAGCTCCTAGACAAGCTGGGAGGAGCTCGGTACCTTACCACCATGGACCTTACAAAGGGCTACTGGCAAGTGCCGCTGGATGCAGATGCCCGGCTGAAATCGGCCTTTATCACCCCTCTGGGGCTCTATGAGTTTCTGACCCTGCCTTTCGGCCTCAAGGGAGCGCCGGCCACCTTCCAGCGCCTGGTGGACCAGCTCCTGAGGGGGATGGAGAGTTTTGCCGTGGCGTATATTGACGACATCTGTGTCTTTAGCCAGACCTGGGAGGACCACGTGTCCCAGGTTAGACAAGTGCTGGACCGACTCCAGGGGGCTGGGCTGACTGTCAAAGCGGAGAAGTGCAAGGTGGGGATGGCTGAAGTATCTTACCTGGGCCATCGGGTGGGGAGCGGCCGCCTAAAGCCGGAACCGGCCAAGGTGGAGGTGATCAGAGACTGGCCCGCTCCCCACACCAAAAAGCAGGTCCAAGCCTTTATTGGGATGGCAGGATACTACCGAAGATTTGTGCCCCACTTTAGCGCCATAGCCACCCCCATCATTGAGCTATGCAAGAAGGGGAAGCCAGACAAGGTGGTCTGGACCGAGCAGTGCCAGGAGGCTTTCCGGGCGCTGAAGGAGGCTCTGGTCAGTGGCCCAGTTCTAGCAAACCCAGACTTTGACAAGCCCTTTGTGGTGTTCACCGACGCCTCCGACACGGGACTGGGGGCGGTGTTAATGCAGGAGGATGAAAAGGGGGAGAGACACCCCATCGTGTACCTGAGCAAGAAGTTGCTACCCCGGGAGCAACACTACGCGGCCATCGAGAAGGAGTGCCTGGCCATGGTGTGGGCCCTCAAGAAACTAGAGCCCTATCTCTTCGGGCGACACTTCACCGTGTACACCGACCACTCTCCCCTGACCTGGCTGCACCAGATGAAAGGAGCCAACGCCAAGCTCCTGAGGTGGAGCCTGCTCCTGCAGGATTACGACATGGACGTGGTCCACGTGAAGGGAAGTGCCAACCTGATAGCGGATGCGCTGTCCCGGAGAGGGGGCCCCGAACTTCCCCAGGTCACTGGTCACAGTGACCCCGCTCAGTTCAGTCTCGAAGGGGGGAGAGATGTGACGATGTGACGCAGCAGGGAGGGGGGAGTGTTGACCTGGGAATGTGCCCTGGGGACGGGAGACCTGAGAGCCTGTCACCTGAGCCAGGAGGGGGAGGGGGAGGTGACACCTCTGCCCAGGAATGTGGATGGAGGCTGCAGCAGGGAACCTGCTGGGTGGGTTTAGTTTCAGTTTGGGGCTGGGTGGAGGAACACAGGGAACCCCAGGGCTGGGGTCTAAGCTCCCTGCTCCCCCAGAAGGACTTCACTGAGGGGTCCTGGGTGTCCCCACAAGCTCTGTTTTGGACTGTGTTCCTGTTGTCCAATAAACCTTCGGTTTTACTGGCTGGCTGAGAGTCTCAGTGAATCCCAGGAAGAGGGGTGCAGGGCCTGGACTCCCCCACACTCCGTGACACAGCCCCCTCTGCCTACACAGCTCCACCAGGTCATTCTTCACATACATCTTCCTGCTGGCCACTCGCGGGCCTGTGTGCTCGCAGCTCCCCACGGTTTCCAGGAGAACCCCTAGTGTGCCAGCCCTTCTCCAGGTCACCACCTATCTCCCAGGGTCAAGCTGCAAACTCCTTTGCCCCGAGCCAGCTCGCCGCAGTCCGTTACTGCAACAGTCCTTCTCGCTGGTCACACACTCCCAGGAGTTAAGAGTATCTCCTCTGCTCCCCAAAACTGCTCCTCTCTGACTCCTCAGCCCGCCTAGTCCCCATCAATCCCCCTTCATTTTACTGCTCCTTAGTCACTTACTGCAGGAAGCGGCGTCCACGGGTTGCAGTAGATCCCACCTCTGCCACCAGTTGTCATGGAGTGTGGGGGAGTCAGGGCCGTGCACCCTCGTCTTTCCGCGATTCACCGTGACTCTCAGCCAGCTAGTAAAACGGAAGGTTTATTGGACGACAGGAACACAGTCCCAAACAGAGCTTGTTGGTACAACCAGGACCTCTCAGTCAGGTCCTTCTGGGGGGCAGGGAGCTTAGACCCCAGCCTTGGGGTTCCCTCCATTTCCCCAGTCCACTCCCAACTCAAAAGCCCTCCAGCCGACTCACCCAGCCTCCCCCCAACTCCTCCTCTAGCCTTTGTCCAACTTCCCGGGCAAAAGGTGTCACCTGGCCCCAACCCCCTCCTGGCTCAGGTATCGTCCCTCCAGTGAAGCCACCCCCGCTATCCCATCCCCAATGCAGACAGTCCCAGTAAAACTCCCCTGCGGCATTCCCAGGTCAATCCACCCCACTCCGTCACATAAGGGCAGTATTGTCAACCCCAAATGTGCACAAATCAGGAGATGGGCTTTAAAATCATGAGATTCTATAAAGTATTAGATGTGGGGCTCGATTGCCTTCTGCTTTTTGAGCCTTCAGGGTGCCCTGGGGTCCCATCTGGAAGCTTTCTCCATGGCCTTGGGGACTATAAACTTACTTTTTCTTTAAGAACAACGGTTGAAATCATCACAGACCCACAGACACCAGGAGCTGGGGCTTTATGGAAAACAATAATTATTATGAGAATAGGTAACACTGTGGAAGTGCAAGGCCAGGGGGGAAGCCTCATTTGTGGCTCTGGGGTGAGAGCTGGGGGGCAGAGGGCACTGCTCCCCTACAGGGCTGGGGGTGTCTGTTAGACTGGCAGCTGTTCTGCAGTGAGGAGCCCTCGGGTGCTGCTTCAGGGGATTGGCAGAGCTGTGCTTTCTACTCTGGATGTAAAAGGTGTCATGTCACTGGAAAACTCATAACGCACTGCTCATTAACAGTCTTGCTGGATGTACATACAGAACAGTATGCAGCTGGGCTGAAATTATGTGACTAAATGGTGCTTAAATCAGGCATGTCGGGGAGTCCAGAAATAGATTTTCTTCAGATACAGGAAAGAGGACAATACCTCAACCGCAGGTGACCAAGTTCCATGCGTTACTGCAGGAACAGCTGGTGTCTGTTGTAAGCAATCCCACGTGGGGAGAAGACAGCCTGCAGTCTCCACTAGGCCGCCTGGCCGCCACCGCCGGCAGGGAAAAGGAACGTGGCAGGGAAACATTTCAAAAGACACCGTGCAAGCGTTCACTGGAGTGAGCTTTCACCCGAGGAGAGGAGGAAAACCAGCTCCTTGGTCTCTGGGGGACCTCGCCTAAAAGCTCGCCAGCCATTGCTGGCAAAGGGACATTGCTCACGGCAGGGTCCTCACCAGGCCCGAGCTTGCCTTAGCTTCCCCAGCATGGTTTTGTTTTTGTTTGTAACCCTTTAGTCTTTATACCTCAGCCCACTGCAGACCTGGCTTCTTGCCTGAATGAACCTGTTTGACTTGTATCTGACCCACCCCCTGCATTGAGGGGATTGGATAACTCCAGTCAAGAGAACCACCTGCTGTTTCTGCCTCTTCAAAGCAGCGGCAAACTTACTAACTTCTGCGTGTTCCTGGAGGACGCTGGGAGACAGTTTAAGGCAGGGGTGGGCGAACTACGGCCATGGGCCACATCCAGCTGGTTTAATCCGGCCGAGCTCCTGCTGGGGAGCGGGGGTGGGGGCTGGCTCTGCTCATGTGCTACAGCCAGGGAGCGGGGTTGGAGGTCACTCTGTGTGCACGTGCCGAAGCTCCCAGAAGCAGCAGCATGTCCCCCCTCCAGCTCCGACGTTTAGGGGCATCCAGGGGGCTCTGTGGGCTGCCCCCGCCCCAAGCGCCACCGCTGCGGCAAATGGGAGCTGCAGGGGCGGCGCCTATGGACGAGGCAGCACGCAGAGCCGCCTGGCCGCACCTCCATGGAGGAGCTGGAGAAGGTACATGCTGGTGCTTCTAGGAGCTGCTTAAGGTAAGTGCTGCCCAGAGCCTGCTTCCGACCCCCTCCCATGCCCCGACCCCCTGCCCCAGCCCTGATCCCTCTACCACACCCCAAGCCCCTGCCCCAGCCCGGAGCCCCCTCCCACACCCTGAACACCTCATTTCTGGCCACACCCCAGAGCCCACACCCCCAGCCAGAGCCCTCACCCCCTCCTGAACCCCAATCCCAATTTAGTGAGCATTCATAGCCCGCCATCCAATTTCCATACCCAGATGTGGCCCTCGGGCCAAAAGGTTTGCCCATCCCTGGTTTAGGGGAATCCTGGGACTGGGAGCGTCTCAGTGTCACTCTGCAAATGGTAACTGGGCAGTGGGAGCCAGGGTGTGACTGTGCATGGACATTGGCAGGCTGCTGGTGTCCAAGCTGTGAGCCATGGCAGCACAGCATCGAAAGCACCCAGAGGTGCAGGGCAGGTGGCGACACAACCTCCCACTGGTCTGGGTTCAACCCCAGAAGAACAACTGCCAAGGATCGCACCAGCCTTTTGGCCATGGTGTCACACAGGGAGCTCACGTCCAGGTAATTATCCACCCCCAAATTCTTTTCAGAGTCACTGCTTCCCAGGACAGAGTCCCCCAGCCTGTAAGTGTGGCCTACGTTCTTTGATCCTAGAGCTGTGCAATTAGCAAAACACAGTCTTTTCTTGTTCCCAGCTTACCAAGAGATCCCAATCACTTTGTATCAGTGACCTGTCTTCACTATTTACCGGCCCCCAAGTTTCGGGCCATCGGCAAACTTTATCAGTGATGATGTTATGTTTTGTATCAGGTACAATTATTAAATAGTGTAAGGCCAAGAACCAATCCCTGTCACCAGGGACATCGAAGGGGTGGGCCTTGAAAAGGGGACGCTTGTGCACACCATCATCTGCTCCAGCCACCACCAAAGGGCTGAAATTACCAATGGCAGAAGTGTGATCACCTTGTCCAGAGGATGTTGGTCTGGTATGTTTGCTGACACCCACCATAACTCGAGTGGCCTCAGACGAGTCCTGCGCGTTGCACCACATAAGTACAAGACACAAGGTGCCCCAGAACCTTCAAGCAGTTTCCTGCCATGGTGATGGGGGAATCTCTCAGACCATTTATGAGATTTGATGACTCTGAATCAGCCTTCCGGGAGGAAGGCTCTGGTCCGGCTCGAGTTGAGAACTGTCCCTGTGAACTCTGTTCTCTGAACTGGTGAAAAGGTGGACTTTTGCGTATTTATCAACAGCCCCAGGTTCTGAAAGGCTGCCTGTTCCAGTTGTATATGTGCCTCCGCCTGATCCCTGGATCGACCTTTGATCAGCCAGCTGTCCAGGCAGGGGTACACCTGCACCCTCGGCTCCTGAGGCAGTGAACACCCAGGGGACGGCTGACCGGCTGAAGGGTAGAACTGTGAACGGATAATGTTTGTGGCCTACTACGAACGGTAGGTATTTCTGTGTGTCCCTGAAAGGTGGCGATGCTCTTTAAGTCGAGGGCGGCGTACCAGTCCCCTGGATTCAGAGAGAGAATAATCAAGGCCAGGGAAACCATGTGGAACTTTATCCTTTCCATGGGTCTGCTGAGGTTTCGCAGGTCCAAGATTGGTTGAAGGTCGCCATTGGCTTTTGGGATTAGGAACACCCAGCCCCTTGATTCCAAGTGGAACCTCCTCCACTGCTCCCGCCCTTAGGAGCGACTGCACCTCCCGGGCCAGAAGACTCTCATGAGAAGGGGCCCTGAAGAGGGAGGGTGGGAAAGAGGGAACTGGAGGGTGTATCCAACTTCTACCATGCGAAGTACCCAGCAGTCCATAGTAATGTGAGCCCACGCACAACAGAAGTGGGACAAGTGGCCCATGAATATAGGGGAGATAGGATCCGGAAACTGTCCTGGTATGCCATCCTTGTGTATAATCTTAAAATGCCTGTTTTGAGCCTGTTGCATTCCTTGAAGGGGCCTGTGTCTGGGACGATGCAGAGTGAGTCGGACGCCTCATCTTGTAGCCGGTTTTTCCTGCTGCCATACTTCTGTCTTGGTTGTGGTGGATAGAATCGGCCCAACAGCTGTGGCTTATAATGTTTCTTCCCACGGCTGGCTTATGCAGACCCAAGGACTTCAGGATAGCCCTTGAGTCCTTCAAACTGTGGAGCTTTGAATCCATTTGCTCCAAGACAAGAGAGCCCTCTTTGAACGGCAGATCCTGAAGGGCCTGTTGGACCTCGTAGGGCAGCCCTGAAGCCGTGAGCTCCATCTCACGGGGAGGTTGGGGGAGGTTTAGGTTGGATATTAGGAAAAACTTTTTCACTAGGAGGGTGGTGAAACACTGGAATGCGTTACCTAGGGAGGTGGTAGAATCTCCTTCCTTAGAAGTTTTTAAGGTCAGGCTTGACAAAGCCCTGGCTGGGATGATTTAATTGGGGACTGGTCCTGCTTTGAGCAGGGTGTTGGACTAGATGACCTCCTGAGGTCCCTTCCAACCCTGATATTCTATGATTCTATGATCTCATAACCACCACGGAGGCCATGGATTGGGTCAGGGTATCCAATGCATCTAAAGCTGCCTGGAGGGAGCTATCTGGGCCACCCTGCATAGAAGTTCTTGATGCGCCACATCACAGGCGCGGACTTCACAAAGTGCCGGGGGTGCTCGCCCCCTGGCTCTGCCCCAGGCCCCACCCCTTCCCCCGAGGCCCCACCCAGCCCCCACCTCCTCCCGCCCAGTTCCGTCTCCTCCCCCGAGTGCGTCGCGTCCGCGCTCCTCCCCCCAGCCCCCTGCACACCACGTAACGGTGGACTGTGGTGGGCGGGAGGCGCTGATCCACGGGGCCTGCCAGTGGGCAGGAAGCGCTGGGCGGTCGGGGGGCAGCTGATAAGGGGGTGCTCCAGCCCCAGAGCACCCACAGAGTCAGCACCTATGTGCCCCATAGTCGTCCTGTGTGGGCGCTATAGTGGACCCTGCCATCTTCCTCCTCGTCCAGGGAGGAAGATGGCAAGGCTTGTACTGGCACCGGGTCCTGGACTGCCTCCTCTGCCGGTGGGTCCCTTGGTGGTATGTCCTGCCCCTCAGTACCCACTTCGGCATCGGGGACCGATCCCTGTTCTGAGGGGCACGGTGGGGGAGCTCGGCCTCTGATGCTGCCGGAAAGGAATGCCACGATTGACACCGCAGAAACTGTTGGAGCCCCCAAGGGTTACACATTGGCCAATGTCTTGGCATCTGCCGTTGTACTGGCGGCCGTGGTGTTGGCACCATACTTTGCACTGAATCCGCTGCCCAGTATCTGTGGTCGGATCGATGTTTACTCCTATGAGGTGCAGGGTTCTACCTCCGAGTCTGTCTCGCATCTGGATGAGCACAGTGGTGCTGTGGCGGTCGGTGCCGTGCAGAAGAGCAATGCTGCACAGGAGAGGAGCTGTACCATGCCATCACGGCCAGCTTGCCCCTTGCAGGTTTTTGCTTTGGTGCCGAGGTACCCGCGGAGCCGGAGCTGCTGCTGACAGCTCACGGCCGGCTGGAGATGGTGGCATTGGGAGGAAAAGGAGGTCCCTCCCCCCTCGAACACCTCCATGGTGTGGCCAGGATGGCACCAGCCTGGTGGCTCTCTCTGTGGGGAGAGTCCACCAGCACTGGACTCGACAATACCCTTCCGGGGGCTGGAGTCAATGGTGCCATGTGTGCCGATGGTGTTTCCGAGTGGTCTGGCACGGGCCGTGTTCTCTCTGTGATCCTATTACTCACTGGTCTTGGGGTCCGTGAGTGTTCCCGGTCCATCTGCCGTTGCTCCTTCTTTGGCACTGGTGATGGTGAACAGTGCTCAGGAGTCAGTGCTGGAGTCGTCTTCCCATGCACCAGGGAAGAATGATGGTAACCTTGCCTTTGGCGCGGAGTTTTTCCTTGGCGCTGGGGAGGCAGAGCGGCACAGTGCCTCTCCCAGTGACAGCAGGGCGCTCCTGACCGAGACCAGAGTGCTCGGTGCCGCCTCCATCAGAAGGAATTTTAATGTTGTCGTCCTGCTTTTTGGTCTTGGGCCTGAAGTTCTCACAAATGCGACACCGTTCTTGTACATGTCTCCCCCACAGGCACTTTAGGCAGCTAGCAGGCAGGTCACTCACTGGGATGGGTTTGACATGCCACACACAGTTTGGAGCTCTGCGACCGAGGTATGCCCTGGAGCCCAGGGTGGATTAGCCCCACGGAGCGGGGAACCTACTAACTAACTACTTAACTACATCCTAACTTAACTCTAAGATAACTATATACAATTTATTGACAGAAAGTCCACTGAGAACAATGCTTGCAAGCACAAGAGAGCAGTAATATGCCAGCGACCGTCATGGGCAGTAAGGAACTGAGGTGGCGGCGGGTCAGCAGGTCCCTATATACCACGCCACGAGGGCGCCAATCCAGGGGACACCAGAGCCAACCCAACGGATACCACTGCGGGAAAAACTTTCTGGAGAGGGTGCGCGTGTACACACGCCAGAGCGGAATGGACATGAGCAAGGCCTCAGAGAAGAGCTGAAGCTATTCAGGAAATTCAGGCAAGGCACTGGTGCTAGTTCTCTGGGAGGGCTGCAGGGTGGTGGCCTTGTGACCTTGTTCCCACGAGCGCTCTAGGCGTACAGGTGGCGTGGAGCGAATCTGCTTCCTCCTCCCTGTTCTCTGGGACGCTCTGCTCTCCAGGCCTGGTGCCTGCTCCATTTGGAGCGTGAGCCAAACCCTGCATCAGAGCCCAGCGTAACGGGGGGCGAAATCTGCAACCAGGCACTTGAGACGAGGAGAAGCTCCTCTTGGCCTCTGTCTCCTTTTAACCTGAGGCAGCTGTTCTGGGAGGGTCCTGGGGTGAGATCCTGGGCCCACTGAAGTCCATGGGAGTTTTGCCACTGATTTCCACAGAGCCCGGAGTTCACCCTGGTGGCTCTTGGCAGAGGCTCCCCTGGGCTTTGGGCAGCTGGAGCCAGGCTGTGCAGCATTAAAGGACTGGAAAACCTGCCTGATCATGAGAGACTCCAGGCGCTCCATCTGCTTGGCTTAAAGGGAAAGTTATGGGGTGACCTGATCCCAGTGTGTAACGAATATTTGATAAGGGGCTCGTCCGTCTCTAGCAGACAAAGATCTAACCCGACCCAAAGTCTGGAAGCTGAAACTAGACAGGTTCAGACTAGAACACGCAGATTGCTCACGGTGACAGTCGCTAACCACTGGAACAACTGACCTTATCTGCTCTAGTTCAAACCAAGTAATTCGGGGAAGTCGCACAACCTGTGTTCGTCCAGGGGTGAGACCAGATGATCAGGGATCCATTCTGGACTTACGACGCTAGGAAACTGGGTAGTGACAAAACAAGGGCCCATTGAGGCTACAACCCATGGCAGAGACTAGCCAGGCTCTAGCCGGCTCACAAACAGCTGTGTGGGTGTTGCAGCTCCAGCAAAGGCTCGGGCTAGCCACCACTGACCACGGCTAGTGCAAGCTGGTCTACCCAGGCTGGGAGGCTGTTTCCTGCAGCAGGGCAGACATACCCGCAGGCCCGCCCAGGGTGTCACCCCCAACCCAGCATCCCAAGTTCCCACTGTCCAGCGGGTGCTCTTGCCCTAAGCACTGGACACACGGCCAGCTCAGAGGGTGACGTCCCAGCACGGCGGCACCACCAGGGTAGGACGGCCATTCAGGGTCTAGGCCCCTCACTGCAGGGCTGTCTGCACTTGGACCTGCACCCTCCAGCAGCAAGTCCAGCCCTGCTCTGGCCCAGCACCTCCCTGCCCAGCCGGGGGTGGGGGTGGGGGAGTGCGACTCCCCGGTAGGTGTGGGCACAGAGCAGCTCTTTGGGGGAGCGGCCAGGGGCTCAGGTTCAGCTCAGCAGATGGAGCACATGGGGGAGGCCTCACTGCATCAGGGGTGAGGGCTACAGCCAAGCGTCAGCACCTGGCAGCATCGAGCTGTGCCCTGGGGAGACACAGGTCGAGGGAGCAGCCCCTGGGGAGGCTCTAGTCCATGTTAGCTAGGGGAACGGCTGTGGGGTCTGGCGAGCTGATGGGACAGGTGCCAGAGGGGAGGGGGCAGTTTAGGGCCAGGATTCAGGGAGCTCTCTGTGAGATGTGGTGGGAGGGGTTTGGGTGATGCTGGACAAGGACCCACATCTTCACCCATGACTCGGGTCATGCCCTGCCTTGGACCAAGGGCTGGTCCTTGCCCAGAGCAGGCTGCGGAGCTGGGAGGCAGGGATGTGGGAGCCCAGTGTTTGCTCCTGGCTGGATATAGCCTCTTAGGTTGCTGTTCCTTCGAGGGGGGGGCTGCCTGCGAGCTGAGGGGGAAGAGGGAAAGCAAAGGTGGTGGCCCTGCCCTGGGCACTTTGGCCTCACCCCTCTCCCCGCACAGTCTGAAGGGAGATGGGGAAGGCCCCAGCTGGTGCAGGCTTGGAACCCACAGGCCAAGCTCAGCCCAGCCCCTGGGAGAAGAATGAATATTGGGCTGGTGGCAGGAGAACCTCCCAAGCAGCAGGACCCTCCCAGTGATGGGCCAATGCCCAACAAGCAGGCAGGCTGCTCCAAGGGGCTGGTGCGAGATCTGTGCTCAGAGCCGCGTCGGCTGCTCCTTCCTCTGCTTCCTTGGCTGAGAGCAGCTGGCTGGGGGCTTCAAGGGCAGCACGGGCCCAACTGCCTGACAGGGAGGGAAATTCAGTCCCCACTCTGCTAAAACCAAAGAGCTGCTTCTTGTTCTGGCAGGATCGAGACCCGGCAGCCTGTGTAAGGTCACCCTAGTCTTGGGCCCACTGAGCTTTTCAGAGGGGAAGGTTTATAATGGGGCAGATTGAGCACCAAAGGGTCTGAAACTCTGCCACCTCTATGCTTTGGCTCTAAAAGCAGTGGGGAAGGAGGGGGCACCCAGCAGAGAGGAGTGCCCAGAAGAGGCCCCTGGGATCTCACACACAGGGAGGGAGCAGCTGCCCCCAGCAGAGAGGAGTGTCTGGACAAGGCCCCTGCGGTCTCTCCCAGCAGCCTGGGGAGAGCGGACTCAGCTGAGTTGTGGCCACTGATGCAGACCAAAGAAGCAGGAAAGCTGGTTTTATTGATGAAGAATCCTTTGCAAGGAGCTGTCCCATTCCCCACCCCGGGAGTGGCAGGGCAGCCGCTTTCCCTTCATGATTAAGAGTGGAAGCTCAGAGTATCAAAATAAGAGAGGTGAGAGAAGCCTCAGCGAGTGCAGGGTTGGGGGGTGGCGTTCAGGGTCCCAGAGCAGAGGAGGGGGAGGGGGATGCAGGGCTTTGTGGCCCAGGGCAGGAGATGCTGGGGGAGGGGGGTTAGTGGCTGGGGGAACAGGCGAGTAAATGAGCTTTGAGACCTACAGACTCAATACTTCCGAAATTCAACACTACAAAAATACTGGCAATCTTGGATGCACACCCGCAGGCACTTGGGAAGAAGGAGCAGCAGGGGGCGCTGGCTGGGGGCTGCTCCAGGGGCAGGCAGGTCCCTGCAAGGAGGCAGCACAATGGGGCAGGGGGGGCAAACCTAGAGATTAAGCCCTTGCACCCTGGAGCAGACACACTGGGTGACAGGGAAGGTGCAGCCAGCAATAAGGCATCAGAGGTGAGGGGTGGTTTGGTGCAAGAGTCACCAGGGAAGCAGTTTCTGTCCCCACATTGCACGACTGGCCCCAGAGTGGAGCTGGGTGAGAACCGTCTCCACGCTTGACACCCAGAGACGCGGAACCCACAAAGGCACAAAGGAAAACGCCTGAAAGGTGTGGGTGGGTGGGGGAGGGGTGGAGGGAGAGCTGGGGGAGGTGCAGCCCCAGCCCTGCAGGGCTCGAGGCAGCTGCATAGGTGAGCCCCAGCCCAGGCCTGCAGAGCGCCAGCCTCCTCCTGGCCACGGAGCACCCGGCACTGTGCCCGTGCCCCAAGCAGAGTTCAGAAGCGTGTGCCCGTGGCGCTCCGGCTGCGCGGTGAAGCGGGGAGTTGCTGGTGCAGCCCCCCTGGCGGCAGCGGGGGGCAGTGTCAGACTCGGCCCCAGGGCAGCAGGCCAGTCTGGGTGATCCAGGCAATCCTTGCTCAGGGCAGGCCTGTAGTAAACAGGAGGTGGGGGCAGCAGTCTCTGCGGTGAGTGGGGGTGGGCAGGCTCCGCTCATGGCCACGCTCCCCTCAGTTCTGCCCCTCGTCCCGCAGCTCTGAGGGCAGGAACTTGTACTGCTGCTGCCGGATCATGGCCAGCTTCTTCCGGGCCTCCTCCAGCTCCCGCTCCTTCCGCAGCATCTCCTCCTGCGCTGCAATGATCTGCCAGGGAGAGACACAGCTGAGAGCCCGCCCCGCCCAGGGGCTCCGGGGCCCTGCGGGCACCGGCTGCAGCCCGCCATCCCCCAGCTAGTCAGGGCCACACTAGAGGTGTGTGACTGCTGCCTTGCAGCTGAGGGCAGCGGGCTGGCCTCTTATTCCCGCATCCTGGCCCCAGCATCAGATGCAGGGCTACGTGGTATTCCCTGGTTTACGCTGAACCTCTGACTCCTCCACCTGACCCCGTGCCCCATGGCCGGAGTCCCCCATGGGGACAAACATTCATTCCATGTTCCGGGCATCCTGTGAGAGCTGAGAAGCGGGTCTCCCCGCGGGCCCCGCAGAGCCGCCACCCGGGCTGGGGTCTCTCCCTGCGGGCCCCACAGAGCTGCATTCAGGCTGGGGAGCCAGGGTCTCACCCATGGGCCCCACAGAGCTGGCTCTTGGTATGTAGCTACCACAGATATCCAGCTACAACAGTTACTGCTAACATTCTGGCAGGGATATTCAATCTCATGCTCAGGGCTGGAGCCAAACTCCAATGGTCAGAGCCCAGGAGGCCTGATGTGGGGCAGATTTCTTGCACCCGCCTCTGAAGTGTCTGGTGCTGGTGCTCCAGGCACGACAGGACCCCAGGCCTCACCCTGTCTGTCAATTCCTGTCCTAACATCCAATGCCATGTCTCGACCCCAGCCTCATTATCAGCCCCCGCAGGGGTGCAAGCAGCGTCTCGCCACAGCAGAGACGTTTCCAAGGGGGAAGGCAGAGGTTTGGGCAGCTCTTGGCCCTGAGGCTGCGAGGGAAGCATACTCTCTGGCTGTATCCACTTAAATAAGCAGCAGTGACACAGTTTTAAGGGATAGGATAGAGTTGTCGTTAGGTTTCAGAGGCAACACTCCCTGGAAGGAAGAGGGCATTTCTCCTGCTCAGGGCTGCTGTTTCAAGCTGCCTGCAGACTTCAGGCGTGACCCCCACTCCTCACCTGCGCAATTCCCCCGACCATTTTCTCCTTCACCACCACCGTCTCATTCTCCTGGTCCTGGAAGGCGGCTGCTTTCTGGGCTGCCTTCACCAGATGGTCCGATGCCCTCTTCACGGCGTTGCCAGCGGCCTGGGCAGAGAGAAAGGGAATGTGGTGCAGACTCGGCAAGGGACATGGTTCTGTGACCTGCGAGTGGGCAGCTACCACCCAGGATGGCAATAGCAGGGCTTACTGGGCTCCTGGGGGAAGGTTGGGGTAGGCTGGCTAGGGGACACGACGGGGGCCGAGGGCTGGTGGGGGCATGGTGGAGGCTCCAGGCGTCAATGAGGGGCAATAGGACCCGTGCTGGTGGCTGAGAGGATGGGGCAGCCAGTGGGATGTGGTGACTGCAGGGGGGTGTGGGGAGGCCAAGCTGGGGACTTCCTGCAAGCACACGGTCAAGGCAAAAGGCGGTGGCCTGGGCACCGGGGGCTGCTGCCGTGAAGGTGGCTCTGCTCTCGTGCCTGGGCCCCCGAGCTGCGGGTCGTGCAGGTGCTGGGAGCTGCCAGGGATTCCTCCGTGTGGCCAGCAGCGCAGAGCGGCGGAAATGCTGCTCATGGCCATTTCAGGGCCAAAGCCAGGCGGAGCCGGGCCCCGAGTGGGGGCTGGGCAGGACAAAGGTCTCTGTACTCTGGGAGGGGGCTGGGGTGACAGGGCTGCCAGGAAGGCCTCTGAGCTGGACAACAGGCACCCCATGCCCCCGCGCCAGGGCCTTGCCCCCCCGTAACTCCTTGAGCACCAGAGCCAGGAGCTGCCTATGAGCATGCCCCCCGTTAGCCTCGCAAGTGCCAGAGCCAGGGTCTCCCTCGCTCTCCCCAGTAAACCCTTTGCGTGCTGGAGCCCATGTCCTCCCCCACACAGCTAACCTTTCCAGTGCCGCAGCCTGAGGGTTTGCACCCACCCCTCTCTGCCCCCGCATTAACCTCGCATCCTATGCTTGCTGGAGCAGAAGTGCTCCAATTCACCCAGTCATCATTAACTCTTAGGGTCCTAGACAGCGTGGGGGTAAAGCGGGCGTCACCCCAGCCCTGGTAACCCTGGAGTCCGTGCCGTGGAACAGGTGACCCAGCACAGCCCAGTGCAGCTGGGAAGGGAACTGTTCTCAGTTGCTGGCAGCAGCCTTGGGTTTGGTGCCCTGGGGGTGTTAATTCCCCCAGGATGAATCATGCCTTATAAAGACACGGGCAGGCCAGGTTACAGTGCGGCAGGGCTGATATTTCACACCCCACTCCTAGGCCCAAGACCTGCCCCACCGCCCTCAGCGCACAGGCCCTGACAGGGTGGGGAGCACCACTCACCCCACGCCCTGCGGTGGGAAGGGCCCTGCCAGCACCAGGACACCAGCCCTGCTTGGGATGCCCCATCCTGTGCTGTGCATGCGCCCCAGCTCCAGAGAGCCCCCTGCTGTCCCCGGGGAGCCAGCCCCCCCGACCCAACCCAGGGGGCCCTTCCGGGGCAGTGGGCTCAGGGACTCACCTGCAGCCGCTTCATGGCCTCAGAGTCCTGGTCAGCCTTCACCTTACAGGCCACCAGGAGCTGCGCCGTGGAGGCAGCCACCTGCTTGGCGGAGGAGATGAGTTTCTCCTCGCTGGCGTGGCCCTGCACCGCTGCGTTCGCAGCCTCACACAGGTTGTTGGTGGCAGCAGCCACCATGCGGGCCTGGCAGGGAGAAGGAGATGGAGTGAGTGGGGAGGAGCCTGGAATGGCAAGATCCTGGGAGAGAGCAAGGAAGGGGCGGGGCACATGGAAGGGCGAGGTCCTGCGGGGGGGAGGGGACAGGGTATGTGGGCGGGTGGCAAGGTCCTGGGGGGCAGGGTGTGTGGAAGGGCAAAGTCTAGGGGGGCAGGGTGTGTGGGGGGCGAGGTCCTGCGGGGATAGGGATGAGGCTCGTGGGGGGGGGCATGTGGAAGGGCGGGGCGCGTGGGGGGGGCAAGGTCATGGGGGGGGTCGAGGTCCTGCAGGGGAAGGGATGGGGGGGCGGGAGCGTGGAGGGCAGGGCATCTGGAGGGGTCCCAGGGTGGGGGGCAGATGGGAGGAGGGAAAGGAGTGACCTCTGTGCCCTACTACAGCTGGTTTGAAGAAGGAAGGGGAGGAAGGGGAGCAAGGGGCAGGATCTCACGAGAAGAGGCTCCCCACAGAGAAGGAGATGGCACCCCAGTCCCAGGGAGGGAGAACATCAAGCAGGGAGGAACCTTCCCCCCACCCTGGGGCAGGGCCCGGGGACAGTGACCTCGATACTAAAGGGCCTTTGATACTCACGGCTGAAATGAGCCCCTGGGACCACTGGCCATCGTCCACTGCATTGGCAGGGATGGCACCCACCTGCGGGAGCAAGGACAGGTGAGTGAGCCCTGCTGTGCCCGGCCCCCTGCCAGCCACGGTAATGGCGCAGGGTCCAGCGAGCATGCAGCCCTTCTCTGTCCCTGGCCCCAGGACCCCATGGGCACAGGAAACCCTGGGCCTTGACCTGCTCTCCAGAGCATCCAGCACTCAGGGAGGGGTACCTCTGCGGCAGGGCACTCCAGGGCTGTCTGCCCCCTCCCACTGAAGGCACCGGGCCTGGACAGCGACTCAGAGCCAGACACTCCAAGGCCAGATGGGACCATTGTGAGCATCTTGTCTGATCTGGATACCACAGGCTATAGGACTAGTCTGACCCCCTGCATAGCACAGGCCCCTTACAGGGCTTCCTTGGATTAATTCCCGCTTCAAAGCCAACTACCCACACCGGCACCTTATTGCTGGCTTCAACTTCCATCCACTAAATCTTTTGTCGCTAGACTGAAGAGTCCACTGTGACACCCAGGCACTCCCTTATTCACCACGGTCAGATAATTAGGATATGTTCTGCACAAACTGTGCCTTTTGAAGTATCATTCTAAAAGTCTGGATCAGCTAGACAGTAATATCTGGTTGGATTGTATGTGCCATCGTTGTATGTGAAGTTATGAAGTTTGGCTTTGTATGTGTTACTGGAACACGTTGTGAGGTTGAAAACACCCACAAGCAGCCTTTCAGGTACAACAGTAAAAAGGCCAAACAATGTTAATGGCTTAAAGGTTAATGGTGTAAAAATATAATTAGGAAGGCCATAAAAGAATTTGAAGAACAGCTAGCCAAATACTCAGAAATACTAGCAAAAATTTTTTTTAAGTGCATCAGAAGAAGGAAGCCTGCTAAAAAACCAGTGGGCCCTCTGGACAATCAAGATGCTAAAGGAGCACTCAAGGATGATAAGGCCGTTGTGGAGAAACTAAATGAATTCTTTGCATCGGTCTTCATGGCTGAGGATGTGAGGGACATTCCCAAAGCTGAGCCATTCTTTTTAGGTGAGAAAGCTGAGGAACCGTCCCAGATTGAGGTGTCATTAGAGGAGATTTTGGAACAAATTGATAAACTAAACAGTAATAAGTAGGGCTGTTGATTAATCGCAGTTAACTCATGTGATTAACTCAAAAAATTAATTGCAATTAAAAAAATTAATCTCGATTAATCGTACTTTTAATTGCACTGTTAAATAAAATACCAATTGCAATTTATTAAATATTTTTGAATGTTTTTCTACATTTTCAAATATACAGATTTCAATTACAACACAGAATACAAAGTGTACAATGTTCACTTTATAGTATTTTTATTACAAATATCTGCACTGTAAAAATGATAAACAAGGAAATAGTATTTTTCAATTCACCTCATACAAGTACTGTAGTGCAATCTCTTTATTGTGAAAGTGCAACTTACAAATGTAGATTTTTTTTGTTACATAACTGCACTCAAAAAACAAAACCACGTAAAACTTTAGAGCCTACAAGTCCAGTCAGTCCTACTTCTTGTTCAGCCAATCACTAAGACAAGTAAGTTTGTTTACATTCACAGGACATAATGCTGCCCACTTCTTATTTACAATGTCACCTGAAAGCGAGAACAGGAGTTTGCATGGCACTTTTGTAGCCAGCATCGCAAGATATTTACGTGCCAGATATGCTAAAGATTAGTATGCCCCTTCAAGCTTCGGCCACCATTCCAGAGGACATGCTTCCATGCTCATGATGCTTGTTAAAAAAATAATGCGTTCATTAAATTTGTGACTGAACTTCTTGGGGGAGAATTGTGTGTGTCTCCTGCTCTGTTTCACCCGCATTCTGCCATGTGTTTCATGTTCTAGCAGTCTCGGATGATGACCCAGCACATGTTGTTCATTTTAAGAACACTTTCGCGGCAGATCTGACAAAAGAAGGTATCGATGTGAGATCTCTAAAGACAGCTACAGCACTCGATCCAAGGTTTAAGAATCTGAAGTGCCTTCCAAAATCTGAGAGGGATGGAGGTGTGAAGCATGTTTTCAGAAGTCTTAAAAGAGCAACACTCCAATGCAGAACTATAGAACTGAGCCACCAAAAAAAGAAAAATCAACCTTCTTTCTGCTGGTGGCATCCGACTCAGATGATGAACATGAACGTACGTTGGTCCGTACTGTTTTGGATCATTATCAAGCAGAACCAGTCATAGGCATAGATGCATGTCCTGCAGGAGGGTGGTTGAAGCATCAAGGGACATATGAATCTTTAGCACATCTGGCACGTAAATATCTTGCGATGCCGGCTACAACAGTGCCATGAGAATGCCTCTTCTCACTTTCAGGTGACATTGTAAACAAGAAGCAAGCAACATTATCTCCTGCAAATGTAAACAAACTTGTTTGTCTGAGCGATTGACTGAACGAGAAGTAGGACTGAGTGGACTTGTAGGCTCTAAAGTTTTACATTGTTTTATTTTTGAATGCAGTTATTTTTTGTACATAATTTTACATTTGTAAGTTCAACTTTCATGATAAAGAAATTGCAACACATTATTTGTATTAGGTAAATTGAAAAATACTATATCTTCTGTTTTTTACTGTGCAAATATTTGTAATCAAAAATAATAATATAAAGTGAGCACTGTACTCTTTGCATTCTGTGTGGTAATTGAAATCAATATATTTGAAAATGTAGAAAACATCAAAAAATATTTAAATAAATGGTATTCTGTTATTCTTTAACAGTGTGATTAATCGTGCAATTAACCGCAATTAATTTTTTTAATCGCTTGACAGCCCTAGTACTAAGTCACTAGGACCAGATGGTATCACCCAAGAATTCTACAGGAACTCAAAATGTGAAACTGCAGAACTACTAAGTTAGTTTGTAACCTATCATTTAAATCAGCTTCTGTACCAAACGACTGGAGGAGAGCTAATGTGATGCCAATTTTTAAAAAAGGCTCCAGAGGTGATCCTGGCAATTACAGGCCGGTAAGCCTGACCTCAGTACTGGGCAAACTGGTTGAAACCACAGTAAAGAACAAAATTGGCAGACACATAGATAAACATAATTTGTTGGGGAAGAATCAACAGGGCTTTTGTAAAGGGAAATTGTGCCTCACCATTCTACTAGAATTCTTTGAGGGAGTCAACAAGCACGTGGATCCAGCAGATAGAGTGTACTTAGACTTTCAGAAAGCCTTTGACAAGGTCCCTCACCAAAGACTTTTAAGCAAAGTAAGCTGTCATGGGATAAGAGGGAAGGTGCTCTCACGGATTGGTAACTGGTTAAAAAGATAGGAGACAAAGGGTAGGAATAATTGGTCAGTTTTCAGAATGCAGAGAGGTAAATAGTGGTGTCCCCCAGGGATCTGTACTGGGACCAGTCCTATTCAACATATTCATAAAGGATCTGGAAAAAGTAGTTAACAGTGAGGTGGAAAAATATGTAGATAATACAAAACTATTCAAGATAGTTAAGTCCCAGGCAGACTGCGAAGAGCTACAAAAGGGTCTCTCAAAACTAGGTGACTGGGTAACAAAATGGCAAATGAAATTTAATGTTGATAAATGCAAAGTAATGCACATTGGAAAACATAATCCCAACTATACATATAAAATGATGGAGTCTAAATTAGCTGTTACCACTCAAAGAGATCTTGGAGTCCTTGTGGATAGTTCTCTGAAAATATCCACTCAACGTGCAGCGACGGTCAAAAAAGCGAATAGAATGTTGGGAATGATTAAGAAAGGGATAGATAATAAGACAGATAATATCATATTGCCTCTATATAAATCCATTGTATGCCCACATCTTGAATACTGCGTGCAGTTCTGGTAGCCCCATCTCAAAAAAAAAAGATATATTGGGATTGGAAAAGGTTCAGAAAAGGGCAACAAAAATGATTAGGGATATGGAACGGCTTCCATATGAGGAGAGATTAATAAGACTGGGACTTTTCAGCTTGGAAAAGATGACTAAGGGGGGATATGATTGAGGTCTATAAAATCATGACTGGTGTGGAGAAAGTAAATAAGGAAATATTTACTACTCCCCATAACACAAGAACTAAGGGTCACCAAATGAAATTAATAGGTAGTAGGTTTAAAACAAACAGAAGGAATTATTTCTTCACAATGCACAGTCAACCTGTGGAACTCCTTGCCAGAGGATGCTGTGAAGGCCAAGACTATAACAGGGTTCAAAAAAGAACTAGATAAGTTCATGGAGGATAGGTCCATCAATGGCTATTAGCTGGGATGGGCAGGGACGGTGTCCCTAGCCTCTGTTTTCCAGAAGCTGGGAATGGGCAACAGTTGATGGATCACTTGATAATTCCCTGTTCTGTTCATTCCCTCTGGGGCACCTGGCACTGGCCACTGTTGGAAGACCAGATACTGGGCTAAATGGACCTTGGTCTGACCCAGTCTGGCCATTCATATGTTCTTACTGAGGAAATACACACACTCACAAGGATTACCCCAGGAACTGCATACAATGGAAACCTCTCAGACATAGCACCACAGAATGGGAACTGTTGACCCAGGTCACAGCAAAAGATCTTTCCAGCAAGTTGGAAAAAGATATAAAAGGAGGGAGTGACCTCATGACAGGACCTCACCCCCCCCCAGAAGAGAACACCTGGAAACTGATAGCTGCTTTCAACTACCTGAGAGGTGGTTCCAGAGAGGATGGTTTTAGACTATTCTCAGTGGTAGAAGAGGACAGGACAAGGAGTAATGGTCTCAAGTTGCAGTGGGGGAGGTTTAGGTTGGATATTAGGAAAAACTTTTTCACTAGGAGGGTGGTGAAACACTGGAATGCGTTACCTAGGGAGGTGGTAGAATCTCCTTCCTTAGAAGTTTTTAAGATCAGGCTTGACAAAGCCCTGGCTGGGATGATTTAGTGGGGATCGGTCCTGCTTTGAGCAGGGGGTTGGACTAGATGACCTCCTGAGGTCCCTTCCAACCCTGATATTCTATGATTCTATGAAACATCCAAGAAACAAAGACTGAACTGGGGGAAGTGCTGGTCCCAGGCAGGAAAGGAAGTCTGTCTGTGTAGAAAACCTTGGTGGACTGTTTAAACTATCTAACAGGGCGAGACACTGCTTAATTCAAATCCTATCTAGTATATTAGGCTTAGATTGTGGTTTTATTTTATTTCTTATGGTAATCTTCTTTGATCTGTTTGACCACTTAAAAGCTATCTTTCTGTAGTTAATAAACCTCTTTTATATTTTACCTAAAACACTGTTGTCTGAAGTGCAAAAGGGATAAATCTCAGCTCATGAACAAGAGCTAGTGCACCTCCACTTTCCTTTGTAGAAGTGGTGGACTGGGTAATAAATTCACACTGGTCAGGTTTTGACCAGAGCAGGACGGTACAGCTCTGGGGTCCTAGGCTGAAGAGCTGGGGAGTATTTTGGCTGGAGCCTTTCCACTGTGGGTTCATGAGTGGCTGGCCAGAGCAGTCATGAACACAGCTGGGTGGGGTCCCTGCTTGTGGATGTTGGAGAGAGTCCAAGCTTGGAGGGCTTTGCAGTGTGTCACGACGCCACAGTGCAAGAGAGAACCCAGGTTGGTAAGGCAGAGGGCTCAGCTGTACCCCAGTTCCAGGTGGCACCCCGAGGGGACCTATCACACCCTCAGTGATCAAATATTGGTTCTTTCTGGAGGTCCTGACCCGCTGTGGGGGAGTCACCCCATAACCTGGTTGAGAGGCTAAACAGACTGAGTCCTCTGAGCAGGTTTGCTATTCCTTGGATCATTCGCGTGGCTCCTCTGAGCCCTCTGCAATTTATCAACATCCTTCTTGAACTGTGGGCACCGGAGCTGGGCACAGGATCAGTATTGGTCTCACCACTGCTGTGTGCAGAGGTAAAATTCCCTCCCTGCTGCCCTGTTTGTATACCCAAGGGTCGCACTAACCCTTCGTACCCCAGCATCGTGCTGTGATTGTGCTTGGAGAGGATGTTTGTGCAATACCCAGAGCGGGGCTCCGAGCCTGGCCGGGCTCCTCGAGTAGCAAGTGCCACAGGTCTCATGGCCTCTCCCCCACTCGGCAGCATTACCTTTCCTTGAGCCACCAGCTCTCTCTGGGCCGCTGAGGCTGCCTTCACTAGGGCACTGGTTGCAGCAGCGATGGATTTTGCAGCCTCCAAGATCTGCTCCTCAAAGTTGAGACTCTCGTCCGCCTGCTGCAGATGGAAACAGAGGATGTGAGCCCTGGTGGAAGAGGAGGGGAGCGTCGGGGACAGGTGGGAAGGGAGCTGAGCTGAGAGGTGGGAGGGGACAAGCAGCACACAGGGCAGAGAGCGGGCATGTATACAACACGGATGGATGGAGAAGGAACAGGCACCACTGTGACCCAGGGAGGGAGCTCCGTGGTGCCAGGCAAAGGGGCAACGGGAGCAAGTGACACTGGAGAGCTCTCCCTGGGGAGGGGGTGGGGCCCAGCTCTCCCCACAGTGAAGGCCTTGGAGCCACAGATATTGATGGGGGAACCCTTGGCCCGGTCAGGGCACAGCAGCCTCCAGGGGGCCTGGCAGGGACTGGCGGATCCTGGTCTGCTAAGCCTGGCGCAGGTAGGGGCAGGGCAGCCGTACCTTGGGTTTGGCCCTCGGCTTCAGCTGCTCCAGTTTCTTGGCTGCAGCCTCAATGGCAGCTGCTGCTCCCAGAAGCTCATTCTCAGCAATGACCGTGGGATCCTCTGGGTCGACCCACTCGGTTCCTGTGGTGGCGAGAACCGAGATGTGGGACTGAGAAACCATTCCTGAGAACACAAGCCAGACCCCACAGCACCAAGGGCTGGAGATAGGACCCCAGAATCCTGGCTCCCAGCCCCCTTGCTCTAACCCACTAGATCCCACTGCCCTCCCAGAGCCGGGCATAGAATCACAGGAACATAACAATGGTCACACTGGGTCAGACCAAAGGTCCATTTAGCCCTGTCTCCCGACAGCGGCCAATGCCAGGTGCCCCAGCGGGAATGAACAGAACAGGGAATCATCAAGTGACCCATCCCCTGTCGCCCATTCCCAGCTTCTGGCAAAGAGAGGCTAAGGACACCATCCCTGCCCATCCTGGCTAATAGCCATTGACGGACCTGTCCTCCATGACTTTACCTAGTTCTTTATTGAACCCACTTATACTTTTGGCCTTCACAACATCCTCTGGCAAAGAGTTCCACAGGCAGACTGCGTTGTGTGAAGAAATACTTCCTTCTGTTTGTTTTAAACCTGCTGCCTATTCATTCCATTGGGTGACCCCTGGTTCGTGTGTTACAACACATCCTTATTCACTCTCCCCACCCCAGTCATGATTTTACAGAGCTCTGTCACATTCCTCCTTACTCGTCCCTTTTCCACGCTGAACAGTTCTTCAGTCTTCATATGGAAGCTGTTCCATACGCCAATTATTTTCCATTTCTAATGTATCTTTTTTGAAATGCAGCGACCAGAACTGTACACAATATTCAAGGTGTGGACTTACCATGGTTTATATAGAGGCATTATGATATTTTCTGTCTTATTATCGCTCCCTTTCCGAATGGGTCCTACAATACTCTGTTCGTTTTTTTGACTACCACTCAACACTGAGTGGATGTTTTCAGAGAACTATCCACAAGGACTCCAAGATCTTTCTTGAGTGGTAACAGCTAATTTAGATGCCGTCACTTGCTATGGCTAGTTGGGATTATGGTTTCCAATGTGCATCACTTTACATTTATCAACATTGAATTTCATCTGCCATTTTGTTGCTCAGTCACCCAGTTCTGTGAGATCCCTTTGGACTCTCTGCAGTCAGCTTTAGACTTAACTACCTTGAGTAATTTTGTATCATCTGCAAATTTTTCCACCTCATTTTCCCACATCATTTATGAATACATTGAACAGCTCAGGTCCAAGTACAGATACCTGAGAGACCCCACAATTAACCTTTTGCCACTGTGAAAACTGACCATTTATTCCTACCCTTTGTTTCCTGTCTTTTAACCAGTTACTGATCCATAAGAGGACCTTCCCTCTTACCCCATGACAGCTTACTTTGCTTAAGAGCTGTTGTCAAAGGCTTTCTGAAAGTCTAAACGACACTATATCAACTGGATCACCTTTGTCCACGTTTGTTTGACCCCCTCAAAGAATTCTAATAGATTGGTGAGGCATGACTTCCCTTTACAAATGCCAAGTTGACTCTTCCCCAACATAGTGTGTTCATCTATGTGCCTGATAATTCTGTTCTTTACTGTAGTTTCAGCCAATTTGCCTGGTACTGAAGGCAGGCTTACTGGCCTGGAATTGCCGGGATTGCCTCTGGATCCTTTTTAAAAAATTGGCGTCACGTTAGCTATCTCCCAGTCATTTGGTACAGAGGCTGACTGAAGTGATAGGTTACATACCACAGTTGTTAGTTCACCAATTTCATATCTGAGTTCCTTCAGAACTCTTGGGTGATACCATCTGTCCTGGGGACCTTCTACTGTTTAATTTATCAGTTTGTTCCAAAAACTCCTCTACTAACTGTGACGGTCTGTATCCCCATGTTCACCCTTTTTACAAAGCTATAATGGATATTGTACAAAGTATGCCTTGTAAGGTATCATTTGAAAACTCATAATTTGCTGATCATTACTGTCCTAGTAAAATATGCATGGCAACACTGTATGTAAAGTTATAAGATTCTAGTGTTTAACATTACTGAGACATTCCAAGTTTAGAAAAGCAGGCACAAAACAGTTCCTCAAAGATAAAAGGCAAATTGATGCTTCAGCCAGGTGTCAACAAAATCAAATGGACTATCACCTGGTTAAGTGGCCATTCTCTTGAGGAAAAAGGGTGTGAGTGAGAAATTTACACCTTGGCAAATAAGTTGCAATCTCCCCAGACTTTTTGTTCCCTGAACCCCAGCTGGAGATGATTCTCAAAGAAGAGGAAAAGATATAAAAATGGGGAACAGACGCCCCAAATAGTCTCTCCTGATCCCTCTATTCATGGTATCAACAACACTTGAAGGACAAAGGAAGCATCACTGGACTGGGGGAGGGATCCTGACTGCAAGATTCTGCCATTAAGACTGCTGAAACATGTGGTGAGAAAGACTTTTTGCTTTGAATTCACTCAGCTTTTTAAGTTAGGTGTTCATTGCATTTTATCTTTTACTTCTTCGTAACCAATCCTGACTTTCACGCCTCATCCCTTGTAATCACTAAGCATCTTTCTGTTGTTAATACACTCGTTTGATTGTTTTATCTAAACCAGCGTGTTTGGATGGAAGTGTTTGGGAAACACCATTTGTGATAACAGGATTTGTGCACATCATCATTTTCTATTCATGAAATGACAGACTTTCTATGAGCTTGTGTTGTCCAGAAGCAGAGAGCTGGGCAGTACAAGCTGCACATTTCTGGGGGAAAGTCTGGGACTGGGAGTTTGCTAGTGTTGCCCTGAAGAGTAATTCATGGGTGGCTGGCGATAGCACTCACACAGGAGAGGTGGGAGTGGTTTATGTGCTGGAGGCTGCGTGTGACCAGACCAGCTGTCATAAAGGGTAGCCTAGAATTTCTTCTTACCTGTAAGGGGTTAAGAAGCTCGAATAACCTAGTTGGCACCTGACCAAAAGGATCAATGGGGAAAGAAGATACTTTCAAATCGGGGGGGGGGGGGGGAGGCTTTGTTTGTGCTCTGTGTTCTCTGGGAAAGCAGAGAAACATCAGGTCAGAAAACTCCTTCGCCTAAAATCATCCTAAAATGAGTCTCAATATTACTTTTTGCAAGTAAATATGGCAAGGCACATTAGATTATCTTTTGTTTTAAGCTGTGAATTTTCCCTATGCTTAGAGGGAGGTTTATCCCTGTTTTTTGTAACTTTAAAGTTTTGCCTAGAGGGGAATCCTCTGTGTTTTGAATCTGATTACCCTGTAAAGTTACCTTCCATCCTGATTTTACAGAGGTGCTTCTTTTACTTTTTTTTCTTTATTATAAAGTTCTGTTTTTTAAGAATCTGGTTTAACTATTTGGTTGGTATATTATTCTCAAGCCTCCCCAGGAAAGGGGGTGAAGGGGCCTGGGGGGATATTTTAGGGAACAGGAACTCCAAGTGGTCCTTTCCCTGAATCTTTGTCTAACTCACTTGGTGGTGGCAGCAGTACCCATCCAAGGACAAGGAAGGATTTGTGCCTTGGGGAAGTTTTTAACCTAAGCTGGTAGAAATAAGCTTAGGGGGGTCTTTCATGCGGGTCCCCACATCGGTACTCTAGAGTTCAGAGTGGGGAGGGAACCCTGACACCAGCATGGCTGCTCTCCCAGCTAAGCAGTGTAAAAGGCACCCAGGCTGGAGAATTGAGGGGACACAGCTACTCAACAGTCCAGATTGTACCCTGGGGAATGTCATCTGACTCATCATTCTGGGACAGTTCCTCAGATCTGTCACCTAAAAAGAATGGCTCAGGTGTGGGAATCTCCCTCCCATCCTCTGCAGTGAAGACCAATACAGAGGATTCATTCAGCTTTTCTGCAATGGCCTTGTCTTCTGTGAGTGCTTCCTTAGCGCCTTGCTTGTCCAGTGGCCCCGCTGATGGTTTGGCAGCTTCCTGCTTCTCACGTATTGAAATTTTTTTTTTTTGCTGCTAGTCTTTGTGCTCTTAGCTAGTTTTTCTTCAAACTCTTTCTTGGCCTGCCCTGTTGTACTTCTACACCTGACCTGCCTGAGTGATGCTCCTTTCTATTGTCCTTGCTAGGATTGGACTCTCTGTTCTTAAAGGGCGTTTTTTTGCCTCTAATCGCCTCTTTTACTCTGTCATTTAGCCATGGTGGCCTTTTTCTGGTCCTCTTACTGACGCCCAGATCCCTCCTAAGCACTAGGTCAGAGTCCCAGCTGAGATCCTAGCCACTGAGATGGAGCCAGTGACCAAAGAATGAACACCGCTCCGGAGCTGGACTTCACCTTTCATGGCTTCTGCAGCCTGGATGAGCTCGGTGACGGAGCCAGCCACTCGCTTGGAATATCCAGCCAGCTGCTGCTTCAGCTCGTGACTCGGCTTCTGCAGGATCTGGGGAGGGAGAGGACTGTGAGCAGAGGCAGGCTGTGTCCCCAGAGAGAGAGCCCCTGGGGACATGGCTGGCAATATCTGGGGTTACTCCATCCAGGACCTTTCACAAACCTAGGGTTGTGCCAACTCCCACCCTCCCGGGCTATCCCCTTATTCCCCAGAATAATACCATTTGGAACAGGAACTGGCAGCCCAAGGGCCCATCTATCCCTGCCTCTGGTCTCTAACAGTGCATAGGACCAGCTACCACAAGAACCTCTCAGTGTCCATTCTGGAACAACAGGCCTGTGGGGGAGTTTCCCCTACTCCTGGCAGGTGGGGCGGGCTTGTGCACTGAGGTGGTATGTCCATTGTTTTAACCCCTTCTACAGAGACTTTAGTTAGTCTCATTCTCCACAGAAATGGCTGATCATTTCCTGAACCCAGCTGAACTGGTAGTCTCAGTGACACCTTGTGGCGGTGAGTTCTGCAGGTTAAGGTGATGCCCCCTTCCTCCACAGTGGAATTATCCAATACAGAATCCCTTCCTCCAGAGTCATGACCTTGACCTCCCCTGCCCTGGGTTCCTGGAGCTGAGACCCTGCCCCCACTCCCGTCTGTCTGTGTGCCAGGGAAGGCTGCTGGTCCCACACCTGGAGATGCTGAGGTCTGGCCAGGCAGGTGCCGAGCCGCCATAGGAGTGCAAACAGCACAGTGCAGGAGATGCTCGGATCCCGTATTGCAACTGGGGCCCAGCTCGTCACATGCGCAGCCTGGCTCTGCAGCTGCTGGGCCAAACTGCGGGCACCTGCTGCACTGCGAAGGGCTGGGTGCGGGCCGGCCACACGTCTGTGGTTAATGCACATGGCCACGTGGCTCAGCGAGTGCTGTCACTGAGGAAGGGATCTCCGAGGGGCGACGTCCTGGAGAATGGGGCTCAGAGAGCACTGCAGTGACCCCCACGCCACCCAGGGGGCACACAGACAGTACACCCCTATCCCGGGTCACTGGCACATGCGCATGGGCAGACACACACACACACACAGAGCATGTCCCTGCTCCCGGGTGACCCAGCGCACACGCGTGCACACACAGAGCGAGCCCCAGGCCCACGTCACCTGGAGCATATGCACATGCATGCACACGCAGCACCCTCCCAGAACGAGGTCACCTGGCACACGTGCACGCGCAGCACACACCTAGGCCAATGTCACCGGGAGCACGTGTGGACACATACAGTGTGCACACACTGAGCACACCCCTACCCATCACGCAGAACGTGTGCGCATCAGTATGCGTGTGCACTGAGAGCACACCCCGGCACGTGCTCTCACATGCACCAGCAACACAGCCCTAGGCCATGTCACCTAAAGCACGTGTTGTGTCCCACACCCAGCCCAGCTGCGTCACTCGGTGCTCACACGCACGCACGTGGGCTGTGACCAAGGCTCATGCTGGGGCAGACACACGGGGTCACTCCAAGCACCACTGTACTCACCGGCTGAAAGGGTGGAAAGAACAGAATATAGAAAAGAAGAGAGTAAAGCAGTGAACAGCCTGCAGGGGCAGTGCCAGTCAAACGCCCTGAGGGGCTCTGAACATGTATGTGGAGACAGGGCCTCATCCCGTGGGAAGAAGGGAGCCTGGGGGGCAGGGGTCTGCCTGGGAACGGGTGAGGTTGCCAAGGGAGGAAGTGGTGTGCGCAGCGGAAGTAAGGGCGAGTTCTGTATCATGGATGAGCCATTTGGACCATCTAGTCTGACTTTCTGCACTGTGAGCGCCAGAGAACCACCACCCCTCCTCCAGGGATTCCTGCATCAAGCACAACACCTCCTGCTTGAGCTTCAGTGTGCCTCGGGTGGGTGGGTGGGGGAAGCAGGGGCGGCTTTGTGTGCAGCCTGGGCAGCTAAGGGATGGAGAATACACCACAGCCCTAGGGCAGTTGTTCCAGTGGCTCCTAATGATCACTGCACCTTATTTCAAGTCTGAATGAGTCTAGATTCAGCTTCCAGTCACTGGATGATGGTTCGCCTTTGTTAGATTGAAGAACCCTGGCTAACAACAATCTCCTCCCCAGGCAGGTAACTGTAGACAACGGTCCAGTCATCTCCCACGTAAACTAAACAGATAAGACTTCTTCAGCCTCACAGTGTCAGGCCGGTTTTCCAGACCTCAGATCACTCATGCAGCTCTTCTCTGAACCTTTTCCAATTTATCAACATCCTTCTGGAAGTGTGGACCCCAGAACTGGACACAACATACAGTACCGGTCCCGTTAATGCCACAGACAGTGGCAACACCACCTCTCCACTCCTACTCTATATTGTCCTGCACATCCATCCAAGGATCACAGCCACTCTCTTAGCTCCAGCATCGTGCTGGGAGCTCATATTCAGCGGGCTATCTAGCATGATCCCAAAGTCCTTTCCAGGATCCAGTCCTCCATCTCATAAATGTGACCTGTGCTCTTGGTTCCTAGACTCATATTTTAAGGTCACACAGGCCCATTAGTTTATCTCATCTAACCTCCTGTATAGCACAAGCCAGGGAATCTCACCCAGTTTCCCCGGATTGAGCCCAGTAACTTGTGTTTGACTAAAGCACCTGTCAGAAAGGCACCAGTCTGGATTTGAAGCCGTCGAGAGATGGCTTCCTGCTTCGCTTGGGAGTCTGTTCCAAGGGCTAATCCCCCACTCTGATAACAACGTGTGTCTGATTTCTCATTTGAATGTGTCTGGTTTAATATTTTTATGAGCCTTTTTTGCGCTCTGTGTGCTGCATGGTTACCCAGGGGGTGGGAACAGGCTGTTTGTTCTCAGGGCAGGCGAAGAGACAGATCTGGATGTCGCCCGGCTGTCTGGGTCTTGGTCCTCACATCAATAGAGCCTCTCTCTGAAGATACAAGGGTAGATCCAATCACTCCGACATTGACACATAGCAAGCCAATGCCCCAGAGGGACAGGGACTTCCCACCTCTCTGCAGGAAGGCAAAGTGGCATTTCCCCAGCTCAGGTACTGCAGAGGTGTGAGGTGGGGGATAAGTGCTGGCTGCTGGGAAGAGTTGGGGGTCTCACCTGGAGTCTAATGAGGAGGTCAGCTGGAGAGACAGACAGAGCTTGAACAATGGGGTTCAGTAGAGCCTGGCTGGGCTCTAACCTTCAGTTCTCTCTGCTAACCTAAGGACTTCCTCTGCTGCGTTGCCTTTGATTAATAAATCCGACTGTTCTGGCAGCACTGTGAGAATGTTGCTGCAGATGCTGGCAAGGTGCATTAGTCCCTGCAGAGCGTACAAGTCTCCACTGGGGTCTGTCTCAGTGGAACTCACTGAATGGAGCTCATGGGGTGAAGCAGGAGTGTTACAGGCCTAGAGGTCTGGTCTAAGGAGGCGGTGAAGCTGCGTGGCTTATGCAGGAGGAAGAGTGAGATCCCTTGGGGGTCTAGCACACTAAAGCTGGGGCCATAGCACCAATCCTGTGGATCCGTGACAGGTGGTGGCAGGGTGGGATGCTGAATTCTCCAGTAGCATTCTGCTATAAGTGATTTGCAGCAGTAAAACCAGGCTAGTTAGAGGAAGCAACAAGAAAATGGTGTATAACCGCCTCCCTAAGAAGGGCATTGCAAACCAGTGCAGGGAGAGAGGGTTAAGCGTTGGGAACCTCAACAAACGCAGCAGATTGCACGGCTGGAGAAGGATGATCAGTCCAAGAAGCAGGTTCCAGACCCACACAGGGTTCCAAGAGGGTCTGAGAGTGACAAAGGCAGCAGCAGAGGGTCCTGAAGACCCGGTTCCCCGTCCAGCAGGGGGTCTTCATGACCTGACTCCCCATAGATAGATTTGAAGTGGTGGGAGTTGGAACTGAAAGCAAAGGACTGGCTTGAGGCCCAATCAGCACAGAGCTACGGCCCATGTAACATCCTCAGGGCCTCCAATGAGTGCAACTTACCAACTGATCCTGACTGCTCTGGATAAATGACAAGTCCCCAGCATCATTTGCCAAGCCCCTATTTTGGGGCAGCTCCAATTTTACCAGTACCGATTTTATATGTTCTTCCAGATCACTGATACAGGCATTGAATGGCACTGAGGCAAGAACAGATCCCTGCAGGACCCACTAGAAACCCCCTCACTGGATGACATTTCATGCTTCCTAAACTGATAGGTCAGTAGACTAGTTCTTAAAGCAATTTCAGATGGTGTAACAGGGTGCTTGGAGAGCCGGGTGGCCTAGTGGTTGGCGCACCTGCCTTCCCGCCCCTTGCTTCCCGGGCCAAGGTGTCTCAGTCCTTAAGGGACCCGGGCGCTCCCTCTCCACTGGGTCCCAGCCCAGGGCTGCGTGTGAAGCAGCCCCCCGATAGCGAGCTCCTGGCAGAGGGTCTCAGTCCACTGCCCTGGGCTGCTCTCTACTCCAAACTGTTTTAGAGGCTTAACTCAAGTAGCGCTCCCCCATGGACCTTGGGCATCCTGCCATGGCCTCAGGTTCCTCCGGGCAGAGGGCTGTAAGTTTGCAGGGACTGAACCCCAAAACGCTCTACTGTCCAATCACCCCATTTATGCAGTTGCTGGGTGCTCCTTGGTCTCCTCAGCCGACTCCCTTGGTCAGGGACGCAGTGCTGCTGGCCCGGCTGCCAGGCTCCTAGGGACTCTGCCCTCAGGTGGGGAGGTAGCTGGCTCCTGCCTCTTTGCCCATCCACTCTGAACTGAGCCAGGTTCTCTCTTTTTCTTCCCCTCCAGGCCTGGTGTTGGCTGCAGCTACAGCGGGGCAGGTCCAGCTGGGCCCACAGGCTCTCCCGCTTTTTCTGTGCTAGTGTGAGGTTTCGCAGCTTCATCACACGTGGGTTACACTGACTGTGCATAGTGCTTGTTTTTAGTCCAGTGCCTTGGAGAAGTCTCAGTACGTTAACCTATAGTTACCTTTAGCATCCAAACTTGTGACCTCAAAAAATACAAGTTTATCTGACCAGACCCGTCTGCCATAGAACCATGTTAATTGGTGTTAATCATGCTATGGTCCTTCAGTTCTTTACTGACTGTAACCCGTATCAGCCTTCTTATGATTTTGTCAGCCTGTGGTTCCCTGGGTCATCCGATTTACTCTTTTTAAATCCTAGCACAACACTGACTGTTTTCCAGTCCTTTGGCACTTCCGAGATTTGATAAACAACATTAATGGTTTAGAAAACTCCTCAGCCAATTCTTTAATACTCTTGGATACAAGTTATCTGTCCCTGATGATTTATAAATGTTTAACTATAGTAGCTACTGCTTAACATCCTCTCTAACTCCTGATGGAACAGAAACTATTTCATTGTCACTCATACGAATAGAACATCCGGCTTCTTTCCAAATACAGGACAGGGACAGCTGTTGAATACACCTGCCTTTTCTGCACCATGATAGATTGTTATGAGACAAGGATGGTAAAACTGACCTAGACCACTGCTAGGATTTTGTTTGTCCCTGATATTTGTTTTTTTAAAAATTGTTTTTATTTATACTGGCCATAAGCTTTTCATGATACCGTTAGCTTTCTTTATCAATTGTCTGCCTTTCCTAATTGCTGCTAAGAGGTCTCCACAGGGACGGTTCATAGATTCACAGAGTTTAAGGGTCCATTAGATCACCTAGCCTGGCCTACTGTATATCACAGACAAGAGAACGTCACCCAGGTACCCCGGCACTGAGCCCAGTGACGTGTGTTTGACTAAAGCATAACCCGTGGAGGGTGAGAGAGTTCTGGGTGTACGAGGGGAGAGCTCCACAGGAGGAGGGGAGGGGAGAGTTGAGGGGGGATGGGGGGGAAGGATCCCAGAAGAAGAAACACTGGAATGCGTTACCTAGGGAGGGAGTGGAATCTCCTTCCTTAGAGGTTTATAAAGGCTTGAGAAAGCCCTGGCTGGGATGATTTAGTTGGGGATCGGTCCTGCTTTGAGCAGGGGGTTGGACTAGATACTTCCTGAGGACCCTTCCAACCCTGATATTCTGTGATTCTAAGGTGCTACAGAGTGAGCCCTGTATCCATGGGGTGGCTGAGCGTCGTGTGCCTGGGCTCCCCTGGGATGCCGCCAGGAGATGGAAGCTGGGAGGGGATGGGGTCACTCACCACCAGCACGTGCTCCAGCAGCTCCAGGTAGCCGTTGGCGCACTCCTTGCCGTAACGCAGCGCCCGCAGCCGCACGTCCGCGCTCACCTCAGGGTGGTAGGCGGCTTCCTGAAAGCCAGAAAGCGTGAGCAGTGCTGAGTGCTGCCCCACACACAGCACCGGCCACACAGCCCCGCCCGTCACCTAGGCCAGTGCCATGGCGCCCACACCCTCCAGTGCCTGAAGGACCCACTGCCCCCTAGTGCCCCCGGTGCCCGCCCGCAGCCTCCGGCCCCGGCCCCGGCCCCGGCCCCGGTGCCCGCCCGCAGCCTATCGCCCTCCTGCCCCGCCGAAACCTCCTACCCCGCCCCCGGTGCCCGCCCGCAGCCTATCGCCCTCCTGCCCCGCCGAAACCTCCTACCCCGCCCCCGGTGCCCGCCCGCAGCCTATCGCCCTCCTGCCCTGCCCCGCCGAAACCTCCTACCCCGCCCCCGGTGCCCGCCCGCAGCCTATCGCCCTCCTGCCCTGCCCCGCCGAAACCTCCTACCCCGCCCCCGGTGCCCGCCCGCAGCCTATCGCCCTCCTGCCCTGCCCCGCCGAAACCTCCTACCCCGCCCCCGGTGCCCGCCCGCAGCCTATCGCCCTCCTGCCCTGCCCCCGGTGCCCCCCCGAAACCTCCTACCCCGCCCCCGGTGCCCCCCGCAGCCTGTCGCCCTCCTGCCCCGCCCCGGCACATCTCCGCGTACCTTGCAGGAGCGCAGCATGTCAGCGATGGCACGGCGGCTCAGGTTGGCCGTGGCGATTACATCCTCCTGCCGACATGAGTTGCCAGCGGCCACGGCCTTGGCTGTCGCCATGGTGATGCCTTTGGTCATGCGGATAAAATCCTCTGGCGTCGAGGTCTTGGCTGGAGGCACCTGGGCGCAGAAAACCTGAGACACGAGCAGAGGGGGTGAGACCAGGACGGGCGGGGGCAGGGGGCACAGAGTTAGGGCTGCGCAGGTGCCGCAGCCCGGTCACTGCCTGGCTTCCCAGCGCACGGCCCGCAGCCTCCGCTCGCCCGAGGCTGACCCGCGACATCCTGCTCCTTGGAGGCAGGTGCTGCCAGTGGGCAGAGGGGCCCCGGGGGGGGGGGGGGGGGAGAGCGGGGGCTGCCGGCGCGCAGAGGGGCCCCGGGCGGGGGGGGGGGGGGGGAGAGCGGGGGCTGCCGGCGCGCAGAGGGGCCCCGGGGGGAGGCTGCCGGCGCACAGAGGGGCCCCGGGCCCCGGGGGAGAGCGGGGGCTGCCGGCGCGCAGAGGGGCCCCGGGGGGTGGGGGGGGAGCGGGGGCTGCCGGCGCGCAGAGGGGCCCCGGGGGGTGGGGGGGAGCGGGGGCTGCCGGCGCGCAGAGGGGCCCCGGGCCATTTCACTCCACCCCTGAGCCGGGTGCTGGGTGCAAAGGCAGCTGGTGAGGAAGGGGCAGCTCCGAGCAGAGGGGCGCTGGCCCGGCCCGTGCTCACCGCCAGCTCCTGCCGGATGTGCTCTATCGTGGCCTCCAGCGCACGGGTCCCCTTTGTGGCCTCGTCCTCCACGGCCTTCACCGTCTTCAGCAGGGAGGTGACGTTGGTGACCATCACCTGGCAGACAGAGAGGGAGTCTCAGTGACTCGGCGAGGGGAGCCCCCAGCTCTCCTCTGCCCCCCACAGCCCCTGCCCCGTATCCCTCCACTCCGCCCCCCACCGCCCCTGCCCCATATCCCTCCACTCCACCCCCAGCTCTCCTCCGCCCCCCACGGCCCCTATCCCTCCACTCTGCCCCCAGCTCTCCTCTGCCCCCCACGGCCCCTATCCCTCCACTCCGCCCTCTGCCCACCACAGCTCATAACCCATGTCTCTCCGCTCCGCTCCGCCCCCCACGGCCCATATCCCTCCGCTCCGCCCCCACCTCTCCTCCGCCCCCCATGGCTCATATCCCTCCACTCCGCCCCCACCTCTCCTCCGCCCCCCACAGCCCCTGCCCCATATCCCTCCCCTCCGCCCCCCACAGCCCCTATCCCTCCCCTCCGCCCCCAGCTCCCCTCCGCCCCCCACAGCCCCTATCCCTCCGCCCCACCCCCAGCTCTCCTCCGCCCCCCACGGCCCCTATCCCTCCGCCCCGCCCCCAGCTCTCCTCCGCCCCCCACGGCCCATACCCCATATCCCCCCAAGTGACCCCCTACTCCCCAGCACCCCCACACACACCCTGCCCTGCCAGTGACCCCCTTCCCTAGTTAACCCCCTACCACCTGATTTTCTTCCCCTGCGCACCCTGCTCCATCCCCGCCCGCTATGTGCCCAGCTCCGCTCTTCCTCCATCTGCCCACACACCGACCTTGGCAGAGTTCTTCAGCTGGTAGACGGAGGGGTCATCCCCGGCTTTGCCGGCCGCCGCCTTGGTAGCACTGATCAGGTCCCCAAGTGCCTTGGCCACATCCTTGACTGCATTGATCAGAACCACCTGGGAAGGAGCAGGGCCAGGTCAGTGGCTTGGCTGGTGCCCTGCAGTGTCGGGCGTGGAGGGGGCAGGCTGAGACGGGAGCGAGCTGAATGTGCCGGGTCACCAAAGGCCAGGCCCCACCCCAGCCCAAACGCCGTGTGGTACCAGATCTTACCTGAGTCTCAGGGTCCTCGGAGCCCAGGCTGGCAGCACCCAGCTTCACCACTTCTGCAAGGCGGGTGATGGTGGCCACGGACGACTGGGCAGCCTGGGCCAGCTTCTCCTGGCTGGCAGTGGCATTCTGCACCAACACCTTGGTGTCCTCCACCAGTGCCTTGGCTGTCTTCAGGATGCCCTCCCTGTGGGAGACCCATGAGTCAGAGACCAACGGCCTGCACCCGTCCTCTGCGGGTGAATCACAGAATGTCAGGGCTGGAAGGGACCTCAGGAGGTCATCTAGTCCAACCCCCTGTTCAAAGCAGGACCAATTCCCATCTAAATCATCCTCACCAGGGCTTTGTCAAGCCGGGCCTTAAAAACCTCTAAGGAAGGAGATTCCACCACCTCCCTAGGTAACCCATTCCAGTGCTTCACCACCCTCCTAGTGAAATAATGTTTCCTAATATCCAACCTAAGCCTCCCCCACTGCAACTTGAGACCATTCCTCGTTCTGTCATCAGCTACCATTGAGAACAGTCTAGATCCATCCTCTTTGGAACCCCCTTGCAGGTAGTTGAAAGCAGCTATCAAATCCCCCCTCATTCTTCTCTTCCGCAGACTAAACAATCCCAGTTCCCTCAGCCTCTCCTCATAAGTCATGTGTTCCAGACCCCTAATCATTTTTGTTGCCCTTCGCTGGACTCTCTCCAATTTATCCACATCCTTCTTGTAGAGGATGCCCGAAACTGGACACAGTACTCCAGATGAGGCCTCACCAGTGCCGAATAGAGGGGAATAATCACTTCCCTCAATCTGCTTTCAATCCTCCTACTAATGCAGCCCAATATGCCATTAGCCTTCTTGGCAACAAGGGCACACTGTTGACTCCTATCCAGCTTCTCGTCCACTGTAACCCCTAGGTCCTTTTCTGCAGAACTGCTGCCGAGCCATTCGGTCCCTAGTCTGTAGCGGTGCATGGGATTCTTCCGTCCTAAGTGCAGGACTCTGCACTTGGCCTTGTTGAACCTCATCAGATTTCTTCTGGCCCAATCCTCTAATTTGTCTAGGGCCCTCTGTATCCAATCCCTACCCTCCAGCGTATCTACCTCTCCTCCCAGTTTAGTGTCATCTGCAAACTTGCTGAGAGTTCAATCCACACCATCCTCCAGATCATTAATGAAGATATTGAACAAAACCAGCCCCAGGAGTGACCCTTGGGGCACTCCACTTGACACCGGCTGTGAAACAGACATGGAGCCATTGATCACTATGGGTGTGTGCGGCACAGACAGGTGGGGCCAGAGTGCGCCCCCCATGGCCTGCCCCACCCTTTCTGGGGGGAAAACGGGTCACAGAAAGCACTGCCTGCCCTGTGTGTGCATGTGTGACAGCTGGTAGGGGAATATGGGGGGGTGGGGGGGAGGGGGAAGAGCCCAACCACGCAGCCCGCACCCGCTGTGTGTGAGAGAGAGAGCGAGAAAGAGAGAGAGAGTTGTGCCTGGCCTGCCACTTGCATCCACCCCTTCTGAGGGGGTGGAGTCAGACAGCATGGTGGGCACCCAGCCCCACCCTCTGGGCAGAGTCATGCCCAAGGGACATGTGAAGGAAGGATCATGTAGCCAGCCCCCCGGGGGCTGTGTTTGGACCGCCCAGTGGGCTCCCCGTCCACCCCGGTACCGGTGGTCAGCGAAGGTCTCGGCATTCTCCCGGTTCAGTGTCCCCGCGGTGGCGAACATGATGGTGGTGTCGAGGTCGGCAATGATCCCGGAGACGGCACTGGCTGCAGTGATGCAGGCCTGGGTCCCGCGGTTCCCGGCCTGCAGGGCTGCCAGCACGTGGGACACCTGCGGAGAGGAGGCTGGGATGACCCTGAGACCGATGGTGAGTGTAGGGATCCCGCTCACTGCTGTCCCTGTCACAACCCATCACTGTTTCGGCACCAGCAGACACCACCAGCTGAAGCCGCTGGGCATCCGCTCTGCCATGCAAACTAGACCCTGTGCCACCGCATAGGCAGGTCTGGAAGGGCAGCAAGCAGCTGGCACATACCAGGGACCAGAAAGGGAAGTGCCAACATCAGACTCACATGGATAGAGAACATGAGAGAGTCCAGAAAGCAATGCAGAGGAGTTGGGGGGCATACGCCAGGCATAGGGGTCTAGCGGGCACAAAGGGGCTGGGGGGGCACATGCCAGGCATAGGGGTCTAGCAGGTATCCAGCAGGCACAAAGGGGCCAGGGGGCACATGCTGGGTACAGCGGGCATGGGGTGGGGGCACGCCCAGGCATAGGGGTCTAGTGGGAATCCAGACAACACAAAGGGCCGTGGGGCATATGCTGGTCCAACCCCACGCTCCGTTCTCCCACTAGTTTTTCTGCCCATGCCCCATTCCTCTCCCCCCCGCCAGCCACTCCACGCGCACTCCTGCCTCATCACCTTCTCGGACACTTTGCGCGCACACTCGATCAGCTCCTTCTTCGTGTAGGCGTCGCTGGGGCTGCACTGCAGGGCTCCGGCCTTCGTCACCAGGGCAGCGCAGCCGTGGCCCAGCTCCTGCACCCGGTTCTTGATGTGGGAGCCAATCTAGGAACCAGTGCATAGGGTGGCGTGACCCAGAGCAGAGTCACCACCACCCTCCACAGGGGAGCTGAGACCACCTCAATATCCAATGGGAAATCCCAACTGCCCTGCCCCACGGAGACTCACCGCTCTCACCCCAAGGGAGACCATGCCCTTCTCCAGCCCCCAATGGGAGATCCCAGCGCTGCCCATTCCAATGCTCCCCCTGCCCCAGTCCCCAGTGAGAGATCCCAGCACTGCCCATTACCCCCGCCCCAGTCTCCAGTGGGAGGCCCCCGCGCTGCCCCCATCCTCAGGCCCCAGTGGGAGGCCCCCGTGCTGCCCCCCAGCACCCCTCACCTCATCGTTCTCAGCAGTGATGGCAGCAGGCTTGGCCTGGTGAGCCAGCTGCCCGTAGTCGCTGGTGAGTTGGTTGGCCAGCGTGCCCAGCTCATCCGGGTTGGTGGTGGATTTGGTGACCTGCAGGCAGAAGACGCGTGAGAAAAGCCCATCACACCCACGAACCACTGGCCCTGCAGCATCAGCGAGCCAGCCCAGTGCTGCCCTCGCGTCCCTGGAGAAGGCCTTGCAGGGACTCGTGCAGCAAGGCTGCACGCGGCCCCTGCCATCTTCCCCAGACAGAGAAGGGGTGAAATGGGGAGGCCCAGAAGTCACTGTCTGCCCCCA
Source organism: Natator depressus (assembly GCF_965152275.1). Taxonomy (NCBI): domain Eukaryota; kingdom Metazoa; phylum Chordata; order Testudines; family Cheloniidae; genus Natator; species Natator depressus. Next base: position 502,287 of record NC_134238.1, read on the forward strand.
ACACTCACCATCTCCTGCACCGTCACTGCAATGGCCTTAGCTGTCTTGACCATGGTGGTCTGGTAATCCACAAAGGTCCCCTCCGGCTCCCCCATGGGCCCCTCATCCAGCTGCCAGAGAGAGAGAGAGCGCCGTTAATGGGGTTCAGCCTGCTCACCACCTCCCTGAGCACCCCCTGGCAGGCAGGATCCCACAGTGCCCCAGCCTGGGCCTCCCACATTTCTCCAAAGGCTTCCCCGAACATGCCCTCCCTGGACTGTGCCACTGGGTACCGTGGGCAGCCTGCTCTGGCTGGACAGAGGGGCGCGTGGCCCTCCCTGCCCCTCCTCATTCCCAACCACACTCAGTGCCAGGGTCATAGCCAAGTCTGAGGTTCGTAGGTTCCAAGGCCAGATGGGACCACTGTGATCATCCAGGCTGATCTCCAGCAGAGCACAGCCAGAGACCTGCCCCGAAACTATTCCCAGAGCCCATTGCTTAGAAAACCATCTGATCTTGAGTTAACTGTTGTTGGTGATGGAGAATCCACCACCCCCTGGGTAAGTTGTTCCAAAGATTAATTACTCTCCCCGTTAAAAACGTACCCCTCATTTCCAGTCTGAGTTTGTCTCGCTTCAACTTCCAGACACTGGATCATGTTAGACTTTTCCTGGCTAGATTGAAGAGCCCTTTAGCAAATTTCTGTTCCCCATGTAGGGACTTACAGACTGGCATCAAGCCACCCCTTCACCTTCCCTTTGTTAAGTAAACAGATTGAGTCCTGGAGCCTTTCACTACGGATGTGTGTGAATAGCCCCCGCTCGGCTCGTGGTAGTGCTCTAGACCAGAGCTTCTCAAACCGGGGGGCACAGAATGTATTCCGGGGGGCATGAGAAGCCGCTCTGCCTTTGGAGCTGGGCGGCTGGGGAGTGGCAGCTGCTGGCTGGGCACCCAGCTCTGAGCAGTGGAGAAGGGTGGCAACACCACAGCCTGCCACTCATCTGCACTGCTGCTGGCGCCGCTTTCAGAGCTGGGCGCGCTCCACTCTGCTTCAGAGCAGGGCAGCCGTACACGGGGGAGCGGGAGCTGGTTCGCACCGGCTCACAGGAACCTGTTAAATTTTGAAGCCGTTTTAGACCTGGTTGTTAACCCGCTTCCCTGCAGGGGGCGCTGAGGCTTTGATGGGCCCCGGCTGGGAACTCATGCAATTCCTCCTCCGGCGCCGGGGGCGCTGCGCTGCGGGAGCCACGTGGGCTCCCCCCTGGCCCTGGGGCTCCCGCTGCTGCCGGGTGGGTCCCCGGCTGCTCTTAGCCGCTCTGCCCTTGAGCGCCCACCCCCCTGCCCGCAGCCAGCCCCGCACGCACCCCCTGCCCTGCCCGCAGCCAGCCCCGCACGCACCCCCTGCCTCCAGCTAGCCCTGCCCCATGCCCCTGTCTGCAGCTGGCCCCACGTCCACTGGTGCCCTGCAGTTCCCAGGGCAGTAACCCTGCACACCTGCTTCAATGAGGGGGGCAGGGAGCAGCTGGGACCCACACATGTGCACACCCTAGGATGACCAGGCAGCAAGTGTGAAAAATCAGGACGGGGGTGGGGGGGTAATAGGAGCCTATATAAGAAAGAGACCCCAAAATCAGGACTGTCCCTGTAAAATCGGGACATCTGGTCACCCTAGCACGCCCCCAGGGAATGGCGAGGACCCACACCTGTGAAACGGAGCTCATTTCTAGGTCAGGCCCATCTTTTTAACAAAACTTTAGGCAGGGTTAACACACCCGTATTTTCCCGGCCTTGTCCAGCTTTTTGGTTCTTAAATCGCCATGCAGGAGGAATTTTTAAATTTTAAAAATTCCTCCCGGGAAAATACAGACGTATGGTAACCCTGTTGGTACAAAAAAATACATACTGGGGCACATCCCTTACATCAGAACTTTTTATAGGGAACCGATTGTTAAGATTTTGGCAGCTCATCACTGGCCGTATATGTACTTGTGTGGCGGGCGCGGGTGGAAATTACGACAGACACAAGGATGGGGGCACAATCCAATCAATTTGAGAACCACTGCTCTAGACAGCTGCGTAGACAGCACTCTGCAGCTGTGGCTTGGGCCCACCTGCCTCCCGAGGACTCAAAGCCCAAGCTCCTGCCCCAGCTTCGAAGGCTGACTACATAGCGATCTGTCGGGCGCGAGGGCGAGCCCCACTAGCCCACGTCTGTTGACCCAGGCTGGCACACCTGCTACCGCAGGCTGTGCAGACGTACGCTAAGGTACGTTTTCCAGTCCTTTAACTGCTCTCAGGGCTCTGCTCGGGAAGGAGTAGCGCCTGGGATGGGCCCATCTCATGCCACGTGATGGAGGAGGCAGGGACCCCAAATCCACCCAGCACTTTGTCCCTGAGCCTGTGGGCAGAAGTCCCTGGATTCTAGGGCACAAGATGGCAGCCATCAGGAAACCGCACCCGTCCCTGCCCAGGCCAATCCTTCCCCTCCTCTCGGCCCCTTGCTGTGCATTCTATGCTCCCCCTTGCCTGGTTTATGGCCTGGGTGATGGAGTCCACCATGCCCCCGACGACGCCGGCAGCGCTGGCAGCCTCATTGAGAGTGGTGGTCAGGTCCTCCACAGCTTCCTTCATCATCTGCACCGCCTCCTCCAGCGCCTCCTGCGTGTGCGCGGCTTGCTGCAAGCAGAGGCCTGCGTCAGGCCGAGGCAGCCACCGGCAGGGTACGGTGGCGGATGAGAACCAGTGACCGGGAGCACTTGGGCCTGTGCTCATGGAACCCTCCTTGGTTGCCTCACATGTCGTGTTACACACACTCGTTGCTGGGGACATGCCTAAAATGCCCTACTGCGGGCCGCCCCACCACAGGCTCTCACCTGGCATATGTGCCTGAAATCACACACCAATGCAGCGTGTGAGCCTCGCATGGGCCAGGAAGGATTAATGAGCTGTGGTGCGCTCTACCAACCCTGCCCCTCGCCCCCGCATGAGCGGTCAGGCATGGAGGGGGCGGTAAAAGTGGGGAGCTGGCTCTAAAGGCTGGGCAGTGACCAGGAAGAAAAGCAGTCTGGCTGGGCCAGCAGCTGACTGAAGGGCTGGCCTGCAAGAGGCAGGGCTGACCCTGCCTGTTACTTTGCTTTGCTACCAGGAACCCACTGGCAGGCTGCAGCTGGGGCCTGCCTGAAAGGAGGCGGCTGAAAGCTGGGCCCAGGAGGGCGGGGATTCCTTTGGTTCGTGTTTATGTTGCACTTCGACTTGGGGATTCTCCAGACTGGGCTGGCCTCCCAGTGACTGGGCCGGGGGCTAAGCTACATGTGCTGAGGTGTCCACTGGGGAAACTGAGGCACAGCTGCTGCAGTGGTGCACTGCACCATGAGGGGGTGCACAGGGATGGCACTGCTGCTACACGCGCGCACACGCAATACGAGACCCTGCTGCAGGTGTGCACACCGCCCTCACACACGTGCACACAACTGGAGATGGGCTGCACCACTCCTCCGCCCCCACACTCAGACCTGCTTTGGGCAGCCCCCCTCCTGCTCTGGAGGGAGTGCTTCCTGCTCGCACCTTGGGGTTCCCGCCGGCCTCCTTGGCCGTGTACAGCATCTGCAGGGCAGACTCGGACAGCGTCTTGGTCTGGTCCAGGAGGTTCATCTGCTGCTGGTGGTTGAGCGTCTTGGAGGCAGCACCGACAGCGGCCAGGATGAGCGGCTCGAAGTACTGAGCCATCTGGGACACCTGGGGAAGAGCAGCATTAGTCCCAGGGCGGCTTGAGGCTAGTCCTCCTCGCCAGGCGCCCCAACACAGGCCCCAGCCCCCACGTCCTCCTGCCCCAAGGCACCCCAGCTCCAGTCCGTTACCTTGTGTCCCAGCTGCGAGGCCTCTGCTCTGGCAGCACTGGCCACAGGCTCAATCAGATTGCTGATCTCCTGAACAGCAGTGATCATCTGGTTGTGCAAAGCCTGGGGGAGACACCGAGAAATAAGGCTGCCCCATGGCCAGGCCCTGGGGGCTGGAGTCACAGGGCCTGGCCAAGGGACCTAGAGGGGGAAGGGGGATGAAAGCCCAGGCTACTGGCCTGCCCCAGGAGCAGGCGGCAGTGACTTGGTCACCGGACTATCCCAGCAGGGCTGGTTTGGGGCCTGAGAAGTTAGACCCCCCACCGGGGGTCTGTCTAAGCCACACCCTTTGGCATGTCAGGGCAGCCAGGCTGGTGCTGGCCACTGCCTGCCCTATACAATGGAACCCCGCTCCACGTGATCACTGGGGTGCACAAGCGTGTGACCACGTGCCCCACACAGGAGGGGGCAGTTGGTCCCCAGAGTCACTTGGCAGGGACCCAAGAGAAGGGCAGGTCCCTGTGGGACCCGCTCTGCAGGATGCCCTGCACCCGTCACACAGGGCGGGGAGCCAGGCAGGGGCTGCGGGGAACTGGTGTGTGACCGCCAAATCCCAGCATCTCTCATAGCAGCAAAGGGGGGCTCAGCCAGGAAGCAGCCGCTGCATCTGCCCTAGGGACAATCCCGGGATCTGTGGGGTGCAGGCGCAAGGCAGGGTTCCAGGAATGCTGAGGGAGCAGAGCCCCCATAGGGGTAAGGCAGATTTCCAGACTCTGTGCTGAATTTAACAGCAGTTCGGTCAGTTTCCCCAGGTGTCAGGCTCCTGCTGGGAAGGGGAGCCCCTGACTTTGGGGGGTGAGGCTGTGCAGGGAGCTCTCTCTAGAGAGCAGCCCCCAGCCCCAAGCATGGCAGCCACTTGTCTCTGGCCTTTCCCCTAAGAGCAGGTGACAGAGGCACCCTGGCTGAGAGGGGCTGGGAGCAGCCTGCGCTGGGGGAGTACAGAGCCCCCAGACAAAGGGCCCATGCTGCCCCCCAGACTCACCTCCTGGGAGATGCCCTCTCGGGGGGCCAGCTGCTGGCTGATGGCAGCCAGGGAGGCCTGGTCCACATCCCGCATGCACTTGTTCAGCACCTCGATGGCCTCATCGCACTCCCGCTGCCCGGGGGCCTTATCCCTGTGTGACAGCTCACTGTCAGCAACGCCTGGGCCAGGACACAGCCTCAGCTTCCCCCAGGGCAGAGTGCAGGGAAGCCACGGCCCAGGGGAAGGCCAGGCTAGCACCCCAGGCTGTTCACCCCTCCATTGCCTCCTCCCAGAGCCACGGGGAACCCAGCCCCAGGCCCACCCACTGAGCAGCTACCCGTCCTGAACCAAGACAAATGGCCCCAGCCCTGCTGCGCGGGAGCAGGAACAGGAGCATGGGGCTGGAAGTGTTCATGGCTTTCCTCCAGCTCCATCCCAGCATGCATCGCTGCACTTCACTGAGACTGGTCTCCCCATCTCTGGGCCAGCACACTGCCATCATCCTTCCTTGCCCAGCGGCTGCTGTGGACACTGCCAATCACACCCTCCTTTTCCTGGGCTCCCAACTCCCTGTCCCCTCCCACACAGATCCCTGCTTCAGCGCCTGGAATGCCTTGCTCCCACCCAGGCAGGCGCTGCCCAGCCCTGGTGCACAACCGGCCGCCACGGAGACGCCCAGCAGGGAAATGGCTTGTGAGGACGTTCAGTCCTGGTCTGGGCTCCAGCAGTAACGCCCCATGAGGTGAATGTGGCTGCTGCCTGTTTCGTAGCCCAGCTGCCTGCAGACCCAGGCAGACGGCCCTGCGTCCCTCCCACTTGTGGCATGTTTCCAAGCCAGGCTAGAGGCTTTGCGTCTAAATGAGATCTGAGCCGTGGCTCCAGGATCCCCAGCCCAGCCCGCAGCTCCAGGCAGTGGTCTGGGGGGACGACAGACAGCGCTTGGCAGCTGAGAGGAGAGCAGACTCTGGAGGTGAGACCCCAGCAATCGGCCTGCACTCACCGCATGTTGGTGATCAGCTTCTTGATGGAATCGGAGACGGTGCGGGAGTGACCGGCCAGCACCGACCACTTGGGCGGGTCCTTGGGGTTGACAGCCAGAGAGCGGGCTGTCTGGATGAGGCCTGCCGAGCTCTCCAGCATGGTCTTGGCAGAGGTGATGATGGGCTCCATGGCTCTGCGCCCCTGCCAGGGAGAGATGATGGCCTCTGTGACGCAGAGGCACTGCCTGCTCTCTGCAATGAAGTCCCCCTGTCCTCAGCGATCTCCCCTCCCCCTCCAATTCCCCCCATATCTGACCTCATCACCCTCTTCCCATATCCCCTCCAGTTCCCTGAGACCTACCCCATCCCCCTGCCCACACACTTGATCCAGGAAGCCACCCCAATCCCATCCCCCAGGGCCTAGGGCTCTCGCAGTCTGAGCTAGGAAGAGGCAGTCCCTGACACCCCCCGTGCCCAGTGGCTGTGAGCCCCATGTAGGGCACGCTCCATGCCCGCCCCGTGGCGGCTCTCACCTCAGGGCTGATCTGGGCAGGGATGGTAGCGAACTCTGGGTTGGAGGCAAAGGCTGTCAGGTTATCCACGGCCTCAATGAGGGGGGCGGTGGCTGCCCGGCATCGCTCCCGGTTGTCCTCGTTAAAGGCTCCGTCCAGCGCCTGAGACAGTGGGAGAGACCAGCTGGTTACTGCAGTGGGCCCAGACGCCAGCCCTGCTGCCCCCCCCATACCCCTGCTGCCCACTCCCCAGTGCGGTCACCAGGGACCCCCTGAGCAGCCAGCCAAGGGGGTGATGCTTCTCTCCCACGTCGCGCAGGGGTAGAGAGGTACCTTGATGGTCTTGACCAGGTTGGCCGTGCTGTTGGCCACCTCCTTGGCGGACTGGACGAACTGGCGCTTGGCTACGGGGTTAGCGGTGCGGGAGGAGGCCAGGCGGCAGGTGTTGCACAGGGCTGAGGTGTGCTTAGCTACGATGGTGGCGGCTGATAGCACCTGCAGAGAGGGGCAGGGGTCATGCGCCATCCTGTCCAGCCCTAGATCCCAGCTCCAACCCCTCCTGCCACCAGGGGAGAGGGGCCTCCCTGCACTTCCCCGCCTCAGCCCTGCCCGTCCCCGTGTCCTGCTCCTCCCACAGAGCAGAGACTCCCTGCATCCTGCTCCCTCACCCCCACAGAGCAGGACCAGAGGGGTCACCCAGCATCCACTCCTTGACCAGCCCCCCACAAAGTGGGGACAGGAGGTGCCTGGAGTGCCCATTGCCACAGCCCCATCGAACCCCCAGGTGACAGACAGGGCCTGGCTGAGCCAGCAGGGACCCACGCCCGAAGTGCCTGGAGCCGTGTCATTAGCCAGCTTGGTTCTGGCCCCAGCCACAACACTGGGCTCTGCCTCCCAGTCACAAACCCCCAGGGCTGGTGCCACGCCATGCCCAGGACCTGGCCCTTCTAGCTGCTCCTACATTCCCTGCCTGTGAGCGCGGGAGGGAGCCTGGTGCCCAGACAGCCTGCTCCTTCCCAGTGCCCTCACTCACCTGGGACTGCGTGCAGGCCGGGTCCACCAGGTTCTGGCAGGCCATCTGGATTGCTTGGTTGGCTCTGGCAAACTGGGTGGGGTCCACTAGGCCTTGCTGTCCGGCCTGGCTGTTAGGGTCCGAAACAGCCACCAGATAGGCAGCCTGGGAGCACCAGAGAGAGGGGAGAAGTTGGGAACAGAATGAGGGCCAGACAGGCCTAGCAGTCGGGGGTGAGGCAGCGTGGGGAGGGGCTCTGGGGGATGGCACAGGGGGTGAGGGGTGGGGGATGAGGCAGCGTGGGGAGGGGCTCTGGGGGATGGCACAGGGGGTGAGGGGTGGGGGATGAGGCAGCGCGGGCAGGGGCTCTGGGGGACGGCCCACAGGGGAGGGACGGGGGGGATGAGGCAGCGCGGGCAGGGGCTCTGGGGGACGGCCCACAGGGGAGGGACGGGGGGGATGAGGCAGCGCGGGCAGGGGCTCTGGGGGACGGCCCACAGGGGAGGGACGGGGGGGGTGAGGCAGCGCGGGCAGGGGCTCTGGGGGACGGCCCACAGGGGAGGGACGGGGGGGGTGAGGCAGTGCGGGCAGGGGCTCTGGGGGACGGCCCACAGGGGAGGGACGGGGGGGGTGAGGCAGTGCGGGCAGGGGCTCTGGGGGACGGCCCACAGGGGAGGGACGGGGGGGGTGAGGCAGTGCGGGCAGGGGCTCTGGGGGACGGCACGGGGGGGGTGAGGCAGTGCGGGCAGGGGCTCTGGGGGACGGCACGGGGGGGAGGGAGAGGGGCTCTGTGGGGCGGTGGGAGTGGGGACAGGTTTGGGGACACAGGTGGCAGTGTAGGGAGGGGCTCCAGGGCACGCAGTGGCCATGCAGGGACGGGGGCTCCGGCAGCCGGCCCCAGCGCTGTTGCGAGGGGCTGAGGCCAAAGGCTGGGCTGGGCTGAGGTCTCTCTCACCTGAGCAGCGGCCTCAGTGAACCCACAGAGTGCCTTGGAGGCTGTGCTGATCGATTCCCCGAACTCGGGCAGTTTGCTGTTCTTGGCATGCTGGGAAATTCCAGCCATGGCTTCGCCCAGAACCTGTCGGAGAGAGAGGTGTCCAGACACCCCACAATGCCCCCTGCGAGTGAGCATGAGATGGCTTGGCGGGGTGGACAGAGAGACAGACAGACACACTGCCCCCTGCTGTGTCCAAGGTCCACATTGTCCAGCCTTCAGCACCACCCACCTCTCTCTGCTCACACTGCTCATACCATGGCCCTGGGTCCTGTTCTGACCACCTCCCTCCTCTGCCCCCCCATCTCAAGGGCATCATGTTCAGGCTTCCTCTCCTCCCCGTCCAGGCCCTTCACGGCTCAACTGGCCCCACTCACCCACTCTTATGCCATTGCCGCCCTGCCTGGCTACTCCTTCCACAAACCTCTCCACTGCTCTGGGAGGCCAGACCCTCTCCCCTTGTGCCCTGATGGGAACCAGCCCGCTAATGCGGGGCTGCAAAGAGCCCAGGAGGAGAGCTAGGCCTTCAGCACAAACTTCTCTGCAGAGGTCTTATCCCTCCCTGCACTACATGGGTGGGTGGGGTACCAGGCACACTGCGGGCACTTCGGGGAACAGCAGGGACAAGATGCCCTGGCTAGAGACAAGCAGTCCACCTAGAGGAAACATGCGTCCCTGCCCTGGAGCTCAGTCAGGCCATGGGACCAGCAGCCCAGACCCTATGTTCAATGGGTGGAAGGGGTCCAGGCACCCAGGAGCACAGGGCAGGGGAGACCTCAGACACCGACTGGCATGAGGAGAACAGGAGAAAAGCCTGCCCGGCACTGCGGCTGGCCCAGGCCACGATTGGCCAGAATCCTGGAGATGTTGGTCTCTGCACAAGAACCCGAGCCCCTGGAGCATTCCCCTGGGCAGGGCCCTAGAGAGACCTGGGCTGCCAGGGACAGGCAGAGCCAGCACGGGCGAAATGGCATACGCATGGACATAGAGTGAGAGCAAGTCACTGCACCTGGCAAGCAGGAAGGAGCGGGAAACGAGCTGGGAGTGACTAACTCAATGGGCCTTCCCAAACAGACACCAATACCCACCCTCCCCCACCAAGCCCCAGCTCCCCACGAATCACCCACCCGCTCCCCCCCGATCCAGCTCCAGCCACGTGCCACCTGTGCCTCCATATCCCCAGCCTCACCTTGGAGTTCTCCATGACGCTGTCCAGGCAGTTGAAGTAGGACATGTCATTGACGGCCTGGGTGGGGTTCTCCAGCAGCTCCCGCACCGTCTGCAGGGGGAGACGTGTCAGAGCGAGCAGCGGGGGGACTGAACAGTGAAGCTGAAAGTCCCCCCTTATCCTCCATTCCCGAATGTTCAGAGCCACAGCCAGGCCCCCACAATGTGATCAGTAGGAAGGGCTCAGGGATACCATTCTCCGCATCACCCCCAGCGCGTCCCCCCGCCTCGGGCTGCCCCCCGCCACCCTCAGCGCGTCCCCCCACCACCCCCAGCTCTCCCAGTGCATCCCCTGCCTCGGGCTGCCCCTCACCTCCAGCTCCCGCAAGGCGTTATCACACTCCTTCTGGCCCGGAGCCTGCTGGGTGCACATTGTGATCAGCTGGTTAATGCTGTCGGTCACGGCTCTGCAAAAACAAGGGGGTACTTTTCATTCTGCCAGATGGAAGCAAGACTGCTCCCCCGACCTCACCGGGACCACCAGCACAGGCCATCATCCGCTTCCCAAAGCTGGAGTAACTATCCCTACTGTGAGCACCAACAAAACCCTCACTGGATGAGTAAACTGGCCCAGCTGGAAGCAATTCTCCGACTGCTACGACACTGGGATCCCGCATGACATCTCTATTGACATAATAGGCATCACAGAAACCTGGTGGAGTGAGGACAATCAATGGGACACAATCATTCCGGGGTATAAAATATATCGGAAGGACAGAACAGGTCATGCGGTGGCTGTGTGTGTGGGGAGGGGCGGGGAGTGGCGCTATATGTGAAAGAAAATGTAGAATCAAATGAAATAAAAATCTTAAATGAATCCACATGTTCCATAGAATATCTATGGATAGTAATCCCGTGCTCTAATAAGAATATAACAATAGGGATCTATTATCAACCACCTGAACAGGACAGTGATAGTGACGATGAAATGCTAAGGGAGATTAGAGAGGCTATCAAAATAAAGAACTCAATAGCGTGGGGATTTCAATTATCCCCATATTGACTGGGTACGTGTCACCTCAGGACGAAACGCAGAGACAAAATTTCTAGATACTTTCAATGACTGCTTCTTGGAGCAGCTGGTACAGGAACCCACATGGGGAGAGGCAACTCTCGATCTAGTCCTGAGTGGAGCACAGGATCTGGTCCAAGAGGTAACTATAACAGGACTGCTTGGAAAGACCCTAATATAACAACATTTAACATTCCTGTGGTGGGAAGAACACCTCAGCAGCCCGACACAGTGGCGTTTAATTTCAGAAAGGGGAACTATGCAAAAATGAGGGGGTTAGTTAAACAGAAATTAAAAGGTACAATGACTAGAGTGAAATCCCTGCACGCTGCATGGACACTTTTCAAAGACACCATAATAGAGGCCCAACTTAAATGTATACCCCAAATTAAAAAACACAGCAAAAGAATTAAAAAAGAGCCACTGAGGCTTAACAACCATGTAAAAGAAGCAGTGAGAGATAAAAAAGCATCTTTTAAAAAAGTGGAAGTCAAATCCTAGAGAGGTAAATAGAAAGGAGCATAAACACCGCCAAAATTAAATGTAAAAAGCTAAAAAGGAGTTTGAAGAACAGCTAGCCAAAAACTCAAAAGGTAATAAAATGTTTTTTAAGTACATCAGAAGCAGGAAGTCTGCTAAACAACCAGTGGGGCCCCTGGACGATCGAGATATAAAAGGAGCACTTAAAGATGAGAAAGTCATCGCAGAGAAACTAAATGAATTCTTTGCTTCAGTCTTCACGGCTGAGGATGTTAGGGAGATTCCCAAACCTGAGCCATCCTTTGTAGATGACAGATCTGAGGAATTGTCATAGATTGAAGTGCCATTAGAGGTGGTTTTGGAATTAATTGATAATCTTAACAGTAACAAGTCACTGGGACCAGATGGCATTCATCCAAGAGTTCTGAAAACTCAAATGGGAAATTGTGGAACTATTAACTATGGTTTGTAACCTGTCCTTTAAATCAGCTACTGTACCCAATGACTGAAAGATAGCTAATGTAACGCCAATATTTAAGAAGGGCTCTAGAGGTGATCCTAGCAATTACAGACCGATAAGTCTAACGTCAGTACCGGGCAAATTAGTTGAAACAATAGCAAAGAATAAAATTGTCAGACACATAGAAGAACATAAAAATTGTTGCGCAAAAGTCAGCATGGTTTCTGTAAAGGGAGATCATGTCTTACTAACCAATTAGAGTTCTTTGAGGGGGTCAACAAACATGTGGACAAGGGAGATCTAGTGGACACAGTGTACTTCAGTTTCCAGAAAGCCTTTGACAAGGTCCCTCACCAAAGGCTCTTACGTGAATTAAGTTGTCATGGGATAAGAGGGAAGATCCTGTCATGGATTGAGAACTGGTTAAAAGACAGGGAACAAAGGGTAGGAATAAATGGTAAATTTTCAAAATGGAGAGGGGTAACTAGTGGTGTTCCCCAAGGGTCAGTCCTGGGACCAATCCTATTCAAGCTGTTCATAAATGATCTGGAGAAAGGGGTAAACAGTGAGGTGGCAAAGTTTGCAGATGATACTAAACTGCTCAAGATAGTTAAGACCAAAGCAGACTTTGAAGAACTTCAAAAAGATCTCACAAAGCTAAGTGATTGGGCAACAAAATGGCAAATGAAATTTAATGTGTATAAATGTAAAGTAATGCACATTGGAAAAAATAACCCCAACTCTACATACAATATGATGGGCGCTAAATTCAGCTACAACTAATCAGGAGAAAGATCTTGGAGTCATCATGGATAGTTCTCTGAAGACGTCCACGTAGTGTGCAGCGGCAGTCAAAAAAGCAAACGGGATGTTAGGAACATTAAAAAATGGATAGAGAATAAGACGGAGAATATCTTATTGCCTTATGTAAATCTATGGTACACCCACATCTTGAATACTGCGTACAGATGTGGTCTCATCTCAAAAAAGATAGACTGGCATTAGAAAAGGTTCAGAAAAGGGCAACTAAAATGATTAGGGGTTTGGAATGGGTCTCATATGAGGAGAGCTTAAAGAGGCTAGGACTTTTCAGCTTGGAAAAGAGGAGACTAAGGGGGGATATGATAGAGGTCTATAAAAATCATGAGTGGTGTGGAGAAAGTGAATAAGGAAAAGTTATTTACTTGTTCCCATAATATAAGAACTAGGAGCCACCAAATGAAATGAATGGGTAGCAGGTTTAAAACTAATAAAAGGAAGTTTTTCTTCACTCAGCGTGCAGTCAACCTGTGGAACTCCTTGCCTGAGGAGGCCGTGAAGGCTAGGACTATAACAGGGTTTAAAAGAGAACTGGATAAATTCATGGAGGTTAAGTCCATGAATGGCTATTAGCCAGGATGGATAAGGAAGGGCGTCCCTAGCCTCTGTTTGTCAGAGGGTGGAGATGGATGGCAGGAGAGAGATCCCTTGATCATTACGTGTTAGGTTCACTCCCTCTGGGGCACCTGGCATTGGCCACTGTCGGTAGACAGGATACTGGGCTGGATGGACCTTTGGTCTGACCTAGTATGGCCATTCTTATGTTCTTACCAAAGCAGCATACTGGTGTTCACAAAACCATTTACAAGCTGCCACCAAGTCCCTCCCAGGAGGTTGTTACAAGTCCCACGCTCCCTGCCTGGGTGAGGAGTGTGCAGAACTCCTCAAGCAACATGAAGCAAGTGGTGATTCAGATATTCCCACGTGTCTTTAGATAACGTGAACATTTCTAGCAGAGCAAGATGAGAGCAGGGTACCATGGAACGGAACACGTGATGTCCAGCTGCAAAGGGCACCATAAGAGAGGCTGGTGCTGCTCAGAAGCCTCCAGCTAAGTGCCACCACCCAGTCTCTCCAGACAGCTTTGCTGCCACCTGGCACACACCACAGAGCTGGATAAGGACAGGAAGGATGAAGGAGAGGTGAAGAAACAATGGCGGTAATACAAACAGCACTACCACAAACTGAAGGAGACTCCCAGCCTTTCACCGAAGCAGAAAGAGAACGGATGATCCAAAACAATGCAAACAGGTACATCTCTCCTGAACTCCTGGAGAACCTGGGCAAAGCTATGGCGATTCAGCTTCGTATCTAGAGTCAGTCAGCAGAACAAAACACCAGAAATCTGGAGCAGAGGAAAAGCAACAGCCTTGCCAACACCTGAGAAAGATCCCTGACTTGCCACCACGTACTGCCCCACCTCTCTGCTAAGCTGCTGGTACAAATATCCCTCACAGAGCTGCCCCCACCCTCGCTACCCCGAGTGCAGATCAGGCAGGTTTCAGATCAAATTGAAGTGCTGGCACTCAGCACCGGCCCTGAAAATGGCTTCCAGGCCTGGCAGACCACAGGTGCGGTATTCCTAGATTTTCCTGCTGCATAGGACAGGATCCGGCACACAGGCCTCCTGTGCAAACTGTCACTGGTCCTACGGAAGTGGGTTGTCTGACTGTAGGCCTGTTGCTGAGAGGCAGCTGGTTTCAAGGTTCACTTGGACAAAAACACAGCTTCTGGGAGTCCAACAATGGTCTATCCTCAGGGCCCGGTTCTAGCACTGACACTTCCAGTGACCATCCCAGCACCACTCCCCGGCACTTTATTTACACAGACCACAGCTGTCTGGCAGTGCCGGACAGGGACTGCAAGCATCTAGAAGTCCTGAACGCTATGTGACAGAGACAGCCTAGGATTGTGGAAAGGGGAGACTTAACCTAGTACCAAAAAAACAGTTTCAAGCTGCTTCCACCTACACCAAAACAGCCAACAAACAGCTTCCTGGAGGGGGACAGGCTGGTCTATGACCCAGAGCCTGTGTATCTAGGTGTTATGCTGGCCTGAACCATGACTGTCAAGGAAAACTTCACCAAGACCTCACTGAAAATAGAAGAAACAAACTGAGGACCAGCCAGCTAGGTCTGTGTGGGAAGCCCAGGCGCAGACCCTGCCTTGTGTTGTCCTGGAGCAGAGCCCGTCTCCCCACTGTGGCACTAGCGGACACACTGATGAATGAAGCCATACGTGCAGGCTGCACCTGTCGGCAAGGGCTGCCTGGTCTCTCATGGCCTTGTACAATGCCCTTCCCCCAGTGATTCAATGGCTCAGACAGACTATCCGACTGTCTATGTAGATGCAAACACAATATATACATACAGGGTGCTTGATTGCCCAGCCAGAGGGCCCGGCACTGCAGGCACTCGCCCATCTCCCCCCCTAAAGGGCTGGTCAGCAGGGCACTAGACTGTGAATGGCATCTCCTACCGTGCAGCAGCCGCCAGCTGGTTCTTGAGGTTGGGGGCAGTGGGGTCTGCGGAGAGCGCCTTAGCGGCCAGGAGCAGCTTGCTGGAGGACATAGAGATGCTCTTCAAGTTCGACACCACCTGTGCCTGGTCCTCCTTATTCTGCAACCAGCCAAAAGAGCCACCAGTCAACCCTGCAGGTCACTCAGCCAGCTCCGCTCAGCCACACCTCCTGGCTCTGCCCACACCCCCAGCAGCCTCTGCCAGGCTCAACCCACCAGGTGCCCTCCCCAATTCAATCAGAACTCACTGGTGCCCTCTACCACCAGCCAGCCACCCCCTTCCCAACTCCACAAACAGCCGAACCGCCAGTCAGCTAACCCAGCAGTCACATCCCCACCTGGCCCAGGCACTGAATAGCCAGCCAGGCACTGCATCAGCCTCTCACACCAAACCCCCAGCCATCCCACCTACAGCCAAATGGCTCTTCAGCCACCCGGCCAGGCACTGGGGAGCCAGCCAATCCCCCAGCCAGCCACTGCATCAGCCACCCACACCAACCCCGCAGCTAGCCAAAGACTGTATCAGCTGCTCACGCCAACCCCCCAGCCAGCCACCCACCCAAGCCAAACCGCCAGCCATCCCACTTTCCTGCCAAATGGCTCTTCCGTCACCTGGCCCAGACACTGGATAGCCAACTGACCCCCCCAGCCAGTCACTGCATCAGCCACTCGCCAACCCCCAGACTAGCCAGCCACTGTACCAACCACCCACACCAACACACCAGCCATCCCACCTATCTGCCAAACACTCTTCAGCCATCCAGGCCAGGCACTGACTAGCCAACCATCCCCGGCCACTGTAACAGCTGCTCACCCCCCAGCCATCGACTGCCAATCAGCACAGCCGGCCAGCCACTCACCCCAACCAGACACCTATTGTACTAATTGCTCCCGTAACCCCCCTGCCAACCAACCCACCCATTAAACACCCCCTGGGCTGGTCAGCAGCAAGGCGCCTGCTCTTACCGGGGACTGGCCAGCCATCTCCACGCCAGCCTCCAGGAACTCATTGAAGTCCTGCCCGAATTTGCCGGAGGACTTGGCCAGGTCCTGGGGGGTGCCCCGGGAGGCCTGCACCAACTCGTTGGCAGACTGGTTCAGCCCAGCTGCTGCCTGGTTCAGCTGGCTCTGTGCCTCCTGGAAGCTCTTGGTGCTGGGTGGGAGCTGGGAGCAGAGACAGAGGGGTTGTGAGGGGGCGACACGCAGGAGGCGGGAGGTCACGGCCACAGGCATCCAAGCCCTGCTCCCTCTGGGCAGTGCAAGGAGCCCTAGAGATGGGGCACATCAATTCCAACAGCGGGGCTGGCAGCAGCACAGAGAGAGCCTGCCAGCGCCCACAGGCTGCCACCGCCTGGCATGCCAGGAGCATGTCGCTGTGCCAGGCAAAGCAGCCATGCTGCTCAGACTGAGCAGTGCCTGGCCAGGCGGGGCACTCGCCGGTCAGAGGGGGGCTTAGCAGGGTACGTTACTCCTCGTTCAGGGAGCTTCCCACTGAAAACATCCCCTGAAACATGGCCCGGGGGCATTCATAGAATCCTAGAATACCAGGGTTGGAAGGGACCTCAGGAGGTCATCTAGTCCAACCCCCTGCTCAAAGGGGCCCCCCGCAGGACTTGGGCTGGGCACTTCAGACCGCAGGCTTCTTGGTGCTGTGAACGTGTCGCTGTGGAGGCGAAGTGGGGCTGAACCTCGGAGAACGGGTGTCAGAGTGAGCAGCCAGCTCACGTGGGGTGGGGGCCCCTCCTGGACTGGGCTGCAGGGAAGGATCGATCCAGCCCCATGGTGGGAGGGATGCAAGGAGCATCTCCATCTCATCTGGCTGCACTCACCGACTGGGCCAGCAGCTTCTTGCTGGCCTCGCTCACGGTGCGAATGGCGGCGTCCACATCCCGCTGCCCCGGGAGGCAGTTCACGCAGCGGTTCAGGGCCTGAGACACCGCCTTGGCCACCTGCCAGGAGAAAGGGACAGCCAATCACATGTGCACACGCCTGCTCCTCCCTGGTACCCCCTTCCCCACAGACCTGTCCCTCGAGCGTGAGTGGTGGGCACCTTCCCTCAGCCCCACTGCTGGGGGGACTGGGGCTGGAGGGTGCTGCTGGCTCTCGGGGTGGCCAGGTTGGGGGACGCTGGGGGCCCCACACTCACCTGGGCCAGGCGCTGCTGGCTCTCGGGGTCACCCGGCTTGCCCACACCCTTGCGTGCCTCCTCGATGAGGTTTCCGGCTTTATCCATGACGTCGCCAGCACACTCCAGCATGGCACTCTGCACCTGGGGGTCGGACGTGTTGGCTGCAACGCCGCGGGCAGCCTGGCTGAGTGAGCGCAGGGCCTGGGCCACATCCCGGGCAGCGATCCCTGGGAGAGACATGAGCCACTGACCCAGCCTGCAGGGAGCTTCCCTGACCCACAGTCACAGACATTGGGGAAACCCCTCCCCAGCTCAGACATCCCTTGTGCAAGCAAGGATCGGCCTCTGCCTTCAGCGGCCCAGAGCCGGACAAGCCTTCCCATTTCTGGGCCACAGGGCCGGCCCCACTTCTCCCCCGTTTCTTCCATCTGGGCCCACATGGCTGGCCCCTTTCCCCTGCCTCTCCCATCCAGGCCAGGGGGCTGGATGGTATTCCTGCCCACAAGCACTGGCCACAGCCGTTACATTTGCCTTCCTGCTGTCACCCTACACTGCCACGACAGGCTGTCAGCCCCAACGTGAGCCACTGAGGGCACGTGCGCACAGCACCCATCACCGGGGCAGGGCTGTACAGGGCCACAAACAGAAGGCAGGCCTGCTCCCGCTCCCCTGCCCCTTTGGAGGGCTCTGCCCTGGTACCTGTATAGTTCTCGTTGCCCTGGGCCACCTCCCCCAGCAGCTGGGCGATGGCAGAGCTGACGGCCTTCGTGCTGTTCCCCAGGTCCTGGGCGCACTTCTCCATCTGGGGGCAACCAGAGAGGGTTCACCCATCACCCCACAGGTCACCCCGCATCCTCACCCCCTCCCCACTCCTTACCCCAGCCCCCACGCACCCATCCTCTTACCCCCACTGCCCAATCAATCCCGCCACCATCTCACAGCCCACCCACTGTCCCTCCTTCTACCTGGCCACCCACGCACCCATCTACCTCCCGGAGCCCTTACCGTCTCCCCCGGTAGGGGCTTGAGCTTGCCATCTCTGGCAGCAGCCTTGGCTTCCTGTAGGTCTCGTTCCAAGCTCTGCACCATGCTGAGCGCTGAGTCTATCTCCAGGGGCCCACAGGTCTCCTGAGCCTGCAGCAGGAGAAAGGAACTGAGCCACATGTGCAGCAAACCCTGCTCCTGGCATCTCTACTCTCCTTTCTCAGTTAGTGCCCTCAGGGGCAGGCCAGGGAGGAGCCACTTACCTTCTGGGCAGCTGTCCGGAGCTCAGCAAGGGCTGCGGCCAGGTTCTTGGCACACTGGCTGAGCTGCATGGCAGAGGCCTGGTCCGTGATGGTGGGGACAGAGGCTTTGGCTGCAGCTACCATCTTCCCACCAGGCTGTTGGGTGGAAAGGATAAACCATGAGAACAGGACAGAGGGCGGCACTCCCATCCCATGCCCAGCAGAGCCCCCACAGTTTGGAGGGGCAGGCAGGGAGATCCCAAATTCAGGGGATGGAATCCACATGTGCTAAGCAGACAGAGCCACTCAGCTTGCCACCAGGGTCAGGAGAGCAGAGGGTGAGGCCAGCCTGCACCAGAGACGAGGTGAGGGGAGTGCCAGGGAGCAGGATCCCGTGCCAGTGGAGGGAGCCCGGCTGGTACCTGCAGGAAGTTCTGGCTGGCCGCAATGAGCGCAAGCTGAGCGCTGGGGCTATCTGGCTGGGACTGGCTTCCTCGCACACCCTGTACCAGCATCGGGATCTGATCCGCCACCACCTACAACCAGACAGAAGAGTGAATCAGTGGGGAGCCCAGAGTGGGCAGCGGGACAGGGAGAGAGGGGGGCATGAGTGAAACGCACCGCAGGGTCAGGGAGTGGTCCCTATGACAGGCCTGGGGGCAGAGCTGGGCTCCCTGAGGACAGGCCATACAGAAGGGTGAGCTGGGACACATTGTGTGGAGAGCAGAGTTGGGACCCCATTCCCTTTCCCAGCCAGGAGAGGCCACTCCGAAGCAGGGACTCAGAGCTGAAGGCCAGGAAGGGACCAGCAGATCCCCTAGTCTTATCTACTGTGTGGCACAGGCCCTTGAATGCTGCCCTGGCCCCCCTACCTGGAGCCCCAGAACTTGTGTGTGGCTGAAACAGCTTCTGGGAAAGGCAGCCAGGCTGGATCAAGAGACAAGAGATGGAGAATCCAGCATCACCCACTGTGGGAGTTTGCTCCCAGGGTTAATCACCCTCACTGTTAAACATTTGAGCCTTATTTCTAATCTGAATATGTCTGACTTCAGCTGCCAGCCAGTGGTTTGTGTTCTGCCTATCTCCGCTAAGAGCCTTTTCTCCCTGGGGAAGGTAGCTACACACTGCAAGCAAGTCACCCCCTGACCTTTAAGCAGATTGAGCTCTTTGAATCTCTAACTAGAAGACTTTTTTTTTCTAGCCCTTGACTCTTTTGTAGCTCTTCTCTGCACTTTCTCCAATTTTTCAATATTCTTTTCAAAATGCAGACACCAGAACTGGTCACAGGATCCAGAGTCAGTCTCACCAGAGCCACACACACAGGGGTAAATTCACCTCCCTGTTCCCCTTTTTATACACCCCAGGGTCACATTAGCCCTTTGTGCCACAGCATCGCACTGGGAGCTCCTGGACAATTGTCCACTGGGACACCGAAATCCTTTGCAGAGCCACTGATTCCCAGGGTACAGCCCCAAGTTCTCAGAGGTCTGGCTGCACTCTTTGCTTCTGGATGGAGAACTTGGCATTTGACTGTATTAAAACATTTTCTTTGAGTGGGCCCAGCTTATGAAGTAACCCAGATCACTCTGTATGGCTGTCCTGTCCTCCCCATTATTCACCACTCCGCCAATCTGTGTCATCTGCAGATTTTATCAGCAGTGATTTTATACTTACTGACAGATCATTAATACAAATATCAAATAGTGTTGGGCCTAGAACTGATCCCCACAGAACCCCACCAGAAACTCCCCCATTCAATGATGATTCACCATTGACAACTACTCTTTGAAATTCACCCGTTAGCCAGATCTTAATCTAGTTAACATGTACTTTACTGATATAAGAGGGCTAATTTTTAATCAGATCATGTGGTACAAAGTCAGACCCTTACAGAGGTCTCAGTATATTACATCTACACAGTTACCTCTCTCAATCAAACTTGTAATCCCAACAAGCAATGAAATAGGGTTTGTTTGACAAGACCTGTTCTCCTCAAACCCAAGCTGGCTGACATTAACTATGTTCCTGCCATTCATTTCTTTACCTGTTGAATCTCTTATCGCTTTTCCACCGTTTTGCCCAGGATTGAGGTCAGACTAAACACTTGACTCAAGCTCTGAAATTTCCCCAGTATTCCAAGGTTTATTACAAATCAAATCAGCAACGCCAGAGATCTCCTCAGCCAACTCTTCTAGGACGCTTGGGCGCAGGTTATCTGAGCCTGCTAATTTCAACAGATTCGTCCCTACTGGATGTTGCTGAACATCCTCCTTAGTTATTAAAGGATTAGAAAGTACTTCCTCTTCCTCGTGTGATACGAGTACATCGGCCGGCTTCTTACCAGATACAGAACATGTCTCCCTCTTCTGCATCATTCACTGTTTCACCATCTCCATTTACTAATGGGCCTATGCCACTGCTAGGCTTTATTTTGCTTCCGATAAGTGAAAAAATTTCTTACTGTCAGCACTGCCACCCATAGATTTCTCCCTGACTTTAGCTTCCCTTATCAATGTTGTGAACTTTACAACTTACTATTTATACTGATTGCTATCTACTTCTCCTTTCTTCCAGTTGTTAATATATACATATTATTTCTAGTTGTTGCCTTCACTTGCCCCCTTAACCAGGACAGCCTTTTAACCCAAGTTGTCTTCTCTCATGATCATGGAATTGTGGCTTTTTGGTTATCTAATAACGCCCCCCCAGCCAACCAGCGAGAGGGTGCTCCAAGAGCAGGGTCCTTCCCCATTCCTGCCAACGTGGGAGAAGCCATTCTGAGAGCAAGGATACCCCCCACAACCCTGGAGAAGTTCCTCCCATCCCGAAAGGAAGCACTCCAAGAGCAGGGACCCCCCACAATCCCTCCAAACTGGGAGAGGCTGCTCCCATCCCCCTGCCAACCTGCGAAAGGTCACTCAGAGTAGGGATCTCGCCCACATTGGGAGAGGCCACTCCCACCAACCCCCCCCCCATGTGGGGGGAGCCGCTCTGGGACCCCTAAGCAGCCCCAGGGCTTGGGCTGCAGGACTAAGATCCTGGCACCGCATGCTACCTCCCACAGTTGGCAGTGAAATGCTTCCCATGGGGCACTGCAGCTCCCCATGCCCCTTGGGGCTGCTCCCGTTCCCAGCTCTGACACCAGGGGGAGCACGGGCTCAGAGTGTGCCAATGTCGGGCAGAGGCAGGGCAGCAGGCAGGGGAAGGGCTGGGTGAGGTGACCCTGCACTGCGACTGCTGGGACAGGGTGGGGCGGGACACGCAGGCGGCCGGGAATGCCCTGCTCCTTACCTTGCAGCTCTGCACCAGCTGCTGCTGCGCTGCTGGGTTCTTGTTGGAGGCAGCAGCATGCTGCGCGGCGGCGATGGTCTGCGTGGCGGAGGCTGCAGCCTGCTTGGCTGTGTGCTGGCAGGGAAGAAGCAGCAGGTCCATCAGAGCTGCCTGATGCCCAGGCTGCAGGGCACAGGGAAGGGGGCAGCCCGCCCAGCAACCCCAGCCAAGGGCTCCCTCCTGACACTGGGGAGCAGGAACCGCCCTGTGCAGCTCTGGGGGCCTGGCCAGCACAGACCCCGCACTCGGGGACACCACACCCCAGCCAGCTGCGGGTGAGATGCAGACACCAGCAGAGAAGCTTATTCCCAGAGCCACCCCAGGCCCTCTGGTCAGGGAGCCGAGAGCCCATCCCAGCGTGGCGCGTCGAGAGAAGGGGACTCTCTGCTCCAGAAAGCCCACTCCTTACAGGCTCGCTTGTCATCGGGCCCCTCTGCCCTCCCTGCCCCCTGGCGGCACCCCCAAGCATCTCACCTCCAACTTGTGCACCAGCTTTTTCTTGATGGCATTCTGAGCTGCGGCGTTGGTCGCTATGCGGAGCCCCTCAGCTGCTTCCCGGAGCCGCTGCTGCTGCTCCTCGCTGTCTGGGTGGGCTGCAGCCCCCTGGGCAGAGCAGGAAAACCCATCAAGCAAATGCCTCCCAGGCGGCACCCAGCAATCTCCCCTACTCTGACAGCAGCGGCTGCATCTCACCCTTAGCAGCAGAGCCCCCCCCAACTCGGTTCGCGCAATCCGAGCCCCGGAGGAGCATGATGCTTCTCCTAAAGTGGTCAGTAATGAAAGTAGTATCAGCACTGCTATTCAAATGTCAGCATTAGGTTTCAGAGTCAACAGCCCTATTGAGATGCATGGAACCGGCAAAGAGAACCTCAAGGACTGAGAAACAGGAATCAGCCCCTGCCTGGGTGTAACAAGGGGGCTGCTGTTTTACAGCTTTGGAATCCCCTCCATGGTGCAGCCTACAAAGAGAATACCTGTATATGTTTATACAAAATACTGATATGTAAGTACGCCCAAAAATCTATTTCTTAAAAATACCCTTGACAGTCATCAAGTGAAGCCTAATACAATAGAAGTAAAGTGAAGTGCGACAATTTAAAGGCAAGTTAAGAATAAGTTCAAACATGTTTCGGTTCAAACTGGTCTTTACAAGTGTTTTAAAGTTTTAAAAAATGTTCTGTATATTAATAGTTATTAATACGGTACTTATGCAAATGTAAATTAAAATAATGCTTAATGTTAAATGGGCAATAAAAAGTATAAAATGTAATTATATTAGCAAAAACAAATAGAGTAAAAAGTAAATTTAATGGTAATGAATTAAAGTAAGTTATAATTAATTATATGTAATTTTAGATTAGGCACATACATCCATCTGCCATCAAAGCAATGTTAAAAAAAATTCGCCCCATTCTCCTCATTTAGGGACTAACTGCCCCTAAACACATCATTTCATCTTAAAATGTAAGTATAAGGTTACCTTATAAGACCTGCCTGCTTACCTAACTACTTAATGGAAAATAGCTTTTAACTTTATCACTCACTGTCACTCACAGCCACCCCCCCAATGTAATTGTCTGTAACAGCCCCAAAAGCTCAAACCTTGAAACATTCAGTTTAGTTTAATTTTAAATAACTACAGACATTACAGGGGCACTCAGGCCTGCAGATCTGCACAGAGCAGGTCCTGGGGTACTTGTCTCTCTGCCCTATATGCTGAATGCCTCACAGACCCTGCCCTGCCCTCCCCAGGCCGCGCCATGCCTGCCCTCAGCCTTAGAGCCGCAGCTACTCTCTGCTACTCCTGGCACCAGGTCAGGGCTGTCTGCCCTGCACGGGCCAGGAGCTGCACTGGATTTCCAAAGGAAATTCTAATCCTGTCTCCCCGCCGGCTCCGCCCAGAGTGCTGCAGACCTTCGCTGCCTCCACCATTTTGGCTGTGGCGTCGGCCAGCATCTTGGCGGCACTTAGCAGCTTGCGTGAGTTCTCCAGGTCCGTCTCCCCCTCGGCGTCAGCTTTGATGGCATTTACGAGGTCAGAGGTTGCCTGAGCCAGAATACGAGCCTGGCGCACCATTTCCCCTGGGGACCAAAGGAAGAGCTGCCTGTCAGTAAGCCCTGGGCATCCCCCACTTGCACACCACACGGAGCTGCAGAGGGGTCAGCCAGTGCCCCCCCTCCCCAAGGCGGGGTCAGCCAGCGCCCTCTACCCCGTCCTGGACCGCGGCAGGGTCAGTCAGCACCACCCCCTGCACCCCTTGCAGCACTGTCAGCTGGCACCCCACACCCGCACCCCCTGGGACTGTGGCAGGGTCAGTCGGTGCTGCCCCCTGCACACCACGCAGCAGGGCCAGCTGGCACCCCCCGCCCGCACCCTCACTGGGAGCTCTTCATGTCCCTGCTGGTGCTGGCCTGCACCCCCTCCGAGGCCATGGCAAGGTCAGTGCAGGCCTGGCAGAGACGGACCCCTTCACCTTGTGAGATCACAGCGTGGCACGGCTCTAGGTCAGCCCCCTACGCACAGCCACAGTGGGCCACCACCCTCAAAGATGCGGTTACTCTGTGATGGCCTCTCCGGCCCCTCACCTGCGTCGCCCATGGAGCTGAAGATGTTCTCGGTGACGTTGAGGATGGTGTCAGTGGCCTGGTCGTAGCGCCCGATGGGCTGCCCGCCGGTGGCATGCCGCTTGATGTGCTGCAGCAGGTCGTTCAGGGCCTGTGTCACTGCTGTGGCTGCCACCCCCACCTGCTTCAGCAGCTGGTCGTCGTCGGTGGCTGCCTGGGAGGCCTCCACACAGCCTTCTGCTGACTTCGCCACCAGCTTGCCAGCCTCAATCAGCTGCTCCTGGCACACAGGGGAGCTGATCGTGGGAGCCACCACCTGCAGGAGAAGGGAGAGACTGCCAGCGCCCTGTTACTGCCCCCGGGCCTACGTCCGCCAGCAGTGCAGCACACACAGAGTTAATACTGCCCCCCTGGGTCCAGCACTGCAGCGCAGAGGGGGTTAATGCTCCCCCCTGCCCCGCAGTGCAGAGGGTTAATGCTGCCCGTCCCCTCACTGGCACTGCAGCGCAGAGAGGGTTAATGCTCCCCGCACACACGTGCGCAATGCAGCACAGAGAGGGTTAATCCCCCCCGGGGGTTCATTCAGCGTGTAAGGGCTTGGGGCACAGGGACAGTAACGGACACAACAGAGGCCACGGGGCAGGGAGCTCTGCCAGCCCTGCAAACCCAGGGCCAGCAGACAGAGCAGCAGCTTGGTGCATCAGCCCCAGGTCCCACTCCCTCCCATGAACGCGGGGCAGCAGAAGGGGCTGGGAGGTACCCAGGGCCCAGCCAAATTACAGCGAGCAGCTGGCGGACACTGAGAACTGGCCCTGGGAATAGCTCCCCGGGGCTGCCCCAGCTGGGCTTTCTGAGCAGCTCTGCAGAGCGTGGAGCTCTCGTCTTTCGCACTGTGCCAGCTCTGCAGCACTGACCTGAGGGTGCTGGGCACAGAGCAGGGGAGGTGTGCAGGCAGGCAAGGGTTAAGCCACCTGGCTTCTGAGCCAGCTCTTACCTTGGTGCAGGCCACCAGCTGGGAGGTGGAGAGGGCGCACTGCGTTGCAGCTGCGATCACCTGGGTCTGCAGCGCCGAGTCCTCTGTCTTCTGGGCCACATTCTTGGCTTTCAGGACCAGCGCAGCGGCTGCGCTGGCCACGGCCTTAGCCAGTTGCATGAGCATGTCCTGGGGGGAGGCAGAGGGTCAGTGCAGGCCCCGGGGCACAGAGCTGCAGACCAGCTGGCAGGCCCACCCAGAACCTCGTGAAATATTCAACAGGGAAACAGGAGTTCGTAGGACCTTCTCATCTAACCAGCCCCAGGGAGGGCTCAGAGTCAGCAACACCTGCGTGCAACAATGGGCACTGCCCACTGCAGGCTGCGGCCAGTACTGAGGCACGGCACATGGGGCAGGCTCCGAGCAAGTGTCACCGCCCGACGGGCACAGCTCGGGTAACATCACCACCAGTCACACTCCAGGCAACCGCCTGCCCCTCAGCAGGCCCATGGCTCTGACAGCACACAACAGACAACCACCCACAACACGCTGCAGGCAACACCAGGCAGCACACGCGGCAATCAACAACTCCACAACCCCCCCCACAGCGCTCCACATGGCAGCCTGCAGGCACAGGCCACGAGGCCCTGGCCTTGCACACATGGCTGGCCACACCACACCCTGCCCTGGCAGTCCAGCTCCCTCACCCAGAGCCCCTGCTACAGACAGCTCCAGCCCCGATAGGCCTTACCTCCCTTGCTCCTCAATCTGCTGCAGTCAGAGGCTGCTTTCCCCCGACCCATCACCAGTTCCAGCCACAATCACAAGCCAGAAGACATGCACCAAGCTCATTAGTTCCCAGTCCCAATCACACCCAGATTAACTGTCTGCAGCAGAAGCGACCCCGACAGGAGAATGCGGGAGGCAGGAAGTGGATACACTCGGGTCTGGCTGCTGAGTGGCAGAGCCTGGCAGATGGAGGTCAGGCTGGGGCTCGGACTGCACAGCTCCCCTTGGTGTGTGTCTGAACGGCTACATGCCAGTCACTGTGCCTGACCCAGCCCCTCGGCCTGCAGCGCAGACAAGAGCCTCAGGGCCTAGAACGGTAAGTCCTGCGAGCGGCTGAGACAGACCAGTCCCATCACTCTCAGCCCCTTGTTCCCTGCTGGCTGCCTCTCTCTAACCTTCCCTTCATGGACTCCTGCAGCCCGCTCCTTGCTCCGAGCACCTCTCAGCTCCATCTCCCCTCTGTGCTCTGCGCCAGCCCCTCCCCAAGCCCCACTGGCCGGGTGCCCACGAGAGCACTAGACCTCTGTGCGGCCCCAATGCCAGCTTGAGCCCAGGCAGGAGGGCCCTGCTGGCCCAGGAACGGCCAGTGCTGGGGGAAGGGGCGGGTCCACAGGAGCAGAGGGGACTGGGCGGGGGACAGATGGAGGACTGGGGGACAACAGTGCTATGGATTTGGGGGTGCAAGGCAGAGCTGTGAGTGGTCACTGGAGCAGAGGTGAATGGGGGGGCCAGTGCTAGGGATTTGGGGGTGTGGGAAAGAGCTGTGAGTGGTCACTGGAGCAGAGTGACCTGAGTGTATGGACTTCCAAGATTCAGTTACAGGAAAAGCAGATTTTGGCAAGTTCCCTTCCCAAAGAACCCAGCTGATTGTGTTCCTGAGAGGAAGGCTGGGAGCCCCTGCGCTCCCCACCCTTTACCGTCTTTGGCTCTGAGGTGGGCAGGGTCCGAGCGCGGCGGCTCTCTGGGATCTGCACGGGAATCCACAAGAGAAGAAGCGTTACTCTGTGGAGGCTCCAGCTGGGGGCAGGAGTGGCCCTGCCCTCTGTGTACCTGGCACAGCCGTCGTCCACAGGGCCCAGGCTGGGGCAACCCACACCGCCTGCCCCGGCCTCCATGCTGGGAGAAGGGACCCGCAGGACAATCCTGGGAAAAGGACCTGCTCCCATTAGTGTCCATCCACCCCGCCCCCTCCACTGGCCAGGGCTGCACTCACCTGGAACCGAGGATCAGTGTCGCTCTCTCCAATCTGCTGCAGCAGCTCCCCGCTTGTCTGGCCCACGGTGCCGGCCGCTTGCAGCAGGTTCTGTCGCGGCTGCAGGGAACCAGGGCAAACACATCGTCAGCCCTCGGAGCCTCACCCCGCTGCTCCCCTCTGTTCCTCTTTTCCCCTTCCCTCCCCGCCCCACACTCACCTCAGCACTGGCTGGCTGCGCAGTTTTCAGCAGGTCTGAGACGGCGCTTGCCAGGTTCTTGGCAGCCTGCAGGAGCTGTCGTCCATTCCCACCTTCGTCTTCCATGAGCGCGGCCAGCAGCTTCACACCCTTGGACATCTCGGTCAGGTTGGAGGAGATGGTGGTGACGGCACAGCCCACGGCCGTGTAATCCGTGTCGGCCGGGTCCCCTGCGCAGGGCGGAGGCAGGAGTAAGTGGGAGCAGCATGGGCAGCAAGTAGCCCCCACAGCCCAAGGAGACAGGGGAGCACCCACCCTGCCCCAGCTCAGCGACTGCCTGGCCCGACTCCCCTGCCCATCCTGGAGCCAAGGGGGCACAGCCCAGGCCTGACATGCAGCTGGCATGTGGAGCACTGGGCTGGGAGGCCAGCGCCCCCATGGGAACTGTGTGATACACTCACATTCAGAGGGAAAGCAGCAACTCAGAGCAGGGGCGAGGCCGTGGGAGCCGAGCTCCTCGGGACCCAAGAGGGGCACGGGGCAGAGAGCCCTGGCAGCAGGTGGCAGGGGGCAGTGTGGCTAGGATTTCTGCTGCGTGGGGGCAGGGTCCGGGGCATGGGCCTTGCTGGGGGAAGGGGCAGACAGTCTCTACCCCAGGGTCCAATCTTGGGTCACACCAGACACAAGGTCCAAGCACTAGGCAGGGATCCCTTGCAGCCCAGCCCCAAGACACACCTGCAGTCAGGTTCACCACGGAGGCAGTGCCGGCAGTGATGGCGTCCACCTGCGAATGGATCTCGTGCTTCGACTCGTCCATCTTGTTTTTGCGCCAGGCTTTGGAAGCCTGAAAAAGCGAGAGCAGAGTCAGCCCAGGGACCCTTCAGCCCTATCTGTGAAGGGGCGGGGGGTAGGACACACACAACACACACCACCCCCAGGGCAGCTGTAAGAGGGGCAGGGGACCCACCCCCTGGGCAGCTGGTGCCTCCTCAGCCCCTCCCTGAGCTCAAAAGAGAACTAGATAAGTTCATGGAGGATCGGTCCCTCAGTGGCTATTAGCCAGGATGAACAGGGATGGTGTCCCTCGCCTCTGATTGCCAGAAGCTGGGAATGGGCAACAGGGGATGGATCACTTGATGATTCCCTGTTCTGTGCATTCCCTCTGGGGCACCTGGCTTTGGCCACTGTCGGGAGACAAGAGACTGGGCTAGATGGACCCTTGGTCTGACCCAGAAGGGCCACTCTTATGTTTGGGATCTGGGTCCCCTAGACCTGCCCCTCATGGGACAGACCTCCTCAGGGCAGAAGTCACTCCCAGAGACCTGGCCCCCTCATCCCTGGGGACAGGCAACCTCACAGAAGAAGGTCCTCCCCAGCAACTCCATACCCTGCCCCCCCGCCGGGCTTGGGTATTCGAACACTCACAGCATCCTGCCCCAGGGGTGGCAGCGTCTCAAAGTCATCCAGGGTGGCCTGTGCCGCGTGCACGGCCTGCATGCTGGAGTTGATGGTGCCGGTCAGGGCCTGCTGGGCTGAGGTCTGCAACACACGAGGGGAACTGGGCTCAGGGCACTGCAGGGGCTGAGCGCCCGCTCGGTCCCTGCCCCGCTCAGCACTCTGTGGGTGCTGTGCTGACCCATGCAGAGGGACAGGAAAGCAGCTGCCGATGCTGAGGCTTTGGGCAGGTGTTTCTGCACAGAGGACACAGCCAGCATTGTGTCCAATGCGTGGCATGAAAGCCACTCCACAGTGACGGGGAGGGAACACGGCCTGCCCAGAGCCCCCAGCTGGGCTGACCAGTGCAAGGTGCCTACAGGTTGCCCTGGGATCCAGCTGGGAGCCAGATGAGGCCTTCCCAGACAAGGCCAGCACCTCTCGCCAAGCCCTGGGCAAAGCCCGGAGCCAGGGCCCCTACCTGGACAGACCAAACAAGAAAAGATCTGGAGCTGTGTGTGACACCCACCCCGAGGGCGACATTTGGGAACACAGGCAGCTCAGGGCTAGCCACATCTTGGGCCAAAGGAGATGCACGAGGCCGGTGTCAGCAAGTCTGTGTCATGCCTCCCCCACCTGCCCTCCATGAACACAGCACCAGCCAAGCAGGGCCCCTGCTGGAGTGGGAGGGGGGCGCATCCAGCTTCTAGGGCAGGGATTGCTGCCCCACATGGAGCACAAGTGGGGTAAGGCTGCTGAGCCAGGTCAAGGAAAAGCCCCTTGCCACACACACAGCTGGCAGGGGCCACCAGCCTGGACAGGGCCAGATGCCACGGGTGCCGACAAGCTGCTGGCAATGCCGAGCTGGAAGAGGTGCCCAGCTGCAGGGAGCTCAGGCTGAAAGGAGGACCCAAGCGACCGTGGACAGGGGGATCCAAGAGCGGTTTGGAGGGAATGGTGCAGTGCAGAGAGAGATAGAAAAGGGGTCTACACGGGGATGTCTGCGAGAACGCCCAAGGGCAGCGTGCCAACTAACTTGGTGTGACGGACATCCAGCCCAGGGGAGAATGGCCCATCCCAACACATTCCCCACGATCAGCCAAAGACAGGCAGAGCCAGCTGTCTGTGGCAGAAGCAATTCTTACCAGGGGGGGCATGTGCCCTCGGTGCATCTGGCCACTGGTGATCTGCTGCTGTGCCTGTGGCATTGTGCCAACCTGGAAGTTCTCTGGCCCGCCGGCCCCTGAGCGCATGATGGCTGGCAGGGCTACGGAGCCGTGCTCCACCTTGCCTACGCGGTTAAACTGCTGCTGCAGAACAGTCGACCTGCAAGAGAATCAGCACCACCGGCTACAGCTCAGCTCACAGGGCCCGGAAGGACCATGGTGCTTGGTAGGTCTCACCCTCTGCACAGCACAGCCCAGAAACCGACCCTGAGCTAAAGCAGGCCTTTCAGAAACACATCTGATTGCTTTCAGTATTGTCAGGGATGGAGAGCCCAGCGTGACCCTTCGTTGATGGCTCCAACAGCGAACGACCTTCCACCAAACATTTACACTCTGAATGTGTCTAGCTTCAACTCCCAGCCACGGGATTGGAGTTCCACCGTCCTCTGCTAGACTGAAGAGCCCACTAGTAAAAAAGCGGCTCCGTAACTGTTCTTCGAGATGTGCTGCTCATGCCCATTGCATTCTAGGTGTGCGCGGCCATCTGAGATTTTTGCCTTAGCGGTATCCGTAGGGCAGGCTGTGGCGCCCCCCACCCCCGGAGTGCCACGCTCATGCATTGGCATATCAGATGCTGTCAGCCCTACACCCTCTCAGTTCCTTCTTACCGGCGACTCTGACAGAGGGGCAGGAGGGCGGGTCACGGAACGGACATGAGCAACACATCTCGGAGAGTCTAAGTACATCTCATCAACACTCACCTTTGCCATCCAGGCTCGAAATCTCATTGAAACAAGATGTCGAGTTAGTCAGACAGAAGCTATGACTCTCCTTTAGTACTCGAGTCCTGTATCGGCTGCTCCATTACCTTGCCCAGGTTCAGTGTCAGGCTGACAAGCCAGTAATCGCAATGCTGTGGGGGGGAGTTCTCCTGCCCCGCTCCCCACTGCTCAAGGAGCTGGCAGCCCTCACATGCAGCACGGTGAGTTTGGCCAGAGAGCCCCGCTCACACTCACTGTAGAACAGCCAACACATCTGTAGGTTTTGTGCTCTACATGCTTCATGCACAACCCTGCAGCCAACCCGAGGGACTGAGCTCTCCTTCCCCAGAGCCCTCCCCGCCTGTTGCCCAGAGCCATACTTCTTTGGAGAGACAGAGTCTTCCAGCATGGTGGACTCTTCATCTCCCTCCAGCCCAAAGTGATCTTTGCTCTTTTTCTGTGGGACACGAGAGAGAGAGAGAGACCATTAGTCAGCATCAACCCCAGGGGAGTCCCACAGAGGAGGGTGCAGAGACCCGGCCTTGGGACAGGCCCAGCATGGCTTCCGAGCCCTGCTGGGGGCTGGTTGAGGAGGGGCCAGGAGATTTTGCAGATAGTGGGATCCCCCTGTGACTGCAGGAGTGTGACGGCGAGGGGGAGGGGAAGCTGCTGCTCTCCCTGCTTGATCCCATGCAGCAGCTACAGGAGGCGGGAGCACCAACAACTCTGCTATTCCTGACTCCTGAGCACTAAACCGTGCACCTCCATGAGACCCTACGGCTGGGCTGGCCTCAGCCCCCCCCTCCGCCCTCTGCTCCTTGCAGCAGCGTGACTCCTTCCAGCCCAGCAGAACGGGAGCCTTTCCCTGGGAGTTCAGCACAGCCTATACAGCTGCCCCCCTTCTCATGGCAGCACTGCCCCCTGCTTGCCACGCTCACCCTCCCCCCCGGAGCGCTCACCCCCCTCCCGCCCAGCCTCGCCCCCCCGGAGCGCTCACCCGCTCCCCCGTGCACCCCTCTCCCGCCCAGAGTGCTCACCCCCTGCGCACCCCTCTCCTGCCCAGCCTCGCCCCCCGCATACACCCCCCCCCGCGCAGCCTCGCGCCCCCCGGAGCGCTCACCCCCCCCCCCCCCCCCGTGTACCCCTCTCCCGCCCAGCCTCACTCCCCGGAGCACCCCCCCTGCAGCCTCACCTTTTTCAGGATGATGTCAATATAGCCGGCGATAAGCTGGGCGATCTGCTCCCCTTCTGTCGTCTGCACTGAGTAGTACCCATCCTGGTAATCCCCGAAATCCTACAGCGACAGGGCACTGGGCAGCACCGGAGCAGGCACCTGCTGCCCTGCTCAGCTTGGCTTGCACCTCAGCGCCATGCCAAAGGTACTGCTCTGCCCCACAGTGAACCCACGTGCCTGAGGGGGAGGGAACCCAGAAGGCAAGGAGAGGTGTGGGAGGCATGGCTTGGCCAGAGGTGTTGGAGAGGGGCAAGAGTCCAGGCCTTACCCAGGGGAAGCTCTTGGCAGACGCTCCCCAGCACTGGAGGCTGGTGCGGTCAGGGAGGAGGCAGTGCCGGAACAGGAGAGTCAGTGGGGCAGGACGCTGTGGGACAGGCCCTTACCAGGGTGATACTCTTGGGCGAGGCACCCCAGCCCCAGAGGCAGATGTGGTCTGGGAGGGGCAGGCTGGAGGGTGCTGGGGGACAGGCCCTTACCAGGGTGAAGCTCTTGGGCGAGGCAGCCCAGCGTTTGATGTTGGTGAGGTTCCACTCCTGAATCACCTCCTTGGTTTTCTCGTCCACACGCATCACACACTCTTTGGTGATCCCCAGCAGCCGCGGCACCAGCTTGTTCTTTCCCTTCATCTTCTCCTAGCACCAGGACAGGGAAGGGTTACAACTGCCCAAAGCAAAGCCATCAGCAGGGCAATGTCCCATTAGTGAGGGCACAGCCCCACGGGCCCCACTCCGCTGGATGATGCCCCAGTGATGAAGGAAGGAGAGAACACGTGAGAAGAGGCAAGAGGAGGGGAGCCCTGAAGGCGGGTGTGGGGAGGGATGTTGGGGGGGGGGGGGGGGGTCGGGGTCGCATGGACCCTGATAGCTGGAGGGGTGGCAGGGACAGGAGGCCCGGGGCACATGGGGAGCCGCTGGCTCACCTTGACCAGGAAGAAGGAGACTCCGTAGGTTTTCAGGGAGCGGGCGAGTTTCACGTAGCGAACTTTGGCCTCAATCTCGCTCATGTTGCCGCAGTTCTTGTGAGCCTGAGAGAGCAGAGCCGATCACCCCAATGCCATGGCTCCCCCCAGCATGCCCCATCCCTTCCTGTCCCCCCTCTGCCCCGGCCACCCGGTCACGGTCCTCCCAGCCACTGGGGCCCTCCCGCCTCCTATCCACCGCTTCTCCCGGCCACCCGGTCACAGCCCTCCAAGCCATCGGCCCCCACCCAGCCCTCGTCCTGCTCTCTCCCACCCTGCCTTCCGCCAGCCCTCCATGAACCTCCCCTCACAGCAGCTGTGCTGGCCAGCCTGAACCACTACCCAGCCTCTCCCGCAGCCGGTGTATCCCCTGCCCCTCCCAGCAGGCGTACCCCCACCCCTCCCCCCGTTATGGGCTCTCCCAGGAGCTATAAGGTGGACAGAAAGCTGGCTAGATTGTCGGGCTCAACAGGTAGTGATCAATGGCTCAATGTCTAGTTGGCAGCCGGTATCAAGTGCAGTGCCCCAAGGGTCGGTCCTGGGGCCGGTTTTGTTCAATATCTTCATAAATGATCTGGAGGATGGTGTGGATTGCACCCTCAGCAAGTCTGCAGATGACACTAAACTGGGAGGAGAGGTAGACACCCTGGAGGGTAGGGATAGGATACAGAGGGACCTAGACATATTAGCATGACAAATGGGAATGAGGATATGGAGGTAGACTTTACCATATTTAAGGTAGAAGCCAAACTCAAACAGCTTAATGGGACTAAACTGGGGGGCCCAGATAATCTTCATCCAAGAATATTAAAGGAATTGGCACATTAAATTGCAAACCCATTAGCAAGAATTTTTAATGAATCTGTAAACTCAGGGGTTGTACCGTATGATTGGAGAATTGCTAACATAGTTCCTATTTTTAAGAAAGGGAAAAAAAGTGATCCGGGTAATTATAGGCCTGTTAGTTTGACATCTGTAGTATGCAAGGTCTTGGAAAAAATTTTGAAGGAGAAGGTAGTTAAGGACATTGAGGTCAATGGTAAATGGGACAAAATACAACATGGCTTTACAAAAGGTAGATCGTGCCAAACCAACCTGATCTCCTTCTTTGAGAAAGTAACAGATTTTTTAGACAAAGGAAACGCAGTGGATCTAATTTACCTAGATTTCAGTAAGGCATTTGATACCGTGCCACATGGGGAATGATTAGTTAAATTGGATAAGATGGGGATCAATAGGAAAATTGAAAGGTGGATAAGGAATTGGTTAAAGGGGAGACTACAACGGGTCCTACTGAAAGGTGAACTGTCAGGCTGGAGGGAGGTTACCAGGGAGTTCCTCAAGGATCGGTTCTGGGACCAATCTTATTTAATCTTTTTATTACTGACCTTGGCACAAAAAGTGGGAGTGTGCTAATAAAGTTTGCAGATGATACAAAGCTTGGAGGTATTGCCAATTTAGAGAAGGACAGGGATACCCTACAGGAGGATCTGGATGACCTTGTAAACTGGAGTAATAGTAATAGGATGAAATTTAATAGTGAGAAGTGTAAGGTCATGCATTTAGGGATTAATAACAAGAATTTTAGTTATAAGCTAGGGACGCATAATTAGAAGTAACGGAGGAGGAAAAGGACCTTTGAGTATTGGTTGATCATAGGATGACTATGAGCTGCCAATGTGATATGGCCGTGAAAAAAGCTAATGCGGTCTTGGGATGCATCAGGAGAGGTATTTCCAGTAGGGATAAGGAGGTTTTAGTACCATTATACAAGGCACTGGTGAGGCCTCACGTGGAATACTGTGTGCAGTTCTGGTCTCCCATGTTTAAGAAGGATGAATTCAAACTGGAACAGGTACAGAGAAGGGCTACTAGGATGATTCGAGGAATGGAAAACTTGTCTTATGAAAGGAGACTCAAGGAGCTTGGCTTGTTTAGCCTAACTAAAAGAAGGTTGAGGGGAGATATGATTGCTCTCTATAAATATATCAGAGGGATAAATACTGGAGAGGGAGAGGAATTATTTAAGCTCAGTACCAATGTGGACACAAGAACAAATGGATATAAACTGGCCACCAGGAAATTTAGACTAGAAATTAGACGAAGGTTTCTAACCATCAAAGGAGTGAAGTTTTGGAATAGCCTTCCAAGGGAAGCAGTGGGGCAAAACATCTATCTGGCTTTAAGATTAACCTCGATAAGTTTATGGAGGAGATGGTATGATGGGATAACATGGTTTTGGTAATTAAATATTCATGGTAAATAGGCCCAATGGCCTGTGATGGGATATTAGATGGGGTGGGATCCAAGTTACCCAGGAAAGAATTTTCTATAGTATCTGGCTGATGAATCTTGCCCATATGCTCAGGGTTTAGCTGATCGCCATATTTGGGGTCGGGAAGGAATTTTCCTCCAGGGCAGATTGGAAGAGGCCCTGGAGGTTTTTCGCCTTCCTCTGTAGCATGGGGCACGGGTCACTTGCTGGAGGACTGTCTGCTCCTTGAAGTCTTTAAACTATGATTTGAGGACTTCAGTAGCACAGATATAGGTGTGAGGTTTTTTGCAGGAGTGGTGGGTGAAATTCTGTGGCCTGCGTTGCGCAGGAGGTCAGACTAGATGATCATAATGGTCCCTTCTGACCTAAATATCTATGAATCTAGAGGATTGGGCCAAAAGAAATCTGATGAGGTTCAACAAGGACAAGTGCAGAGTCCTGCACTTAGGACGGAAGAATCCCATACACCGCTACAGACTAGGGACCGAATGGCTCGGCAGCAGTTCTGCAGAAAAGGACCTAGGGGTTACAGTGGACGAGAAGCTGGATAGGAGTCAACAGTGTGCCCTTGTTGCCAACAAGGCCAATGGCATTTTGGGATGTATACGTAGGGGCATTGCCAGCAGATCGAGGGACGTGATCGTTCCCCTCTATTCGACATTGGTGAGGCCTCATCTAGAGTACTGTGTCCGGTTTTGGGCCCCACACTACAGGGATGTGGAAAAATTGGAAAGAGTCCCGCGGAGAGCAACAAAAATGATTAGGGGACGGGAACACATGACTTATGAGGAGAGGCTGAGGGAACTGGGATTGTTTAGTCTGCAGAAGAGAAGAATGAGGGGGGATTTGATAGCTGCTTTCAACTACCTGAAAGGGGGTTCCAAAGAGGATGGAGCTCGGCTGTTCTCAGTGGGGGCAGATGACAGAACGAGGAGTAATGGTCTCAAGTTACAGTGGGGGAGGCTTAGGTTGGATATTAGGAAAAAATTTTTCACTAGGAGGGTGGTGAAGCACGGGAATGTGTTACCTAGGGAGGTGGCAGAATCTCCTTCCTTAGAAGTTTTTAAGGTCAGGCTTGACAAAGCCCTGGCTGGGATGATTTAGTTGGGGATTGGTCCTGCTTTGAGCAGGGGGTGGGACTAGATGACTTCCTGAGGTCCCTTCCAACCCTGATATTCTAGGATTCTACCAGGCTCCAACCCAGCTGCAGCCGCACACCAAGTGACCGAAGCCCCAGATGCCCCATCTGAGTGGCCACGCCAGGCTGCTGGCTCATCTCCAGGGACTGGGCGCTGCAGCCTCGGGAGAGGCAAGGGCCTGGCTGTGCCCAGGCCAGGTGAAGAGATCCCAGGCCAGGCACAGGCAGTGGCCTGCCCCAGCTCTGAACACTCACCATGAAGATCTTGCGCTCGCCTTTCTGCTTGATGTACTCCTTGGGCAGGAAGTCCTTCAGGCTGCAAGGAGAGCAGAACCGCTGTTACCGGCAGAGCCTGGCGCAGGCCTGTCCGGCCCCCAGCATGGGCCTGGGATAAGCCCCAGTGCCAAGTCCTGGCATCAGCCCCCATAGGAGCCCCAGGCAGGGCACGAGCAGGGAGAGAGCCCTTGGGGCATAGCGGACATGGAAGAGGCCGAAGAGGGGAACCAGGGTCCTGCAGCTCAGGGCTCCGTCAGGACCCTCATCCCCAAAGCAGACCCCTCCGCACTGCAGAGGTACCCAGAGCCTGAACGGCTGCAGCCCCAGTACCCGAGCAAGAGCTCCCTAGAATGGGGTGTGGCAGGGAGCAGGCCGGGGGCTCTGCCCTCACAGCAGCGCTGAGCCAAGTGCTGCACTGGGGGGACATGGGGGGTGGGCTGGCCTGCGGGAGGCGCCTCAGCAGGCTCCTTGGGACACTCACTCCAGAAAGCCCGGCTTGTGCTTCTGCTCATTGTGAGGGCCAAACTGGATCTGACACTGGAACCCAGCAAACTCACAGGCCTTGTCGAAGGAGACAGGGTGGGAGCCGTTCAGAATGTCATCACGAGCCTGCGGGAGAGGAGAAGGGTGAGTCTGGGGCATTGGGCTGGGGGAGGGGGAGCCACACACTGACTGGGGTGTGGGGAGGAAGAAGAGGGGATGGGGATTGCACACTGGCGGGGGGGGGGAGGGAGGGGAGCCACACGCTGGCTGGGGAGTGAGGAGGAAGGCGAGGGGAAGGGAACCGCACGCTGGCTGGGGAGTGAGGAGGAAGGCGAGGGGATGGGGGTCGCACAGTGGCTGGGGCAGGAGGGAGGGGAGCCACACGCTGGCGGCGGGGACGGAGGAAGGAGAGGGGAAGGGAACCGCACGCTGGCTGGGGGGGAGGGAGGAAGAAGAAGGGAAGGAAACCGCACACTGGCTGGGAGGGAGGGAGGAAGAAGAGGGGATGGGGGTCGTACACTGGCTGGGGCAGGAGGGAGGGGAGCCACACGATGGCGGAGGAAGGAGAGGGGAAGGGAACCACACACGGGCCGGGGGGCCAGTTCCTGCACTGTGGCTTAACATGACTGTCTGCAGAGACTGTTACGGAGCCTGTTCCTGGCCAGCGCTCTGAAGGTGACCGTTTGCTGCCTTGGGGCTAAGCTGCTTTGTGGTTTTGCCAGGAGCTAGCTGGGGCCTAGCCTTGCACAGAGTGTATGGGGGGGAGGGAAAGATGCATTACTAGCAGCTCAAACACTTCTCCTTGGGGCTAAGAAGCAGCAGCCCCTGAGGGACAGGAGGTGCCAGACCAGGGCAGCCCATCTCCCACCCGCACACAGGGCAGCAGCCTGAGCTGCCCCCCCGACCCCGCGAAAGCACAGACAATGCTAGTTCCCCAGGGGAAGGGCTAGAAGGGAGCAGGAAGCTGAGCGGGGCCCCTGAAGCATGGCAGGGCAGGGCAGGAAGGACCCCAAGAGCTCAGCCAGTCCAGCCTGCTGCAGCAGGATTAACTGACACCAAACCATCCCAGACGGGGTTTGTCCGGTCTCCTCCTAAAACCCTGCAATGACGGGGACTCCCCAGCCTCCTTAGGTCACCTGCTGAACCATCCCTGCGGGGAGAGAGCCAGGCCTAACGTCCAGACTCTGGCCACATCGACAGTGGCGAGCTGAGAGTGGCCCAGCCGTACCAACGCAGCTGCACTGCTATCAGGTCACTCATGTAGCCGCTCTCCCGGCGACATCATAAAACCAACTCCCCGAGCGGTGGTAGCTGTGTCAGGGGAGAGCATCTCCCGCCGACCTAGTGCTGGGCACACGAGCGCTTTGCTGGGGGAACTTGTGTCTCTCAGGGGGTGTTTTTCACATGCCGAGCGACATGACTTTTGCTGACATAAATGCTAGTATAGACAGGGCCTAAATCTCTCTTGCTCCAAACTAAGCCAAGTCCTTCCTAGTCTCCCATCGGCGGGCATAGAGAGCAATCAGCCGGCAGAGCGCTGGCTCCCAGCCACGGAGAACTGCCCTGAACCAGGTAACAGCGTGCAAGCCACACTGCAAAGCCCCAAAGCATCGTGGCCAGAGAACCCAGGACACCAGCCCTGAGCAGCCCGGGGCTGAGGCTGGAGAGGACCTGCATGGCCTGGGGAGGGGGAAAGGGTCACTAGCTAAGCTTTGGTGGCAGGGCTCCAGTCGAGAGGCAGGCTGGGGGGCAGGGTACCTGCACGTAGAGCAGGTTGAGCTGCACCGGGTCCCTGGAGTCCACGTTCTGATCGGAGTAGAAGAACTTGCGCCGTAGCAGCAGCGTCTCGTTGTCATCGATGCCCTGCTCGCGCAGCGTTCGCCCGTGATCCAGCCAGTTCACTGCCGAGAGCACAGAACGTGAGCAGGGCCGAGTGCCAGCCCCACAGCCAGTCCCCCCCAGGGCGTGGGGCAGACTGACTGACCCAAGGCACTGAGAGACACTAAGCAGGGACAACCTCCCTCCATCCACAGCACCGGCCGCCCCCGGGACCGACCTCCCTCCACGGCGTCCACTTGCCCACTTGCTGCCCGCAGTGCAGGCTGGCCCCACCCCTTGTGCCCCCAACACAGGGCAGGTCCGTACACTCATCATCCGTGTGCAACTTCTGCTTGAGTTTCTCCATTTTCTTCTCATCCCGCAGCAAGGTTTTGTCCTTCTTGAGAGTGCCAGTGATCTCCTCCTTCTTCTCCTCCATCATCTCCCGCACCAGCGAGTACTCATCATGATTGGTGATGCCTGCAGGGGCAGACAGCACAACGCCCATCACAGCCTGCCCGGCACCCCGGGCCGGAGAGCCCCTGGAGAACACGGAGCTCCCCCTGCCCAGCTCAGCATCCCTGCAAGACGCCCTATGGGGCACAGACACCCCCTGCCTGGGCAACATCCCTGAACGGCAGCACCCCCTACCTGCATGCAGGCACTGCCCCCCACTCTCCCCGACCCCCTACAGCCAGGCAACGTCCCCTCTCCCCATCCTCTCGCCACTGTGCCCCAGCCAGGCAATACCCCCACACCATCCTCTTACCCCCTCACCAGGCAACATCTCCTCCCCATCCTCTCGCCACCCCACAGCCAGACAATGTCCCCTCGTTCCTCCTCGACCTCTCCAAGCTGGATATCGCACCCTCCCATCCTGCCCCCAGCTCTGGCCTGCACGGTGCTCCCTCCCTTACCGATCCGGGCACAGATTGTCATGAGCATGTCTGTGACCGTTTTGGAGTCGTCCACCATGACTGTTTTAACTGTCCCATCCAGCATGCGAATCTTGAGCGGTCGTTGCTTCTTCTTGTACTCCATGGTGTCCTGCAGCACAGACGCTCAGTGTTACCGCCAGCGAGCGGTCCCACCCGCAGAGGCATGTGGTCACCACACCCTCCCCTCTGTACCAGGGAACCCCACCTGCCCCCGAGGAACAGCCCTGCCAGGGAGACGGAGGGAGTACCCAGGGCTATGAAGCAGGCTGCACCAGGCACTGCAGAGCATAAGGAATCCCATGCTGGGGCTGGGGCTGGGGCTGGTAGAGCA
This sequence comes from Natator depressus, assembly GCF_965152275.1. NCBI lineage: Eukaryota > Metazoa > Chordata > Testudines > Cheloniidae > Natator > Natator depressus. The sequence goes on from NC_134238.1 coordinate 542,353, forward strand.
CATACCGCACTGCAGGGCATGTCCTAGTCCAGAGCTTGGGGAGGGATATGCAGGGACTCTGCACTTACCCCATTGCGGAGCATGTAGTAGTCCAGAGCCTTCCCAGCTTCCAGCCAAATCCCCTTCTTCGGGTCCTCATCCGAAAGGAACAACCCAAAATCACTGGCTGAAAAACAGAGCAGACTCTCCAAGCACCGGCCCATGATCCTGGGTCCCTAGTCTCCCAGCATGGGCCCCTCAGCGCCTAGGCCCCTGGCCCCAAGAGCAGGGTCTCTCCTAACAGAACGTTACATTACAGAGGTGCAGGGATGGATGGAGGGGCTGTTCTGGGGGGCAGAGGGGGGCAACAGTAGAGAAGAGACCAGGGGAGGTGAAGGGGCTTTTGGCAGAACAGGGAGGCCGAGGGGGACAGGAGATGCAGGAGGGTGGAGTTGTGTAGAGCTTTAGAGACTCCCCCCTGAACTTCTAACGTGCAGCTACACGGCTCAGAGAGATGGAGAATAAGGTGCATGCTGAGGTGTCCAGGGAATGGAGGGAGGAGGGGAGGCAGCCAGACCCAAAACTATTATGAACAGAGGTAAAAACTTGCACTGAAGTTTGAAGGTGCACAGACGTGGAGAGAGCTCTCTCCACCCCACGGCCCGTTGCAGGAGAGAGCGCAGGACCACCCTCCTACTTGCACGCAAGTCCCGTACCCGGCATCTCCCTCTCTGAGTATTGTGTCAAGGAAGGATGGACTCTGCGTTAGCGATTTGCCCAGGCTTCCCCACTCTAGCTCTGGCTGCTGGTAGCCGATTACACAGAGTCATCTGCTCAATTGCTCTCCATCAGTATCAGGAGTTCCTGAAGCATCAGCATTTTGCTCATCTAGGCTAGCGGCTGTTGGATCGTTCCTCTGACAGGATCCCAAATGGCATGAAAGTCACCAGTCTTGTCTTCATCTATTTGCTCCAAGAAAACTCCACAGAAGAAAATGCATCACTGCAGAACGCAAGGAACTCAGCCAGGGAGGAGCCCTGACTATGGGTAGTGAGGAGCTGCCTGAGAGAAGGAGAGTGAGAGGGAAACTGGACACTTTGACCAAGCTGACTAAATTAAACACAGCGAGGAACACGGCTGCGCAGAGGGCTTAGATTGCAGGGGAACAAATGCTGGGGAATTCAGAGACCTAGGGAATAAAGGGCCTTGGGAGGCAGTAATAAAATCCACCAGCGGGGAAGGTGGTGGGAACTGAACTGACAGCACAATAGCCTGCGAGGTCTCTTCCTGTACCAGAAGCAGGAACTACCAAGGGTTACAGAGCCAGGAGAGACTGGCCCGGAAAGAGATGGCATCAGGAACGTGGTAACAGATGGTGGCAAAATCTTATTCTCAAAATTAACTGGACGGGAATCATGTGGCCTGTGCACCAGCTAAAGGGAAATGACAAAGGGTGAGCAATGGAATGAGTTACAAAGCAAGGAATGGAGGACTTGTGGCACCTTAGAGACTAACAAATTTATTTGAGCATAAGCTTTCGTGAGCTACAGCTCACTGAATGCATCCGATGAAGTGATCTGCAGCTCATGAAAGCTTATGCTCAAATAAATTTGTCAGTCTCTAAGGTGCCACAAGTACTCCTTTTCTTTTTGCGGATACAGACTAACACAGCTGCTACTCTAAAGCAAGGAATGAGTTACAGCTGACAAGGAATGTTAGAGACAACAGGAAGAGGGGCGGGGGGGGGGGGGGTCTTCAAATCTGTCAGACACAAAAGAGCAGTCCAGGATGGTGTGGTGCACTGCTCAGTGGAGAAGGTGAGCTGGTGATGGTAGAGGAGAGGAAGGCAGAGCTACTCAGTGCCTATTTTGCTTCAGTCTTCTCACAAAAAACACCAGGTGATCAGACTCGCAGCAAAGTTATTACAGACAATAAATGGGAAAGCATGCAGATCAGGACAAGTAAAGAACATGTCAGATCTTCTGACTCATCTGAATGAATTCAAATCAGCGAGGCCGGATGCTATTCACCTCAGGGTACTGAATGAATTAGCTGAAGAACTCTCGGAGCCCCTGGCAACAATATTTAGAAGCTCATGGATGACCGGAGAGGTCCCGGAAGCCTGGAGAAGGGCTAACGTAGGGCCCATCTTTAAAAAAGGGGAAAAGGAGGAGCCAGGGACCTATCGACAAGTCAGCCTCGCCTTGATACCTGAGAGGCAATTAGAACCATGTATGAAACATTCACTTTGCGCATACCGGGAGGACGGAGGGGTGATCACTAGCAGCCAGCCTGGATTTACCAAGAACAAATCATGCCAAACCAGCTTGATTTCCTTCTTTAAGAGGGTAACTGGTTTGGTGGCTGGGGGGAAATGCAGTGGACATAGTATACCTGGAGTCTTCAGCAAGGCTTTTGACCCAGTCCCAGGTGACATTCTGACAGCGAAGCTGGAGAAATGTGGGCTCGACAGAACTGCTATTAAGTGGATACATAATTGGTTAAACAATCGCAAACAAAGAGTAGCTATTAATGGAATGTCAGGAGGTCTCAAGTGGGATTCCACAGGGATCTGTTCTGGGTCCAGTGTCTAACATCTTTATTAATAACCTCGAAGTAGGACCAGAGAGCAGACTGATCAAATTTTCAGATGAAGCAAAGCTAGGGCGGGTTGCCAACACTTAGAGGATAAAATTCAGAGGGATTTTGATTAACTGGAGAAGTGGGCTATAGAAATCACAATGAAATTCAGCAAAGACAAATTAAAGGTGCTACACTAAGGGATGAAAAAACAAGGGCGCAAATATAGAATGGTGTAAAACTGACTTGCTCGTGGCACTGCAGAGAAGAATCTGGGCGTTGTGGTGGATCACAACCTCAACATGAGTCAGCAATGCAATGCTGTTGCAAAAGCAAATGCAATTTCAGGTTGCATTAAGAGAGGTACAGCATGCAAGTCACAGGAAGTGATCGTATCGCTCTGTTTGGCGGTTGTTAGGCTGGGGAACTGTGTCCAGTTTTGGTCACCAATGTATAGAAAGGATGTAAAGAAACTGGAAGGGATCCAGAGGCGAGCGACAAAGATGATCAAAGGGATGGAATGCAAGCTATATGAGCAAAGGCTGAAGGAACTGGGTATGTTTAGTTTGGAAAAGAGAAGATGGGGTGGGGGGGGGAACATGACAGCGGTCTTCAGATAGTTAAAAGGCTGCCATAAGAAAAATGGAGAAAAGGGGGCAGGACAAGAGGCCATGGGTTCAAACTACAGCAGAACAGATTTAGATTAAATCTCAGGATACATTTCCTACCTGTAAGAACAGTAGGACAATGAAACAAACACCTTGGGAGGCTGTGGAAGCTCCTTTGCTGGAGGTTTTCAAAAGGAGCCTGGAGCCATCTGTCTGGGATGGTTTAGACGCAACAAATCCTGCACTCTGCCCGGGGGTTGGATGAGATGACCCTGGCAGCCCCTCCTAGCCACACGGTTCTCTGAACTGGGCAGAGGCACCTTGAGGTACTGCATGGTTAGGGCCAGGTCAATTTATCAACTGCAGCAGGAGTGAAGCCCTGTCCTGGGGTGGCCCTCTGGAGAGGCAGACACCCAGACCTCCTGTGTCAGGCTCTGCTAAGGAGAACAAGCCAAGCCAGATCCACCTGTGGATGGCTGACTGGATAAGTAGCTGGCAGCTAGCTCAAGAACACCTGGTCCTCAAAGGGTTAGGATGGCTCAGGCCGGAGCCTAGAACAGAGAAAGGAAGCTACTAGGAGCTAGATAGGCAGCTACTCCCAGGGGCTCCTGGGGAAAGGAACAGCCCCAGGACACAGATGGGATGCTCCAGAGGACAGCACTACAGAGCTCTACAGGCTCTCATGAGGCCACAGGGGAGGGACTGCAGAGCCCAGGGAGCGAAGCCTGGGGACTGACAGCAGAAACAGAAGGCGTGTTTCCCTACCACGTCTGGCAGTTGATTCAATAAACTAGAGCCCTTGTATGTATTGTTCACCGTGTACAAGCCTCACTGAGCTTACTAAAAGTCCATTAGGGGAAACTGAGGCAGAGATGTAACTCTGGTTCCACACTGGATGCCAGGGAGCCCTCCAGCAGGGTGTGCCCGCCGTTACAACATGGTTCTAGGAGTGGGACCTGAGACCACTCCCATCAAGGCCGAGGACGACACAGAGCAATGTTAACAACTGTCTCAAGCGTGAGATGGCCAATATCCCAGATCGGCACATGGAGCAATGACAACCCTAAGACAACCTGTCACTGACTGGACGGAAAGCGGGGCCACCATGACAGCAACCAGACAGGCTCAGCCATTGCACACAGGAAAGGAAAAGGAGTCAGGTGGTCCTGCCAACTGGGGGTGGGTGCCATGGGCAGGACTGGTCTGCCCGTGGGTGTCAGAGACAATGGGGATTACTAGCTGGCACAGAACACTCAGGCACCTGCGGAGGTCTGGGTTACGAAGGACACTGAGTCTCAGATACCAGAGACCACAATGGCTGATCAAAGCCAAACCAAGGACTGAGGAGAAACTGTTCAGGGCTGAGAAGCGTGACGTCCCAGGGGTAACATGCTGCAAGTGTGAAGAGCTGAGGCACGCTAAGAGACTCATGTGAGCCCCAGACAGATGGAGCATTACTAGGGGGGTGACTGGGCATCCTGCAGCACACTAGTCAAGACAGCAGCTTCGCTAAGGGGTTTACCCCTTCCCCCATTTATCAGGGTCTGAGGCTTGGAAAGGCCAGGGCTTAACACAGAGTCAAAAACACATCCATTAGAAGAAGGGCCCATTACTGCAGGGGAAAGAAAGCAGGGTCCCCGATTGAGGAAACTCATGGTCCCAGGGTTCCCAGGAAATGTGTGTGATAAGAACATTGGTAAGGGAAGCAAAGGGACATGAGGAGAAATCTATGGCTGGCAGAGTTAAGGACAGTAAGAAGGATTATTTAAAAGTATATTAAGAACAAAAAAAAACAAACCCTAACAGTGGTATTGGTCCATTACTAGATGGAAATGGTAGAATCATCAATACTAGCAGTGCAGAAAAGGCAGAAGTGTTCAATAAATATTTCCGTTCTATATTTGGTAAAACACATTGTGGTCATATAATATGAAAACACTCTTTCCATTGCACTAGTATCTCAGGAGGATGTTAATCAGCAGCTGCTAAGTTAGACTTCTTTAAATCAGCAGGTCTGGAGAACTTCCATCCAAGAGTTTTAAAAGAGCTGGCTCAGGAGCTCACTGGACCATTGATGATGATTTTTCAATAAGTCTTGGAACACAAGGGAAGTTCAAGAAGTCTGGAAGAAAGCTAATCTGTCAATATTTTAAAAGGGTAAATGGTATGACATGGGTAATTATAGTGCTGTTAGTCTGACATCAAACTCAGGCAAGATAATGAAGTGGCTGATATAGGACTCATTAATAAAAAATTAAAGGAATATGACAATTAATGCCAATCAACATGGGTTTATAGAAAATAGATCTTGCCAAAGTAATGATCTTTTTTATGAAATTACAAGTTTGGTTGATAAAGGTAACAATGCTGATGTAATATACTTAGATTCTTAAGTATATTCCTAAATATTCCTAATCTAATATACTTAGATTTGAGTTGGTACCACAACATTTTGATTAAAATACTAGAATGATATAAAATTAGCATGGCACACATTAAATGGATTTAAAGCTGGCTAACTGACAGGTCTCACAATGCAATTGTAAACATGGAATCCTCATCAAATGGGTGTGTATCTAATGGAGTCCCACATGGCTAAGTTCTTGGCCTTGCAGTATTGAATATTTTTATGAATGACCTGGAAGAAAACAAAATCCTAACTTATAAACATTGCAGATGACATCACAAAAATCTGGGGAGTGGTAAATAATGAAGAGGACAGGTCACGAACATAAAGCAATCTGGATCACTTGGTAAGATGGTGTGATAAATAAAGGTGGGAGCCCTTTGATGGACACCCAGCCAGCCAGCTAGCTATAAAATCCCTCTTGGTAGCTGTTCTTTAATTGCTTTACCTTTAAAGGGTTAAAAAGTCCCCCCAATTAAAGAAAAAAATTGGAACCTGACCAAAAGAGCCAATGGGAAGGTAGAACTTTTTAAAATTGGGAAAGAAACTTTCCCTTCATCTGTTGTTCTCTGGGCTGGAGGGACAGAGCAGCCATGCTATAAGCAGCTTAAGCCAGGTATGACCATAAATTATCAGATCATGCCTAGAACCACTTATCTGAACTCCAGTGTGTACGTAGATCAGAGAGTGTCTAGCTAGACGCGATCAGGGTTATTTCTTATTGGCTTGTGGACTCCTCTGTGCTAACCCCAGATGCTTTTGTTTGCTTGTAACCTTTAAGCTAAACCCCCAAGAAAGCTATTTTGGGTGCTTGATTTTTGGAATTGCTCTTTTAAAATCTAGCAAAAGCCTAAGTTCCAGATGGATTTTCTTTCTTTATTTTAATAAAATTTACCTTTAAGAACGGGATCGGGTTTTCGGGTCCTAAGAGGTTTGTGCATGGTGTTTGATTAGCTGGCAGCCACAGCCGATTTCCTGTGTTTTCTCTCTCAGCTCTTCCTTGGCGCAGGGGTGAAAGGGCTTGAGGGTACCCCACAGGCAGGAATTCCCAAGTGCTCCTTCCTGGGTCCAAGGGGGTTTTTTTGCATTTGGGTGGTGGCAGCATTTACCAAGCCAAGGTCAGGGAAAAGCTGTAACCTTGGGAGCTTAATACAAGGTGGGAAATACTAATTTTTAAAATCCTTGCGGGCTGCACTTCTGCACTTGGAGTGACAGAGTGGGGCTTCTGCCTTGACAGATGGGCACAAGCAAACAATATTCGTCTTAATATGGCTAAATGTGTACATCTAGAAACAAAGCATGCAGGCCATGATTTCATGATGGGGCTCTCTACCCTGGGAAGTGGTGACTGAAAAAAAGGTTTGGGGGGGTGTGGTGGATAATCGGCTGAACAGGAGCTCCCAGAGAGACACTGTGGTCAAAAGGGCCTAATGCGATCCTTGGAGGCACAAACGGGAATCTCGCGTGGGGCAGAGAGGCTATTTGACCTCTGTATTTAGCACTGGCGCGACCACTGCGGGAATCCTGTGTCCAGTGCTGGTGTCCACCATTCAAGAAGCATGTTGAAAAATTTGAGAGGGTTCAGACAAGAGCCACAAAAATGATTTAAGGATTACAAAACCTGCCTTTTTGTAATAGACTCTAGGAACACAATCTACTTAGCTTAACAAAGAGAAGGTTAAGGGGTGACTTGATCAGTCTGTAAGTATCTACATGCAGAACAAATGTTTAATAATGGGCTCTTCAGTCTAGCAGAGAAAGGCAAAACATGATCTAGTGGCTGGAAGTCAGACTCAGATTTTAAGGCCAGAAGGGACCATCATGATCATCTAGTCTGACCTCCTACACATTACAGGCCACAGAACCTCACTCACCCACTCCTGTAAAAGGCCCATAACCTCTGGCTGAGTCACTAGCATCCTTAAAACTTGATTTAAAGACTTCAAGTTACAGAGGATCCATCATTTACTCTAGTTTAAACCAGCAAGTGACCCATGATGAAAAGGAAAGTGAAAAAGTCCCAGCATCTCTGCCAGTCTGACCTGGGGGAAAATTCCTTCCCGACCCCAAATATGGCAATCAGACTCTGAGCATGTGGGCAAGACCCACCAGTCAGACACCAGGAAAAAAATCCTCTGTATTAAGTCAGGGCCTTACCGATCTAGAGTCCCATCTCTAGCCATTGGAGATATTTGCCAACAGCAGTCACCGATGGGCCACATCTCATAATTCCATGCAGTCCATAAACTTATGAAACTCCGTTGTAGCAGTTCAGTTTTCTGCCCCTACTGCTCCCCTGGGAAGTCTGTTCCAGAAGTGCACTCCCCTGATGGTTAGAAACCTTTGTCTCATTTCAAGCCTGAACTTGTTGATGGCCAGTTTATACCCATTTGTTCTTGTGTCCAAACTGGCACTTAACTAACTCCTCTCCCTCCTTGGTGTTTATCCCTCTGAGGTATTTATAGACAATCATATCTCTCCTCAGCCTTCGTTTGATTAGGCTAAACAAGCCAAGCTCCTTAAGTTTCCTCTCATAAGGTAGGTGGCTCTATTCATTGGATCATCCTAGTAGCCCTTCTCTGCACCTGTTCCATGCTTAAGAGAGATGAATTCAAACTGAGGGACCAGAATTGCACACACTATTCCACATGAGGTCTCCCCCGTGACTTGTATAATGGAAGTAACACTTCCCTATCACTATTGGAAATACCTCGCCTGGTACATCCTAGGACTGCATTCACCTTTTTCATGGCCACATCACATTGGCAGCTCAGGGTCATCCTAGGACGGACAAATACACCCAGGTCTCCCTTTCATCCGATATATCCCCAGCTTTCAGCAAAAAAAATCTTGTTGTTAGTCCCTATTAACATGACCTGCACTTTGCACTATTACATTTCACCCCATTTCTATTACCTTTTCAAAGTTTTCAAGGTCATCCAGATCTTCTTGTACGACATTTTGGTCCTTCTCCGTATTTACAATCCCTCCCAATTTTGTGTCATCTGAAAATTCTAGTAGCACATGCCCACTTTTTGTGACAAGGTCATTAATAAAAAATGTTGGATAAGATTGATCCAGGACTGATCCCTGAGGAACTCCACTGGAAACCTCCCTCCAGCCTGACAGTTCACCGTTCAGTATGACCTGTTGTAGTCTCCCCTTTAACCAGTTCCTTATCCACCCTTCAATGCTCCTTCTAATCCCCATCTTCTCCAATTTAACTCATAATTTCTCATGTGGAACTGTATCAAATGCCTTCCTGACATCAAGGTAGATTAGACCTACTGTATTTCCTTTGTTGAAAACATTGGTTATATTCTCAAAGAAAAGATCAGGTTGGTGTGGCATGATCTACCTTTTGTAAAACCATGTTGTATTTTAGCCCAATTACCGTTTACCTCTATGTTCTTAACTACTTTCTCTTTCAAAATTTGTTCCAAGACCTTGCGTACAACTGAGGTCAAACTAACAGGCCTGTAGATCCCTGATCACTTTTTTTCCTTCTTAAAAATAGGTCCTATGTTAGCAATTCTCTGGTCATAGGGTCTGACCTGAGTTTACGGATTCATTGAAAATCCTTGCTATTGGACTTGCAATTGCATGTGCCAATTCCTTTAATATTCTTGGAGAGAGATTATCCTGGCCCCCCGATTTGATCCCATGAAGCAGTCCGAGTTTGCCTTCCACCTCGTATATGGCCATTTCTACTTCCATATCCTCATTTCCATTAGCCTCCCTGCCACTGCCCCCAAGCTCCACATTATCTTCACCAAAAACTGAAGCAAAATACTCATTTAGGATTGGGCCAGGCCTACATTGTCTTTAATCTCCAGCCCATCCTCAGTGCTTAGTGGTCCAACTCCTTTCCTTGTTTTTTTAATATATGACTATAGAGCCTTTTGCTACTGGTTTTAATTTCCTTTTCAAGGTATAACTCTGCTTGGCTTTTGGCAGTTTCGCCCCCACACTTTCTGACCTCCAAGAGGTATCTTTCCTTGCTGATCCCTCCCATCTTCCATTCCTTGTAGGCTTTCTGCTTTCTCTTAATAAGCAGTTTGAGCGCTTTGTTCCTCCAGTTTGGTCTGCAACCTTTGCCTATGAATTTTTTCCCCCTGCTTGGGATGCAGGCTTCTGATACTTTAAGCAAAGTTGCAGAAACTAATTCCAAGTCTCCTCCACATTCTGATCCTTGTGTTATTCAGTCCAGTCCAGTCCCCTTCCCCAACACTTTCCCCCAGAGTCATAACGAGACAGTTGTCTATCAAGGGTCATCAGCTGTACAATGAACCCAGTGCAAGGCCAGGACTACACTTTGTGACACAGCAGGGCATGCTTATGGATAAAACTCTAAGGCTTTTCCATGCCATGTGCTGTAAAGCTTGTGTTTGGGACACAGGAAGTACAAGCCACATGGCAAAAGGAATATAAAGGGCAGCTGCATCATCTCCATTTTGTCTTAATTCCAGCTTCTTACTTCTGGAGGAACTTTGCTACACTGAAGCTCTGAACAAAGGACTAAATGACCCATTCAAGCTGTGGATGTGTTTCAGCTGGACTTTCAAGCCAGGAAACTCACCAATACTGCTAAGAACCTCATGTGTAAACTCTGAAGTCTCTGTATGGATCTGTTTCAGAGTAACAGCCGTGTTAGTCTGTATTCGTAAAAAGAAAAAAGAAAAGGAGTACTTGTGGCACCTTAGAGACTAACCACTTTATTTGAGCATGAGCTTTCGTGAGCTACAGCTCACTTCATCGGATGCATAGCATATCGTGGAAACTGCAGAAGACATTATATACACACAGAGACCATGAAACAAAACTTCCTCCCACCCCACTGTCCTGCTGCTAACAGCTTATCTAAAGTGATCATCAAGGAAGGCCATTTCCAGCACAAATCCAGGTTTTCTCATCCTTTCCCCCCCCCCCCCCCCCCCACAGACACACATACAAACTCATTCTCCTGCTGGTAATAGCCCATCCCTCTTTGAAACCTCTCTTTATAATGCGCATGATAATCAAGGTGGGTCATTTCCAGCACTAATCCAGGTTTTCTCACCACCACCCCCCCACACACACACACCCCCCTCCAAAAACCACACACACAAACTCACTCTCCTGCTGGCAATAGCTCATCTTACAATGTGCACAGCAATAATCCAAGTTTAACCAGAACGTCTTGGGGGGGGGGGGGGGTTTGTAGGAAAAAAACAAGGGGAGATAGGCTACCTTGCATAATGACTTAGCCACAGTGGTGTGTGTGTGTGTGTGAGTGAGAGAGAGAGGAGTTAACCACCAGTCTTTGGGAGAATCTGCTCTCCCTTTTGCAACCTGTCCTGACCTTGGCATTTTCAGTGAGGGCTGCCCCAGGCACCATAGGTCACAACATCTTAGGCCTCAGAGAACATTTAGTCTTTGAAGCATTTTCTTAGATTTGTAGACTGTAAAGCTAGAAGGGACCATTATAGCCATGCCATCTGAGTTCCTGCAGAATCCAGGCCAGAGAACCCCACCTTCATGCATCCAGCCCAACAGCTTGTGGTCGAGCTAGGGCAGATCTTTAGGAAAGAGATGCCTAATCTTAATTTAAAGACTAAGTGACAGAGAATCTACCACATTCCTTGGTAAATTGTGTCAATAGTTAATTGTTCAAATTTTCTACCTTATTTCTAGTCTGAATTTATCTAGCTTCAGCTTCCAGCCGTTGGGTCTCATTATGCTTTTGTCTGCTAGATCAAAGAGCCCTCCGTCAAAAATCTTCGCCCCCTGCACATACTTGTAAACTGGGATCAAACCACTTCTTAACCTTCTCTTTGTTAAAATAAATATTTGAGCTTCTTCAATCTCCCGCCGGGGGGAGGGTTTTCCAGACCTCTAATCATGCTTGAAGCTCTTTTCTGAACCGTTTCCAATTTGTCAACATTCTTTTAAAAGTGTGGAAACGAGAACTGGACACAGTATTATAGGGACACGGGAGCATTGCATCATGACATCTGTTTAAAGGTCAACTGGTCTAAGTCTTCTAAAGTGAACATGCTTAGTCAGATTTCTTTGAAATTTCGTGTGCCTCACAAGGGTACAGGATGGGGTTAGTGACCCACATGTGGAGACATTTGAACCAGGTGTTCTAGATTTATAAGCCCCCCCAAAAGTCATTTTTTAAAAAGCTCTTCTTTTTGTTCAACTTTATTAATGATCTGGATGATGGGATGGACTGTACAATCAGCAAGTTCGCAGATGACACTAAGCTCGGGGGAGAGGTAGATACACTGGAGGGTAGGGATAGGGTCCAGAGTGACAGACAAATTGGAGGATTGGGCCAAAAGAAATCTGATGAGGTTCAACAAGGACAAGTGCAGAATCCTACACTTAGGACGGAAGAATCCCATGCACCGCTACAGACTAGGGACCGAATGGCTCGGCAGCAGTTCTGCAGAAAAGGACCTAGGGGTTACAGTGGACAAGAAGCTGGATATGAGTCAACAGTGTGCCCTTGTTGCCAAGAAGGCCAATGGCATTTTGGGCTGTATAAGTAGGAGCATTGCCAGCAGATCGAGGGACGTGATCGTTCCCCTCTATTCGAATGGAATGGAATGTTCCCTGGAATGGGTTACCTAGGGAGGTGGTGGAATCTCCATAGAATCATAGAATATCAGGGTTGGAAGGGACCTCAGGAGGTCATCTAGTCCAAACCCATACTCAAAGCAGGACCGATCCCCAATTAAATCATCCCAGCCAGGGCTTTGTCAAGCTGGGCCTTAAAAACTTCTAAGGAAGGAGATTCCACCACCTCCCTAGGTAACGCAGTCCAGTGCTTTACCACCCTCCTAGTGAAAAAGTTTTTTCTAATATCCAACCTCAATCTCCCCCACTGCAACTTGAGACCATTACTCCTTGTTCTGTCATCTGCTACCACTGAGAACAGCCGAGCTCCATCCTCTTTGGAACCCCCTTTCAGGTAGTTGAAAGCAGCTATCAAATCCCCCCTCATTCTTCTCTTCCGCAGACTAAACAATCCCAGTTCCCTCAGCCTTTCCTCATGAGTCATGTGTTCCAGCCCCCTAATCATTTTTGTTGCCCTCCGCTGGACTCTTTCCAATTTTTCCACATCCTTCTTGTAGTGTGGGGCCCAAAACTGGACACAGTACTCCAGATGAGGCCTCACCAGTGTCAAATAGGAGGGGAACGATCACGTCCCTTGATCTGCTGGCAGTGCCTCTACTTATACACCCCAAAATGCCATTGGCCTTGTTGGCAACAAGGGCACACTGTTGACTCCTATCCAGCTTCTCGTCCACTGTAACCCCTAGGTCCTTTTCTGCAGAACTGCTGCTGAGCCATTCGGTCCCTAGTCTGTAGCGGTGCATGGGATTCTTCCGTCCTAAGTGTAGGATTCTGCACTTGTCCTTGTTGAACCTCATCAGATTTCTTTTGGCCCAATCCTCTAATTTGTCTAGGTCCCTCTGTATCCTATCCCTCCAGCGAATCTCTCTCTCCTCCCAGTTTAGTGTCATCTACAAACTTGCTGAGGGTGCAATCCACACCATCCTACAGTTCATTTATGAAGATACTGAACAAAACCGGCCCCAGGACCGACCCTTGGGGCACTCCGCTTGATACTGGCTGCCAACTAGACATGGAGCCATTGGTCACTACTCGTTGAGCCCGACAATGTAGCCAATTTTCTACCCACCTTATAGGCCATTTATCCAGCCCATACTACTTTAACTTGCTGACAAGAATACTGTGGGATACTGTGTCAAAAGCTTTGCTAAAGTCAAGGAACACCATGTCCACTGCTTTCCCTTCATCCACAGAACCAGTTATCTCGTCATAGAAGGCAATTAGATTAGTCAGGCATGGCTTGCCCTTGGTGAGTCCATGCTGACTGTTCCTGATCACTTTCCTCTCGTCTAAGTGCTTCAGAATTGATTCCTTGAGGACATGCTCCATGATTTTTCCAGGGACTGAGGGGAGGCTGACTGGCCTGTAGTTCCCAGGATCCTCCTCCTTCCCTTTTTTAAAGATGGGCACTACATTAGACTTTTTCCAGTCATCCAGGACTTCCCCCGATCGCCATAAGTTTTCAAAGATAATGGCTCCGCAATCACATCCGCCAACTCCTTTAGCACTCTCGGATGCAACGCATCCGGCCCCATGGACTTGTGCATGTCCAGCTTTTCTAAATAGTCCCGAACCACTTCTTTCTCCACAGAGGGCTGGTCACCTCCTCCCCATGCTGTGCTGCCCAGGGCAGTAGTCTGGGAGCTGACCTTGTTCGTGAAGACAGAGGCAAAAAAAGCATTGAGTACATTAGCTTTTTCCACATCCTCTGTCACTAGGTTGCCTCCCTCATTCAGTAAGGGGCCCACACTTTCCTTGACTTTCTTCTTGTTGCTAACATACCTGAAGAAACCCTTCTTGTTACTCGTAACATCTCTTGCTAGCTGCAACTCCAGGTGTGATCTGGCCTTCCTGATTTCACTCCTGCATGCCTGAGCAATATTTTTATACTCATCCCTGGTCATTTGTCCAGTCTTCCACTTCTTGTAAGCTTCTTTTTTTGTGTTTAAGATCAGCAAGGATTTCACTGTTAAGCCAAGCTGGCTGCTTGCCATATTTACTATTCTTTCTACACATCGGGATGGTTTGCCCCTGTAACGTCAATAAGAATTCTTTAAAATACAGCCAGCTCTCCTGGACTCCTTTCCCCCTCATGTTATTCTCCCAGGGGATCCTGCCCATCAGTTCCCTGAGGGAGTCAAAGTCTGCTTTTCTGAGGTCCAGGGTCCGTATTCTGCTGCTTTCCTTTCTTCCTTGTGTCAGGATCCTGAACTCAACCATCTCATGGTCACTGCCTCCCAGGTTCCCCATCCACTTTTGTTTCCCCTACTAATTCTTCCCAGTTTGTGAGCAGCAGGTCAAGAAGAGCTCTGCCCCTAGTTGGTTCCTCCAGCACTTGCACCAGGAAATTGTCCCCTACACTTTCCAAAAACTTCCTGGATTGTCTGTGCACCGCTGTATTGCTCTCCCAGCAGATATCAGGGTGATTGAAGTCGCCCATGAGACCCAGGGCGTGCGATCTAGTAGCTTCTGCGAGTTGCCGGAAGAAAGCCTCGTCCAACTCATCCCCCTGGTCCGGTGGTCTCTAGCAGACTCCCACCACAACATCACCCGTGTTGCTCACACTTCTAAACTTAATCCAGAGACTCTCAGATTTTTCTGCAGTTTCATACCGGCGCTCAGTCATACTGCTCCCTTACATACAGTGCAAGTCCCCCACCTTTTCTGCCCTGCCTGTCCTCCCTGAACAGCTTATATCCGTCCATGATAGTACTCCAGTCATGGGAGTTATCCCACCAAGTCTCTGTTATTCCAATCACATCCTAATTCCTTGACTTTGCCAGGACTTCCAGTTCTCCCTGCTTGTTTCCCAGGCTTTGTGCATTTGTGTATAGGCACTTGAGATAACCCGCTGATTGCCCCTCTTTCTCAGTATAAGGCAGGAGCCCTCCCCTCTCACACGCTCCTGCTCATGCTTTAGAGGTTTTTAAGGCCCAGCTTGACAAAGCCCTGGCTGGGATGATTTAGTTGGGGATTGGTCCTGCTTTGAGCAGGGGGTTGGACTAGATGACCTCCTGAGGTCTCTTCCAATCCTGATATTCTAGGATTCTATAGGCGTCTCAGATGATGACCCAGCACATGTTCATTTTAAGAACACTTTCACAGCAGGTTTGACAAAATGCAAAAAGAAGGTACCGACGTGAGATTTCTAAAGATAGCTACAGCTCTTGACCCAAGATTTAAGAATCTGAAGTGCCTTCCAAACTCAGAGGGACGAGGTGTGGCGCATGCTTTCAGAAGTCTTAAAAGAGCAACACGCTGATGCAGAAACTACAGAATCCAAACCACCAAAAATCAACCTTCTGCTGGAGGCATCTGTCTCAGATGATGAAAATGAACATGTGTCAATCCACACTGCTTTGCATCATTATGAAGCAGAACCCATCATGAGCATGGACGCATGTCCCCTGGAATGGTGGTTGAAGCATGAAGGGACATATGAATCTTTAGCGCATCAGGCACGTAAATATCTTGCAACTCCAGCTACAACTGTGCCATGCAAGCGCCTATTCTCACTTTCCGGTGACATTGTAAGTAAGAAGCGGGCAGCATTATCTCCTGCAAATTGTAACTAACGCTGTTTGTCTGAGCGATTGGCTGACCAAAAAGTAGGACTAAGTGGACTTGCAGGTTCTAAAGTTTTACATTGTTTTATTTTTGAATAGTTTTTTTTGTACATAATTCTACATTTGTAAGTTCAACTTTCATGATAAAGAGATTGCACAACAGTACTAGTATGAGGTGAATTGAAAAATACAATTTTTGTTTTTACAGTGCATATATTTGTAAACAAAAATATAAAGTGAGCACTGTACACTTTGTATTGTGTTGCAATTGAAATTAATACATTTGAAAATGTAGTAAACATCCAAAAATATTTAAATTAAATGGTATTCTATTGTTGTTTAATCACATGATTAATTTGTTTAATTGCTTGACAGCCCTAATTTTTATACAACGTATGTGCCAATTCAGAAAAACAACTACAGGGTTTCCATTCCTGCCATTTTATATACTTCAAAAGCTAAAGTCTTGCACATGCTCTAAAATCCAAACAGTTCCTCTGATTGCTTTGAAAGGTGGTGTACCTCAGGGAGTGCGGGGTAATGTTAGTGATCCAAATCTAGGGTCATTTCACTCAAAGGTAGGGAGGCCATTTGTCCAGTTTAAAGACTGAAAGTTCTAGTTTTGTAGAGCATTGTCCTTGTCTGGCAGGGAGTTAGCACCTGACGCGGCTTTGTCTGGTGAAAATGAGTAGAGAGGAGGAGACTGTGGAAAAAGTTTGATGGCCGCGGGGGCGGTGCTTCCGTACAGAGTGAGGCAGCAGGGATGGGCCCATGCCCCATGCTGTTCTGCCATTCACTTTACGCAGCTGCCCTTCCCTCTCATTGGCTACAGGAGGCTGCAAACCAAGCAGCCAGCCACTACTTTGGTAGGGCCAACGGCAGGTTAGACTCTGCTGCAGGGGCTACACTGGCTTGTGCAGTAGCCTGTCAGGGATTGGAAAGCCAGTGAAAACGAGGTTACAGTAATTAAAACCTGAGATGATGATGAGGGACAAGAGTTTTTGCAGGATGTACAGAATCAAAAAGAGCAGATTTTAGAAACAGACAGGAAAACACAGCCTGATGTGGGGGCATGGGAGAGGGAAGATTCAAAGACCAATGGAACTCCTTGCTAGAGGATGTTGTGAAGGCCAAGACACTAACAGGTTCAAAAAAGAACTAGATAAGTCCATGGAGAATAGGTCCATCAATGGCGTCCCTAGCCTCTGTTTGCCAGAAGCTCAGAATGGGCGACAAGGGATGGATCACTTGATGATTGCCTGTTCTGTTCATTCCCTCTGGGGCACCTGGCTTTGGCCACTGTCAGAAGACAGGATAATGGGCTAGATGGACCTTTGGTCTGACCCAGTGCGGCCGTTCTTATGACTCACAAGTTAATGGTCTGAGTGACTTATAGGTAAGATGTT
The DNA here is from genome assembly GCF_965152275.1 of Natator depressus. Classification (NCBI taxonomy): domain Eukaryota; kingdom Metazoa; phylum Chordata; order Testudines; family Cheloniidae; genus Natator; species Natator depressus. The sequence goes on from NC_134238.1 coordinate 559,523, forward strand.
TCAACAGTGAAGGAAAATGCAGGAAGGGCTTGAGAGGAATGTTACATTTCAGATCAAGGGAAGACACCTAGGAGGGGCACCAGAGAGGGCGAGGCTGAAGCACAGGGGATGAAAACAGAACGGATGGAGAGAAATCAGAATCAAAAAGGTAACTTTGTGAATCAAAGCCAATGGAAGGGTTTTGGTGGCTGAGGGGGAGGCTGACATGCTGTTCGAACTGAAGATCTCCTAAACTGAGGGCCTGCTATTAAAAACAATATCGGACTCCAGCAGGAACCCATGTCTGTCTGTCCGTCCCTGGTGTGCACCAAAAAGCTCTGTGAAGAAAATAGTGACAGACAGTGTGCTTAAAGACTCCTCACCCCACACTCCAGAGCCTGCTACACCTGACTCTCCCAGACAGAACACGGGGCTCCATCATCATTGTATCATGGCCTTGTGTTTATCAAAAACACCAGCAATGTTCATGCTGTACAAATGTGTCGAGGAGAAATGTACACAGTTTACAGCTGACTCGTGGCCTCAATATGCAGCCAACAAGGAAACAAAGTCCCTCTCCAGCAGTACACTGGGGCTAGTCTGAAAATGGAGGGAGAAGCCCTTCTTAGCAGAACCTCTGTGCCTGGAGTCAGCACTTGTGTGGCACCACTGTCTCCGTAGCTAGGCAGGGCAGTGGTGGAAGCTGCACATTACAGAACATGGCGGTGTGCCAGAATAACCCGTTTACCTTAAATGCATATTACTGAGGCCTTTCAAGAGCAGCTGGACTGTCTGGCTCATGCTATGATCACCTCAATGAGCCCCACATGAAGGTTCCTCATTGCAGAAAAGGCAGTGAGTAGCAACATAACCAAAGGACTGGGGAATTCTAGATTTGCTAACATTGGCTACTTCAGTCTCGCTGAACCATGGGAAATCGGAGTCTTGATAAAATCCTGATACTTGGTGGAAAATTAACAATCAGGGTGACTACACTGCTCTACAGATAGACTGTTCCCTCAAACACCGATTCATGGTCAGTTCTCTGTTGTGGTGGATAAGGCCAAGATCTCGGAGTTGATGTATAGTCGCTAAGCTGAAACACAAGACCATTGAATCCTGACGGGCCAAAAGGACATGAGCTCATTGCTCAAAGTAGGAAAGGAGAGCACCATGCATGCTGCAGCCTGTGTAGGCGTGACGTAGATGTCAGCAATCATGGACAAGGAGATTTGAATCAGCACATTTCTTCTGAAAATCACAAACAGAACTCATGTAGTGCAGCGGCTTCAAGTAACACAGGTTCTCTTCAAAGTTAGCGTGTCACCTCCTCATGACAATAAAGGGTATGCTGCTGAACTTTGCAAACTGTTCCATGCTGTCATGCAACACCATTCTTACTGAAGCATAAAAGTTAATGCAACTATTTACTAGGACTGGTCTGTGGCTGAAGACATGACTTGCAGAAAAAACAAGGCAAGAGTAGTGAGTGAGACCATTTTAACCTCAGATCCAGTTCAGAAGCATTTAGACTATATTAACGCTAATGATCTATAACTCTCTTTGGCCACTGATGCTTCAACTACGGGAGCGAGAATTTTTTTTTCTGTAAGTATTTTATATGGGTTTTTTTTGTTTTTTTGTTTTTTTTTTTTTTTAAAGGGAGTCAGTACTTTCTCTTGGATTTTTACACTGATAGGACACTGCACAAGACATTGCCACAGAAATATTTGAAAAACTCTAGGCCTTTGACCTCAGTCTGAAGAAGCAGTCAGCACTTGCAGCTGATAATGCCAGTGTAAATTATGGAAAGCAGAACAGCATTTATGTCCAAAGAGGACATTACAGCAGCCAGCTGCTTAGCGCACATTCTTACTAAGACACAGAGAATCTCCATTAAGAGCTCCTCCCCAAGGGATGTCTCTGTCCAAACCACGTGCTCCTCTGCACCTGTCGGCTTTCCCCAGCCCATAGTTTAAAACCTGCTCTGTGACCTTTTTAATGTGAAGTGCCAGCAGCAATCTGGTTCCACTTTGGTTTAGGTGGAGCCCATCCTTCCTGTATAGGCTCCTCCTTTCCCAAAAGTTTCTCCAGTTCCTAATAAGCCTAAACCCCTCCTCCCTACACCATCATCTCATCCATGCATTGAGACTCTACAGTTGTCTGACTGGCCCTGTGCATGGAACTGGGAGCATTTCAGAGAATGCACAAGGCGGTGAAGCTGCGTGGCTTACCCTGGAGAAAGAATGAGACCCCCGGGGGGTCTGGCCCACTGACAAGCTCTAGCACCAATCTGTGACACACCCCAACCCCCGTGACCCTAGCTGCGCCAGCGCACCACAATGCCCATGCCCTCAACAGCTCTGCCAGTGGATCCCAGTCCTCCCATACCCAGCCTTCTTGCTCTTCAACACAATTTTGCTTTTACATAGTTGCCATTTGCTCTAGGCACTGATGTGATTTGGGTTATAGGACTGGGGAGGGGGGAAGTAACGGTAATAGAAACATTTGTACACAAGGGAGTGAAGACCTCAGGGAGATGCATTCCCTGCTTGCAGCTGGGAGGCGGGAACACTTTGAATGGGTCAGAGGAATGGCTGAGGAGGGGGGCTGAAACAAGGCTGGTGGGGCCCAGCTGATGTATGTATATGTGAGGACATCAGCAGCTGACTCAGCATGCTAATTGCAGGACATGATATGTACAACTGTCTAAACAGGACTATTAACTGCTAACAACAACATATCTTTTCCTGTTAAAAATTCAATGGTAAAAAACTCTGAACGCAGAATGACGGTTGCTTGGTGGTATGTCGTCCCCTGCAGAATACTAAGCTGAGCTACCTCAGACCTCTCTAAAACCAGGAAATGCAGAGTTTGCCCATGCAGCAGTGCCACAATGCACCCCATTGACTAATAACCCCACAGCTGCTGAAATGTACAAGCTCTTCGCCTCCTTTTACAACCCATTCATTCTCAGCCACAGGATTCCCTTGAACACTATTAAGGGACGAAATGTGGGGGCAGGGGAAGGCTTCCTGTGCCACTTCAAGCTGACAGTGGCCAATGGGAATTATTTGGATACCCTCTGTCACAGATGTGTGTGAATCCATGATTCACAGGTCTGGTGCTCTCTCTGAGGTTCTGTAATTGTCCCAGAGAGGACCCCTTTAGAGTGTGAACCCCCTGAGAGTCCCACTCTCTTGCTGGGGTAAGCCCCTTGGCTTCACCATTGTTTTTGGCCGTAAAATCCAGTAATAATGTCACTCATGCCACATGGGATACATGAAAATAGGGGACTGAACCTGCCCAAAGCTGCAGAGCCAGTCACGGAGCCAGGACTAGAACTCAGGGGTTGCAAACGCTAAACCTCAGGCTACAGGTCACAGCACTGACAGGAGTCTGAGGGGCGTCACGCCCCAGAAAGACTTTGGATTATTTGGGGTGGTATCTGGGGGCATAACGAGGAACAGGTGGAGTTAAGGGGAAATTCAGCTGGAGCAGCAGCAGCAAGGTGTCAGGCTGAGGATTGGTCTTCCGGCCGGGAAGGGAGCCCTGCTGCTGGGGATAAGTACCCCTGGCAAAGTGATGGCTCTGGCTGGGGACAAAGACCAGATGGGACTTTTCCATCTCTACCCACTATGCCTCTGGGGGTCCTGTCACTTACGCTGCCCCATCTGTGCCTCAGGCACACGCTCCCGGATGATCCGACAGGCGTCGTACACCATGGTGGAGGGCTCAAACTGCATGGTCTTCACCACATTGCCAATGCTGATCTTCAGCGATAGGGCAACCATGGTGGCGGCTGGACGGTCCCTGCTCCTGTTTCACCTGCCAAAAGAAAGTCACAGCCAAATCAGTTCCCATTACTGCTACCCAGACCAATGCCAGCCCTCACAATGGTTCTAGGGACTGCCCCCCTGCCTCCCAGCACTGCCTCCCCCCGGGAACCAGCTACAGGAGGCTATAATCCTACAGGCTCATGGAGAAGAGCTCTTTCACAGTGCACAGACCCCTGCAGCGCCAGGGTGCAGTAAACAAAGGATCACCTACTTTTCCCTTCCCCCCCTGGGGGGACCCTTTGATTCCTGTCCTCGGGGGAATGGCTCCCCAATTACAGGCAATGGTTGTGCCCTTCATGTAAGAGCCCGTGGAAAGGGGTTGCTTTTTCCCTCCAGGGGCAGAGGGTCCTGTGAGCTGCTCACACCCAAACAGATTCTCTCTAGGACCCAGCTGGCAGCCTGGGTAAGGGATCCAGCCCTTCTCCAATTCATGCCAGGGCCCAGAGAGCCCTGCCCCTGTACACCTTGGTGGGGTGGGGGCAGCAGGGCTGCAGCTCATCATGCTCAGAAGGTCCTTCACAACCATAAGGACTGAATGGTTTTAGCAGAAGCCCCGAATCTGCAGGAGTACAAAGGGGCAGCTTTGCCAAAGCTATTGGGGGCCATCTGTCCTGGTCAGGATCATCACCTCCACTGTACAGACGGAAGCACAGAGTCCAAGGAAAGGGAAGGAACTTGCCCGCAAGGTCACCAAGTGAGCCATGGACAATGACTGTCACTTCTGTACGGGGAAGGAGAATGACTGTAGTGTTTACTTGGTAGTGACACTGTCATCCTGAAGGAAGCGATTGCACAGGGAGTACAGGCCGATAGGATGGGGAGGGTGAGAGGGAACGAATTATAAATAAAAGCTGCCATGACACAGAAACCACAAGAGGAAAACCAAGCTCAAACCATGAGCCAGCAGGGCCCTGCCTTCCTTCTCAGGGGTTTCTCAAAGGTCTCCCCATGACACCCACCTGTGCTAAGGAGTCACCAACAAGAGGTGTTGTGGCCTCACACCCATTCCCTGGAGCACGTGCAGCATGCAGCCACATCTCCCAGAAAGGGAGGACCCGGAGAGAGAGAAAACCCTGTCTGCTCAGAGATGGGATGGGAGGGAAGGGAGTGATAAGAGAGCTGGTGAACAGGGCGCCCTACCTACCCTCTCTGCTAACATGGGAACAAGGGGTCAGTCACCAAAACTAAACAAAGAGGAATTTAAAACTGAGCAAGGAAAATTATTTTTATACAGTGCATAGTTTACCTGTGGAACTCTCTGCCACAAGAGCTCATTGAGCCAAGAGAACGAGAACAGTCAGTTACATTCAATAGGATCAAAATAACGAGCTGCAACTCCTCCTAACTCAAGGCATGAGGAACCCCTAATGGCTGGGTTAGAGGGACACTTCCCCACATGCTGTATTATTCCACAGTTGTTCCAATCCAGCCCTGGGGGGAAGGGATGGGATACAGGGACCTTCCCCTCTAAGGCACTGGTCTGACCCCTCTCAGAGCAGCCAGCAGCTTGGCATGAGAGCTAGAGGCTTTCCCCACTGCTGGGTGCTGCCAAGGAGTTGAGGAATTCACGGTTCCAAGTCTCCGAGCCAGAGGAGAGCTGCTAATGGCAACATGAGAGTTAGAAAAGGGGGAACATCTTGGGTGTGAAAAGGAAGCACAGATACCTCAGGTCTCCTCACGGCCCCTCCACCAGAGGAACCCCCCCCCCCCCCCACACACACACACCCCGTTCCCCTAACACACACATCCAGATCCTGGGAGCTACCCCCAACCTCCCCCCCCGCAAAATCCTGGGGAGACGCCCAGTGCTCCTGCCTCTGCCGCAGGACATCGCACAGGGTTCAGCTACATTATGTGTGTTGACATGGACGCTGCCTCCTCCCTGCCCTGTCCATCGTGACCGTGTTAACTTCCTCACAGGCCAGGCACTTCCCCAGAGGCAGCAGCTGCCCGGAGCCAGACTCCCTCCTGGGGCTCAGCCCAGGCCATGGAGCTCACCCAGCTAACTCCGCTCCATTAGAAGGGTCTGTGTTTCTCCCTGCCAGGGTGGGGAATCAGACCCAGGCACTGTATTCGGGGGGGAGGGGAGAGGAGGAGGGAGCAGGCAGCCAGGGGCAGCGGTATGGTGGGCGGGGCGGGAGGACACACAAGGGCTGTGAGAGCGAGGAGGGAGCAGGCGGGTCAGAGAGCTTGTGAGGGGCTGAAGGGAGGGCGATCTGGGCCTGGCTTGGGGCAGGAAGGGCAGCCCAGCCAGGCCCCATCTCCAGCAGATGACCCAGTGACTATATCGTTCATGGGGGGCAGACGAGACGGGAATGAAGTACTCTGGGATTCCATAGGCTGTCCCAGAAGCTATGGGGCCATACAGAGGTACTCAACCTGCAGGAGCCATCAGGGCAGAAAGGTAACTCCCTCAAGAGCCTCCCCCGCTGGTGGTGAAAAAGCCCTGTGGCTAAACTGTCCTCTCCTGCCAGAGACCCCACCAGGGTGACCATCATTAGAGGCTGCTGGGAGATGCAACACTGGGTGCAAGCCTCTACCCATCATGGAAGAGGGGTGTCAACGAGTGTCACTGAGCCAGGCTCTGTCCTAGACTTGAGGCCTCTAGACCCTGCCAGGGCTGCTTCACCCCCACTTCCTTAGTGGGGAGCTTGAGCACAAATTGTGAGCTCAGCCCCAGAGACCCCTCCCAGCCGCCACACAGGGTGTCAAGTTCACCAGGCCCCAACCAGCCAGAAAGAGGTAGGGAAGACAGAGCTGCCACCCAGGGCAGCAGCTGGCAGGACTACAGCACCCTCTTACTCCCAAGCCGCTGGGGGAGCTCAGCTCCTCCGCAGGGCAGAGCCCCCAGGCCTCAGCAGCACCCCTCACCTCTGGAGAGTGGGAGTCAGGGAGGTTTTCAAGGCACGCAGCTGGTGATAGTAAGACATGCTGACACCACTCCCGCGACACACCTGTGTACCTGCCACCCTCAGTAACCCGCAGACCTAGGAGTCTGCATCCCACCCTGCTCACCTCTCCTTAGCCGCAGTCAGGCTCGCCCGCCCTAGCTGCAAGGAGCTCGCTGAATCAGTGTGGAGGAAGCTGCAGGCCCCCGTGGTTTGCGAGCAGCCTGCACAGGCACTGAGCAGTGTCAACCGCCTGCAAACAAACCCTACCCCCCTCCACTCAGATATGAAGCTGCTGATTTCCTGCCACAAGCAGATGTTGAATTCTGGGTAAGTTCCAGCTCTTCTGAGCGCGACATACTCCCTGCAAGCAACCGTCTGCATTAGCAGGTGAGAGGAGCTGCGGCTCAAACCTCCCACACTGGGGGTTTATGGAGGGCCAGACAGTGGGAATGAGGTGAAACATGGTACCCTGCCCACAAACAGCACCCTGCAGCCACCCAGGGCACATTTGCTCACAGGGAGGTGGGTCTCCCTCCTGCAGACATGAACACCTGGTTCCGCCTGACGGTTTAACACACAACAGTGAAAGGTATTCTAGGGTATTAAATGACTGCCCATCATAGTACCTGAGCACTGGCCCCTGCAGACACAGCCATGATCCCTGCCCCAAAGAGCTCATGGCACAAAGGAGGGGACGGGGCAGATCAACGGCTCTGCAAAGGCTTTGCGCAGGAACTCCACTCTGCCCAGCCGAGTACATACTGAGACAAAAGCCAAGTGGTCACTGTGCTGCGACAGTGCAGGTGTCAAAGGCGCAGCATGCCAGGGCCAGGGCCATCGTGGGAACCATAACAGTGGCATTTCCTGACTTCTGCCCAGCTCGGGTCTCAGCTTCCTTCACCAAATGGGAGGCGTGGGGGGGATGGGGGGACCCAGTGCCCACGCTCAGACACACCAGTATGATGACTGTGCGTGCTGCACCCATCCAGCCTGAGCTGATCTCCACAGCAAGGGGCGCTCAGTCCCCAAGGCAGCGAGGGCAGCATCCGGGAGAAGTCTGCGAGCAGGGACTATGTCCCTGTGTACGTGCAGCATCTAGCACAATGGGACACTGGGCACTACAGCAACTGTAGTGAACAGGACTGAGAACAGATCTCCGAGCCACACCGACAGCACCTTGTACTCACAACAGCTCGGCAGCACCCCCTCTCGCCCCAAGGGGCACTCTGCCACATGCAGAGCTCACTCTCCCCACCTCTGGTGTGGGACGCAACAGACGCAGCCAGAAAACCTCTCTCATCGGGGCACCGGGGGAGGGGATGGATAAACCAATTCTGTAGAGTTTAGGATTTCATGAAAGTTTGTTTCTAGCTTTCCAGTGTGACTTTGCTACGGGTCAGGGCTGTGAGGCCACAGGCAGGCAGCTCTGCATCTCAGAGCTTCCTAAGCAGCTGAGGGGGTTTGGTTTCTCAGCTACTGTGGTGGCAGTGACGCTGCCACCCCAAGTTCCAGGGCTACCAGGGAGCTCTCAGCAGTGCTGGAGTTATTCAGAGGGGAAACCCAGCCAAAAGGCGGTGGGGCTGAGTAGCAGAGCTGCCATCGGGAGGCAGGGGGTAGAATCTTTCTTCTCCCTGCAGCAAGAGTATGACAAGGGAGCTTTAAATGCTCCAGGCCCCAGCTAGCCAGAGGCGGACTTGGATAGTGGAGCCCTCTGAGGAATGGCAAGGCGGTGCTCGATAGGATCCTCATGCCTTGTCTGCAGGAACAGCCTAAGAGAACACAGTCCCCAGCATGCAACGCTTCCTTGGAGTCCCAGATGCAGGACACGTTGCACACTGGGACTTGTAGTCTCCATGGAAGTGGTCCCCAAACATTTGAGGGTCACACCCCTCCTTACCCCTGTCTGCCACCCCCGGGAGCTGGAGCCAGGGCTACAGCTACGGGCTCAGGGGGTGGGGGGGGAAGAGGGACACAGAGGTAAGGGGGCCACAGCTGGGGCTGCAGCTGGAGGGAGTCTAGGGCTGTGAGCAGAGCTGCACTGAGGCTGGGGATGGGGCCAGGCTGGGAGCTGGAGATGCAGCTGGGGGAAGGGAGGGGCTGGGTGGCACTCCCTCTCCATCCCCCCATGGGGGCTGGCCTGGGCCCCGCCACACACTCCTCCACACACCCCTAGAGGGGCGCGTCCCACAGTTTGGGGACCTCTGCTCCATGGTTGTGCAGCTATTACAGTCAAGGACAGCTTCCAGAAGCTCCCTTGCACACAAATTACGTGTAGTTCTGGGCTCCGGGAGAGTTGGCCGTACTGGGCAGAATCAACCAGGGGCTGCATGGGGGAAATGCTGCATTTCTGGTGTCCTGGGCACGTGGGGCCCATAACATACCCACCCACCCTCTGCCCACAACCAGGAAACTCAGGAGCATGAAAAACTCTAGAAACTCCCTGACAATAGATTTCTACATCCCACATACTTCAGCACACAACTTCCAGTCCCTACCACATCATCCACTGCTCCCTCGGAGAGCCACCCAGCCACAGTCCTATTGCAATTCCCAGCCAGCCTGCCCTGCCGCCCACTGAGTTGCACAGCCTCCTGTAATCCCCCAGCCCTGCTGTAAGCCCGACCCCCAGCCTTCCCTCCCTCTGCCCCGAGCTGCACAGCCCCCCTGTAATCCCACAGCCACGATGTAAATCCCTCACCCTCAGCCTTCCCTCCCTCTGCCCTGAGCTGCACAACCCCCTGTAACCAAATCTCTCTATTCCTCAGCAGAAGGAGAGCGCCTTTTTAGCCACACTCCAAAGAGCAGTACAGGCCCTTTGGTGCAAACACTGCTCTTGCCCCCAGACAGCAGTGCTGTCAGTCTCAGGCAGGTTTGGGTTATTTATTCGCAAATCCCCTTCCCAAGCGGCACCTTGCTCAGGGGGAGTGGTCTGTTGTGCATGCATGCTGAGCGGAGCAGACTCCAGACAGGTCTACGCTGCAATCGGAGATGTGACTGCACCACGTGTAGACAGACCTGAGCTAAAGCAGTGAAGCCGCAGCAGGCCAGGCACACTGTGGGCTAGCTGCCCAAGTACGTACCCAGGGCCCTGGGTGGCCTTGTACAGCCCGCACCTGAGCCCGTGCTGCCACAGCAAGGCGGGCACAGCCCAGAGAACAGTGGGACTCTCTGCACACGGGAGTAATGGATACTGCTGCCTCTCATCCCACCTGCTGGAGTACTACTGGGTGGGGCACAGACAAAACCACACAGCAAGTGACACAGGACAGAAAGTAAAGGAGAACCCTGTATCCAAATCAGACTTCCATGGGGATTTGGGGAGACAAATTGGAATCACACCAGCTGGGATCAGACCAGGACGTTCGGGGTAGTGATTCCTATTCCCAGGGCAAGACCACGAGATCTGGACCGGGACTTCAGCCAGCTCCTCCAGCAGAAGCCTATCTGGTGCTGTACCAACTACACCCACACCACTCCTTGCGACACCTGATCTGAGCTGCTGGTCTCCCTTCTAGATACTGGCATGCGCTCACCTGCTTAGCTTAAATGGCAGGGCACTAACCCTAGTGACGCTCCGACACCCCTGCAGAGAGCAGCGGCCTCCTCCCATTCCTCACACAGGTATCCCTAGCTAACCCAGTTCCCAGGAGAGCAGCCAGAGCCTTTTGGGCCGCGATGCACAGGGGGAACGTGCCCCGCATTACTGCTCACACTTATAGTCAAAGATCAGCTCAAACCATTGTAAGTCATGTCTCATCAAAGAGTGATGAGGAAAAGTCATGCCTGACCCTGGGGGAAGGAGGACAGCCCTGCACTATGGAGCTTCCTGCCACCAGGTCAGGGATGGGCACTGCTGACAAATGGAGCCAGGGAATCAAACCCCAAACGCAGTATAGCCCCATCTCCACAGGTCATACCTGCCCTAACAGACACCCGAGGGTCCATGGGTAAGCTTTGGTAACGCTGCCCAGTCCGTCAGTCTCAGAGGTGAATGCTCTACATTTGGTCAGTGAGCCCCACCCTCTGGAGAACCAGGTCTCCTCCCAGACTCAATCTCAGACTTGTAAGGGACCCCACCGTGTCCAAGGAGCACTGGTGCTTCTAACAGTCATTTGACAGGCTGCCTCTGAGAAACAAGCAAAATGCAAGTTGCCGAGCACCCTTTGCTGACTGGCAAGGAGCAGCCAGAGGCAGAACCTGCCCCAGTCTGGAGCAAAAGGAGTCTCAGAGCTTGAAAGAGAAAATAAAAAGAGCAATGTCACTTCCAATTTATACCATGTCCAACGTGCTGCAGTGAGCCTGAATCCTGCAAAAACAGCACAAAGCCAGCGCCCAGCACCTCTGCTGGGACCGGATGGAACACAGGGCCCCTCTTTCCTCCCTCCCCAGTTAGTTACTAGGTGTAAGCCCTGGCCCTGCTTTCTTCCACAGAGGCGCCTGCACGAGTCACTCCTGCTGTGACCTCCACAAGAAGTCAGCCAGCCAGCCAACACCCCATTAAAATCAGTTTAACCACCGTACTATGTATTCTCAAGAAGAAAAGGAGTACTTGTGGCACCTGAGAGACTAACCAATTTATTTGAGCATGAGCTTTCGTGAGCTACAGCTCACTTCATCGGAGCTCACGAAAGCTCATGCTCAAATAAATTGGTTAGTCTCTCAGGTGCCACAAGTACTCCTTTTCTTTTTGAGAATACAGACTAACACGGCTGTTACTCTGAAACCTATGTATTCTGTATGCTAGGAAAGCATCCAGACGTGCCCATGGTGCTGGGCGCGACACAGACTCACAGTAAGAGACTGTCCCTGCCCCCACAGAGCTCACAAGCCACTGAAGAGACCAGACAGAGGAAACAGTGGCACGGCCAGGGGCTGGTCTCCGCCCCAGGCCCCACAGTAGGAAAGCTGGAAAGAGAGCCCAAGTCTCCTCATTTCCAGGCCAATGCCCTTCCCCCTGGACCATGCTGCCTTTTAAGAACCATCACCGTCCCCAGTGCTCACTATGCTCGTGTAGGACTCCACCCCCTTTACTCTCATCCTTGCCCTGTTTGTCACACCCATTTGTATTGTCTTTCTGTTTAGACAGGTTTCAGAGTAGCAGCTGTGTTAGTCTGTATTCGCAAAAAGAAAAGGAGTACTTGTGGCACCTTAGAGACTAACCAATTTAGTAAATTTACTAAATTGGTTAGTCTCTAAGGTGCCACAAGTACTCCTTTTCTTTCTGTTTAGACAGAGCTCCCTGGATGCACAGCACCTGGAACGACTGGGCCTGATCCTGATCAAGGCCTCTGGCTGCTGCTAGATACAAACCCTGCCAGTGAGCAGAGCTGCAGCTCCGCATTTCACCCTCTCCGTAGCCCTTGCTCACGTCACCCAGAAAGCCAAAGAGAACAGGAGTGAGTCCAATGGCCTGCAGGCCTTCGAGACGTGACCCTCTGTGTTCCTGCTCAAGCCTCCTCCTAATCCTCCCTGACAGGCATGTGTGAACCCTCAGTTGGTGTTTCAGTGTCAGATGCTCTTGCACCCCAATCCCACAGGCCAGGTATTGCCTCTGTTGAAGAAGCGCTGCCCGGGACCCAAGGTCTCTGGGGCTGCAGCAAGGTGCCTCTCCCTCTGTCCCCACCCACTCTCCTGTCTTGCCTAAAACCAATGAAGCTACATGCAAAATACTGCTGTTAACGTCGCACTAACAGTGAAGCTGGGAATGGCAAAAACGAAGGTTGCCACAGCAATGATTAGCTCCCAGGCACCGGGCCTGGAGCTTCTGACATCCCTGGTCAGAACCGTGCTGGGAGATGTTACACCAGTCTGGCTACCCCAAGCAGCGGCATCTGGTCTAACCACTGCCCCACAGAAAGGTCCCTCCTCTCCTAACAGGGCCATGGCATGGATAGGAGCTCAGAGAAAACCTAACAGGAAGAGATTAAAAACCCATCCCAGGCACCCTGGCCCCCAGCTTGTCACAGCAACACCCAGCCCCACAGCAAGGAGCCCCGTATCAGTAACCCACGCTATAATATATGGGGCGGAAGACACCCTGGCTTACCCTCTGTGCCATGGAGGATGGGCTGCGTGCTTCGAGGCCCAGTCGCTGCCCCAGGCCAGGCCCTCGAAGTCCCAAATGTTCATTTCGCTCCTGGGAGCGGAATCCTGGCCAGACAGGACCAAGGCCTGCAAGCCCCAGGGCAACAGCAACGAAACGCCCCTGCCCAGAGCAAGCCGCAGAGGGGAGGAGTAGAATCTGGGCCAAACAGCAGCTGGCACTGACTGGGCAGTAAAGTCAGGAACAGCCCGAGCAGAGAGGAGGAAGGTGAGGGGGGCCAGGCGGTGAGGGGGCTAAGGTGGGGAGGGTTAGGGTTAGGATTAGGGTCTGGAGCAGCAGATCACACTCCCCCATATGATCATGGTCAGAGGATTCCCTTCCGCTTTGGTTTCCAGGGGACCCCCATAGCTGAGAGACACACCCAGGGGTGGGGCTCTGAGCAGCTCTCTCCTCTCCTGCCCTCCCACATGGAGCCATTCCAGCTGCATTCCTGAGCACTGCAGCAATGTTTCTGGGACAGCCTTGCTCGGAGGCCCAGGGCTCCGCATGGCTCTGCATTGGCTCGCAGCAGGTCTGACGAGGCAGGAACCCTAGTCCAGAGGAATGTCAGCCGGGAGGGGGAGAGAAATACACAGGGAGTGTGCGCACGCATCCCTTCCCAAACCACAAACTCCGCCAGCCCTCCACACACCCTGCTGCAGCATCTCCCCCACCACAGCACTCCCCCATACCCTTCCCCACACCCACACCCACCCTGCAGCACTCCTCCCAAACCCCTCCCCACACCCCGCAGCTTCTCCCCCCACTGCAGCACTCCTCCAAAACCCCTCCCCACACCACCCCCACCCTGCAGCTTCTCCCCCCACCACAGCACTCTCATACCCCTCCCCACAACCAGGGCCAGCTCCAGGCACCAGTGAACCAAGCAGGTGCCTGGGGCGGCCATTATAAAGGGGTGGCAGGACGGCGGGCTCTGGAAAGCAATCCATCCTCGGAGGCGGTGGCAGGAATTCAGCAGCCGCTCCATCACAGTGCGTTTCACACTCGGCGGCAATTTGGCGGTGGGGACGCGACTCTTCTTTGGTCGCACCATCACTCCGCCTCCCCATTCAGTGGCAAGGTTTGTTTGTTTTTTTGGCCACTTGGGGCAGCTAACACACTGGAGCCAGCCCTGCCCACAACCACACATACCCTGTAGCATCTCCCCCAAACCCCTCCCCACAACCACACAACCCGCTGCAGGATCTCCCCCCGCTGCAGCACTCACCCATACCCCTCCCCACACTCCACAGAACCCCCACAACCACACAACCTGCTGCAGGATCTCCCATCACCACAGCACTCACTCTTACCCCTCCCCACGCCCCCACATATCCTGTAGCATCTCCCCCCACTGCAGCACTCCTCCCAAACCCCTTCCCACACCCCATGGCACCCCCACAACCACACAAACCCTATTGCAGCATCTCCCCCACTGCAGGACTCACCCATACTCCTCCCCACACCCCATAGCACCCCCCCAGCGCAGCACTCACACATACCTCCCCACACCCCACAGCACTCCTCCCAAACCCCTTCCCACACCCCATAGCACACTCCCTGCATCATCTCCCCCCACTGCTGCATTCCTCCCAAACCCCTCGCCACACCCCATAGCACTCCCACAACCACACACACCCTGCATCATCTCCCCCCACCGCAGCACTCCCTCATACCCCCTCCCAAATCACACTCCCCGCCCCTCCACACACCCCAGCACTCCCCCATATACCCTCCCAAATCACTCCCCTGCCCATATATATATATATATATATATATATATATATATATATATACACACACACACACACACACACACACACCCACTCTGCAGCATTTCCCCCCTCATACCCCTCCCTGAATCACAGAAGATTAGGGTTGGAAGGGACCTCAGGAGGTCATCTAGTCCAACCCCCTAGTCAAAGCAGGGCCGATCCCCAACTAAATCATCCCAGCCAGGGCTTTGTCAAGCCTGACCTTAAAAACCTTTAAGGAGGAGATTCCACCACCTTCCTAGGTAATGCATTCCAGTGCTTCACCACCCTCCTAGAGAAATAATGTTTCCTAATATCCAACCTAGACCTCCCCCACTGCAACTTGAGACCATTACTCCTTGTTCTGTCATCTGCCTCCACTGAGAACAGCCGAGCTCCATCCTCTTTTGAACCCCCCCTTCAGGTAGCTGAAGGCTACTATCAAATCCCCCCTCCCTCTTCTCTTCTGCAGACTAAATAATCCCAGTTCCCTCAGCCTCCCCTCATAAATCATGTGCCCCAGCCCTCTAATAATTTTTGTTGCCCTTCGCTGGACTCTTTCCAATTTGTCCACATCCCTTCTATAGTGGGGGGACCAAAACTGGACGCACTACTCCATGTGTGGCCTCACCAGTGCCGAATCACACTTCCCTGGCCCTCCACACACACCCCACAGCACCCACCCACGCTCCATCCTCAAATCACACAACCCTGCCCCAGACTGAGACTTTAAGACCAAAAGAGATCATCATGATCATGTAATTTGACCTCTTGCACATTACAGGTCACAGAAACTCACCCACCCAACTCCTGCATAGGCCCAGAACCTCTGGTTCAGTTACTGAAGTGCTCAAAATTTGATTTAAAGGCTTCAAGTTCAGGAGAGTCCACCATTTAATGTAGTGAAATCCAGCAAGTGTCCTGTGCCCTATGCTGCAGAGGAAGGCGAAAACCCCCCAGGGACTCTGACAATGTGATCTGGGGCTAAATTCTTTCCTGACACCAAATGTGGAGATTTGTTAAACTCTGAGAATGTGGGCAAGTCCCACCAGCCAAACACCTGGGGAAAAAGTCTCTGGAGTAACTCAGAGCCCTCCCCAACTAGTGTCCCATCTCTGGCTGTTGGAGATATTTGCTAACAGCAGTTGCAGCTGGGCCATATTCCATGTAGGCAATCTCATCATACCGTTCCCTCCATAAACCTAGCTTGATAAGTCTTAAAACAAGTTAGGTCTTTTGCCCAAACTACTTGCCTTGGGAGGCTGTCCCAGAACAGCACTCCCATGAGGGTTAGAAACCTTTATCTAATTTCATGCCTAAACTTATTGATGGCCAGTTTATACCAATTTGTTCTTGTGTTAACACTGGCACTTAACTCGTGTCTCCCCCAGTGTTTATCCCCCAATGTAATTATAGAGAGCAATTGTATCTCTCATAGCCTTCGTTTGGTTAGGCTAATCAAGCCAAGATCCTTAAGTCTCCTCTCGTAAGGTAGGTTCTCCATTCCTTGGATCATCCTAGTACCCCTTCTCTGCACTTGTTCCAGTTTGAATTCAACTTTCTTAAACATGGGAGACCAGAACTGCACACAGTATTCCAGATGAGGTCTCCCCAGTGCCTTGTATAATGGTACTGACACCTCCTTATCTCTACTGGAAATACCTTGACTGATGCATTAGCCTTTTTCAGTCACATCACACTGGCAGCTTATAATCATCCTATGATCAATCAATACACCCAAATCTTTCTCCTCTGTCGCTATCAACTGATAGGTCCCCAGCATATAGCCAAAAAATTGTGTTAGTCCCTATGTGCATGACCTTGCACTTTACACTATTAATTTCATTCCATTTCTATTACTCCACTTTTCAGTCATCCAAATCTTCTTGTATGGTATTCCGGTTCTCCTCAGTACTGGCAATACCTCCCAACTTTGTGTCATCCGCAAATTCTATTAGCACACTCCCACTTTTGTGCCAAGGTCATTAAGGAAAATGTTAGATAAGATTTTTCCTAAGGCCAATCCTTGACAAACTTCACTAGTAACCTCCCTCCAACATGACACATTGTAGTCTCCCCTTTAACCAGCTCCTTACCCACCTTTTGATTCTCGAATTTATCTCTTATCTTCTCCAATTTAAACTAATCAACATGGGAAATTATTAGATCTACTGCATTTCCCTTGTTTAGAAAATTGGTTATCTTCTCACAGGAAATCAGGCTGATCTGGCAATCTGCCTTTTGTAAACCCACATTGTATTTTATCCCAATTATTCACGTCAATGTTCTTAACAGTTCTCTTTCAAAATTTGTTCCAAGACCTTGGATACAACTGAGGTCAAATTAACAGGCCTGTACTTTACTCAATTAGTTTTCCCCCCTCCTTTCTGAAATATAAGTACTATATTTACAATTCTTCAGTCATAAGGTATGAGCCCCAAGTTTACGGATTCATTCAAAATCCTTGCTATTGGGCTTGCAGTTTCATGTGCCAGTTCCTTTAATATTCTTGAATGGAGATTATCGATCCCTCTGATTTGGACCCAACTAAGCTGTTTGAGTTTGGCTTCCACCTTGGATGTGATCATTTCTACTTCCATATCCTTGTTCCCATTACCCATCCTGCCACTGCCCCCAAGCTCCTCAATACCCTTAATAAAAACAGATGAAATATTCATTTATGTGTGGGCCATTAGATTATCTCTAATCTCCACTCCATGCGCTGTGTTTAGTAGTCCCACTTCTTTCCTTGTTTTCACAGAAGTGTGACCGGAAGGGACCTCAAGGTCATCTAGTCCAGTCCCCTGCACTTAAGGCAGGACTACGTAATAACTAGATCATTCCAGACAGGTGTTTGTCTAACCCAGTAGTTCTCAAACTTTTATACTGGTGACCCCTTTCACATAGCAAGCCTCCGAGTGCAACCCCCCTTATAAATTAAAAACACTTAAATATATTTAACACCATTATAAATGCTGGAAGCAAAGCGGGCTTTGAGGGGTGGAGGCTGATAGCTCGTGATCTTCCATGTAATAACCTTGCGACCCGAGGGGTCCCGACCCCAGTTTGAGAACCCCTGGGGTAACCTGTTCTTAAAAACCTCCAGTGATGGAGATTCTACAACCTCCCTAGGCAATTTGTTCCAGTGGTTAACCACCCTGACAGTTAGGAAGTTTTTCCTAATGTCCAACCTAAACCACCCTTGCTGCAATTTAAGCCCATTCCTTCTTGTCCTATCCTCAGATGTTAACAATTTTTCTCCCTCTTTATTGTAACAACCCTTTATGTACTTGAAAACTGTTATGTCTCTTCCCCCCCGTCCCGCCTTCTCTTCTCCTCTTTATTTGTTTACTGTGGGTTTCAATTTCCTTTCAAAAGTCCAACTCTGCTTGGCTTGTGGCAGTTCTCACTGTTTCTGACCTCCAAGAGGTAGCTTTCCTTGATGATCTAGTCCTTCTTTCATTCCTTGTAGGCTTGCTCTAAATAACTTATTGGAGATGCTTGTTCATCTAGTTTGGTCTGCAACTTTCCCTTACAAATTTTTTCCCCTTGCTCAGAATGCAGGTTTCAGAGAGCTTCTGCAACTTTGACTTAAAGCAATTCCAAGCCTCCTCCACATTCAGATCCTTGAGTTCTTCAGTTCCGTCCACTTCCCTAACTCCCTTAATTTTTTAAGGTTTCCCCTTTTGGAATCAAGGACCCTAGTTGCAGACCTATCTGTTTATCCTTTCATTTAGTTTAAAGTGAATTGATTCATGATCACTTAAACCAAGGCTGTTCTCTACAACCAGTTCTTCTGTGAAGTTCTCGCTACTTACCAATACTGAATCTAAAATAGCTCCACCTCTTGTTGGTTTGGTGACTATCTGGTGAAGAAATCTGTCTGCTCTCACATCCAGGAATGTCTTGGCCTTACCATTATTGTCCAATCTATTTCTGGGAAATTAGAGTCTCCTATAATCACACAATTCCCAGTAGTATTTATTTCATTAAAAATATAAAAGATCTCTATCCATATCCAAATCGGATCCCGGGGGTCTGCAGCTAAATTCCCTCTAAGATGTGGGGCCACACAGCTGCCTATTAAGCCCCGTCCTGGCGGGGAGAGGAGTTGCTGTGGCCAGGAGAGAGGAGTCCCTCCCTTGGCCCAGCCCCGCCGGAGCTGCCACAGCCAGGGAGAGGCACCTCTCCCCTGGCCCCGAGCTGCTATGGCGAGAGGGGGCTGGAGAGAGTCCTTTCTCCCCACCACCGCCCGGGGGCGGCCTGCACCCCAAACCCCTCATCCCCGGCCCCACCCCAGAACCATCATCCCCCAACAACCCAACCCCCACTCTGCCCTAGCCCTAAGCCCCCTCCCACATACTCAACCCCTTGGCCCCACCCTCACCACATGAATTTTGTTATGTGCACCAATATGGAGGTGATGTGTAACACCTCACCTCCATATGGGCGCACATAACAAAATTCATTCCCACATGGATGTAAAAAATTAGAGGGAACACTGATCTGTAGCAGACTCCAAGCACTATCCCAGTGGAGCCTTTGTTACCTTTCTTCCTCAAAGCAAATTTGACCAAACGGATTCTGTTTTATCCATTCCAGCACTTCTAATTTCTTTAGTCTACTTAGTCTATATACAATGCTACTCCACTTCTGAACAGCACATACTCTTCAATAGCCTGTATTCCAGTCATGACTACTGTTCCACCATTTATCACTATAATATCTGGTTTCACTTCCTGCACCAGTAGTTCCTCCATTTTGATACCCAGGTTCCTTGCACTGTACAGACACCTTAGTTGTTTCTACTTGGCTTCAACTAAGATATCTGTACTGTGGCACCCCCATGCCGTCCCCCCTCTTCCCCTTCCCACCTCACTCCTGCCACACACCCCCATATGCATACATCCTCTGAAGCAAGTAATGCACATTGGAAAACATAACCGATGCATGGCTAGAAAGGGTTAAACATCCTGCAAAATAAATAACCCACAGAAGACATGTGGGGAGTTAATGTTTGCGTATTTACATGTCAACAGTCCCTGTCTACAATTCATTTAAATGATATCATAATACAGCATAAACACGGGATATCTCGGTATTCATCTCTCTTTGAAATGTACTGTGAACGGTGAAGGAAAACACAAATGGCCTTATGTTAATTCATATAGCTAAGTATCAGTGATGGACCTCCTGCAAAGTTATCCTAATTACCTTCCCCCCCCCCCGGAAATCCCAGCTTGTCAAAAAAGACATGAAATTGTATAAAAGATCCTTGGGGTCCCGATTCTGCCATCTCAGATCTGCTTAGGCTTCATCGGGGACGTCTGAGTCACAAGACTGAGGTCCCAGTTATGCTGGTACGCCCTGAATATGAGATTTGGACATTGGACTATGACTTATGAACTGAATTCTAAAAACTCTTTGCAACTACAAAGCTCACCACCTTTGCTATGAATCTGAACCTCAATGAATTGAACTCATGTCTGTCTGTATATTGATCTTTTAAGCATACTCTCGTTTTTTAATAAATTTTAGTTTAGTTAAAAGTGTAGCGTGTATTTGGGTAAGATCTGAAACATTCATTAACCTGGGAAGTAAAGTGTCTGATCCTTTGGGATTGGTAGAACCTGTTCTTTTATATGATGAAATAAGATTTACAGAAATTTTCATATTTGACGTGGGTACCTGGACTGGGGCCTGAAGCTGGATCACTTTAAGGGAACTGTGTTGTTTGGACTTCTGAGTAACCAGTAAGGTAATAAAGAAGCTGTTTCATGCTGGTTTGGTGAATCTAAGTATTGGAATATCCACCAGCTTTTTGGGGATTGTCTGCCCCGTTCTTCGCAGTTCACCCTAATTGAGCGACCACAGCTGGCTCCCCACTAGGACCCCAGTCACAGTGGTGTAGTTGTGCTTGGATACACATTACCACAGGTTAATTGGGTTTTTGGGTCAGAACCACACACTTATCAAAATTTAATTTTGATATTGGAGAGTTTAAGGGTTAAAAATCAGTTACAGTGAGTGACCCATGATCAAGATCCTGACAGAAAAAGCCTGGAAGAATTGTGCTCACAGAGGGGTTTGTCTTGAGAAAAAGGCCCCAGGGCAGGAAGCTGACCCAGGGAAAATGCTCGCAGTGAGAAACCAGCAGCTAGAACTTGAACAAAAGCAAAAAACAGCTGATCTGGAAGGAGAAGCTGCTGAAAGAGAATGTCTGTGTTTTGAATATGAACAAAGAATGGCATGTATTCGATTGCAGGAACTAGAAGCTAAGGCAAAAGTGGACAGACTTAAGCTCCAACTCAAGAGAATAAGGAAAAAACAGCTCCTCTCAACAGCAAAGATGGGGATAGAAGCTATCCGGTTGTCACAATGTTGGTACGTTGTTTGACTCTAAGCCAGAGGTGAGCAAACTACAGCCTGCAGGCCACATCCGGGCCACACGGGAGCTTTGGGCCAGGGAGGCTAGCCCCTGGCCCCTCCCCTGCTGTCCCCCCGCCCCCACAGCCTCAGCTCACTACATTGCCAGTGCTCTGGGCAGCGTCCTGTCACTCTGAGCGGTGTGGTAAGGGGGCGGGGAGTGAGGTGGGTTGGATATGGGGCAGGGGGTCCCGGGGGGCAGTGGCTTGGGGTGGGGGGCAAGCGATCAGGGGACGGGGAACGGTGGGGGTTGGATAGGCATGGGAGCCCCAGGGGGCCTGTCAGGGGGTGGGGGTGCGGATAGGGGTCAGGGCAATTAGTCAGGGGACAGGGAGCAGGGGGGTTGGATGGGTCGGGGGCAGTCCCTGAACAAGAAGCGGGGGGGAGGGGGGGTTGGATAGGTCGGGGGTTCTGAGGGGGGCAGTGGGAGGGGGCGGATAGGGGGCGGGGGCCAGGCTGTTTGGGGAGGCACAGCCTTCCCTACCCAGCCCTCCATACAGTTTCGCAACCCCGATGTGGCTCTCAGGCCAAAAAGTTTGCCCACCCCTGCTCTAAGCAGTTGTCTGTGTGTAACCAAACTTACCCCAACACTGGCTCCTTTTATGTAAATGCTTCTACCGTGAGCTTGGGTGAAGGTAACCACATAACTTGTGCAGAGAATGTAAAAGTCAATGGTAAGAGCTGTTTAGGGCAAATTACAGCTTCTATCACCACTCTGGTTAAAGCAGATCTTGTCAAAGAGGAAGATTATTTACCAAATCAGAGTGTGAATACTGTAATCCTCCAAGTTTACTGTAAGTGTGGCTTTAGCCAGAATCCATCTTGAATGGAATGGTGTTAAACATGAAGTTATAGCTGGTCATCACCATCATCAATCATGTTCCTATTACGTCTCTGGCGTTTAGGGCAGCGACGAAGCTCCTCCACTCCTGTCTGTTTCTGGCGAGTCTTTCAATGGTTCCCCGGCTGTGCCCCAGGTTTTCAGCTCGGCTTCCACAGGTCTTCACCATGTTGCTTTCGGGTGGCCTCGTTTTCGCTTGCCTTCAGGTGTCCATCTTATTGCTACTCTGGTGATGGAATCAGTTTGTACCCAAAGTACACGACCGATCCATCTCCAGCGCCTCCTGGCAACGATGGTGCTCAGATCCTCTTGGCTGCACTGTGTCATTAGATCTTGCTTTGAGATTGTTCTGGGCCAAAAGATAGAGGATTTTTCTAATGCAGGTTGTAGGGAATGACGACAGTTTGGACATGTCCTTCTTCCTCATTCCCCAGCATTCTGCACTCTAAAGTAGTGTTGGAAGTACGCAGCTTTGATAAATCTTGAGTTTGGTTTGGTGTTGTATTTTGAGGATTTCCAGACTGTATTTAAGTCTGGAAGGTGTTCCTGGCTTTATTGATTCTGTTCCAGATCACAGAATATCAGGGTTGGAAGGGACCTCAGGAGGTCATCTAGTCCAACCCCCTGCTCAAAGCAGGACTGATCCCCAATTAAATCATCCCAGCCAGGGCTTTGTCAAGCCTGACCTTAAAAAACTTCTAAGGAAGGAGATTCTACCACCTCCCTAGGTAACGCATTCCAGTGTTTCACCACCCTCCTAGTGAAAAAGTTTTTCCTAATATCCAACCTAAACCTCCCCCACTGCAACTTGAGACCATTACTCCTTGTTCTGTCATCTTCTACCACTGAGAATAGTCTAGAACCATCCTCTTTGGAACCACCTCTCAGGTAGTTGAAAGCAGCTATCAAATCCCCCCTCATTCTTCTCTTCCGCAGACTAAACAATCCCAGTTCCCTCAGCCTCTCCTCATAACTCATGTGTTCCAGTCCCCTAATCATTTTTGTTGCCCTTCGCTGGACTCTCTCCAATTTTTCCACACCCTTCTTGTAGTGTGGGGCCCAAAACTGGACACAGTACTCCAGATGAGGCCTCACCAATGTCGAATAGAGGGGAACAATCACGTCCCTCGATCTGCTCGCTATGCCCCTACTTATACATCCCAAAATGCCATTTGCCTTCTTGGCAACAAGGGCACACTGCTGACTCATATCCAGCTTCTCGTCCACTGTCACCCCTAGGTCCTTTCCCGCAGAACTGCTGCCTAGCCATTCGGTCCCTAGTCTGTAGCGGTGCATGGGATTCTTCCGTCCTAAGTGCAGGACCCTGCACTTATCCTTATTGAACCTCATCAGATTTCTTTTGGCCCAATCCTCCAATTTGTCTAGGTCCCTCTGTATCCTATCTCTGCCCTCCAGCGTATCTACCACTCCTCCCAGTTTAGTATCATCCGCAAATTTGCTGAGAGTGCAATCCACACCATCCTCCAGATCATTTATGAAGATATTGAACAAAACCGGCCCCAGGACTGACCCCTGGGGCTCTCCACTTGACACCGGCTGCCAGCTAGACATGGAGCCATTGATCACTACCCGCTGAGCCCGACAATCTAGCCAACTTTCTACCCACCTTATAGTGCATTCATCCAGCCCATACTTCTTTAACTTGCTGACAAGAATACTGTGGGAGACCGTGTCAAAAGCTTTGCTAAAGTCAAGAAACAATACATCCACTGCTTTCCCTTCATCCACAGAAGCAGTAATCTCATCATAGAAGGCGATTAGATTGGTCAGGCATGGACCTTCCCTTGGTGAGTCCTGGCTTGTTCCACCGTCCTGGCTGATGGTGCTGCCCAAGTATGTGAATGTTTCTACACTGGTGAGACCACAATCCTCTATCCATACTGGTGGTGGCGAGGCAATATTAAAGGTCATGATCTCGGTCTTACAGCGGGTGATTCTCAGTCCAATTTGCTGGCTGAATGTGTTGAGCCAAGTTGTTTTTTTCTTGTATATGGGGTTGGGTATGCGATAGGAGAGCAACATCATCTGCGAAGTCCAGGTCTTCAAGGGATGAGAACAGTGTCCATTTAATGCCTCTTGGCATGTCTTTTGTTCTACGTCACATTACCCAGTCAATGGCAATGTTGAAGAGGATTGCAGACACGACACACCCCTGACGTATTCCTGTTTTGACTTCAAAACTGAGCTCACTGTGATCAACACTGCACGTAAACTTGAAATATAAGCTTTTGATGACTATTATACAGAAAGGAATTTCATATGCCCGCAGAATACGCCATAGGCTGACCCTTTGAATGCTATCAAAAGCCTTCTCAGTCCATGAAATGTATGTAGAGTCGCCATTGCCATTCTAAGTACTGTTCTATTATGTTTCGTAGAGTGAAGATCTGGCCTGTGGATCCATGCCCTTTCCGAAAACAGTTTGCTCTTTTCTGAGAACACTATTAACTGCCTCTGAAATACGCTGGACTATGATCTTACACAATATTTTCCTTGGCACAGATAAAGGTGTGATACCACACCAGTTATCACAATCACTGAGAGTTCCTTTCTTTGGTATCTTCACTATAACCCCATTGGTCCACTCATCTGGCACTTTTTCCCTTTTCCAGACTGATGTAAACAGAGGGGCCAGGATAAATGCTACTAATTTAGGATTTACCTTGAACAATTCTGCATTCAAGTTATCCTTGCCAGGAGCTTTCCCATTTTTTAAGGATCTGATGGCTTGAATGACCTCTTCCTTAGCTGGGGTGGCTGTGCCGATAACAAGATCTTCTTCTGCCTCCTGGATGTTTGCTGCCTCTTTAGGCAGCTCCCTGTTGAGCAGTTCTTTGAAATGCTCTGTCCACAGTATTTCTTGTTCTTTTTCGGTTGTTAGTAGGTGTCCTTGTTTGTTCCTGACGAGAATGTTGGTGTCTGCCGTTTACCACTGACAAGACAGATCATTTTGTAGATGGTTCCTTGTTCACCACGAGCAGCTGCATTCTCTGCTTGTGTTGCCAGATCATCAATATAATCAGGGTTGGAAGGGACCTCAGGAGGTCATCTAGTCCAACCCCCTGCTCAAAGCAGGACCAATCCCCAACTAAATCACCCCAGCCAGGGCTTTGTCAAGCCTGACCTTAAAAACCTCTAAGGAAGGAGATTCCACCACCTCCCTAGGTAAGCCCATGCAGTGCTTCACCACCCTCCTAGTGAAAAAGTTTTTCCTAATATCCAACCTAAGCCTCCACCACTGTAACTTCAGACCATTACCCCTTGTTCTGTCATCTACCACCACCGAGAACAGTCTAGATCCATCCTCTTTGGAACCCCCTTTCAGGTAGTTGAAAGCAGCTATTAAATCCCCCCTCATTCTTCTCTTCCGCAGACTAAACAATCCCAGTTCCCTCAGCCTCTCCTCATAAGTCATGTGTTCCAGACCCCTAATCATTTTTGTTGCCCTCTGCTGGACGTTTTCCAGTTTTTCCACATCCTTCTTGTAGTGTGGAGCCCAAAACTGGACACAGTACTCTAGATGAGGCCTCACCCATGTTGAATAGAGGGGAACAATCACGTCCCTCGATTTGCTGGCAATGCCCCTACTTATACATCCCAAAATGCCATTGGCCTTCTTGGCAACAAGGGCACACTGTTGACTCATATCCAGCTTCTCGTCCACTGTCACCCCTAGGTCCTTTTCCGCAGAACTTCTGCCTAGCCATTCGGTCCCTAGTCTGTAGCGGTGCACTGGATTCTTCCGTCCTAAATGCAGGACTCTGCACTTGTCCTTGTTGAACCTCATCAGATTTCTTTTGGCCCAATCCGCTAATTTGTCTAGGTCCCTCTGTATCCTATCCCTACCCTCCAGTGTATCTACCACTTCTTCCAGTTTAGTGTCATCTGCAAACTTGCTGAGGATGCAATCCACACCATCCTCCAGATCATTTATGAAGATACTGAACAAAACCAGCCCCAGGACCGACCCTTGGGGCACTCCACTTGATACCAGCTGCCAACTAGACATGGAGCCATTGATCACTACCAGACGATCTAGCCAGCTTTCTGTCCACCTTATAGTCCATTCATCCAGCCCATACTACTTTAACTTGCTGGGAAGAATACTGTGGGAGACCGTATCAAAAGCTTTGCTAGAGTCCAGGAGTAACATGTTGACTGCTTTCCCCTCATCCACAGAGGGAGTTATGTTGTTATAGAAGGCAATTAGGTTAGTCAGGCATGACTTGCCCTTGGTGAATCCATGCTGACTGTTCCTGATCACTTTCCTCTCCTCTAAGTGCTTCAGAACTGATTCCTTGAGGACCTGGATTTGTGCAGGAAATGGCCCACCTTGATTATCATACACATTGTGAAGAGAGTGGTCACTTTCGATGGGCTATTACCAGCAGGAGAGTGAGTTTGGGGGGGGGGGGGGGGCGGAGGGTGAGAAAACCTGGATTTGTGCTGGAAACGGCCCAACTTGATGATCACTTTAGATAAGCTATTACCAGCAGGAGAGTGGGGTGGGAGGAGGTATTGTTTTTTATGGTCTCTGTGCATATAATGTCTTCTGCAGTTTCCACAGTATGCATCCGATGAAGTGAGCTGTAGCTCACGAAAGCTCATGCTCAAATAAATTGGTTAGTCTCTAAGGTGCCACAAGTACTCCTTTTCTTTTTGCGAATACAGACTAACACTGCTGTTACTCTGGAGCCTCTGATAGTGTGGCCGATGTGATTAGGCCCTGTGATGGTGTCCCCTGAATAGATATGTGGGCACAGTTGGCAACGGGCTTTGTTGCAAGGATAGGTTCCTGAGTTAGTGGTTCTGTTGTGTGGTGTGTGGTTGCTGGTGAGTATTTGCTTCAGGTTGGGGGGCTGTCTGTAGGCAAGGACTGGCCTGTCTCCCAAGATTTGTGAGAGTGTTGGGTCATCCTTCAGGATAGGTTGTAGATCCTCAATAATGCATTGGAGGGGTTTTAGTTGGGGGCTGAAGGTGACGGCTAGTGGCGTTCTGTTATTTTCTTTGTTAGGCCTGTCCTGTAGTAGGTGACTTCTGGGAACTCTTCTGGCTCTATCAATCTGTTTCATCACTTCCGCAGGTGGGTACTGTAGTTGTAAGAATGCTTGATAGAGATCTTGTAGGTGTTTGTCTCTGTCTGAGGGATTGGAGCAAATGCGGTTGTATCATAGAGCTTGGCTGTAGACAATGGATCGTGTGGTGTGGTCTGGGTGAAAGCTGGAGGCATGTAGGTAGGAATAGCGGTCAGTAGGTTTCCGGTATAGGGTGGTGTTTATGTGACCATCGTTTATTAGCACTGTAGTGTCCAGGAAGTGGATCTCTTGTGTGGACTGGACCAGGCTGAGGTTGATGGTGGGATGGAAATTGTTGAAATCATGGTGGAATACCTCAAGGGCTTCTTTTCCATGGGTCCAGATGATGAAGATGTCATCAATATAGCGCAAGTAGAGTAGGGGCGTTAGGGGACGAGAGCTGAGGAAGCGTTGTTCTAAGTCAGCCATAAAAATGTTGGCATACTGTGGGGCCATGCGGGTACCCATAACAGTGCCGCTGATTTGAAGGTATACATTGTCCCCAAATGTAAAAAATAGTTACGAGTAACGACAAAGTCACAAAGTTCAGCCACCAGGTTAGCCGTGACATTATCGGGGACAGTGTTCTTGACGGCTTGTAGTCCATCTCTGTGTGGAATGTTGGTTTAGAGGGCTTCTACATCCATAGTGGCCAGGATTGTGTTATCAGGAAGATCACCGATGGATTGTAGTTTCCTCAGGAAGTCGGTGGTGTCTCGAAACAGCCCTATAAGCTTAACCAGCTTGTTGGGGAGACAATGTTGTTGGAACATGAATGTCTCCATGTTGATTCTTTAAGTAAGTAGTCTGTGTTATCTCCTACCCAACAAAAGGTTCATAAACACTATAGGAACCATTGTAGAACATTAGAGGACAAAAGCCTTTGTTGATTGCTGCTCCTCCTCCTCCCTCAACCCAGGAAGAGGAGACAAGTAATTGAATTCCTCCCAACAGCTGAGTTTGCAACTGGAAGCAGAAAGGGGGGAAGGCATAAAAAGCTCTAACAAGAAGGAACCGTATCTTTTATACTGCTTGGATCCTGAGGGGCCTGGATTACTAAACACAAGCAAAAGATCCCCAGTGCTTCGTCTGGATTAGCCCTACAGGACATACAGAGCTAATTTATCACAGAAGATTCTATGACTTTTTGAAACTTAAGATTGAAACTCATTTGTGCACATCTATATTTACCTGCGTTAACCTTGTAAATAACCAGGAAAAGGGAACGAGAGTTAATAAAGCTTGAGATAGTTTACTATAGGGTTGGCTACAAGTGTGGTCTTTGGTGCAACTGACCTGGGATATGTGACTGATGCTTTAGGACCAGGAGTAACTCCTGGTCCTAAATTGTGTTTTTTATTGTGATTTTTGTATTATTGTGATTTTTGGTGTAAGGGACAGTCTGTCACACAAGAAAGCTCGCCCAGGTAACAAGTTAGATTGGAGGACTCAAGATTGGATGGCTTTTCTAAAATACGTGCTCTAGGAATTATTTGGGGGAAGCTCTCTGGCATATGTTATGCATGAGGTCAGACTAGATCATCACAATGGTCTCTTTTGGCCTAGGAATGTATGAATCACACAGAGCCTACACACCCAAGTCTAATTTCAGAGCTGGCCATAAACCTCCCTTCCAGCTCACTTCCTGAAGCCCAGCTGAGCAGCCACATGAGAACACAGTCACTTCAAAGTTGAGGTCAGAGAAGGCCATGTGTTTAACGCCTATTCCTCTTCAGTCTTCATTAAAAAGGCTACTCAGCACAATAAGAGGGAAGAACTGCAGTAAGAAGGAAGAACTGCAAGCCAAAATAGGGAAAGAACAAGTTAAAGACTATTTAGATAAATTAGATGTATTCAAGTTGGCAGAACGTGATGATATTCATCCTAGGGTACTTAAAAACAGGCTGAAGCAGTCTCGGAAACTTTAGCAATCATCTTCAAGAACTCACGAAGGATGAGTGAGATCCCAGAGGACTTGTAAGTTCAGACAGCAGCAGACCCCCCTCTGCGCCCCTCAAACACTCACAGCAAACACCATTCCACACTAATGGTTGCTTTGTCCCAGAACAGATAAGCAGCCCGCTGTCAGAAACGGAGCTTTGAAAGGGCATATCCGCATTCCTGCGGCCAATTCCAAAACAATGACAAGAGTGGCCACTTGACTTAATGGGATTATGGGATCAGAGCACAGTAATGCAACACCTCGTTCACACTGACGCTGGGGCGTTTCAGCCGAGGCATAGAGCGTTATGCTTCTCTTGGAGGTGGATTACCAGGAGCGCTCCAGCTGCAGAGTCCAGGCACTCTAAGTGCCTTGCCAGCGTGGACGGGTCAGGAGTTAGGGCGCCTGGGGCTGCTTTAATGTGCTCTAACTTGCAAGCGTAGCCAAGCCCAAGGTTGTTTGAGGAGCACCAACTACAACTTTCTCACTGTCAGACACATGGGTGTAACAAAACATTTAGTGAATTTCTTATTTAAACTTCTTTAAGGAAATTCCAGAACCAAAGATTTAGTTCAAGCACATCAGGTGGACTTGAGGCAGGAATTAATTCACGGAGTCAGATGGCCTGTGTTATACAAGAGGTTAGACTAGACAATTACTATAATCCCTTCTGGCCTTAAAATCTATTAATCTAACCCCTCCGCCACGCCATTTCTTCATCACAAGTTTGTTTTGGACTATATTTGTGTGAATGAAAATTCAGGTATTTTTTTCTAATTAACATCCTGTGATAGGGACTCAGTCAAACTCGAAATATTGCCAGATGGCTAGTCACACAGTGAATATGAAGACTGTAGAACCCTGAAGTGTATGATATGAGCAAGGCCAATGGATGACTGGGTATAGTCTACGTATCTCAGTAAAGGGAAAAAAAGCAGTGTTACCGAATTGCTGGCTACTTTGAGTATTGCCACCTCCACCTTCCCCTGCTGACTGATAGGATGTTCTCCTACTGCTGTTCAGTCTGCTGTTCTTAGGTATCTTCTTTTCAATTTGGAAAGCACCTAGAACATTTCAAGGCTTCTAGGAACAAAATCTTAATGGGGTGGATATATTTTTAGTTGTCTGCTTTAGGAGACGAGGAAACGGGTAGGGTTTGGATGAAAAAAATAAACTAACATTGTAGTTGGATTGTTTGTCTTTAGGCACCCAGCTCCATTGCACAATAAATGAATACAAACCTTCAAGTCATTTATTTCACTATTTTAATGTATTAACTCCCATGGAAGGCAAAATACCAGATTATCTTATGAAAACCCTGAATTCCTTGGAAAGGACACAGCTCTGGAACGTTCTTTCCAAACTCATTTGGCTGGGTGAAAAAAAGGGCACGAATGGCTAGAACTCTCTTAACAGGAAGTTATTTGAGAGACGGCACAGTTACAGACTGAATAGCTTGGCTCCCGACTCTTACCAGACCTTTTTATAAGCACGGCAGACACATACCCAGTGAACATAGACATGGCTTGTAACTGCCAAGAACTACACACTCGTCAGTACAGCCACAATGTTTATAGCCTCCGTAGACAGAGCAGTAGAAGGTATAAATACAATGAACACCTCCATTTTATGTGCATGGTGGACCACAAGCAAAAAGACTCAGAAACTAATAGCAAAAAAAACTGTAAGTACATCAGAAGCAGGAAGCCTGACAAAACCAGTGGGGCCACTGGACAAGTGAGGTGTCCAAAGAGCACTCAAGGAAGACAAGGCCATTGTGGAGAAGCTGAATGAATTCTCTGCATCAGTCTCCACTGCAGAGTATGTGGGGGGGATTCCCA
This sequence comes from Natator depressus, assembly GCF_965152275.1. NCBI lineage: Eukaryota > Metazoa > Chordata > Testudines > Cheloniidae > Natator > Natator depressus. Next base: position 590,214 of record NC_134238.1, read on the forward strand.
CACCTGAGCTATTCTTTAGGTAACCAATCTGAGGCACTGTCCCAGACTGAGTTGTCAGAGAATGTTTGGGAACAAATTGATAAATTAAACAGTAATAAGTGTGGCATCCTGGCACCCCCTTATTCACCACTGTCATACAATTAGGATATGTTTTGCACAGAGTATTCCTTGTGAGGTGGTATTCTAAAAGTCTGATTTGCTAGACATTAAGATCTTGTTGGATTAATAACATCTCACAGCCTTTCAGGTACATCAGTAAAAAGGCCAAACAATGTTAATGGCTCATTGAGTAAATGCACACAAGCATAAGGGTTACCCCAGGAACTGCATACAATAGAAACCGCTCAGATAGCACTACACAATGGGAACCGTTTCACCCAGGTCACAGCAAAAGAGCTTTCCAGCAAGGGGAAGATATAAAAGGGGGAAAGGACATCATGATGGGACCTCACTCTCTACACACCACCACCACACCTGGAAACACCTGAGGAACAAAGACTGAACTGGGAGAACTGATGGTCCCAGGCTAAAGGGATTTCTAGCCTGTGTAAAATCCTGGGAAAGCCAAGCTGCAAAGCAAAGGCAGCGTGCGCCTTAATCTGCCAGCCGGTTTATTGCTCAGGGTGAGAATTTGCTACTTCACATCCTACCCTATCCAGTATGTTAAGCTCAGTTTGCAGATTTGCTAGGCAATCTGCTTTTATCTGTTTGCTATCACTTATAATCACTTAAAATCAGTAAGTGAAGCTTATTTACTCCTTCACATAACACAAGAACCAGGGGTCACCCAATGAAACTAATAGGCAGCAGGTTTAAAACAAACATAAGGAAATATTTCACACAATGCCCAGTCAACCTGTCGAACTTGTTACCAGGGGATGTTGTGGAGGCCAAAACTATAACTGGGTTCAAAAAAGAATGAGAAGTTCATGGAGGATAGGTCCATCAATGGCTATTAACCAAGTTGGTTAGGGATGCAGTCCCATGCTCTGTGTGACCCTAGCCTCTGACTGCAAGAAGCTGGGAGTGGCTGACAAGGGATGGATCATTCAATGGTTGCCTTTTCTGTTCATTCCCTCTGGGACACCTGGCACTGGCCACTGTCAGCAGACAGGATACTGGCTAGGTGGACCATTGGTCTGGACCAGTACAGTCGACCTTATGTTCTTACAGAAACCCTGCATCAATTTAGCAGAGTCTGGAACTGTTGAAGTGTAAGAGCTTTCACCATTGCAGCACCTAGAACCTCGGTGCAGAGTCACGGAATTTACTACTTGCAGCTCAGAATTTAAAGCTGAGACAGCAGAACTGCAATTTTCCTGAACTGTAGCCATTTGCCTCATTGATTTTTCCAGGCACTTTTTGTGGTCTAGTCTGACTCCCGGCACATCGCAGGCCAGAGAATTTTACCCAGCTACCGTTCTATTAAACCCAATAACTCATGTTTGACTAAAGCAGCTCTTCCAGAAAGGCAAACCGTCTGGATTTCACGACACTAAGAGATGGAGAATCCGCTGCTTACCATGGTAGTTTACTCCTGGGGAAATTCTGCGCGACTACGCAATGCAGAATTTTGCAGAAATTAATGTTGTGCATGCAGAATTTCCTTTTTCCTCCCACTGAAATGGGCTGCAGAGATGTTGGCTGCCACTAGGGGCCGCTGAACCCAGCGGAGCCCAGCTCACAATAGAAAACAAGGGCAGCGGTTCTCAGGGGGAGGGAACTGGAAGGTTTCAGAAGCTGCAGTTCCCACCAGCATGCTCTGAAGGAGGCAGCGGTGCGCAGGAAACGCCATTCCAGCCCAGGACCCAGCATCAGGCTGTTTGTCCCTCTGGATCCCTGAGCTCTGGGGGGTAGAGGGTGTGAGTGTCTGGGCAGGGGGGTCCCTGTAGCTGGCCTCCAAGGAGTCAGGGGTGCGAGTGTCCAGGATAGAGGGGACTGCGGTTGGGCTCTGGGCGGGACGGGTTTGGGTGTATTGGCTGGGGGGGCACCATGGCTGGGCTCTCGGGAGAAAGGTTGTGGGTGTCTGTCCCCGTGGCTGGGCTCTGGGGAGGAGGGAAAGAGGACAGAAACAGGAACTGGGTTGTTGTAGGGGTTTCTTTAACTTTCTACTCATTGGTAGGGCCCTACCAAATTCTCGGCCATGAAAAACATGTCACGGACCATGAAATCTGGTCTCCCCCCATGAAATCTGGTGTTTTGTGTGCTTTTACCCTATACGATGCAGATTTCACAAGGTACACTCCTCTTGACTTAAACTGAGCTCTCTGAAGCAGGGACGGTCTCACTCTATCCATGCAGCAGCGAGCCCAATGGGTACCTGATCACTGCTGTGGGTGCTAGTCCACCACGACTAACCCTTAAAGAAGAAGTGCCTGTGTGAGGATGTATACACACGCACATGTTAGAAAAGGGACTATCAAGCCCCGTGCCTGTTGCCACCCTCAGCTGTCTCCCTGACTGGTGTGTCCCCCACTGCCCCCCTTTGGCTCTTCAGAGTAAGCATTCCAGGCCACAGACCGTATGTTTGTACGGAGTTCAGTACCCTGGCCCCACTCCCAACTGGGGCGTCTTAGTGCCACCACAGTACAAGCAGCCCAAGTGCATTCATTCCACACTCCCAGCTCCCCTTCATTTAGGCGCCTGGCTATTTCTGAGCAGCACAAGTGACAGCTCAACCGCTTCTCCCACCACCCCCACGTACCAGACCCCGCCCCCAGCTCCCCCTCGTAGCGTGGCTTTGGGCCTCACTTCAGGAGACATGCAGGGAGCCTGCGCTTTGCTGACAAGCTCACATTCCAGCGGCTGCTCCAACAGTATTTGTGGTTGGAGCCAGAGACTTCAGGGAAAGGGATAATCACAGGGGCTCTCTACAGATGCAGCTTCCCAGCCAGCTCCTAGCGTGCAGAGCCCCCAGCATGCTTCCTCCCAACCGGCTGTACACACAGCCGTGCAGCTGGGGAGAGAGAAACATCCCAAGGGTCCCTATGCAGATGCGGGGTGTGGGGGGTGAGCAGCGCACAGGAATCCTTGATAGTCGTTTGAAAGGGCTAAAGCATTCAGCTGAAGAGAAAAGTATAATTGGGACAGGTCCCATGTCTGTCAACCCCCTGCCCTGGCTAGGGAAAGCACAGGAAACCCAGGACATGGTGAGGCACAGGGGAGTGGGGTTCACAGGGCCTGAGAGCAGTTCTGCCGAAAAGGACCTAGGGGTGACAGTGGACGAGAAGCTGGATATGAGTCAGCAGTGTGCCCTTGTTGCCAAGAAGGCCAATGGCATTTTGGGATGTATAAGTAGGGGCATAGCGAGCAGATCGAGGGACGTGATCATTCCCCTCTATTTGACATTGGTGAGGCCTCATCTGGAGTACTGTGTCCAGTTTTGGGCCCCACACTACAAGAAGGATGTGGATAAATTGGAGAGAGTCCAGCGAAGGGCAACAAAAATGATTAGGGGTCTAGAGCACATGACTTATGAAGAGAGGCTGAGGGAACTGGGATTGTTTAGTCTGCGGAAGAGAAGAATGAGGGGGGATTTGATAGCTGCTTTCAACTACCTGAGAGGTGGTTCCAGAGAGGATGGTTCTAGACTATTCTCAGTGGTAGAAGAGGACAGGACAAGGAGTAATGGTCTCAAGTTGCAGTGGGGGAGGTTTAGGTTGGATATTAGGAAAAAAATTTTCACTAGGAGGGTGGTGAAACACTGGAATGCGTTACCTAGGGAGGTGGTAGAATCTCCTTCCTTGGAAGTTTTTAAGGTCAGGCTTGACAAAGCCTTGGCTGGGATGATTTGATTGGGGATTGGTCCTGCTTTGAGCAGGGGGTTGGACTAGAAGACCTCCTGAGGTCCCTTCCAACCCTGATATTCTATGATTCTATGTGCATGCAGCTGAAGCAGCATCTGCTGCCCACCGCTGGCAGGACCTAGCCAGCACACAGTCACAAGAGGGGCAGACCAAGACTAGGGATGTACTAGAGCCTCCCCGCCCCCCTCAGAACAGCATGGGGGAAGCTCAGGAAGCATATGACAAAGGGATCCCCACTCCCTTCCAACACCAGGGCACCTAGGAGCTGCACTAGGCTCATGCTGTCCAGCAAACTAAAGCCAAAACACTAACAAGGCGCACACAAAGCTGCAGAGTCAGGGCGAGCTGCAAACAAGCAGCGGGGTCTGTGCCTTGCCTCACCACAGCCAGACTGAATCCCGCAGGCCTGGCTCAGGCATTTCTATCACTTAGCCACCCCACTCTTCCCCATTAGCCATTGCTTCACGCTCAGAATCTGCTCTGCAGGCCCTTCCCAACAGTCTGAGCAAGGCACAAAAGCAAGCCTGGCATCGGACTGTGGGAGACAGAGCCCTGTGCATACGCCGGGCCAGGAGTCGGGCTGGGCCAGGGAAGAAGTGAGCTGGATGTTTCCCCTACGGGCTGTCACAATGAAGCTATCGGCAGCAGCAGGCATCACTGTTAACACTCCCCTGGCTAACGGGGCGCAGCTCTCTGGTGTCAGCGGGGATCCCTAGACAAGTCCCACCCACTGACAGGCTTGGCTGCCTACCTGCCTCTCTCACGGGCTGGGCCAGCCAACCAGGGACCCAGCTCCACCCTCACTCAGCACTTGGCCAGCTGGGCCCCACAGAGTGTTCCAGTAGCTTCAGGCAGCAAGGGGTGCATCCTGCTGAAGGGGACCTCCCACCCAGGACCCCACTCAGCCACGCTCGGGAGGTGACCCGCTGGGAAGGGGGTGCCTTTGGCTCCGAGCTGCCCAGAGGCAGTGGCCTTACAAGGCCCATGCAGATGCACGGCAAAGCGGGAATGAAGCACTGCGAGTGGCACCTGGAAGGGGAAGACTGAGTTCCCCAGGGGTTGGAGACTTCCATGCTCCCCCCACCAAAAAATGAAATTATATCCTTAATGGCACTGGGAACAGGGGCAAAGGACCCACTCCCCCCCAGCCAACACACCAGTCCTCAGCCCAAGACATTCTACAAGCCACAGCTCCACCTGCTTCTATCTTCGTCAAGCCCCTTGCTGGGAGCAACTGACAGTTCAGTGCTGTTACTCCAGAGCAATCTGTTTTCCCTCTGCTATTTGAATCCTTTCGGTTTCCTCTCTCACCCTTCCAGGTTCCTCCAGCCCCTTTATCAGGAAGCCAGCCGATTCACCAGTATTAATGTCTCTGAAAAAATGCCCCCTCCCCCTACTGCCTTCCCCAGCAAGGACAAGAAAGGGGCAGAGGAGACAAGGAGTAAACAATGACTGCTACCAAATATGGAATTAACAGCCAGCGATGAAGCCACAGTCCAAGCATTTAAACATCCTGCTGGGCAGATTTAAAGGGCCAAGGAAACAGCCTGCTGGATAGGGAGCCAGGCCCCAGGGAGCTCACTGAACAGCCGAGCTAGGCGCCAGGGCAGGGGACAGAGAGGAGACAGCAGAGTGGAACTGAAAAGTCATGAGATTAATTACGGAAGGAACAGAGTCAAAAATTCCCTCTCACTAAGTTTCCCACCCAGACACCCCATGGCTGGGGGGTTCCTGGGCTCTCCATGGGACACACTGCTCCCCACACCCAGGTAGTGACAGCCTTGTTCTTTAGAAGGATGCCCCCCAACTGTCCATCAGTCTCTGAAAAGGGCCCATGGAGCAGCCAGCATGGTGCACAGGCTGTGGGGGCAGGACAGATCACTGCACTTCCCCTTTTCTGGGTTACATCTGCATTCTGTCCAGGGTGACGCCAGCTCTGGCCAGAGCACCCACTTCAGACCACAAGTGTGACAGACACACCCCAGCTGATGGGGGAGAACTGTACTTATGTGCCCTGCCCCAGTGCCCTCTCCTCTGGGCACAATCAGCCTTTTGTCTTAGGCTGTCAGAGCTCCAGCCAGCCCTGCTGCCAGGCCAGTCCTGCGAGCAGGAATTCTCAAGAGTCCTCCCCTTGCACGCCACCGGGGAGCAGACATGGCTGCAGTAAAGGCCAGCATGGCTCCCGCTGTGGAAGTGAATTCCAGCCCCTCACTCTGCAGGGTAAGTTCCAACACCAGCACTGAGAGCAAGACTCTGCCTCCTGGGCTCAGAAGGGAAGGAATCCAGCAAGTTTGGATCTCCACAGCCAGCAATCCTGTCCCGTGGCTAAGCAAAGGGGAGGGAAGTTCCAGTGTCCCCTCCTTCCCTCAGCTCTCTGCTGCCAGCTCCAAAGCAGAGGGGTGGGGGAAGAAGACTGGCACTCAGGCAGCAGAGCCAGGGCACTGGAGGAGAGCCCAGAAATCGGGGTCCTACACCGAGCTCTGCTACCGACTCCCGGTGTGACCTTGGGCCAGTCACGTAAGCCAGCCACGGGGCTAGTACCTCATATGCAGGAGAAGACGACTCTGTTGGTGCTAGCGAGATCCCTCACCGTTGTTTGTGGGTGACTGCAGAGTACCCAGATAATTTACAGCATTTAGCTCATACTCCAAAATGACCTGCTTCTGGCACCCACCCACCCCGCAGTCACCTTCCCTCAGGCCCCCAGCCCTCCAAAGGCCCAAACAGAAACCCTGCCAGGCTGGGAAGGGGGCACTGACAGTGCAAGCTATAAATAACCCCCAAGGCACCAGTGCACCATGCACGGGACGGGAGCTGCACCTTCTGCGGAGCTGGGCAGCTAGAATTTAGTTGGGGTTGGTCCTGCTTTGAGCAGGGGGTGGGACTAGACCTCCTGAGGTCCCTTCCAACCCTGAGAGTCTATGATTCTATGAATTGGCTCCAACCAGCAGTGTGTGTCAGGCCCCAAGAAGAGCGAACACCAAGAGCAGCCTGGGCCCCCAGGGATGTCCCATTAGAGCAGCCCTACAGGCAAGACAAGACTCTGCCCACCCGAGCCCCACCTCCCAGGTTCTCCTTGCTCTTTTCATCAGGCCAGCTCCCCTTATTGGGGAATGGGGGATCAAAGCCACACCAGTCACCTGGCTGGGTAGTTATAACAGCTGCCACCCCCACCTGGACCAATCACAACATGGACCTTTCTGCATCCTGCTTCCCCAAGATGGCATTTCTGAGCCAGAGATAGGAGTCCAGGCTCTCCCTGCCCACGGCCCATGTGTGAGGGAGCAGCCTCACCAGGATCAGAGCATCTAGGTGGTCTCCAACCCCAGGGTGAGACTCTTCCCTTCTCACCACCACCTGAGCTGCATCCATCCACGCGATGGGACCTGCCACGCAGGACCGGACCTATGGCCAGCCTAGCACCAAGAGGGGTGGGGGCTTCTGAGGAAGGCAGCCCCTCTGACATGCAGCTGTGTGCTACCAAAGAGGGATGCTACTTCCTCCTGACCCTGGGTTAGAGGCCAGCCTGCACGCCCAAGCCAGACGGACGTCAGAGCTGCTGTCACGCTGTATCCTGCTGAGTGCCCACAGATGCTGCTATTGTTCTTTATGAAAATTAACCCTTCCCATCCCAGACACAGAACTGCTGGCCACTGCCATCCCCTGGAATTTCACATGTATAACACTGAACTCATGGCACTCATGGTGCTAGCAAGATACCTGACTACCCTGGGAAGGCCCCTGATGTGCCCTCTCCCCATCTTCAGCAGGCTTGGGGCTGAGCCTCTCTTTAGCAGCCACTAGGGCTTCCCCAGTAACAGGCTGAATTTCTTCAGGTTTGAGCAATCAGCCTCCCTCCTCCCCACTCTTCTGGTTCTTGCTGCGTTTCCAGGAAGGAATGGGCACCAGCACTAACATGGGATCTCTCATGGGCCCACAAGGGCTGACTGTATGGGCTTGTGTGTCAATACATGTAGCCAAGGTGGGACTAACTAGAGAGTTCTGGACCCCCAGCATGCCAGAAGTAGGGGCATGCTGCTCTCCTTGACAGTCCTGCAGAGGAAGGATAATAGCTTCCCCCAAGACTTTAAAGGAGGGGAAGCAGCTGTCAAACATGCTCAGTTCAGTCCCCTCTGTGAAGCCCTCAGTCTCACAGCAACATAGGAGCGAGCAGGGACTTGTTATTGCAGGTCCTTTGTTTTGATTCCACAGCAGGGTAGATGTGAACTTCAGAGAGTCACGTGGAGGTGACACTGTGGTTAACAGAGATGGGAGTCCCTTCATTCCCAGCCCATTTTGGTGGCTGAATCCCCTCCAAAACTAGGATCTCCATCCCCGAAGTGCAATTTTCAAAGTGCACGTGAAACCCAGTTTCCACCTGAATATCTGGATCATTTGTCCAAGGGGTTGAGTGGCTATTTGGAAAATGCACCAGGAGGAACAGGAATCCTTGAGTCCTGGCACAAGGGACAAAGGTGCTTCTCCTGCTGGGGCTAGGAACCTCTATAGATGCTTGGTGCCATGACAAGCTATAGCGATGCGAGTTGTTGGAAGCTCATCCTTCCCTCATCTCCACCACATCCAGGATCACTGTGCAAACCAGCTGAACACAGAGCCTGCCTGGAAGATGCAAACAATGACGCACAGAATCTCATCAGGTGGAAATTAAACTAATTGTGCACATCCTCTCTGAACATGTGATCACTAAATTCAATTCAAATAGTGCACACTCTGGTGTGGCATGCTCCATCACAAACTCTCATGATGCTGACTCGTACTAACCAGTCAGCATAGTCACAATTAAGTCCTGAACTATGGATTGCCTACACTGCAATGAGAGGTGTGACTGCAGCACGTGTCACCCACACTAGCTTGAAGCTAGCGACCGTGAATACTAGCAGGAGTGAAGTTCCAGCAGCAGAGAGTTCAGCGCAGGCTGTGCAAGCCCGCCCATGACCCTGGGTACTTGCTGGGGTGGCTAGCCCGCCCCGAAGTCCATGCTGCCCATTCTGCTGGTACTGGTACGTGTGATACCGAGATCACAGCTAGCCCAGGTATCCTACAAATGCACCTCTGATTGCAGCGTAGGCATTTCCTAAGTGACAACGCTGAACGTGCCTTGCCCTGGATGGCAGTCAGCTCACTCCATTTCGCAGGTATGCTGTGACGCAGACAGCCCCTCTCCCACTTCTGCACTAGCCCTGGTGCTAGGAATAGCGTAGACCAGCCACGAGTGTTTATCACCCCACTGCCTGATGCTGCGTGGAGTGGTAAAAATGCCTGTCCCCACTTAGCACTTGCACTCCCACCAGTGGAGCTGTAACCCTGCTGGCTTTCCCATAACTGCCAGTGCAGGCAATGGCTAAGGTTGCCTGAAATAGCACAGGGGGCCCCTGCAGGACCAGCTTTACACAGTGCCCTGAGGGAGCTGGGGAGGCAGAGTGTGCCTACTTGTGACAGCAGGTCTGTTCCTAAGGGAAGTGCAGCTCTGGAGACTTTGAGCAGGGTGACAGCAGCTGGCTGAACTGACCAAGTCCGTGTACAACAGAGAAGAGCAAATGTTTGCAAGTTTGCCTCTGCTATTCCAGCCAGCATCTTCCTGTGCAGGAGCCAGTTAGTGACAGATTGACACGTCTGCCCTGGTCCTCCCATGTGGAAATAACATCCACCACTCTGGCTGCATCAGACCCTTCCTTTGAGATGCACATCACCCAGCCCCAGGGCCCAGAGTCTATCGTTCAGAGTAACTGTAATAAGCTAGGTTTCAGAGTAGCAGCCGTGTTAGTCTGTATTCACAAAAAGAAAAAGGAGTACTTGTGGCACCTTAGAGACTAACAAATAAATAAATTTAATAACTAAATTAATTTGTTAGTCTCTAAGGTGCCACAAGTACTCCTTTTCTTTTCGTAATAAGCTAGAGACCCTGTCAAATCCTGCGCAGCAGGTCAAGGCTATAAGGGTACATCTGGGAGGCATAATTGGCTCCTCAGCTTGGGGCATCAACCACCTTTCTTTCAGGGAGATTCCCACGGTTACGTTTTAATGTCTCAATTCATCACCAAACCCTCTCACCCCACCTCCATCAAAACAGCAGCGTGTAGAGGAGATGCTGTGTTGCTCTCCCTCAGGGGCTCTGTACAACAGGGACCCTGCAGTCTCTCCAGGGCAGTCTGGGTCCCTCCCTGCTGCTCTTTTTGCAGAGATAATTTCCATACCTCATCACTGAGAGCAGCTCCAGGGGCCCTGGGACATCCCCAGGGAGTCACCAGCTCATGCAGTCAAGCAAGCTGCCTTCAGCAAAGAAACTCTGTATCTCTCAGAAGCCTACTGCTGCCAAAAGAGGGTGTGAAGTCCCCATGGCAGGAGAAATCAGTGCCCGAGAAGAGACACTTGCCAGCAGGGATGGATTGAGGAGGATAAACTCACTCCAACACTAAAGCCCCACTGGAAGTGAGTGCCCCATTAAAGCTCCCACCCTGCAATCCCTGGCAGGAAGTGATTACAGTGCTCAGAAAGAGCCAGAAAGATACAAGTTCGTTAGCTCAGTGACCCAATTTATCCATGCCAGCAGGAGGTCAGGCACACCACAGGCAGGGGTGAAACACGGCTGCAAACCAAACACTGCAGGCCATCCAGCCTGTCACCAGGAGATTCCTGCTGGCGAGAGATTTCCTGGGAGGTGCGGAGTAAACCCCAGTGGTTTTACAGCTCAGCATCTGGAATGTGCCCAGGAAGCCTTATCCAGTGCAGAGCTTTTAACTCAGGGGGAGGGAGCGAGGAACCTGGAGGAAGAGTCACAGGGCACGAGAATTACTAAAGATGGAAAGTGCCTAGCTCACCACAACTGCCTGGCCCTGCTGCCCAATTAGATCAGTCATGCACATCCATTAATCACATATCTAGTCAGAAACCGTTACATTGCTCAAGTGCTCAGAACCACAACCAGCTGGGGCTGAGTCCAGGGATGGAGAGGCAGAGGTACCCCATAGAGCCAGCACATAACCCGCTACCACTTTCATAACCATGTTCCCACACCCCCTCCCAGGAAAAAAAAAAAAACACTGCTCCCTCCCTAAGTACTCCAGGGTCATTCAGAAAGGACACCCCCCTCACAAGAAAAGGTGCAGAATCAGAGGGCAAAGCAACCCAGGTACTGTTTCTGAGACTGGCCTAGCTGAACCGGGCAACGCCCCTCCCCACAGCATGCATCCACCCACACATGCTGGAGACCATCAGCTATACACACACACACACATTAAAACTGACCTTAAGAACCACACACCCAGGCCTCACCCCAGAGACCTGCAGCAGGGGAACCAAGACAGAAGGGCAACCCAATGTTTCCATCCAACAGATTAAAGCTGGGTCAGGACCCAGAGATACACATGGCATCCAGGATCCAGTTCTCAGCTCAACACCACAGAGAAACAGGGGACAGAGACATCTCACAAACGTGCGATGGGCATTACTGTTAACAGACATTCCTTAAGGCACAGTGCCCCGCCACAACCTGCCCACACACTTTCTTACCACCAGCAGCTCTGGGAAAAGTTCTGTACTTTGTATGCCAAAGTTAGTAAGAGTTTCCCCAGAACCTCCCTTCCATTCCCCACACACACACCCCCCAAAGGAGCCCCCCCATAAGCATCCACACTGTGCATGCCAACGCAACCTGCAGGACTCCCTCTGAGGACAGCTATCACCTCCCAGGCCATTTCAGCTGCCCTATCCCCTCCCCTTCTGGCACTGGGCAGCAGACAAACCTGTTCCACAAAACCCTGCCCTACAGGCACGGAATCAGCAGCATGAGGGAGACAGAAGCTCCAGGCAACACTTCCAGTGGAGGATACAAGCCTGTGCAGAAGCCAGTACAGGGAGAAGAGGGTAACTTCTGGGAGCACAGTCCAGGGGACAGCAGAAGAGGGATGGAGGGAGGGGTGTTAGAGCTCTAGCAGGAGCTGCAGACAGATGAGCGAGGCAGCCTGTGTTGCATTTCCTGGCAGGAGGCAGCAAACCCCACCCCACCTCAGCACACACAACCAGAGTTCAGCTCCTCATAGCCCCATCTCCTCCAGCCTGAGTAACAGTGAGCAGTGCCTGACTCAGCTCAGTCGAGACAGCAGCGGAGCGGGAAGCAGACAGGGAGGGGGAATAAACCCCAATCCTCATCCTACAGCTCAGGAGAGAAGCCTTGGCCTTTCCCTGGACAGCAAGATTCAGCAGTCTGGTGGGCCCTACAGGAGCATGGCCCCTGTGAAAACCTGACACAGACGGGCCTGACATTGCCACTACTGCAGCCAGAGAGAGGGGGACAAGGACAGGCTGCACAACCGAGGGAAGCCAACAACAAAGCCAATGCATAGGATTTTAGCAGACCCACAGAGAGACCAATAAGGAGAGGTGTAAGAGCACAACCCCTTGCCCCAGGTGCAGTGAATCCTAGCACACGTTTCAACTGGACCCTATCTGGAAGCATCTTTCAGATTCATCTCTGACTAGAAGGGGACTCATCAACTCAAAGCTCCCCTCCTCCTCACCACAGCTCCTGGCAGAAAGGAGCTGTATCACCCCCTCAGCCAGCTGGCTGCTCCAAGGGGTCATCCCCATTACTCTGCTATTCCCCCAGACTTTCTGGGGCCCCCTCACTGCAGGTAGCTCTGGCTGTGCCACTCAAGCTTCCCTGACCAGCAGCGTGACAGTGGTATCAGACTTACCCCCCAGCTGACGCCTGTCCATGGGAACCCAAAGAGCAGCCCTGAAACTGCCCCAGGCTTTGTTAATCTCACTCTTGAGGTTGCTTGGGGAACTACCAGAGGCAGCAGAGGCCCAAGAGCTCCCTGTCTGCAGTCTCAGGCACTCAAGTGCATTCAGAGAAGAGCTAGAATTTGTGGGTCTGTGTGAGGGGTGTTTAAATGAAAGCTCAGATTCTGCAGAAACTGAAGAGGCCTGAGACCTCGACCTTTGCAAGTTTCCTGCTAACCACTACTTCCTGCAGCAAGGCCTGTTAATGCAAATGTTACTGTAATTAACAGATGGCAAGAGAACTGGACTCAGTCTGAGCAACGGAGCTGAGCCAGACAGAGCCATCACTGAGTAAGGACTGGGCTGGAAAGCAGAGAAACTTCACTCTACAGCCACTGTGCAGCTGCCTGCCACCCCGAAGCTGCTGCCTGCTCATCCCGCAGGGAGAAAGGAGCAAGCTACGGCTGAAAAGCTAAAAACAGGAAGCAACAGCTTCAGCTGCAAACGGGTAGTGAGTGCATATACCAGGCAGCAGAGTGCTGCTCCCTGTAGCGCTCAGGGAGGAGGCAGCATAGGAGGCCCTTCGCTCAGTGTTCATGTAACTGTCAGAGACCGCTCCTGGGGAGGTCCAGAAGCAGAAGTGACAGGCAGGGGGGATGGTATCTGCTGAAGGCATTTGTCCTGCTGTGCTGGGTCAGTAAAATGAGCCAATCCCAGCTGCCAGGCTGTTAAATTCGTTAGTGACACAGCCTGGCAGACAGGTAGTCTGGGAGCTGCAACAGCAGGGAAAAGAAGCGTGGGGGTCAGATGCGGGGTACTTTGCCTTCTCCCACAACAGCTCCCATCCTCTCCGCCTGCAAGTCGCTGAGTCAGCGGGTCTGTCCCGGCTGCCTGCCAGGCTCGGGGCTTGCACAGCCACTGATCGATCATTACCCTGCAACGCGTGTCCCCTGCGCTTTGCAACCCTCACGTTGGGCACACACACTGCCCAAGCCTGGCCTCCCCTCCCCACTCCCCCCCCCCGAGCCTGGCCTCCCCCTTCCACGCCTGGCCTCCCTCCCACCCCCAACCCCCCCCCCGAAGCTGGGCCTCCCCCACCCGAGCCTGGCCTCCCTCCCACCCCCCCCCCCGAGCCTGGCTTCCCCCACCCGAGCCTGGCCTCGCCTCCCCCATCCACGCTTGGCCTCCCCCTTCCATGCCTGGCCTCCCCCTTCCATGCCTGGCCTTCCACCCCCCCCCCCCCGAGCCTGGCCTCCCCCATCCATGCCTGGCCTTCCACCCCCCCCCCCCAAGCCTGGCCTCCCCCATCCATGCCTGGCCTTCCACCCCCCCCCCCAAGCCTGGCCTCCCCCATCCATGCCTGGCCTTCCCACCCCCCCCCCCCCCCGAGCCTGGCCTCCCCCTTCCATGCCTGGCCTTCCACCCCCCCCCCCGAGCCTGGCCTCCCCCATCCATGCCTGGCCTTCCACCCCCCCCCCCGAGCCTGGCCTCCCCCATCCATGCCTGGCCTTCCACCCCCCCCCCCGAGCCTGGCCTCCCCCATCCATGCCTGGCCTTCCACCCCCCCCCCCCCGAGCCTGGCCTCCCCCATCCATGCCCGGCCTCCCCCTCCCAGCCTGGCCTCCCCCTTCCATGCCTGGCCTTCCACCCCCCCCCCAGCCTGGCCTCCCCCTTCCATGCCTGGCCTTCCACCCCCCCCCCAGCCTGGCCTCCCCCTTCCATGCCTGGCCTTCCACCCCCCCCCCAGCCTGGCCTCCCCCTTCCATGCCTGGCCTCCCACCCCCCCCCCCAGCCTGGCCTCCCCCTTCCATGCCTGGCCTCCCACCCCGAGCCTGGCCACCCCCCCCCGCAGGCTCCCGCGCACCAGACCCCGCCCCCGGCCGCTCTCCCGCCGCCCCGAGCACTGACCCGCCCGGGCCTACCTGGGGCGCCAGGCGGGTCCCGCTGCGGCGCTGCTCCGGACGCGACTCGCTGGGAGGGAAAGACAGAGCGACGCCCCCCCGCCCTCAGGGAGACGCTCTGTGCTGACCCTCTGTGGTACCGCCGCGCCTGCGCACTCGCACCGCCACGTCCCACCCCCAGCGCGTAGCCAGCCTGGCGCCATCTTGGTTGTGGGCAAGGCCCGGCCCCGCCCCGCGGGAGCAGGGCCCGGCGGCGCCAAAACCGCCCTCAGGGAGGCGACGGGGTCCGAGCGCCAGGCCCGCGCGGCAGCACGGGGTCTCCGCCGGGGCTGCGCAGGGCCCTGCAGGCAGCAGCCGCCCCCATTGGTTTTCTCCCAACAGCCCGCAAGAGACCCCGCCCCACTGACCCCGCCCTTCCCCGCCCAGCTCGCCCCACCCCCTGACCCCGCCCTTCCCCGCCCCCCAGCTCGCCCCGCCCCCTGACCCTGCCCTTCCCCGCCCCGCCCCGCCCAGCTCATCCTGCCCCGCCCCCTGACCCCGCCCCACCCAGCTCATACCGCCCCGCCCACTGACCCTGCCCCGCCCAGCTCATCCTGCCCCACCCCGCCCCACTGACCCCGCCCTTCCCCGCCCAGCTCGCCCCGCCCTTCCCCGCCCCCCAGCTTGCCCCGCCCCCTGACCCTGCCCTTCCCCGCCCTGCCACGCCCAGCTCATCCTGCCCCGCCCCCTGACCCCGCCCCACTGACCCTGCCCCGCCCCACCCAGCTCATACCGCCCCGCCCCACTGACCCTGCCCCGCCCAGCTCATCCTGCCCCACCCCGCCCCACTGACCCCGCCCTTCCCCGCCCAGCTCGCCCCGCCCCCTGACCCCGCCCTTCCCCGCCCCCCAGCTCGCCCCGCCCCCTGACCCTGCCCTTCCCCGCCCCCCAGCTCGCCCCGCCCCCTGACCCTGCCCTTCCCCGCCCTGCCACGCCCAGCTCATCCTGCCCCGCCCCCTGACCCCGCCCCACTGACCCTGCCCCGCCCCACCCAGCTCATACCGCCCCGCCCCACTGACCCTGCCCCGCCCAGCTCATCCTGCCCCACCCCGCCCCACTGACCCCGCCCTTCCCCGCCCAGCTCGCCCTGCCCCCTGACCCCACCCTTCCCCGCCCCCAGCTCGCCCCGCCCCCTGACCCTGCCCTTCCCCGCCCCGCCCCGCCCAGCTCATCCTGCCCTGCCCCCTGACCCCGCCCCACTGACCCTGCCCCGCCCCACCCAGCTCTTACCGCCCCTCCCCACTGACCCTGCCCCGCCCAGCTCATCCTGCCCCACCCCGCCCCACTGACCCCGCCCTTCCCCGCCCAGCTCGCCCCGCCCCACTGACCCCGCCCTTCCCCGCCCCCCCAGCTCGCCCCGCCCCCTGACCCTGCCCTTCCCCGCCCCGCCAGCTCAGCTCATCCTGCCCCGCCCCCTGACCCCACCCCACTGACGCTGCCCTCCCCGCCCCGCCAGCTCAGCTCATCCTGCCCCGCCCCCTGACCCCGCCCCACTGACCCTGCCCTGCCCATACCGCCCCGCCCCACTGACCCTGTGTGACGATGTGACGCAGCAGGGAGGGGGGAGTGTTGACCTGGGAATGTGCCCTGGGGACGGGAGACCTGAGAGCCTGTCACCTGAGCCAGGAGGGGGAGGGGGAGGTGACACCTCTGCCCAGGAATGTGGACGGAGGCTGCAGCAGGGAACCTGCTCGGTGGGTTTAGTTTCAGTTTGGGGCTGGGTGGAGGAACACAGGGAACCCCAGGGCTGGGGTCTAAGCTCCCTGCTCCCCCAGAAGGACTTCACTGAGGGGTCCTGGGTGTCCCCACAAGCTCTGTTTTGGACTGTGTTCCTGTGGTCCAATAAACCTTCTGTGTTACTGGCTGGCTGAGAGTCTCAGTGAATCCCAGGAAGAGGGGTGCAGGGCCTGGACTCCCCCACACTCCGTGACACCCTGCCCCGCCCAGCTCATCCTGCCCCACCCCGCCCCACTGACCCTGCCCTTCCCCGCCCTGCTCGCCCCGCCCCCTGACCCCGCCCTTCCCCGTCCCGCCCTGCTCAGCTCATCCCGCCCTGCCCCCTGACCCCACCCTTCTCCGCCCGCCCAGCTCATCCCGCCCCGCGCCACTGACCTCGCCCTTCCCCGCCCTGCCCAGCTCATCCTGCCCCACCCCCTGACCCCGCCCTTCCCCACCCAGCTCATCCTGCCCCGCCCCGCCCTATCCCTCCCTTCCCCATCCTGCTCATCCTGCCCCACCCCACCCAGATCATCCTGCCACACCCCCACGCCCCATCCTGCCCCCCCATCCCCACCCAGCTCCTCCTGCCCCACCCCACCCCGTCCTGCCCCACCCAGCTCATCCTGCCCCACCCCACCCACCCCCACCATCCCTGCCCCTGCTCTGCCTCATCCCACCCAGCCATGCTGTGCCCCGCCCCACCCAGCTCATCCTGCCCCACCCAGTACAGCCACACCCGGCCCATCCTGCCCTCCCCTCGCAGCACGGTGAGCCCCCGCCGTACCTCATCCTGCCAGCACAGCCAGTCCCCCATGACTACTCCCATCCCGTCCTGCCCAGCATGACCAGCTACTGCCCCACTTCATCCTGCCCCTCCCACTCAGGACAGCCAGCCCCTGCCCTGCTTTAGACTCATAGACTTTAGGGTCAGAAGGGACCATCATGATCTAGTCTGACCTTCTGCACATCGCAGGCCACAGAACCACACCCACCTGAAATAGACCCCGAACCTCTGGCTGAGTTACTGACACTCTCAAATCATGGTTTAAAGACTTCAAGTTACTGAGAATTCACCATTTACTCTAGTTCAAACCAGCAAGTGACTCATGCCCCACGCTGCAGAGGAAGGTGAAAAACCCCCAGGGTCTCTGCCATTCTGACCTTGGGGAAAATTCCTTCCTGACCACAAATATGTTGATCAGTTAGACCCTGAGCCTATGGGCAAGACCCACCAGATACCTGGGAAAGAATTCTCTGTAGTAACTGAGAGTCCTCTCTATCTAGTGCTTTGTCCTGTCCTGTCCCACCCAGCATGGCCAGCCCCTGTCCTGCCCCATCTTGCCCAGCATAGCCAGCCCCTGCCATGCTTCATCCTGCCCCGTCCAAGGCAGCCTCTACCCTGCCCCACACAGCATGACCAGCCCCTGCCCCATCTTGTCCTGCTCCGTACAGTAAGGCCAGCCCCTGGTTTCTGGTAGGAGAAGCAGAAAAAAATACACTATATACATGAGCAGAGGCTATTAGAGACAGGAAGTAGAGGGAAATACGATCTACAGCTGTGCCTGAGAGCGAGTCTCAAGGGAAAAAACTGAAAGGAAATATGATTGGTGAAAAAGGGAAGTGATCAAAAAGCTGTGTTAGAGGAAAGCAGATCCTGAGAACAGTAAGCAAGAAGCCCACCCAAGTACATGAAGAGAGAGAATGACTGTTTGAACGACTATTGACAGAACACAGTTCCAAGATGACTCATGGACAAACCCAGCAGGGTGAACAGCAGTGCCCAATCCCCCTTGTCCCTGTGAGACTGTGACGAAGTGGGACTGTTCTTAATGTTTCCTTTGAATAGTGTGGAGGTGCCTCAGTTTCCCCTAGGCAGTTCTTAAGTATCTAGGTGGTAGGGTAAGGGTGTATGATCATTGCCTGGGCGGACTGGCTGTGGGAAGCGCAGGGAGGGGCAGAGGAGGCTGAATGCTCCGAGGTCAGACCCAGGAGGGTGGAAGCGGGTGAGCTGTGTGTCCTGCAGACAGGCTGCTCCCCGAGAGGAGACTACCCCAGAGTCCTGCCTGGCTTCATGGGGAGCAGTTCCAGAGCATCGCCTGGGGACCCTGTGACAGACACCAGCAGGGTGAACAGCAATGCCCGATCCCCCTTGTCCCCGTGCTAGGTGTCTGAGAGTGCCCCATCGCCCTCCTCTTTCCTTCATCGTTCTGCATCTCTCTCTTGTGCCCCTTCCTCACGCCAGAGATTCACCTCTGTCATCCACAGCCCTCGGCCCCGCCCCCTCCCACGCCCCCGCGCCCCGTCACTCACAGCCCTTGTCCCGCCCCCTCCCGCGCTCCCGTCACTCACAGCCCTCGGCCCCGCCCCCTCCCACGCCCCGGCACTCACAGCCCTCGGCCCCGCCCCCTCCCACGCCCCCGTCACTCACAGCCCTCGGCCCCGCCCCCTCCCACGCCCCGTCACTCACAGCCCTCGGCCCCGCCCCCTCCAGTGCCCCGTCACTCACAGCCCTCGGCCCCGCCCCCTCCAACACCCCCGCACTCACAGCCCTCGGCCCCGCCCCCTCCCACACCCCCGCACTCACAGCCCTCGGCCCCGCCCCCTCCCACGCCCCGTCACTCACAGCCCTCGGCCCCGCCCCCTCCAGTGCCCCGTCACTCACAGCCCCAAGACCCCGTCGTTCAGGGGCGGGCTGGGGGCGGGCTCTTCAGTGCTGGCTGAGTGACATTATTTCCGACCAATGGGGTCCGAGCCAGCCCCAGCGCGCCAATGAGCGGGCTTTCGGCGCAGAGGCTGCTGGGGGCTCGGTGACGTCATTCTTGATGTGTTGGAAGCGGCTCCGTGCAGCGAAAGGTGCCGAGTGAGGTACGGGGGGGGGGTCGGCAGCGCCGAGGCTGGGGTGCGACCGCCGGGAGAGAACCCAGGAGTCCTGGCTCCCCCCCCCCACTCTAACCACTAGCCCCCGGGCCGGGAGAGAACCCAGGAGTCCTGGCTCCCCCCCCCCGCTCTAACCACTAGCCCCCGGGCCGGGAGAGAACCCAGGAGTCCTGGCTCCCCCCCCCCGCTCTAACCACTAGCCCCCGGGCCGGGAGAGAACCCAGGAGTCCTGGCTCCCCCCCCCCGCTCTAACCACTAGCCCCCGGGCCGGGAGAGAACCCAGGAGTCCTGGCTCCCCCCCCCCGCTCTAACCACTAGCCCCCGGGCCGGGAGAGAACCCAGGAGTCCTGGCTCCCCCCCCACTCTAACCACTAGCCCCCGGGCCGGGAGAGAACCCAGGAGTCCTGGCTCCCCCCCCCCGCTCTAACCACTAGCCCCCGGGCCGGGAGAGAACCCAGGAGTCCTGGCTCCCCCCCCACTCTAACCACTATCCCCCGGGCCGGGAGAGAACCCAGGAGTCCTGGCTTCCCCCCCCCGCTCTAACCACTATCCCCCGGGCCGGGAGAGAACCCAGGAGTCCTGGCTTCCCCCCCCCCGCTCTAACCACTAGCCCCCGGGCCGGGAGAGAACCCAGGAGTCCTGGCTCCCACCCACCCCACTCTAGCCACTAGCCCCTGCTTCCTTCCCAGAGCCAGGATAGAACCTAGGAGTGCTGGCTCCTGGCTCCCAACTCCTGTGGCTCTAACCACTAGATGTCAGTCCCCACCCAGAGCTGGGGAAAGAAGCCAATAGCCCTAACTTCCAGCCCCCCCGCTCTAACCAGGGGACCCCACCCAGAACTGGGGAAAGAACCCACAAGTCCTTTCTCCCAGGCCCCTCCCCTCTCCTGCTCTAAAGCAGCTTAGCTGATGTTACAGGATTTTGGCATGTTCCTGAGCTGTCATTGCAAAGTCGCCTAGCATGGCATGGTGAAGCAAAGAAATTGAAACCAGAGTTAGGCTGAACCTGTTTCTAACCCCCAGGGCCAGATGGTCCCCTGGGCCTGCAGGCTGTGTAGAGGGGTGGGATCACCCTGTGCAGTGCAGGGTGTAGCTGTCTGTTTAGGGCTGAGAATTGCAGAAAAAGCAGCGCAGGGTGGCTGCAGAAATCACACATGATGCAAGTAATCAAGGATCTGTGTAGGCCAGTCTATTGCCAGGGGTGATCACTGGGGCAGTGGCTCATGGCCATGGAATTGGCCACTGGATGCCCACAGAGAACTAGTCTGATTCTCCATTCCTGTATGTGGGCTGCCTGTCCGCAGCTCCCCAGAGCTCAGAACTGGTCAGGAGAGGGGTGCGTTTTGGGGCTGCATGATTGGTCCCTTGAGGGCCCAGACATAGGGACTCAAGGCAGTGAGACGATGGGGGAGCCTAGCCCTGCCTCAGGCTCTGCCTCTAGGCACGCTTCTGCAGCGATGCCTTCTGACTTAGCAGGGCAGAGCCGGCTCCCAGCCTTCCTGTTCCTCAGACAGGCTTGCAGGGGCAGAGAGTGTGGCAGCCGCGTGACCCCCATTCAGCATTGTCTGATGTGCCCAATAGCTGATGCCTCGGCTGCTGGGTGTGCGCGTGCGCGCGTGTGTGTACACACGTATGTTGGGGGAGGTGTCACTCTATGTGCAGAGCAGCTTTTATGACCCTTCCTTCCGAATCGCCTGCTGTAGCCCACAGTGGCCCAGCTCCTCCTCTGGCTTCCTGCCTGGGGACCTGTTCAGTGTGCTCGCTGGAACAATGGGGCCCCTGCGTCCCCCTTCCTCTCACCGCCTTGCTTCCTGCTCCTTTGATGCAGCAGAGGGAGGGATCCACGGACCAACTTCCTGTTTCCGAGCAGCTGCTGCGGTGCTGAGATTCAGGCTTCTGGGATCTGCCTTCCAGCTTGGTCACAAGCTGATGCACCTGTCATCCAGATCTGAGGCCTCCAAGGAGTGCCGGCCTAGCTGGCATCAGGCCAGGGTGCAAAGAATCTTTTGGCTCTAGGGAAAGCTGCAGGAGCCAGCCTCGTATCGTGGCTGGGAGAGGTGACTGCCCTGGGCCCTGCCCAGCCAGCTGCGCCTTGTTGCAGCCGCTCACACTGTGAGCTGCCGTGGCCGCATCGCCTGCTTTCGTTGCCCTGCGTGTGGGCTGCTGGGCCCAGACAGCGCATGGCCAGCCAGGCAGAGGTGCGCCAGTAGTCCGGCTGCAGGAGCCTCCGGGGCCTGGCTTTGCATGTGTTGTGCCCTTCCCTGTAGAGCTCCTGGCAGTTACAACCTTGGAGATGTGAGTGCCCAGGAGGGAGGTCCTGTCCCTCTCCTGGATGCGAGGGTGAGTCTCTCCCACGGCCCCTGGATGGCCCTGTCTGTCTTGCTCAGATGTCGTGCCCAGAAGAGATGGTTGCCTCTGCAGATGACGAGCTGCTCAGCTTCCTCCTGGCGGATGATGCTCCCTGTGCAGAGTTCTCAGGGGACGAAGCCAACCTCCTGGGAGACTGGGGTCTGCTGGAGCCCGAGGTGAGACTGCTGTCTGGTGCAGAGCATAGAGAAGTGAGCTGGGCTGGGCCGTGGGAGGGGGCTTTCAGGCCTCCATCCTCTGCTTAGCAGCAACTTTTCTCTGCAGCTCCTGAATGACAAGGAGGTGGAGGACTTTCTCAGCTCCCTGCTGAGCCCCTTTGAAGAGGGGCCGAGTGCCTTGCAGGGTCACTCGCCTCTCAACAGTGATAGCGGCATCTCAGAGGACCAGAATCCCTTCCCCAGCCCCAGCAGCTGGGACGCGTCTCCAGCCAGGGACCTCGCCTGCAGCCCTTTGAGCTCTGACATCGTGCAGGTTGATCACAGCTACTCCCTCCATCAGGACAGGGCGGTGCTGGAGAGCGTGAGAGCAGACACGGCAGAAGGAGACATCTCCATTGACCTCGGTAAGGGAGAGGCCTGGGGAATTCCAATTCAGCAGCTTGAGCCCATGGCTACCGGCCGTGCTCGGCTTCGCAGGGAAGCAGCCTAGCACTTGGTGCTGTCTGCCAGGTGGAAGAAGAAGGCTGGGGGTTGGGAAGAGGGGCCTGCTGGCTCAGTCTTCCTCTGCCACATGGGGCCAGCTGGCTGGGGTGTACAGTGGGTGGCGCCTGACTCTTGTTCCTCTCCCAGATATGTGGGGGGACTCGGGAAGTACAGAGGAGACGCTGGTCGAGGAGCAGAGTTTCAGCTTCCCGGTTGCTGTGCCCATGGATGACTTCGTGCCTGGGACCCCCATGCAGGTACTGAGGCCCACGCCCCAGGGACAGGCCCCACTGCTAATGCTGGTGGGCTCCTTCTTTCCCTCCTCACTTACACTTCCACTCCCTGTTCGGGTGCTGACTCCCATCCTGCCCTGGGGGCTTCCCTCGCTAGTTCAGAAGAGGGGTTCTCCGTGCTCAGCAGCGGGTTGGTTTGTGTTGTAGTTCGGTTTCCCGGAACTGATCCTGACAGAAGAGGAGAAACAGCTTCTGGAGAGAGAGGGTGTCTCCTTGCCATCCCACCTGCCCCTGACCAAGGTGAGTTCACGCCCCCCCCCCCCCCACGCTCTAGTGCATGGCCCCTCCCCTCACTCATTCCTTCAGAGGGGGCCCAGGCCAGAGACTGATAGGAGCCATGAAGCGGGGGCCCCATTACCACAGTGCAGCGCCGGTGTCTTGCTGAGAGGCTCAGCCTGCAGCTCCGTGAATGGGGATGGTGCTGGATTCCTGCCCTGGACCCTGCTTGCGGGGCTCCATCTTCCATAGCAGCCACTGGCCAGACCCCAGCTAGGTGATCTGCAGCCACTGCCCCTCTAGCTGCTAGAAGGAAGAAGGTGTTGGGGAGGTGTGGCCTGCTGCTGCCCCTCCCCGGCATGTTGGCCACTGTGGAGGGATGACGGGGTCTGTGCTGCTGCGGAGAGTTCACTCGCTTTCCTGCTGCTGGGGAAGTGAGTCTTGACAGTCCTCAGCTGCCCACGGGGACCTGAAGAGCAGCCATGAAACTGGCCAGTCTTAGTCTGCTGTGCCTGTTTGCACCCTCCGGATGGCTGTGCTGCATGGGGCCGTGTTCTGCAGGGACACTGGCTCAGGCCCTCCCCTCCTGCCAAGGAGTTTGGCCTGGTCTCCTAGGGCCAGTGGCTCTTTCAGGCCCTGTTTTGGAGACCTCTGGCTGGGCTGGGTTCTGGTGGGCCTGCCTGGTGTGAGCTGGAGGCCAGGCCCAGGCGCGCATGCCCGCCTGGTGCAGGGGCTGTGGGCTGACGGCAGTGGAAGTAGGTATGGGTGCACATGCAGAGACTGGAACGGCACAAGGTGCTGTCAGAGCTGGGGCTCCTCTGCCGTTTGTCTCCCTGCTGTGCTGACAGTGCCCCTGGATTTCCTGACGCATTGGAAGGCAGCAGGTCACTTTGCCCTCTGGGCCAAGGCCTGCAGCTGGGTTCCTAGTGACACCACAGGTAAAGCATGTGAGAAGTACCTGGAGTAACCTCTGCCCACCCCAGGCCCTTCCTGCCCCTGGCCCGATGGCAGATACCCTCCAGCTGCTCCTCCCTGTGCCCTGGAGGGTCCTTGGCAGGGCGGGGTCAGGGCTCTCGCCCCAGAGTCTGGAGGCCCAGGCATGGCCTGTAACCTGAGCTGGCTATTTCAGGCTGAGGAGCGGCTCCTAAAGAGAGTCCGTCGAAAGATCCGGAACAAGCAGTCAGCCCTGGACAGTCGGCGCAGGAAGAAGGTCTATGTGGATGGCTTGGAGAGCAGGTACTAGGGGCACAGCAGTGGGTTTTGCATCCCCCCCCAGGATGTCAGGGAGTGATAGGCCCAGCAGAGGGCGTCGCTCCTCCCGTGGGTCTGGGGAGCGCCCACTGCCAGAGTACTGGGGGTCGTGAACCCTCTGGCTTGAGGACACCAAGCGC
Source organism: Natator depressus (assembly GCF_965152275.1). Taxonomy (NCBI): domain Eukaryota; kingdom Metazoa; phylum Chordata; order Testudines; family Cheloniidae; genus Natator; species Natator depressus. The sequence continues at coordinate 614,205 of NC_134238.1, forward strand.
TTGCACTCCAAGCGCTGGAGGCAGCTGCCAGCCCCCGGGCCCAGAGGAGCAGAAGCCGATAGGCATGGCCTGTTTGTACCACGCTCTGGCGGAGCTGCAAAGCTCTGATCAAGGGCTGAGCCCCACCGGCGAATGAGCCCTTTCCCCTCCCATGGGAGCCGCGTTCTGCCAGACACTCCTGCTGAGCTGCCTTGGCGCCAGGGCAGTGCCTGCTGCGAGTGACCCCAGCAGCCCCGTGCTGCGGGAGCAGAGCCGGCTCGGGGGCTCCAAGCACTGGTGTGAGCGTGCGGAGGAGTGGGATCTGATTTTTTGAGGTTTGTCCCAGGGTGACCCCAGTGACCCCGTCTGCTTGCCCCGCGACTGTACTGCAAATCAGTGGCTGCCCATGGCCCTGCCTCCTAGCTGCGTTAGAGCAGTTTGGCTGTCTGTGTCCCCAGCTTGTGGCTGTGCTAGGGACAGATGAGGTCACACCTGCCCCCCACCCTCAGGACATTCTGCACCAGGCACTGAGCCAGGACCCTCCTGAGCCAGCAGCGCGGTTTCCCCTGGGGGTCAGTCTGACTCTTTCCTCTCTCCCCGTCGCTGCTTGGGAAGGGTTGTCACCTGCACGGCGCAGAACCACGAGCTGCAGAAGAAGGTGCAGCTGCTGCAGAAGGAGAACATGTGAGTTCCTGACACTCCAGACATGGAAACCTGGGGGCAAGAAGGTGGGAAAGGGGGCACTGTCTCCCTGTGCCCCTCCAGTCAGCACTGACATGCCAGGGGAGCGAAGGCTGTTCCCCAGGGTGGAGGGACATGGCGGTCTGTGCGGGGCTCAGCGGCAGGATGGGCAGCTTGGGATCAGGGGCTGCACTCACCTGCGTTTCACACTTTGCCCTAGGTCATTGCTCGAGCAGCTACGGAAGCTCCAGGCCCTGGTGAGACAGTCCTCGACCAAAACCACCACCGCCAGCACCTGCGTCATGGTGAGTGGCCCCGTAGCTGGGCATTGGCCCCAGCTTCTGCCCCCAGGATCTGTGCTGGCCAAGTGGGTGGTGCTGAGGAGCCTCCTTGGCTGGCGGGGCTGGAGTCATACGCTGGTGCTGATGGCTCGGTTGTCTCTCTCCAGGTCCTGCTCCTGTCCTTCTGCCTCGTTCTCTCACCCAGTCTCTATCCGCTCGGAGCCAGAGTACAGCAGGAGGGGTTCCGAGGAGGTGAGTGACTGGCTGCATGGGGGTGAGCGGGAGGGGCAGGATTGTGCCCTACAGTGAACTCTTCCAGGGTGAATGTTCCAGGTGATGCGGCCCCAGCAGAGACATGGTTTCCCAGTCACGGGCTTATGCCTCGTGTGTGCGGGGCCTGTTTGTGGGTTGCTCTGCTGTCCTGTCCGGCTGCTGGCAAAGCTGCTCTCCCCTGCCCCGCGCAGAGTAGGGCCAGGAGAGCCTGGGGTCAGCTCCCGCCCTGGCGCACGACATTCTTGGCGATGTCAGGCTGACTCTCCTCTCTCTTACAGTGCTGTCTCGTCAGATCCGGGAGTACCCGAGTGACACGGCCCACTTTCAGGCAGCAGCTGCCCAGCAGGCAGAGGGGCCTGAAACACGGGGGGAGCGCACAATGGAGGGACTGGCCCTGGAATCTGAGAGGGCCCCGCTGCCAGGAAGCCTCAATCACTCCCGGGATGGGGGACAGAGCCCACCCAAGGCGGAGCATGGCTCTGCCATCAACAGTAACTCATCCTCCGACCCACCGCCAGGAGCCAGCTCTGAGCTGGGTCCCCCCCACCAGCAGCCAGAGCAGCTTCCTGGGAAGGGCCCCCTGCACTCTGCGCAGCCATCAGCCTGGGGGACCAAGAAGCATGAGTGGGTGGAGCGCACCACCAGCGTCGTGATCCAGCAGCACCGTGCAGATGAGATGTGAGCGCTGGGCACCTCGTGCTGCCTGGCTGTGAATTTGCCAGGGCCGTTTTGACTGATCCTTGTCTACGCAAATGCTTCTAAATGCCCCTGAGCAGCATCTGTCTCCTGACCCACCAAACCTGACTGGGGGGGGCGGCTGGGCTCTGTGGTAGCAGGAAACTGTTCTAGCTGCAGCGTGGAGGGGGCCCAGCATGGGGAGTTGGGCCTGCGTTACTTAGTTCCCTGCAGCTGGACTGAGTGGGAAACCACTTTGATTGGGCTGGGCCCCTGGGTCCGGGTGCCCTTAGCAAGTCCCGCAGCTCTAAGCGACCTGTCCCTTCCAGTAACACGATGATTCCCCATCCCTCAGCTGGGCACGCCAAGCCCCTATGCCCCGCAGGGACTGCCAGCTGGGTGTGGTTCTGCCAGGGGACAGCACTAAACTTCTCTCATCGACCTCTCCGCTGCAGAGCCCCAGCCGCTGTTCTTGGTGTGGCTGGGGGCGGCTGCAGGCAGAGGGTCCCTGCCCAGCGCTATGTGCTGCCTTCCTGCTGGTCAAGGGGCTGCTGATCATGATCCCCCGGAGGGGAGGGGGCTGCACTGCTGCAGGGGTGGAGGTTCAGAGAGCCCTGAGGGGCAGCCTCTGTAACAGGGCTGGTGGGGCCTGGGGCCCATGTCAGGGGGGAGGGCTAGGTCAGCTGGGCCTCCTCCATAAATTGACCTCTGGCCTGCAGCCCTGGGCAGGGGTCGCTGTAACGTGGCTGAGCCATGGGATGAGGACCGCCAGCTGAGCCAGCACCAGCCAGGGTCGCCCTCCCACCCGGCCAGCTCCAGCCCAGGGAAAGGAGAACAAAGGGGCCTGGTCCAGCAGGCTCCTAACTCCTACAGTAATGGCTCTGTTATAATAAAGTATAAATAAAGTGGACCTGCTGCTGGGCTGTCCCCTGTGTGCAGTGTCTGTCTAACCCCACAGCTGCCTCCCAGCCATGCAAGGGGGCACCTCACTATGCTCCCAGGGTGAGACTTGGCCCCTATTGACCTGGGGCCTGTTCCAGGCCTGCTCCCTCTCCAGGGCAGGGGGTGCTGTGTTTCAGCCAAGCCAAAGAACCAGCCTCCTGCAGGCAGCCTTTGCTCAGAAGCAGCTGAGCCTCTTCCCCTGGGGAACCTGCTTTGCCCCATGTGCATTTGGAACCTCGCTGTCTGCACAGTCCCAGGAAGCCGGGCAGAGCCTGAGCCTGGTGCAGCCAGGGCCAGCCCCACCTGTTTGGAGAGAGGGGCCTGGCCCTGCCCCCAGGGGGAGACAGGTGGTAAAGCAGAGGGGGGAAGTGGGGCTGCCCTGTAGCACTAGCCTCAGAGAGTTTATCCAACAGAAGGCTCAGGGGTGATGATCACACTCGCGGTAAAAGTGGGGGAAGAGGAACTCGATACGCCAGGGTCCGTCACTCAAGCTGAAAAAGGTCCCACTCGAGCCAATGCTGCAGCGGGACCATTCACACTAGAGCGAAGGTGTAAGTGGTGACAGTGAGCGAGGAGCCACGGCAGCAATTTCATACCGGGGTGGTAGCGGATTCTCCATCGCTGGAAATTCTTCAGCCACCAGGGGGATGTTTTTCTAAGGGATCGGTTCAAACCAGGATTGATTCAGGGAAGTCCTGTGGTCAGAGCAGTGCTGCAGCTGCGTGAGTCACCTGCCCTGTCCCGGGTGTGCCCTGGGGAGAGGGCAGCTGCTCTTGCTCCCCCCTGGGGCAGTGCCCGGTGTGGTAAGGCTTGTGTGCCCCAGGAGCTGACCTCTCCGTGGCCGGCAGGGCTCAGCTAGGCCTGTGCTGAGCTGCAGGCCCCTCATGAATGCTTGTCCCTACATCAGGTTTCAGAGTAGCAGCCGTGTTAGTCTGTATTCGCAAAAAGAAAAGGAGGACTTGTGGCACCTTAGAGACTAACCAATTTATTTGAGCATAAGCTTTCATGAGCTACAGCTCACTGCATCGGACGCAAGAATAAATGTGTTCGTCATAAAAACCTCCAGTAAAAGGAATTTGTTACACACCAGCGGCACCTACTGGCTACCAACAGATGTAGCACAGAAACTAAGACCAGAAATCTGAGCGCCCCTTTGACAAGCGTCCAATAAGCAATTAGAAGGCTGCAGCTTCCAACAGGCCCTGACGTACATAATATGAGGTCACCCTGGTGGACCTCAGAGTTTGCTGAACCCCCCAAGGAAGCTGCAGAACCCAGAAATGCTACTGGATGCTTGGGCCAGGCTGCGGGCCATCTCTGCCGTCTCCCAGGGTCCCCAGGGCTGAGGAGCAGGGAGAGTTCATTTCTGAGATTATCCTTCTCTTTGTGAGCTTTAACAGATGTAACTGACTGTTCTTCTGCGAGTGCCTGCTCATAGAATCCTAGAATATCAGGGTTGGAAGGGAACTCAGGAGGTCATCTAGTCCAACCCCCTGCTCAAAGCAGGACCAATCCCCAACTAAATCATCCCAGCCAGGGCTTTCTCAAGCCTGACCTTAAAAACCTCTGAGGATGGAGATTCCACCACCTCCCTAGGTAATGCATTCCAGTGCTTCACCACCCTCCTAGTGAAAAAGTTTTTCCTAATATCCAACCTAAACCTCCCCCACTGCAACTTGAGACCATTACTCCTCGTTCTGTCATCTGCTACCACTGAGAACAGTCTAGAGCCATCCTCTTTGGAACCCCCTTTCAGGTAGTTGAAAGCAGCTATCAAATCCCCCCTCATTCTTCTCTTCCACAGACTAAACAATCCCAGTTCCCTCAGCCTCTCCTCATAACTCATGTGTTCCAGTCCCCTAATCATTTTTGTTACCCTCCGCTGGACGTTTTCCAATTTTTCCACATCCTTCTTGTAGTGTGGGGCCCAAAACTGGACACAGTACTCCAGGTGAGGCCTCACCAATGTCGAATAGTGGGGAACGATCACGTCCCTCGATCTGCTGGCAATGCCCCCATTTATACATCCCAAAATGTCATTGGCCTTCTTGGCAACAAGAGCACACTGTTGACTCCTATCCAGCTTCTCGTCCACTGTAACCCCTAGGTCCTTTTCTGCAGAACTGCTGCCGAGCCATTCGGTCCCTAGTCTGTAGCGGTGCATTGGATTCTTCCGTCCTAAGTGCAGGACTCTGCACTTGTCCTTATTGAACCTCATCAGATTTCTTTTGGCCCAATCCTCTAATTTGTCTAGAGCCCTCTGTATCCTATCCCTACCCTCCAGCGTATCTACCACTCCTCCCAGTTTAGTGTCATCTGCAAACTTGCTGAGGGTGCAATCCACACCATCCTCCAGATCATTAATAAAGATATTGAACAATGTTGATTCCATTCTAGGTGTGTGCGCGCCCATGTGCGTGGCCATCGGCTATTTTTGCCTTAGTGGTACTCGTAGGGCCGGCTGTGGCGCCCCCTAGAGTGCTGCGCTCATGCCGCGGTATATCAGACGCTGCCGGCCCACGGTCTCTCAATTCCCCCTTACCGCCTGTGGTGGTCAGTCAGAGCGCCTCTCTTGCTTGTCAAGAGCTAGCAGTTTCTTCCATTGGGACTTTGTGCCGTCAGGCTGTTGTTCGATTGTAGTTAGTGTTAAGTGCATAGTTAGCTCATAGTTAAGATCCCAGCAGGGAATTCATCCCAAATGGGTGAGCTCCCGGGACACTGGGTTTAGCCGTCGCTGCCCTTCCTCCTCTCGCTCGCCAGCCCAGCTGAGACCCGCTAAACACCCAGGGGGCTAAAAGTGATCGTTTTGAGGCTGCGCTTGAGAGCGACGCCCTAGTCAGCTGGCCGGATCCTGCCCATCCTTTGCTCTACTGCCTTTCTCCCTACCTCTCAGCCTGGTCTCAGGTTACCTCAGACCACTGGGTCCTGGACATAGTAGCTCAGGGCTATACCCTGCAGTCTGTGGATACCCCTCCTTCCCACTCCCCTGCTTCCCCATCCCTCTTCAGGGACCCCTCTCACGAGCAACTCCTGGTTCCGGAGGTCGACAAGCTCCTGCAGCTGGGGTCTGTGGAGGCGGTTCCTTGGGACATGGAAGGAACTATTCCCTCTGCTTCCTAATCCCAGAGGCCAAGGGGGACCTCAGACCCATCCTGGACCTCCGTGGCCTCAATAAGTCTCTCTAGAAGTTGAAGTTTTGCATGGTCTCCATTATTCCCTCCCTGGATCCAGGGACTGGTACGCGCTCTCGACTTAAAGGACACGTATTTTTCCATGTCTCCATATTTCCAGGACACAGACGGTTCCTGCGTTTCATAGTGGCCAGGCACCACTTCCAGTTCACGGCGCTACCCTTTGGCCTGTCCTCAGCCCCCAGGGTGTTCATGAAATGCATGGCACCAGTAGTGGCTTACCTTAGATGTCAGGGGGTCCAGATCTCTCTGTACCTTGACGACTGGCTCGTCAAGGGCAGGTCTCCAGGACAGGTGTGGAGAAGCCTCGATCTGGTACGCTTCACCTGCAGTGACCTGGACCTGCTAATAAACACAGAAAAGTCCTCGTTAACACCAGTCCAGAGCATGGAGTTTATCGGAGTAGTTCTTGATTCCACGCAAGCCAGGGCCTTCCTTCTGGAAACATGCTTCCAGGCCATGGTGGATCTTATTGCCCACGTGAGGAGACATCCGATCATCACAGCCCACACTTGCCTGTGGCTGATGGGTCACATGGCAGCATGCACGTACATGGTCAGGCCCGATTGGCTTCATCTGTGACCCCTGCAAATGTGGCTAGCAATGGTCTACGTTCCCAGCAGGCACCCCCTAGACCGAGCGGTCACAGTGCTGCACCACATCCTCTCATCCTTGAACTGGTGGCTAGACCCCAAGTCAGTGCTAAGGGAAGATCCCTTTGAGCCCCCATCATCGTCGCTCACCCTGGTCTCGGACGCATCAGATCTGGGCCGGGAAGCCCACCTGGGCAAGCTCTGCACCAAAGGTTGCTGGATGCAGCACGACTTAGCTCTTCGTATCAACGTCAGGGAGCTCACGGCGGAGCACCAGGCCTGTCAAGCGTTTTTGTCCCACCTGGGCCCGATCCTGTTTTCCTGCATAATATCTCTATTTCCTCACATATAGAGGCTTTATACTGATTCAAGGGATCTGTTACGGAGTCCCCGGGCGATGCTCTGGAACTGCTCCCCATGAAGCCACTCAGGACTCTGGGGCAGTCTCCTTTCTGTGAGCAGCCTGCCTGCAGGACACACAGCTCACCCGGCTCCACCTTCCTGGGTCTGACCTCGGAGCCTTCAGCCTCCTCTGCCCCTCTGTGCGCTTCCCACAGCGAGTCCGCTCAGGCGGGGTCCTGGGGAAGCCAGAGGGTCCTGCCCCCCAACTCCGCAGTCAGACGGGACTCTCAGCCAGCCAGTAAAACAGAGGTTTATTAGACGACAGGAACATGGTCTAAAACAGAGCTTGTAGGTGCAGAGAATGGGACCCCTCAGCTGGGTCTATTCTGGAGGGCAGAGAGCCAGACAACCATGTCTGCCCTTCACTCCATGTCCCAGCCAGCCCCCAACTGAAACTCCCTCCAGCCCCTCCTCCTCTCAGCTTTGTCCCTTTCCCGGGCCAGGAGGTCACCTGATTCCTTTGTTCTCTAACCCTTTAGCTCTCACCTTGCAGGGGGAAGGGTCAGGCCATCAGTTGCCAGAAAACAGGGTGTCGGCCATTCTCTGTGTCCAGACCCCTGCACACACCTGCCCTCTAGGGCTCTGCAACGATCATACACCCTTATTCCCCCACCTAGATACTTAAGAACTGCCTAGGGGAAACTGAGGCATCCCCACACGATTCAGAGGATCCATTAAGAACAGTCCCACTTCATCACATCTCTCCCCCCTTCGAGATCGAACTGAGCGGGGTCACTTTAACCGGTGACCAGGGGAAGTTCGACGCGACCAATGTTCCCATGGATGCCCCAGCATCTCTCCCATTCCTTGGTGGGAGTTACACCAGGCCCTTCCAGTTTCACGCCCTCCCTTAGGTCGGGGGTGGTCGATAGCCCTCGCATGCCGCATGTGGGAAGGTTTATGCGGCCGATGCCCTTTGGCCACCCCAAAACCCCAGGGGGTCAAACTGGGATCGGGTCTTCTCCCAGCACTCGAGTCTAGAGGGCTGCAATTCGGGCTTTCTTGATTAAGAGCCCCCATCTTGACCTGGGCCACATACTGTTCACTTACAGAACCAGCATGGAGACATTCCTTTCTCAACAACCTTGTCTCCCCAACAAGCTGGCCAAACACAGCCACTTGGTTAGAGGACTGTTTAACTTTCTTAACAGCTTTCACTCCATCTGAGACCTTCTCAAAGCTATCCACACTGGATCCTTCAACAGGAAAGTCGGTGGATCCATTCACAACAGAAAATTTCTGGCTGTTAGGAACTGAAACTTTCTTGATTAAATCACTTTCACACCCTTCAGTGGCAGTAAACTGCTTGCAAAGACTCCATGAGGATTCCTTTCCCTGGGGCTTTTCTATGCAACAACTCACCACTCACAGAAATTCTGCTCTTACCCTCTTTACCTAGGGCTTGCTCTAGAGGAACACTTTCCTGAGCAACAACAGTATCTTTCTGGGTCTCCCTTACATCCAGAATCACCTCTGGCCCATCCGGCGGATTCCTACACAATCCCCTTTCAGGCAAACTGACAGACTTCCTAGAGAAAAGGCTAGAAGCATTCTCCTTCCCTTTGTCACACACAAGTTCAGGAATCTTTTCCTTCGTGCTACAGGTTTCCACACACTCAGTCGGTAACACAATCACATCACCTTCATGCTCTCCTTGTGCCCTGGCTAGGATCTCACCCTTGTTGGGGACACTGGGGCATGGCCACTAGGTAACTCGAGGGGATGGAAGACCACGAGTGTCGATGAAGCCCCCTCGCACTAGGCCCAAGTGTCCTTGGCCCCCCCGCCTGGAGGCACTCGCAGCAGTTATGCTGAGGATCTGCAACAATATGTTGCAGAGTCAGACTGCCTGAAACTAAACAAGGCCAAACAGGGCAGATATGGAAGAACAATGCTGAATAAAGCAGCTTTATGTATGGTTTAAGAAATGATACAGAGAACAAGGGAACTAGCTGGGAACTGGATTGGCTGGCTATATGGATACTTAGGGCAGCTTGCTATTGGATAAGTATGCTGAAGAAAGGATGTATAAAAGCCTGTGTAACTTCCTGCTCTGGGTGCAGGATTTGAGATTCTATTCTCCCTGTACCTTGTTTGCAGCTGCAAATAAACTTTTCTGCTTCTCCACCCTGTTGTGATTATTGGGTGACGCACACCGGGTATCGGACCCCCCCGTCCCCCACTGTTGTTTTGCCTCTCGGCACTGGGTGCTGGCAACAGCTTTTGGCGTCCCTGGGTGGGCGACGAGGCTGCTATTAGGCTTGCCCGGACCCCTCCTGGAGGTTGAGGATTGCGGCGAGAACCGACACCCAGCACGCACCGGTGAGTTCATCGGGAGCCTCGGAGGAGACGCGATATGATCGACCCCGGAGGGCACAACGGTGCAACACACTGATATAGTGGAGAAGCAGCTGTGGGCGATGGTGAGGAACCGGTCCCTTGGACATAGGGGAGGAGCAGCTGCGGGTGACGGTGAGGAACCGGTCCCTTGGATAAGGTAGGAACCTTTTGAAATCCGGATTGTATGTTCTGTTGGAACCTGGGGACGCCCAGAGTTACCCTGTAGGTATGGGACAGGGACAGAGCTCAGGGGTTAGGGCACGGTGTACGCCCCTAGAATGCATTCTAGCAAACTGGAAGGTATTTGGTGCGGATCTGATGACTAAGAGCCAATTAAAACGATTCTGTACAGTTGACTGGCCTCAATATCAACTCGAGGACCAGGAGTGGTGGCCACCAGGAGGGTCAATTAATTACAACACAATCCTCCAATTAGTTTTGTTTTGTCAGTGAATGGGTAAATGGAATAAACATCTGTATGCACAAGCGTTTATAGCTTTAAGGGTTAGAACAGAGTTGTAATTCTGCAGAGCCGTAATTTGACTCCGACTGGTTTGGTAGTAGCTAATGTTAGACCCCAGACGCCCACCCCCACTGTAATGGCAGAGCCGGTGTCCCCTTTGGCCCCCACACCCCCACCTTATAACAGTAGGACGCCTCGGGTTACAGAGATTGCCCCCTCGGTGGGACTCTATCCTTTGATTACCGAGACGGTTGTGGCTTGCCCAGGGGCAGACGGACGTCAGGCTACCACTATGCAAGTTTACCCCCATGTGCCATTCAATCCCATAGACATAGCAGCTTTTAAAACACAGGCTGGGGAATTCTCCATGAACCCAAGCCGGTTTATTTCAGTCTTTGAGGGGTGCCTCAGTAGTCACAAGCCGGATTGAGACAACTGTAATATCCTCCTGAGAACCTGTTGTCTGAGGTGGAGAGGGATCAGGTTACAGCTAAGGCAAGGGGAGCGTCAGCTTTCAAGCAAAAGAAAGGAAGCTATCTGTCAAGTTCGTACCCCAAGTAACCGTAAGCGGCTCAGGGCATTTCTGGGTATGGCAGGCTTTTGCAGGATATGGATCCCAGAGTTTGGACTGTGGGCTAAACCCCTGTACGACTGTGTAAAAGGAGCAGATCATGACCCCTTCTATTGGACCCCAGAGGCTGACAGGGCATTTAAAAATCTTGAAAAGAAAATTGATGGAAGCCCCGGCACTGGGCCTGCCGGATCTCTCTAAGCCGTTTCAGTTGTATGTACATGAACGAAGGGGGGTGGCCCTAGGAGTGCTCACACAGCTGTTAGGAGCATGGAGACGTCCCATGGCTTATTTTTCTAAGCAACTGGATCAGGTTGCAAAGGGTTGGCCGGCACGTTTACGGGCGGTCGCAGCTCCTGCCCTAGTGCTTGAGGAAGCGGAGAAGCTAACATTGGGAGGGGTTATGCAAATCTATACTCCCCATATGGTCCGAGCCGTATTGGATGCAAAGGGAGGGCTTTGGCTCACCCAGGCTCGGATTGCTCGGTACCAGGCTAAGCTGTTAGAGAACTCTGAAGTCACCTTACAGCCTTGCCCCTCCCTTAACCCAGCCACTCTCTTGCCAGAAACAGAGGAACAGAAACATGACTGTTTAGAGATCATAGATGCCCAGTACTGCAGCCGTCCGCATTTAAAGGATGTACCCCTCCCAAATGCAGATTAAGAGTGGTACACTGATGGTAGCAGTACTGTAATAGATGGGCAAAGGAGGGCGGGTTATGCTGTTGTGACCCTCCATGACACTGTGGAAGCTGAAGGTTTGCCTGCTGGGACCTCTGCCCAGCTTGCCGAACTAGTAGCCCTGACCCATGCACTTGAACTGTCAAAAGGAAAGCGGGTCAACATTTTTACTGATTCAAAGTATGCTTTTGGTGTGCTCCATGCTCATGCTGGCCTATGGAAGCAAAGGGGAATGCTGACAGCCCAAGGCTCCCCAGTCAAGTACAGGCCCCAAATCCTCCGGCTCCTAGAAGCCGTACAACTTCCCTCGGAAGTGGCGGTGGTACGCTGTAAAGCCCATCAAAGGGAGGATCAAGATGTGGCCAGAGGTAACGCCCGGGCAGATAGAGAGGCTAAGCATGCTGCCACCCTGCCATCCCCTCAGACTGAGAACGCCCATATGCATGCCCTTATCCCATCAGTAGGGGAGCTTCCAACCCCTCAGTACTCTGGGGAGGAGAGACAGCTAACTGACAAACTCGGTCCCCGGGAAAAGGAGGGATGGCTCCATTCCCCGGAAGGGAAGGTCCTCCTAGCAAAGGGTCTGATCCGGCCGGTGCTGCAAAAACTACATCAGACCACTCATGCTGGCAGGGAAGCACTTATCCAACTAATGGGAAAATACTTTATCACTTCCGGACTCCGACCCCTGGCTGCCCAGGTACAAGCAGACTGCTTAGTCTGCCAAAAGAATAACCCCCGACCGGGACATCCTGTGCCACCAGCTGCCCTAGAACCCACTCCGGGCCCCGGACAAGTGTGGCAAATAGACTTTACTGAGTTTCCCTGGACCCAAGGGTTCAAATATCTCCTTGTCATAGTGGATCGGTTCAGTGGATGGCCAGAAGCCTTCCCATGCCGTAACTGCACTGCCAGAACATTGGCCCTCACGTTTGTTAAGGAGATCATTCCTCGCTTTGGACTCCCCCTGTGGATGGAATCTGACAACGGGACACACTTCACGTCAAAAATCATCCAAAGCATCTCACATGCCTTACAGATCACCTGGAAACTCCATACGCCCTGGAGACCGCAAGCCAGTGGGGTAGTGGAGAGTACCAATCAGACCCTTAAACGGCATCTCTCAAAAGTGTGCCAAGAAGCCTCACTGCGATGGTCTGATGCTTTGCCCCTCGTCCTACTCCGTATCCGCGTTCTCCCAAAGGGTAGATTAGGGCTCAGTCCCTTTGAAATTATGTTTGGAAGGGCATGGCCTATAAATGGCACCCCGGTTCTGTCAGGGGAATGGGAGCTGGGTAATGGTTTTTGTCACAGTATATGTGTTCCCTGTCTGCTGTTCTCTTGTCTCTTCACAGGTATACCAAGGATTCCCAGCCTCTCCCCTTGGACTCTCCCGTCCACTCCTTACAGCCCGGTGACTCTGTGCTTGTTCGCACCTGGAAAGACGAGCCTCTCCAGGAAAAGTGGAAAGGACCCTATACCGTCCTGCTGGTCTCCCATACAGCGGCAAAGATCGAGGGACACAAGAACTGGATCCATCACTCTCGTCTGAAGGCAGTACCCGCCCCCTTGTCAGCAGAACAGTGGACCGTCCAACCTGCTGACTCCTCATCTAGTGACGATCTCGGGCTAAAGCTACTGTTTAAAGACACAAATAGTGGGCACCTTAACGCTAAAATGGGCCCACCCAAGTACTGGAGTCCCTAGGTTAAGAAGGCTCTGGTGATAATTAATTGGGTAATATTGTTATTCTCTGTATTGGTATTTCCAAACCGTGCATATCGGGAGCATAACTCCTTTGTTTTGCTTGCGCACCATGTTGTTACTTTAACAAACCAGACTGATTGCTGGGTACGTGCTCCAACTCCCCTGTCCCCCCAAACGGGAATGCCCCTTGACATGCTGCCCCTGCCCCTAGCAGAATTAGCCACCACCAAAGAGCAGGAAAGAACGGACTCGCCGTTCTGGAATAAGACCTCTTTACAGCAGGCCACCTATCAGGACCAGGAGTATTCAGTATGCAGTACTCACTGAGGGAGTGTTATGTTTTACCCGAAACCAGTCTGATCACTATGGGCGTCCTGTGGAAAACAGCTCCTGTGTTATTACACAGTGGGTTGATGGGTATTGGGTAAAGACCAACAGGGGAGGCCAGCAGTGTGGGTGTAATGGTTCCTCCCCTTTTAGGGAAACTCCTACAAATAATCTTACCACAAAAAAAAGGGTTTGGAAATATAACTTGCCCTCCAGTTAATATCTCCAATGTAGCAAGCCAATGGCGGGTTTGTAGTGGTCCCTATGGCAAGTGTAATTTGAACGGCACAATTAGAAACGCCCCCACTTGTACCCAATCAGGAGGATGGGATGCCCCCTTAGAGGCATATGAACTGTTTGGAAAAACAGCTTTAAATATCCCAGGAATCCCCTTAAGAAACAGTCCTTACTGGGCCCTACAGGGTCACTATTTTGTATGTGGCCAAAAGGCTTACAAGGTGCTGCCAGCCGACTGGACAGGTAGCTGTTATATAGCTCATGGAGTTCCTCATCTTTCCATAACTGCCACACTGCCCAAAGGAAAGATTAGAAATGCCCGAGACACCTCTGTTGAGTCACGAGAAAAGACCCTGCGGCGACTGACTACGGCATTGGAGGGCAATATGAAGAATTCCCTCACAACCGAGAAGCTTGTAGGGTGCTCTGTACTGGGAATAGCACCACTGTTTTCCGGGCCAGCCATGGCATGCACAGGCCGCAATACTGTAAGGCTGCAAATGGTACTTGAGAAAGTTACCTTAGAGTTAGAGGACTCAGTTACTGATTTAGGGTCAGCAGTAAAAACATTAAATAAAGAGGTACAGCAGCTCAGGACCTTTTCCCTCCAAAACAGGCTGGCTTTGGACTATCTCTTGGCATCCCAAGTTGGGGTTTGTGCCCTCGTCGGGCCCCGATGTTGTGTGTATGTAAATGATAGCAGTTGTGAGATCTATGAAAAGGTGGTACAGGCTGAGGCCCATGCCCGAGCCGGAGCCCAGGTTGCCTATACTGCCCCCGAGAGCGATTGGTTGCAAACCTTGTTTTCAGGCTGGGGTTTGTCGTCTTGGCTTGGTGGTTTATTTAGCCTGTTATTGAAACTTCTCTTTCCTGTATTGCTTGTTGTCACGGTGTCCCCGGGCGATGCTCTGGAACTGCTCCCTGCGAAGCCAGGCAGGACTCTGGGGAAGTCTCCTCTCTGGGAGCAGCCTGTCTGCAGGACACACAGCTCCCCCGGCTCCACCTTCCTGGGTCTGACCTCGGAGCATTCAGCCTCCTCTGCCCCTCCCTGCGCTTCCCACAGCCAGTCCACCCAGGCAGGGTCCTGGGGAAGCCAGAGGGTCCTGCCCCCCAACTCCGCAGTCAGACGTGACTCTCAGCCAGCCAGTAAAACAGAGGTTTATTAGATGACAGGAACATGGTCTAACACAGAGCTTGCAGGTGCAGAGAACAGGACCCCTCAGCTGGGTCCATTTTGGGGGGCAGTGAGCCAGACAACCACGTCTGCACTTCACTCCATCTCTCCAGCCAGCCCCAAACTGAAACTCCCTCCAGCCCCTCCTCCTCTGGGCTTTGTCCCTTTCCCGGGCCAGGAGGGCACCTGATTCCTTTGTTCTCCAACCCTTTAGTTCTCACCTTGCAGGGGGGAAGGGCCCAGGCCACCAGTTGCCAGGAAACAGGGTGTCGGCCATTCTCTGTGTCCAGACCCCTGCACACACCTGCCCTCTAGGGCTCTGCAATGATCATACACCCTTACCCCACCCCCTAGATACTTAAGAACTGCCTAGGGGAAACTGAGGCATCCCCACACTATTCAGAGGAAACATTAAGAACAGTCCCACTTCGTCACACGTAGTCACCCCCTCCTAGCACCCTGAGATACCCCCTGCCCGCACACAGGCCCTAGTCACCCCTTCCCTGCACCCTGAGCTACGCCCTGCCTGCACACAGCTCCTAACTACCCCCTCCTTGCACCCTGAGCTATCCCCCTGCCCGCACACAGCCCCTAGCTACCCCCTCCTTGCACCTTGAGCTGTTTTCAAACTTTTTGAGCTTAGCCCCCCACCTTTGAGTTATAATTTTTGGTTGCACGCCCTGGCCAACCCAGACAGGTGGGTGGCCTGCTGCGGTGAGTCGGGTGGGGGGGGGGAGGTGGCGCTGCCTCCCCGGACCCGCTGTGCGGAACTGGCTCAAGTCCTGCTAGCCCCTGCCCCCAAAATAGACATCAAAGTACACCTATGCCTGAGCCCTCCCCCTGCCCAGATGGGAGCTGGGGGCTCAGAGAGGGATCCCCTGGGAGCGGGGGGGGCCTGGGGAGACAGGGAGGGGTCCCTTAGAGGCAGGGGTGGTGGCTAGGGGCCCAGGGAGGAGTCCCCTAGAGGCTGGGGGTGGGGCTGGAGGCACAGGGAGGGGTCTTCTGGGAGCTGTAGGGGGCTGGGGGCACAGGGAGGGGTCCCTTGGGAGCAGGGGGGGTGGGGGCTCAGGGAGGGATCCCCTAGAAGCGGGGGGGTTGGGGGCACAGGGAGGGGTCCCTTAGAGGCAGGGGGCATGGCTGCAGGCACAGAGAGGGGTCCCCTGGAGCAAGGGGAGCTGGGGGACAGGGCGGGTTCCCCTAGAGGCAGGGGGTCTGGGGGCACAGGGAGGGGTCCCCTAGAAGGGGGGGGCTGGGGGCTCAGGGAGGGATCCCTTGGGGATCAGGCCCCCGTAACACTTACTGGTCTCTTCTTTGCCCTGCAGTTTTAGTCCCCTCCCCTCCCAACCTGGTCCTGGAAGAGGCCGGCAACTTCCAGCTCCCATGGGCTGGCCGAGACGCCCCCTCACCGTCCTTTGTGTAGTGCGGCTTTCGTTCGGGCGCGGAGGCGGGAGCTGGGCTGGGCGGGACCCCACGTGGGGTGGGGAGCAGGACAGCGCTGCGCCGGCGGGAGCGGGGTCACCGTGCTGCTGGGAGCTTCTCCCGCCGGGGCTGGAGTGTCTTCACTAGCCCGCTGCAAGTGCACCGGGACCTGGGTGGGACATCAGGTCACCCTGCCCCAGCGCCACGTGTCACCAGCAGACCCGGGCTTGGGTGCTACATAAAGGCCAGATCCTTCCCTGGACCTTTGTGCAACCAACCCAGTGAGAGTGGGGGGCCGAGGGGAGCACCTGGTGTGACGAAGCAGGACTGTTCTTAATGTTTCCTCTGAATAGTGTGGGGGTGCCCCGGTGGAATTGGACACCCTGCACAAAACAGCCTCCCCGTGCCGGGTTCCTCCGGAGCCTTACGCCTCCCCTGGAGGGTTTCAAGGAAGAACCACACAGAACTGAGCTGTGTTTTTCTGATGGAAAATGTTTGTTTGGCTTCTGGTGCCTAGATCTCAAGGTGGGCGGCGCCAGATGCCGGAGAGAAACGAAACCCAGGGCTGAGAGCGCTGGACAGGAACCTCCTGAGTGAGCGAAGGGCCGTTTAGCCGGGAAGGGCGTCTCCTTGGGGCTGTACACCGGCTGCTGCATTCTGTACCCCGGCCATGGGCAGGGAGCAAAGGAGCAACCCAGGGGGATGAACCTGCCAAGGGGTGTCCCAGGAAGGGCCCAGCTAACGGGAGAGAATCCGGCACCTCCCGGGGAATCCAGGGAGGGGCAGGTGGGACTCACGGCTCAGCAACAGCTTCACCCCAAGGGCCAAGAGCGGTAAAAACACCAGAGACTCATTTGCCTCCCGCGCTAGAGCTTTACTGGGAAAGGAACTAAACTGCAGCATGGTGGGGGGGGCGCGGTCAGCAATTCTGCGGGGTCACTGGAGAGCGAGGGGGAGGTGGAGACAGAGACGGGAGATTCTGCAGCCCAGCAAACAGCCCTGAGGCCGGGCGAGACGCTCTCGAGAGAGCCCAGGACAATCCCGGATGGGGGGCCAGGAGCCCTGGGGCTGCAGAGTGTGGTCACGGTGCTGCTGGGTCACCGGGCACCGTCGCTCCTCACGGATTCGCCCACGTTCCGTCACTTGATCCGAGTGAAAATGGTTGTGCCGACCCTGCGGGGAAGCACAGAGCTGGAGTTACTGGCCCAGCACAGGCCTGCGCTTGGGGCTGCCCCATACATGGGGTGGGGTGGGGGGGCAGGGGCACAAGGTGCATTAATCTGAGATGGATAGAAGCCCAAAGAGGCACCTCCTCCAGGCTCCACTTCATGGGGGCACCCAGCCACCCAGCCCAGGGAGGCAGCGTGCCTGTGGGCACCCCGCACTGGCAGCGCCTCAGAGCCACCCAGCTGCACAGCTGCACCCCGGGGGTGGGCAGGGGCTCCGGGGGCTGCTCATCCAGCCATCCCCTCCTGGGTGGGTCAGCAAGGCCATCCTTTGTGCTCTTCCCTGGTGACTGACTCGTCTACCCTGGGGATGCTGCCCCTCACAGGATGCCCACACCCCTGGTGGATTGCTCACCCATTAGCAAGTTCTTGGAGAAGAGCTATGGGGATCACACACAGCCCTGGGGTGTGACAGTGCCCAGGGAACTCAGCAAACCTTCTGTGACATTATTGACATGAACTGTGACCGTATAGATCATTGTGGCAACCAAGGCCCTACAGTTGCACCAAATCTTGTACAAAGGAAGTCAAGTAAGGTGTCTATGGAAAGGTTGTAATTTGCTGGGTATAATTAGGGCTGTCTGTATGTGTGTATCATTTTTGTATTTGAAGTCATGAATATTGGCTCTGTACTTGTATCGCAATGTGTTTGATTCTTAGTAGCATTAGTGAGGCATGTGGTCAGCTTCTTGAGAAAGGAATTTTCAGATTAAGTGCCCAGTCAAGAAACACTTCACTGACAATGGACCTTGGGAGACTCCAATCTACATATGGGAAGCCTTCCTGGGAACGTTCAAGGCAGCCTGTGAACAATGGCTGCTCTACCTGTAAAGAACTGAGTCATGCATGGACATGTGATTTGCCCATGTGACTCCAAACTCCACCTTGCTGCTGTGATTTTCCCTAGTAAGAACAAAGGGGTGTCCTTCTACAAGGCAGAGGATATAAAAGGCCCTGGAAACCCCCCATTGTGTCTTCAGTCCTGCTTCTGACCTCTGGAGGAACTTTGCTACACTGAAGCTCTGAACAAAGGACTGAATGACCCATCCCAGCTGGGGATGTTCTCCAGAGACTTCATTTGAACCTGCTGTTTATTCCATCACTGCTACAAGCCTGAATCAAGAACTTTGCCATCACTGTCTGTCATTGATTCCATTGAACCAATTCTAGCTCTCATCTATATTTCTTTCTTTTTATGAATAAAACCTTTAGATTTTAGATTCGAAAGAATCATAGAATATCAGGGTTGGAAGGGACCTCAGGAGGTCATCTAGTCCAACTCCCTGCTCAAAGCAGGACCGATCCCCAATTAAATCATCCCAGCCAGGGCTTTGTCAAGCCTGACCTTAAAAATTTCTAAAGAAGGAGATTCCACCACCTCCCTAGGTAACCCCTTCCAGTGCTTCACCACCCTCCTAGTGAAAAAGTTATTCCTAATATCCAACCTAAACCTCCCCCACTGCAACTTGAGACCATTACTCCTTGTTCTGTCATCTGCTACCACTGAGAACAGTCTAGAGCCATCCTCTTTGGAACCCCCTTGCAGGTAGTTGAAAGCAGCTATCAAATCCCCCCTCAGTCTTCTCTTCCGCAGACTAAACAATCCCAGTTCCCTCGGCCTCTCCTCATAAGTCACGTGTTCCAGTCCCCTAATAATTTTTGTTGCCCTCCGCTGGACATTTTCCAATTTTTCCACATCCTTCTTGTAGTGTGGGGCCCAAAACTGGACACAGTACTCCAGATGAGGCCTCACCAGCGTCGAATAGAGGGGAACGATCACGTCCCTCGATCTGCTGGCAATGCCCCTACTTATACATCCTAAAATGCTATTGGCCTTGTTGGCAACAAGGGCACACTGCTGACTCATATCCAGCTTCTCGTCCACTGTCACTCCTAGGTCCTTTTCTGCAGAACTGCTGCCGAGCCATTCGGTCCCTAGTCTGTAGCGGTGCATGGGATTCTTCCGTCCTAAGTGCAGGACTCTGCACTTGTCCTTGTTGAACCTCATCAGATTTCTTTTGGCCCAATCCTCCAATTTGTCTAGGTCCCTCTGTATCCTATCCGTACCCTCCAGCGTATCTACCACTCCTCCCAGTTTAGTGTCCTCTGCAAACTTGCAGAGGGTGCAATTAACACCATCCTCCAGATCATTTATGAAGATATTGAACAAAACCGGCCCCAGGACCGACCCTTGGGGCACTCCGCTTGACACTGGCTGCCAACTAGACATGGAGCCATTGATCACTACCCGCTGAGCCCGACAATCTAGCCAACTTTCTATCCAGCTTATAGTCCATTCATCCATACTTCTTTAACTTGCTGGCAAGAATAGAGGATTGGCAACAGCGTGATTTGTGGGTAAGATCTGACTTGTATATTGACCTGGGTCTGGGGCTTGGTCCTTTGGGATCGAGAGAACCTTTTTTCTTTTACTGGGGTATTGGTTTTCATAACCATTCGTCCCCACAACGAGTGGCACTGGTGGTGATACTGGGAAACTGGAGTGTCTAAGGGAATTGCTTGTGTGACTTGTGGTTAGCCAGTGGGGTAAAACCAAAGTCCTCTCTGTCTGGCTGGTTGGGTTTGCCTTGGTGTGCAAAGGAACCCCAGCCTGGGGCTGTAACTGCCCTGCTCTAAGCGATTTGTCGTGAATTGATACTCTCAGAAGTGTCCTGCCAAAGGCCACATCGTTACACCTTCATCCTTCCCCAGCAAGAGACACGGCTTCCTAGATTCCCAGGCCAGAAGGGACCATTGTGATTTGTGCCTGGCCCCTGTACAGCACGGGCCCTAGGACTAGTCTGACCCCCTGCATAGCACAGGCCTTAGGGCTTCCCCCCCTAAAATTCCTAGAGCACATGGTGGGTCCCCCAAGAGTTTGTGATTCTGGGCTGAGAGCCCTGCCCTGCCCCACCTCATCCCACACGGGGTTCCCTGTATCCCCAGCACCACAGCCTCAGAGCCGGGCTCGGGATCCCAGCCCTTGGCACAGCGCCGAGCAGAGACGGGGCCAGGCCCTGCAGTCCCAGCTCTGCAGGCAGCACCTTCGCTCCTGGGCAGTCTGTGCCCCGTCACCCACCTGGTCGCTTCCCAGTCGGCACCGGGGGATCCGACCTCCTTGCGCAGCAGCCACGTGGTCTGCAGGGTCTCTTCTCCCTGGTCATCCGTGAAGCACTGGCCCACGAAGATGCTCACGGACTCTGGTGGAAACTCTGACAGGTGATAGAGTGACAGGGTCAGCGCTGCTCGCTCTGAGATCCCGGCACAGGGTCCCCAGACAGAGCCCAGAGCCCGAGGGAGTCTGCTGCGTGTCGCTGGGGCGGTGCCACGCACCTGCAATAGTCACACCAGAGCAACCCACTGGGTCCTCGGCAGCATCTCCCCAAGGCTGGCTCCAGCCCCAGGGGAGGGTCAGTGCAGTGACCCATTCTTGGGGCAGCGGGCGGGGGGGGGGACCAAGGAAGTTGGGGAGGGGACAGAGCACTGGATGTGGAATGGGGAGAGGGAGAAGCAGCTGCCCAAAGGTGGAACCGGAGGTTTCTGCAGCAGCAAGCGATGTCAGCCTTCCCCTTTGGCATCACTGCCCCCCTAGCCCCGTGCCAGGTCAGCCCACGACAGGCCTTAGTCACCCATCACAGCCCGGACCCCGAGCGGTGCGTCTGCAGAGACAGGCTCTGATTCTCACGTAACGGGACCCTGCACAAGCCTCCTTCTCCCTGTCTGCCCCCATACTGGGTGCCCCCCAAGCCAACACGCTGGAGCAAAATACAAGGTGGGTTGCTCGCCCGCCCTCAGTAACGGGCCTCCCTGCTGTTACCCCTCTGTGCCCACGCGGTTGGCCCAAGGCAGGGCCCTGCGGGTCGTTCAGCTCTGCAGGAGAAATGGGTCTTGGAGCCAGGTATCTCGGAGGCAAACACGGCAGGCGAGAGCGGCTTTGCGCGCAGCTCCGAGCCCTGCCCAACCAGCCCTGGGCCCCACAGCTCTCCCCATTGGCGCCGACTCCGGGCTGGGCTCTCCGGCTCGTCTCAGGGCCAGGCTCCCAGGGCCTCGGGCTGCGCCGGCCGCTGCCTTCTCGCTGCGTCTCTGCTCCTCCTGCCTGCCTGTCCCAGGCACAGAAACCTTCCGAAAGGACCCCCAGGGACCCCTCCGGCCCCGGGCCCGGGCGCGCCTGGCCGTGGGGTGCAGGGGCCTCTCAGCCCCTGCCTCCAGAGGTGCTGGAACTCGGGGTGCGGGGGCTGCCGCACCCCCTGACTGGATGTGGTTTCTATCCTACGCGGGGTTTACAGCTTGGCTCAATGGCTCCCAGCCCCCCACTACACACATGGTTCCCGCCCCCCGGGCCTGCCTCTCCCCATCACCCCACGGGGAGCGCGGCGGCCACACCATCGGCTTCACACCCATTTAACCCACTCTAGACCAGTCGGGAGGTCCCAAGTTTCCCAACCCCGGACCCCCTCCCATCCCCCCTCCAGTCAGCAGTCGGGGGGTGACTGGGACGCCTCCCGCCCCTCCCCTGGCCTGCAGGCCATTTCCAAACCCCACGGCTGCGCCCCCCTCAACAACTCCAGGGTCCTGGGCGCCAACGTCTAGTTTTCCCCGGGGGTGCTTTACCCCCACTCCGCCCCTCCCCCACAGCCCAAGCCTTGCCCCGCCTCTTCCTGCCCCCACTCTGCCCCTCCCCCGCAGCCCGAGCCTTGCCCTGCCTCTTCCCGCCCCCACTCCGCCCCTCCCCCATGACCCCACCCTCACTCTGCCTCTTCCCACCCCCACTCCGCCCCTCCCCCGCAGCCCGAGCCTTGCCCCACCTCTTCCCGCCCCCACTCCACCCCTCCCCCACAGTCCGACCCTTGCCCCTGCTCTTCCCGCCCCCACTCTGCCCCTCCCCCATGACCCCACCCTTCCTCTGCCTCTTCCCACCCCCACTCCACCTCTTCTGCAAGGCCCCACCCTCGCTCACCCACATGGCACCGTGGGCTTGGTGCCCCTGCCCGAAGCGCATCATAGAATCATAGAATATCAGGGTTGGAAGGGTCCTCAGGAGGTCATCTAGTCCAACCCCCTGCTCAAAGCAGGACCGATCCCCAACTAAATCATCCCAGCCAGGGCTTTGTCAAGCCTGACCTTAAAAACCTCTGAGGATGGAGATTCCATCACCTCCCTAGGAAACCCATTCCAGTGTTTCACCACCCTCCTAGTGAAAAAGTTTTTCCTAATATCCAACCTAAACCTCCCCCACTGCAACTTGAGACCATTACTCCTTGTCCTGTCCTCTTCTACCACTGAGAATAGTCTAGAACCATCCTCTCTGGAACCACCTCTCAGGTAGTTGAAAGCAGCTATCAAATCCCCCCTCATTCTTCTCTTCCGCAGACTAAACAATCCCAGTTCCCTCAGCCTCTCCTCATAAGTCATGTGTTCCAGTCCCCTAATCATTTTTGTTGCCCTCCACTGGAATCTTTCCAGTTTTTCCACATCCTTCTTGTAGTGTGGGGCCCAAAACTGGACACAGTACTCCAGATGAGGCCTCATCAATGTCGAATAGAGGGGAACAATCACGTCCCTCGATCTGCTCGCTATGCCCCTACTTATACATCCCAAAATGCCATTGGCCTTCTTGGCAACAAGGGCACACTGTTGACTCATATCCAGCTTCTCGTCCACTGTAACCCCTAGGTCCTTTTCTGCAGAACTGCTGCCTAGCCATTCGGTCCCTAGTCTGTAGCGGTGCATGGGATTCTTCCGTCCTAAGTGCAGGACTCTGCACTTGTCCTTGTTGAACCCCATCAGATTTCTTTTGGCCCAATCCTCTAATTTGTCTAGGGCCCTCTGTATCCCATCCCTACCCTCCAGCATATCTACCTCTCCCCCGCAAGCTTAGTGTCATCTGCAAACTTGCTGAGGGTGCAATCCACGCCATCCTCCAGATCATTAATAAAGATGTTGAACAAAACCGGCCTCAGGATTGACCCCTGGGGCACTCCGCTTGATACCAGCTGCCAACTAGACATCCACACGGCCCCTTGGGCCTGGGTCCCCCTACCCTATGCTCACTCACACGGCCCCTAGGCCTTGTCCTTTACCCCACGCTCACCCACGTGGCCCCCTGGACCTGGGGCTTTCTGCCCCACACTCACCCAGATGGCCCCCTGGGCCTGGTGTGCCCCCTGCTCCACGAGCAGCCACATGGCCCCTGGGGCTGGTGCTTCCTACCCCATGATCACCACATTTCTGTCCCCATTAAAATCCAGTTTTGCCTGCAGGGCATCCAGATGTCCGGCTACTCCCCTTCTCTCAAACCGCTGCCTCCGAGTCTGTCTTTCCTTAGTCTGGAAGCTCTTTAGGGCAGGACCACCCTGCCTTGCTCGCCTGAAGAGTGCCCAGACGTGCACATGGGCTCTGGCATAAACAAAAATACATTAAACAACCTCACTGAGCAGATGCAAAAACCGCATTGCCCCGTACTGCTTTGCTGAGAGTCCCTGAACCTGGGGATCGCCAGTGTAAAAGCATGGGGCTTTTGGTATAAGCCACTGCAGTAAGGATACGTCATATAAGAATATAATAGCATTAGAACGGCCAGACTGGGTCAGACCAAGGGTCCATCTAGCCCCGTGTCCCGTCTGCCAACAGTGGCCAGTGCCAGGTGCCCCAGAGGCAGTGAACAGAACAGGTGATCACCAGGTGATCCAACCCTGTCGTCGCCCATTCCCAGCTTCAGTGTGTATTACAGAAGAGAGATTTAAGGCACAATTTTGTTTATTAAAGGAAGTTTAAGGGGTGACATTAGAAGCATGGTCTAAATCAGGACCACCTGTCTTCCACAATTCCACAACATGGAGTTCTCCCCTTGCTCCTGAATTATTACTACGTTTAATATTAAAATCGTGTTTCTAGGCCCTCTGGTAGCAGAGAGAACCTTGAAAACCTGGCCTGCGCCTAGAGCAAATCTGCAGAACACCTGCAGCACCGGCTGAACGAAGGGGCAGTCCCAGTCCGGGCTCCACGGATTCCAGCTGCAGAAGCTGATACTTTTGCCATGGAAATTCACTATTGTGCTACACCAACCCGTTTCCTGTCTCCCTGCCCTGCCTGCAGTATCCTCCTGCTCCCCCAGTAGGAGTCAACTGGACTTCAAGGCTGGGGGAAGGAGGTTTTGAGCTGGGCCACCTGAAGACAACTTCCAAGTAGTTGTGGAAAGTAAGCGTGACCACCTCCCTCTGGGCACTGAACCCAGGATCTCCCCAGCTAACGCACAACACCTTACAGTGTGAGCTGCAAAGCTAGTGTCTGTAACGGACTCACATCCTCCGTGGCTCGAGCATCGACGAGGACATGTAACACACTGGTCAGTGGATTACATGAGCATCACGAAGTTTCCATCAATGAGTATTTTCCATTGCGAGCTGTAGCTGGATGTGTCTGGCATGGGAGGGAATTCCATGGAGACAGAGATCCCCACCCTGAGCCTTCCCTGCGGGTCCTTCTCCCCAGACCAGTCTGCTTCCACTCTCCATGCCTTCGCTTAAAGTTTGGTTTGACCATCACCCACCTCCTCCCAGCCTAAGCCTGGACCGCCATGCACTGTGCCTTCCAGGCCTACCTTCAGAGACCACCAGAAGTGGCTCCAGGCCTCTCACTGACTGAGGAACAGGCTTTCCTTGTACACGGTCCTGACTTCCTCAGTCCCAGGGTACCCGAGTCACCAGCCCTTCCCAAGACTGGGGCATGAGACCTCCAGGTTTTTCAGCCCCCCGTCAGATCACGCTTACCCCAGCTCCACCTGGCCAGCACAGAGGTAGTGTAAGCTACACACCTGAGAACTGCCACTTCACTGTGAACCCGAAGGTTGGCTGCTCCTTCTGGTTGGCATTGTGCTGGGCTCCATGCAGGGGCGATGACAGGATACCAGCCTTGGGGGCCATTGCCACAGAGTTGTATGAACCCGAGAACGCTCCAGCCTTGCTGAGTTCAGATATAACCATCCTGCAGCCCAGGCTGCTCCTCCATGATCCGGACAGGACACACTGAAAAGGGAGGGATGCAGTCAGCAGGAACAGGGGCCCCACACAGCACTGCGGGTCCGATGCTCAGCCGAGGCTATGACCCTGCCAGTCCGGAACGCAGGGCACAGACCGCTTAAACCGGAGATGAACAACGAAGTCTTGGTGTGTGCTCTGCTTCCTGAGCTCTCCAGGGAAGCCCCTTCCCTCCCTCTGTGACCCCTCCCCACTTGTCTCTGGGTTTTTCAGGCTGGGGATTCCACCAGAAATGCAACTAACTGAATAAATCCTAAACCATATGTCACGAAGTGTGGGGGAGACAAGGCCCTGCACCCCCAACTTCCTGCGATTCACCATGACTCTCAGCCAGCCAGTCAAACAGAAGGTTTATGAGACAACAGGAACACAGTCCAAAATAGAGCTTGTAGTTATAGAAAACAGGACCCCCTCAGTCAGGCCCATCTTGGGGGGCAGGGAGGCCAGACCACGGTTCTGGGCCTCCCTCTCTTTCCCCAGCCAGCTCCAAACTGAAACCCCCTCCAGCCGTCTCACCCAGCCTCCCCCCAGCCCCTCCTCCAGCCTTTGTCCAGTTTCCCGGGCAGAAGGTGTCACCTGGCCCCAACCCCCCTCCTGGCTCAGGTTACATGCTCAGGTATCGTCCCTCCAGTGAAGTCACACCCTGATATCCCACCACCATCCAGCACCAATGCAGACAGTCCCAGTAAAACTCCCACACAACATTCCCAGGTCAATACGCTCCACTCCCTGCTCCATCACATCATAAACACAGAACTGGGGACCTCCTCTGCTCCTGGGAGGTCCTTTGCTTTCTCCTTCCTAACCCATAGGGTGGGGGGAGCTGTCCTCCATTCCCTCGCCACCTGGGCCCTCTCCCCACAGGCCGAGGAGCTTACTGAAGCAGGAGAGAGGAGGCAGCTTCACCCCAGAGAGCAGTGGGGCCCAGGCTGGGTGAGGGTCCTGGAGAGCAGACAGGCCCCATGGCGCTCGTACTGTAATGGGATGCTAAGCTGTATCACGCTGTTTGGCCACGAGGTGGCGCTGTATGGCACAAATTTATTTAAGCCACCGTGGGCCATCCCTGGCAGACCATTAAAGGATCTGAGACCGAACACACCGGCTGTGTATCGCGCTCAGACAGAAGCTCTGTAGCCAGCCCATATCTGGGACAGGCAGACGACAGTGCTGGCTCCTCTTCCCGTTCCCAGCTGCTCTTCA
Source organism: Natator depressus (assembly GCF_965152275.1). Taxonomy (NCBI): domain Eukaryota; kingdom Metazoa; phylum Chordata; order Testudines; family Cheloniidae; genus Natator; species Natator depressus. The sequence goes on from NC_134238.1 coordinate 640,603, forward strand.
GGGCCCAGTGAAACCCCCTGGATGGAACACACCCCTGTATTCACATCCTACACACCCCTGCAAAATCTTGGTACACAATATGCTGTGTGAGCTATCGTCTGAAAACCAAGAATGCACCGGCCAATAGTATCAGGGCGAAATGTGTGTAGCAACATTACATGTAAAGAGATAACATACGCAGAAATTGTGACTGAAGTGTGTTCACCAGAGAAGTCTGGGGCGGGGGTGAACCTGTTTCTCAAAGATAAAGGACAAGGTGACACATCTGGCCAGGTGCCATCAAAGCCGATGGCCCATCACCTGTCAAGTGTCCATTCCTTGGCAAGGGAGGGGGGCAGGAACAAACAGTTCTGCATCTTAGCAAACAACAGCAGGGAACCTCTTTCACCACTAGACTCCTTGACTCCAACCTCACATCAGGAATGAACTTTATCAAGGGGTATCCCTTGGGAAAATGCATTTCAAAGGGAAAAGGAAAACAGCCGTTGGACTTTGGGAGCAGATCCAGTCTGAGAATTTGGTCAGCAATGATATGGAAACATGTACTAAGGGAACCTCACCTTGAACCGAGTCAAGTTAGTTAAATTTACTACGAGGAAGTGTTTTACCATTATGTCTCTTGTAGCCATTTCTGACTTTCATGCCTTACACTTGTACTCCCTTAAAACCTGCCTCCTTGTAGTTAAATAAACTTGTTTTATTCTTTAATCAGAATGAATCCAGTGTGTGGATAGCTCCATTTAGGGTAGCAAACTATTGTCTATTCCAGGGGTCAGCAACCTATGGCACGCGTGGTGATTTTCAGTGGCACTTTGCTGCCAGTCTGGGGTTCCGTCTGCCGGCCCCTTGCCAGCCGGGGTCCTCGCGGCCGGCCTGCTCAGCCCGCTGCCTGCCTGGGGACATTGAAAAACTCAGCAAGGAAAAGCAAGGGCAAGGATCATACTAAACTGATAAGATCAGCATTTTAATTTAATTTTAAATGAAGCTTCTTAAACATTTTTAAAACCTTATTTACTTTACATGCAACAATAGTTTAATTATATAATATAGACTTATAGAGTGAGACCTTCTAAAAACATTTAAATTTATTACTGGCATGCAAAACCTTAAATTACAGTGAATAAATGAAGACTTGGCATACCACTTCTGAAAGGTTGCTGATCCCTGGTCTATTCATTCCCTTAGAAGGGCAACAGACCTCCTATGTCTGGACTGCCCAGGAGTGGGCTGGACAGTACAGAACACACATTTTGGGGGAAAATCCAGGACTGGGAGTGTGTTGGGGTCATACGGTGAGTGGTAACCCAGGCTGGTGGAAGCCGGAGCATGACTGGAGTGCTGCTGGCAGGCTGCACCTACACACAGACACTCAGGGTGTGACCTGCTGCCTGAAGGCTTCTTGTGAGCAGCCCAGCTGGGAGCTGCAGCAGCAAAGCATTGGGAGGCACACAAGTTTGCAGGGGAGGGGGTGACAGCCCCTCACTGGTCTGGACTGCACCCTGCAGTGTCATTACCCCCTGCCCCCTGGCACTGATACACAAGAGGATGGGGAGAGGACAGAGACGACACCACTGACTTGGCAGCTGTCTGCAGGAGTGGAAACCTGCAGAGGAGCAGGGCGGGCAGCATGGGCCCAGCCCGGGGGAAGGGCCTCATGGCCCCCCCTCTGATCTTTCCAGCCATGGACGCAACGTTTCTAGTGGCCGCTGTGTCTGATGCAGGCCTGATGAGCTCCCTGCTTTGTCCATCAAAGAACCTTCAATGCAGCTTCCTTTGCCAGAGGAAGTGGCTCTGCAGATGCCCCTGTGTGGCTGCCACAACAGCTTGTGCTTTACTCACATCCAGGCACTGCACTTCTCCTCCCAGAGCAGCCAAAAGCTCTCCAGAAGCTACCGCCTCACCAGGGGATCGGATCCTCACATGCCAGCATGAACGTAGCCTCACACCCTGGTGGGGTAGAGACATGCGTGCTTCTGCCAATTCATGGAGATGAGTGACTTGCCAAGGTCACACAGGAAGTCTGCCACAGGGCTGGGAGCTCTGAACCCCATGATCATCCATCCCCCAAAGGGAGCTGTGAGCACGTGCCTCTCTGCAAATCCGGCCCTTCTTTTTAGGGGCCTGATTCTGACATCACGCTGGAGGGGATCAGGTGCCACTCTACTGAGATCACTGGACTTATACTGGGGTGAAACAAGAATGAGATCAGGATCAGCCCCTTGGGTACCATGGCAATGAGATTAGATGGTTAGACAGAGTCCAGCTGCTTTCATAGAATCATAGAATATCAGGGTTGGAAGGGACCCCAGAAGGTCATCTAGTCCAACCCCCTGCTCGAAGCAGGACCAATTCCCAGTTAAATCATCCCAGCCAGGGCTTTGTCAAGCCTGACCTTAAAAACCTCTAAGGAAGGAGATTCCACCACCTCCCTAGGTAACGCATTCCAGTGTTTCACCACCCTCCTAGTGAAAAAGTTTTTCCTGCAATGTAGGATGGAGCTGCAAAATACCTACTGACCCCCAATCACAACACTTAAGCTAGACAAAAAGATGTGTCTTTAAAACATGGCTGACATGTTTTACCTGACAAGTCTTAGAACCCTAGTGTAGACAAGGCCACTTGTAGTTTCAGGATTAGTTGGGAGCCTCGGCCAGAACACAACCAGCTAACATGTGTTAAAATACAACTCATCTTGCTTACAGCTGGGTTTTTAAAATGTTACTTAAAACATTAGCAACCTGTTTTTGAGAACCTGCTCTTTTCCTTGTCCCGGCCCTCGAACCCCCAGGCCCTTCCTTCCCAAGAGCAGACAAGGGATTGTCACCCAATGAGATATTGCTGGGTCCTGCCAGTCGGCTGGTATAACTTGGGTAATGAGAGGGCTGGGGAAAGCTGATCTGGGGGTATGGAGCAGAGCTACACTCGGCATCCTGCTTTGTAAACTGCCATCTTGGTGGTGATGGGGGCCTTCAGCTACCCAGAGACCTGTTAGGAAAATCTAAAAATGCAGGGCACAGATTATCCAAAAAGTTATTGGAATGTATTGGAGACAATTTTTTAGTTCACAAGGTGGAGAAAGCTACTAGGGGAGAGGCTGTTCTAGATCGGGGGAGGTTCTGGATGATTGGAAAAAGGCAAATATAGTGCCCATATTTAAAAAAGGGAAGAAAGAGAACCAAGGGAACTACAGACCAGTCAGCCTCACTTCAGTCCCTGGCAAAATCATGGAGCAGGTCCTCAAGGAATCCATTTTGAAGCACTTGGAGGAGAGGAAGGTGATCAGGAACAGTCAACATGGATTCACCAAGGGCAAGTCATGCCTGACCAACCTGATTGCCTTCTATGATGAGATAAGTGGCTCTGTGGATATGGGGAAAGCGGTGGACGTGATACATCTTGACTTTAGCAAAGTTTTTGACACGGTCTCCCACAGTATTCTTGCCAGCAAGTTAAAGAAGTATGGGCTGGATGAATGGACTATAAGGTGGATAGAAAGCTGGCTAGATTGTCGGGCTCAACGGGTAGTGATCAACGGCGCAATGTCTAGTTGGCAGCCGGTATCAAGCAGAGTGCCCCAAGGGTCGGTCCTGGGGCTGGTTTTGTTCAACATCTTTAGTAATGATCTGGATGATGGGATGGATTGCACCCTCAGCAGGTTCGCTGTTGACATTAAGCCGGGGGGAGAGGTCAATACGATGGAGGGTAGGGATAGGGTCCAGAGTGACGTAAACAAATTGGAGGATTGGACCAAAAGAAATCTGATGAGGTTCAATAAGGACAAGTGCAGAGTCCTGCACTTAGGAAGGAAGAATCCAATGCACCGCTACAGACTAGGGACTGAATGGCTCGGCAGCAGTTCTGCAGAAAAGGACCTGGGGATTACAGTGGACGAGAAGCTGGATATGAGTCAGCTGTGTGCCCTTGTTACCAAGAAGACCAATGGCATATTGGGCTATATTAGCAAGAGCATTGCCAGCAGGTCGAGGGAAGTGACTATTCCCCTCTATACGGCACTGGTGAGGCCACAGCTGGAGTATTGTGTCCAGTTTTGGTCCCCCCCACTACAGAAGGGATGTGGACAAATTGGAGAGAGTCCAGCGGAGGGCAATGAAAATAATTAGGGGGCTGGGGCACATGACTTATGAGGAGAGGCTGAGGGAACTGGGGTTATTTAGTCTGCAGAAGAGAAGAGGGAGGGGGGATTTGATAGCTGTTTGCAACTACTTGAAGGGGAGTTCCAAAGGGGATGGAGCTCGGCTGTTCTCAGTGGTGGCAGATGACAGAACAAGGAGTAATGGTCTCAAGTTGCAGTGGGGGAGGTTTAGGTTGGATATTGGGAAACACTATTTCACTAGGAGGGTGGTGAAGCACTGGAATGGGTTATCTAGGGAGGTGGTGGAATCTCCATCCTTAGGGGTTTTTAAGGCCCGGCTTGACAAAGCCCTGGCTGGGATGATTTATTTGGGGTAGGTCCTGCTTTGAGCAGGGAGTTGGACTAGATGACCTCCTGAGGGCTCTTCCAACCCTAATATTCTGTGATTCTGTGATTTAATTTTGACAAACAAGGAGGAACAGATTGAGAATTTGAAAGTGGAAGGCAGCTTGGGTGAAAGTGATCATGAAATGAGAGAGTTTGTGATTCTAAAGAACGGTAGGAGGGAAAACAACAGAATCAAGATAATGGATTTCAAGAAGGCAGACTTTAGCAAATTCAGGGAATTGGTAGGTAAGATCCCATGGGAAGCAAGTCTAAGGGGTAAAACAGTTCAAGAGAGTTGGCAGTTTTTCTAGGAGACATTATTAAGGTCACAAGAGCAAACTATCCCATTGCGTAGGAAATATAGGAAGTATGGCAAGAGACCACCCTGGCTTAACCAGGAGATCTTCAATGACCTGAAACTCAAAAAAGAGTCCTACAAAAAGTGGAAACTAGGTCAAATTACAAAGGATGAATATAAAAAAATAACCCAAGTATGTAGGGACAGAATTAGAAAGGCCAAGGCACAAAATGAGATTAAACTACCTAGAGACATAAAGGGTAACAAAAAAAACATTCTACAAATACATCAAAAGCAAGAGGAAGACCAAGGACAGAGGAGGCCTGTTACTCAATGAGGGTGGAAAAACAGTAACAGAAAATGTGGAAATGACAGAAGTGCTAAATGACTTTTTTGTTTCAGTTTTCACGAAAAAGGTTAGGAGTGATTCAACATGTAATATAGCGAATGCCAGTGAAAACGGGATAGGACCAGAGGCTAAAATAGAGAGAAAAAGTTAAAAATTACTTAGCTAAGTTAGATGTCTTCAAGTCCCCAGGGCCTGATGAAATACATCCTAGAATACTCAAGCAGCTAACTGAGGAGATATCTGAAACATTAGCAATTATCTTTGAAAAGTCATGGGAGACGGGAGAAATTCCAGAGGACTGGAAAAGGGCAAATCTAGTGCCCACCTATAAAAAGGGGAATAAGGACAACCCAGGGGATTACAGACCAGTCAGCTTAACTTCAGCATCCTGAAATATAATGGAGCAAATAATTAAACAATCAATATGCAAACATCTAGAAGATAATAAGGTGACAAGCTACAGTCAGTGTGTATCTGCCAAGAACAAATCATGTCATACCAACCTGAGAGCTTTCTTTGACAGGGTAACAAGTCTTGTGGATGGGGAGAAGTGGTAGACGTGGTATATCTTGACTTTAGTAAAGCTTTTGATACTGTCTCGCATGACCTTCTCATAAACAAATTAGGGAAATGCAACCTAGATGGAGCTACTGTAAGGTGGGTGCAAAACTGGTTGGAAAACCATTCCCAGAGAGTAGTTATCAGTGGTTCACAGTCATGCTGGAAGAGCATAACGAGTGGGGTCCCACGGGGATCAGTTCTGGGTATGGTTCTGTTCAATAGCTTCATCAATGATGTAGATAATGGCTTAGAGAGTATATTTATAAAGTTTGCGGATGACACCAAGCTGGGAGGGGTTGCAAGTGCTTTGGAGGATAGGATTAAAATTCAAAATGATCTGGACAAACTGGAGAAATGGTCTGAAGTAAATAGGATGAAATGCAATAAGGACAAATGCAAAGTACTCCACTTAGGAAGGAACAATCAGTTGCACACACACAGAATGGGAAATGACTGCCTAGGAAGGAGTACTGAGGAAAGGGATCTGGGGGTCATAGTGGATCACAAGCTAAATATGAGTCAACAGTGGAACACTTTTGCAAAAAAAGCAAACCTCATTCTGGGCTGTATTAGCAGGAGTGATGTAAGTAAGACACGAGAAGTAATTCTTCCACTCTACTCCGGGCTGATTAGGCCTCAGCCGGGGCATTGTGTCCAGTTCTGGGTGCCACATTTCAGGAAAGATGTGGACTCATTGGAGAAAGTACAGATTAGAGCAACAAACATGATTCAAGGTCTAGAAAACAAGACCTATGAGGAAAGGTTAAACAAAACCAATTTTTTTACCCTGAGAAGAGAAGGCGGGGGGTGGGGGAGGAGACATGATAACAGTTTTCAAGTATATAAAGGGTTGTTACAAGGAGGAGGGAGAAAAATTGTTGTTCTTAACCTCTGAGGACAGGACAAGAAGCAATGGACTTAAATTGCAGCAAGGGCAGTTTAGGTTGGACATTAGGAAAAACTTCCTCACTGTCAGGGTGGTTAAGCACTGGAATAAATCGCCTAGGGAGGTTGTGGAATCTCCGTCAGTGGAGATTTTTAAGAGCAGGCTGGACAAACACCTGTCAGGGATGGTCTAGATAATACTTAGTCCTGCCCTGATTGCAGGGGACTGGACTAGAGACCTCTGGAGATCTCTTCCAGTCCTAAGATTCTATGATCTACCAGATGTGATGGGACCCCCAATAATAATAATGCTTCCAGGGCTCCTCCCATCTGTTCCCCACTTTGCTAGTGACAGCCTGGTGGGCTTTATTTTCTGCAGCCCAAATGCGCCCTTCATGTGGCTCGCTGCTCCCGGCTCCATCATTCCTATGGGGTTGGGGAGATTTACAATGAAATAACCCCTGGAGCTGTTCCTGTCCCTGCCCTTTATGGGAGACAGAATCTCCCTTGCTGTAACAGACATCAAGGCTTTACAGCCAGAGCGAAATCCCTGCAGGGGAAAGGCCCCACCCCCTCTTCACCTCCCGCAATAGTCCCGAGCTCCCACTCCTGCCTGCCCACAGCAGGACCCCCCTACATGAGCCTGATCCATCAGACAGTCAGCCCCCAGCCTCCTCGGCCCCTCACCCCGCCCTGTCCTGAGACACCCCAGAGCGAGCGCCCAGCCCCCTCGGCCCCTCACCCTGCCCAGTCTGCCCCATACCTTTCTCTCTGAAGAGGTGCCAACAGTCACCAGAGCCAGGGCGAGGAGCAGGGAGAAGCCGATTTTCCCCATCATCACTTGGAGTAGAAGCCACCTGCAGAAGCCAATTGAGTCTCCCCAGCACTTAGTCTGGGGCCACCAGTCAGGCCCTGACTTTATATCCCCTCGCAGCAGGCAGGGGCTGCAACCTGAGCTGCGCTGGTTCTCTCCTTGCTGGCAGTTCCCAGAAGCAAGCGGGCACTTCGGTTATTTTGTTTATGTCTCACTGACATTCAATCTCCAGCCCCAGCTGCTGGCAGGGCCAGCAGGATAAAATGAAAAGAAGGGACGTGTGACCTGGGCAGTGATGTGTGGAGTGTGGTCAGTGACCAGCTATAGATAGATCCCAGCACATGGGAGAGCTGGACAGAGACCAGCAGGGCCATTGGCCTGCAGTGACAGGTGGAAAGGTGCCTGGCTCTGAGGGCTGTGCCTGCCATGGCTCATGGGGTGTGTGAGGGCACATTGCCCCGGGTTGGTGAGAGAGGTGATGGCAGGACAAAGGTTCTCCGTATGCCATGCATGGCAGAGCAGGGGCAAGGCGGGAGCTGGAGTCCATTAGCAGTCAAGATCCTGAGCCTCTGAATGGTCACTAATTCCAGCGGAAATAATGACGTCTGATATCAGCCAGCACCAGCCTCTGCCTCCCAGACAGGTGGTAACGAGTGATCCGGGGTGCTGTATCAACCAGGCAAGGTACTAACAAGCTTCAACAGGACTTTATTTTTGAAGTGGAAACCTCGTTACCAAGCTGCTGCTGCACCCTCGGTAGCTTTCTCCCAGCCTCTCAACTCCTCCCCGCTCCTTCCTGGTTCCTGTCCTTTCAGACTCCCAACAGCCAGTGCTCCCAATTCTAATCATTACAAGCAACATCTAAACACCACATTCCCTCCTCTCTTAAGAAACTCTCCCAATTACAACAAACATTGTTGTTCTAACCACAGGAACAAATAGGAAACAAGACACTACACTGCTGGCAGAAATATGACACTGAAAACACTGTAGATACTATATATCATAGTCTCTAGTCCAGACAGGTGGTCGTCTGGGTCTGACAGGCCGTCTCTCAAGCCCCGGTTCCAGGTCAATGTCTTGTTGTGTTGGTACCAAGGTGAAACCGTCCAATGCAGACTGGGTGTCGGCATAATCTCCTCTTGGTGCATAGGCAGGTGCAAGATAAGAAGCATGCCATACCCGCCCATCAGAAAGTCGGTAGGTGTAAGGTCCCTTCTTCTCTAGGATTTTAAGAGGAGCTGTGAATTTATGGTCCCCTTTGCGTAAAATTCCAGGGTTTCGTATTCTCACGAAGGAACCACACTCAAACTTTGGTTCCTTAGCACCCCGCCGCTTGTCTGTGAAAGCCTTAGACTTTGCTTGGTTCCGTTCAACTGTTTTTCTCACATCATCCTCGGTTGGGGCATCAGGTCGTGCCTTTAACAGTCCAGCAATGTTCAGTTTAGTATTCATCTGTTTCCCATGCAGTAACGCTGCGGGCAATCTTTGCATGGTGGCATGTCGTGTAGCCCGGTATGCTTGCAAGAAATCAGTAGTGAAGGGTATCCACAATCGCCCTTCCAGTTTAGCCGTTTGCAAACTCTTTCAAACTTCTGTTAAACCGTTCGATTTCCCCATTGGCTTGAGGGTAATATAGGGATGACCTTCTGTGTAAAATGTTCCTCTGTGCTAGAAAAGTTTCAAACTCCAGGGAAGTAAATTGACTACCTGTCACGGAGTGCCCGGGCGATGCTCTGGAACTGCTCCCCATGAAGCCAGTCAGGACTCTGGGGCAGTCGCCTTCCGGTGAGCAGCCTGTCCGCAGGGCAAACAGCTCACACGGCTTCCACCTTCCTGGGTCTGACCTCGGAGCATTCAGCATCCTCTGCCCCTCCGTGTGCTTCCCACAGCGAGACCGCTCCGGCGGGGCTCCTGGGGAAGCCAGAGGGTCCTGCACCCCAACTTCGCAGTCAGACGGGACTCTCAGCCAGCCAGTAAAACAGAGGTTTATTAGACGACAGGAACATGGTCTAAAACAGAGCTTGCAGGTGCAGAGAACAGGACCCCTCAGCTGGGTCCATTTTGGAGGGCAGTGAGCCAGACAACCACGTCTGCCCTTCACTCCATGTCCTAGCCAGCCCCAAACTGAAACTCCCTCCAGCCCCTCCTCCTCTGGGCTTTGTTCCTTTCCCGGGCCAGGAGGTCACCTGATTCCTTTGTTCTCCAACCCTTTAGCTCTCACCTTGCAGGGGGGAAGGGCCCAGGCCATCAGTTGCCAGGAAACAGGGTGTCGGCCATTCTCTGTGTCCAGACTCCTGCACACACCTGCCCTCTAGGGCTCTGCAATGATCATACACCCTTATCGCACCACCTAGATACTTAAGAACTTCATAGGGGAAACTGAGGCACCCCCACACTATTCAGAGGAAACATTAAGAACAGTCCCACTTCGTCACATCTCTCCCCCCTTCGAGATCGAACTGAGCAGGGTCACTTTAGCTGGTGACCTGGGGAAGTTCGAAGCCACCAACGTTCCCATGGATGCCCCAGTATCTCTCCCATTCCTTGGTAGGAGTTACACCAGGACCTTCCAGTTTCACGCCCTCCCTTAGGTCGGGGGTGGTCGATAGCACTCGCAGGCCGCATGTGGGAAGGTTTATGCGGCCCGTGCCCTTTGGCCACCCCAAAACCCCAGTGGGTCAAACTGGGATTGGGTCTTCTCCCCATCAAGCTGGCCAAACACAGCCACTTGGTTATAGGACGGTTTAACTTTCTTAACAGCTTTCACTTCATCTGAGACCTTCTCAAAGCTCTCCACACTGGGTCTCCCTTACATCCAGAATTACCTCTAGCCCATCCGGCGGATTCCTACACAATCCCCTTTCAGGCAAACTGACAGACTTCCTAGAGAAAAGGTCAGAAGCATTCTCCTTCCCTTTGCCACACACAAGTTCAGGAATCTTTTCCTTCTTGCTACAGGTTTCCACACCCTCAGTAGGTAACACAATCACATCACCTTCATGCTCTCCTTGTGCCCTGGCTAGGATCTCACCCTGATTAGACAGAGTTGCGACACCCTTTCCCAACAACACACTAGCAACAGGCAAAATACAAGCACCAGAATTGTCTGGGCTCTGGGATTTTACATAGACACTAACTGGATGTGACCTAGTTACAGGGCCATTCTCCCGAGCAGACACAAACTTAGGACCCTTCCCTTCCTGGGCTTTAGCTGAATCCAGAACCAGCTCTGAGACAACTGCACTACCCTCAACCATCACAGGCGGAAAGGCCCCTTCTGTCTGCTGCACAGACAAAGAAGAGCCGGACACACTTTCTCCTTTCCCAGACACACAGCTTGGGATCTCTTTCCCCTTGTCCCAGCACACAGGGCTGGTCACAGACAACTGCTTGGAGATCAGGGTAGCTCCCTCCATAGGCAAGTCAATACCCCTGACAGACACAGACACATTTCCTTCACTGTCCCAATTCTCCACCCAGCTAACAGGTAAGGTCCAGGGACACTCATCTTCCACTCTCCTCGCCTTCCCACCCTGCTGACTAGACAAAGCCATCAGATCACAAGGCTGCCTAGGCTCATCCAAACTTTCCTTACCCAGCACCTTGCCACTCCCAACAGATCCCCTGCCCTGCCTGTGTCTCCCCTCACTCAGCTGGGGTCTCAGCTCCCATTGTGCTCAGCGCTGCTGTCCCAGTGGGGGTAGGCAGCGAGCTCCCTGCTTTCCTCACTGCATCAGAGCCAGTGTGAGCCCCCTCTCCAGTGTGCAAGGGGGCGGGGAGCATCTCTCTGTCCCACCCAGACCCAGGGGTCTGGTTACAGGCAGGCAGGTAGCCTGAGCTTAGCGGCTCCCCCCACCTGCCAGCCAGGTTATCTGCATTTTCACTGACCATTTCCCTCTCCGCTGATTGGTTCCCTGGATTCAAATTCAAACCCTTGGCAGTTACCGGAGCAGGGCCTGGATCCTGTCCCAAAGAGACACAGTCCCCCCACAACAGGGTCTTGCAGCCGATATCCTGGAGAACCCCAACAACCAGCCAGCCCCACCCCTCCTGGGTCTGCACAGGGATCTGGGCCATAGGCAGGGCGAGGGGCTTCGTCCCTGGGACCCTCACCCAGCTCACACAGCCCCTCAACCTCTGAGGCTGCACCACCCAGGGCCTGACAACAGTTCTCTCTGTCCCAGGATCTCGCCACCCCAGGAATGTCTCCCCATTGACCATCACCTTCCGCTCCCACTGGGGGTCCGAGGGGCCTGGCCCCAGGAAACTCCACACAGACATATAGGTTGGGGTCAGGAGTGGGAGCCTGTCCACCTCCCCACCCATCTGGCCGACAGAGTCTATGGCCTTGGGACCCAGCAAGGGAGCTAGACACCGGGGCTTTTCCGCAGGGTCCCCCTGGTTCAAATCTCCAGCCTGCTCAAAGGCAGTGAGGTGGGCATCCACATCCCCCCCCCCTTAACCAGGGGCAGCAATTTAGTCTCGAGGTTCCCTGCGGAACTGGCCCCCCGGGGTCTATCCCCACTCACCCCGGGGAGGTTCCCTAGGCCTCTCCGCTCCCCCACCGCCAGTTCATGCTGCTGCTGCTTCTGCAGCTCTTTCTCGGGCTCTCGCTGTCTCTCACAGTCCTCTTGCTCTCTCGGACTCAGCTCCAATCCCGTCCGTCTCCGATCCCCGGATGGGGAACCCGATCGTGAAGACCCTCGTCTGGTCGGGGACAGGAGTCTTGGGGATGCCTGGCTACTACTCCAGCTGCTCCCAGATCCTGCTATAGCCCCATTTGGGGTCAGGAATCTGTCCCTTAGAGCGGTCATCCTCCTCCAGCTGCACGATTAACTGTGCTTTGGTGAACTTTCCAATGCTCAACCCTCTCTTTTTGCACAGGGTTACAATGTCCTTCTTAAGAAGACGGTGACAGACCATCACTCCACTCTTCCCAAGTTGTTGTGGACTCACAGGCCTGTGTGCTCGCAGCTCCCCACGGTTTCCAGGGAAAACCCCTAGTGTGCCAGCCCTTCTCGAGGTCACCACCTCTTTGCCAGGGTCGAGCTGCAGACTCCTCCGCCCCTGGGACCGCTCGCTGCAGTCCCCCGGGGGACCCTGTTACTGCAAAAGTCCTTTTCTCTGGTCACACGATCCTAGGGGTTAACCGCCCCCTGAAACCGTCTCTCTCTGCATCTTCAGCACGCCTAGTCCCCATCAATCCCCCTTTGTTTTACTGCTCCCCAGTCACTTACTGCAGGAAGCGCCATCCACGGGGTGCAGTAGATCCCACCGCTGCCACCAGTTGTCACGGAGTGCCCGGGCGATGCTCTGGAACTGCTCCCCATGAAGCCAGTCAGGACTCTGGGGCAGTCGCCTTCCGGTGAGCAGCCTGTCCGCAGGGCAAACAGCTCACACGGCTTCCACCTTCCTGGGTCTGACCTCGGAGCATTCAGCATCCTCTGCCCCTCCGTGTGCTTCCCACAGCGAGACCGCTCCGGCGGGGCTCCTGGGGAAGCCAGAGGGTCCTGCACCCCAACTTCGCAGTCAGACGGGACTCTCAGCCAGCCAGTAAAACAGAGGTTTATTAGACGACAGGAACATGGTCTAAAACAGAGCTTGCAGGTGCAGAGAACAGGACCCCTCAGCTGGGTCCATTTTGGAGGGCAGTGAGCCAGACAACCACGTCTGCCCTTCACTCCATGTCCTAGCCAGCCCCAAACTGAAACTCCCTCCAGCCCCTCCTCCTCTGGGCTTTGTTCCTTTCCCGGGCCAGGAGGTCACCTGATTCCTTTGTTCTCCAACCCTTTAGCTCTCACCTTGCAGGGGGGAAGGGCCCAGGCCATCAGTTGCCAGGAAACAGGGTGTCGGCCATTCTCTGTGTCCAGACTCCTGCACACACCTGCCCTCTAGGGCTCTGCAATGATCATACACCCTTATCGCACCACCTAGATACTTAAGAACTTCATAGGGGAAACTGAGGCACCCCCACACTATTCAGAGGAAACATTAAGAACAGTCCCACTTCGTCACACTACCGTTATCTGAAACCAGTTCTTTGGGGTTACCTTCCCTGCTAAAAACTGAAGAGAGGAACTTAATTACTGTAGCAGAAGAGATTTGCGATGTAAACGCTACCTCAGGCCATTTACTGAAATAGTCTATTAAGGTGATGGCATAACGGCAGTCAATTGGAGCAGTATCAAAGGGTCTTACAATGTCAATCGCCACTTTTCCCCATGCAGATTCAGGAAGAGGAACAGTCTGTAATGGAGGGGTACATGTCACTGCTGTCTTATCATGCATTTGGCAAGTGACACAGGATTTTATGAGTGCTTCAGTTTGAGAGTCCATCCCTGGCCACCAATACAGATCCCGTAGTCGTCGTTTGGTTCTGACAATTCCTGGATGAGTATCGTGTGCCAGGTGTATGAGTTTTGACTGTAATTCTTCTGGCACAAGGAGCCGGGGTGTACCTGGTAGCACACAGCCATCAAGCAAAGAAAGTTCATCCCAAATTCTAAAATAAGGCAGCAAAACTGGGTCAAGGTTTTTAGGGTGACTGGGCCATCTCTGTCAGAAATTCCCATAGTTTTTGTTGAACTGGACACGCTGAACAAGCAGCTTGAAATTGTTCTCTTGTAACTGCAGTGAGAGCGCTTGTAATAAGCGCAAGCACGACACCCTCATCCTCCGGTGGACCCTCTGGTGACGGGAAAGGCAGGCGAGAAAGGCAATCGGCGACCACGTTTTGGTTTCCAGGCTTATATTCCAGTTCATAACTGAAAGAGAGTAGTCTTGCAGACCCTCGAGCAATACGGTATCCTGCTCTGCCCAGTCCTTTCGTGGTGAGCAACGTCGTCAAAGGGCTGTGGTCTGTGCACAACTTGAACGTGCGGCCCCATGGGTAAGTTCTCCATTTTTCCGTAGCCCAGACACAAGCAAGTGCTTCTTTTTCGACTGTAGAATATTTCCTCTCAGCATTACTTAGTGTCCTTGAACCAAACGCAACCGTCCTCTCTGTGTCGTCCTCACGCAGTTGTGTGACAACAGCCCCAAGGCCATAATCAGACGCATCAGTAGTTACAAGTGAGGGCAATGCAGGACTGAACAGTGCAAGTACTGGACTAGGTACAATCAAGTCTTTCACCGTTTTGAAACTAGCTTGTGCATCTTCTTGTCCACACTAAGGTTGAACTTCTCCGTAGTAATTCCCGTAACGGTTGAAAGACAGAAGCATAATTGGGAATGAATTTTGCATACCAGGAGGTAAGACCCAAGAATGAATGTAAGGTTTGCAAATCTGTTGGAAGAGGAGCATTTGAAATTGCCAGGATATGATCTGGATCAGGCTTAAGTCCAGCCTGTGAAATTGTATGCCCCAGAAAGGAGAGTTCCATTTGTCTAAATTTGCATTTGGACCTATTGAGCTGGAGGCCTGCTTTGCTGAGGCAGTTTAGTACAGACTGCAGGTTATTGTCATGCTCCTCCGAAGTATTTCCAAACACGATAATGTCATCCAGATAGCACTGAACTCCATGTTGATTCTTCAGAATCAATGACATCATTGTTTGGAAGGCACTTGGGGCTGATGCGAGACCGTATGGAACACATTTAAAACGGAATAGTCCCTCATGTGTAATAAATGCTGTGAGGTCTCTGCTATCTTCATGCAACATAACCTGGTGGTATGCGCTCTGCAAATCAAGAGTAGAAAACATCTTTGCTCCACGGAGTTCTGCAAATGCTTCTTCTATGTGAGGAAGAGGATGGCTGTCAATCACAATAGCTTTATTTGGCTCCCTTAAGTCCACACAAAGGCGAATGCCTCCACCCTTCTTCTGCGTCACTACGACAGGTGAAACCCATTCCGAGGAGTCGATCTCTTCAATAACGTCCTTTTGAACAAGTTTTCTCAGTTCCTCTGAAACAGCTTTTCTAACTGAAAATGGTAAGCGCCGTAACTTCTCTCGTACAGGCATCACATTATTCCGCATTTTACCTTTATGCAGAAACCCATAAGCACAGCCACGTTTCTCCTCAACCTGGTGTTGGGTCCCAGCTGAAACTGGTGCGTGTACCGCGAGAGTGCTTTGCTGAGGAAGATCAATTCGTCCATTAACTACCCTGAGATTTAAAAATTTCAGAAAAAGAAAAGGAGGACTTGTGGCACCTTAGAGACTAACCAATTTATTTGAGCATAAGCTTTCATGAGCTATAGCTCACTTCATCGGCTGCATTCAGTGGAAAATACAGTGAGGAGATTTATATATACACAGAACATGAAAAAAAGGGTGTTATCATACACACTGTAATGAGAGTGACCACTTAAGATGAGCTATTACCAGCAGGAGAGCGGGGGGGGGGGGGGGGGAAGAAAACCTTTTGTACTGATTGTCATGGAGTCCCCAGGCGATGCTCTGGAACTGCTCCCCATGAAGCCAGTCAGGACTCTGGGGAAGTCTCCTTTCTGGGAGCAGCCTGTCTGCAGGATACACAGCTCACCCGGCTTCCACCTTCCTGGGTCTGACCTCGGAGCCTCCAGCCTCCCCCCCGCCTCGTGCGCTTCCCCCAGTGAGTCCGCTCAGGCGGGGTCCGGGGGAAGCCAGAGGGTCCTGCACCCCAACTCTGCAGTCAGACGTGACTCTCAGCCAGCCAGTAAAACAGAGGTTTATTAGACGACAGGAACATGGCCTAAAACAGAGCTTGTACATGCAGAGAACAGGACCCCTCAGCTGGGTCCATTTTGGGGGGCAGTGAGCCAGACAACCACGTCTGCCCTTCACTCCATGTCTCCAGCCAGCCCCAAACTGAAACTCCCTCCAGCCCCTCCTCCTCTGGGCTTTGTCCCTTTCCCGGGCCAGGAGGGCACCTGATTCCTTTGTTCTCCAACCCTTTAGCTCTCACCTTGCAGGGGGGAAGGGCCCAGGCCATCAGTTGCCAGGAAACAGGGTGTTGGCCATTCTCTGTGTCCAGACCCCTGCACACACCTGCCCTGTAGGGCTCTGCAAGGATCATACACCCTTATCCCACCCCCTAGATACTTAAGAACTGCATAGGGGAAACTGAGGCATCCCCACACTATTCAGAAGAAACATTAAGAACAGTCCCACTTTGTCACATCGATAATCAGGGTGGGTCATTTCCAGCAGTTGACAAGAACGTCTGAGGAACAGTGGGGGGTGAAGGGGGGGAGTAAACATGGGGAAATAGTGTTACTTTGTGTAATGACCCATCCACTCCCAGTCTCTATTCAAGCCTAAGTTAATTGTATCCGGTTTGCAAATTAATTCCAATTCAGCAGTCTCTTGTTGGAGTCTGTTTTTGAAGTCTTTTTGTTGTAATATTGCGACTTTTAGGTCTGAAATCAAGTGACCAGAGAGATTGAAGTGTTCTCCGACTGGTTTTTGAATGTTATAATTCTTGACATCTGATTTGTGTCCATTTATTCTTTTGCGTAGAGACTGTCCAGTTTGACCAATGTACATGGCAGAGGGGCATTGCTGGCACATGATGGCATATATCACATTGGTGGATGTGCAGGTGAACGAGCCTCTGATAGTGTGGCTGATGTGATTAGGCCCTATGATGGTATCCCCTGAATAGATATGTGGGCACAGTTGGCAACGGGCTTTGTTGCAAGGATAGGTTCCTGGGTTAGTGGTTCTGTTGTGTGGTGTGTGGTTGCTGGTGAGTATTTGCTTCAGGTTGGGGGGCTGTCTGTAAGCAAGGACTGGCCTGTCTCCCAAGATCTGTGAGAGTGATGGGTCATCCTTCAGGATAGGTTGTAGATCCTTGATAATGCGTTGGAAAGGTTTTAGTTGGGGGCTGAAGGTGACGGCTAGTGGCGTTCTGTTATTTTCTTTGTTAGGCCTGTCCTGTAGTAGGTGACTTCTGGGTGCTCTTCTGGCTCTGTCAATTTGTTTCTTGAACAATTTTTTTCAGCTGAAGTGAAGAAACAGATGGACGGAGCCAGAAGAGTACCCAGAAGTCACCTACTACAGGACAGGCCTAACAAAGAAAATAACAGAACGCCACTAGCCATCACCTTCAGCCCCCAACTAAAACCTCTCCAGCGCATCAGCAAGGATCTACAACCTATCCTGAAGGACGACCCATCACTCTCACAGATCTTGGGAGACAGGCCAGTCCTTGCCTGCAGACAGCCCCCCAACCTGAAGCAAATACTCACCAGGAGTTCAAGAAGCATAGGGTTCAAGGCCAAGGCAAAGTTTGTGCCTTGGGGAAGTTTTTAACCTAAGTTGGTAAGAATAAGCTTAGGGGGTCTTTCACGGGTCCCCACATCTGTACCCTGGAGTTCAGAGTGGGGAGGGAACCCTGACAGCCACCTGGAAAGATACTCTGAGACAACTGCACGCGTCACCGAGCAGACAGGGAGGGGACTTTCAGATTTCCCAAGGAATGTCCGGGGTGGGGCTGACGGCTGGTCACCTGAGGGCAGGGCAGTAGAGTTCAAACCGATGGCCAGGGAGGCGAGAGCAGGCATTGTGGGGCACCTCCCGGAGGCCAGGCGCAGCCCTGTAACCACCAGGGAGTCTCCACGGGCACCGCGGTGCCGTAGCCCTGGCGATGTCACATCCCCAACACAAAATTGATGCAGGAAGGGATGACACCAGCATCGCTGAGTGCATCCCAAGAGCTCCCCCTCCTGGGTTCTGCCTTACTACAGCGAGTACTGGGTTAGAGGCCGTACCAGCGTAGAACAGAAACGGTTTATCAAAGTCATGTTCAATAACACGATTGAATCTTTTTACAAACTCAAAGTAAAACTTGGTTAGAACGACAGTGGATTGGATCTGCTCTTGCAGCATGGTTCCTTTATGTCTCATGTGATCTTGCCAAGAGCTAAAGAACATAGCTACTTTATCCATACAAGCTCTGGCAAATGTTTGGAACCCAATTAACATTAAGTCAATGTAGATATTAATGTTGTTCATAGACAGGAATCTTGACATTTAGCCATGAAAGCAATATGGTAGTGTGCCTCAGTTTCCCTCACTACCCTGCCCACCCTGTCAGTCCAGCTGACTTGGAGCCCTGGCCTCTCCTGATTGGCCATGGGGACTGTCAGTCTCAGGGTCCTGACTCCTCTTCAGCCCTTCCTCATTCTCATGGTATTGGGAGAAAAGCAACCAAAAAAACCCACTAAGTTTTATCAAGCTCCCTTGCATTCCCCCTTGCTAAAATCCTGCCATTGCCAGAGTGCTCACACCTGCACAGCCAGGTCCTATGTTTACAACAAACATGTACACGCATCATAGTATACATAGAAAACTAGGGCTGTCAAGGAATAAAAAATGTAATCGCGATAAAAAACATTAATCGCAATTAATCATACTGTTAATAATAGAATACCATTTATTTAAATATTTTGGATGTTTTCTACATTTTCAAATATATTGATTTCAATTACAACACAGAATACAAAGTGTACAGTGCTCACTTTGTATTTATTTTTGATTACAAATATTTGCACTATACAAAACAAAAGAAATAGTATTTTTCAATTCACCTAATACAAGTACTGTGGGGCAATCTCTTTATCATGAAAGTTGAACTTACAAATGTAGAATTATGTACAAAAAAAACTGTATTCAAAATAAAACAATGTAAAACTTTAGAGCCTACAAGTCCACTCAGTCCTACTTCAGCCAATCGCTCAGACAAACAAGTTTGGTTACAATTCGCAGGAGATAATACTGCCCGCTTCTTATTTGCAATGTCACCTGAAAATGAGAACAGGCTTTCTCATGGCACTGTTGTAGCTGGCATCACAAGATATTTACGTGCCAGATATTTACGTGCCAGATGCGCTAAAGATTCATATGTCCCTTCATGCTTCAACCACCATTCCAGGGGTCATGTATCCATCCTGATGACAGGTTCTGCTCGATAACAATCCAAAGCAGGGCGGACGGACGCATGTTCATTTTCATCATCTGAGTCAGATGCCATCAGCAGGAGGTTAATTTTCTTTTTTGGTGGTTCGGGTTCTGTAGTTTCCACATCGGAGTGTTGCTCTTTTAAGACTTCTGAAAGCATGCTTCACACCTCATTCCTCTCAGAGTTTGGAAGGCACCTCAGATTCTTAAACCTTGGGTCGAGTGCTGTAGCTATTTTTAGAAATCTCATATTGGTACCACCTTTGCGTTTTGTCAAATCTGCTGTGAAAGTGTTCTTAAAATGAACATATGCTGGGTCATCAGCTGAGACTGCTAGAACATGAAATATATGGAGAGTGCGGGTAAAACACAGATCAGGAGACACACAATTCTCCCCCAAGGAGGTCAGTCACAAATTTAATTAATGCGTTATTTTTTTAACACGCATCATCAGCATGGCAGCATGTCCTCTGGAATGGCGGCTGAAGCATGAAGGGGCATACTAATGTTTAGCAGATCTAGCACATGAATACCTTGCAACGCTGGCTACAAAAGTGCCATGTGAACGGCTGTTCACACTTTCAGGTGACATTGTAAATAAGAAGCAGCCACCACTATCTCCCATAAATGTGAACAAACTTGTTTGTCTGAGCGATTGGCTGAACAAGAAGTAGGACTGAGTGGACTTGTAGGCTCTAAAGTTTTACGTGGTTTTGTTTTTGAGTGCCATTATGTATAAAAAAAATCTACATTTGTAAGTTACACTTTCACGATAAAGAGATTGCGCCACAGTACTTGTATGAGGTGAATTGAAAAATACTATTTCTTTTGTTTTTACAGCGCAAATATTTGTAATAAAAATAATAATATAAAGTGAGCACTGTACACTTTGTATTCTGTGTTGCAATAGATATCAATATATTTGAAAATGTAGAAAAAAATCCACAAATATTTAATATATTTCACTTGGTATTCTATTGTTTAACAGTTAATCATGATTAATTTTTTTAATCACGATTAAATTTTTTGAGTTAATCACGTGAGTCAACTGCGATTAATTGACAGCGCTGTAGAAATCATTTAATAACTAACAAACCAATTTCTAACACATTTTACATTCTAGTTTCACTTGCTTGTACTATTCATTAAAACAGCACATGAAACCAGTAACAATCAGAGCTAAGTGTAACGAGCAGTTGTGGCAAACTGGGGTTTTATTCACCTTGTTACGTTGCATGTGAGTCCGATACGAATACTGTGTGTACCTCAGTTTCCCTTTGTACTGCACCAATGCTTAGGTGATGGGAATTTGGTGTGTGACTTTCGCTGTGGCCTTTGGGCAGATGTGGCTGCCCAGCTCTACACGTAGGCGATGGCCTTTGTAACCTGAGACCCAGGAGGGGGATGCGACCAGGTGACTCTTTGCCCAGGAAGTGAGACAAAAGGCCAGGAGGAGGAGCAATGGGCGGGTCAGAGGTCGGGTCACTGGAAGCTGGGGAGTCAGGATTTTTGGGGACTAGATATGGGGGAGTCCAGGGCGTCTGACCCAGGATTCCCAAGATGGACTTGGCTGAAAGTCACTGATTTCTGTGCTAACAAGCTCTGTTTTAGACCGTGTTCCTGTCGACTAATAAACCTTCTGTTTTCCCGGCTGGCTGAGAGTCCCGTCTGGCTGCAGAGTTGGGGGGCAGGACCCTCTGGCTTCCCCAGGACCCCGCCTGGGCAGCCTCGCTGTGGGAAGCGCACGGAGGGGCAGAGGAGGCTGAATGCTCCGAGGTCAGACCCAGGAAGGTGGAAGCTGGGTGAGCTGTGTGTCCTGCTCCCAGAGAGGAGACTTCCCCGGAGTCCTGACTGGCTTCATGGGGAGCAGTTCCAGAGCATCGCCTGGGGACTCCGTGACAACTGGTGCCAGAGGTGGGATAAACTGCACCCCGGGGACAGAGCATCCTGCAGTAAGTGACTGGGGAGCAGTAAAACAAAGGGGGATTAACGAGGACCAGGCTCAGAGAGGTGCGGTTCCAGGAGGCGAAGGGGCCTACGACTTGACCCCTGAGAGGGAGTGGAGCTCCGAGAAGGGCTGTCACACTGAAAGGGTCCCCCCAAGCGCTGTGGGGAGCTGAGAGAGCACAGGCCTATGAGTCCGTGACCACTTGGGAACAGCGTGGAGATGGCCTATAACCATCCCCTTAGAAGGACATTGTAGAGCTGTGCAGGGAGAGAGGGCTGCACGTTGGAAAGTTCACCAAGGACCAGCTGATTGCTCAGTTGGAGGAGAATGATTGCTCTAAGGAGCCGGTTCCTGACAAAGCTGAGGTCCTGAGAGAGGCTGTGAGCAGCCCCAGGGGCCGCCCCAGGCCCTGACCCAACTGAGGCCACGGGAGGGGCTGAAAGCAGCCAGGCGATCCTGGGACCCACCTATCCAACCAGCAGGAGATCTTCACAACCAAGTTCCCCGTCGGTGGAGCTGAGACTGGAGCTGAGATGGTTGGAAGTGGAGCTGAAACTGAAAGAGCTGGAGGACTGTGAGAAGTAACGGCAGGACCGTGAGAGAGAGTGAAAGCATGAGGAAGAGCAGAGACGGCATGAACTGGCGACGGCAGAGCTGAGAGGCAGAGAGATCCCTGCTGGGGTGAGTGGGGATGGGCCAAGGGTGGCTAAGCCCGCAGGGAAAGCCGATATCAAAGTGGTGTCTCAGTTTAAGGAAGGGGATGATGTAGACACCTTCCTCACTGCTTTTGAGAAGGCCTGCAATGCGCACCAGGTTGACCCTACAGACAGGCTCCAGCATCTCACCCCCTTACTGTGTCCCAAGGCCATAGGGATGTTCAGCCAGATGGATGGGGTGGAACCTGGGGACTATGAACTGTTCAAACAAGCCCTGCTGCGCAAGTTTGAATTGACCCCCGAGGTATACAGGAAAAGTTTCCAGGGTGTGCAGAAGACCCGGGGATGACCTACCTGCAGATGGGTGACCGCCCTTCTGTGGTGGCTAAGCACTGGAACAAGTTACCTTGGGAAGCTGTGGAATTTCTGTCACTGGAGGTTTTTAGAACAGTTCAGACAGACACCTGTCAGGGATGGTCTCGATAATACTTAGTCCTGCCTCAGTGCAGGGATTGAACTAGACGACCTATCAAGGTCCCTTTCATTTCTACATTTCTATGATTCTATGATACAGACAAACCAACAGGAGAGTACAAGGAAACAACGAGACCATTTCAGTCAGCATGATGGGCAGTTGAGAGGGGGGATTGAGTTGCTGAGAAAGAGAGAGATGGGGAAATATATTCGCAACCCAGCATGCTCCACCGATGGCGTATGACCCCTCTACATTAAGCAGTTCCCCATCACTCTCCTTGTCCCAGGTCACTATGCAGTATTAAGTAGCCTGCTGCAGATGGTGAACTAAGAGCTATTTTCAAATAATAACAACACAGAATGGCACAATATTTTTCCGTTGGAACAAAGTTTATTTGGTACCTAGAGTCCAGAACTCACGAAGGGCTGAAACTTTCTAAGAGAAATGAACCTTTGAGCTGGGAGCACTGAGAGTGGATAGTCCTGAGCTAACGTAAAGGCCATTTAGAAGGGGAGCACCATTTCCTTGGGACTTCAGTAAGGTTGGTGCAATCTCTACCACAGACTGATGGAGAGTGAGGAAAGGAGTGAACCCAGGGCAATAAAGCTGCCAGGAGTGTCCCAGAAAGGCCCCAGCTAATGGGAGAGATTTCGGAACCATCCAGGGAAGTCAGAGAGGGGCAGGTGGGCGTCACGACTGAAAAAGCCAAGAGCGATAAAAACACAAGAGACTCATTTGCCTCCCGCGCTGGAGTATTGCTGAGAAATGAACTAAACTGCAGCGCTGGGGGCGAGGCAGCGATTCTGGGGGGGTAACCAGAGAGTGAGGGGGAGATGGAGACAGAGACGAGCGACTCTGCTGGGCGAGACGCTCGAGAGAGGCCAGAACAATTCAAGACCAGGTGGGCACAGGAACCGTGGAGCTGGAGAGCGTGTTCACTGTGCAGTTGGAGTTGGAGTTGGAGCATCGCAGGGTGGAGAGTGCTGCTGAAGGATTTTTCCCCGCTCTACATTTCGTTTCCGGGTGAAAACGTTTGTGCCAACCCTGCAGGGAAGCACAGAGCTGGTGTTACTGGCCTAGCATGGACCTGCGCTGGGGGCTGCCCAGTACAAGGAGAGGCAGGAGCACCAAGCTCCCCTGGGGATGCTCCCCCTCACAGGATGCCCACACTCCCGGTGGGTTGCTCACCCATTAGCAAGTTCTTGAAGAAGAGCTATGGGAGGACATGGCCCTGCCCCGGCCTGACCCGCCAGGGGATCACACACAGCCCTGGGGTGTGACAGGGCCCAGGGAACTCAGCACATTTGGGGAATAAACCTTCATTCATGTTCACACCACCTCCTTCTCCAGCCAGGTACAGGGGATGGATTTGTGATTTTGGGCTGAGAGCCCTGCTCTGCCCTTGGCCATCTCATCCCGCACAGGCTCAGAGCCGGGCTTGGGATCCCAGCCCTTGGCACAGCGCCGAGCAGAGACGGGGCCAGGCCCTGCAGTCCCAGCTCTGCAGGCAGCACCTTCGCTCCCGGGCAGTCTGTGCCCCGTCACCCACCTGGTCGCTCTCCAGCCATCTCCAGGGGATCCAACCTCCTCACGCAGCAGCCACATGGTCTTCAGAGTTTCCTTCCCTTTATCATCCACGAAGCACTGGCCCACGAAGACGGCTGTCGAGTCTGCGAGGGAGCCGGACAGGGGTCAGAGGGAGAGACGGTGCCACATGCTCAGTGTCCCCCAGAGACACCGAGCCCAGAGCTCAGGGTGGAGGGAGGGGGTGCGCTCTGTGGCGATGACACGACTCCGGGCCACAGGCATACAAAGAGCCCATCTCTCCCCGATGATGCACTTTCCCAGGCACCGGCCCAGACGGCGGAGCAGTGCAATGACTCCATTTTCAGGGGCGGCTACATGAGCCGGGTCAGGGCCAGGAAGGGGAGAGGCCTGCAGGCTGCGGGACACTTGGACTCCGCCTCCCAGGCCCCACATGCCGAGGCCATCTCCAAAGTCTGCTGGCTTCCTCCTCACCATCACCATCTCCACCTCCTCACCATCTCCTTCAGGCCCTGGTTCTACCCCTCAGCCTCTGGCCTCCCCAACCTACCCCTGCCCCTTGGCAGGCCATACAAAGTGCAGCTGATATCTTCCTCCCCGGTCATTTGATCACGCCATTGTCCTCCCTGTGATCAGCCGCAACCTGGCCTCCCAGGTAACCCAGCCCTGGGGACCTCCCCCAGGTATCCCAGTGTCCAGCCTGCCATGGCTGGTCGAGCCAGAGGGAGCTTTTGGAAACAGACTCCGTCTTGACGTAAAGATTCCAAGTGATGGAGGATCCACCATGTGCCCAGCTCAGTTGTCCCATTGGCTAATCACCTGCACAGGTAAAAAGTTCCACTTCATTTCTAATTTGGATACGTCTGGTTTCAGATTCCAGACACCTTTGTCTGCTAGATTAAAGGGTCATCGGCTGTCAGGAAGCTCTCCACATGCAGGTTCTTGCAGGGTTTAGCTTCACTGCGATAGCTGAAGTTAGTCCCCTGCGTTACAGCACTAGCCTAGCTGCAGTGAGAGCGGCCGCACCGGAGTTAGACGGAGCCACTGGGTTAGCAGAATGATTGAATTAGCTGCTGATGAGTTGTTGTAACTGGAGCTGTTTCACCCTCCATCCCCCTGCATTACTAGCTAGAGCCTCAGCATCATTCAGGCTTCAACCCACCCCACACCCCCCATGGGCCAGCTATCTGGAATTTAGGTAAGCTAGACACGTGTGTGTGTGTGGCCAGGAGTCGAGTTTGGGGTGACTCTCAAAGTATAACTTGAGCTAACTGCTGTGCACACCCATAGGCCATGATTAGACACCTTCATAACCTCCTCTTGTATCAGCTAAATAGATTGAGCTGCGTTAGTCTCTCCCCGGGCAGCCAGTTTCCCAGAGCTCGAACCATCCTGGTAGCTGTTTTCTGACCCCTTTCCAAGACTGTAATATCCCTTTGAAATGCGGACAGCAGAAATGGACACAGTAGCCAGTAATGGGCTTGCTGGTGCCATATACAATTCATTATTGAACACAATTACTGCACTGAGTCACATATTTCCCACAACCATTTCTGGCATGCGAACAAACCAAAATAATCCTCCAAGTGCCCCCGGCACCCCCCATTCATGCTGACAGTAACTCCCCCCACCCCAGCCCCGAAGCAGCGTGTGGTACGTACTTGAGAACTTCTCCCAGTTCACAGTGAAGCCGAAGGTCGGCTGGCCCCTCTGTTTCGTGTCATGCTGGGCTCCCTTCAGGGGCGACCTGCGGATACAGTTGCTGGTGGCTGTCACCACTGTGAGGTAGTCGCCGGAGAATTCTCCTGCATCGTTAACTTCATGTATTTCCATCAGCGAGCGCAGTTCATTCCGCCACAGTCCGGACAGGTCACACTGAAAGGGGAGCAGACGTGGTCCCACGCACAGCACTGCATGGTCAGACACTCAGCTGAGACCGTGACCCCAAGAGCCCCAAAGGCAAAAGAGAGACCCTGCAAACTAGGACATAAAAAACCAAAGTGCCTCGCCTGTGCTCTGGTTCCTGAGATCCCAGGGGACCAGCTGGTCATGAGAAGAACCTCTGGCCCAGTTCATTGTGGGCGTGGAGGTTGCGTTCCTAGTGGCCATAATTTCTGATGGAAGATTAATGAGCTCCTGGCTTTGTCCAGCAAAGATCCTTCCAGGCAGGGTCCCAGCGCACCAGAGGGAATGGCCTTGCAGATTCCCCTGCGTCTCGCCATGGTCAGCGTGTGCTTTTACTGAAATCCAAGCATTGCATTCCTCGTGCTCGCTCCCACACCTGCACTGTGGAGCTTCTTGCCCTCAGGTCAGGGATGGGCACTGCTGAGCACAGACCCGAAGAGCCGGAGTCCGACCTTACACAGCATGAAGCAGAGAATGGCCAACGCCAACAGTTCAGCACGTGACTCCGACCCCCCAGACCATAGAAATGTGGGGCTGGATGGGACCTGGAGAGGCCGTCTGGTCTAGTGCTCTGTGCTGCGGCAGGCGGACGTTGTACCTAGACCATCTCTGAGAGGGGTTTATTTAACCTGCTCTTAAAACCCCCAGTGACAGGGATGGCGCAGCCCCAGTGCTTAACACCCTGATGGCGGCAACTTAGATCTGAGTATCTAACTTAAACCTCCCTTGGTGCAAACTGAGCTGAATCCCTCCTGCCCTCCCTCAGTGGACAGGGACAGCAGCTGGGCACTGTCCTCTTCGTGGCAGCCTGTTACAGACTGGACCCGTTATCAAGTCCCCTGCTCGGCTGGTCTCCCCTACACTAAACATGCCCAAGTCAGGCCCCAAAACAGAGAGGTTTAAAAAAGGTGTTGTGGTTTTTGTCCCGTCAAGCCACCGGCCGCAGCACCTGCCTGGCCACCGCCTGCTGCCATTTCACCAGATCGATGGAGCAAGGGGATTCTGGCCCCTGCTGCAGAAACTATCCCTGGAACAACCCTCTTGGCCTCTCGGCCTGCCCGATCCTGAGACAGCCCAGAGCCAGCGCCCAGCCCCCTCAGCCCCTCACCTGCCCAGTCTGCCCCATACCTTTCTCTTTGAAGAGGTGCCAACAGTCACCAGAGCCAGGGCGAGGAGCAGGGAGAAGCCGATTTTCCCCATCATCACTTGGAGTAGAAGCCACCTGCAGAAGCCAATTGAGTCTCCCCAGCACTTAGTCTGGGGCCACCAGTCAGGCCCTGACTTTATATCCCCTCGCAGCAGGCAGGGGCTGCAACCTGAGCTGCGCTGGTTCTCTCCTTGCTGGCAGTTCCCAGAAGCGAGCGGGCACTTCGGTTATTTTGTTTATGTCTCACTGACATTCAATCTCCAGCCCCAGCTGCTGGCAGGGCCAGCAGGATAAAATGAAAAGAAGGGACGTGTGACCTGGGCAGTGATGTGAGGAGTGTAGTCAACGTGACCCCCTATAGATAGATCCCAGCACACAGGAGAGGCGGAGCGAGAGCACCATGTGAAGGTGCCTAAGCCAGGGCAGCAGCAGGTGGGAGAGGTAAGTTGAAGTGCTGCTCATTGAGCCTTGAGGTGCTGACAGGCCAGAGGCCTCCCCGGGTTTGCTGGCATCTCCCGGTTGGAATAACTCCGACAGCGGTTCCTGGGATAGAAGGTTTCTGTCACCAGCCCCACACAGTGTCAAACGCATCTGAACATGCGTCTCTTTCCAGTGGCAGTCCAAAAAGTGAGGTCCCCTTGGTGCTTTCTGCTGGGATCCCAAATCCTGAGAGTGCTCCTGTAACCCAAGGTGCCTAGGTCAGTCCACCCTGACACTGCCAAAGCCAGGGCAGGCTGCAAAAGCAGAGCTGATTCTCCCCAAACTGGTGCGTAACACTGAAGTTCGACTCACCAACCAGTCACGCACTGTGCTCCTGATCCCCACCACACTCGTTGTCAAGAAGCCAAAAACAGAAACCACCCAGCCCCCTTTATTGCATTCCAGCCTCTGGCTCCCAGTCAGCACCTAGGTCCAGTACAGTGAGAAGTTATTTAAAACTCTATTCACTATACAAAACGTCCTTGTAATCCCCAAATCGCCAGCCACATTCCCAGATCAATACTAGTTTGGATCTTACCCAAAATACCACTCTGCCAGCCAGTCCTTTAGTATCGAAAACTAAAGGTTTATTAGAAAAGAAAAGAATGAGGAGAGAATTGTTAAATGGTCAAAGCAGTCAGATACATACATGTGACTTCAGAGTCCACACATCAGGTTCTTAGCAGCATGGGTGAGTTTGCTGGCTTGTAGAGTCCCTCTGGAGAACATCCACAGCTTGGACGGGCCATTCAGTCCTTTTTTCAAAGCTTCAGTGGGTAGAGAAGTTGCTCCAAAAGACAAAATGGAGAAGCTGCAGCTGCCTTTTTATATCCTTTGCCACATGGCTTGTACATCCTTTGTCCCAGACACAAGCTCCCAGCACATGGGCATGGAAAAGCTCCTGGAGTCCCCTGTCCATAAGCATGTCCCTACATGTCCGCTGACTCATAGGCATAGGCCCTGGCGTCTCTCAATGGGATTGTTGTACAGCTGATTGCCCTTGATGGGTCGTCAAGCAGGCTGGGTAGTGCTGCTGTCAATCTGTCTGGGGGTGCCACCTAGAAACACAGCACAGGTTGGAGATGCAGGTATATCACACATAGTTATAACTAAGGCTAAGATTTTGTCACGGATATTTTTAATAAAAGTCACGGACAGGTCACAGGCAATAATGAAAAATTAAGAAAAGCCCGTGACCTGTTCCTGACTTTAATTAAAAATACCCCTGACAAAACGGGGAGCCCAGCTGTGGGGTCCCCACACTCCCTGCAGAGGTTGGGCAGCTGTGTGGGCTGCTCTGAGTTCTCGGGGCCCCCAGGGCCTAGGGGGGCTTGGAGCTGCAGGGTCCCCCAGCTTGGAGCTCTGGAGTATCTCCACCACCCACGGTGGCCGGGAGCCCTGGGGGGGCCCCTCCGCCCGCAGCGGCTTGGGGCTCTGGGGAGCCCCATTGCCTGTGTTGGCCAGGAGCTGCAGGGAGCCCCTGCTGCCTGCATCAGCCAGGAGCTGTGGGGAGCCCCTGCGGCCTGCGGCGGCCAGGAGCTGCAGCCCCACGGCCTGTGGCAGCTGGGAACCTCAGGGGGCCCCCGGTACAGTGCTGGGTTTAACATAAACTACTAAAAAACTGAAGGGGAAGTTAAAAACAAAGATTTGACAAGGAAAGGAAACTGTTTCTGTGCTTCTTTCATTGAAATGAGATGGTTAAAAGCAGCATTTTGATTCTGCCTAGTAAAGTTTCCGAGCTGTAATAAGTCACTGTACAGATGTAAACTTTTGAAAGAACCAGAGCGTTTTGTCCCGAGTTATGAACATTTCAGAGTTACGAACAACCTCCATCCCCGAGGGATCGTAACGCTGAGGCTCTGCTGTATTTTACTCGCTGTTAGCAACTTACTTAGAACTCCAGATACATAGCAGGTCTGCCTCTCTCTGGCTTCCGGTTGCCTTTTCTTTTTAGCTGAAATCTCTCTGATGGGCAGGGTCCTGTGCCCGCTGTTCCACCGTTTGCCAGGGGAGGGCGCTGCCAGGAGCACCATTGGAAAGTGAGCTGTAGCTCACGAAAGCTCATGCTCAAATAAATCGGTTAGTCTCCAAGGTGCCACAAGTCCTCCTTTTCCTTTCGTCGTTTCTCAGCGACTTCCTCCTGTGCGTTGGCTGAGCCATGGGCCTGGCGCCCCGCAGTGCGAGGATTCCCCGTAACCCTTTGAGCAGGGCGTTTCGGCCGGTTCCCCCCAGCACACCAGTGGCCCAGCCGCGCCCTGTAGCCCTTCTGCCGAGTGTTGCTGGCAGCTCCGAGGGCCAGGTTCCGTTTTCTAGGGTTCCTTTTAAAGGCTTAAATAACATCATCTCGAACCCCGCCAAGAAGCTACCCGCACCACGTGGCTGCCCTTGGCAGGCCATGCGTCCCCACCCGCAAGCCCCGAGTCCCAGGGCTCAAAGCAAAGAGCACTTTATCAGGGGACAGACGCGTGTGTTGGGGGGAGGGACCCACAGAAGAAACCTGGGAAAACCAGCAAATAATGCAGTAACACGCTTAGGTAGGACTCTGCCCAGCCCCCCCTCGCCCAGGGTGCCTTGGCGATAGCCTCAGCCTCAGACCTCCTCTGCCAGCGGGAAGCGGCAGTCGGGCTCCAAGCATCGCCCTCGGCCAGCGCCAGGCTCACAGCTGGCTGCGCTGTCTTGGGGCCGGCCAAAGACGCTGGCAGGCCAGTGCTCGCCGGGCTGCGCCAGGGGCTGTGGCTCCTGACCCCGCTGAGGGGATTTCAGCTTCGACTGCTCCAGAGACCAGCACTGGAATCCCTCTGCTAGGCAGCTGCTCTCTGCCGCTTCAGCCCCGCTACCTCGCCACCACCCCATCAAAGGCACCTCAGCTCTGCCCAAGGCCCTTCGGGGGTTACCGGGACATTCCCGGCTCTAAAACGCTATTATTTGTTTTTACCGATTTTCACCCGGATTTCTGGACCACTCAGTTATCTGAAAATACTGATTGCACTAAGGAAGTCCAGCGCCTGACATAAGGGAGACGTTGAGGTTAGTAATCCATTAGTCTGGGTAAAGGCGAGGCTGCCTCTCAAAGTGTGGCAATGTGGGAAACGACACTGTGACGAAGTGGGAATGTTCTTAATGTTTTCTCTGAACACTGAGTGGGTGCCTCAGTTTCCCGTAGGTATTTCTTAAGTATCTAGGTCAGGGGTCTCAAACTCAAATGACCACGAGGGCCACATGAGGACTAGTACATTGGCCCGAGGGCCGCATTAATGACACCTCCCCCCATGTCACCCTTGGCCCCGCCCCCACTCCACCCCTTTCATGAGGCCCCACCCTTGCCCCGCCTCTTCCCACCCCTTCCCTGGCCCCATTCCAACCCCTTCCCTGAAATCCCCACCCCAACTCCACCCCCTCCCTGCCCCCTGGGGGTGCAGGAGGGTTGCGGGGTGCAGCAGGGGGCTCAGGGCAGGGAGTCGGGGTGCAGGAGGGGTGCAGGGTGCAGCAGGGGCTCAGGGCAGGGGGTCGGGGTGCAGGAGGGGTGCGGGGTGCAGCAGGGGGCTCAGGGCAGGGGGTCGGAGTGTGGGGTGTGGGGTGCAGCAGGGGGCTCAGGGCAGGGGTCGGGGTGCAGGAGGGATGTGGGGTGCAGCAAGGGGCTCAGGGCAGGGGGTCGAGGTGCGGGGTTCGGCAGGGGGCTCAGGGCAGGGGTTGGGGTGCAGGGTGTGGCAGGGGGCTCAGGGCATGGGGCTTGGCTGCAGGAAGGGTTCGGGGGGGCAGGCTCTGGCCCGGTGTGCACCGGGGGCAGGGCAGGCTCCCTGCCTGCCTGCCCTGCCCCCGCATCGCTCCAGGCAGTGGCCGGGACCTGCAGTGTGGGCGGGGGGGGGGCACAGGGGTCTGTGTTGCTGTTGTTTTCAGGCACCACCCCCAGCAGCTCCCATTGGCCAGGAATTGGTAACCGGGGCCAATGGGAGCTGCTGGGGGTGGTGCCTGGAGCAAGAGCAACACACAGACCCCTGTGCCCCCCTTTCCCGGGTCCCGGCTGCTTCCCGGAGCGACGCGGGGGCAGGGCAGGCAGGCAGGGATCCTGCCCTGCCCCCGGTGCGCGCCGGGCCGGAGCCGCTCTACGTAAATGCTGGGGGGGCAGGGGGGTCGCAGGGAGCTGGCGGGCCGCAGGAAATAGCCCCTCAGGCTGCGTGTTTGAGACCCCGATCAGTAAAACGAAGGGGGATTAACGAGGACCAGGCGTGCTGAAGGCTCAGAGAGGAGCGGTTTCGGGGGGCGAAGGAGCTACGCTTAACCCCTGGGAGTGTGTGACCAGAGAGAAGAACAGTTGCAGTAACAGGGTTCCCCTGTGGATTGCAGCGAGCGGTCCCAGGGGCGGAGGAGTCTGCAGCTCGACCCTGGCAAAGAGGTGGTGCCCTCGAGAAGGGCTGGCACACTAGGGGTTCTCCCTGGAAACCGTGGGGAGCTGAGAGCACACAGGCCTGTGAGTCCACAACAACTTGGGAAGAGCGGAGTGACGGCCTGTCACCGTCTCCTTAAGAAGGACATTGTAACCCTGTGCAGAAAGAGAGGGTTGAGCATTGGAAAGTTCACCAAAGCAGAGTTAATCGTGCAGCTGGAGGAGGATGACCGCTCTAAGGAACAGATTCCTGACCCCAAATGGGGCTATGGCAGGATCTGGGGGCAGCTGGAGTGGTAGCCAGGCATCCCCAAGACTCCTGTCCCCGACCAGACGAGGGTCTTCACGATCGGGTTCCCCATCCGGGGATCGGAGACGGACGGGATTGGAGCTGAGTCCAAGAGAGCAAGAGGACTGTGAGAGACAGCGAGAGCCCGAGAAAGAGCTGCAGAAGCAGCAGCAGCATGAACTGGCGGTGGGGGAGCGGAGAGGCCTAGGGGACCCCCCAGGGGTGAGTGGGGATAGACCCCGGGGGGCCAGTTCCGCAGGGAACCTCGAGACTAAATTGCTGCCCCCGGTTAAGGAGGGGGGATGTGATGCCCACCTCACTGCCTTTGAGCAGGCTGGAGATTTGAACCAGGGGGACCCTGCGGAAAAGCCCCGGTGTCTAGCTCCCTTGCTGGGTCCCGAGGCCATAGACTCCGTCAGCCAGATGGGTGGGGGAGGGATAGCTCAGTGGTTTGAGCATTGGCCTGCTAAACCCAGGGTTGTGAGTTCAGTCCTCGAGGGGGCCATTTAGGGATTTGGGGCAAAAATTGGGGATTGGTCCTGCTCTGAGGAGGGGGTTGGACTAGATGACCTCCTGAGGTCCCTTCCAATCCTGAGATTCTATGATTCCTGACCCCGGCCTATGTGTCTGTGTGCAGTTTCCTGGGGCCAGGCCCCTCGGACCCCCATTGGGAGCAGAAGGTGATGGTCAATGGGGAGACATTCCTGGGGTGGCGAGATCCTGGGACAGAGAGAACTGTTGTCAGGCCCTGGGTGGTGCAGCCTCAGATGCTGAGGGGCTGTGCGAGCTGGGTGAGGGTCCCAGGGACGAAGCCCCTCGCCCTCCCTATGGCCCAGGTCCCTGTGCAGACACAGGAGGGGTCGGGCTGGCTGGTTGTTGGGGTTCTCCGGGATATCGGCTGCGAGACCCTGTTGGGGGGTGACTGTGTCTTTGGGACAGGATCCAGGCCCTGCTCCTGTAACTGCCAAGGGTTTGAACTTGAATCCAGGGAACCAATCGGCAGAGAGGGAAATGGTCAGTGAAAATGCAGATGACCTGGCTGGCAGCGGGGAGGAGCTGCTAGGCTCAGGATACCTGCCTGCCTGTAACCAGACCCCTGGGGCTGGGTGGGACAGAGAGATGCTCCCTGCCCCCTTGCACACCGGAGAGGGGGCTCACGTTGGCTCTGATGCTGTGAGGAAAGCAGCGAGCTCGCTGCCTACCCCCACTGGGACAGCAAGGGCAGCGCTGAGCACAGGGGGAGCTGAGACCCCAGCTGAGTGGGGGGAGACACAGGCAGGGCAGGTCCGCTGCCAACCAGCTTTGCCTGGTCCAGAGGCGCTGCTGGGAAGTGATCCCAGGGCAGGGAGGGAGCGACCAGGGACAAGGCTCAGCGGGGCTGTGACCCCAGGCCCAGCCCGCGAGAGGGAGCAGGTCCCGCTCCCTCCCCCAGCAGCTGAATTTCAGACTGAGCTGCAGGAGGATCCCTACTTGGAGGAGCTGAGGGGACTTGCTGGCCACAGGCTGCAAACCCCCGTGGGGAAGGCTGCAGGGACAGATTCCCGTGGGTGAAGGGATTCCTGTACCGGGAAGGGGCTCCCCCAGGGGAAGTAGAACTGGGGGATCAGGAGGCAGCTGGTGGTGCCCCAGAAGTATCGCCACAGACACTAGATGAACCGCTGGAGAACATCGTTGGACAGGAGACTTTGTTATTGCTCCCCCCAACCCAATGAAGAGGGGACATGCGAAATCCCGCGTCCCACCCCAGTCTGGGGGAAGGGAATGAAAATCCCTGACCAGAGGGACCAGAGCACTGTGCAGTTGCTTGGAACCCAGGGGGGGAGAGAGTGTGTGTGTGTGTTTGTGTGTGTTTGTGTACACACACGTACATTCACCTGCTTGAATCTATTTAACTCTCACTTCATTTTTGCAGTTAATTAATCTTTAGTTTGTGACAGGACTGGCTACAAGCCTTGTCTGTGGTGCAGGATCTAAAGGCATTTGGCCTGGGGTGAGTGACTGGCCTTTGGCACTGGCAGGAACCTGAATAGGGCTGTGATTTTTGGGGTAAGGGGCCGTCCGTCACAGCGACAGGCTCTCCTGGGGCTGTCTGTGACTCCAGGGTTTGGCTGTTACGGTGCCCGAGGAGTGAATCACACTTGCCCCTTGGCTGTGAAATCTCAGGACAGAACACACCGCGGTTTGGGGTTGGGGCCCGTTTGTAACAGTCTGCCCTGAGGCCGGCACCACCTTCCTCAGCCATGGCAGACAGCCTGACCCGGGGGGCGGGGTAGGATTCCAATACACCTTTTGCAGCGACCTCTGCTATTGGCTCTCCTGAGCCAGGGTCCCTGCCGAGTAGGAGCGGTCACTACACAAGGTATATGGGGATGGGGGGACTCTGGGGGGGCTGAGTCCCAGCAGAAGGGGGGAGCTGGGGGATCAGGGGTGACTCTCAACGGAGAGCCTCCTTCTCTGCCTCCCCCCTACCTGTGCCCAGCTCCTGCTCCCTGCAGGGGCTCTGCTGACCAAGCAGCCCCACTACCTGGCTCCCAACATCGCCCGGCTCTGGCTCCTCCCCAAGGTCCCTGCTGTTCAGGCCCTGCCCGGGCCTGGCTGCAGCATCCCTGGCTTCCTCCATGCTGCCCCACCACCACGCTCCCCCTGTCTGATCCTGGCACCCGACGCTCTGCCCAGAGAAAGGGCCACCTGCCCAGGCCCGGCTTCCTCCACCAGCTATTGGCATTGGGGCCCCACTTACCCTGCAGCCAGGGCCCCTGGGCAGGGGCCTACTGCTGGGAGGGGGGGGTGTCCCCTTGGCCCCATCTCTCCCTGGTCCCAGGTTCACCCTGCTCTGGGTTGTTGCACCAGAGGGTTGGGAGGAAGTTGGGGTACCCCCAGCTGCAGAGCCTGGGGCACACACAGCCCAGGGTCAAGTCACAGTGAAGTTAATTTTTTGCACCAATTAAACACTAAATAAAATTTCCTGGACACTTTAAAAAGGATACAAGCCCAACCAAAGGGCCTTGTGTGTCTGTGTATCCCTTCTGCTAGGCAGAGTCAGCAGCTGCAGGGGCCGAGTTCAGTGTGTAGGGGTTTCTCTTACCAATACACCCCCAGTGCGCTGGGCAGAGTCCTGTGCCTCAATTCCCCAGGGTGCGGTGTGAAAGCCTGATGCACGAATGTTCCTTTCACACCCCGCTCACAGTGCTGGCCTTGGCTAGCGAAGGCCCAGTTCAGAGGTGCCTTCACGGGGTTCACCTCCTGGCACCCAGCCCTGGTGTCAAGCAATGCTTCCGTTGCAGCGGCTCTCACTCTGTCTTTCCCTGCAACACTGTCCCCACACCAGCTCTAAGGCTTAGCCCCTGGACCGGCTTAGCACCAGTGCCTCATTTGTGATGAAAGAAGTGCTACGTTCCAAGAATGTTTTTATATTCGCAACCAACGCAGCAAGGCCAGAAGGGCCAGGGGTATAAGTGCCTCAACCCCAAGGTGGCAGGCTCAGCCCTAGCATGAATTAAACATTACTTACCACTGATACTAGATCTAAGAATCATTAAACAGGACCAAGAACACTCCCTTGAGACTAGCCAGCCCTATCTTTAAACACTAGAAACAACACCCACACACTCAAGAACAAACACTCACCCACTTGCATGACTTGGCTTTGGCCTCCCTCCTCCCTGCTTAGCAAGTGAGTTACGGCTGAGGGTGACTCCCTCAATCAGTGCATGTAGGGCGCAGTTTGGCTGTCCTTTACTCGTACAATGAGCATAACCACATTTCGTTGCCCTTGCACTCAGCTCTGGAGGGATCTGTAACCCAACCCCAGCCAAAAGGGATCATGGGGCAAAGCAGCTCTGTCTGCCGCACACCTAGGCTGAGTGGGTGTGTCTATGCAAACGCAGTCTGCTCCTGGAGTCTTTCCGCCGAGCTCCCCACTGGATGTCAGGGTATGGTTCACTCACACCCTACTTACAGCTGTTACCTCTACAGCACCCTCACTCTGCATCATTCACTATTTTAGAACTGGCTCAGCCCAGCTCGTTAGACAGGTAATAAGGACACTGAGCAGTGTCCTCCCCCTGGGACACGTACTCCCAGAAGACAGTAGAAGCCCCTCTCCTCTCCTTTCCCTTCCTCTTGCAACCAGGCTCCTTTACCCAGCTGTGCCTGACTGTGATCATGGAGCGGGCCGCCCCCTGCCAGGCAGGATGTGAACAGGCTGCCTTGTCCCGCGCCCCCCCTGAAATCCTCATGCCTCCCTGCTGGCTCAAGGCTCCTGTCGGTCCATGGCACTGAGAGGAGCCGGGCGGCTGGCAGATGAAGTGGGATCCGGGTGCTGGCTGTGCTCTGTCTCGGCCAGGTCAGGTGCAGGTGCGGTTGTGCACATCTGGGCATGGTATGTGTGGGGGCAGCTGCACCCACGGACCCTGGCTAGAGCCACCAGAGCCATGGGCAGGGAGCAAAGGAGCGACCCAGGGGGATGAACCTGCCAAGGGGTGTCCCAGGAAGGGCCCGGCTAACGGGAGAGAATCCGGCACCTCCCGGGGAATCCAGGGAGGGGCAGGTGGGACTCACGGCTCAGCAACAGCTTCACCCCAAGGGCCAAGAGCGGTAAAAACACCAGAGACTCATTTGCCTCCCGCGCTAGAGCTTTACTGGGAAAGGAACTAAACTGCAGCATGGGGGGGCGCGGACAGCGATTCTGGGAGGGTCACCGGAGAGCGAGGGGGAGGTGGAGACAGAGACGGGCGATTCTGTAGCCCAGCAAACAGCCCTGATGCTAGGGAAGACGCTCTCGAGAGAGCCCAGGACAATCCCGGACGGGGGGCCAGGAGCCCTGGGGCTGCAGAGTGTGGTCACGGTGCTGCTGGGATCACTGGTCATAGAATCATAGAATCATAGAATATCAGGGTTGGAAGGGACCTCAGGAGGTCATCTAGTCCAACCCCCTGCTCAAAGCAGGACCAATCCCCAATTAAATCATCCCAGCCAGGGCTTTGTCAAGCCTGACCTTAAAAACTTCTAAGGAAGGAGATTCTACCACCTCCCTAGGTAACGCATTCCAGTGTTTCACCACCCTCCTAGTGAAAAAGTTTTTCCTAATATCCAACCTAAACCTCCCCCACTGCAACTTGAGACCATTACTCCTTGTCCTGTCATCTTCTACCACTGAGAATAGTCTAGAACCATCCTCTCTGGAACCACCTCTCAGGAAGTTGAAAGCAGCTATCAAATCCCCCCTCATTCTTCTCTTCTGCAGACTAAACAATCCCAGTTCCCTCAGCCTCTCCTCATAAGTCATGTGTTCCAGACCCCTAATCATATTTGTTGCCCTTCGCTGGACTCTCTCCAATTTATCCACATCCTTCTTGTAGTGTGGGGCCCAAAACTGGACACAGTACTCCAGATGAGGCCTCACCAATGTCAAATAGAGGGGAACGATCACGTCCCTCGATCTGCTGGCAATGCCCCTACTTATACATCCCAAAATGCCATTGGCCTTCTTGGCAACAAGGGCACACTGCTGACTCATATCCAGCTTCTCGTCCACTGTCACCCCTAGGTCCTTTTCCGCAGAACTGCTGCCTAGCCATTCGGTCCCCAGTCTGTAGCGGTGCATTGGATTCTTCCATCCTAAGTGCAGGACCCTGCACTTATCCTTATTGAACCTCATCAGATTTCTTTTGGCCCAATCCTCCAATTTGTCCAGGTCCCTCTGTATCCTATCTCTGCCCTCCAGCGTATCTACCACTCCTCCCAGTTTAGTATCATCCGCAAATTTGCTGAGAGTGCAATCCACACCATCCTCCAGATCATTTATGAAGATATTGAACAAAACCGGCCCCAGAACCGACCCCTGGGGCACTCCACTTGACACCGGCTGCCAACTAGACATGGAGCCATTGATCACTACCCGTTGAGCCCGACAATCTAGCCAACTTTCTACCCACCTTATAGTATATTCATCCAGCCCATACTTCTTTAACTTGCTGACAAGAATACTGTGGGAGACAGTGTCAAAAGCTTTGCTAAAGTCAAGAAACAATACATCCACTGCTTTCCCTTCATCCACAGAATCAGTAATCTCATCATAGAAGGTCACAGGTCGCTCCTCACGGATTCGCCCACGTTCTGCACCTTGATCCGGGTGAAAATGTTTGTGCCGACCCTGCGGGGAAGCACAGAGCCTGGGTCACTGGCCCAGCACGGGCCTGCACTCGGGGCTGCCCCATACACTAGAGGGGGGAAGGATGCAGGGGCAGAAGGTGCATGAGCCTGAGGAGAGAAGCCCAAAGAGGGACACCCCATCCCCAGGGCACCCGGCCTGGGTGCTGAGCACCGCTGTCTGGGGAACGCCCCTCCTCCAGGCTCCATCTCACGGGGCCCCCAGCAGCGCCATGCAGGGGCAGGCAGACAATTAATATGGGCGTTACCTCAGGGGGGCACCCAGCCGCCCAGCCCAGGGAGGCAGCGTGGCTGTGGGCACCCCGCACTGGCAGGGCCTCAGAGCCACCCAACAGCATCCGGGGGGGGGCAGGGGCTCCGCAGGCTGCACATCCCCATGGTGCTCCGCAGGGCCATTGGGGGCAGGGGCCCTTCAGCAGCCACTCGCTCAAATCTCCCCTTGGTGCCCCCGGGAGGTGCCCCCAGCCCCCACGTAGCCTCCCGCCTGGCTGCTGACACGCTGGGTGCCAGCCTGTGCTCTGAGGCGGGCTGGGCACAAACAGGTCACCAGGCAGGAGCTATCTTGCCGCAGGGAGGGGCACGAAGTAGCACCAGAGGCCTGGGCCCCCTCCCCAGGGGTCAGTCCCGGGGCCGCTGCTACTCAATGTTTTCATGTAGGACTTGGACAATGGCATGGCGAGGGGGCTTATACAATGTGGGGATGACACCAGGCTGGGAGGGGCTGGCAGCACTTGGGGGGCAGGATTAAAATCCAGAGCGTCCTTGAGAAATTGGACAATTGGTCTGAGTTCACCTGGATGAAATTCAAAGAAGACAAGAGCAAAGTACTTCAGCCAGGAGCGAAAAATCCTATGCACAGCTACAAAGTGGGGATCATCTAGCTAGGAGGGAGCATTGCTGAAACCAGCTGTGGGGTGTCGTGGATCACAAACTGAACATGAGCCCACAGCGTGATGCAGCTGGGGAAAAGGCTGATCGAATCGAGGGCTGTGTTAACAGGAGCGTTATATGTACGAAAGGGGAGCTGATTGTCCTCTCCTCAGCGCTGGGGAGGCCTCAGCTGGAGGACTGGGCCAGGTCTGGGTGCTGCGCTTTAGGAAAGATGTGGAGAAATTGGAGAGGGGCCAGAGGAGAGCAAGAAAAACGATCAAAGGTTTAGAAAATGCAACCTGAGGAAAGGGTAAAAATACTGCGCATGGTTATTCTTGAGAACAGAAGAGTGAGGGGGGACCTGACGGCCGTCTGCAGATGCTTAGGACTTCTGGGGCTTTTCTGATGGTCCTGTCACCGTGTTCTCTCCTCCTCCTCCTCCCTGCCAGAGTCAGGCTCACAGTGGTCAGTGCAGGAGCATCTGGGGAAGACGTGCTGCTCCCCACTGCAGACCATTGCCTGTCTCCTCTGGCCACGGGACTGGTCCCCACCCCATCACCTGAGTCTCCTCCACACAAGCTGGGATGGGGAACCCAGACCACCCTCTGCTCCCTTGGGAATGAGGATTTTCAGTCACTCACATGGTCGCTTTCCAGTTATTGGCTGTGGAATTGACCTTCTCTCGCCACAGCCACATGGTCTGTAGAGTTTCCTTCCCATGATCATCCATGAAGCACTGGCCCACGAAGACGGTCGTCGTGTCTGCCCGGGAATTGAACAGGGGTTAGAGCGAAGGTCAGTGACACTCGGCCTGAGACCCCCAGAGCCCCAGTGTCCCCCGGACGGTGCCCACGAGTGTAGGGAGGGAGAGGGAGTGCTCGGAGTGCCAGTTGTGTGATGATCTCACTCTCCTGCACCTCTCACCACGAGCACGTCCCAGGCTCCACGCCCAGCCTGGGAGGTGGGTCCGGACAGTGATCTCATTGAAGGGAAGGGAAGTGACCGGCCAAGGCCCCAGTGAGTCACTGGCAGTGCCCAGGATGGACCCCAGGAGCTCTGACCTCACAGGTCTTGGCTACACAGACCATTTCCTGGGAAGTGCCCTGGTGCACACCAGCCCCTGGGGTTTCACCTCTGCATGGTTCAGACTCATGTGGAGCAGGGTTGGATGCAGCCGGCACTTGTCCTCCCTTTGCTGGAGCTGAGCTAGTGCTAGGGCGAGAGTGGACACGTCTGGGAAAGGGTCCGCGTGGCTGCAGACCCAGCTAGACAGACCCCGTCCGGGTGTCAGAGGGTTTGGGGGCGTGCGGGGGGAGATGTGACAGTGCATTTAATTTATTGTTCCAGCATTATCACATTATTATAATTATCACAGTCAGTTTGGAGGTTGGCCCCAAGGACAAAGCTGAGCGCCCCAGATCAAACGGCCACTCACTGTGCGTTCCTCATGTCTGGGCCCCTAGCGGGGTCCACGGGCCTGGTGTGGAGACATGCTGAGCACTCCCAGCTGCACGGCTGCTCAGGACGTCTACCCAACCAGGCTCTGTGTGTCCCACGCTGGGCTCCCAGCCGCTGAGGCACCCCAATTCCTGGAGACTTCTGTAAATTTTGGCCTTAATCTCTGTGCCTCAGTTCCCCACCTGTAAACTGGGGCTAAGGCCATTGTCCTCCCGGCAGGGTGCCGTGAAATCATTAATGTCTCTGACAGACTCTGACACCGTGGACAAAACTCTCCTCTTGACAACGCGAACCCCGCTTGTAGGGGTGGAAGTATTTTGTCGGCAAAAGTGCCAACAAACAGCGTTTACACGGCCTGACTTTTAGCAACATGGCCGTGTCGCTAAAAGCTGTGTAGTGTAGACAAAAGCTAAGGGTTGTTATTAATGTGGCCATGGCCATGCTGTGAGGAGCTGTCCTGCATATGGCCAAGAATGTCAAGGACGTGGCAAATGCAACCACTTTGCCAAAACGTTCCCCACCGGAATGGAAGGGTTGCAGGACAAACAGACAGTTCCCCTCCCCGAAAGGAGGTAATGATGGTAGGTGATGATGGAGGTAATGATGGTAGGAACTTTGGAGCAGGAACTAAAGTTACCCTCAGTATTGGGGGGGCGGGGGAAGATCACTACTTTGGGATAAGCCTTGTCAGCCACAGCAGGTTGCTGGCCAGGGGGCCAGGCTGGGCAGCCAGCAGCACCGAGCTGGGCAGTTCTCAGCTCCAAGCTACATGACATGTTTCCGGCTACTCAGAACAGTCTCCAGTGTCTCTTGCGACAGTGGCGAATTGGCAGCAGCTATTGCAGGAGGCAAAGGACTGAGGAGCCGTGGGAGGGGTCAGGGCAGAGGAAGGGCGGGGGCTGGGCAGTCCCTGTACTTTGCTCCCAATGGTCTCACAGCTGTTTCAGAGGGAGAGGAGAGAGGGTTTCAGCAGGGGAGGGAGGCTGCTGGGCACATGGACAGAGTCAGTACCAGGCTGAAGGGGCGACCTGAGACAGGCAGGGCAAGGAATGGGAGGAGGAGGCTGCAGGAGCAGCTAGGGGAGAGGAGAGGGCATGGGTGGGAGGAGCCGGGCACTGCCCCAGGGTGGAGCTGGGGGGTGTCACGGAGTCCCCGGGCCATGCTCTGGAGCTGCTCCCCATGAAGCCACTCAGGACTCTGGGGAAGTCTCCTCTCTGGGAGCAGCCTGTCTGCAGGACACACAGCTCACCCGGCTTCCACCTTCCTGGGTCTGACCTCGGAGCATTCAGCATCCTCTGCCCCTCCATGCGCTTCCCACAGCGAATCCGCCCAGGCGGGGTCCTGGGGAAGCCAGAGGGTCCTGCCCCCCAACTCTGCAGTCAGACAGGACTCTCAGCCAGCCAGTAAAACAGAGGGTTTATTAGACGACAGGAACATGGTCCAACACAGAGCTTGCAGGTGCAGAGAACAGGACCCCTCAGCTGGGTCCATTTGGGGGGCAGTGAGCCAGACAACCACGTCTGCCCTTCACTCCATGTCTCCAGCCAGCCCCAAACTGAAACTCCCCCCAGCCCCTCCTCCTCTGGGCTTTCCCCTTTCCCGGGACAGGAGGTCACCGGATTCCTTTCTTCTCCAACTCTTTAGCTCTCACCTTGCAGGGGGGAAGGGCCCAGGCCATCAGTTGCCAGGAAACAGGGTGTTGGCCATTCTCTGTGTCCAGACCCCTGCACACACCTGCCCTCTAGGGCTCTGCAATGATCATACACCCTTACCCCACCACCTAGATACTTAAGCACTGCCTAGGGGAAACTGAGGCACCCCCACACTATTCAGAGGAAACATTAAGAACAGTCCCACTTCGTCACATCTCTCCTCCCTTCGAGATCGAACTGAGCGGAGTCACTTTACCCGGTGACCTGGGGAAGTTCGAAGCCACCAACGTTCCCGTGGATGCCCCAGCATCTCTCCCATTCCTTGGTAGGAGTTACACCAGGCCCTTCCAGTTTCACGCCCTCCCTTAGGTCAGGGGTGGTCGATAGCACTCACAGGCCGCATGTGGGAAGGTTTATGCGGCTCATGCCCTTTGACCACCCCAAAACCCCAGGGGGTCAAACAGGGATAGGGTCTTCTCCCCAACAAGCTGGCCAAACACAGCCACTTGGTTAGAGGACTGTTTAACTTTCTTAACAGCTTTCACTTCATCTGAGACCTTCTCAAAGCTCTCCACACTGGGTCTTTCAACAGGAAAGTCAGTGGATCCATTCACAACAGAAAATTTCTGGCTGTTAGGAACTGAAACTTTCTAGATTAAATCACTTTCACACCCTTCAGTTGCAGTAAACTGCTTGCAAAGACTCCATGAGGATTCCTTTCCCGAGGGCTTTTCTGTGCAACAATTCACCCCTCACAGAAATTCTGCCCTTACCCTCTTCACCTAGGGCTTGCTCTAGAGGAACACTTTCCTGAGCAACAACAGACTCTTTCTGGGTCTCCCTTACATCCAGAATCACCTCTGGCCCATCCAGTGGATTCCTACACAATCCCCTTTCAGGCAAACTCACAGACTTCCTAGAGAAAAGGTCAGAAGCATTCTCCTTCCCTTTGCCACCCACAAGTTCAGGAATCTTTTCCTTCTTGCTACGGGTTTCCACACCCTCAGTAGGTAACACAGTCACATCACCTTCATGCTCTCTTTGTGCCCTGGCTAGGATCTCACCCTGATTAGACAGAGTTACGACACCCTTTCCCAGCCACACACTAGCAACAGGCAAAATACAAGCACCAGAATTGTCTGGGCTCTGGGATTTTACATAGACACAAACTGGATGCGACCTAGTTACAGGGCCATTCTCCCGAGCAGACCCAAGCTTAGGACCCTTCCC
Source organism: Natator depressus (assembly GCF_965152275.1). Lineage (NCBI taxonomy): Eukaryota > Metazoa > Chordata > Testudines > Cheloniidae > Natator > Natator depressus. Next base: position 684,088 of record NC_134238.1, read on the forward strand.
TTCCTGGGCTTTAGCTGAATCCAGAACCAGCTCTGAGACAACTGCACGACCCTCAACCATCACAGGCTGAAAGGCCCCTTCTGTCTGCTCCACAGACAAAGAAGAGCCGGACACACTTTCTCCTTTCCCAGACACACAGCTTGGGATCTCTTTCCCCTGGTCCCAGCACACACGGCTTGTGACAGACAACTGCTTGGAGATCAGGGTAACTCCCTCCATAGGCAAGTCAATACCCCTGACAGACACAGGCACGTTTACTTTCCTGTCCCAATTCTCCACCCAGCTAACAGGTAAGGTCCAGGGACACTCATCTTCCACTCTCCTCGCCTTCCCACCCTGCTGACAAGACACAGCCATCAGCTCACTAGCCTGCCTAGGCTCGTCCAAACTTTCCTTACCCAACACCTTGCCACTCCCAACAGATCTCCTGCCCTGCCTGTGTCTCCCCCCACTCAGCTGGGGTCTCAGCTCCCACTGTGCTCAGCGCTGCCCTTGCTGTCCCAGTGGGGGCAGGCAGCGAGCTCGCTGCTTTCCTCACAGCATCAGAGCCAGCCTGAGCCCCCTCTCTGGTGTGCAAGGGGGCGGGGAGCATCTCTCTGTCCCACCCAGCCCCAGGGGTCTGCTTACAGGCAGGCAGGTATCCTGAGCCTAGCAGCTCCTCCCTGCTGCCAGCCAGGTCATCTGCATTTTCATTATTTCCCTCTCCGCCAATTGGTTCCCTGGGTTCAAATTCAAACCCTCGGCCGTTACAGGAGCAGGGCCTGGATCCTGTCCCAAAGACACACAGTCACCCCACAACAGGGTCTCACAGCTGGTGTTCTGGAGCACCCCAACGACCAGCCAGCCCCACCCCTCCTGTGTCTGCACAGGGATCTGGGCCATAGGCAGGGCGAGGGGCTTCGTCCCTGGGACCCTCACCCAGCTCACACAGCCCCTCAACCTCTGAGGCTGCACCACCCAGGGCCTGACAACAGTTCTCTCTGTCCCAGGATCTCGCCACCCCAGGAATGTCTCCCCATTGACCATCCCCTTCTGCTCCCACTTGGAGTCCGAGGGGCCGGACCCCAGGAAACTCCACACAGATATATAGGTTGGGGTCAGGAGTGGGAGCCTGTCCACCTCCCCACCCATCTGGCTGACGGAGTCTATGGCCTTGGGACCCAGCAAGGGAGCTAGACACCGGGGCTTTTCCGCAGGGTCTCCCTGGTTCAAATCGCCAGCCTGCTCAAAGGCAGTGAGGTGGGCATCCACATCCCCCCCTCCTTAACCAGGGGAAGCAATTTAGTCTTCAGGTTCCCTGCGGAACTGGCCCCCCGGGGTCTATCCCCACTCACCCCTGGGGGGTCCCCTAGGCCTCTCCGTGTTGTACCAATAAATTAAAAACCAGCAGGATCTTATTAAAGGGAAAAAAGGCAAAATACCACATTTATTGTGAATACAGAAAGAATCATAGTAAGCAGTTAGTTATAGCTATAACATTCCATTCAATCTCATATTTCTTCACACATTCATTCATATACACACACACACACACACACACACACACACAGGTTCTGCAAGGTTGTTATCATAGTTACCAGCCTTAGAGTTGCTCATGCCAAGCCACTGGCCAGGTGGCCTGGACATGAGGAGGGAGCAGGGCCTTGTCAGATGCTCATCTGATGCTCCTGGAAGTTGGTTTGCAGAATCAGACCCCAAAGTTCTCACTTTTTAGAGTCTCTTTTTATAGGAATTTCTTCCTAGGCCAGTCTGTGGGAATTGCTTCATCATGCTGTTGCTGAATCAATCAGCAGATGGCACATTCCTGACGGCTCCGTGCTGCTAGATGTTATCTTGTTCTTTGGTTCTCCCATTCTTGAGGCTGTTGGGTGGATTCCAGTCTGCCCTCCGGGGGTCCTCTGGTTATTTCCACTTGACGCCTTCTTCAGCCGATGGACACTGGATTCTTAGGCTGGCACCTCCCTGATCATTCAGTTATTATCCACACCAAGCATCCATCCACATACATCCTCTATCTCTATTTTAATCACAATTGTTAATACAACAAAAGGGCGGGGAGTCTCTGGGTGCTGTTTCTGTTGTTAGAGTATTGCTTTGAGTCTCTGTGAATTGCTTTGAGAACAGACTCTGTCTTAGAATGTACTAACGCAATTAGCAGCTTGCAAGTTTCACATACAGAGGGAGAGAAACAGTACCAAAAACCAAGAGACCTCTTAATTAGTAATACCCTGGAATTTAAACTATGGGGAATCAAACTCATTTGTGATTTTAATACAGAACTTCTTTAATATGATCCAACATAATCCCCCTTTTGACACTAAGATTTATAATCGTCAGTGTCACTTTCTATGTAGCCTATTCAAGAGAAGGTACCGTGAGGCAATTTGAGTTTGTGATTCCAATTCATCCACATACATGATCCTAGTGATGTATCTTTACTACAAGGTTCTGGGGCAACAGGCAAGGTGAGGCACACCCACTTTTGAGGAGTCCATTCGATACAACCTCTAGTGTCCAATAGCTTCCCTCCCTCCCCAGCCCATTGGCTCGAGGTTTGGGGTAGCCAGAAGGATCCCATGTGTAATATGGGAAGTGGGCTAACTTTCCATACCTTTGCCTCCAGGGACCGTTGGTGTGCAATTTTGACAACAATTTCTCCCATTAACAAGTCTGGTTTTACAATACTGGAAACATATTGCATCCATTCATATTGATAAGTGTCAAACAATGATCTCTTTCTTTGTTTTAACAAATGCATCAAACCCTTAATATTTCCCAATATGACCCAGAACATTTCGTGTTCCAAAGTAGCTAGTGCAAGTATCTGCATTTCAGTGCATCCCATAGCTATGGCTGTGTGGTTTCCTATTTCTAATATTTTTTTTTTCTTATGCATAAGCCATGTGGTAGTATTAAGCCATTGCCAAAGATTCCATCGGGCTTTTAGGTTACCCAGACCAATTTGGACCAAGTCTACATTGGCATGTACTTGTTTTTGTGTCAGGCTGTCCTGTAGCTGGGTCAGAGAGCTTAATTTATTTTTAAGTACCTGCAGGTCTTTAGTATTTTTTTTTTTTAAACACACAACAGTGCTAGCAACAAGACAAAACATAGAACACAAAACACAATTTCTATTGTGACAGTAGATTCATGGTATTGGGTTGCTTTTCAGCTGGCATCAGCTTTTCCTGATTTTCTGAAAGACAAAAAGAACATGTTTCTACCCCTTTTTGGGGTGGCAGATTATTGCTTAAAATATTTCTTTTACAAATACCCTTGCTGATTGCAGGCAAAACAGAGGAATTGCCCCCGTATTTTCCTGTTTTTGTTCTATAGGCAGGCCAGGTTTCAATGGCTTTTATCTTTTAAGGGTTATGGGGAAATTATCCCACTGTTTAGTCATTAAATCCCTGAGTTTTCCTTCTTATACAGAAGACCAAGTTTATAATGTTTTTCCTGCTGTGTTAAGCTTTAAGTTTTATTTACAGGTAATAACTGAGAAGCATCATTACCATACGACCTTAAAGGGTTTTTCCAAAAATCATACACACTATATGTTGTTACAGGGATACTTATTATCATTAAATTTATTAAAATTATCTTGTTATCCCATGTCTTTTATTTAGACAATTTGTTTGCTGACCAGGTGTGTCCTTTATCTGCAGCTCCTTTGTGCTGCTAGTTCTTTCCTTCCTTTATCATTTAGGTAATTTGCATTTTCACAGACACTTCCTGCTTTTGGATTTAAAGCCATCAGCAGCTCAGAGACTCTATCTTAAAAGGGACACAATCAACTTTCACCAGAGTTTTGATTACTTTTAACTTCTGCTTCCAAAACACACAGCAATCTGAAAAAGAAAACCCAACCTATTGTGGCTCCCTTTGGAGCCCTAATAGCATTTTAATTAAGTAGCATGGTACGTTTGCATTTCTTTTGCCCCTTCTACAATATACCCTGCACATGTTCTGGGGCAAATGCACATTCCTTCCATAGTTTAACTTCTATAACATTATCCAGATCCATTTTTACATAAGGTGTCACTATTTCTTTTTTTTGCTTACAGAGGTTTCATGTACCTTTATCAAAGTGACAGTCTGATTACTCAGAGCCATTTTAAGACTCAGTGTTTCTAACATTGCTTCTTTTTGTTTTGTGCACCTCACCCCTGCTGTTGCTTCAGAGGGCCACTGTCTTTTTTTTTAAATTTCGTATTTATTTATTTTTTTTTACTACAGCTCTCATCTGCTATTTTGTTACAAAATCAAACAAACAAACAAAAACCAACCAACCAAACAAAAATAATCCAATTTTTTTCTATTCTCCAGATTTTGACTGCCCTGCTGCAGCCACAACTTAAAAACATTTTAAATTTTGTAAAGCATTGAGTTACCTTTTAAGGGTTAAATGCCAAATCCCAAAGCCAAACAGCACTAATTACCTGTGTCTAGCAAAAAGGTCTGTCAGTTTTGCAACTTTGAATTAAAGAGTCAAATGGATTTTTAGTGGCATTATTTAAAACAAAAACAAAACCAACTGGTCCTTAGAACTTTACATATTTACACACACACAGATAGATACATACACATTTTCTTTTCTTTAACATCCCTTCCACGTTGCTCTGTTTTTTTACATCTTACATTCCCTTTATACATTTGAGGCAGTTAAGTTCCAATAGAACCCCCTTATGTTCTTTTAGCAAATTTGACTAAATTGTCCAGTCAAATGATTTTAATCAGTTTCTTTTGCCTGGCTAATTTACAGACATTCCTTTGGAAAAGGGCCCATTTTTCTTTCAGAATGGCTGCAAAGAAACCAAGAATGCTCTTTCTCTAACACTTTTCCTTTTTAACATTTTCACAAAGTTTAGCTGCTTAATTCCCTCCAGCCTCTGCAGAGTTAACTTTTTTTTTTTTTACTCTTTCTCTTTGTAATTATGCCTGGGGGTGCCATACATAGGACCTTCTCCCCCTTTACCTGCCTCCCTCCAGCCTCTGCAGAGTTAACTTTTTCACTCTTTTTGTATTCCTGGAGTGCCTCTTTCACTATTTTCAGCTGGCTTTGGGTATTTGTAGCCAGCACCTTCCAATTGTCTGCTCCCTTTTCCGTTTGTGCCTTTTCCTCTTTACATGAAGACAAGCGGAGGGAAGAATCCTTACATGCCTCCCACAACAACCAAATTGCTGCTGCATCTCTTTTGGCAGCACTAGAAGGTTTGTATATGAGGATATACTGAGCCAATCTATCCTCTAGGTCCGAAATAGTGCAGAGATCAGCTAGGGCTTGTTTAGTCCAAGGACTGTGCCCAAATTTTTGAAGGTTTTGTTTAAAAGGTGTAATTTCTTTAACAAAAGGTGAGGTTGGAGTTCCTTCTGACTCCATTCCTCCCTCTGGTACTGGCTTACCCTGTTTTCTTTTAAACATCTTAACATGGATATTTCAATCTCTTTGTCACTGCTGGTATTACTTAGCAAGTGACACAGCCTAGATTCTGAAATCATAGCTTAATCTATGCGTTTTTCCCCTGCTACCTTCCCGGAGGCCAGCAGGTCCCCTGCTACCTTCCCGGAGGCCAGCAGGTCTGGTTAACCTATTTCTCCCTGCTACCTTCTCGGAGGCCAGCCGGTCCGGTTAACCTGTTCTTCCCTGCTACCTTCTCGGAGGCCAGCAGGTCCCCTGCTACCTTCTCGGAGGCCAGCAGGTCTGGTTTAATCTGTTTTCCCTGCTACCTTCTCGGAGGCCAGCAGGTCTAGTTTAATCTGTTCTTCCCTGCTACCTTCTCGGAGGCCAGCAGGTCCCCTGCTACCTTCTCGGAGGCCAGCAGGTCTGGTTTAATCTGTTTTTCCTGCTACCTTCTCGGAGGCCAGCAGGTCCCCTGCTACCTTCTCGGAGGCCAGCAGGTCTGGTTTAATCTGTTTTTCCTGCTACCTTCTCGGAGGCCAGCAGGTCCCCTGCTACCTTCTCGGAGGCCAGCAGGTCTGGTTTAATCTGTTTTTCCTGCTACCTTCTCGGAGGCCAGCAGGTCCCCTGCTACCTTCTCGGAGGCCAGCAGGTCTGGTTAACCTAATAGAAATGCCTAGCTCACTAGAGCTGGCGGTGTGCACACCAATATTTACAATAACTGAGGTTTTTTACCAATATTCCCCCTTTCGCAATTCTCCACCAAAATGTTGTACCAATAAATTAAAAACCAGCAGGATCTTATTAAAGGGAAAAAAGGCAAAATACCACATTTATTGTGAATACAGAAAGAATCATAGTAAGCAGTTAGTTATAGCTATAACATTCCATTCAATCTCATATTTCTTCACACATTCATTCATATACACACACACACACACACACAGGTTCTGCAAGGTTGTTATCATAGTTACCAGCCTTAGAGTTGCTCATGCCAAGCCACTGGCCAGGTGGCCTGGACATGAGGAGGGAGCAGGGCCTTGTCAGATGCTCATCTGATGCTCCTGGAAGTTGGTTTGCAGAATCAGACCCCAAAGTTCTCACTTTTTAGAGTCTCTTTTTATAGGAATTTCTTCCTAGGCCAGTCTGTGGGAATTGCTTCATCATGCTGTTGCTGAATCAATCAGCAGATGGCACATTCCTGACGGCTCCGTGCTGCTAGATGTTATCTTGTTCTTTGGTTCTCCCATTCTTGAGGCTGTTGGGTGGATTCCAGTCTGCCCTCCGGGGGTCCTCTGGTTATTTCCACTTGACGCCTTCTTCAGCCGATGGACACTGGATTCTTAGGCTGGCACCTCCCTGATCATTCAGTTATTATCCACACCAAGCATCCATCCACATACATCCTCTATCTCTATTTTAATCACAATTGTTAATACAACAAAAGGGCGGGGAGTCTCTGGGTGCTGTTTCTGTTGTTAGAGTATTGCTTTGAGTCTCTGTGAATTGCTTTGAGAACAGACTCTGTCTTAGAATGTACTAACGCAATTAGCAGCTTGCAAGTTTCACATACAGAGGGAGAGAAACAGTACCAAAAACCAAGAGACCTCTTAATTAGTAATACCCTGGAATTTAAACTATGGGGAATCAAACTCATTTGTGATTTTAATACAGAACTTCTTTAATATGATCCAACATCCGCTCCCCCACCGCCAGTTCATGCTGCTGCTGCTTCTGCAGCTCTTTCTCGGGCTCTCGCTGTCTCTCACAGTCCTCTTGCTCTCTCGGACTCAGCTCCAATCCCGTCCGTCTCCGATCCCCGGATGGGGAACCCGATCGTGAAGACCCCCGTCTGGTCGGGGACAGGAGTCTTAGGGATGCCTGACTCCCACTCTAGCTGCTCCCAGATCCTGCTATAGCCCCATTTGGGGTCAGAAATCTGTTCCTTAGAGCGGTCATCCTCCTCCAGCTGCACGATGAACTGTGCTTTGGTGAACTTTCCAAGGCTCAACCCTCTCTTTCTGCACAGGGTTACAATGTCCTTCTTAAGGAGACGGTGACAGGCCATCACTCCGCTCTTCAAGTTGCTGTGGACTCACAGGCCTGTGTTCTCAGCTCCCCACGGTTTCCAGGGAGAACCCCTAGTGTGCCAGCCCTTCTCGAGGTCAACCCCTCTTTGCCAGGGTCGAGCTGCAGACTCCTCCGCCCCGGGACCGCTCGCTGCAATCCCCAGGGGACTTTACTGCAAAAGTCCTTCTCTCTCCCAGGGCCAAACCGCAGGCTCCTCCGCCCCTGAGACTGCTCACCGCAGCCCCCAGGGGGATCCCATTACTGCACAGTCCTTCTCGCTGGTCACACACTCCCAGGGGTTAACCGCCCCCCGAAATCGCTACTCTCTGTGCCTTCAGCATGCCTGGTCCTCGTCAATCCCCCTTCGTTTTACTGCTCCCCCGTCACCTACTGCAGGAAGTGCCATCCATGGGGTGCAGTAGATCCCACCGCTGACACCAGTTGTCACGGAGTCTCCGGGCGATGCTCTGGAACTGCTCCCCATGAAGCCAGGCAGGACTCTGGGGCAGTCGCCTTCCTGTGAGCAGCCTGTCTGCAGGACACACAGCTCACACAGCTTCCACCTTCCTGGGTCTGACCTCGGAGCATTCAATATTTTCTGCTCCTCCATGCGCTTCCCACAGCGGGTCCGCTCAGGCGGGACTCCTGGGGAAGCCAGAGGGTCCTGACCCACAGCTTCGCAGTCAGACGTGACTCTCAGCCAGTCAGTAAAACAGAAGGTTTATTAGATGACAGGAACATGGTCTAACACAGAGCTTGTAGGTGCAGAGAACGGGATCCCTCAGCCGGGTCCATTTTGGGGGGCAGTGAGCCAGACAACCACGTCTGCCCTTCACTCCATGTCCCAGCCAGCCCCAAACTGAAAACTCCCTCCAGCCCCTCCTCCTCTGGGCTTTGTTCCCGGGCCAGGAGGTCACCGGATTCCTTTGTTCTCCAAGGCTTCAGCTCTCACCTTGCAGGGGGGAAGGGCCCAGGCCATCAGTTGCCAGGAAACAGGGTGTCGGCCATTCTCTGTGTCCAGACCCCTGCACACACCTGCCCTCTAGGGCTCTGCAATGATCATACACCCTTACCCCACCACCTAGATACTTAAGAACTGCCTAGGGGAAACTGAGGCACCCCCACACTATTCAGAGGAAAGATTAAGAACAGTCCCACTTCGTCACAGAAACGAACCAGCCGTGGGCACCACAGTGCCCCCATCCAGCCTCCTGTCCATCGCCTGCCTAGGCGGTGAGGCCTCTGGGGCAGGGCCATGCACCAGGCACGTGGGGGGCTGTGTAAAGGTCGAAGAGCGCTACAGCATTGAAAGGTTAAACACACGGACATCCCTTTGGGCTGCCACTGGAGCTCCGTGGACAGGCGCCCAGGTGACTGGGGTCCCTGCTTCAAGAGAGCAGAACATTTGAGGCCGTGTCTGCACGAGCAATGCGAGAGCCACGGAGCTGCAGTGTGGACACTGACTTTGGCGATGGACGGGGTTCTCCCATCGCGGTGGTGAATCCGCCTCTCCGAGAGGTGGTCGCGAGGTCGTCCGTCGACCTAGCAGTGTCTCCACCGGGGCAGAGGGCAGCTTAACTCTATCGCTCTGGTTGTGACACCCACACAGCCCTGAGCGTATAGTGAGGTGGAGCTAACTGTAGTGTAGGCCAGCCCACATTCTCCTTGCCAGGGACATCTGCTGTGGGAGAACGGAGAGGCCCCTGCTGCTGGCTCCTTATATCGTAATGGAGTCTGATGGGTTACCTGTTACAGGGCTTGTCTGCACGAGCACTTCGGGTGGGGATCTACCCTGCACTGGCGTGCCGAGCATTCAGTGTCCGTGTGGCCCATTCTGCTACACACTCACAGTTCCTCAGTACTTGATCTACCCTGCGATGACACGGGAGTAGATTAAAGCGCATTGGGGAGCTTTTAGTGCGTGGCAGCAGAGCCACCCCCAAGCTTGCCACGGACTAACAAGGGTATGTCTACACTACCCGCCGGATCGGTGGGCAGCGATCAATCCAGCGGGGGTCAATTTATCACATCTAGACGCGATAAATTGACCCCCAAGCACTCTCCCGTCGACTCCTGTACTCCACCAGGGTGAGAGGTGCAGGCGGAGTCGACAGGGGAGCGGCAGCAGTCGACTCACCGCAGTAGGTCTAAGTACGTCAACTTCAGCTACGTTATTCATGTAGCTGAAGTTCCGTAATTGTGACGAAGTGGGACTGTTCTTAATGTTTCCTCTAAATAGTGTGGGGGTGCCTCAGTTTCCCCTATGCAGTTCTGAAGTTTCTAGGTGGTGGGATAAGGGTGTGTGATCGTTGCAGAGCCCTAGAGGGCAGGTGTGTGCAGGGGTCTGGACACAGAGAATGGCCGACACCCTGTTTCCTGGCCACTGACTGCCTGGGCCCTTCCCCCCTGCAAGGAGAGAGCTAAAGGGTTCGAGAACAAAGGAATCCAGTGACCTCCTGGTCCAGGAAAGGGACAAAGCCCAGAGGAGGAGGGGCTGGAGGGAGTTTCAGTTTGGGGCTGGCTGGGGACATGGAGTGAAGTGCAGACGTGGTTGTCTGGCTCACTGCCCCCCAAAATGGACCCAGCTGAGGGGTCCTGTTCTCTGCACCTACAAGCTCTGTGTTAGACCATGCTCCTGTCGTCTAATAAACCTCTGTTTTACTGACTGGCTGAGAGTCCCATCTGACTGCGGAGTTGGGGGGCAGGACCCTCTGGCTTCCCCAGGACCCCGCCTGAGTGGACTCGCTGGGGGAAGCGCACGGAGGGGCAGAGGAGGCTGAATGCTCCGAGGTCAGACCCAGGAAGGTGGAAGCCGGGTGAGCTGTGTGTCCTGCAGACAGGCTGCTCACAGAAAGGCGACTGCCCCAGAGTCCTGCCTGGCTTCATGGGGAGCAGTTCCAGAGCAACGCCCAGGGACTCCGTGACACCCCCCTTCAGGTAGTTGAAGACTGCTATCAAATCCCCCCTCATTCTTCTCTTCTGCAGACTAAATAATTCCAGTTCCCTCAGCCTCTCCTCGTAAGTCATGTGCCCCAGCCCCCTAATAATTTAATAACATGGTTAATAACATATCAGGGCTCTGCCCTGCCCTGCTGCAAACACCCCTCTCCAGGACACCCACGCTGGGAGCTGTGTAAAGGTCGAAGAGCGCTATAATATTGAAAGGTTAAACACACAGACATCCCTTTGGGCTGCCACTGGAGCTCCGTGGACAGGCGCCCAGGTGACTGGGGTCCCTGCTTCAAGAGAGCAGAACATTTGAGGCCGTGTCTGCACGAGCAATGCGAGAGCCACGGAGCTGCAGTGTGGACACTGACTACAGCGATGGACGGGGTTCTCCCATCGCGGTGGTGAATCCGCCTCTCCGAGAGGCAGTAGTGATGTTGGGATATATATCTATATGAATCTACACTGTGATTCATATATCCCTGTAATATGTTATAGGTCACTGCGGCCTGGTATGAATGACACGTGTCACGGAGTGTGGGGGCGTCCAGGCCCTGCACCCCTCTTCCTGGGATTCACTGAGACTCTCAGCCAGCCAGTAACACAGAAGGTTTATTGGACAACAGGAACACAGTCCAAAACAGAGCTTGTGGGGACACCCAGGACCCCTCAGTGAAGTCCTTCTGGGGGAGCAGGGAGCTTAGACCCCAGCCCTGGGGGTCTCTGTGTTCCTCCACCCAGCCCCAAACTGAAACTAAACCCCCCCAGCAGGTTCCCTCCTGCAGCCTCCGTCCACATTCCTGGGCAGAGGTGTTACCTCCCCCTCCCCCTCCTGGCTCAGGGGACAGGCTCTCAGGTCTCCCGTCCCCAGGGCACATTCCCAGGTCAACACTCCCCCCTCCCTGCTGCGTCCCATCGTCACAACACCTGCTTGACATGAATACACGTGTTGCAAGTTAGCGACCGAAGCAAGGACTTAAGGTCAAGGACTGTTTTTGCACAAATAGTTCTAACAATCTCATGCTCTGAGACAGATACGGAAAATCATCAGAAAAGGAAACACCACGAGCTGGACGGATATAAAATCGTATAAGAATTGGAGGAAATGGCATGCCTTGGATCATGGTGGCCCCCCCAGGATTGTCTCTTCAGAATTGTGTGGGTAGAAGGCCTAGTAAACAAAAGCAAAGAACCAAGGATGCGACGAAATGGACTATAAATGCATGCCTATGATTTCTGCAAATCGGAGTCGTTTATTGATCCAGAGTCCCGTGTGGATATAGATGTTGTTTTCGCTGGCTCCCTGCATCTTATGATCTTATCCTGACGGAAGGAACCTCGACTGGCCCTTGGGACCATTCTGACCTTTGGACTCTGGTATAGTATGTTTGGGGTGTGAATGCGGAGTGAGTAAAATTTGTTTTGAAATCAGTAAAGAACATTTAGAGTATTATATACCAACACTTTGTCAGGTATCTGCTTGCTCCCCATCCCATAGGGAGAACTCTATTACAGGGTCTAACAGTGAGGTCGTCCGTTGACCTAGCAGCGTCTAGGCTTAACTACTGTATATCGCAGTGGGTGTGACACTGTTCACAGCCCTGAGCGTACGGTGAGGTTGACCTAACTGTAGTGTAGACTAGCCCACAATCTCCTTGCCAGGGACGTCTGTTTTGGGAGAACGGAGAGTCCCTACAATGCTGCCCTTGGTGGGACACTTCTGAGAGTGTCAGTGTCAGTTCAGGACAAATTGCTCAGAGCAGGGCAGTCACAGCCCCAGGCTGGGGTCCTTTGCACACCAAGACAAACCAAACCAGTCAAACAGAGAGGACTCTGATTTTACCCCACTGGCTAACCACAAGTCACACAAGCAATTCCCTTAGACACTACCGTTTCCCAGCATCCCCACCAGTGCCACTCGTTATGGGGACGAATAGTTATGAAAACCAATACCCCAGTAAAAGAAAAAAGGTTCTCTCAATCCCAAAGGACCAAGCCCCAGACCCTGGTCAATATACAAATCAGATCTTACCCACAAATCACACTGTTGCCAATCCTTTAGAATCTAAAATCTAAAGTTTTATTCATAAAAGGAAAGAAATAGAGATGAGAGCTAGAATGGGTTCAATGGAATCAATGACATCCGATGAAGTGAGCTGTAGCTCATGAAAGCTCATGCTCAAATAAATTGGTTAGTCTCTAAGGTGCCACAAGTCCTCCTTTTCTTTTTGCGAATACAGACTAACACGGCTGTTACTCTGAAAAATGACATACAGTAATGGCAAAGTTCTTGGTTCAGGCTTGTAGCAATGATGGAATAATGTTATTATTATTAACTGAATGTTAGTAAGGAGGCAACAGTCCCCTTACACAAGGCAGAAAGGAGAGCAGCAGAATACGAACCCTGGACTTCAGAAAAGCAGACTTTGACTCCCTCAGGGAACTGATGGGCAGGATCCCCTGGGAGAACAACAGGAGGGGGAAAGGAGTCCAGGAGAGCTGGCTGTATTTTAAAGAATCCTTATTGAGGTTACAGGGACAAACCATCCCGATGTGTAGAAAGAATAGTAAATATGGCAGGCGACCAGCTTGGCTTAACAGTGAAATCCTTGCTGATCTTGAACACAAAAAAGAAGCTTACAAGAAGTGGAAGACTGGACAAATGACCAGGGATGAGTATAAAAATATTGCTCAGGCATGCAGGAGTGAAATCAGGAAGGCCAGATCACACCTGGAGTTGCAGCTAGCAAGAGATGTTACGAGTAACAAGAAGGGTTTCTTCAGGTATGTTAGCAACAAGAAGAAAGTCAAGGAAAGTGTGGGCCCCTTACTGAATGAGGGAGGCAACCTAGTGACAGAGGATGTGGAAAAAGCTAACATACTCAATGCTTTTTTTGCCTCTGTCTTCACGAACAAGGTCAGCTCCCAGACTACTGCCCTGGGCAGCACAGCATGGGGAGGAGGCGACCAGCTCTCTGTGGAGAAAGAAGTGGTTCGGGACTATTTAGAAAAGCTGGACGAGCACATGTCCATGCGGCCGGATGCGCTGCATCTGAGAGTGCTAAAGGAATTGGCGGATGTGATTGCAGAGCCATTGGCCATTATCTTTGAAAACTCATGGCGATCGGGGGAAGTCCTGGACGACGGGAAAAAGGCTAATGTAGTGCCCATCTTTAAAAAAGGGAAGAAGGAGGATCCTGGGAACTACAGGCCAGTCAGCCTCACCTCAGTCCCTGGAAAAATCACGGAGCAGGTCCTCAAGGAATCAATTCTGAAGCACTTAGAGGAGAGGAAAGTGATCAGGAACAGTCAGCATGGATTCACCAAGGGCAAGTCATGCCTGATTAATCTAATTGCCTTCTATGACGAGATAACTGGCTCTGTGGATGAGGGGAAAGCAGTGGACGTGTTGTTCCTTGACTTTAGCAAAGCTTTTGACACAGTCTCCCACAGTATTCTTGCCAGCAAGTTAAAGAAGTATGGGCTGGATGAATGGACTATAAGGTGGATAGAAAGCTGGCTAGATTGTCGGGCTCAATGGGTAGTGATCAATGGCTCCATGTTTAGTTGGCAGCCGGTATCAAGTGGAGTGCCCCAGGGGTCGGTCCTGGGGCCGGTTTTGTTCAATATCTTCATTAATGATCTGGAGGATGGCGTGGATTGCACCCTCAGCAAGTTTGCAGATGACACTAAACTGGGAGGAGAGGTAGATACGCTGGAGGGTAGAGATAGGATACAGAGGAACCTAGACAAATTGGAGGATTGGGCCAAAAGAAATCTGATGAGGTTCAACAAGGACAAGTGCAGAGTCCTGCACTTAGGACGGAAGAATCCCATACACCGCTACAGACTAGGGACCGAATGGCTCGGCAGCAGTTCTGCCGAAAAGGACCTAGAGGTTACAGTGGACGAGAAGCTGGATAGGAGTCAACAGTGTGCCCTTGTTGCCAAGAAGGCCAATGGCATTTTGGGATGTATAGGTAGGGGCATTGCCAGCAGCTCGAGGGACATGATCGTTCCCCTCTATTCGACATTGGTGAGGCCTCATCTGGAGTACTGTGTCCAGTTTTGGGCCCAACACTGCAAGAAGGATGTGGAAAAATTGGAAAGAGTCCAGCGGAGGGCAACAAAAATGATTCGGGGGCTGGAACACATGACTTATGAGGAGAGGCTGAGGGAACTGGGATTGTTTAGTCTGCGGAAGAGAAGAATGAGGGGGGATTTGATAGCTGCTTTCAACTACCTGAAAGGGGGTTCCAAAGAGGATGGATCTAGACTGTTCTCAGTGGTAGCAGATGACAGGACAAGGAGTAATGGTCTCAAGTTGCAGTGGGGGAGGTTTAGGTTGGATATTAGGAAAAACTTTTTCACTGGGAGGGTGGTGAAGCACTGGAATGGGTTACCTAGGGAGGTGGTGGAATCTTCTTCCTTAGAGGTTTTTAAGGCCCGGCTTGACAAAGCCCTGGCTGGGATGATTTAGTTGGGGATTGGTCCTGCTTTGAGCAGGGGGTTGGACTAGATGACCTCCTGCGGTCCCTTCCCACCCTGGTATTCTATGATTCTATGATCAGGGTGATGGACGGGGCATTTGGACTCTCAGTGGGAAAACCCTGGGGGGCCAGTGCGCTGGTAAGAGTAAGAAATGTGGGTAGAGCCCCGGAGGGCGCGAAGGGCCTTTTGTTTAGGTACTTTGGGACGGTTGTTCAAGCTGGCGTCATTTGGGGAGTCTGGGCACCCTGGACAGGGCTTGGACTTTAGGTGACTGGCCACATTGCTTTGCACTCTGTTCACGTTTGGAAGGTTTTGTTTGCAACCTGCAATTCTGTGTGTGCGTTTAAGGTTGAACTTTGAAGTGGGATGATCACACGCCGCTGGCAGCTTCCCCTATTTACCCTGTGAAAGTTGGCAACTGTGGGAGAAGCTGATTTTGCTTATCACCTCTGGTATTCCAAGCTGGCTGCAGGTGTCAGATGTTCTGCTTCCTCCAGCCAGCTGCCTCTGGGGCTCACAGATAAGCCCTTGTTTATGGCTCTGGGCCCCACAGCTGATACCAGCCTCAGTAGCTGGCTACACCTAGCTGGGATGTTATTTATACTGTGAGCAATTTGCAGGGTGGGATGGGCAGCTTCCTCTCTTGTTTGTTTCCTTACTGCTGTGTGATTTCTCAGAATCAATCAGCTGCTTTGCGGTGAAAGGGAAAAGGGATGTGTGGCCGGGCGACACTGCAGTGGCTCATGGGGCAATCGTTAGGGTAGGTTAGCAGGGGCTGAAGCAGAGGAACGTGAGCAGCGGGTCAGGAGGTAACATGAGGCAGGGGAACCCCCAGACTGCACAATAACAGCGTGCTGGGAAGTGACAGAGTCTGGGGCACCCGCGCCACCCCCAGCACCAGGGAGAGAGAGTTGGTAAATCACACCTGGGCATGCGGAGACTGTCTGCAAGGCAGGACATGACTGCAGACTTGTCTGCTCTCTTGCCAGGCCTACGCTTTAAAGTCAGATGGACCTATCTAAGGCCACGTCTACACAGCCACTGAGGCCAGCAAAGCTTATGTCGCTCAGGGGTGTTAAAAAAACACTCCTGTGAGCAACTTAAGTTTAGAAGGTGTAAGTGGCCGTGTGCCCAGCGCTATGTTGGTGGGAGAGCTCCCCACCCCCCAACACAGCTACTGCCGCTCGGGGGAGGTGGTTTTATTCCGTCACCAGGAGAGCAGCTACACAAGCGACGTGGCCTGAACCTGCGAGCAGCTGCACGGTGAAGACGTGGCCTGAGTCACTCACGGCCATGCAGACTGTCACGCCCTGAGCACTGGAATGATGTGGCCCGAAGCCCCGGCGTAGATGTGGGCTTGGGAGAATTCTTCTGTCAGCCCAGCTCCAGCTACACCGGGGTTAGGGCGGGATCATTACAGTGCTCAGCGCGTGACAGTTTTCACGGCCCTGAGCGACTCAGGCCACGTCTACACTGGCGAGCTTCCAGCGGCTTACAGAGGTGGATTCACTGCACTGACGGGAAAACTCCTTCCGCCAGCGCAGGAAGCGTTTACAATACGGTGCTGCAGCTGTGCTGGCGTTATCAGCTGGCGTGTAAACACTGCCTCCCTCGTAGCAAGGCCAGGCCAGGCCTGACCCACTTAGCTCCTTTCGTCTCCCCCGAACTCCCGCCCTCCAGCTCTCTGGGAAATCCTGCCACTTTTCTGTATCTCCACCCGAGCGAGACAAACTCCAAGCAGACCAGAGTTTTATCAATGGGGGTTTAACTTGGAGCAGCTTCCCCGGGGACATGGTGGCGTCTCCAGCACTGAGTTGGGGGTCTCTGTCTCAGAGATCTGCTCTAGCTCCGCCCCAGGCTAGTGGGTGTAGGTGTCACGTGCCATCCCCAAGCCTCCTTGCAGCTGGGCCCTGCCTTCATTTCCCCAGTTAGGTCATCAGTAAATCCAACTCTCGCATCAAACAGCACCACTCTCATTCCGAGGTTCTGAATTCATTGACAGAAAGGTCCCAGAGACACAAGAAAGCCCCTCACCCAGGTTTCCAAGCAGGGAGGCCGACGCCCTCTGAGTTTATCAGTTACCACGAGTCCGGCAGTGCCAGGTCCCGGCTGCACCCTCAAGGCACGCTCCTCCTCCGCGTGATCCTGTTTCTGGAGCTGGCGCCTTCCTGCCAGCTGCAGCCCTCCTCCCGCAGCACACGGCTCCTCACAGCCTGGTCCTGCCCCACCTCCCTTCCTGGAGCTTCTCTCTAGGAGCCTCTCGACCAGCTGAGCTCCGTAGCCTAGTACGGGGCCCAGGGGCTCGTTAGCCAGGCAGCCGCCAGCCAGCAGCCAGTTGATTGTTCACAGCTGGGCTGAGACGGGCTGGTTCTCCTGAAAGAAGCCCGCTGCAGGTAGACAGGGGCCCGACCCCCCTTTTGGGGCCAGCTGCCCCTGTCGGGGGGTTGGGAGACTTTGGGTGGGGTCTCTGCCCTGGCCTGTGCAGGAGCTCAGGCTGGATGGTCAGAATGGCCCCTAACGCCCAGGAATCTCGGCTTTGTGCTGAGGCTCTGAGCGCGTTCTGCAGGGGCTGCCTTTTGGTGTGTGCGGGACCCGGGCGTGGGAGCTGGGCCCCGCAGGCTTCACCGCAACACCCACAATTAACAATCCCCGTGGGCAGCCTGGAAGCAGGCAGGGATTCTCGGAAGCAGTGAGTGTCAGACCTCCGAGAACCCTTCCCTGAGTCTGTGGCCTCCCTTTTCCCTGCAGGTGCAGCCGGACGTGCCCCAGAGCAGAAAGAGCTGGTGTTCGCCTGCTCACTGCTGCGGGCTGCACGTTGAACAAGGAGGCTCAGGAGCAGGGGCTCTGACCTGGTGCACAAGGGCGGCACGAGCTGTTCAGTAACTGAGGGTACGTCTGCACTGCAGTCCCTGGGGTAACCACAGCTCACGTGGCCATGCCTGAGCGAGCTTTTCTCTCGCGGGCTGGGGTAACAGGGCGGTGCAGCCGCACTAGGGCACGCTTGGGCCTAGGCTTTCCATGGGTAATTCTTAGCAGGGTCTGCAGCAGGGCGGGCCCTGTGGCTGCAGCTTCCTGGCCCGCGGGTTACAGCCGTCTCCGGCACAGCTACGGGAGCGGCAGTCACAACCTGCCGGCGCACTGTGGATATGCCCTGAAGCTACGTCTACACTGTGAACTCGGGGTGACGCCCCACTCGCGTACACATATGTTGCCGGCACCCAGTGCCGAGAGGCTGAACAACAGCTTGAGTTGGTTCGTTACCCGGTGTGCTACACCCAATAATCACAACGGGGTGGAGAAGCAGAAAAGTTTATTTGAAGCTTCAAATAGGTACAGGGAGATTTGAATCTCAAATCCTGTACACAGAGCAGGAAGTTACACAGGCTTTTATACATCCTTTTTCCCAGCATACTTATCCAATAGCAAGCTGCCCCAAGTATCCATATAGCCAGCCAATCCAGTTCCCAGCTAGTTCCCTTGTTCTCTGTATCATTTCTTAAACCATACATAAAGCTGCTTTATTCAGCATTGTTCTTCCATATCTGCCCTGTTTGGCCTTGTTTAGTTTCAGGCAGTCTGACTCTGCAACATATTGTTGCAGATCCTCAGCATAACTGCTGCGAGTGCCTCCAGGCGGGAGGGGGGCCAAGGACACTTGGGCCTAGTGCGAGGGGGCTTCATCGACACTCGTGGTCTTCCATCCCCTCGAGTTACCTAGTGGCCATGCCCCAGTGTCCCCAACACATACCTCATCGAGCGAGTGTGCCAAACACAGCCGGGTAGCCAGGGTAGCACGGACAGCCATAGCCCAGGCTAGCCGCCCTGAGTACGTGCACAGGTCCGGGCAGGTCTGTACGGGGTTGGCTGGCCCATGCCACCACTCCCGCTGCCTAGGCTACCTCGGCTTCGCTGCTCCTGGCAGCGCTGTACCGCCCTGAGCGCTAGCCCGGGGAAGTCTGTGTGAGCTGGGAGTCACCCCCTAGACGCGGCCTGCAGCAAGGTTCATGCTGGTGGGGGTCTGTGATGGGGCGAAACCCCGTCACCTGCTAGACGAGGAAGAAACAGAGTCATGGGCCGTACCTGTGGGGTGATTAATGAATGGCCTCCTGGCCGGAGAGAGCAGACCTAGCTAGACCTGTTAGGCACTTGGGCCTTGTAAGAAGCTGAGGGATCTCCGCTGAAGGGAGCAGACCCAGGAGAGAGGAGACAGGGAAAGGCCTGGGGATAGAACTGATCTCCGTGCTGGGCCCTGGGGAAGGGGACAATCCAGGGAGGCAGTTCTGGGGTCACTGTTCTGGAAAGGGAACAGGGACTCGCAGAGCCCACAGGGAGCAGGGAAGGCTCCGGTGAGGGACCCTGAGCCAGGGCCTACAGGAGCAGGGAGCCGAAGAGGAGGCCCGGCGGGGTGGATGATCAGGATGATGGACGGGGCATTTGGACTCTCAGTGGGAAAACCCTGGGGGGCCAGTGCGCTGGTAAGAGTAAGAAATGTGGGTAGAGCCCCGGAGGGCGCGAAGGGCCTTTTGTTTAGGTACTTTGGGATGGTTGTTCAAGCTGGCGTCATTTGGGGAGTCTGGGCACCCTGGACGGAGCTTGGACTTTAGGTGACTGGCCGGAGGGCTGAGCCACGGAGGACCCGAGGAGAGGCAGATGGGCTGCAGAGGCACAGGGGTTGAGGACCGCTTGCAAGGCCGCCTCCAGGCACCCGGGGGCGCTATGACAGGAAACCCAAGTTATTACGAGTCAAACTAGGCTTGTCCACACAGAAACATTTGACCCATGTAATTACCCCACTATCGTTAAACCGATATGCCTGTTATAGCGGTAAAACTCCCCGTGTGGACACTCGGATTCCGGACTAAGAGCGACTGTTTTCAGTTATTCTTAAACTTCTTTCAAAACAATAAACGGAACTGAGAAAAGGCGAGCCTGCCCAAATAGGAGTGTCCGCGCGGGGCCTTACAGCCGTAGAAACTAGAGCTCTTTCAATTCACAGCTTAGCTCAGAGCACCGTAACTTTCCCATGTAGACAAGTCTCCAGAAGGGAGTGCGTCGCTCTTCACACTCTGGTCCTCCCTTTCCTGTCATGCAGGGAAATAGTTCATAATGTTGACATTTACATCATCATCATCCTCATCATTGGCCGCCTGAGTTAACGCCGCACTGAGACACATGAGCTGTCTACACCTCTCAGAGCTGTTGTGTCAGGCTGCCTGCGGACTCAGGCAAGCATTGCCGCATTGCTTTGCACTCTGTTCACGTTTGGAAGGTTTTGTTTGCAACCTGCAATTGTGTGTGTGCATTTAAGGTTGAATTTTGAACTGGGATGATCACACAGTGTGGACGGCTGCTGGCAGCTAACCTCAATGGCTCAATAACTGGAGGCCAGTTTTAACAACACAATGTTCTGTTTAAAAACCCCAGGATTTTTAAGTCAATCATGATTTTGGAGTTTGACTCATGAGCCCAAAGGCTGGGGGCTGGCAGTGCTGTGGACAGCATGGGCCCTGGGGACGGAAAATGGAGCACAGCTCCTGGCCAGCCTGGGGAGCGAGGTTGTGCAGAGACAGGGAATCGCACTCGCTCTGCAGCCTCTTGCCCCGTGCCCAAAGGGCTTCTGAGCTGGACGTTCAGCCAGGATGCTGCGGCGCTCTGAGCGCAGGTGGTCTCTGCAGTTGGGTGGGTTATGACCGGGTTCAGAAATCCCCGTGCCCCAGTCTCCAGGGCGTGATGCAGCCTGACCCCTTTCAGACCTGGCCGCTCAGGCAGGTCTAGACGGTCCCTCAGTTTCTGCCTCAGACTTGGATATTTCATTAGCAAAGTGGTTGGGAGTTGGGGTAACAGGGACACCCGGGGACTCCCAGACCAGAGCACCAGGCTGAGCTGAGTCCAGGCTGATAGCGGGTGCCTCTGGGCAGAGCGATGGGCAGTGAGCAAAGGAGTATCGGGGGCTCGCCGTGTCAGTCTGTATCCACAAAAACAACGAGGAGTCAGTGGCACTTTAAAGACTAACCGATTTATTTGGGCATAAGCTTTCATGGGTAAAAAACCCACTTCTTCAGATGCATGGAGTGAAATTACAGATACAGGCATAGATATACTGGCACATGAAGAGAAGGGAGATACCTTACAAGGGGAGAACCAGGGCTGACAAGGCCAGTTCAGTCGGGGGGGATGTGGTCCACTCCCAATAGCTGATGCGGAGGTGTCAATACCAAGAGAGGGAAAGTTGCTTTTGTAGTGAGCCAGCCACTCCCAGTCCCTGCTCAAGCCCAGATTAATGGTGGTAAGTTTGCAGATGAATTGTAGCTCTGCAGTTTCTCTTTGAAGTCTGTTTCTGAAGTTTTTTTGTTGAAGGATGGCTACTTTTAAATCTGTTATTGAGTGTCCAGGGAGCAAAGGAGCGACCCAGGGGGATGAACCTGCCAAGGGGTGTCCCAGGAAGGGCCCGGCTAACGGGAGAGAATCCGGCACCTCCCGGGGAATCCAGGGAGGGGCAGGTGGGACTCACAGCTCAGCAACAGCTTCACCCCAAGGGCCAAGAGCGGTAAAAACACCAGAGACTCATTTGCCTCCCGCGCTAGAGCTTTACTGGGAAAGGAACTAAACTGCAGCATGGTGGGGGGGGCGCGGTCAGCAATTCTGCGGGGTCACTGGAGAGCGAGGGGGAGGTGGAGACAGAGACGGGAGATTCTGCAGCCCAGCAAACAGCCCTGAGGCCGGGAGAGACGCTCTCGAGAGAGCCCAGGACAATCCTGGACGGGGGGCCAGGAGCCCTGGGGCTGCAGAGTGTGGTCACGGTGCTGCTGGGATCACTGGTCACAGGTCGCTCCTCACGGATTCGCCCAAGTTCTGCTCCTTGATCCGAGTGAAAACATTTGTGCCGACCCTGCGGGGAAGCACAGAGCCTGGGTTACTGGCCCAGCACGGGCCTGCGCTTGGGGCTGCCCCATACACTAGAGGGGGGAAGGAGGCAGGGGCAGAAGGTGCATGAGCCTGAGGAGAGAAGCCCAAAGAGGGACACCCCATCCCCAGGGCACCCGGCCTGGGTGCTGAGCACCGCTGTCTGGGGAACGCCCCTCCTCCAGGCTCCATCTCACGGGGCCCCCAGCAGCGCCATGCAGGGGCAGGCAGACAATTAATATGGGCGTTACCTCAGGGGGGCACCCAGCCGCCCAGCCCAGGGAGGCAGCGTGGCTGTGGGCACCCCGCACTGGCAGGGCCTCAGAGCCACCCAGCAGCACCCGGGGGGGGGGGCAGGGGCTCCGCAGGCTGCACATCCCCATGGTGCTCCGCAGGGCCATTGGGGGCAGGGGCCCTTCAGCAGCCACTCGCTCAAATCTCCCCTTGGTGCCCCCGGGAGGTGCCCCCAGCCCCCACGTAGCCTCCCGCCTGGCTGCTGACACGCTGGGTGCCAGCCTGTGCTCTGAGGCGGGCTGGGCACAAACAGGTCACCAGGCAGGAGCTACCTTGCCGCAGGGAGGGGCACGAAGTAGCACCAGAGGCCTGGGCCCCCTCCCCAGGGGTCAGTCCCGGGGCCGCTGCTACTCAATGTTTTCATGTAGGACTTGGACAATGGCATGGCGAGGGGGCTTATACAATGTGGGGATGACACCAGGCTGGGAGGGGCTGGCAGCACTTGGGGGGCAGGATTAAAATCCAGAGCGACCTTGAGAAATTGGACAATTGGTCTGAGTTCACCTGGATGAAATTCAAAGAAGACAAGAGCAAAGTACTTCAGCCAGGAGCGAAAAATCCTATGCACAGCTACAAAGTGGGGATCATCTAGCTAGGAGGGAGCATTGCTGTAACCAGCTGTGGGGTGTCGTGGATCACAAACTGAACATGAGCCCACAGCGTGATGCAGCTGGGGAAAAGGCTGATCGAATCGAGGGCTGTGTTAACAGGAGCGTTATATGTACGAAAGGGGAGCTGATTGTCCTCTCCTCAGCGCTGGGGAGGCCTCAGCTGGAAGACTGGGCCAGGTCTGGGTGCTGCGCTTTAGGAAAGATGTGGAGAAATTGGAGAGGGGCCAGAGGAGAGCAAGAAAAAAGATCAAAGGTTTAGAAAATGCAACCTGAGGAAAGGGTAGAAATACTGCGCATGGTTATTCTTGAGAACAGAAGAGTGAGGGGGGACCTGACGGCCGTCTGCAGATGTGTTAAGGGCTGTTGGAAAGAGGACGGGGATCAGCCGCTCTCCAGGTCCGCTGAAGGTGGGACATGAAGCAATGGGCTCACTCTGCAGCAAGGGGGAGTGAGGTTCGATCTGAGGAAAAGCTTTGCACCCATCAGGGTGGGGCAATACTGCAACAGGCTTCCAAGGAGCGTGTGCTATGCCCGTCCCTGGAGGTCTCTAATAAGAGGTGGGACACCCCCTGTCTGGGAAGGTCTAGGTTTACGTGGTCCTGCCGCAGCCTGGCAGGACGGAGCGGACGGCCTCTCGAGGTCCCTTCCAGCCCTACATGTCTAGGATTCGGAGAGACTCTCAGCCTGTTCCGGGGCCTGGCTTGGGGACAGTTTTGGTGCTGAAGCCGCTCCCTGTGCAGAGGCCTTGCTCCTGCATCCCAGTGTGGTCTGGGCTCCCGCGTTGACAGACACAATTCACTGCCTCTCGCTCCAAACGCTTACAGGAGGCCTAGGACTTCTGGGGCTTTTCTGATGGTCCTGTCACCATCTTCTCTCCTCCTCCTCCTCCTCCTCCCTGCCAGAGTCAGGCTCACAGTGGTCAGTGCAGGAGCGTCTGGGGAAGACGTGCTGCTCCCCACTGCAGGTCATTGCCTTTCTCCCCTGGCCACGGGACTGGTCCCCACCCCATCACCTGAGTCTCCGCTGCACAGGCTGTGTCCATCTCCTGGGATGGCGAACCCAGACCACTGGAGATGATTCTGCTCCCTGGGGAATGAGGATTTTCAGTCACTCACATGGTTGCGATCCAGTTATCATCCATGGATTTGGCCTTGTCTCGCAGCAGCCACATGGTCTGCAGAGTTTCCTTCCCCTGATCATCCATGAAGCACTGGCCCACGAAGACGGTCGTCGAGTCTGCCATGGAATCGAACAGGGGTTAGAGCGAACGTCAGTGACACTCGGCCTGAGACCCCCGGTGTCCCCGGACGGTGCCCATGAGCGTAATGAGGGAGAGGGAGTGCTCTGAGTGCTAGCGGTGTGATGATCTCACTCACCTAAAACAGCCACTCTCGGATCCTCTGCCCTCTCCCGCACCTCTCACCCACAAGCACGTCCCAGGCTCCACGCCCAGCCTGGGAGGTGGGTCCGGACAGTGATCTCATTGTACAGCAGGGAAGTGACCGGCCAAGGCCCCAGTGAGTCACTGGCAGTGCCCAGGATGGACCCCAGGACTCCATCCCCCTCCCTCTGTCTCTCGCTGTCCCCACCCTGACTCACTCGCTCATTTTCACCAGGCGGAGCAGGGGCTTGGGGTGCGGGAGGGAATGAGAGCTCCGGCTGGGGATGAGGGGTTTGGGGTGCAGGAGGGTGCTCCAGGCTGGGATCGAGGGGTCCGGAGGGTGGGAGGGGGATCAGGGCTGAGGCAGAGGCATGGGCAGGCAGCTCTGCGCGCTGCCCCGTCCACAGGCGATGCCTCTGTAGCTCCCATTGGTTGCAGATCTCGGCCAATGGGAGCTGCGGGGGCAGTGCTTGGGGCAGGGGCAGTGTGTGGAGCCCCCTGGCTGCCCCTATGCATAGGAGCCAGAAGGGGAACATGCCGGCTGCTTCCTGGGGCCATGCGGCGCAGAGGCTAGCAGAGAGTGGTGCTGACCGGGGCTGTCAGGATCCCTTTTTGACCGGGTGTTCGTGTCGAAAACCGGACACCTGGTCACCCTAAGGAGAATGAAAAGGGATACTGACGAGCTGCCCCATTCTCTGAGCACTGAATGAAACACTGGGCTGTGCCCGCGTCATGCAGATGGGCCTTGGAGGCATGTGCATGGGGCAGAGCAGCAGGAGCGGGGAGGGAAGCTGCTGGCTGAACAGGACAAGGAGCCTGTGCCTGGCGGAGGACCATGTAAAGCCTCCAGGAAAGTTAGGGTTTGGCAGAAATGCAGCAGAAAAATGGCGAAAGTGGGAGCAAGGATCTGAGTGCGCAGTGTTGTGAGTGGTGCAGACAGTGCTGAACCAGCCATTGCGGGCCCTAAGCGGGAATATCCCCCCCACAACACATAGTAATAATTAAAGGGGGCCCCCTTGAGCTGCTCGGGGCCCTAAGCAATTGCTCAGTCTGCTTATGCCTGGCACCGGCTCTGGGTGCAGACACAATAGATGGATGGCGGCAGACAGAGTTATTTCTTCCTGGGCAGGTGAAGGAGCAAGAGGGGAGGTTTCAAGTTGATGATGATGCAGATGGAGAAAACATAGAGGTCTCAAAGAGTGAGTCTGAGGCATTCTGTGCACCGCAAAGCAACTTCATGTGTAAGAAGCACAATTTTTCACCAGAAGTCAGACCGATGGGGATCAATATGTGACTGATTTAAACCTGGCAGCACAATCATGTGACTGCTGAGAACCGAGCGAATTGCTCAGTGAGACCGCCTTGTGCGTGCCTTGTGCATGTGCTGTGTCAAACGCGGTGCGAGCGAGGCTGTCCAAACCCTTGAACATGCTGCAGACGTATCATATCGTGCAGATGAAATGATTGAAAACAACTGGGAGGGCTGGGTGAGCCAGACAGACAAGTGCCCCCATCGCACTGAGTCTGCCTTTGGCAAGCGCCTAGGCTGGAAGCCGTCCTGCTGCTAGCAAAAACCTGGGATCCAGTGAAAAAAGAGCAACCAGAGGCAATGAAGGGTTGTTCTAAATGCGGCCGTGACCATGCCATAGGAACCATCCTGCATATGGGCAAGAATGCCGAGGATGTGGCAAATGCAACCACTTTGCCAAAACGTGCCCCTCCAGAACAGAAGTGTCCCAGGGCAAACAGCTGGTTCCCCACCCAGAGAGGAGGTGAAATGATGGCAGGGACTTTGGCACAGGAATCAAAGTTACCGAGTGTTGTGGGGGGCGGGGAGGATCACTACTTTGTGATGAGCCTTGTCAGCCACAGCAGGTTGCTGGCCATTGGGTGCATCAGATGGGGAGGCAGTGCCAGGCCAAAGGGGTGGCCTGAGACAGGCAGGGTCACGAATGGGAGGAGGAGGCTGCGGAAGATGGCCTGGGGTGGGCCGGGTGGGGGGCGCCAGGCACTGCCCCAGGTGGAGCTGGGGGGATTTCAGCCTATCCATTGAGCACCGAGTTCCTCTCCCTGCGACCCCCGGCACCGGTCCCCGAACAGGGCCGGCCCACAACATTTTGGTACCTGAGGTGGGGAGCTCAAATGAGGCCCCCACACCCCCTCGCATGGGCCAAAACTTTGAAAGGTCTCAATTCTGCCTTCTTCCTGTTTTACTCCTCTCAGGGTGCTGCTCTGCTACTCACCCCAGTAAAGGAGAATTCACGACTTAAAATGCCTTGTTCAAAAATTTTAAGTAACACTTAACTTTCAAACGCCTGAATAGCAAATGTAACATTTCTTGTCTGCATAGTAAACACCGACATTTGTATCTGTTTGAATAGCCAAAGTGGTGCTTTCCGAGCCTTCTTGGTTGCAAAGATTTGAACTGCTTCCTGCTGAAGGTCCACAGTCTGGGCCAGCTCATGCTCTGTTGAGATGGTGGCAAGGCCGACCAGCCTCTCCTGTGTCGTTGTGGAGCGTAGATGTGTTTTTATTAACTTCAGCTTGGAGAAGCTGCGTTCTCCACTGGCGACTGTGACAGGAAGTGTTAGAAGTACGCGCAGAGCAACAAAAGCATTTGGGAAGAGGGTGGCCATCTTATTTGTGCACATATGTTCCAGAACAGCCTTTGGAGTTGATCCTGCTGAACTGTACCTTGAAAGGGCTTTCAGTTCATCACCTAAATCACTCGCATCAATATCGCGCATGTCATCATGTGTCATCAACACTGTCTCACGTGCCCTGCATTGCTGGTGTAGGGCTTCTTCAGGTATCGTGAGGAGTTTTGGAATATCATACAACATCCCAAATCTACAGCTGTGTTCCCTGAGCTGCATGAAACGTTCTTCAGCTGCCTGTATTGCACAATCTAGCACCTGGTTAAAGAATTCAACTTCGAATTGTTGTTTGGGGTCTCGTATGGGATTATCCCGCGCCTCGTAATCAAAGTGTCGTCTTCTTCGGTGACTCTTGTGTTCTTGAAGGGGTGGGAAAATCGCTTCAGTGTGGAGTTCCTCTGCCAACTTCTGCGCATTCTCCAGAACGTTTTGAAATCCCTCTTCTGACCGGTAAGACGGTAGGTCTGACTTTGCTTTGTCCCTTTGCTCCATTGCTCCAGATATATCAAGGTCAGCACCTTGGAGTCTCTTGCTTACAACACTTATTTCAAACCGTACGTCATGCCACACTAAGCCACACGGAAATGTGAAGTGATGTATGTTTCTGGTGATTCCGTTTCCCTCTGCCACTGTTCTCCCACGAACAGTTCCTGTCATAGCGTTATCCTCCATAATGGCAACTATGGCATCATCTATCTTCCCAGTTTGGGTTTGATAGGCTTTATCGCCTCCACTCGACTTTCCCATCATGTGGCACTCAGTGGTTTCAGGGTCAGAGAGGATGTTCCCAGATGTTGCTTCAAAATTTGCCATCGATGAGTTGATGCAGAGAAAGATCCATCGATGCTTTGAATTACATTAAAAAATTCAGCAGCCTCACTAGAAGTTGCTGATGCTGCATCACTGACCACCATTGTCCTTGGGGACGTGAAGTTTTTCATTTGCTGTGGCCCGTGCAGTACAAGGAAGTCCCTCAGGCTACTGCTCAGGGGGGTCCACAGTCCTGGATCTTCTAGACTTAAGGAACTAAACTCAGCAGCAGCGGTTTCTTGCGCCTCCACCACACTCTTCTCTGATCTACACTTTTCTTCAGGAATGTGCAGGGCTACGTCCATTGGAGAGGGAGATACGGATGCTGCAGTAGCTGCCAGGTCACCTGCACTCTGACTGACTGGAAGATCAGGCCTCTCCTCACCACTCACATCCTCACTGGGGCCGGAAGGCTCACCGTGAACATTTGTGTCTATGTATCTCAGGAGAGCTCCTTCCCGCTTAGATAGAAAAGCTTCCTTTGCTTGCTTTCTTTTTCTGAATGCTGCCCCAGAGGGGCGTTTTCTTCTTTCACTCATGGCTGCTGTTCTGGGCCAGCGATAGTGGCTCTCAACACTCATTTGAAGGGGACAAATAAGCAGGCTGGTAGCAGGGCCTGAGTGAGGGAAGATGTCAGCGTCTTAAGGGCCTAACTGGCTCCTACTCCTTCAGTTGGCTGCCTGTTCTCCTCAAGTGGGTTCAGGGACGCAGGAGGACACAGGAAGCTCCCCGAGAAACTGGGGTTAATCAGTCCAGGCTCCTGGGGTGCTAGAGAGGTACATAAGAGTCTCCTCCTCCTCTCTCTCCCTGCAGCTCCTGCTGCTTTCTGTTATTGCCTCTCACCTTTCTCCTGCCTGCCTCTTATGTCTCTTGTGCCCTCCTCTCTCCAGCCCAGCACTCCACCCTCTCTGTGCATCTCGAGCAGAGAGAATCCAGATGCACCAGCAGCAGACACCATTTTCTACACTCTGGGTCCTAGTGGTGCCCCCCCACAGTCTGGCGCCTCAGTTCGCCTCAAGGTAAGGCCAGCCCTGTCCCCAAAACCATTGGGCCACGTACCTGAAAAGCTCCATTTGACGGTGAACCCGAAGGTTGGCTGCTCCAGGTTGTCGACATGCTGGGATCCGTTCAGGGGCGACTCGAGGATCGGTTTTTCTGCGGCTGACACTGCTGTGAGGTACAACCCAGAGAACTGCCCGGCCCCGTTCACGGCAGAGATGGTCATGTTAGAGCCCAGTTCGTTCTGCCAGGCTCCAGTCAGGATGCACTGAAAGAGGAGGGTGTAGTCAGCAGGAGGGGGATGGTGGAGTCAGGCAGGTCAGACCCCAGCTGAGGCTGTGACCCCGAGAGCCCTAAACGCAGGACACAGACCCCACAAAGCAGAGGACGACCAGTGACCAAGGGGGTCTGTGCTCTGACTCCTGGCCATTGAGGGGAACCCCCTGCCCAATAAAAATAAAACCCTCCCAACCACAGCCCTCAGCCTCCCTCTGCCGCTGGGTGGGGGCTCTGCCTTCTCTCTCCGAACCCGGGGGTACGGAGGAGGCGTCCCCCTTCCTCTCTCCACCCCACCGTCCCCTCCCCACACACAACGAGGGGAGCGTCTCTGAGGCAGGGGAGACAGCAGCCGTCCGTCCCCCAGAGCCGCAGGGCCCCGAGGGGCCCGAAAGAGGTGGCAGGTTCCCTGCCGCTGGCACCTCTCCCGGTCCCCCGGAGCAGGTCTGCCCTGGGACTGCTGGGCACGAGGACGGGACAGGTGCAGCACAGCGTCGTCCGGGACGTGCTGTCTCCGGCCCCGCCCAGGGGTGCTCTGGGTGCCGCCTGGCCCCTCGTACGCCCACGGCACGGGGAGGGATCTGCAGCCGAGCTGCCCCTGCCAAGGCTGCTCAGAAAGCCCAGTCCCCAGAGTGACTCTGGCCTGGGACGTTTCGGGCCCGAGAAGGCGAATGCCCAGGCAAAGCAGCAGTGAAATCCGCCCGGTTCCAGCCCCCAGCGGCTCAGGGAGACGGACACGCGAGCTGGGGGCTGAGACCCAGGCGCTCTCGAAGGACAAAAGGGGTTTCCGATTTGAGGGAACCGCTCAGTCGTGTTTGATCGCTGCTGACGGGGTAACGCGGGGCTCTGAGAAGCTGAGCCTGCGGCTTCCAGCCCGTTGCACTGAGCGTCCTGCTTGGCGGCTCCGGCAGGCAGCGGCTCCAGGCTCCCCGCGGGTTGCTCGAGCTTGGTGAGCTGGAGCCTCGGGCCCTGGTGGGGCTCCCTGGCTTGGCACCGCCACCGCCTCAGGGCAGTTCTTGTCCGGTCCCCGAGAAGTCTCCTCACCGGGACACAACCTGCCTGGCCTGAGTGGGGCGTGCGGCGCTCAGCCTGCAGGTCGCTGTGCCCGACGGGGCTGCGTGGCCTCCAGAGCGTGATCCCGGCGTGGGGAAAGGCCCCCCACCTGCCCTCACCCCCACGGGTCATTGCAGCGCCTGACCCATCGCCCATCGCTCCCCTCCGGCTCTCACTGCTCCCTGCCCCGGCTGGAGACACCCCAGAGCCAGCGCCCGGCCCCCTCGGCCCCTCGCCCTGCCACGCCCCAGAGCCAGCGCCCGGCCCCCTCGGCCCCTCGCCCTGGCACGCCCCAGAGCCAGCGCCCGGCCCCCTCGGCCCCTCGCCCTGCCACGCCCCAGAGCCAGCGCCCGGCCCCCTCGGCCCCTCGCCCTGCCACGCCCCAGAGCCAGCGCCCGGCCCCTCAGGCCCTCGCCCTGCCCCGGCCGGAGACACCCCAGAGCCAGCGCTCGGCCCCCTCGGCCCCTCGCCCTGCCCCGGCCGGAGACACCCCAGAGCCAGCGCCCGGCCCCCTCGGCCCCTCGCCCTGCCACGCCCCAGAGCCAGCGCCCGGCCCCCTCGGCCCCTCGCCCTGCCACACCCCAGAGCCAGCGCCCGGCCCCCTCGGCCCTCGCCCTGCCACGCCCCAGAGCCAGCGCCCGGCCCCCTCAGGCCCTCGCCCTGCCCCGGCCGGAGACACCCCAGAGCCAGCGCTCGGCCCCCTCGGCCCCTCTCCCTGCCCCGGCCGGAGACACCCCAGAGCCAGCGCCCGGCCCCCTCGGCCCCTCGCCCTGCCACGCCCCAGAGCCAGCGCCCGGCCCCCTCGGCCCCTCGCCCTGACACGCCCCAGAGCCAGCGCCCGGCCCCCTCGGCCCCTCGCCCTGCCCCGGCCGGAGACACCCCAGAGCCAGCGCTCGGCCCCCTCGGCCCCTCGCCCTGCCCCGGCCGGAGACACCCCAGAGCCAGCGCCCGGCCCCCTCGGCCCCTCGCCCTGCCACGCCCCAGAGCCAGCGCCCGGCCCCTCGGCCCCTCGCCCTGACACGCCCCAGAGCCAGCGCCCGGCCCCCTCGGGCCCTCGCCCTGCCCCGGCCGGAGACACCCCAGAGCCAGCGCCCGGCCCCTCAGCCCTCGCCCTGCCACGCCCCAGAGCCAGCACCCGGCCCCCTCGGCCCTCGCCCTGCCCCAGCCGGAGACACCCCAGAGCCAGCGCCCGGCCCCCTCGGCCCCTCGCCCTGCCCGGCCGGAGACACCCCAGAGCCAGCGCCCGGCCCCCTCAGCCCCTCGCCCTGCCACGCCCCAGAGCCAGCGCCCGGCCCCCTCGGCCCCTCGCCCTGCCCCGGCCGGAGACACCCCAGAGCCAGCGCCCGGCCCCCTCAGCCCTCGCCCTGCCACGCCCCAGAGCCAGCGCCCGGCCCCCTCGGCCCCTCGCCCTGCCACGCCCCAGAGCCAGCGCCCGGCCCCCTCGGCCCCTCGCCCTGCCCCGGCCGGAGACACCCCAGAGCCAGCGCTCGGCCCCCTCGGCCCCTCGCCCTGCCCCGGCCGGAGACACCCCAGAGCCAGCGCCCGGCCCCCTCGGCCCCTCGCCCTGCCACGCCCCAGAGCCAGCGCCCGGCCCCCTCAGCCCTCGCCCTGCCACGCCCCAGAGCCAGCACCCGCCCCCTCGGGCCCTCGCCCTGCCCCAGCCGGAGACACCCCAGAGCCAGCGCCCGGCCCCCTCGGCCCCTCGCCCTGCCCCGCCGGACACACCCCAGAGACAGCGCCCGGCCCCCTCGGCCCCTCGCCCTGCCACGCCCCAGAGCCAGCGCCGGCCCCTCGGCCCCTCGCCCTGCCACGCCCCAGAGCCAGCGCCCGGCCCCCTCGGGCCCTCGCCCTGCCACGCCCCAGAGCCAGCGCCCGGCCCCCTCGGGCCCTCGCCCTGCCACACCCCAGAGTCAGCGCCCGGCCCCCTCGGCCCCTCGCCCTGCCACTCCCCAGAGCCAGCGCCCGGCCCCCTCGGCCCCTCGCCCTGACACGCCCCAGAGTCAGCGCCCGGCCCCCTCGGCCCCTCGCCCTGCCACGCCCCAGAGCCAGCGCCCGGCCCCCTCGGCCCCTCGCCCTGACACGCCCCAGAGCCAGCGCCCGGCCCCCTCGGCCCCTCGCCCTGCCACTCCCCAGAGCCAGCGCTCGGCCCCCTCGGCCCCTCGCCCTGCCACACCCCAGAGCCAGCGCCCGGCCCCCTCGGCACCTCGCCCTGCCACACCCCAGAGCCAGCGCCCGGCCCGCTCGGCCCCTCGACCTGACACGCCCCAGAGCCAGCGCCCGGCGCCCTCGGCCCCTCGCCCTGACACGCCCCAGAGCCAGCGCCCGGCCCCCTCGGCCCCTCGCCCTGCCACGCCCCAGAGCCAGCGCCCGGCCCCCTCGGCCCCTCGCCCTGCCACGCCCCAGAGCCAGCGCCCGGCCCCCTCAGGCCCTCGCCCTGCCACGCCCCAGAGCCAGCGCCCGGCCCCCTCGGCCCCTCGCCCTGCCACGCCCCAGAGCCAGCGCCCGGCCCCCTCGGGCCCTCGCCCTCACACGCCCCAGAGCCAGCGCCCGGCCCCCTCGGCCCCTCGCCCTGACACGCCCCAGAGCCAGCGCCCGGCCCCCTCAGGCCCTCGCCCTGCCACTCCCCAGAGCCAGCGCCCGGCCCCCTCGGGCCCTCGCCCTCACACGCCCCAGAGCCAGCGCCCGGCCCCCTCGGCCCCTCGCCCTGCCACGCCCCAGAGCCAGCGCCCGGCCCCCTCGGCCCCTCGCCCTCACATGCCCCAGAGCCAGCGCCCGGCCCCCTCGGCCCCTCGCCCTGCCCCGCCGGAGACACCCCAGAGCCAGCACCCGGCCCCCTCGTCCCCTCGCCCTGACACGCCCCAGAGCCAGCGCCCGGCCCCCTCGGCCCCTCGCCCTGACACGCCCCAGAGCCAGCGCCCGGCCCCCTCGGCCCCTCGCCCTGCCCCGGCCGGAGACACCCCAGAGCCAGCGCCCAGCCCCTTCGGCCCCTCGCCCTGCCCGCCGGACACACCCCAGAGCCAGCGCCCGGCCCCCTCGGCCCCTCGCCCTGCCACGCCGGAGACACCCCAGACCCAGCACCCGGCCCCCTCGGGCCCTCGCCCTGCCACTCCCCAGAGCCAGCGCCCGGCCCCCTCGGCCCCTCGCCCTGCCACGCCCCAGACCCAGCGCCCGGCCCCCTCGGCACCTCGCCCTGCCACGCCCCAGAGCCAGCGCCCGGCCCCCTCGGCCCCTCGCCCTGCCACGCCCCAGAGCCAGCGCCCGGCCCCCTCGGCCCCTCGCCCTGCCACTCCCCAGAGCCAGCGCCCGGCCCCCTCGGCCCCTCGCCCTGCCACGCCCCAGAGCCAGCGCCCGGCCCCCTCGGCCCCTCGCCCTGACACGCCCCAGAGCCAGCGCCCGGCCCCCTCGGCCCCTCGCCCTGCCACGCCCCAGAGCCAGCGCCCGGCCCCCTCGGCACCTCGCCCTGCCACTCCCCAGAGCCAGCGCCCGGCCCCCTCGGCCCCTCGCCCTGCCACTCCCCAGAGCCAGCGCCCGTCCCCCTCGGCACCTCGCCCTGCCACTCCCCAGAGCCAGCGCCCGGCCCCCTCGGCCCCTCGCCCTGCCACGCCCCAGAGCCAGCGCCCGGCCCCCTCGGCCCCTCGCCCTGCCACTCCCCAGAGCCAGCGCCCGGCCCCCTCGGGCCCTCGCCCTGACACGCCCCAGAGCCAGCGCCCGGCCCCCTCGGCCCCTCGCCCTGCCCCGCCGGAGACACCCCAGAGCCAGCGCCCGGCCCCCTCGGCCCCTCGCCGTCCCACACCCCAGAGCCAGCGCCTGGCCCCCTCGGCCCCTCGCCCTGCCACGCCCCAGAGCCAGCGCCCGGCCCCCTCGGCCCCTCGCCCTGCCACACCCCAGAGCCAGCGCCCAGCCCCCTCGGCCCCTCGCCCTGCCACGCCCCAGAGCCAGCGCCCGGCCCCCTCGGCCCCTCGCCCTGACACGCCCCAGAGCCAGCGCCCAGCCCCCTCGGCCCCTCGCCCTGCCCCATACCTTTCTCCCTGAGGAGACCCCGAGGGTCACCAGAGCCAGGGCGAGGAGCAGGGAGAAGGCGACTTTCCCCATCATCTCTGGGAGTGGAAGCCACCTGCAGACACCAGGTGAGTCTCCCTCCAGTCAGGCCCCTATTTATAGCTCCAGCGACCTCACTCGTTGTCAGTGCCAGGTATTGAGCAACTGCTGGCTTGTGAAAGTTGTTTTTCCTGCAGTGGGACCTGAAGTTCCCAGAAGCGTTTGCCAGTGACCGGCCATGTGCCGCCTGCCCTGCTGGGCTGCTGGTGGGAAGCGTTTGGCCGCTCGCTGGATGGGTCCGTGTGTGCCAGGTGGGGCCAGGGGGGCTGATGTGAGTACAGCACGGAGTGGGCGGGTGCTGGCCTGAGGACCCCGGCTGGGCTATACAGAGAGTGGAGCTCTAGGGGCAGGAGGGCCCCAGGGGGGAGCTCCTGGCCTGGGGGCAGCAGGCTCCATGGGGCAGGGGAGGTTCAGTTTGAGGGATGCTCTCACTTGGTGTCACGGAGTGTGGGGGAGTCCAGGCCCTGCACCCCTCTTCCTGGGATTCACTGAGACTCTCAGCCAGCCAGTAAAACCGAAGGTTTATTGGACAACAGGAACACAGTCCAAAACAGAGCTTGTGGGTACACCCAGGACCCCTCAGTCAAGTCCTTCTGGGGGAGCAGGGAGCTTAGACCCCAGCCCTGGGGTTCCCTGTGTTCCTCCACCCAGCCCCAAACTGAAACTAAACCCACCGAGCAGGTTCCCTGCTGCAGCCTCCCTCCACATTCCTGGGCAGAGGTGTCACCTCCCCCTCCCCCTCCTGGCTCAGGTGACAGGCTCTCAGGTCTCCCGTCCCCAGGGCACATTCCCAGGTCAACACTCCCCCCTCCCTGCTGCGTCACATCGTCACATCTCTCCCCCCTTCGAGACTGAACTGAGCGGGGTCACTGTGACCAGTGACCTGGGGAAGTTCGGGGCCCCCTCTCCGGGACAGCGCATCCGCTATCAGGTTGGCACTTCCCTTCACGTGGACCACGTCCATGTCGTAATCCTGCAGGAGCAGGCTCCACCTCAGGAGCTTGGCGTTGGCTCCTTTCATCTGGTGCAGCCAGGTCAGGGGAGAGTGGTCGGTGTAGACGGTGAAGTGTCGCCCGAAGAGATAGGGCTCTAGTTTCTTGAGGGCCCACACCATGGCCAGGCACTCCTTCTCGATGGCCGCGTAGTGTTGCTCCCGGGGTAGCAACTTCTTGCTCAGGTACACGATGGGGTGTCTCTCTCCCTTTTCATCCTCCTGCATTAACACCGCCCCCAGTCCCGTGTCGGAGGCGTCGGTGAACACCACAAAGGGCTTGTCAAAGTCTGGGTTTGCTAGAACTGGGCCACTGACCAGAGCCTCCTTCAGCGCCCGGAAAGCCTCCTGGCACTGCTCGGTCCAGACCACCTTGTCTGGCTTCCCCTTCTTGCATAGCTCAGTGATGGGGGTGGCTATGGCGCTAAAGTGGGGCACAAATCTTCGGTAGTATCCTGCCATCCCAATAAAGGCTTGGACCTGCTTTTTGGTGTGGGGAGCGGGCCAGTCTCTGATCACCTCCACCTTGGCCGGTTCTGGCTTTAGGCGGCCGCTCCCCACCCGATGGCCCAGGTAAGATACTTCAGCCATCCCCACCTTGCACTTCTCCGCTTTGACAGTCAGCCCAGCCCCCTGGAGTCGGTCCAGCACTTGTCTAACCTGGGACACGTGGTCCTCCCAGGTCTGGCTAAAGACACAGATGTCGTCAATATACGCCACGGCAAAACTCTCCATCCCCCTCAGGAGCTGGTCCACCAGGCGCTGGAAGGTGGCCGGCGCTCCCTTGAGGCCGAAAGGCAGGGTCAGAAACTCATAGAGCCCCAGAGGGGTGATAAAGGCCGATTTCAGCCGGGCATCTGCATCCAGCGGCACCTGCCAGTAGCCCTTTGTAAGGTCCATGGTGGTAAGGTACCGAGCTCCTCCCAGCTTGTCTAGGAGCTCGTCCGGCCTGGGCATGGGGTAGGCATCCGATACAGTGATGGCATTGAGCTTCCGATAGTCCACACAGAACCGGACTGACCCATCCTTTTTGGGGACCAGCACCACCGGCGAGGCCCAAGGGCTGGCCGATGGCTGGATCACCCCCAAAGCCAGCATGTCCCGGACCTCTCTTTCCAGGTCCTGAGCAGTTTTCCCTGTGACTCGGAAGGGGGAGCATCTTATCGGCGGGTGCGACCCTGTCTGCACCCGGTGGACAGTCAGATTAGTGCGTCCAGGCTGGTTGGAAAACAGCTGTCGGTACGGATGCAGCACCCCCCTGACCTCGGCTTGCTGGGCAGGGGTGAGCTGATCCGAGAGGGGGATTGTTTCCAGGGGGGAACCAGCTCTGGTCCCAGGGAATAGATCTACTAAAGGGTCATCTCCCTGCTCCTCCCACTGACCACACACAGCTAACACCACATTCCCCCTGGCATAATATGGCTTCATCATATTCACATGGTACACCCGGCGGTGGTGGGCCCGGTTCGACAGCTCCACCACATAGTTTACCTCATTGAGCTGCTTGACGACCTTGAACGGGCCCTCCCAGGCGGCCTGTAGTTTGTTCTTTCTCACGGGGATGAGAACCATCACCTGATCCCCGGTGGCGTAGGCACGGGCCCGCGCCGTGCGGTCATACCAGACCTTCTGCTTCCTCTGGGCTCTGGCCAGATTCTCCCTGGCCAGGCCCATGAGTTCAGCCAGTCTCTCTCGGAAGGTCAGGACATACTCCACCACTGACTCTCCATCGGGAGTGGCCTTCCCCTCCCACTCGTCTCTCATCAGGTCCAGGGGGCCCCTCACCCTCCTTCCATATAACAGTTCGAAAGGCGAAAATCCGGTAGACTCCTGGGGCACCTCCCTGTACGCAAACAGCAGGTGAGGTAAGTACTTGTCCCAATCCTGCGGGTGCTGGTTCATAAAGGTTTTCAGCATCATCTTTAGCGTCCCGTTAAACCTCTCCACCAGCCCGTTGGACTGGGGGTGATACGCTGAGGCCCAGTCATGCCGGACCCCACATTTCTCCCACAAGCACCGGAGCAGGGCCGACATGAAGTTGGAGCCTTGGTCTGTCAAGACTTCCCTGGGGAACCCCACTCGGCTGAAAATGGTCAGGAGCGCATCTGCCACGGTGTCTGCTTCAATGGAAGCTAAGGGCACTGCCTCGGGGTAGCGGGTGGCGAAATCTACCACCACCAGAATGTATTTCTTCCCCGACCGGGTCGTCTTGCTGAGAGGCCCCACGATGTCCATGGCCACCTTCTGGAAAGGCTCCTCTATGATGGGCAAAGGTCTCAACGCCGCTTTCCCCTTGTCCCGGGCCTTCCCCACCCTCTGACAGGGGTCACAGGATCGGCAATACTGCCGGACGGTGGTAAAGACCCCGGGCCAGTAAAAGTTCTGTAGCAACCTCTGCCGGGTGCGCCGGATTCCCTGGTGCCCTGCGAGGGGGATGTCATGGGCCAGGGACAGGAGCTTGCGGCGGTACTTCTGGGGGACCACCAGCTGCCTCCTGATCCCACAGGACTCCCCTTCCCCTGGGGGAGCCCATTCTCGGTACAGGAACCCCTTCTCCCACAGGAACCTCTCCTGGCAGCCTCTCCTCATGGTCCGTCCCTCACTGAGGTCGGCCAGGTCCCTGAGCTTCTGCAAGGAGGGATCTTTCCTCAACTCGGCCTGGAACTCAGCGGCTGGGGAAGGGATGGGGCCCGGTTCCCCCTCCGTGGCCAGGTCTGAGGCCGCAGCCTCTCTGAGCCGTGCCCCTCGGCGCTCCCTCCCCACCCGAGTAGGGTCTCGCGCCTCCAGTGTGGTACCCTCCCCAGGGTCAGGTCGCAGTGCCCCTCGCCGGCTCTGGCTACGGGTCACAACCAGGGCGGTCTGGGGGTCGCTTGGCCAGTCCTCTAGGTCTCCCCCCATCAAAACTTCAGTGGGCAAATGGTGGTGTACCCCCACATCCTTGGGGCCCTCCTGGGTCCCCCATTTCAGGTGTACCCTTGCCACGGGCACCTTAAATGGGGTCCCGCCCACCCCCGTCAGGGTCAGGTAGGTGTTGGGCACCACCCGATCTGGGGCCACCACCTCGGGCCGGGCCAGCGTCACCTCCGCGCCCGTATCCCAGTATCCATTGACCTTCCTCCCATCCACCTCCAGGGGAACAAGGCACTCTCTCCGGAGGGACAGCCCCGCACCCACCCTGTAAACCGAGCACCCTGAGTCCAGAGCCTCCAGCCCTCTGGCGGGGCTGGCTGGGGGTACTCTTCCCTCCTGAGCAGGTGGCAAACTGGTAGCCCCCCTTTCCTGGGTCGCCTGCCCCTCGTCCAGCTGAGTCCCTACCCAGTTAACCCTGGGTAGGTTGGGTCTGCTCAGTTTGTCCCTGAGCCCGGGGCACTGGGCCCGTACGTGGCCTCTCTGGCCACAGTGATAGCAGCTCAGGTCACGTTGGTCCCCTCGAACGGGTCGGAGGGGCCCGACACCAGGCGTTCCCCTTTGGAGGGGGTTCTCCCTATTTCCCCGCTGGGAGGCCCCATGGTGACTCTCTCTCTGCATCGGGGGGGGCCTGTTCTTTTGGGACTCCTCCCGGCTACCCCCTGACCGACTGTTCACAAACTCGTCGGCCAGCTGCCCTGCCTGCTGGGGGTTCGCGAGCTTTTTGTCCACCAGCCACAGCCT
The DNA here is from genome assembly GCF_965152275.1 of Natator depressus. NCBI lineage: Eukaryota > Metazoa > Chordata > Testudines > Cheloniidae > Natator > Natator depressus. Next base: position 722,717 of record NC_134238.1, read on the forward strand.
CAGGTCGGAAGGGCACTGTTCATACAGGTGCTCCAGTACAAACAGGTCAAGCAGGTCCTCTTTAGTTTGGGCCCCCGCTGTCCACTTGCGGGCATATCCCTGCATCCTGTTGACCAGTTGTAGGTAGGTGACCTCAGGCGTTTTACGCTGACTCCGGAACCTTCTCCGGTACATCTCGGGGGTCAGCCCAAACTCACGGAGCAGGGCCTGTTTGAACAGTTCATAGTCCCCTGCCTCTGCCCCTGTCATCCGGCTGGAGACCTCCACGGCTTTGGGGTCCAGTAAGGGGGTGAGGAACTGGAGCCTGTCTGCAGGGTCAACCCTGTGCAGCTCGCAGGCATTCTCAAAGGCCGTCAGGAAGCTATCCATGTCCTCCCCCTCCTTCCGCTGGGCCAGGAAGCACTTATCAAAGCTCCTTGCAGTCTTGGGTCCCCCCTCACTCACCGCAGCCGGGGCCCCACTGCTCCTCAGCCTGGCCAGCTCCAGTTCATGCTGTCTTTGTTTCTCCTTCTCCTGCTGCTCATGTTGACGTTCCCTCTCCTTCTCCTGACGCTCCCTCTCCTTCTCCTGACGCTCCCTCTCCTTCTCCTGACGCTCATGTTGACGTTGTTTCTCCTTCTCCTCCTGCTCATGTTGACGTTGTTTCTCCTCATGTTGACGTTGTTTTTCATGATCCTCCAGCTCCCTCATTTTCCTCTCCCTCTCCCATTCCAGCCGCATCCGCTCCAGGGATGGGGAGCTCCGCTGGGAGGATCCCCTGCTGGCTGCTGGGGTCAGGGGGCCCTCGGTATTCGCTGGGCTTCCCACAACCCCTCCCCCAGGCATAGGTAGGAAGGGTCTCGGGGTGTCCTGGGCAGCAGTCTGACCCCTCCCAGCCTGGTCAGGCCCCAGGGCCCACGCTGCGTCCGCCGGGCGGCTTCCCTCAGGGACAGGGATCGGGTCATCCAAGCGATCCCTCTCCTCCAGCTGGGCAATCAGCTGTTCCTTGGTGGACCTCCCGACGCACAGCCCCCTCTGCCTGCACAGCTCCACCAGGTCGCTCTTAAGGCGTTTAGCGTACATCTCCCGGCTGGCCACTCGCAGGCCGGGCAGCTGTCCACGGTTTCCAGGAAAAGCCCCTCGTGTGCCAGTGCTTCTTGAGGTCACCACCTCTTTGCCAGGGTCGAGCTGCAGACTCCTCCGCCCCGGGACCGCTCGCTGCAATCCCCCAGGGGACCCTGTTACTGCAAAAGTCCTTCTCTCTGGTCACACACTCCCAGGGGTTAACCGCCCCCTGAAACCGTCTCTCTCTGAATCTTCAGCACGCCTGGTCCCCGTCAATCCCCCTTCGTTTTACTGTTCCCCAGTCACTTACTGCAGGAAGCGCCGTTCACGGGGTGCAGTAGATCCCACCGCTGCCACCAGTTGTCACGGAGTGTGGGGGAGTCCAGGCCCTGCACCCCTCTTCCTGGGATTCACTGAGACTCTCAGCCAGCCAGTAAAACAGAAGGTTTATTGGACAACAGGAACACAGTCCAAAACAGAGCTTGTGGGTACACCCAGGACCCCTCAGTGAAGTCCTTCTGGGGGAGCAGGGAGCTTAGACCCCAGCCCTGGGGTTCCCTGTGTTCCTCCACCCAGCCCCAAACTGAAACTAAACCCACCGAGCAGGTTCCCTGCTGCAGCCTCCGTCCACATTCCTGGGCAGAGGTGTCACCTCCCCCTCCCCCTCCTGGCTCAGGTGACAGGCTCTCAGGTCTCCCGTCCCCAGGGCACATTCCCAGGTCAACACTCCCCCCTCCCTGCTGCGTCACATCGTCACACTTGGCACCACACAGAGGTCCCTGGCTCTGGGCACAAGAAACTCTGGGAATCCTGGCAGGTTGGAGGGAGGGTCTCTGTCCTGCAGCTTTGGGCTCCTTTGAACTTTCAGCTACAAGTCAGACTGGGCCCAAACCCTGTGACCCAAATGCCGGGAGCCCAAGTCCCCCAACCTGAGCCCCCTGCACCCCAAGTCTCCCACCTGAGCCTCCTGCAGCCTGAGCCCCACACCTGAGCCCCCCCCCCAGCCTAAGCCCCCCACGCCCCGGTTTCTCTTGTCTCCAGTCCTGCCATGGGCAGCAGGCTGCTTGGAAGGGCCCTGGCCAGGCCCTGGCAGCCTTTCTGCCCTGGCTCTGGGAGGCGCCAGCCTGTATTTGCCCCCTTGTTGTTTGAGGGGCTGCAGCTGCCATTACTGTCAAACCGAAGGTCAGGGCGACCCCCAGGGATGGGCGCTGGCCCTGCTGCCTTGCGGGGCTGGGGTTGGCCCTGCCTCTGGAGGGTGCTGTTACCACAAACCCAGCTGAGCTGGCCAGTACGCGCAGCCCACCAACCTCAGCTCCCTCCCTCCTCTCCCGGCCCAGAGCACGGCTCCCTGCCCCAGCCCTGGCCAGGAACTAGCCTGCCCCCTCCACACGGGCAGAGCCTCCTGCTGCCCCCTGCCCCCCTCAGCAGCGAGTGTCCCAGCACCTCCTACCAGCAGCTTGGCCGAGTGCACCCCCAGGGCGTGAGCAGCTTCCCCAGGAGGGAACAGGGCAGGGGACACCGCCCCACGCACTGTCGAAACGCCCTGACTGCACAATCACAGGGAGCTGGGCAGTGAGCCGCGCCATCCCCAGCGCCTGGCGGGAGGGCCCTGCCCCGCGCCCTGCAGAGAAATTTAGCTGGTGAATCATGTGTGTAGGTGCAGGGAGCCTGTCTGCAACGGGGAGGGGTTGGAGGAGGCTTTGCTGGTGGGCCTGGCTGCCAGGTGGAGACGATGGGAGCAGGGAGGGGGCATAGCTACAGATTTACTTCTCCCACCCAGCCAGGCCTGCATCCCACACAACAGCTCCTGGCTGAGCTACAGGGGAGGGCTCAGAGAGAGACGTCCCAGCTCAGCTGAAAGGTTTCGAGTGATGGAAACTCCAGCCCCAGCCTCCTCCTCTTCTGCATCCTTGCCCAGTCCCTGCCCCAAGCCAGGGCCTCCCTCAGCCAAGGCCAGAGCCAGGGGGGCAAGTGCGGCAACCGCCCAGGGCACAGAGTCACGGGGGTGGAGAAATGCTGGAAAAAACCAGCAGGGGGCCAAATATGTCTAGTTACAGCTCTGCCCATATCTGCCAAACCCCTCGAGCTTCCGGTCGCCTGTATTCCTGGTCCCCTCGGCTTTAAACATAAGAGCGCCAGACTGGCTCAGACCAAAGGTCCATCTAGCCCAGTATCCTGTCTGCAGACAGTGGCCGGGGCCCGGTGCCCCAGAGGGAATGCACAGAACAGGGAATCACCAAGTGATCCATCCCCTGTCGCCCATTCTCAGCATCTGGCAAACAGAGGCTAGGGACACCATCCCTGCCCATCCTGGCTAATAGCCTTTGACGGTTCTACCCTCCATGAATTTATCTAGTTCTTTTTTGAACCCTGTTATACTCTTGGCCTTCACAACATCCCCTGGCAAGGAGTTCCACAGGTTGACTGTGTGTTGTGTGAAGAAATACTTCCTGTTGTTTGTTTTAAACCTGCTGCCTGTTAATTCCATTGGGTGACTCCTAGTTCTTGTGTTATGTGAAGGAGTAAATTACACTTCCTTGTTTACTTTCTCCATCCCAGTCATGATTTTGTAGACCAGATAGTCTTATGTTCTTATCTGCCGAACCCCATGAAGCCTCTGGTTGACCGTGTTCCTGGTTCCCTCAGGTTTGCAAACAGTGCAGTGAGGTCTGTGGGGCTGGCCCTTGTGCTGTGATGTGACACTGACATGTTTGGCAGGTGGGCCACTGTGACAAAGTGGGACTGTTCTTAATGTTTCCTCTGAACAGTGTGGGGGTGCCTCAGTTTCCCCTATGCAGTTCTTAAGTCTCTAGGGGGTGGGGTAAGTGTGTATGATCGTTGCAGAGCCCTAGAGGGCAGGTGTGTCCGGGGGTCTGGACACAGAGAATGGCCAACACCCTGTTTCCTGGCCACTGATGGCCTGGGCCCTTCCCCCCTACAAGGTGAGAGCTAAAGGGTTGGAGAACAAAGGAATCTGGTGACCTCCTGGCCGGGGAAAGGGAAAAAGCCCAGAGGAGGAGGGGCTGGAGGGAGTTTCAGTTGGGGGCTGGCTGGGACATGGAGTGAAGGGCAGACGTGGTTGTCTGGCTCACTGCCCCCCAAAATGGACCTGGCTGAAGGGTCCTGTTCTCTGTACCTACAAGCTCTGTTTTAGACCATGTTCTTGTCATCTAATAAACCTCTGTTTTACTGGCTGGCTGAGAGTCACGTCTGACTGCGGAGTTGGGGGGCAGGACCCTCTGGCTTCCCCAGGACCCCGCCTGGGCGGACTCGCTGTGGGAAGTGCATGGAGGGGCAGAGGATGCTGAATGCTCTGAGGTCACACCCAGGAAGGTGGAAGCTGTGTGAGCTGTGTGTCCTGCAGACAGGCTGCTCCCAGAGAGGAGACTTCCCCAGAGTCCTGCCTGGCTTCGTGGGGAGCAGTTCCAGAGCATCGCCCGGGGACTCCGTGACAACTGGTGGCAGAGGTGGGATGTACTGCACCCCGCGGATGGTGCTTCCTGCAGTAAGTGACTGGGGAGCAGTAAAACGAAGGGGGATTGACGAGGACCAGGCATGCTGAAGGCTCAGAGAGGAGCGGTTTCAGGGGGCGGTTAACCCCTGGGAGTGTGTGACCAGCAAGAAGGACTGTGCAGTAATGGGGTCCCCCTGGGGACTGCAGTGAGCAGTCTCAGGGGCGGAGGAGCCTGCGGTTTGGCCTTGGGAGAGAGAAGAACTTTTGCAGTAACAGGGTTCCCCTGTGGATTGCAGCGAGCGGTCCCAGGGGCGGAGGAGTCTGCAGCTCGACCCTGGCAAAGAGGTGGTGCCCTCGAGAAGGGCTGGCACACTAGGGGTTCTCCCTGGAAACCGTGGGGAGCTGAGAGCACACAGGCCTGTGAGTCCACAACAACTTGGGAAGAGCGGAGTGACGGCCTGTCACCATCTCCTTAAGAAGGACATTGTAACCCTGTGCAGAAAGAGAGCGTTGAGCAGAGGAAAGTTCACCAAAGCACAGTTAATCGTGCAGCTGGAGGAGGATGACCGCTCGAAGGAACAGATTCCTGACCCCAAATGGGGCTATGGCAGGATCTGGGGGCAGCTGGAGTGGTAGCCAGGCATCGCCAAGACTCCTGTCCCCGACCAGACGAGGGTCTTCACGATCGGGTTCCCCATCCGGGGATCGGAGACGGACGGGATTGGAGCTGAGTCCGAGAGAGCAAGAGGACTGTGAGAGACAGCGAGAGCCCGAGAAAGAGCTGCAGAAGCAGCAGCAGCATGAACTGGCGGTGGGGGAGCGGAGAGGCCTAGGGGACCCCCCAGGGGTGAGTGGGGATAGACCCCGGGGGGCCAGTTCCGCAGGGAACCTCGAGACTCAATTGCTGCCCCGGTTAAGGAGGGGGGGATGTGGATGCCCACCTCACTGCCTTTGAGCAGGCTGGCGATTTGAACCAGGGGGACCCTGTGGAAAAGCCCCGGTGTCTAGCTCTCTTGCTGGGTCCCAAGGCCACAGACTCCGTCAGCCAGATGGGTGGGGAGGATGACAGGCTCCCACTCCTGACCCCAACCTATATGTCTGTGTGGAGTTTCCTGGGGTCCGGCCCCTCGGACTCCAAGTGGGAGCGGAAGGTGATGGTCAATGGGGAGACATTCCTGGGGTGGCGAGATCCTGGGACAGAGAGAACTGTTGTCAGGCCCTGGGTGGTGCAGCCTCAGAGGTTGAGGGGCTGTGTGAGCTGGGTGAGGGTCCCAGGGACGAAGCCCCTCGCCCTGCCTATGGCCCAGATCCCTGTGCAGACCCAGGAGGGGTGGGGCTGGCTGGCTGTTGGGGTTCTCCAGGACACCAGCTGCGAGACCTGGTTGTGGGGTGACTGTGTCTCTTTGGGACAGGATCCAGGCCCTGCTCCGGTAACTGCCAAGGGTTTGAATTTGAATCCAGGGAACCAATCGGTGGAGAGGGAAATGGTCAGTGAAAATGCAGATGACCTGGCTGGCAGGGGGTAGGAGCGGCTAGGCTCAGGCTACCTGCCTGCCTGTAACCAGACCCCTGGGGTTAGATGGGACAGAGAGACGCTCCCCGCCCCCCTTGCACACCGGAGAGGGGGCTCAGGCTGGCTCTGATGCAATGAGGAAAGCAGCGAGCTCGCTGCCTGCCCCCACTGGCACAGCAAGGGCAGTGCTGAGCACAGTGGGAGCTGAGACCCAGCTGAGCGGGGGGAGACCCAGGCAGGGCAGGGAATCTGTTGGGAGTGGCAAGGTGCTTGGTAAGGAAAGTTTGGATGAGCCTAGGCAGGCTAGTGAGCTGATGGCTGTGTCTAGTCAGCAGGGTGGGAAGGCGAGGAGAGGGGAAGATGAGTGTCCCTGGACCTTACCTGTTAGCTGGGTGGAGAATTGGGACAGGGAAGGAAACGTGCCTGTGTCTGTCAGGGGTATTGACTTGCCTGTGGAGGGAGTTACCCTGATCTCCAAGCAGTTGTCTGTCACAAGCCGTGTGTGCTGGGACCAGGGGAATGAGATCCCAAGCTGTGTGTCTGGGAAAGGAGAAAGTGTGTCCGGCTCTTCTTTGTCTGTGGAGCAGACAGAAGGGGCCTTTCAGCCTGTGATGGTTGAGCGTCGTGCAGTTGTCTCAGAGCTGGTTCTGGATTCAGCTAAAGCCCAGGAAGGGAAGGGTCCTAAGTTTGTGTCTGCTCGGGAGAATGGCCCTGTAACTAGGTCACGTCCAGTCAGTGTCTATGTAAAATCCCAGAGCCCAGACAATTCTGGTGCTTGTATTTTGCCTGTTGCTAGTGTGTTGTTGGGAAAGGGTGTAGCAACTCTGTCTGACCAGGGTGAGATCCTAGCCAGGGCACAAGGAGAGCATGAAGGTGATGTGACTGTGTTACCGACTGAGGGTGTGGAAACCTGTAGCAAGAAGGAAAAGATTCCTGAACTTGTGTGTGGCAAAGGGAAGGAGAATGCTTCTGACCTTTTCTCTAGGAAGTCTGTGAGTTTGCCTGAAAGGGGATTGTGTAGGAATCCGCCGGACGGGCCAGAGGTAATTCTGGATGTAAGGGAGACCCAGAAAGAGTCCGATAATGTCACGGCTAACCTGATGGCTGAACTTTGTGACTTTGTCCTTACCCATAACTATTTTACATTTGGGGACAATGTATACCTTCAAATCAGCGGCACTGCTATGGGTACCCGCATGGCCCCACAGTATGCCAATATTTTTATGGCTGACTTAGAACAACGCTTCCTCAGCTCTCGTCCCCTAACGCCCCTACTCTACTTGCGCTATATTGATGACATCTTCATCATCTGGACCCATGGAAAAGAAGCCCTTGAGGAATTCCACGATGATTTCAACAATTTCCATCCCACCATCAACCTCAGCCTGGTCCAGTCCACACAAGAGATCCACTTCCTGGACACTACAGTGCTAATAAACGATGGTCACATAAACACCACCCTATACCGGAAACCTACTGACCGCTATTCCTACCTACATGCCTCCAGCTTTCACCCAGACCACACCACACGATCCATTGTCTACAGCCAAGCTCTATGATACAACCGCATTTGCTCCAATCCCTCAGACAGAGACAAACACCTACAAGATCTCTATCAAGCATTCTTACAACTACAGTACCCACCTGCGGAAGTGATGAAACAGATTGATAGAGCCAGAAGAGTTCCCAGAAGTCACCTACTACGGGACAGGCCTAACAAAGAAAATATCAGAACGCCACTAGCCGTCACCTTCAGCCCCCAACTAAAACCCCTCCAACGCATTATTAAGGATCTACAACCTATCCTGAAGGATGACCCAACACTCTCACAAATCTTGGGAGACAGGCCAGTCCTTGCCTACAGACAGCCCCCCAACCTGAAGCAAATACTCACCAGCAACCACATACCACACAACAGAACCACTAACCCAGGAATCTATCCTTGCAACAAAGCCCGTTGCCAACTGTGCCCACATATCTATTCAGGGGACACCATCACAGGGCCTAATCACATCAGCCACACTATCAGAGGCTCGTTCACCTGCACATCCACCAATGTGATATATGCCATCATGTGCCAGCAATGCCCCTCTGCCATGTACATTGGTCAAACTGGACAGTCTCTACGCAAAAGAATAAATGGACACAAATCAGATGTCAAGAATTATAACATTCAAAAACCAGTCGGAGAACACTTCAATCTCTCTGGTCACTCGATTTCAGACCTAAAAGTCGCAATATTACAACAAAAAGACTTCAAAAACAGACTCCAGCGAGAGACTGCTGAATTGGAATTCATTTGCAAATTGGATACAATTAACTTAGGCTTGAATAGAGACTGGGAGTGGCTAAGTCATTATGCAAGGTAACCTATTTCCCCTTGTTTTTTCCTACCCCCCCCCCCAGACGTTCTTGTTAAACCCTGGATTTGTGCTGGAAATGGCCCACCTTGATTACCATACACATTGTAAGGAGAGTGATCACTTTAGATAAGCTATTACCAGCAGGAGAGTGGGGTGGGAGGAGGTATTTTTTCATGCTTTGTGTGTATATAATAAGATCTTCTACACTTTCCACAGTATGCATCCGATGAAGTGAGCTGTAGCTCACGAAAGCTTATGCTCAAATAAATTGGTTAGTCTCTAAGGTACCACAAGTACTCCTTTTCTTTTTGCGAATACAGTCTAACACGGCTGTTACTCTGAAAAGAGTCTGTTGTTGCTCAGGAAAGTGTTCCTCTAGAGCAAGCCCTCGGTAAAGAGGGTAAGGGCAGAATTTCTGTGAGGGGTGAATTGTTGCATAGAAAAGCCCCTAGGGAAAGGAATCCTCATGGAGTCTTTGCAAGCAGTTTACTGCAACTGAAGGGTGTGAAAATGATTTAATCAAGAAAGTTTCAGTTCCTAACAGCCAGAAATTTTCTGTTGTGAATGGATCCACTGACTTCCCTGTTGAAAGATCCAGTGTGGATAGCTTTGAGAAGGTCTCAGATGAAGTGAAAGCTGTTAAGAAAGTTAAACAGTCCTCTAACCAAGTGGCTGTGTTTGGCCAGCTTGTTGGGGAGACAAGGTTGTTGAGAGAGGACTGTCTCCGTGCTCGTTCTGTAAGTGAACAGTATGTAGCCCAGGTGAAGAGGGTGCTGGGCTGACTCAAGGAGGCAGGACTGCCGATAAAAGCTGAAAAGTGTAAGGTGGAGATAATCAGAGAGTGGCCTGTTCCCCAGACCAAGAAACAGGGCCAGACCTTTATTGGGATGGCGGGGTACTACTGGAAGTTTGTATCCCACTTGAGCTCCCCAGCTGCCCCATCGCTAAGCTATGTAAGAAGGGGAAGCCAGAGGAGCTGGTCTGGACCGAGCAGTGCCAGAAGGTGCTCTGTGGATTGAAGGAGGCTGTTATCCAGGGCCCAGTAAATCTGGTAAACCCCGACTTTGCCAAGGCCTTTATAGTGTTCACGGACGCTCAGACACAGGGCTGGGTGCGGGGCTGATGCAAGCCGATGCTAAGGAATGGGAGAGATGCTGGAGCATCCATGGAAACGTTCGTGGGGTCGAACTTCCCCAGGTCACTGGCTAAAGTGACCCAGCTCAGTTCAGTCTCGAAGGGGGGAGAGATGTGACGAAGCGGGACTGTTCTTAATGTTTCCTCTGAATAGTGTGGGGGTGCCTCAGTTTCCCCTAGGCAGTTCTTAAGTATCTAGGGGGTGGGGTAAGGGTGTATGATCATTGCAGAGCCCTAGAGGGCAGGTGTGTGCAGGGGTCTGGACACAGAGAAGGGCCGACACCCTGTTTCCTGGCAACTGATGGCCTGGCCCTTCCCCCCTGCAAGGTGAGAGCTAAAGGGTTGGAGAACAAAGGAATCCGGTGACCTCCTGGCCCGGGAAAGGGACAAAGCCCAGGGGAGGAGGGGCTGGAGGGAGTTTCAGTTTGGGGCTGGCTGGGACATGGAGTGAAGGGCAGACGGGGTTGTCTGGCTCACTGCCCCCCAAAATGGACCCAGCTGAGGGGTCCTGTTCTCTGCACCTGCAAGCTCTGTGTTAGACCATGTTCCTGTCGTCTAATAAACCTCTGTTTTACTGGCTGGCTGAGAGTCCCGTCTGACTGCGGAGTTGGGGGGCAGGACCCTCTGGCTTCCCCAGGACCCCGCCTGAGTGGACTCGCTGTGGGAAGCGCACGGAGGGGCAGAGGATGCTGAATGCTCCGAGGTCAGACCCAGGAAGGTGGTAGCCGGGTGAGCTGTGTGTCCTGCAGACAGGCTGCTCACAGAAAGGAGACTTCCCCAGAGTCCTGCCTGGCTTCATGGGGAGCAGTTCCAGAGCATCGCCCGGGGACTCCATGACAGTCACAACTAGCTCTTTTTCAGGAACTGGCTGACACATTTCTGAGAAAAAACAACGAGGAGTCCTCGTGGCACCTTAGAGACCAACACATCGATTTGGGCATAAGCTTTCGTGGGCTAGAACCCACTTCATCAGATGCATGGAGTGGAAAATACAGTAGCAGGTATAAATATATAGCACATGAAAAGATGGGAGTTGCCTTACCAAGTGGGGGGTCAGTGCTAACAAAGCCAATTCAATCAGAGTGGACGTGGCCCATTCCCAACAGTTGACAAGAAGGTATCAACAGAGGGAAAATTACTTTTTGTAATGACCCAGCCACTCCCAGTCTTTATTCAGGCCTAATTTGATGGTGTCCAGTTTGCAAATTAATGCCAGTTCTGCAGTTTCTCTTTGAAGTCTGTTTTTGAAGTTTTTTTTGTTGAAGGATGGCTACCTTTAAATCTGTTATTGAATGTCCAGGGCGATTGAAGTGTCCTCTTACTGGCTTTTATATGTTACCATTCCTGATGTCTGATTTGTGTCCATTTATTCTTTTGCATAGAGACTGTCCAGTTTGGCCAATGCACATGGCAGAGGGACATTGCTGGCACATGATGGCATATATCACATTGGTAGATGTGCAGGTGAACGAGCCTCTGATAGTGTGGCTGATGTGATTAGGCCCTATGATGGTGTCGCTAGAGTAGATATGGGGACAGAGTAGGGAATGGGGTTTGTTACAGGGATTGGTTCCTGGGTTAGTGTTGCTGTTGTGTGGTATGTGGTTGCTGGTGAGTATTTGCTTCAGGTTGGGGGGCTGTCTGTAAGCGAGGACTGGCCTGTCTCCCAAGATCTGTGAGAGTGAGGGATCGTTTTCCAGGATAGGTTGTAGATTGTTGATAATGTGCTGGAGAGATTTTAGCTGGGGGCTGTACGTCATGGCCAGTGGTGTTCTGTTATTTTCCTTTTTGGTCTTGTCCTGTAGTAGGTGATTTCTGGGTACCTGTCTGGCTCTGTCAATCTGTTTCCTCACTTCCCCAGGTGGGTATTGTAGTTTTAAGAATGATAGAGATCTTGTAGGTGTTTGTCTCTGTCTGAGGGGTTGGAGCAAATGCAGTTGTAATGTAGAGCTTGGCTGTAGACAATGGATCATGTGATGTGTCCTGGATGGAAGCTGGAGGCAGGTAGGTAAGCATAGGGTCAGTAGGTTTCCGGTATAGGGTGGTGTTTATGTGACCATCGTTTATTTGCACTGTAGTGTCCAGGATCTCTTGTGTGGACTGGTCCAGGCTGAGGTTGATGGAAATTGTTGAAATCATGGTGGAATTCCTCAAGGGCTTCTTTTCCATGGGTCCAGATGATGAAGATGTCATCAATATAGCGCAAGTAGAGTAGGAGCGTTAGGGGACGAGAGCTGAGGAAGCGTTGTTCTAAGTCAGCCATAAAAATGTTGGCATACTGTGGGGCCATGCGGGTACCCATAGCAGTGCCGCTGATTTGAAGGTATACATTGTCCCCAAATGTAAAATAGTTATGGGTGAGGACAAAGTCACAAAGTTCAGCCACCAGGTTAGCCGTGACATTATCGGGGATAGTGTTCTTGATGGCTTGTAGTCCATCTTTGTGTGGAATGTTGGTGTAGAGGGCTTCTACATCCATAGTGGCCAGGATGGTGTTTTCAGGAAGATCACCGATGGATTGTAGTTTCCTCAGGAAGTCAGTGGTGTCTCGAAGGTAGCTGGGAGTGCTGGTAGCGTAGGGCCCGAGGAGGGAGTCTACATTGCCAGACAATCCTGCTGTCAGGGTGCCAATGCCTGAGATGATGGGGTGTCCAGGATTTCCAGGTTTATGGATCTTGGGTAGTAGATAGAATATCCCAGGTTGGGGTTCCAGGGGTGTGTCTGTGCGGATTTGTCCTTGTGCTTTTTCAGGGAGTTTCTTGAGCAAATGCTGTAGTTTCTTTTGGTAACTCTCAGTGGGATCAGAGGGTAATGGCTTGTAGAAAGTGGTGTTGGAGAGCTGCCGAGCAGCCTCTTGTTATATTCCGACCTATTCATGACGACGACAGCACCTCCTTTGTCAGCCTTTTTGATTATGATGTCAGAGGTGTTTCTGAGGCTGTGGATGGCGTTGTGTTCTGCACGGCTGAGGTTATGGGGCAAGTGATGCTGCTTTTCCACAATTTCAGCCCGTACATGTCGGCGGAAGCACTCTATGTAGAAGTCCAGTCTGCTGTTTTGACTATCAGGAGGAGTCCACACAGAACCCTTCTTTTTGTAGTGTTGATAGGAAGGTCTCTGTGGGTTAGTGTGCTGTTCAGTGGTGTTGGAAATATTCCTTGAGTCAGAGACGTCAAAAGTAAGATTCCAGGTCACTGCAGAACTGTATCATGTTTATGGGGCCAGTGGAGCAGAAGGAGAGGCCCCGAGATAGGACAGACTCTTCCGCCAGGCTAAGAGTATAGCTGGACAGATTAACAATATTGTTGGGTGAGTTAAGGGAACCACTGTTGTGGCCCCTTGAGGCATGTAGAAGTTTAGACAGTTGAGTGTCCTTTTTCCTCTGTAGAGAGGTACAGTGTGTGTTGTAAATGGCTTGTCTAGTTTTTGTCAAGTCCAGCCACGAGGAAGTTTGTGTGGAAGGTTGGTTTTTTATGAGAGTATCCAGTTTTGAGCGCTCATTCTTGATCTTCTCCGGTTGCTGTATAGGATGTTGATCAGGTAGTTCCAGAGTTTCTTTGAGAGTGTGTGGCACAATCTCTCACCATAGTCTGATTGCTGAGAAAGACATTCCCTGAACTCCTCTGTGGGAAAGCTCACGGAGCTAGAATCCCGGCTGCCATGCCCTGCAGTGAATATTGCTGCCTGTTATTAACCCAGCCCTCGTGCACCAGCCCTCGGCAGGCAGCTAGCACCTCCCCCTTTGAATCATAGAATCATAGAATATCAGAGTTGGAAGGGACCTCTGGAGGTCATCTAGTCCAACCCCCTGCCCAGAGCAGGACCAATCCCCAACTAAATCATCCCAGCCAGGGCTTTGTCAAGCCGGGCCTTAAAAACTTCTCAGGAAAGAGATTCCACCACCTCCCTAGGTACCTCATTCCAGTGCTTCACCACCCTCCTAGTGAAAAAGTTTTTCCTAATATCCAACCTAGACCTCCCCACTGCAACTTGAGACCATTACTCCTTGTCTTGTCATCTGCTATCACTGAGAATAGTCTAGATCCATCCTCTTTGGATCCACCTCTCAGGTAGTTGAAAGCAGCTATCAAATCCCCCCTCATTCTTCTCTTCCGCAGACTAAACAATCCCAGTTCCCTCAGCCTCTCCTCATAAGTCATGTGTTCCAGAGAAGATAACGGAGCACTTACACAAGGTCACGCCAGGAGAGGCTGGGAACCCCACTAAGGAACGGGCCCAGTTAAATACTATGTGCTAGCCAGTACAACCACTTGTCCCCACTGTTCAGAACCAGGAATAAGAACCCAGGAATCCTGCTCCCCAGCACTCCTGCTCTATCTTACAAATGGTTGTGTGACCCACTGGCTAAGCACATGCTGTCTCCCCTCGTCACCCGGCTAACCAGCATAGAGAAGAACAGCGAGATGGCTCCAGCTGTCACAGCTATTGCAGGAGCGGAGGAAGTTCATGCTGTGAATGTGAAGGCCTTGGTGCACCATTTTGGGGGTGGGAAAAATACATCATCAGAGTGATGTCGTGGTGGGAGTCTGCTATAGACCACCGGACCAGGGGGATGAGGTGGATGAGGCTTTCTTCCGGCAACTCACGGAAGCTACTAGATCGCATGCCCTGATTCTCATAGGTGACTTTAATTTTCCTGATATCTGCTGGGAGAGCAATACAGCGGTGCATAGACAATCCAGGAAGTTTTTGGAAAGCGTAGGGGACAACTTCCTGGTGCAAGTGCTAGAGGAGCCAACTGGGGGGGAGCTTTTCTTGACCTGCTGCTCACAAACCGGGAAGAATTAGTGGGGGAAGCAAAAGTGGATGGGAATCTGGGGGGCAGTGACCATGAGTTGGTTGAGTTCATGATCCTGACACAGGGAAGAAAGGTAAGCAGCAGGATACGGACCCTGGACTTCAGGAAAGCAGACTTCGACTCCCTCAGGGAACGGATGGGTAGGATCCCCTGGGGGACTAACATGAAGGGGAAAGGAGTCCAGGAGAGCTGGCTGTATTTCAAGGAATCCCTGTTGAGGTTACAGGGACAAACCATCCCAATGTGTTGAAAGAATAGTAAATATGGCAGGCGACCAGCTTGGCTTAACGGTGAAATCCTAGCGGATCTTAAACATAAAAAAGAAGCTTACAAGAAGTGGAAGGTTGGACATATGACCAGGGAAGAGTATAAAAATATTGCTCGGGCATGTAGGAATGAAATCAGGAGGGCCAAATCGCACCTGGAGCTGCAGCTAGCAAGAGATGTCAAGAGTAACAAGAAGGGTTTCTTCAGGTATGTTGGCAACAAGAAGAAAGTCAAGGATAGTGTGGGCCCCTTACTGAATAAGGAAGGCAACCTAGTGACAGAGGATGTGGAAAAAGCTAATGTACTCAGTGCTTTTTTTGCCTCTGTCTTCACGAACAAGGTCAGCTCCCAGACTGGTGCACTGGGCAGCACAGCATGGGGAGGAGGTGACCAGCCCTCTGTGGAGAAAGAGGTGGTTCGGGACTATTTAGAAAAGCTGGACATGCACAAGTCCATGGGGCCAGACGCGTTGCATCCAAGAGTGCTAAAGGAGTTGGCGGATGTGATTGCAGAGCCATTGGCCATTATCTTTGAAAACTCGTGGCGATCCGGGGAAGTCCCGGACGACTGGAAAAAGGCTAATGTAGTGCCCATCTTTAAAAAAGGGAAGAAGGAGGATCCTGGGAACTACAGGCCAGTCAGCTTCACCTCAGTCCCCGGAAAAATCATGGAGCAGGTCCTCAAGGAATCAATCCTGAAGCACTTACATGAGAGGAAAGTGATCAGGAACAGTCAGCATGAATTCACCAAGGGAAGATCATGCCTGACTAATCTAATCGTCTTCTATGATGAGATTACTGGTTCTGTGGATGAAGGGAAAGCAGTGGATGTATTGTTTCTTGACTTTAGCAAAGCTTTTGACACGGTCTCCCACAGTATTCTTGTCAGCAAGTTAAAGAAGTATGGGCTGGATGAATGCACTATAAGGTGGGTAGAAAGTTGGCTAGACTGTCGGGCTCAACGGGTAGTGATCAATGGCTCCATGTCTAGTTGGCAGCCGGTGTCAAGTGGAGTGCCCCAGGGGTCGGTCCTGGGGCCGGTTTTGTTCAATATCTTCATAAATGATCTGGAGGATGGTGTGGACTGCACTCTCAGCAAATTTGCGGATGATACTAAACTAGGAGGAGTGGTAGATACGGTGGCAGGTAGGGATAGGATACAGAGGGACCTAGACAAATTGGAGGATTGGGCCAAAAGAAATCTGATGAGGTTCAATAAGGATAAGTGCAGGGCCCTGCATTTACGACGGAAGAACCCAATGCACCGCTACAGATTAGGGACCGAATGGCTCGGCAGCAGTTCTGCGGAAAAGGACCTAGGGGTGACAGTGGACGAGAAGCTGGATATGAGCCAGCAGTGTGCCCTTGTTGCCAAGAAGGCCAATGGCATTTTGGGATGTATAAGTAGGGGCACAGCGAGCAGATTGAGGGACATGATTGTCCCCCTCTATTCGACATTGGTGAGGCCTCATCTGGAGTACTGTGTCCAGTTTTGCGCCCCACACTACAAGAAGGATGTGGATAAATTGGAGAGAGTCCAGCGAGGGGCAACAAAAATGATTAGGGGACTGGAACACATGAGTTATGAGGAGAGGCTGAGGGAACTGGGATTGTTTAGTCTGCAGAAGAGAAGAATGAGGGGGGATTTGATAGCTGCTTTCAACTACCTGAGAGGTGGTTCCAGAGAGGATGGTTCTAGACTATTCTCAGTGGTAGAAGAGGACAGGACAAGGAGTAATGGTCTCAAGTTGCAGTGGGGGAGGTTTAGGTTGGATATTAGGAAAAACTTTTTCACTAGGAGGGTGGTGAAACACTGGAATGCGTTACCTAGGGAGATGGTAGGATCTCCTTCCTTAGAAGTTTTTAAGGTCAGGCTTGACAAAGCCCTGGCTGGGATGATTTAATTGGGGATTGGTCCTGCTTTGAGCAGGGGGTTGGACTAGATGACCTCCTGAGGTCCCTTCCAACCCTGATATTCTATGATTCTATGTTTGAAGGCAGGAAATTCAGAACAACAGCACAGGCCTTATCATTAGATAAATAACCTCCGGCAGTCCTGAGGGCCCTGGAGTACTCGCTGGAACATTGCCGAACACTGCGTGCAGGAGGGAGTTTGCAGGCTGTGTTAATATTCAGTTTACTGCCTCATTTTGGTATTTGCATTTGATTTAAAAGAAGTGGCCCCTTTAAGAACAGGGTGGGAGCTCACGTCAGAGGAAGAGCAGAGAAAAGCATTCCCAGCTGGCAAGTACCGCCTCAGTTACGGGTAGCGCTCAGCTCTTGTGCAACCTGGGGATTTTGAAATCTGTTGTTCCAGTCCCAGGTCAGGCCCTTTGGATACTGAATTCACCAGAACCAGCTGCACTGGGAAAAGGCCTCTTTGGAGGGAACCGATGTCCTTTCCAGCCAGTGCTGCAAACAGTTCGGTACCATGTGCTGTGGGTGACCCAGCGGCCAGAGACCCAGGGAACTTGAGGAGTGAACTCTCCTCCACAGGAGTCTGGGCAGCTTCATCTGGCAGGATTTTCCCATCCTTTCATTGCCTGCCTGGCAGTGCCACCGAGGGCAGCCCTGCATTGCATGGCATTGGGCAGAGGGGTCTGGGCTGGAGGTAGCTGGCTCCGGCGAGCCCCCGTTAACAGAGAGAGCGAGTCCCCTTTCCTCCAGTGGCAAATGGCCCTTCTCTGTGGCCGGTGGGATTTCAGACCCTGGCGTCTCTGCCCTGTGGCCTGTAGCATTGCCCCTCCCTAGTCAAGCCAGCAGCCATCCCCTGGGGCAGGCGAGCCAGCGCGGACGCCCCGCACGGGACACGGTTAAATTCCTGCGCGGGGAGCGACACTCTACTCGCCCATCACTATGGAGCTGCAAGCAGCACGTCCCTAGTGAGATGTGGGGGGACATTCAGCTCTGCCCCCAGGCGGCCTCTGAAATCTCCTAGGGCTGGAAACCCCATTGTCCCAGGACCGGAGCGCTTGTCCCCCTCAAGGAACCAGGGAATGAGACTGGACAGGTGCTAGAGAGCAACTGTCACCACCTCCCAGGTGTCCCTGTCACGGACTTCAGCCCCATCACGTCCTGGGAGGGGGAGCCCAGAGCTACGGGCGCCCGGGGGCCACAGACCCGGCGCCGGCAGGAGGACGAGGTGTCTCTCGCTAGGAGCCGTCTGGCTGTGCCCATGGCTGTCAGTGAGGCCAAGGCCACCATGCTGCGGCGAAGGGAGCGGGGCTGCTTCTACAGGACAAATGCCACAGGAACCGAGTCAAGTGACACCAAACCTTCGCCCCCTTGGCCCTGCAGTGGAAAGGGTGTTTCTTAGGCCCCTCCAGCTGCAGGCAGAGAGAGACGGGCACTGTCCAGACCCCCTCCCAGGTTGGAGCCCATTGGGCTGGGCTGTTACTGCTCAGGGCACGTGGGTCCTGGCTCCCTGCACAGATCGCCCCGGCCCGCCTGAACATTTCATCTTCCTGCACTGCCAGCCACACAGGACTCGAGTCAGCCCTGGGTTTTATTAATGGCTAGTCCCAGCCCTCCCAATTAGTGCCCCGAAACCAGTCCTAGGGCGGGACAAGCTCCCCCTGGCAGGCACTGAGAGGCAGTGTGGACAGATTGCTCCTTTCCAGCCGCCTTTGCCAACACTCCAGCCACCTTTCCGCATTCCCGACTGTCCTCAGGTTATCGGGGGGGAGGGGGGGGACGGGACCGTGGTGGTGGCAAGAGCCCAAAGCAAACAGCTCTTCCCCCCACCAACGCTTCTTCCATTGTCGCTGCGGAGGGGCAGCGCAAGTGCCAAGAGGAAGTGACCCCAGTTAGCAGGGATGTGACGCTGTCCCGTGGAGTAACAGCTGGCTGCAGAACTGGCCCCAAGGGTCACTCCAACAGCAAGGCGCGGAGCTGGAGGGGTGCCAGGCTCAGCACTGCCCCCCTCCTATTTAACACCATCCTGCCCATGGATGAAGTTCAAACCTGGGGCGCTCTGCGAGATCGGCTCAGACCATGCTGTGGTGGCCAGGGCCATGGTGCACTCCGTACGCGTGCACAGGCCCCTTCCAATACTCAGCTACCAGCTCTCGCTTCAGGGTTGCGAAGGGGCCGTGCCTAGCGAGTGGCCCTAAAGCTTCTAGCCTCTGGAGCAGCCAGAGCAGGCTGACCAGGGCGGGTCAGGCTGGGAGAACCAGCGCCAGAGACCCCCAGGGCACGTTTACACTCTGAGGACAATAGTGATGTAGCCACAGCGCCCTGTCGTGTAGACACAGCCTGCGCCCTAGGAAGGGGGTTTTCTGCTCGACAGTGCCGAGGCTGACGGAAGCACCCGTCTGTCGCCCTGGCTGCCTCTGCACCGGGGCGAGGTCGGCGTAGCTACAGCACTTAGTGATGTGGATCCTTCACACCCCTGCACTGTAGCCCAGGCCTGAGACCCAGCGGCGGCCCTGGGCTGGCTGGGAGGACGTGGGCTGACTCGAGCTTTGGTCCAGTAGCTGAAGAAGAAAGTCCGTCTACCTGAGCTCATCTGAAGCATAAGATTAGATGAGACTAAATCTGCATGTTGGCTTGTTTTAAACTCCCTTTTTCGGTAGCGTTTTGTTCCAATGACTCAATGAACACACTGGTCGCAGCTTCCTGAAGGGAAGAAACGCAGGCCCTGAAGCCCAGTCAGACCAAGAGCAGGGTGCCCAGACCCTGGACTAGCAGTGGGAGAATCGTGCGACCCCGCCCGGATTGCCAACCTCGAGAGATCGAAAACCATGAGTCAGACTCCGAAAAATGACAAGATTGGCCCCAACATCCTGAGATCTTAAAAAAGACAAAACCAAAAACCAGTCATGTTTTTTCAGTCTGTCTACTGACTTTTGAACTCCCTCCACCCCTCTGCCAACCTGCTGTCACGGAGTGCCCGGGCGATGCTCTGGAACTGCTCCCCATGAAGCCAGTCAGGACTCTGGGGCAGTCGCCTTCCGGTGAGCAGCCTGTCCGCAGGGCAAACAGCTCACACGGCTTCCACCTTCCTGGGTCTGACCTCGGAGCATTCAACATCCTCTGCCCGTCCGTGTGCTTCCCACAGTGAGACCGCTCAGGCGGGGCTCCTGGGGAAGCCAGAGGGTCCTGCACCCCAACTTCGCAGTCAGACGGGACTCTCAGCCAGCCAGTAAAACAGAGGTTTATTAGACGACAGGAACATGGTCTAAAACAGAGCTTGCAGGTGCAGAGAACAGGACCCCTCAGCTGGGTCCATTTTGGAGGGCAGTGAGCCAGACAACCACGTCTGCACTTCACTCCATGTCCTAGCCAGCCCCAAACTGAAACTCCCTCCAGCCCCTCCTCCTCTGGGCTTTGTTCCTTTCCCGGGCCAGGAGGTCACCTGATTCCTTTGTTCTCCAACCCTTTAGCTCCCACCTTGCAGGGGGGAAGGGCCCAGGCCATCAGTTGCCAGGAAACAGGGTGTCGGCCATTCTCTGTGTCCAGACCCCTGCACACACCTGCCCTCTAGGGCTCTGCAGTGATCATACACCCTTACCCCACCACCTAGATACTTAAGAACTGCATAGGGGAAACTGAGGCACCCCCACAATATTCGGAGGAAACATTAAGAACAGTCCCACTTCGTCACACCTGCGCAGGAGAATTTTAGGTTTAAAAGTCAACCTTTAATTCACACAAACATGGCTGCCTTGCACGGGCTGCTCAGACGAAGACACTGGCACTGCCCCCCCTCCCCTCACTCCTGCGACAGGGGAACTGCCACCCGGGCCCTGCTGCTGTCTCCGAGTTTCACCCCCCCCCACACTCCTCACCCGTACGGGGGCTGGAGAATAAACAACGAACAGCCCAGTGACACAAAACACCCCCCATGGAGCCAGGTTTCCCGTTACTTGTCAATATTTGTGTGAGCTGCAAAGATCGCGGCCACGTGACCAGCCACCTTGCTAAATGCCGGAAAACTCTCACCCGGGCAGGGATCTCTGTAGCTTGGTGCAGTGATTATATTTATAGCCCTACAGAGTATTGTAAGTAATCAATGCTCTGCCCCTGAAAGCCTTTCAAAAACAATTCTGAATCACTCAACGTCCTTCACATAACTACGCTCAGCTACAGAAATACAGAAATTATCCAATCGTTACAAGACGTTGGGCTTTTTAAAAGAAACAATTAATTGTCCAAACAGCTAAAACGATTTATTTCTTTTGATTCTCCCCTCGCGCTGCTCAGGGCCCCCGCGCTCTGCGACTGCCGGAGCCCCAGGGCAGAGGGAGGCCGGGGAGCGGAGCTGGAGACAAGCTGCTGCCGTTCCCAGGGCAGTGGTGCAGCAGCAGGTGGGGAATTTCTGCTGCTGGGTGCAGGCCCCCAGACTCAGCAGCAGCTTTTCCCCAGCTCCTCCCTTCTCTGCTTCCCGCTGCCGCAGGAGCCTCCTCGCGGCTGCTGTTGGGATGGGGCCAGTCCATCCGTGCAGGCCAGGCTCCGTGGCCGGCAGGGCTGTGTCCACAGGCCCAGCCATGAAAACCGTGCTTGTCTCATTGCAACAGCTCTCCCACCGGGCGCCTCTCTCCTGAACTCACTGCTGCGCCCGCAAGACGGGTCAGGGAAGAGGCTCTTGGCGAGCGCGGCACGGGAGCAGAGCCGCAGCTAGCCCTGGGAGTGCGACGGGGGCTAAACCGGGAGGGGCAGGATGTGTTAGGGGGGGTCAGGCTGAGGGCACATCCCAGCTTCACTCGCTGGGAGGCCTTTGAACGGCCTGTACTCGTCACGCTGCATTTGAGGGGCTGGTGCACAGACGGATGACGAGGTGAATCCTCCTGCTGGCTGCAGCGGGCAGCAGGTCCAGGCCGGGATGCCATGCTGAGACCAATGCATGTTCCCCATGTTTCTAGGGTGAGGTGTGGCCTGGCTGCTCAGGCTCCCGCCGGACTTTCACAGGGTCCAATGGCACTGCTCAGGGGACACGAGTCTTGGCTCGAGGCTCTTGCAGGACTTAGCTGATGCTCGCACCGAAGGGGGTCTCTGTGTCTGTGCATCAGGCTAATTAACCTCACGGGAGAGTCCGGATTGGAGCAGGGTGGATGAACCCTGGGAGGAGAACGTCCTGGACGCCCTCAGACGGCTACTGTTAATCATAGTCATATTCCAGTAGAGTCCAAGGCCCCTGTATTTCAGCCTCACACTAGATTGTAGACTATCAGGGTGGGAAGGGACCTCAGGAGGTCATCTAGTCCAACCCCCTGCTCAAAGCAGGACCAATCCCCAACTAAATCGTCCCAGCCAGGGCTTTGTCAAGCCGGGCCTTAAAAACCTCTAAGGAAGGAGATTCCACCACCTCCCTAGGTAACGCATTCCAGTGCTTCACCACCCTCCTAGTGAAAAAGTTTTTCCTAATATACAACCTAAACCTCCCCCACTGCAACTTGAGACCATTACTCCTTGTTCTGTTGTCTGCCACCACTGAGAACAGTCTAGATCCATCCTCTTTGGAACCCCCTTTCAGGTAGTTGAAAGCAGCTATCAAATCCCCCCTCATTCTTCCCTTCTGCAGACTAAACAATCCCAGTTCCCTCGGCCTCTCCTCATAAGTCATGTGTTCCAGACCCCTAATCATTTTTGTTGCCTGCCACTGGACATTTTCCAATTTTTCCACATCTTTCTTGTAGTGTGGGGTGCAAAACTGGACACAGTACTCCAGATGAGGTCTCACCAATGTCGAATAGAGGGGAACGATCACGTCCTTCGATCTGCTGGCAATGCCCCTACTTATACATCCCAAAATGCCATTGGCCTTCTTGGCAACAAGGGCACACTGTTGACTCATATCCAGCTTCTTGTCCACTGTAACCCCTAGGTCCTTTTCCGCAGAACTGCTGCCGAGCCATTCGGTCCCTAGTCTGTAGCGGTGCATGGGATTCTTCCTTCCTAAGTGCAGGACTCTGCACTTGCCCTTGTTGAACCTCATCAGATTTCTTTTGGCCCAATCCTCTAATTTGTCTAGGTCCCTCTGCATCCTATCCCTACCCTCCAGCGTATCTACCTCTCCTCCCAGTTTAGTGTCATCTGCAAACTTGCTGAGGGTGCAATCCACACCACCCTCCAGATCATTTATGAAGATATTGAGCAAAACAAGCCCCAGGAGTGACCCTTGGGGCACTCCGCTTGATACTGGCTGCCAACTAGACACGCAGCCATTGATCACTACCCACAAGGCAGATGACAAGGCTGGATCACAAGGCTGAACAACAGGCCGTGCTCCAGCAGCTCCCCGCACGGCCAGATATTCAAACTCACTTCAGGACAGGGGGCTCCATTTGGAGCCCAAGGACGAGGAGCCTTTTGTGTTCCAGCTACTTAGAGCAAGAGCTCATTTTCTCACAATTGGGACTTGGTAATATGGCGACTTAGGAGTGGAAATACCAGGGTGCCCAGATGCCATGGTGAGGGATGCTGCATAAACCTACCTAGGGCTAGCTGCCAGCTCACGCCAAGGCCCTTAGTCTCTCAGATGAACACTGACCGATACCCAGCTGGAAACCAGTCTGGCTCACCTGTGTGTTCGTGTTGTTAAAACAGATGTGAAGTTGATAAGAATGTTTAGTGCTTAGACTTGATGAAATGCTTGTAGGTTACTGCACGTAGTAATCTCACGGACAACGTCCGTACCCCATGTTATACTGAGGGTTTGCCTGTAAAGCTCTGTAACTGTGTGACTCATCCAACAGGAAAGAAGCATTAATTAGTGTAAAGTGCTGGCTTCCTACAGTGGTAGCTCTGCCCACCAAGAAGGCCCATTGAAACCAATGAGCCACTGTGAAACATCCAAGAACTAAGACTTTGCTAATTGCTCCCCCACTCCCATGAAGAGGAGACGTGCAGGTGGACTCATCCCACCAGCCTGAACTCTGGGGATAATCCCTGACGAGAAAGAATTGTGTCTTTGATGGTGTTTGGACTCTGGGGGGCCAGGATCACCAAGCATAAGCAAAAGATCCCCAGTGCTTGGCCTGGGCTAGCCCCACAGGACACAGAGCTTGCTCATTACAGCAGCTTCTTTCATTTTTTGGAACCTAGAGATTGTAACTCGTGTCTTTGTTTACCTGCTTTAACCTTGCAAATAACTCTATTTCTCTTTCTTAGTTACTAGCTCTTTAGTTCATTTAGTATAGGGTTGGCTACAAGCGTCTTTGGAGTAAGATCTAGGGTGCAATTGACATGGGGTGCCTGGCCCTTTGAGATTGGGAGTAACCTGAATATTGTTGAGTTTTGGCGTAAGGGACCATCTATCACAAAGGCAGGCTCTCCTGGGTGGCAAGGCAGACCCGAGTGCTGCAGAGGGCTGTCTGTGACTCCATGCTTAGGCTGACGTAGTGCCTGAGGAGTTCACACTTGCTACTTGGTTGGTGAAGTCTATAGAAGTCACAGCCAGTTTAGGGTTTGTGCCCATTTCTTCAGTCTGCCCTGTGGTTGGTACCCACACTCTGAGCCACTGCAGCTCCCCAAGCTGGGACAGCTCCTGTCCGGTGCCACACTAGACCCGGAGCAGCTGGTTTTCTGAAGGAGCTAACGAGGCTCAGGGAAGAGAGCGCCCACTGTCAGCAAGGCCGCCGGGCACTAAGGACAGGAGGGAGGAGCACGGAGTAGGGAAGAGACCAGCCAGTCAGGCTGTTGTGAAGGCCAAGACTATAACAGGGTTCAAAAAAGAACGAGTTAGATTCTATGGAGGACAGGCCCATCAATGGCTGTTCGCCAGGGTGGGCAGCGACAGTGTCGCTGGGAACGGGCGACAGGGGCTGGGTCACTGGGTGATTCCCTGTTCTGTGCATTCCCTCTGGGGCACCTGGCACTGGCCGCTGTCGGGAGACAGGAGACTGGGCTCGATGGACCTTGGTTCTGATCCGGTGTGGCAGTGTTTATGTTCTTATAAAAATCCAGGCTCCCATGTGCCATCGAAAACCAGCTCCCTGGAACAAACTCATCTACCCTCCTGCCCCCAAACGTGTAAGTGACGAGTTCACAGATTCACAGACTCTAAGGCCGCAAGGGACCCCTGTGATCCAATCTGTCCCCCTGCACAGCGCACACGACTGCCCTGAATTAATTCCCGCCTGAGCTAGCGCTGAGCTTCCAGACACACATCTCAGCGGACAGAGAACCCCCCGCATCCCTTGGCAACCGGTTCCAGGGCCAGCCACCCTCCTGGTGAACATTCAGGCCTTGTCGCCAGTCTGAATTGGTCTGGCTGCAACTTCCAGCCGCGGGACCTCGTGAGCCCTGTCGACGTGCCGAGCAGGAAGGCTACCGCACCTGGCCCAGCAGCCCGAGCACGGAGCCTCTGGTGCTGGTGCTGCGTGCCGGCAGCACCCAGGGACTTCGGGGGTCTGTGGGTGCTCAGCCCCCTTGGAAGCCAGCTGTGAGCATATGAGGCACACGTGCAAACCCAGCAGGGGAAGGTGGGACAATCCCAGCCGTGAGAGGGGCTGGGGCACTAGCCTGGGACAGATCTTCGCATCAGCCTGCGGCTGCAGGGCACTGAAGGCTAGGGAGCACACGCCAAGCTGGTTTCCCCCAGGGCAACTCCAGGGCTGTGGCTCGGATGTAATACAGCCGAGTACTCTGCCGGCACAGACCTCTCCAGCTGGGTGCTCCAGCGGGGGGACGCCCGCTGCCAAGGAGCTCACCCTAGATCCCATGCCGATTCCCTGGCAGTGCTGATACCCGCAGACTGCTACAGCTCAGGCCCACGCCCCGTGCGCTGGCTGGGGCAGCCTGCAGGGCAGGGCGGGGAACGTCTCCAGGTGGAGACTGGGAGGTCGTGGCCGTTTGAGCCACGCTGGGTGTTGCGGTGATAGACGCAGACAGACTCAGCAGTCGACGCAACACAGGAACGACTGGCTCCCAGGGCGCAGACAGGCCTGGAGGCCACTGCAGCTGCTGGCCAGAGGAGCGGGAAGAGTTTCTGGGAGCACGGGTGGAACGCAGCAGCCCTGCAGGAGCCAGGGTCACTGGGCTCATGGGCTAAGCTCTACTGCTGGAGGGTCCCCGGGCGGGGCCAGAAGAGGTTACAGCCGCAGGCAGAGGGACAGGCACACAGGCAAATGATATTTTATTATGATGATTTTAAATTAAAATTATTCAGCATTTAAAAACAGCTCCCTTGAGCCCCATGGTCCAGTGCCAGCTGTGATCGTGTGCAGTGGCCATGCAGGGGTGGGGGTGCTGCAGTGCCGGGGACAGACACTGCCTGTCCAAGAAGAGTTCATTTGGGATGAGGATTGTCGGAGGCCAGGCAGCGGTCCCCAGGCCTGGGGTGGATCATGCTGGGGAACTGCTCTTGCCACGGGTTACCAATGGCCCCTGCCTGGACTAGGCACCCTGAAGGGACCCAGCCCAGCTGGGCAGCCCCTCGGGCCAGGGAAGGGCAATGGTGCCCTCCCTCACAGCAGTACCCACGTCTTCGACTCTCCCTGCGCCTCTCCCATGGGCCGTGCTGCTGAAGGGGGGGGGGAGCTGGGGGGGGAAGCATAACTGCTGCCAAGCTTCCCAGGGGCTTCTCCCTGCAGCGAGGGCTCAGCACGTACGAGGCCCTCGCCCACGGATGGTCTGTGCCCTGCAGTGGATGCTGCTCTGCCACGCCCCACATGCAGGTCCAGCGATTACAGACGGCGACAAAATGCACCGTGTAAGGTGACAGCTCAGCCAGCAAGGGCAGGTGAAATCTGCACCCAAGCAGCCGGGGCACACGCCCTCCGCGGCAGTGCCAGCCAAGTGCCGGCACGGTGCGCACCACGCCCACGTGCTCCTCCCTCCACGCCTTCTGCCGGGCGGCTCCGGGTGGGGCCGCAGGCAGGACAGGCACTGAGGGAGGCAGTGAGACCTGCCGGCCATAAGGATTCCCCCCTCCCGAGGGGACTTGCCCTGTGCATGGCAGAGCCCCGGAGCCACGCTGGAGAGGAAGGATCCTGGGCACAGCCCCCCCCGGACGCTCCTTCCTCCTCATTCTCTCGGGGCTGCTCTCCCCGCTCAGGCATCTGGGCCTGGGGAACTGTCTCTCTTGGGGCTAGGAGGGCCCCGGGGATGAGGGACACAGCTGGGGCATGAAGCATGGGGCCCTGCTGCTCTGAGGGGGCAGGGGCACGTCTGTGTGCACTGGGGAGAGAGACAGGCTAGGGAAAGAGGAGGGAAGATACAGCAATTAAAATCACGTTTTAAAAAGGGGCAAGCGGCCTCCACACAGTCCCTGGCCTGCAGAGGGGCCCAGCGCATGCTCCCCGGTTCCTTCCCTCATGGCTGGGGGGAGGTCTCCGGCACTGGGTGCAGCTCCGTGGCGGCAGGCGCCTGGCGGGCTCTGCTCTCCAGGGCCAGCTGCATGCTCCAGATGCTGAGGGGGCGCATGTAGGCCAGAGAGCGGAAGAGCTTCCTTTGGCAATAGGCCTCTGGCGTCTGGAAGGCCATGCCCAGCCGCTCCCACACGGTCCGGTAGCAGCCCTCCGCTGTGTGGAAGCCCTCCTGCACCAGGCCCTGCAGCAGAGGGAGGAGAGAGTCAGGCCCGTCACCTGGCACCGGCTGCTCGTGCCAAGGGGCGCCGTGCACCACACTCACCTCCTGGATCATGGTGGCTGCCAGAGCGTACACAACCCCAACCCAGGCCTCGCTGGACTGCAGGCTGGATGTGTCCAGGCTCCCATCGGGCCTCATGCCGTTCACGGCGCCCATCGTCCCATTGGCAAAGCTCATGACGTTCAGCTCAAAGATCGTCTTCAGCGCGCTGACAATATGGCTCCTGGGGAAAACCTGCGGAGAGAGACGCCATCAGGCCTCTCGGCCACCCAGGGCCGCACCCTGAACCCAGGGCCCGGCCTGCACCGTCCCAGGGGCTGGGCCTCGGAGACAGCATAGGCAGATAGGGCCAGTACCTCATCTGCCTTCTGAACAGCACAGGCCATTGACTAGCACCCAGATGCCCCGGGGCTGAGCCCTCGTGGAGAGGCGGCAGGCTGGATGTGACGACAGCGAGGTGGCGACCCACCACTGCCATTGCAGGTCTGCTCCAATGGCTCGGCAACGTTCCCGACTCAGCGGCACACCAGGGAGCGAGGTGGCCGGCCCCACGTCTGCCTGCCTCTGGGTGCCCTAGCCTGAGGGGTCAGGTTCCCATTCTGCAGCTGGCTGAACTGGAGGGGCGAGACTCAACCCCTGACCGGCAGCCTTACCCACTCAGCCACCCCCTCATTAATCCGCCCCACTGCTCAAACTCTCTGGCTTCTTGTCCTGCCTGTCCCTCCTGGATTACAGAGCCCAGCAGGCCCCGGGATCGTGCCCCCAGGCTGACCTTGTACACCATGGCAAGTCACCGCTCCATTTTCTCTTTGGTAAACTGGCCAGACAGCGCGCGTTCAGTCTCTCACCCTCACACCCCCCTGCCCTCACACCATCGGGGTGGCTTTTCCCCCACCCTCTCCAGGTGTCCAAGGCCTTTTTAAAACGAGTGCCTGCGGCACCCAGTGTCAGCTGCACCAGTGCTGTGCGCAGTGGTTAAAGCCGCTCCAAGCTCCTGCCCCGTGGCTGCCCCGTGTACACATCACAGGAGCCCTGTGTGCCACAGCAGGGCACGCGCAGCTCAGCGCGTCCTAGGACTGGCAGGGACCTCGGGGAGTCTCCAGGCCAGGCCCCTGCACTCATGGCAGGACTAAGTATTATCTAGACCAGGGGTCTCCAACCTTTTCACGCCCAAGGTCACTTTCTGAATTTAAGTGCAACCCAGGATTTTCCCTTTCCCTTTCCCGAGCCCGCCCCTTCCCCGAAGCCCCTTCTCCCCCCCCCATTGCTCTCTTTCCCCCACCCCACTTTCACTGGGCTGGGGCAGAGTGTTGGAGTGCAGGAGAGGGTACAGGTTGCTGGCTCTGGCAGGGGAGTCAGGGGTGGGGCTTGGGGTGCAGGAGGGGGTTTGGGGTTCAGGCTCTGGGAGGGGAGTCAGGGCTGGGGAACAGTGTTGGGGTGCAGGAGGGGGTGGGGGTGGGCTTGGGGTGCAGGAGAGGGTTTGGGGTGCTGGCTCTGGGGAGGGTCGGGGTGGAGCTTGGGGTGCAGGAGGGGGCTTGGGGTACTAGCTCCAGAAGGGGGCTCAGGGCTGGGGGTTGGAATGCGGTCTCATGCTGGGCAGCACTTACCTCCGGTGGCTCCCCGTCGGCAGCACAGCGTGGCTGCTGCTAAGGCCAGCTCCCTGCCTACCCCAGCCCCACACCACTCCCAGAAGGGGCCAGTGCAGCCCTGCGGGGGGCGGGCAGCATGTGGCTTTGCACGCTGCCCCTCTCTGCAAGCAAAGCCCCCACAGCTCCCATTGGCCACAGCTCCCCATTCCTGGCCAACGGGAGCTGCAGGAGCAGTGCACGGAGGGAGACCCCTGCCGCCCCACCCTGCCCTGGGGCTGCGCTGGCCACTTCTGGGAGTGGTGTGGGGCTGGGGCAGGCAGGGAGCCGGTCTTAGCAGCAGCCCCGCTGGGCCGCCGAAGATGGCGATCGACTGGGAGAACCTCGAGGATCGACCGGTTGGTGACCACTGATCTAGACCATCCCTGACTGGTGTTTGTCCAGCCTGCTCTTAAAAATCTCCAATGATGGAGATTCCACAACCTCCCTGGGCAATTTATTCCAAAGCTTAACCACTCTCACTGTTAAAGTTTTTGCTAATGTCCAACCTAAACCGCCCCTGCTGCAATTTAAGCCCATTGCTTCTTGTCCTGTCCTCAGAGGTTAAGAAGAACAATTTCTCTCCCTCCTCCTTGTAACAGCCTTTTATGTGCTTGAAAACTGTTATCATGTCCCCTCTCAGTCTTCTCTTCTCTAAACTAAACAAACCCAAGTTTTTCAATCTTCCCTCATGGGTCATGTTTTCTACACATTTAATCATTTTTGTTGCTCTTCTCTGGATTCTCTCCAATTTGTCCACATCTTTCCTGAAATGTGGTGCCCAGAACTGGACACAAGACTCCAGTTGAGACCTAATCAGCACAGAGTAAAGCAGAAGAATAACTTCTCGTGTTTTGCTTACAACACTCCTGCTAAGACGTCCCAGAATGAGGTTTGCTTTTCTTGCAACAGTCTTACACTGTTGACTCATATTTAGCTTGTGGTCCACTATGACCCCCAGATCCCTTTCCGCAGTACTCCTTCCTAGGCAGTCATTTCCCATTCTGTGTGTGTGCAACTGAGTGTTCCTTTCTAAATGGAGTACTTTGCATTTGTCCTTATTGAATTTCATCCTATTTACTTCAGACCGTTTCTCCAGTTTGTCCAGATCATTTTGAATTTTAATCCTATCCTCCAAAGCACTTGCAACCCCTCCCAGCTGGGTATCGTCTACAGACTTTATAAGTGTACTCTTTATGCCATTATCTAAACCACTGATGACGATATTGAACAGAACTGGACCCAGAACTGATCCCTGTGGGACCCCACTCCTTATGTCCTTCCAGCATGACTGTGAATCACTGATAACTACTTTCTCGGAATGGTTTTCCAACCAATTTTGCACCCACCTTATAGCAGCTCCATCTAGGTTGCATTTCCTTAGTTTGTTTATGAGAAGGTCATGCGAGACAGTATCAAAAGCTTTAGTAAAGTCAAGATATACCACGTCTACCGCTTCCCCACATCCACAAGGCTTGTTACCCTGTCAGAGAAAGCTCTCGGGTTGGTTTGACACGATTTGTTCTTGAGAAATTCATGCTGACTGTTACTTATCACCTTATTATCTTCTAGATGTTTGCGAATTGATTGCTTAATTATTTGCTCCATTATCTTTCTGGGTATAGAAGTTAAGCTGATTGGTCTGTAATTCCCTGGGTTGTCCTTATTTCCCTTTTTAGAGATGGGCACTAGATTTGCCCTTTTCCAGTTTTCTGGAATCTCTCCCGTCTTCCATGACTTCTCAAAGATAATCGCTAATGGCTCAGATATCTCCTCAGTCAGTTCCTTGAGTATTCTAGGATGCATTTCATCAGGCCCTGGTGACTTGAAGACAGAAGAACATAAGAACGGCCGTACTGGGTCAGACCAAAGGTCCATCCAG
Organism: Natator depressus; assembly: GCF_965152275.1. Taxonomy (NCBI): domain Eukaryota; kingdom Metazoa; phylum Chordata; order Testudines; family Cheloniidae; genus Natator; species Natator depressus. The sequence goes on from NC_134238.1 coordinate 753,348, forward strand.
CCCAGTACCCTGTCTATCAACCGTGGCCAATGCCAGGTGCCCCAGAGGGAGTGAACCAGCAGATCGAAGAACGTGATCGTTCCCCTCTATTCGACATTGGTGAGGCCTCATCTGGAGTACTGTGTCCAGTTTTGGGCCCCACACTACAAGAAAGATGTGGAAAAATTGGAAAGCATCCAGCGGAGGGCAACAAAAATGATTAGGGGGATGGGGCACATGACTTATGAGGAGAGGCTGAGGGAACTGGGATTGTTTAGTCTGCGGAAGAGAAGAATGAGGGGGGATTTGATAGCTGCTTTCAACTCCCTGAAAGGGGGTTCCAAAGAGGATGGATCTAGATTGTTCTCAGTGGTGGCAGATGACAGAACGAGGAGTAATGGTCTCAAGTTGCAGTGGGGGAGGTTTAGGTTGGATATTAGGAAAAACTTTTTCACTAGGAGGGTGGTGAAGCACTGGAATGCGTTACCTAGGGAGGTGGTCGAATCTCCTTCCTTAAAAAGGAGTACATGTGGCACCTTAGAGACTAACCAATTTATTTGAGCATAAGCTTTCGTGAGCTACAGCTCACTTCATCGGATGCTGTATTTTCCACTTTATGCATCCGATGAAGTGAGCTGTAGCTCACGAAGGCTCATGCTCAAATGAATTGGTTAGTCTCTAAGGTGCCACAAGTACTCCTTTTCTTTTTGCGAATACAGACTAACACGGCTGCTACTCTGAAACCTCTCCTTCCTGAGAGGCTTTTAAGCCCCGGCTTGACAAAGCCTTGACTGGGATGATTTAGTTGGGAATTGGTCCTGATTTGAGCAAGGGGTTGGACTAGATGACCTCCTGAGGTCCCTTCCAACCCTGATATTCTATGATTCTACACAAAGGGTTGGAATAAATGGTCAATTTTCGGAATGCAGAGAGGCAAATAGCAGTGTCTCCCATAGGTCTGTTCTGGGATCAGTCCTATTCAACATATTCATAAATGATCTGGAAAAAGGGGTAAACAGTGAGGTGGCAAAATTTGCAGATGATACAAAACTACTCAAGATAGTTAAGTCCCAGTGTGATGAAGCGGGACTGTTCTTAATATTTTCTCTGAATATTGTGGGGGAGCCTCAGTTTCCCCTAGGCAGTTCTTAAGTATCTAGGTGGTGGGATAAGGGTGTTTGATCATTGCAGAGCGCTGGAGGGCAGGTGTGTGCAGGGGTCTGGACACAGAGAATGGCCGACACCCTGTTTCCTTGCAACTGATGGCCTGGGCCCTTCCCCCCTGCAAGGTGAGAGCTAAAGGGTTGGAGAACAAAGGAATCAGGTGACCTCCTGGCCCGGGAAAGGGACAAAGCCCAGAGGAGGAGGGGCTGGAGGGAGTTTCAGTTTGGGGCTGGCTGGAGACATGGAGTGAAGTGCAGATGGGGTTGTCTGGCTCACTGCCCCCCAAAATGGACTCGGCTGAGGGGTCCTGTTCTCTGTACCTACAAGCTCTGTTTTAGACCATGTTCCTGTCGTCTAATAAACCTTTTGTTTTACTGGCTGGCTGAGAGTCACGTCTGACTGCGGAGTTGGGGGGCAGGACCCTCTGGCTTCCCCAGGAGCCCCGCCTGAGCGGATTCGCTGTGGGAAGAGCACGGAGGGACAGAGGATGCTGAATGCTCCAAGGTCAGACCCAGGAAGGTGGAAGCCGGGTGAGCTTCTTGCCCTGGAGACAGGCTGCTCCCAGAGAGGAGACTTCCCCAAAGTCCTGCCTGGCTTCGTGGGGAGCAGTTCCAGAGCATCGCCCGGGGACTCCATGACACCCAGGCAGACTGCGAAGAGCTACAAAAGGATCTCTCAAAACTGGGTGACTGGGCAACAAAATGGCAGATGAAATGCACATTGGAAAACATAATCCCAACTATACATACAAAATGATGGGGTCTAAATGAGCTGTTACCACTCAAGAAAGATCTTGGAGTCATTGTGGATAGTTCTCTGCAAACATCCACTCAATGTGCAGCGGCCATCAAAAAAGCGAACAGGATGTTAGGAATCATTAAAAAAGGGATGGAGAATAAGATGGAGAATATCTTATTGCCCTTATGTAAATCCATGGTACATTCACATCTTGAATACTGCGTACAGATGTGGTATGGTCTCATCTCAAAAAAGATAGACTGGCATTAGAAAAGGTTCAGAGAAGGGCAACTAAAATGATGAGGGGTTTGGAACGGGTCCTATATGAGGAGAGATTAAAGAGGCTAGGACTTTTCAGCTTGGAAAAGAGGAGACTCAGGGGGGATAGGATAGAGGTCTATAAAATCATGAGTGGTGTGGAGAAAGTGAATAAGGAAAAGTTATTTACATGTTCCCATAATATAAGAACTAGGGGCCACCAAATGAAATTATTGGGCAGCAGGTTTAAAACAAATAAAAGGAAGTTCTTCTTCGCACTGCGTACAGTCAACCTGTGGAACTCCTTGCCTGAGGAGGTTGTGAAGGCTAGGACTATAACAGGGTTTAAAAGAGAACTGGATAAATTCATGGAGGTTAAGTCCATTAATGACAGGTTTCAGAGTAGCAGCCGTGTTAGTCTGTATCCGCAAAAAGAACAGGAGCAGATGTGGAATCTTAGAGACTAACAAATTTATTAGAGCATAAGCTTTCGTGGGCTATAGCCCACTTCATTGGATGCATAGAATGGAACATATAGTAAGAAGAGATATATACATACAGAGAACGAGGAAGTTGCCATACAAACTGTAAGAGGCTAATTAGTTAAGATGAGTTTTATCAGCAGGAGAAAAAAAAAACTTTGTTGTGATAATCAAGATGGCCCATTTAGACAGTTGACAAAGAAGGTGTGAGGATACTTAACTTTAGGGAAATAGATTCAATATGTGTAATGACCCAGCCACTCCCAGTCTCTATTCAAACCCAGGTTCATGGTATCTAGTTTGCATATTAATTCAAGCTCAGCAGTTTCTCCTTGGAGTCTGTTTTTGAAGCTTTTGTGTTGCAAAATTGCCACCCTTAAGTCTTTTACTGAGGGGACAGAGAGGTTGAAGTGTTCTCCTACCGGTTTTTGAATGTTCTGATTCCTGAAGTCAGATTTGTATCCATTTATTTGTTTGCGTAGAGACTGTCTGGTTTGGCCAATGTACATGGCAGAGGGGCATTGCTGGCACAGGATGGCATAGATCACATTGGTAGATGTGCAGGTGAACGAGCCCCTGATGGCGTGGCTGTTGTGATTAGGTCCTATGATAGTGTCACTTGAATAAAAAGTGGACAGAATTGGCATCAGGCTTTGTTGCAAGGATAGCTTCCTGGGTTAGTGTTTTTGTTGTGTGGTGTGTGATTTTCAGAGTAACAGCCATGTTAGTCTGTATCCACAAAAACAACAGGAGTACTGAAGCAAATACTCTCGAGCAACCACACACTACAGGATGGCAGGAGAGAGATCACAGAATCATAGAATATCGGGGTTGGAAGGGACCTTAGGAGGTCATCTACTCCAATCCCCTGCTCAAAGCTGGACCAACCCCAACTAAATCATCCCAGCCAGGGCTTTGTCAAGTCTGACCTTAAAAACTTCTAAGGAAGGAGATTCGACCACCTCCCTAGGTAACGCATTCCAGTGCTTCACCACCCTCCTAGTGAAAAAGTTTTTCCTAATATCCAACCTAAACCTCCCCCACTGCAACTTGAGACCATTACTCCTCGTTCTGTCATCTGCCACCACTGAGAACAATCTAGATCCATCCTCTTTGGAACCCCCTTTCAGGGAGTTGAAAGCAGCTATCAAATCCCCCCTCATTCTTCTCTTCCGCAGACTAAACAATCCCAGTTCCCTCAGTCTCTCCTCATAAGTCATGTGCCCCAGCCCCCTAATCATTTTTGTTGCCCTCCGCTGGATGCTTTCCAATTTTTCCACATCTTTCTTGTAGTGTGGGGCCCAAAACTGGACACAGTACTCCAGATGAGGCCTCACCAATGTCGAATAGAGGGGAACGATCACGTTCTTCGATCTGCTGGTTCACTCCCTCTGGGGCACCTGGCATTGGCCACGGTTGATAGACAGGGTACTGGGCTGGATGGACCTTTGGTCTGACCCAGTACGGCCGTTCTTATGTTCTTCTGTCTTCAAGTCACCAGGGCCTGATGAAATGCATCCTAGAATACTCAAGGAACTGACTGAGGAGATATCTGAGCCATTAGCGATTATCTTTGAGAAGTCATGGAAGACGGGAGAGATTCCAGAAAACTGGAAAAGGGCAAATCTAGTGCCCATCTCTAAAAAGGGAAATAAGGACAACCCAGGGAATTACAGACCAATCAGCTTAACTTCTATACCCAGAAAGATAATGGAGCAAATAATTAAGCAATCAATTCGCAAACATCTAGAAGATAATAAGGTGATAAGTAACAGTCAGCATGAATTTCTCAAGAACAAATCGTGTCAAACCAACCCGAGAGCTTTCTCTGACAGGGTAACAAGCCTTGTGGATGTGGGGAAGCGGTAGACGTGGTATATCTTGACTTTACTAAAGCTTTTGATACTGTCTCGCATGACCTTCTCATAAACAAACTAAGGAAATGCAACCTAGATGGAGCTGCTATAAGGTGGGTGCAAAATTGGTTGGAAAACCATTCCGAGAAAGTAGTTATCAGTGATTCACAGTCATGCTGGAAGGACATAAGGAGTGGGGTCCCACAGGGATCAGTTCTGGGTCCAGTTCTGTTCAATATCGTCATCAGTGGTTTAGATAATGGCATAAAGAGTACACTTATAAAGTCTGTAGACGATACCCAGCTGGGAGGGGTTGCAAGTGCTTTGGAGGATAGGATTAAAATTCAAAATGATCTGGACAAACTGGAGAAACGGTCTGAAGTAAATAGGATGAAATTCAATAAGGACAAATGCAAAGTACTCCATTTAGAAAGGAACACTCAGTTGCACACACACAGAATGGGAAATGACTGCCTAGGAAGGAGTACTGCGGAAAGGGATCTGGGGGTCATAGTGGACCACAAGCTAAATATGAGTCAACAGTGTAAGACTGTTGCAAGAAAAGCAAACCTCATTCTGGGACGTCTTAGCAGGAGTGTTGTAAGCAAAACACGAGAAGTTATTCTTCTGCTTTACTCTGTGCTGATTAGGTCTCAACTGGAGTCTTGTGTCCAGTTCTGGGCACCACATTTCAGGAAAGATGTGGACAAATTGGAGAGAATCCAGAGAAGAGCAACAAAAATGATTAAATGTGTAGAAAACATGACCCATGAGGGAAGATTGAAAAACTTGGGTTTCTTTAGTTTAGAGAAGAGAAGACTGAGAGGGGACATGATAACAGTTTTCAAGCACATAAAAGGCTGTTACAAGGAGGAGGGAGAGAAATTGTTCTTCTTAACCTCTGAGGACAGGACAAGAAGCAATGGGCTTAAATTGCAGCAGGGGCGGTTTAGGTTGGACATTAGCAAAAACTTTAACAGTGAGAGTGGTTAAGCTTTGGAATAAATTGCCCAGGGAGGTTGTGGAATCTCCATCATTGGAGATTTTTAAGAGCAGGCTGGACACACACCAGTCAGGGATGGTCTAGATAATACTTAGTCCTGCCATGAGTGCAGGGGACTGGACTAGAGATCTCTCAAAGTCCCTATAGTTCTATGTCTCCTTGATTTGGCTTCAGGGCCTGAGGGCTTTGCACTTGTTTCTTGGCTGGTGAAATCTAAGGACAGTGCTCACAGCCAGTCTGAGGTTTTATGCCCTATTTCTGGCACTCTGCCCTGAGTAAGGTGCCCACGCTCCTAAGTCCCCCAGACAGTATGACAGTTCGACTTTGCATTTGTCCCATTGTGTTTGAATGGGCCCAGCTTCCCACGCCATCCAGATTGCTCTGTATGGCTGCCCCGTCCTCATGACTTGCCACTCCCCTAATCCTTGTGCCATCTGTAGATTTGCCTTCCCAACCTACCAGCCCCACCCTGGGTGGCGACAAACCTTCTCTCACCTGGAACTCGCCGTGGCCCAGGCCGCTGGCCCGGAGGAACCACTGCCCGGCACACTGGTCGGACATGACGGTGCTGGAGAAGGGGCCCCCGCTGCTGTCGTAGTTGTAATATTTCCCTGCAGTGGGGACGAGCGAGTCAGCGAGACAGACACACCCCGCCCCTGACGCCGGCAGCTCCTCCTCTCACACCGCACGGCGCCCCACGGGCGGGAGCCGCTCGCTGCCCGAGGCAGACACCCAGTGTCCCGGAGCAGGAGCCCGCCCCGGGCTGAGGGTGGGTCAGCGCAGCGCCCCTCGTGGGGCCAGCCGGAGCCCAGGCAGCCTGCCCATACGCACCGTTCCACAGCAGCCGCTCAAACGCCTCTGTGCCCTTCCGTCGGATGGCGCTGTATTTCTGTAGGACCTCGTCGTCACCCACGATCCCCGCCACCTTGCACATCACACAGACGGCGGCCAGCCACAGGCTGCCGCAGTACGCGCTGCAAAGCAAAGGAGACGGGTTTGGGCACGAGCCGCTGCCGCCATGCCGACATATCTGCCACGTCGGCCTCACAGCCCTGGCGCTACCATGACGGGCACATTCCAGGGCCCTAGACAGAGACGGGGGCTGCACTTCCCATCCACCCTGCCGTCCCTGAGCCTCACAGCCCTCGCCCCCATCCCGCACGGGGGTGTGCTCCCTCGCCAGCCTCTGAGACTCACAGCCCTCGCCCCCACCCCTACCTGGGGGGGCGGTGCAGCCCCGAGAGTGCAGCCCCCTGACCTGTCCTTTCAGCCCCATGGGAGCTGGAGCAGCAGCAGCCCCGTGCTGCCAGGCACAGAGACCCCAGCAGGCACCCCCGCCACACCCCCGGAAACGCCGGGGCTTGCGCTCCGCACTGAGCACCGTGCCGGGCAGGTAGCCGGCTATCCCTGGTCACGCAGTGAGCAAAGGCGGGAGGCGGGTGGGGATGCAAGCCAGGGCTGCCTCAGCTGGCAAAGCGGGGCTCTGGAGTGGCCACCGACCAGCGACACCCCCAGCCGGCATGGCCAGAAGAGAGACTCGCAGAGAGGCCGGGCTGTCAGCAGAGGGGCAGAGTCGCTGCACTCGCTGTCTTCCAGCCACCAGCCAGCTCTTGCTGGCCGTATTTTCATGGGTTCGTTGTGAAGAGTCAGCAGCAGCCACTCGGCACAAACGCCCCGGGCCCCGATCGGCCGCTACGGGCAGTACCGGCCATGACTCCCCTGGCGCTGAGTGACACCACGTGCCCTGGGGTAGGCACCTGCCCGGGCACACCCAGGCTGTCCTGGGCCGTGGTTCGGGCAAAGTGCTGCCCTCGGGGCCCTGGGGAGCCCGGCACGGCGGGTGCAGACGGAGCCAGCCCCCGAAGGGAGCCGCTCGCCCTGGTGCAGCTCTCCAGGAGCCGTCACATGCTCCAACAGAGCTGAAAACGAAGGGTGACCCCAGCCCAGCCCCGCGCTGCATCAGGACCCAGCAGCCACCAACTCCCTGGCCCTGCCCCTGCCCCCTCACCTCCGCCACTCTCCCACTCCTGGCCCCGAGCCGCCCCCCGCCCCCCCTCACCTCCGCCACTCTCCCCCTCCTGGCCTCGAGCTGCCCCCTGCCCCCACCCTGCCCCTGCCCCCTCACCTCCGCCACTCTCCCACTCCTGGCCCCGAGCCGCCCCCCGCCCCCCCTCACCTCCGCCACTCTCCCCCTCCTGGCCTCGAGCTGCCCCCTGCCCCCGCCCTGCCCCTGCCCCCTCACCTCCACCACTCTCCCACTCCTGGCCCCGAGCCGCCCCCTGCCCCTGCCCCCTCGCCTCCGCCACTCTCCCACTCCTGGTCCCGAGCCGCCCCCCGCCCCCCCTCACCTCCGCCACTCTCCCACTCCTGACCTTGAGCCGCCGCCCCCCCCGCCCCCTCACCTGGCCCCAGTCGCCACCCAGGCGTCATAGGTCTGGTCAGCAAAGCCCGAGTTTTCTATCAGCCCGTCGTCGTCCGTGTCGAATTTCAGCTCCGCGTCCATCACAGCCTGTGGGAGAGAGACCGAGACCGTGGCCCCGCTGCCCCCAGGACACAGCCCTGTGCCGGGCGCTGCTCCCCTCTCCCAGCCGCAGGGCCCCGCGCTCTCCCCCCACGCCGCAGCCCCAGCGGGAGGCTCTGGCTGTACCTGGCAGACGGGCCACATGTCCCGCAGGTAGGCAGCGTCCTGGGTCAGGGAGAAGTCGCGGTAGACCTGCAGCACGAACTTCAGGTTCAGGTCCTTCCAGCCGGCCGTGTCGTGGATCAGGTAGGCGTTGACCCGCTGCCATGGCTCGTCCTCTGAGCAGGGAGAGAGCGGCTCTCAGCAGCCTCGCCCGGGGGGCAGCCCCGCCCCCCCCGTAACGGCACGGCACCCCCCATGCCGGCAGTGAGCCCTCCTGTAACGGCACTGCGCCCCCCACGCCAGCAGTGACCCTCCTGTAACGGCACTGCGCCCCCCACGCCCGCAGTGAGCCCTCCTGTACCTGCACTGCGCCCCCCACGCCCGCAGTGAGCCCTCCTGTACCTGCACTGCGCCCCCCACGCCCGCAGTGAGCCCTCCTGTACCTGCACTGCGCCCACCCCCACGCCCGCAGTGAGCCCTCCCGTACCTGCACTGCACTCCCCACACCAGCAGTGAGCCCTCCTGTACCTGCACTGTGCCCACCCCCACGCCCACAGTGAGCCCTCCCGTACCTGCACTGCACCTCCCATACACCCGCAGTAAGCCCTCCCATAACGGCACTGCGCCCCCCCCCACACACCCGCAGTGAGCCCTCCCGTACCTGCACTGCGCCCCCCACACGTCCGCAGTGAGCCCTCCCGTACCTGCACTGCGCCCCCCACACGCCCGCAGTGAGCCCTCCCGTACCTGCACTGCGCCCCCCCCACACCCGCAGTGAGCCCTCCCGTACCTGCACTGCACCTCCCATACACCCGCAGTAAGCCCTCCCATAACGGCACTGCGCCCCCCCCCACACACCCGCAGTGAGCCCTCCCGTACCTGCACTGCGCCCCCCACACGTCCGCAGTGAGCCCTCCCGTACCTGCACTGCGCCCCCCACACGCCCGCAGTGAGCCCTCCCGTACCTGCACTGCGCCCCCCCCACACCCGCAGTGAGCCCTCCCGTACCTGCACTGCACCCCCCACGCCAGCAGTGAGCCCTCCTGTACCTGCACTGTGCCCACCCCCACGCCCGCAGTGAGCCCTCCCGTACCTGCACTGCGCCTCCCATACACCCGCAGTAAGCCCTCCCATAACGGCACTGCGCCCCCCCCCACACCCACAGTGAGCCCTCCCGTACCTGCACTGCGCCCCCCACACGCCCGCAGTGAGCCCTCCCGTACCTGCACTGCGCCCCCCCACACCCGCAGTGAGCCCTCCTGTACCTGCACTGCGCCCCCCCCACACCCGCAGTGAGCCCTCCCGTACCTGCACTGCGCCCCCCACACGCCCGCAGTGAGCCCTCCCGTACCTGCACTGCGCCCCCCACACGCCCGCAGTGAGCCCTCCCGTACCTGCACTGCGCCCCCCACGCCAGCAGTGAGCCCTCCTGTACCTGCACTGTGCCCACCCCCACGCCCGCAGTGAGCCCTCCCGTACCTGCACTGCGCCTCCCATACACCTGCAGTGAGCCCTCCCGTACCTGCACTGCACCCCCCACGCCAGCAGTGAGCCCTCCTGTACCTGCACTGTGCCCACCGCCACGCCCGCAGTGAGCCCTCCCGTACCTGCACTGCGCCTCCCATACACCCGCAGTGAGCCCTCCCGTAACGGCACTGCGCCCCCCCCACACACCCGCAGTGAGCCCTCCCATACCTGCATTGCGCCCCCCACACGCCCGCAGTGAGCCCTCCTGTACCTGCACTGCGCCCCCCCATGCCCGCAGTGAGCCCTCCCGTACCTGCACTGCGCCCCCCCATGCCCGCAGTGAGCCCTCCCGTACCTGCACTGCACCCCCCACACACCCGCAGTGAGCCCTCCTGTAATGGCACTGCGCCCCCCACACACCCGCAGTGAGCCCTCCCGTACCTGCACTGCGCCCCCCACACACCCGCAGTGACCCCTCCCGTAACTGCACTGCGCTCCCCACGCCGGCAGTGAGCCCTCCCGTACCTGCACTGCGCCCCCCACGTCGGCAGTGAGCCCTCCCGTACCTGCACTGTGCCCCCCATGCAGGCAGTGAGCCCTCCTGTACCTGCACTGCGCCCCCCACACACCCGCTGTGAGCCCTCCCGTACCTGCACTGTGCCCCCCCACACCCGCAGTGAGCCCTCCTGTAACGGCACTGCGCCCCCCACACACCCGCAGTGAGCCCTCCCGTACCTGCACTGCGCCCCCCACGCCAGCAATGACCCCTCCTGTAACTGCACTGCGCTCCCCACGCCGGCAGTGAGCCCTCCTGTAACGGCACTGCGCCCCCCACACACCCGCAGTGAGCCCTCCCGTACCTGCACTGCGCCCCCCACGCCAGCAGTGACCCCTCCTGTAACTGCACTGCGCTCCCCACGCCGGCAGTGAGCCCTCCTGTAACGGCACTCTGCCCCTTCCCTGCCACCAGTGAGCCTTCCTGGGAATGTGTCCCCATCTCTGTAACTGCACTGCACACCCACCTCCACAGCATTTCCCCCCAACCTAGCGGCAATGGGGGGGCGCTCCTGGTGGTGGCCTCCCTGCCTCACCCCCTCCCGCCCATCCTCCCCCCGGACACACCAAGGGACAGTTTGGCTGCATCTGAGGACACGTTCCCAATGGGGCTGTGCCCGGCTAGGGAGCTGGATGAATTCAGTGTGTGGGGCGTTTATAACTGAGCTGGAGAATGGGCTGCCCGGCACAGCCCAGCCCTGGCCCCAGCCACATGCCAGGGCGAGACCTTACCAGGCTCCCCGATGTCGTGGGGCACCACGTTCCTCAGCTTCACCTGGGCCGTCTGCCCATTCATCAGGTACAGCCTGGGCTGCGTGTCCTCGTTCAGCACAGTGGCAGCTGGGGGACACAGACCCTCAGCGAGCTGGCAGGCCCCAGCTATGCCAAGGTCTCCCCGGCCAGTGGGGTGAGCACCCGTTACCCCTGCAGAGACGCTCGCCCTGGTGCCAGGTGTGGGGTGCTTGTGCCTGGAAAACCACCCGGCTGTTCCCAGTCTCGGGTCAGAATGGGTGACGGCCCCCGGCCTGGGCAGGAGCAGTGAGCTCAGACGGCCGCTGCTGAGGGCCCCGGGGCCACACTTGATCCCTGCCCTGCTCGGGTGCAGCAAAGAGGCGGAAACCACCCCCAGTGCCCAGACGGGATTCCCCGGCCGGAGCAGCACGGTCACAGACGGCTCCCTCCCTGCCTTGGGGAGGGCAGGGTGTGTGCCAGTTTGCTGGTGCCCTGGGCCAGATGGGGGGTGGGGCAGGGGGCTGGTGCACCCACTGAGGGGCTGGGGTGGGGGCTATTGAGCCCGATGAGGGGCACGGGCGGGGCGAGGGCTGGGCACAGCCTACCAAGGGGCCTGGGTGTGGCGGGGAGCCAGGATAGGGATCGGTGAGCCCAAACAAGGGGCCCGGGCGGGGCAGTGGGCTTAGCCAGGGGCCCAAGAACTGTGACGAAGCGGGACTGTTCTTAATGTTTCTTCTGAATACTGTAGGGGTGTCTCAGTTTCCCCTATGCATTTCTTAAGTCTCTAGGTGGTGGGATAAGGGGGTGTAATTGTTGCAGAGCAAAGGGCCAGGTGAATATAAATGGCCGACACTCTGTCTCCTGGCAACTGATGGCCTGGGCCCTTCCCCCCTGCAAGGTGAGAGCTAAAGGGTTGGAGAACAAAGGAATCAGGTACCCTCATGGCCTGGGAAAGGGGCAAAGCCCAGAGGAGGAGGGGCTGGGGGGAGTTTCAGTTTGGGGCTGGATGGGGACATGGAGCGAAGGGCAGACGGGGTTGTCTGGCTCACTGCCCCCCAAAATGGACCCGGCTGAGGGGTCCTGTTCTCTGCACCGACAAGCTCTGTGTTAGACCATGTTCCTGTCGTCTAATAAACCTCTGTTTTACTGGCTGGCTGAGAGTCCCGTCTGACTGCGGAGTTGGGGGGCAGGACCCTCTGGCTTCCCCAGGACCCCGCCTGGGCAGACTCGCTGTGGGAAGCGCACGAAGGGGCAGAGGAGGCTGAATGCTCCGAGGTCAGACCAGGAAGGTGGAGCCGGGTGAGCTGTGTCCTGAAGACAGGCTGCTCCCAGAAAGGAGATTTCCCCGGAGTCCTGCCTGGCTTCGTGGGGAGCAATTCCAGAGCATTTGGCTGGGGGCCTGTGAACCCACTGAGGGGTCCGGGCTGGGCAGGGGGCCGGGCCCGCTGGGTGCTCACCGATGTCGTACTGCAGGCTGATCTCCAGCTTGGGCCACAGCATGGCGAGGGCGAAGGAGGCGTAGAAGTGAACGTCGTAGGTGTTGTACATCCGGTACTCCTGGCCTGGAAGCCCAGCACAGACAGTGAGGGGGGCAGATCCTGCCGGGGGGCCGTAGGGGCACCAGAGGTCCCCACCCCTCCACACAACACGGGGAGCGGGGGAGGAGGGGGATGGGCCCTGTCCCCAGCACTGGAGCTGGGAGGAGCCCTGTGCCCAGCAGGGAATTTGCCCTTCCTGGGGGCTGTTAGCGGCGAGGCGTCGCCCATGCCCTGGGCGAGGGGGCGCAGCCCCCGATGGACTCCATGGGGGGGCAGGCTGCTCCCTCCCCCCGCCCTGAGGGAAGTGGGTCAGCGAGGCCGCCCCAGAGGGTGACATGCCCCTTGCCCTGGGCTCAGTCGGGGGGGTGAGTGGGACCCTCGCCCTGCGGCTCTCAGCCCTGCACTTTACCTTCCAAGTAAGCAAACCTTCCGTACTCCCGCAGGACAGGGAAGAGCTGGGACAGCCCGGCCCCCGCGGGGCCCTGCACGTCCTCCGCGCAGGCCTCTGGGGGCAGCTCCAGCCACAGGGTCCCGCCGTCCGCCAGGAAGTAGAGCTCGTTGAAGAGAGCCGACTTGTACCAAGGGGGCAGGTGGCTGTGGGCGAGAGGGACAGATGGGAGAGCGAATACGTCGCCTCTGTGGATCCCGCTTCACAGAGCCACAGCCCGGCCTCATGGGCCAGGAGCCCTATAACCCACCCCACCTTCCTCAGACCCCAGGAAGGGCCCCCCACCTGCCCTCCTCGGGACACAGAGCTGGGGGGCAGCGTACTCAGACACACCTGCTGGGGAGGGGGCAGAAGGCCGAGGGGGATGCAGGCTCCAGCCCGCCCCAGCAGCTGCCCTGAGGGGACCACTCACAGCTGAGGAGCGACCGGCCTCTCAGGCCGGGTGGGAGCTCCGGCTCCTGGGTCCTTCCCGGTGCTCAGCGCCGGCCTGGGCTGGCTCAGCCAGCAACAGCAAGCTCCTTGGGCCCGCGTGTGCGCAGCCTCCCCTTTCCCCCGGAGAGCCAGGGGAGCAAGGCGTGAAGGAGACACCCCGCACGGAGCTCTGCACCACGGCTCTGGGCTAAGGGAACCGGCGAGGAGAGGAGCGGCCCCGGGGCCCAGCACCTGCCCTCACATGGGCACGGGGCTCACCCACCGGGTGGCAGGCTCTGACAGGAGACCCCCAGAGGCCCCCCTGCATGGGGGAGCACACAGCAAGCCACCCGCCCCATTGTACACGCAGAAGCGGCACGCTCGCCCTCGCACACTTCAGGAGCCGGGTGCAGCAGGACCAGCCACCTGGGGGGATGCAGTGAGTCTCCAACGAGCCACTCTGCGGCTGGCTGGAGGCCAAACCTGCCCCAAACCAACTCTGTAGACCCCGGTGACCGCAGCAGCTTGTCAATTCTGCCCAACCCTTTGTCTGTGGCCTGGCCAGGGGGCTCCCCCCACTGGAGATGTCCCCAGCTACCAGCCAGGCAACCGCTCTACCTGCTCTCCAAGATGGGCCTCTGCCAGCTCTCGATCTTCTCCTCCCACTGCTCACAGTGCGTGAGCGCGTAGTGGGAGAGGGCAGGGCACGCGTCCCCTGCGCTGCCGAAATAGCGCGTGTACCGCCTGCGGGGAGAGACGTTACTGGGTGCGGGTCTGCAGGAGGCAGCCAGGTGCCGCCTGTCCGGCCCTGTCTGCGCGGGAGAGCACGGTCCCCCGCAGGGCAGGGACACCCGCCCCGGCCAGCACAGCGCTTCACGCCAGGGACCGACGGGGCCTGTTCTCAGCACAGCCCTGGCACTGCCGGTGCTCTCCCTTCCACCCTCCCTCAGGGTGCCCCGTGTGCCGGCAGTGCCGTACAGAAACGTGAACGGCTCTAGCACCCTGCAGAACGGGAAATCAACAACATCAGGAACCTGCAACTCCCCAGGCTGGGCGCAGGCTGTCACCCTGACACACTGCCGCTGACCCAGACACAGCCACCCCCACCTGCCGCTTCCCGGCAGGACTCCCAGCTCTCCCTGAGCTCTGGGCGCGGGTGGGAAAGGAGCAGCGGCTGCAGCTGGCTTCGCCTGGGGGGCTAGGACGAGGTCTCCTGAGGCTGGGGCACCCAGACGGGTAGTGCGCCATTACAAGCAGCCAGGAAGCCAGAAGGGACCCACGTCACCATCCAGTCTGAGCTCCTGCAGCACACGGGCTGCAGACCCCATCCAGCAGCCCTTGCACCAGGCCCAGTGCTGGGCTGAGCCAGAGCAGGGCCCAACCTTGATATAAAGACTCCGAGCAATGGAGAATCCCCTTGTCTTGGCCCAGCCGAACAGGGTCTGACCGAGTCTCGGAGGTTAAACAATGGGCAATGCAGGCAAAGGTGCCCTGAGAGACCCCCTGAGCCTGCTGGGCAGACTCTGCCCAGGGCACGTGCACCACTAAGGAGTCTGCCCTGGCTGGGGCGGCCCACGCAGACCCCATGCCCCAGCAGGCACGGCTCCTCCGTGATGGGACCAGCTGGGGCTAGGTAAGCTTTGTCCCTGGGGCCCAGGACCAGGCTGGGGTGCAGGGAAGTGGGATCGGCAGGGCATGTGCTGCGGGGATAAGGGGGAAGCTGGGCAGCATCCCAGGGGCACGGTGACCATGCAAGATGCACGCACTGGAGTTGGTGACGGGTCCACATTGCGTGACGGCGGGAGAAGGCTGGGCACACGGCACACACAGCTCCGTCTGGTGGGTGGCAGCTGTGCCTGGAAGCACACAGGGGATCTGGCCACCTACCTGAAATGCAGCTTCTCCTTTGAGCCAAAGTGAATGCGCGGCATGTCCCAGGCCAGGGCCACCTCCAGCGTCCTGTGCCCCCGGGCCGGCACTGTGCAGCTGGCGCAAACAGCTGCTGCAGTCACCTCCCCCTTCTCCGTGAGGCTGCCCTTACCTGTCGGGTAGGAAAAGCAGACGGTGAGAACACTGGGACTCTCACCCCTTGCAAAGGAGCATCCCAGGACCTGCCACCAGCCCCACATTGTCCTGCAGGCTCAGGCAAGGAGCGAGGCTGGTCCAGACTCAACACTTAGCCCCTCTGATAAACTGGGCAAAAGCACAAAGTGCAGAGAAACAATTTCTAAACACTTTCACTGCTTGCTTCTTGGAACAGAAAGTTCTAGTACCTACAAGAAAAGGCGAACCAGAGGTGACCCTGGCAATTACAGGTCGGTAAGCCTAACCTCAGCGCCAGGCAAACTAGTTGAAACTATAGTGAAAAAACTGAATCATCAGACACACAGATGAACATGATTTGTTGGGGAAGAGTCAACACAGCTTTTGAAAAAGGAATTCATGCCTCACCAATCTATTACTAGTCTCTGAGGGTGTCAACAAGCATGTGGACAAGGAGGATCCAGTGGATATAGTGTACTTGGACTTTCAGAAAGCCTTTTACAAGGTCCCTCACCAAAGGGTCTTAAGCAAAGGAAGCTGTCATGGGATAAGAGGGAAGGTGCTCTCATGGATTGGTAACTGGTTAAAAGATAGGAAACAAAGGGGAGGAATAAATGGTCAGTTTTCAGAATGGAGAGAGCTAAATAGTGGTATCCCTCGGGGGTCTGTATTGGGACCAGGCCTATTCAACATACTCATAAATGATCTGGAAAAAGGGGTAAACAGTGAAGTGGCAAAATTTGCAGATGATACAAAATTGCTCAAAATAGTTAAGTCCCAGGCAGACTGCGAAGAGCTACAAAAGGATCTCTTAAAACTGGGTGACTGGGCAACAAAATGGCAGATGAAATTTAATGTTGATAAATGCAAAGTAATGCACATTGGAAAACATAATCCCAACTCTACATATAAAATGATGGGGTCTAAATTAGCTGTTACCACTCAAGACAGATCTTGGAGTCATTGTGGATAGTTCTCTGAAAACATCCACTCAACGTGCAGTGGCAGTCGAAAAAGCTAACCGAATATTGGGAATCATTAGGGGAAAAAAAGGAGAGAAAATATCATATTGCCTATATATAAATCAATGGCACACCCACACCTTGAACCCTGCATGCAGTTCTGGTCACCCCGTCTCAGAAAAGATCTATTGGAATTGAAAAAGGTTCAGAAAAGGGCAACAAAAATGATGAGGGGTGGGGAACAGCTGCTGTATGAGGAGAGATTAATAAGACCGGGACTGTTCACCTTGGAAAAGAGACGACTAAGGGGGGATATGCTAGAGGTCTATAAAATCATGACTGGTGTGGGGAAAGTGAACAGGGAAGTGTTATATAACAGGGTAAACAACATAAGAACCAGGGGTCATCCAAGCAAATGAACAGGCAGCAGGTTTAAAACAAACAGAAGGAAGTATTTCTTCCCACAATGTACAATCTGTGGAACTCCTTGCCAGGGATGTTGTGAAGGCCAAGACTATAACAGGGTTCAAAAAAGAACTAGATAAGTTCATGGAGGATAGGTCCATCAATGGCTATGAGCCAGGATGGGCAGGGATGGTGTCCCTAGCCTCTGTTTGCCAGACGCTGGGAATGGGCGACAGGGGATGGGTCACTTGATGATTCCCTGTTCTGTTCATTCCCTCTGGGGCACCTGGCACTGGCCACTGTTGGTAGACAGGAGACTGGGCTAGATGGACCTTTGATCTGACCCTTTATGGACGTTCTTATGTTATGTTCTTTGTACCAGCCACTGTTGGCAGACCAGATACGGGGCTAGATGGATCACTGGTCTGACCCAGTGTGGCCATTCTTATGCCGTTCTTGACTTTGTCTTAAGTAGCACACAGGAGCCAATTCAAGAAGTGAGAGGAGCTGAGCCACTAAGCAACAGTGACCACAATCTAATTAGGCTCGGTGTGCTGGGGAGAGGGAAGCACCACAGTGACAGTCACACAGTGTTAGCAAAATGCTCCTTTCTAGAAGGGCCCTACCATTAAAAACAGAGGAAGTACAGTCCTTCGTGGTACCACGGATGCTACAAAAACCCAGCAGCAAAGGCTCCACAGACAGGCGCCCTGCTGACCAAACGGGGACCCGGCACGGAGCATGTGGCCACAGCTAATGGCAGGGCTGAGAGGCTATTTGAGCCAAGAGAAACCCTTCAAAATTGGAACTCTGCCCAGTGTGGCAATAAACGGGAGCAGGAGTTATAGCAGGGCCGTGCCAGAGGTCAAAGCAGATTTGAAGACGCAGTCACTAACGGTGATAAGATGGAGGTTACTGACTCGTAACTGGCGTTCTCCACATCGTCTGCACGCTCCCGCTCCTAGGCCTGCACAGGCCAGACGCTGGAACCTTCCCGGAGCAACACCACAGTGCTCCTGCACCCCCGCGCCTCCTCCCCACGAGCAAGATTACAGAATGGACATGGTCGCTCCCCGCCCCTCAGCTCCGTCCCCTGCCTCTGCAGTACTGAGACCCCAGAGGAGGAGGGAAGGGGGGCACCTTCTCATTTCCCCTGGGCACTTGCCAGCTGATTTCAGCTGCTGCTTCCACTGGTACCCAGTCGATGGTGCAGAATCTAAGTACACCTCTACCTTGATAAAACGCAGCCCGACATAACACGAATTCGGATAGAACGCGGTAAAGCAGCGCTCCGGGGGGGCGGGGCTGTGCGCTCCAGTGGATCAAAGCCAGTTCGCTATAACGGGGTCTCACCTACAATGCGGTAAGATTTTTTGGCTCCCGAGGACAGCGTTATATTGGGGTAGAGGTGGATATTTCCAGAGTTCATTAAAATCAGTTACACTTCCATCATACCAGATCTTGGGGGTGCATTGCAAGTGACTGTTAATGCCGGCAAGGGGGCACCCACAGCTGTCCCTCTGGAGGGTGTTTTCTGTCCGGGCCCCCTGCAGCACAGACCTCAGAATACTTATGGAATACAAATTCTTCTGAACGTGCAGTCCTTGGTTGGGCTGTAATTCTAGGACCCCCCATTCTGCGGTGGCCCCATTCTGAGCCCGGCATGGGGGTGACGTACGTTGCTGATATCAAGGAACCAGCAATTTCAGATAAATAACCACCTTCGGAACAGGTTTCTGGTCAAATACTGGTAACTGCAGTCTGGATATTCTAAAACCTGCCTCTGGGCAGGAGAGCTCTGCTCACTCGAGGAGGGTCGGGCCTATGAAAGGAATGCTCTGAACAGGTGATGGAAGAGACTTGTTCACAAAAAGAACAGGAGTAGTTGTGGCACCTTAGAGACTAACAAATTTATTAAAGCATAAGCTTTCGTGGGCTACAGCTCACTTCATCGGATGCATAGGTATAGGGTGGTGTTTATTTGACCATCGCTTATTAGCACAGTAGTGTCCAGGAAACCTACTGACTGCTCTACTTACCTACATGCCTCCAGCTTCCATCCTGGACACACCACACGATCCATTGTCTACAGCCAAGCTCTAAGATACAACTGCATTTGCTACAATCCCTCAGACAGAAACAAACACCTACAGGATGTCTATCAAGCCTTCTTACAACTACAATACCCACCTGCGGAAGTGAAGAAACAGATGGACGGACCCAGAAGAGTACCCAGAAGTCACCTACTACAGGACAGGCCTAACAAAGAAAATAACAGAACGCCACTAGCCGTCACCTTCAGCCCCCAACTAAAACCTCTCCAATGCATTATCAAGGATCTACAACCTATCCTGGAAAATGATCCCTCACTCTCACAGATCTTGGGAGACAGACCAGTCCTCGCTTACAGACAGCCCCCCAACCTGAAGGAAATACTCACCAGCAACCACACACCACACAACAGAAACACTAACCCAGGAACCTATCCTTGCAACAAAGCCTGATGTCAACTCTGTCCACATATTTATTCAAGTGACACCATCATAGGACCTAATCACATTAGCCATGCCATCAGGGGCTCGTTCACCTGCACATCTACCAATGTGATCTATGCCATCATGTGCCAGCAATGCCCCCTGCCATGTACATTGACCAAACCGGACAGCCTCTATGCAAAAGAATAAATGGACACAAATCTGACATCAGGAGTCATAACATTCAAAAACCGGTAAGAGAACGCTTCAACCTCTCTGGCCCCTCAGTAACAGATTTAAGGGTGGCAATTTTGCAACAGAAAAGCTTCAAAAACAGACTCCAACGAGAAACTGCTGAGCTTGAATTAATATGCAAACTAGATACCATTAACTTGGGTTTGAATAGAGACTGGGAGTGGCTCAGTCATTATACATATTGAATCTATTTCCCCATGTTAAGTATCCTCGCACCTTCTTGTCAACTGTCTAAATGGGCCAGCTTGATTATCACTACAAAAGTTTTTTTCTCCTGCTGATAATAGTTCATCTTAACTAATTAGCCTCTCACAGTTTGCATGGCAACTTCCAACTTATCTGTATGTGTGTATCTATCTATCTTACTATATGTTCCATTCTAGGCATCCAATGAAGTGGGCTGTAGCTCACGAAAGCTTATGCTCAAATAAATTTGTTAGTCTTTAAGGTGCCACAAGTCCTCCTGTTCTTTTTGCAGATACAGACTAACACGGCTGCTACTCTGAAACTTGTTCACAGTTATTAACAGACTTACATTGTGAAACAGGCTTAGAGCAGACATCCCTTACAAAACTTCCTTGGCTGGTGTCTTCAGAAGCCAATTGCTTAAAGCAGGTAAACAAAAACTCCCTGACGTCTTAGAAAAGCCACTACCATGGACAGGCATCTTGTTAAGACTCTAGGCACCACTGAAAGCCCAAAGGGTAGAACCTGGTATTGGAAGTGACCTTGTCCAATGGCAAACTGCAGGTATTTGCAACGTTTTGGTCTCCTCACACGATGAAAACACACGTCTTTTAGATCAAGGGCTGCAAACCAACCTTGACTTGAAAGTGAGGGGATGAGAGATGCCAGGATTACCATCAGAAATGGAACTTTCTGATGCATGCATTAAGCTTCCTTAGGTCCAATATCTGATGGAGTTCTCCACCCTTCTTCAGTATAGGGAAACATCTTGAATAAAACCCGATTCTTGTACTATCTGCGAACCTCCTCTATTGCCCCTACACTTCAAGAAGGGACTGAATTTCCACTCTTATCATACTTTTCAGAGTGGTAGCCATGTTAGTCTGTATCAGCAAAAAGAACGAGGAGTCCTTGTGACACCTTAGAGACAAACAAATTTATCAGGGCATAAGCTTTCGTGGACTAAAACCCACCTCATCAGATGCATGGAGCGGAAAATACAGTAGGAAGATAGAGATATATATATATATACACACAGAGATACACACACAGAACATGAAAAGATGGGGGTTGCCTTACCAACTCTAAGGAGACAAATCAATTAAAGTGAGCTATTATCAGCAGGAGGAAAAATCACTTTTACAGTGGTAATCAGGATGGCCCATTTCATACAGTTGACAAGAAGATGAGAGTAACAGTAAGGGGGGGGAAAAATAGTTTTTAGTTTGCGTAATGACCCATTCACTCACAGAATCATAGAATATCAGGGTTGGAAGGGACCTCAGGAGGTCATCTAGTCCAAGCCCCTGCTCAAAGCAGGACCAATCCCCAACTAAATCATCCCAGCCAGGGCTTTGTCAAGCCGGGCCTTAAAAATATCTAAGGAAGGAAATTCCACCATCTCCCTAGGTAACGCATTCCAGTGCTTCACCACCCTCCTAGTAAAAAAGTTTTTCCTAATATCCATCCTAAACCTCCCCCACTGCAACTTGAGACCATTACTCCTTGTTCTGTCATCTGCCACCACTGAGAACAGTCTAGATGCATTCTCTTTGGAACCCCCTTTCAGGTAGTTGAAAGCAGCTATCAAATCCCCCCTCATTCTTCCCTTCTGCAGACTAAACAATCCCAGTTCCCTCAGTCTCTCCTCATAAGTCATGTGTTCCAGTCCCCTAATCATTTTTGTTGCCCTCCGCTGGATGCTTTCCAATTTTTCCACATCCTTCTTGTAGTTCGGGGCCCAAAACTGGACACAGTACTCCAGGTGAGGCCTTACCAATGTCGAATAGAGGGGAACGATCACGTCCCTCGATCTGCTGGCAATGCCCCTACTTATACATCCCAAAATGCCATTGGCCTTCTTGGCAACAAGGGCACACTGTTGACTCTCATCCAGCTTCTCGTCTACTGTCACCCCTAGGTCCTTCTCTGCAGAACTGCTGCCGAGCCATTCGGTCCCTAGTCTGTAGTGGTGCATGGGATTCTTCCATCCTAAGTGCAGGACTCTGCACTTGCCCTTGTTGAACCTCATCAGATTTCTTTTGGCCCAATTCTCTAATTTGTCTAGGGCCCTCTGTATCCTATCCCTACCCTCCAGCGTATCTACCTCTCCTCCCAGTTTAGTGTCATCTGCAAACTTGCTGAGGGTGCAATCCACACCATCCTCCAGATCATTTATGAAGATATTGAACAAAACCGGCCCCAGGACCGACCCTTGGGGCACTCCACTTGATACCGGCTGCCAACTAGACATGGAGCCATTGATCACTACCCGTTGAGCCCGACAGTCTAGCCAATTTCTATCCACCTTATAGTACATTCATCCAGCCCATACTTCTTTAACTTGCTGGCAAGAATACTGTGGGAGACCGTGTCAAAAGCTTTGCTAAAGTCAAGGAACACCACGTCCACTGCTTTCCCTTCATCCACAGAGCCAGTTATCTCGTCATAGAAGGCAATTAGATTAGTCAGGCATGACTTGCCCTTGGTGAATCCATGCTGACTGTTCCTGATCACTTTCCTCTCATGTAAGTGCTTCAGGATTGATTCCCTGAGGACCTGCTCCATGATTTTTCCAGGGACTGAGGTGAGGCTGACTGGCCTGTAGTTCCCAGGATCCTCCTTCTTCCCTTTTTTAAAGATGGGCACTACATTAGCCTTTTTCCAGTCATCTGGGACCTCCCCCGATCGCCATAAGTTTTCAAAGATAATGGCCTATGGCTCTGCAATCACATCTGCCAACTCCTTTAGCACTCTCAGATGCAACGCATCCAGCCCCATGGACTTGTGCACGTCCAGCTTTTCTAAATAGTCCCGAACCACTTCTTTCTCCACAGAGGGCTGGTCACCTCCTCCCCATGCTGTGCTGCCCAGTGCAGTAGTCTGCGAGCTGACCTTGTTCGTGAAGACAGAGGCAAAAAAAAGCATTGAGTACATTAGCTTTTTCCACATCCTCTGTCACTAGGTTGCCTCCCTCATTCAGTAAGGGGCCCACACTTTCCTTGACTTTCTTCTTGTTGCTAACATACCTGAAGAAACCCTTCTTGTTACTCTTAACATCTCTTGCTAGCTGCAACTCCAGATGTGATTTGGCCTTCCTGATTTCACTCCTGCATCCCCAAGCAATATTTTTATACTCTTCCCTGGTCATTTGTCCAATCTTCCACTTCTTGTAAGCTTCTTTTCTGTGTTCAAGATCAGCAAGGATTTCACTGTTAAGCCAAGCTGGTCGCCTGCCATATTTACTATTCTTTCTACACATCGGGATGGTTTGTCCCTGTAACCTCAGTAAGGATTCTTTAAAATACAGCCAGCTCTCCTGGACTCCTTTCCCCCTCATGTTATTCTCCCAGGGGATCCTGCCCATCAGTTCCCTGAGGGAGTCAAAGTCTGCTTTTCTGAAGTCCAGGGTCCAGGGTATTCTGCTCTCCTTTCTTCCCTGTGTCAGGATCCTGAACTCGACCATCTCTTGGTCACTGCCTCCCAGGTTCCCATCCACTTTTGCTTCCCCTATTAATTCTTCCTGGTTTGTGAGCAGCAGGTCAAGAAGAGCTCCGCCCCTAGTTGGTTCCTCCAGCACTTGCACCAGGAAATTGTCCCCTACACTTTCCAAAAACTTCCTGGATTGTCTATGCACCGCTGTATTGCTCTCCCAGCAGATATCAGGAAAATTAGTCACCCATGAGAACCAGGGCCTGCGATCTAGTAGCTTCCGTGAGTTGCTGGAAGAAAGCCTCATCCACCTCATCCCCCTGGTCCGGTGGTCTATAGCAGACTCCCACCACTACATCACTCTTGTTGCTCACACTTCTAAACTTAATCCAGAGACACTCAGGTTTTTCTGCAGTTTCATACTTGAGCTCTGAGCAGTCATACTGCTCCCTTACATACAGTGCAACTCCCCCACCTTTTCTGCCCTGCCTGTCCTTCCTGAACAGTTTATATCCACCCATGACAGTACTCCAGTCATGGGAGTTAACCCACCAAGTCTCTTTTACTCCAATCACATCATAATTCCTTGACCTTGCCAGGACTTCCAGTTCTCCCTGTTTGTTTCCCAGGCTTCTTGCATTTGTGTATAGGCACTGGAGATAACTCGCTGATAGTCCCTCTTTCTCAGTATGAGGCAGGAGCCCTCCCCTCTCGTGCACTCCTGATCGTGCTTCCTCCCGGTATCCCACTTCCCCACTTACCTCAGGGCTTTGGTCTCCTTCCCCTGGTGAACCTAGTTTAAAGCCCTCCTCACTAGGTTAGCCAGCCTGCTTGCGAAGATGCTCTTCCCTCTCTTTGTCTTTATTCAGGCCTAATTTGATGGTGTCCAGTTTGCAAATTAATTCCAGTTCTGCAGTTTCTCACTGGAGTCTGTTTTTGAAGTTTTTTGGTTGAAGAATTGCGATTTTTAGGTCTGCAACTGAGTGTCCAGGGAGGGTGAAGTGTTCCCCAACTGGTTTTTGAATGTTATAATTCTTGACGTCTGATTTGTGTCTATTTAGTCTTTTGCATAGAGACTGTACGGTTTGGCCAATGTACATGGCAGACGGGCATTGCTGGCACATGATGGCATATATCACATTGGTAGATCTGCAGGTGAACGAGCCTCTGATAGTGTGGCTGATGTGATTAGGTCCTATGATGGTGTCCCTTGAATAGATATGTGGACAGAGTTGGCAACGGGCTTTGTTGCAAGGATGTGGAAAAAAGCTAATTTACTCAATGCTTTTTTTGCCTCTGTCTTCACGAATAAGGTCAGCTCCCAGACTGCTGCGCTGGGCATCACACCATGGGGAGTAGATGGCCAGCCCTCTGTGGAGAAAGAGGTGGTTAGGGACTATTTAGAAAAGGTGGACGTGCACAAGTCCATGGGGCTGGACAAGTTGCATCCGAGAGTGCTAAAGGAATTGGCGGATGTGATTGCAGAGCCATTGGCCATTATCTTTGAAAACTCGTGGCGAACGGGGGAAGTCCCGGATGACTGGAAAAAGGCTAATGTAGTGCCAATCTTTAAAAAAGAGAAGAAGGAGGATCCTGGGAACTACAGGCCAGTCAGCCTCACCTCAGTCCCTGGAAAAATCGTGGAGCAGGTCCTCAGGGAATCAATCCTGAAGCACTTACACGAGAGGAAAGTGATCAGGAACAGTCAGCATGGATTCACCAAAGGTAGGTCATGCCTGACTAATCTAATCGCCTTCTATGATGAGATTACTGATTCTGTGGATGAAGGGAAAGCAGTGGATGTATTGTTTCTTGACTTTAGCAAAGCTTTTGACACGGTCTCCCACAGTATTCTTGCCAGCAAGTTAAAGAAGTATGGGCTGGATGAATGCACTATAAGGTGGGTAGAAAGTTGGCTAGATTGTCGGGCTCAACGGGTAGTGATCAATGGCTCCATGTCTAGTTGGCGGCCGGTATCAAGTGGAGTGCCCCAAGGGTCGGTCCTGGGGCCAGTTTTGTTCAATATCTTCATTAACGATCTGGAGGATGGTATGGATTGCACTCTCAGCAAATTTGCGGATGATACTAAACTGGGAGGAGTGGTAGATACGCTGGAGGGCAGGGATAGGATACAGAGGGACCTAGACAAATTGGAGGATTGGGCCAAAAGAAACCTGATGAGGTTCAATAAGGATAAGTGCAGGGTCCTGCACTTAGGACGGAAGAACCCAATGCACAGCTACAGACTAGGGACCGAATGGCTAGGCAGCAGTTCTGCGGAAAAGGACCTAGGGGTTACAGTGGACGAGAAGCTGGATATGAGTCAACAGTGTGCCCTTGTTGCCAAGAAGGCCAATGGCATTTTGGGATGTATAAGTAGGGGCATAGCCAGCAGATCGAGGGACGTGATCGTTCCCCTCTATTCAACATTGGTGAGGCCTCATCTGGAGTACTGTGTCCAGTTTTGGGCCCCACACTACAAGAAGGATGTGGAAAAATTGGAAAGAGTCCAGCGAAGGGCAACAAAAATGATTAGGGGTCTGGAACACATGACTTATGAGGATAGGCTGAGGGAACTGGGAATGTTTAATCTACGGAAGTGAAGAATGAGGGGGGATTTGATAGCTGCTTTCAACTACCTGAGAGGTGGTTCCAGAGAGGATGGTTCTAGACTATTCTCAGTGGTAGAAGAGGACAGGACAAGGAGTAATGGTCTCAAGTTGCAGTGGGGGAGGTTTAGGTTGGATATTAGGAAAAACTTTTTTACTAGGAGGGTGGTGAAACACTGGAATGCGTTACCTAGGGAGGTGGTAGAATCTCCTTCTGTCACGGAGTGTGGGGGAGTCCAGGCCCTGCACCCCTCTTCCTGGGATTCACTGAGACTCTCAGCCAGCCAGTAAAACAGAAGGTTTATTGGACAACAGGAACACAGTCCAAAACAGAGCTTGTGGGTACACCCAGGACCCCTCAGTCAAGTCCTTCTGGGGGAGCAGGGAGCTTAGACCCCAGCCCTGGGGTTCCCTGTGTTCCTCCACCCAGCCCCAAACTCAAACTAAACCCACTCAGCAGGTTCCCTGCTGCAGCCTCCGTCCACATTCCTGGGCAGAGGTGTCACCTCCCCCTCCCCCTCCTGGCTCAGGTAACAGGCTCTCAGGTCTCCCGTCCCCAGGGCACATTCCCAGGTCAACACTCCCCCCGCCCTGCTGCGTCACACCTTCCTTGGAAGTTTTTAAGGTCTGGCTTGACAAAGCCCTGGCTGGGATGATTTGAGTGGGGATTGGTCCTGCTTTGAGCAGGGGGTTGGACTAGATGACCTCCTGAGGTCCCTTCCAACCCTGATATTCTATGATTATATGATAGTTCCTGGGTTAGTGGTTCTGTTGTATGGTGTGTGGTTGCTGGTGAGTATTTGCTTCAGGTTGGGGAGCTGTCTGTAAGCAAGGACTGGCCTGTCTCCCAAGATTTGTGAGAGTGATGGGTCATCCTTCAGGATAGGTTGCTGATCCTTAATGATGCACTGGAGAGGTTTTAGTTGGGGGCTGAAGGTGACGGCTAGTGGTGTTCTGTTATTTTCTTTGTTGGGCCTGTCCTGTAGTAGGTGACTTCTGGGTACTCTTCTGGCTCTGTCCATCTGTTTCTTCACTTCGGCAGGTGGGTATTGTAGTTGATAGAGATCCTGCAGGTGTTTGTCTCTGTCTGAGGGGTTGGAGCAAATGCGGTTGTATCACAGAGCTTGGCTGTAGAGAATGGATCGTGTGGTGTGGTCAGGGTGAAAGCTGGAGGCATGTAGGTAGGAATAGCGGTCAGTAGGTTTCCGGTATAGGGTGGTGTTGATGTGACCATCGTTTATTAGCACTGTAGTGTCCAGGAAGTGGATCTCTTGTGTGGACTGGACCAGGCTGAGGTTGATGGTGGGATGGAAATTGTTGAAATCATGGTGGAATTCCTCAAGGGCTTCTTTTCCATGGGTCCAGATGATGAAGATGTCATCAATATAGCGCAAGTAAAGTAGGGGCGTTAGGGGACGAGAGCTGAGGAAGCGTTGTTCTAAGTCAGCCATAAAAATGTTGGCATACTGTGGGGCCATGCGGGTACCCATAGCAGTGCCGCTGATTTGAAGATATAAATCGTCCCCAAATGTGAAACAGTAGCTTTCATCTATCTATATATCTTCCTACTGTATTTTCCACTTCATTCATCTGATGAAGTGGGTTTTAGCCCACGAAAGCTTATGCCCAAATAAATTTGTTAATCTCTAAGGTTCCGCAAGCACTCCTCGTTCTTTATTCTTATCATAGTCTCACGGGAGGAGTCCCTGAGGAGAGAAAGGTGGGGAGGGATGATGCTGGATAGAGGGAGGGCTCTGAATTGAATAGTAAAACCTTTTTCTGTAATTTCTAAAGCCCACTATTGTCCGACCCGTGCATGGAGGACGTGAGAAAGCTCACATTCAAAAAGGGGAAGTACAGTTGTATCATTGACTGGTTGGCAGATCTCAATCCTCACTTCTCAGATTTCTTAGAGAAGAGGAAATTGCAGAATGACTCGATGCCATGAATAGTTTAAAGACTTTCTCTGTTGCTGCTGAGAAGTTGTAGGGTTTGTTGTTGTTGGTATCCTTGTCATCTTTGGGTGTAGTAAGACAACAAAGATAAAGGGGGTAAAACTGTTTGTGATGTATCTAAAAGTTGGTTCCTGAAAGACTAAAACAGACCTAATGATTTTGCTGTTGATCTTGTATCCTTTATCTTTCCTAAAACGTCATTAGTTTTGTCACTAAAAAGTCCATCTCCTTCACCTGGGGGATTTTCTATCTTAGGTATTGTCTCTGTCTGCGAAGAGCAACTGAAGATGCAACTGATCTTGCCACTGAGTCACAAACATCGAGTGAAGCTCTTAGCCCATGCTCTGCTACACGCTGCCCTCCTGTATTAACACATTCACCTGTCCCTGTCAATCCTCCGGCAAAGAACTGGCCAAGACTTTTTTCCCCAAAAAGGAAATGGTAACGAGACACGACTGCTTGGTAGTTTGCCAGTTTCATACGAAGCGAGGCTGAATAACTTCCTTCCCAATGCATCCATTCTTCTACCATCCTCGTCAGAAGTCACCGAGTGCGAAGGGCTCTCTCTTGTTCTGCATGTTGCTGCTGCCATTACTATCCGCTTCGGAGGAGGGTGAGCAGGAACTCCTTACAAACCCTCACAGGGAAACCAACATCATTGACCAGCTTTCTTTACGAGTGACTGACATGAGGCTGGGTCAGCCCACACAGCATTTGCTGGTTGCCACTAACCATCCAGAACAGAAAGACTTTTACCATTGAACTTGAACTTAGACTGATGGGACGCTTCGCCGAGAGAAACAGAGGGAAGCTGTAAGTCCGCACCATTCGATCTACAAGGGCTTGAAATTGCAATGGCTCTTCAGATGGAGGAGCAGCTGCAGTGTAGATGTACACAGTGCCAAAGGGAGCGTGTGATGGATCTAATTATTGGTTCCTGAAAGACTAAAACAGACCTAATGATTCAATATCTTCATTAATGATCTGGAGGATGGCGTGGATTGCACCCTCAGCAAGTTTGCGGATGACACTAAACTGGGAGGAGTGGTAGATACGCTGGAGGGCAGGGATAGGATACAGAGGGACCTAGACAAATTGGAGGATTGGGCCAAAAGAAATCTGATGAGGTTCAACAAGGATAAGTGCAGGGTCCTGCACTTAGGACGGAAGAATCCAATGCACCGCTACAGACTAGGGACCGAATGGCTCAGCAGCAATTCTGCAGAAAAGGACCTAGGGGTGACAGTGGACGAGAAGCTGGATATGAGTCAACAGTGTGCCCTTGTTGCCAAGAAGGCTAACAAACAGTATAATATATATATATAGTATATTAGGCTGTATTAGTAGGAGCATTGCCAGCAGATCGAGGGACGTGATCGTTCCCCTCTATTCAGCATTGGTGAGGCCACACCTGGAGTATTGCGTCCAGTTTTGGTCATTCCCCCCACCCACAAGAAGGATGCGGAAAAATTGGAAAGAGTCCAGCGGAGGGCAGCAAAAATTATTAGGGGACTGGAGCACATGACTTATGAGGAGAGGCTGAGGGAACTGGGATTGTTTAGTCTGTGGAAGAGAAGAATGAGGGGGGATTTGATAGCTGCTTTCAACTACCCGAAGTGGGGTGCCAAAGAGGATGGCTCTAGACTGTTCTCAGTGGTAGCTGATGACAGAACAAGGAGTAATGGTCTCAAGTTGCCTTGGGGGAGGTTTAGGTTGGATATTAGGAAAAACTATTTCACTAGGAGGGTGGTGAAACACTGGAAGGCGTTACCTAGGGAGGTGGTGGAATCCCCTTCCTTAGAGGTTTTTAAGGTTAGGCTGACAAAGCCCTGGCTGGGATGATTTAGTTGGGGATTGGTCCTGCTTTGAGCAGGGGGTTGGACTAGATGACCTCCTGAGGTCTCTTCCAACCCTGATATTCTGAGTCTATATGTGAATAGTGTCCCTTGTTCTGCTGCAAGCCCTAAATAATATGAAATGCTTATCTACAATCAAAACCACATGAAGGACTGTAGCAAAGAGCCATGGCCGCCCCCTGATATTGACAGTGAGGGACAGCCAGGCACACCTACACAGACATGTAGATTTGGAAGATAAGGGACGTTGTTGGTTTTCATTGTAAATAATTGTGGCACTCTAGAAGAAATAGGAATTGTATGACAAAGACGAAGGAATATTGAAAGATAAAATTGGGGAATAACTTTGAAAGGAGGACATTCTAATTAACAATGTGGGCTAATATGGGAATACAGTCCTTGAACTGAACCTAACATACAAAGCCTTGATAAGAAAAGCACTGAAGAAATGTGTTACACACCCATGCCATCTACTGGATACCCATGGAAGCAGCAGAGCAACAGCTGAAATCAGTTGGCAAGTGCCCAGGAGAAATGAGAAGGTGCCCCTCTAACAAACCCTGGAATCAGGGTATATAAAACTGAGGTCACCATGTGGGACCCCCAGAGCTCAGAGAACCTGGAGACAGCCTCTCCCCTCATCCAGGGTCACAGGATCAAGAGGTGAATGAACCTGCAAAGCAGCTGCAAAATGGACACTCAGATCAACCATGTGGAGAGGTTCCAGGGTTAATGGTGTGACATTCTATACCCCAACTGTTTATCTTTACCAGTGAGTTTGCCTGAGGTGTCTGGTGAACCTGCTCGGGTTGGCAAAGGCCGGTGTATGTCCACTTTCCATTGATGACGTGGTGAACCAATTAATAAACGTGCACAGCTCGTCTTGAGCAGTGCAAGACGGTTTATTCCTGGGGTACAGTGCTGGGAGCTGGGGGGATTTGGCTGGTGCCTCCCTGTGTGATTCACGAGTGGCTCTGGGAGCCTTCATGCGATCTCGCTGGGTGTGGGGCTCCACATGCGGCTGTGCTGAGCGATCACAGCGCCGGGAGGGGTTGCTGCTGGTCACTAGCAAGGCATTGTGAGAGACAGCCCAGGCTGGAGAGAGTTCAGGGGGAACAGGGGTCCCACAGTCCCAGGCTGCAACCCAGGGATCCTGTCACAAATGGGAGAAGAAGGGGTCAGATTTCATTCCAAAGCTTGTATTTCCCCTGCTGTTCTTTAACATCAATGCTGTGGGTTCTCTTGGTGAGTCTTTGCTCTGTAGTGAGACCTCACATCACTGTAGTTTAGATGTCACCTAATGCTGAGGCATGCCCTCCTGTGCAAGTCCAAGCAAACTGAGTTCTGAACTATAGCTTTAAGCAATTGCTTGATACTGTAAACTGGTCACACCGGGAGCAATTCATTCCAACAGCAGAGGCCACACGCTTAGAAATGTCTTAATCACAATGGTATCCTTACTCCTTGGACTAACACTGGAAGGGGATAGATGCATTCGGTGCCAAAAGCCCGATGATGGATGATGACCAGTAAATGTCCAAGCCATCTCGGTGACTTGCTTTGTTCTTTGATGTAGCTACTGAGCTCAACCCTTGTCTGTGACAGTTGCTTGCAAGACAGGATTGGTGCATTCACAGAGCCAGAAGTGTTCACCAGATCTCTAGTCTGACTCCACCCAGCACCGCACACTAAACCCAACAACGGAAAGGAGACCAAAGTCTTGAAGCCCTCAGGAGACCGGGCTGTGACATGCCATGAGCAGAGGCCAGGAGGCGCCGAGAGGCACCACGCCTGAGGCCCCCGCGAGACAGGGAACTGACGAAGTGAGATACTCCCAGATGATCCTGGCAAGTGACCTGCACCCACACACTGCAAAGGAAATAGAAACCCCCCACGGTCCCTGTGGTGACCAGCTAGACCATGAGCATGTGAGCAAGAACCAGCCAGCCAAGCCCCTGAGAGAGAGCGAGCGCTCGGTGCCACCTCAGAGCCCTGGCCTACCCACCTAGTGTCTCATCTCCAGCCGTGACCATCCCTGATGCTTCAGAGGAAGGAGGGGGAAAATGCACAAAACCAAAAAAAAATCCACCTAAGTACATGGGGTGGGGAACTCCTTCCTGACCCCTGCAGGTGACATACAGAAGCTCTATGTGACGTTACTGCCATGAACTGTGACCGTATAGATCATTGTGGCAACCAAGGCCCTATAGTTGCACCAAATCTTGTATGAAGGAGGTCACGTGAGGTGTCTGTGACAAGGTTATGGTCTGCGGGTTAAGATTATGCTGTCTGGATGCATGTATCATTTTTGTATTTAAAGTTATGAGTATTGGCTCTATACCTGTTTCCAATGTTGGCTCCTGGGGTAACGCCCATGAAGTAATCAGCCAGATCTGCCATGTAAGATATCTGCAAAAATGTTATAATTTGCTAGATGTGATAATCTTGTTTGTATCACCTTTGTGTTATGAGTTATAGATATGTATGTATGTCTGTATTTCAAACTTGTGCTATGCTTCTGGGTGACACCCCCAGACGGTTTGGTGTCAGCACCGCCTAGCCTGCTTGATGGCCCATTAAGGACCATCAGCTATACAAATGACCCACTGAGAGAAGGCAGACACGCCTTGTGACTCAGCAAGATATGCAGGGGCCTGCCTATGGCGAGGACTCTAAGGGCTTAGCTACACTTGCAAGTTAGAGCGCATTAAATCAGCTCCGGGCGCCCTAACTCCTGAGGTGTCCACACTGGCAAGGGACTTAGAGCGCCTGGACTCGGCAGCTGGAGTGCTCCTGGTAATCCACCTCCACGAGAAGCATAAAGCTTGCTGCGCCCCGGCTGAAATGCCCAGGTGTCAGTGTGGACGATGTGTTCCATTACTGCGCTGTGACTGGCCTCCGGAAACGTCCCATAATCCCCCGAAGTCAAGTGGCAACTCTGGTCATTGTTTTGCACTCGGCTGCAGGCATGTGGATATCCCCTTTCAAAGCTCCGTTTCTGACAGCCGGCTGCTTATCTGCTCCGGGACACACAGCAAACCATTACTGTGGAATGCTGCTGCCGCCAAGACGGGTGGGTGGGTGGGTGTGTGTGTAGGGGTCTGATGCTCTCTGAACTTACAAGAAGCATGCTGACACACTCTGCCCCCCAAAGCACAGTCTCGCCACCCACATACACACTCCATGTCACTCTCCACCCCCCCCACTTGAAAAGCACACTGCAGCCACTTGCATGCTGGGATAGCTACCACAATGCACTGCTCTCTGTGGCGTTGCAAGAGCTGCTGATGTTGCCATGCCAGCGCGCTTGCAGCTGACAGTGTAAACACACAGCAGCGCTGTGACGGTGCACTCCATATAATGCTATGGAAACATACTAATGAGTGTGAATATGATGTAACTGGAATATGCTTCATGCAAAAGGTCTCTTGTAAGGTATCATTACAAAGCTTCTAATCTACCGAGTGTGGTCATCCTATTTGTATAAATGTATCATTTTTATATCTGAAGTTATGAGCAGTGGCTCTTTGCTTGTATTTAAAGTATTTGCTGTAGAAAGAACCTAAGGCAAATTTGATCAACATAGTGTGAGGGGGTGTTATTCAAGTAAATGGACCTTGATAGACGCCAGTCCACATCTGACCCTTCCTGGGAACGTTCCTCTAGAGAACTGAGTCATGTGTGGACATGTGACTTGCCCACGTGACTCCCAAACTCCATCTTGTAGAGAGGATTCTACACCCGGGGGAGGGGTTTCCACCCACAAGAGAGAAACTATATAAAGTCCTGGGAGACCCTTCCATTTTGTCTTCAGGTGGCACAAAAGATAGCCTCTCCAGCCCCAAAGAGATGCCTGAAAGAAACTGAAACAAAGAACAGTAACTACAGGGGTGTGACTGATTGCTGGACCCAGACTAGGAGGAAGTCGAGTCTGTAAAAGAAGCTTATTGGAACATCTCTGAGGGTGAGATTTCATCTGTTATCACTTTCTTACTGTATTAGGCTTAGACTTGTGTGTTTTATTTTACTTTGCTTGGTCATTCACTTTGTTCTGTCTGTTATCACTTGGAACCACTTAAATCCTACTTTTTGTATTTAATAAAATCACTTTTTACTTATTAATTAACCCAGAGTAAGTATTAATACCTGGGGGGGCAAACAGCTGCGCATACCTCTCTATCAGTGTTATAGAGGGCGAACAGTTTATGAGTTTACCCTGTTTAAGCCTCATACAGGGTAAAATGGATTTATTTGGGGTTTGGATCCCACTGGGAGCTGGGCATCTGAGTGTTGGAGACAGGAGCACTTCTTAAGCTGTTTTCAATTAAGCCTGCAAATTTTGGGGGACGTGGTTCAGACGTGGATCTGTGTTTGTAGCAGGCGAGTGTGTCTGACACAACCAGGCAAGGGTTCCGGAGTCCCAGGCTGTCAGGGAAAACGGGCTCAGAGGTAGTCCCAGCACATCAGGTGGCTGTTCCCAAGGGGGTTTCTGTGACCCAACCCATCACAGTGGTGTAGTTGAGCAGGATCTGTGCACAGCTGATTGCTTTGAGTTACTGGTAGTGATTTTAAGTGAGTTTTGGGTGGTGGCTGGAGATCAGACAAAGGGGTTACCAGTTTGTTATTTTCTGTTTGCTTATTTCGGGTAAGGAAAGTAGCGACAGAAAAGGAAGCAAAATAAGTAAGAGTGAAATTCAGAAGAAGCTAGAACTGCACAAGTTGCAAACTGCCCAGGAAGGCTGAACACTGGGCGATGGGAAAGTCTCTTAACTAAGAAGCCCCTGAGCTGAGTGGATCTCAGTTTCAGCGAACTGCAGAGAGGTGTGACCCAACCTCTAGCTCTGTGCTGAAGCTGACTGGAGTGTCTAACCCAGCAAGACAGGAGTGGAGGGGTGCCTGTTCTGGCGGGAAGGGGTTCTCTGTGGTATCCTAACTCCTTGAGTGACAGTCTCAAGGGAAGACAAATCAAAATTGATGCACAATGTGCCTGGGAAAAGTCCGCCCACCAGCAAACCCTGGACTTAAAAGACAAAGAAATTGAGACCCAGAAGCATGGAATGGCTGTAATGGAGTGGAAGAAATGCACAGAAACATGTATCCTGGAGGTGGAAGTTGGGGTCCTGGTGACCGCTGTGGTGGGGACAGACCCCAAGGACTCTGTTGCTGGAAGCAAGCCCAAGCTGAGTGAAAGGGGGGGATTCTGCTGACCAGTGAAGGGTCTGTCATAGTTGGCAGCTATGAGCCCACAGCCGGACCAGGGTCACCTTCCCTTTTGGGGGACACAAGAGTGTCGGCCCCAAGGGGAGCCCAAAGAGGAATTTTAGGTATACTGCCTCCGCCATGGTCTGTGTCCCAGTCTCCGGCAGTAAGTCAGGAGGGGGGTGTGACGGTGCACTCCATCTGATGTTATGAAAACATGCTAATGAGTGTGAATATGATGTAGCTGGAATATGCTTCTTGCAAAAGGTCTCTTGTAAGGTATCATTACAAAGCTTCTAATCTACTGAGTGTGGTCATCCCATTTGTATAAATGTATCATTCTTGTGTCTGAAACTAGAAATATGAAATATAACTCTGAGGGCCTAGTTGTGCAAAGGGTGGGCCATTCATGGTGGCTTGGAATCTCGATGGCTCCCATCAACCAGGACAATTGACTGTGGATGGCTCTGTTTGCAGGCAGGCCTTCCTGTGAGTCAGGCCAGGAAGAATGGAGGCTTGGGGTCTCACAGGACATGTGACCGTGTCACCAGATACTGGAATCCATCTTAAATCTGGGGCTTTTCCATTTAGAAGGGGGGGGGGGGACCCAAAGAGACAAAAGATTCCCGCCTTGTGCCAAAGAGAACAAAGGGGGCTGTAGTTATGAGAAATCCCCTAGCTACCACCTGAGCTGGAACAAGGACTGTACCGGGGGAAAGGATTGGGACCAGACTAGGAAGGCGTCCAGTCTGTGAAAAAAAGCCTATTGAAACATCTCTGAGGGTGAGATTTATCTGTATTCTGTTTTCTTACTGTATCAGGCTTAGACTTGCGTGTTTTATTTTATTTTGCTTCATAATTCACTTTGTTCTGTCTGTTATTACTTGGAACCACTTAAATCCTACTTTTTATATTTAATAAAATCACGTTTTGCTTATTAATTAACCCAGAGTAATTATTAATACCTGGGGGGGCAAACAGCTGCACATACCTCTCTATCAGTGTTATAGAGGGCGAACAATTTATGAGTTTACCCTGTATACGCCTTATACAGGGTAAAAACGGATTTATTTGGGGTTTGGATCCCATTGGAAACTGGGACACTTCTTAAGCTGTTTTCAGTTAAGCCTGCAGCTTTTGGGGGACGTGGTTCAGACCTGGGTCTGTGTTTGTAGCAGGCTGGCATGTCTGGCTCAAACCAGGCAAGGGTTCCGGAGTCCCAAGCTGCCAGGGAAAACGGGCTCAGAGGTAGTCCCAGCACATCAGGTGGCAGTCCCCAAGGGGGTTTCTTTGACCCAACCTGTCACAAGCGCTTTCCCTGCTGCTGTCTCCAAGGGCTGGTTTAACTCCCGGCGCTCTACATCTGGAAGTGTAGCCACGCCCTTAGGCTTCCAAGCCATGAGCTGGGCAGCTTGTGTTTGAAACAAAGGAAGCACAGGCCGCATGGCAAGAGACTATAAAAGGCAGCTGCATCTTCTTCATTTGGTCTTCAATCCTGCTTGTGACGTCTGGAGGAACCTTGCTACAGACTGAAGCTCTGAATGACCCATCCAAGCTAGGATGTTTGTACTCCAGAGACTTGACTGGTTTAAATCAGCAGAAATCCCATCAAGCCTGAAACAAGCCTGAACTAAGAACTTTGCAATTTTTGTATTTATTTGATTCTATTTAATCAATTCTAGCTCTCATCTATATTTCTTTCTTTTTATGAATAAACCTTTAGATTTTAGATTCTAAAGGATTGGCAACAGTGTGATTTGTGGGTAAGATCTGATTTGTATATTGACTTGGGTCTGGGGCTTGGTCCTTTGGGATCGAGGGAACCTTTTTTCTTTTACTGGGGTACTGGTTTTCATAACCATTCATCCCCATAAGGAGCGGGGCCGGTGGTGATACTGGGAAACTGGAGTGTCTGAGGGAATTGCTTGTATGATTTCTGGTTAGCCAGTGGGGTGAGACCGAAGTTCTCTCTGTTTGGCTGGTTTGGTGCCTTAGTACTAAAGGACCCCCAGCCTTGGGCTGTGACTGCCCGGCTCTGAGCAATTTGTCCTGAATTGATACTCTCAGAAGTGTCCCGCCAAAGGCCGCTTTGTTACACCCTGAAGCATGAACTTTAGAGACATAAAACATAAATCGGAAAGGACTCCCAGGGCTGTCAAACTCTGCCCTGTTATCCCAATACTTTACCTCATTTTTCAGTTAAGATAATAAGGAACATGGGCACGATGGCTGATGGAAAGGAGTGTATAGAAATAGAAATTACCACATCTGAACTGGAAGAAAAAATCAAAGAACTTAATGTGCTGTAATCAGGGGAGCCAGATAATTTTCATCCCAGAATACTGAAAGAGGTGGCTTATGAGGGTGCTTATTCAGTAGCAAGGATTTTTAATAAATCTGTCTATTTGGCATTAGCACTGTATGCCTGGAGAATAGCTAACACTGTACCTATAATTAAAGAGAAAAAGGTGATCTGGGCAATTGTAGAGGTCTGACCTCAGCACTATGCAAGACTTTGGAACAACTTGTGAAAGAATAATTATATTAAATTCCTGGCGGTAAACAGAAAAGGGGATGTTGTGCAACATGGGTTACCAAAGGTAGATCATGCCAGATTAACCTGATTTCCTTCTTTGAGGAAATTCAGTGTATCTGTAGAATGTTGGTTGCGTCTTCCCTTGACTGGTGAACTGTTGATCACATACTGATGTGATTCTGGGTGAACTGTTGATTGGTTGAGAATAACCAAGTGTCCTGATTTAACACTTCAGAGGGGTAGCCGTGTTAGTCTGGATCTGTAAAAGCGGCAAAGAGTCCTGTGGCACCTTATAGACTAACAGATGTATTGGAGCATGAGCTTTCCTGGGTGAATACCCACTTTGTTGGATGCATGGAGTGGAAATTTCCAGAGGCAGGTATAAATATGCAAGCAAGAATCAGGCTAGGGATAAGGAGGTTAGTTCAATCAGGGAGGATGAGGCCCTCTTCTAGCAGTTGAGGTGTGAACACCGAGGGAGGAGAAACTGCTTTTGTCGTTGGCGAGCCAGTCACCGTCTGGGTTTAATCCTGAACCGATGGGGTCATATTTGCAAATGAATTGAAGCTCAGCAGTTTCTCTTTGAAGTCTGGTCCTGAAGTTTTTTGCTGCAGGATGGCTGCCTTTACATCTGCTATTGTGCGTCCAGGGAGATTGAAGTGTTCTCCTACAGGTTTTTGTATCTTGCCGTTCCTAATATCTAATTTGTGTCCATTTATCCTTTTACGTAGGGACTGTCCAGTTTGGCCAATGTACACAGCAGAGGGGCATTGCTGGCACATGATGGCGTAGATTACATTGGTGGATGTGCAGGTGAATGAACTGGTGATGGTGTGGCTGATCTGTGGACAGTCCCTACGTAAAAGGATAAATGGACACAAATCAGATATTAGGAACGGCAAGATACAAAAACCTGTAGGAGAACACTTCAGCCTCGCTGGACGCACAATAGCAGATGTAAAGGTCGCCATCCTGCAGCAAAAAAACGTCAGGACCAGACTGCAATGGGAAACTGCTGTGCTTCAGTGCATTTGCAAATTTGACCCCATCAGCTCAGGAGTAAACGCAGACGGTGACTGGCTCGCCAATGACAAAAGCAGTTTCTCCTCCCTCGGTGTTCACACCTCAACTGCTAGAAGAGGGCCTCATCCTCCCTGATTGCACTAACCTCGTTATCCCTAGCCTGATTCTTGCTTGCATATTTATACCTGCCTCTGGAAATCTCCACTCCATGCATCCGACAAAGTGGGTATTCGCCCACGAAAGCTTATGCTCCAATACGTCTGTTAGTCTATAAGGTGCCACAGGACTCTCTGCTGCTTTTACTGATTTAACACTATTCATGCTAAAAGTTGACCTGAAAAGAACCTAGCACTAAATTAGTAAACTAGTGCTCCCTGGACTCAATTCAAAGGGATTAGCCTATTAGATTATATTTGAAGATTGGCTGGAACACTTAAGACAATTGGCAAATCTAGTTTATTTGATGTCACCTTTAAAATCTGACCCGCATCTCAACAAATTCATAAAATTGACCCTTTCATGTTTACAGTGATTTAAACAGCTAGCAAGGAGGTGCCTTCAGAGGCACAAGGAACCAGCTGGAGAATATTCTAATGCCTTTTTGGAACGTCGGCTCCCCGTATCTCAGAACACAAGAACAAGAGGACAGTCAATGAAATTCAAAGTCGGAAAATTCACATCCGATTAAAGGAAATGCATGTCCACAGAGTGCACAATTAGCCTGTGGAACTCACTACCACAGGAAGTTGCTGAGGCCAAGAACTTAGCAGGAGACAAAGAGAAAAGATGGACATTTCTAGGGCTGACAAGACTACCCAGCGCGATCATAGCAGGGATATTAAACCTCCGGCTTCAGGGTTTAAACCACTCTCTCACTATCAGAGAGCAGGATGAGCTCTTTGTAGGAGGCTGATTATCCCACAGCAGCTACTGTGGGTCTCCCACCTTCCTCTGAAGCAGGGACAGTACTGAACTAGGTGGGCCTTGGGTCAGACCCAGTCTGGCAGCTCCCTGCCTCGCTGACGGCAGAGCTGTGCACCCCGCTGCTCAGAGAGTTACCTGGCCCGTGCATCACCTCACCTGCCGGAGAGCCCAACCTGCCGTCCTGAAGGAGGTCTTGCCACACCGCCTGCCCTGTGCCAGCAGGGTTGAACGCTGTGAAGTGGGTCACTCTTGTGCCAGCCTAGCGGAGGAAGAGAAGGACGCGCTAAGTCTGGGGGAGCCGTTCGTTTCTAGCAGCATGGCTAACACTGCTGGCTGACTGCGCCCAGGCCCCTGGCAGTGTTCAGGACTGGATCTCAGGGAGAGTCACTCCTTTTCTAGTAAGCCACTGGCCCCAACTCTGTACCCCCATCAATCCCAGCTCCCCACGCACCCCAGGGACCTGGAAGTCCAGGTCTTACCCATCCCCCAGCCTACAGAGGGGATGACAGGGAGTAAGAGCCCTTTAGAGCCTACGACCCACTTTCCTGCCCTCCCTGGAACTGGGGTCAGCACTAGGGCCCTGAGCCCAGGGCCTCCCAATGGCCACAGCCCCCTCCTCCCCCCGGTGCAAACCCACAGCATCCATGCTTCACTGGCTCCCCCATGGCTGCAGAGCAGAGTTCAGTGCCCAGCTCCGAAGCTCCAGGGCTGAAGCCTGCAGCAGCTGCCCCTCCCCCATGCCCACAGACATCGCTGTAGCTGGAGAGCCCGGTGCTGGGAGCCCTGCCCCTGGGATCAGGCAGGGACAGACTGAGGGGCACAAGAACCTCCCCAGAACCCAAATCCTGCAGGCGCTGAGTCTCTGCCACCAGGGACAGATGCGGGTGCCCCCCACCCCCAGCACTGAGACACAGCAGCCTGCCCAGCCTGCCCCTCTACCTGCTCCCTGGCAGAGATGGCGAGAGTGTAGGGGTTCACGGGGCTGCAGTGATGCAGCAGGACTCCTGAGACCCGTGCGTCGTCCTTCTCCAGGCTGAAGGGCTCGTTCCAGTGGCCCCCTCTCTTGTCCTCCTTGGTGCCCATGCCATTCTGCAGGGTCAGCATGATGGAGACGTCCACGGCCTCATCGCTGCTGTTCTCCAGCTCCCAGACGAACACTCCCACGGGCAGGCTGGTGTCCTGGGGAAACAGGCACCAGGCGCATGCAGCTCAGAGCCTGCCAGGGAAACGGCCCGGAGCATCCCCCCACACCACAAGGAGCTGGCTGGGCCGGGGCGCTGCAGGGGCACTCCTGCTCTGGGGAGCAATGGGGCCGCTGCAGCAAGGCCTGGGGACTCCTTTGCTATAGCGAGCGGCGGAGGGCTCAGGCCAAGGCTGAGGGCCCAGAGCACAGGGCACCAGTGCCAGAGGACAGCTCTGCACCAAGCTGCACCAGGGAAGCATGCCCACAGTGCTGGAAACGAAGGGGTAAAGGCCCCGAGGGCAACTGGTGCACCTGGAGCCATCCAACCAAACCAGCACAGGATCTGCCCCAAAAGGTGACTATAGCTGGACCACTTGGTTACAGTGACCATAATATAATTAAATTTAATATCCCTGTGGCAGGAAAAACACCACAGTGGCCCAACACTGAAGCATTTAATTTCAGAAAGGGGTACTACACAAAAATGAGGTTAGTTAAACAGAAATTAAAAGGACCAGTGCCAAAAGTGAAATCCCTGCAAGCTGTGTGAAAAATTTTTAAAGACACCATAATAGGGCTCAACTTAAATGTACACCCCAAATTAAAAAACATAGTAAGAGAACCAAAAAAGAGTCACCGTGACTAAACAACAAAGTACAAGAAGCAGTGACAGGCAAAAAGGCATCCTTTACAAAGTGGAAGTTAAATCCTAGTGAGGAAAATAGAAAGGAGCATAAACTCTGGCAAATGAAGTGTAAAAATACAATTAGTCAGGCCAAAAAAAGAATTTGAGGAACAGTTAGCCAAAGACTCAAAAAGTAATAATTTTTTTTAAAGTACATCAGAAGCAGGAAGCCTGCTAAACAACCAGTTGGGCCATTGGACGATCGAGGTGCTAAAGGAGCACTCAAGGACGATAAGGCCATTGCAGAGAAACTAAATGAATTCTTTGCATCAGTCTTCACGGCTGAGGATGTGAGGGAGATTCCCAAACCTGAACCATACTTTTTGGGTGACAGATCTGAGGAACCGTCCCAGATTGAGGTATCATTAGAGGTGGTTTCGGAACAAATCGATAAATTAAACAGCAATAAGTCACCAGACCAGACGGTATCACCCAAGAGTTCTGAAGGAACTCAGATGTGAAATTGTAGAACTACTAACTGTATTCGCAAAAAGAACAGGAGGACTTGTGGCACCTGAGAGACTAACAAATTATTTGAGCATAAGCTTTCGTGAGCTACAGCTCACTTCATTGGATGCATACTGTAGTCTGTAACCTATCCTTTAATTCAGCTTCTGGACCAAATGACTGGAGGACAGCTAATGTGATGCCAATTTTTAAAAAGGGCTCCAGAGGTGATCCCGGCAATTACAGGCCTGTAAGCCTGGCTTCAGTACCGGGAAAATTGGTTGAAACTATAATAAAGAACGGTTTCAGAGTAACAGCCGTGTTAGTCTGTATTCGCAAAAAGAAAAGGAGGACTTGTGGCTCCTTAGAGACTAACCAATTTATTTGAGCATGAGCTTTCGTGAGCTACAGCTCACTTCATCGGATGCAACATGAACACTGTTCAAAACAGTGAACAGAATGCTGGGAATAATTAAGAAAGGGATAGATAATAAGACAGAAAATATCATGTTGCCTCTATATAAACCCATGGCACACCCACATCTTGAATACTGCGCGCAGTTCTGGTCGCCCCATCTCAAAAAAGATATACTGGAATTGGAAAAGTTTCAGAAAAGGGCAACAAAAATGATTGGGGTATGGAATGGCTTCCATATGAGGAGAGATTAATAAGACTGGGACTTTTCAGCTTGGAAAAGGGGAGAGATGATTGAGGTCTATAAAATCATGACTGGTGTAGAGAAAGTAGATAAGGAAGTGCTGCTTATTCCTTCTCATAACACAAGAACTATGGGCCACGAAATGAAATTAATAGGCAGCAGGTTGAAAACAAACAAAAGGAAGTATTTTTTCACACAGTGCACAGTCAACCTGTGTAACTCCGTGCCAGAGGATGTTTTGAAGGCCAAGATTAGAACAGGGTTCAAAAAAGAACTAGATAAATGCATGGACGATAGGTCCATCAATGGCTATTAGCCAGGATGGGCAGGGATGGTGTCCCTAGCCTCTGTTTGCCAGAGGCTGGGAATGAGCGACGGGGATGGATCACTTGATGATTCCCTGTTCCGTGCATTCCCTCTGGGGCACCTGGCATTGGCCACTGTCGGAAGACAGGATACTGGGCTAGATGGACCTTTGATCTGACCCAGTAGGGCCATTCTTATGCTCTCCGGGGCAACCTCACGCCCAGGCATGGGGCTGAGCCGAGGCTCAGACAGCGAGGACAGGCCGGGAGCTAGGCAGCATTCAGCTGAATTACACACAGAGCTGCGCCGCTGGCTACCTGCACTTGTCGGGGAATTGGGGGATCGCATGCCTTCTGTGGCAGCTTCCCCGGCCTGGGGAGCACCTGGACCTGAGTGATTCCAGCGAATCAACAGCATCGCTGCACGAGTCTCCCGTGGCGAGGGTGAGCCAGGCTGGGGCCCAGCTGATAG
Source organism: Natator depressus (assembly GCF_965152275.1). Taxonomy (NCBI): domain Eukaryota; kingdom Metazoa; phylum Chordata; order Testudines; family Cheloniidae; genus Natator; species Natator depressus. The sequence goes on from NC_134238.1 coordinate 796,212, forward strand.
ACTGGCCATGGGGAGGGGAGGGCAGCGAGAAGCTGTTGGGAGCATCCCCTGGGGCAGGACAGCCAAACACCCCCATGGGCTCCAACAACAGTGGCTCCAGGCCCCCTCTGCGGAGGCAGCGCCAGAGACTGCCCTGGAGCCCCCGCAGCCCCCAGGACCTCTGTGCTCCGGACACAGGCAGCTGGGCAGCGAGGCTGGGCCATAGCCCAGTGGGAAGGGGGCCGTATGTAGGTCTGGGACAGGCACCAGGAACAGGTAAGAAAGGGGGAGCTCAAAGGGGCAGAAACTGCAAAAAGGGGACAGGCGGGTGAGAACTGCCGGCGAGAAAACCTTGGGGTGCAAGACTTCACAGGGGCCCTGCCCTGACACACCCCAGAATGCCTCTGGTGGGAGGGCAGCATTCGATAGAAATGAGGAAGGAAGAAAGCCCCGCAGCCCTCCCCTCTGGCCTGTCCGCATTGCTGCCTGGCTGGGGAAGCCCCAGAACTAACCGGCTCTGGCAGGTCACCAGCCGACCAACCAGCTGAACTGCTGACTCCCCTTCTCGCTCGTCCGGCTAGGCAGACCCAATTCCCAGGGGCAGGGCTGAGCCCTTCCCCACGAGTCTGTAGCACCCACGGCCTCGTGGTGCTGCTGAACGACACGCAGGCGCATAGATGCTGCTGGACTGGGCCCGGCTCATCTACTCCAGTGTTCTGGACCCAGCAGCAGATGGTCTGTGTAACGCGGCACCCCGGGTGGGCACGGGAGTCGCTGCAGCCTGAGCTAGGAGACCCAGTTCCATCAGCCACAGGCTGCTGCAGACTCAGCCCTCCATCCGGTGCAGCATCACGCCGTGTCAGGCTGTGATAATCTGCCTGGAGGAAGCCTCCCCCTAGAGGCTGGGCTAAATCCTGGAGCAGGGGCATTTACAGCATTTAATTTTGTAACACTGGACATTCTTGTTACCGATATGAGCGTCCAATCCCTGTTGAGCTCTTGGCCCCAGCACCACCCAGTGGCAGTGAGTTCCACAGGATAATTGTACAACATGTGGGAAAGCATTTCCTTTTATCCATTGTGAATGTGTCCTTGTTCCTATGCTATGAGACAGGGAGAGCAGATGCTTCTGCTGCACCTTCCCCTTCCTGTCATTCTTCTGTGATTTTATCGCATCCACCCTGATTCAGCTACACTCAAAGGCAACAGCCTCAGCCTTACAGTCTCTCTTTGCTGGAGACCATTCTTTGCTCTCGCTGCCCATCTCTCACCCTCCCCCAATTCTGTTTATAAAGTAATGACTGCCCCTGCACACAGCCGGGTACCTGCGGCAGGGCAGACCAGCCCACTGCCCCCGCCGGCCTTGGGAGGACATAGCCCAGCCGGCCGGAGACTCTCAGTGCAGCTTTCCCTTGGCAGGTTTCCAGCTGCCACCTCTCACCCAGAGTCCTCAGGAACTTCCCAGCCCTCTCGGCCTTATCCTCTATCTGGGACTGATAACCAGGGCCAAAGACCAAGCAGGCTTTAATCTGCCTCTTTGTGGCCCTACTGCCAGGCCCCAGGGGAGAGGTGAGGCAATGGAGTGATAAGCAAAGACAGATAAGGAAAAACCTGCTGGTGACAGGATGAGAGGGATCTGGGCCGGGGCAGGATGGAGGCCTCTCCCACGCCATCCTCCAAAGCACTAGTCCTCCTGCCCAGGCCATGACTGAGACCATCCCACAGGCGCCAGGCCTGGTGCCCAGGCCGTGACTGAGACCATCCCGCAGGTGCCAGGCTTGGTGCCCAGGCCGTGACTGAGACCATCCCGCAGGTGCCCAGGCCGTGACTGAGACCATCCCCCAGGCGCCAGGCCTGGTGCCCAGGCCGCGACTGAGGCCATCCCCCAGGTGCCCAGGCCGCGACTGAGGCCATCCCGCAGGTGCCCAGGCCGCGACTGAGGCCATCCCCCAGGTGCCCAGGCCGCGACTGAGGCCATCCCCCAGGTGCCCAGGCCGCGACTGAGGCCATCCCCCAGGTGCCCAGGCCGCGACTGAGGCCATCCCCCAGGTGCCCAGGCCGCGACTGAGGCCATCCCCCAGGTGCCCAGGCCTACTGCTTTATCTGCCAGCCAGGAACTCCAGGCTCCATTCCCAACCCCTCATGATCTGCGCTGATCCCTCCAGTGGAGGCCAGGGAGAAGCAGACCCCCTGTGAGGAGGACAGTGACTACGAGGGGTTAGACCCCGACGGAGGCAGGGATGAAGGCTGGAGAAGGGGGAGCCTCACCTGGTAGTCGTTTGGGATGATGGGGCTGATCTGCCGGCAGGTGAGCACCACGTCCTGCCCAGGAAGCTGGTAGACGGTCCAGGCCCGAGGGTACAGGGCGTGGTAGAAGGCATAGTGGCTGCAGTAGCCCCAGTTCCAGTCCTGCAGCACGCTGGGTCTCTCCACAGACAGGACCTGCTGGTAAACGGTCTGTCCCTTCCGGCGCAAGCAGACGGTGAACTGGGAGAGGAGAGCACAGAGTACTGAGATGGGAAGGCTGGGCAGCCCCCCGGAGCTGGGCACGCTTCAACTCCGGCAGCCGAACCCTCCCCAGCACTGGCTGCCCAGGGCAGCTCAAAGAGCTGGATCAGACCTACAGGCCCTAAATGGCCCGCCTCCTGCCCACCCCACAGACCGTGCGTCTCCCTGTGCAGCCACTCACCAGCCCTGGGCTGGCTCGGAGGGGCGGGTGGCCGGGCATTCCCAGCCAGGGTGCTGGGCTTTGGACTCCCTTCAAATGCAGCAGTGACTGTTGTCATCCGCCGGGCAGAGGGGACAGGAACGAAGGCCCCGAGGGCGCTCCCAGGGAGGCTGCCCAAGAGATCTGGGCAGGGAACAGCCAACTCGGCCTCGGGGGGACCCTGCGCCGGAGGGGGCAAAGTCCCACTGCAGGTGGCAGAGGAGCCACCAGAACCGCGAGGGAGGAGCTCACTGGCAACGGAAGCGCTGGGAACCTGCCGCCAGCCGCTACGTGGCTGCTCAGCCTGCTGGGGCTTGGGCTGCATGGAGCGCAAATCAGATCAACCAGCTCTGCAGACAGCCTCCCGCCTGGCCGGCTCCCGGCACGGCTGTGTCCTGCCGGCACCGGGGGGCGCGGAGCTGCTGCAGCCGCCCTCACTCCCTCGAGCCCGCTGCTGTGCAGGTGCGGCTCTGAAACCGTGGTCCTGTGCCAGGGTCAGCACCGCAGGCCGTGCGCCGCGGCTCACTGCGGGTTTTATAGGATGCGTCCGCTCTGCTGCAAAGCCAGAACACTGGGCTCCTGACGCGGCATGCGCCGCAGAGCCCTTGGCCCCTTTCCCCGGGCATCGGGGCCTTCACCCCAGCATCTCAGCTCAGCCCCAACTCGGCCGAGCCCACCCTGCCTGTCCAGCCAAGCCTGCAGGCCCAGGGGCCAGGGCAGAGGCTCCCGGGCCCGACCCAGATCCTGCTGTGACCGCCCTGCCAGCCCATGGGGTCGGATTAGGGCAGGAGGGAAAGGAACTGGCAGTACCAGGTGGGGCTGCAGCATGTCCCCCAGGGCTCTATCCTGGGCAGGCACCATGCTCACTAGCCCTGAAGCCCTCGTGCAGTCTGGGCCACTCAGGACCCCAGACGGCTCAGGCTGGGCCTGTGGCTCCCAGCCCCTCCCATTGCTGTGCTGATCTGTCACTCGCTCACTGCTGATGTCACCCTGACAGAATAATTGGCAAAGGCGGTCCCTGAGCGGCCGTGCGAGGAGCTAACGACCCGGGGCTGGGCAGCAGTGACCCTGCCGGCACGGCTGCTGGGAGCCGCTCCATGGCCCACGCTGCCAGAACCACGAGTTTCTCTTGGCCTTCTCCTCTACCCCATTGCACAGCGCTGTTTAGCAGCTGCCACGTTCCACCCGAGAGGTGGCTGCATGGCAGTGGGGAGTGGGGTGGAGCCATGCCCATAGGTCCCCTCCGTACCCCGGGCGCAGAGGGGGAAACGGGGCCTTCAGGCTGCACCGCCTAGCGTGGATAACGTGCTCAGCCCGCGGAGGAAAGGCCATGCCAGGGGACCAGGCGGCAGGACCCCACAGCCTGCAATGCAAACACACCCACCTGGTCAGCTACGACTGTCTTGTAGTGGTACACTCCGGGATTCAACTGCCATCGACAGAACTCTCCCCTCCAGCCTCGTGTGATGGTACCTCCCCCAAACCCACCCAGCGGGCACCCTGTGGGAGAGACCAAGCAGCAGATTCACTCCTCCCTGCAGGAACCTGGCATGAGAGAGGGGCTAGCGGGACATGGGGGCACTTGCACTGAGCAGGGGAGGCGGTGCTCCACTCAGTCCAGTACAACCCAGCACCCGCCCGCCCCCTGGGTAACCTCCTGCAGCACCCACCTGCCCCACAGCACCCGCCCACCGGTGAACCCCCGCAGCACCTGCCCCCTGGGGTAACCACCACAGCACCCAACCACCCCACAGCACCTGCCCCGAGGGTACCTCCCGCAGCACCCACCTGCCCCACAGCACCCGCCCCCTGGAGTTATCCCCACAGCACCTGCCCCAGCACCCACCCCCCAGGGTACCTCTTGCAGCAGCCACTGCCTGCCCCGCAACACCTGCCCCCTCTGGTAACCCTCACAGCACCCACCCACCCCACAGCACCTGTCCCCTGGGGTAATCCCCGCAGCACTGCCCCAGCACCCACCCCAGTACCCCCAGCACCCACCCCTGGGGATAACCCCTGCAGCACCTGCCCCCTCCGGTCACCCCCGCAGCACACACCTATACTCAGGGTTACCCACAGAACTCACCTGCCCCGCCATGTGCCCCCCCCACACCCGGGATAGCCCCACAGCAGCTCCAGCTGGCGGCCACCTTGGGGTGTCTCCTGCTCTGCCCGCACCAGCATCCTCCCATCCACAACTGCCTGCCCTAAGCCCTCAGCCCTGGGGTAACCAGGGCATCTTCCCACCTGCCCCCCCAAACCTTGGGCTCAGGGAGACTCCATCCAGCTTTGGTGCCCCAGAGTGACCCTGCTGCCCTGCACGGTCCCCTCCAGGGCGGGCTGGCAGCTCACCGTAGATCTGGCGCAGGGGGAGCGGGTTGAACAGGTCGATGACGGGACACTTCTTCTCCACGTGTGTCTTCCTGTACCACCATCGCAAATACCTGCCGAGGGGAAGGGAGACCTGAGGAGGGCCACAGCGGGTCATGGCCCCAGCCCGCCCAAAGGGAAGGGAACGCACGGGGCCCTGGGCAAACTCGCCCGTGCCCACCTGGGGAATGAGTCGGCTGGGGTCCCAAGGGGCCTGACCGTCAGCCGACGGCAGGACAGCACGTGGCAGAAACGCGCCGTCTGAGCGAGTGAGACACACCCCACACCCCAGGGCAGGGCAAAGCACCATCCTCCTACTGTTCCCCACAAGAAATGCAGGGCGGGCGACAGAGCGGGAGGCCCTTGGCGTTGTGGGGCGAGCGCCGAGCCCCGGAGAGATCCAGAGCCCGCAGGAGGGACAAGGAGTCGCCCCCTGAGAACACACAGAAGAAGCGACCAGGGCGCAAGGAGACCCGTGAGGGGCCCAGGGGCCAAGGGAGGACGTAGGAAGTAGCCTACAGGTCAAGAGAACGATGCAGCCTCGGGATGTTTCAAGCCTGGGACGACTGACCAGCGCCTGGCGCCTTCGTTGTCATTGCCTCAGCGATTCCAAAGCCAGAAGGGACGACTGTGATTGTCCAGTCTGACCCCCCGCACGGCGCGGGCCCTCGGACCGGCCTGGCCCGACCCCCCCGCACGGCGCGGGCCCTCAGACCGGCCCGGCCCGACCCCCTGCACGGCACAGGCCAGAGAACTTCCCCAAATAATTCCTAGAACAGATCTGTTAGAAAAACATCCCAACTTGATTTAAAAGTTGTCAGTGATGGAGACTCCACAACCACACTTGGTAAGCTGTTCCAATGATTAATTACCCTCACTGTCAAAAAGGTACACCTTATTTCCTGTCTGAAGTTGTCTAGCTTCAGCTTTCAGCCACTGGATCATGTTGTATCTGTCCCTGCTAGACAGATGAGCACTCCGTTATCAATATTTGTTCCCCACACGTGCAGTGTAGTTTTCTCTCTCACCAACAGAAGCTGGTCCAATAAAATATATTACCTCCCCCACTTTGTCTTTCTGTTCCCCATCTAGGTACATACAGACTGGAATCATGTCACCCTTAACCTTCTCTTTGTTAAGCTAAATGTATTGAGCTCTTTGAGTCTGTCACTACAAGGCAGGGTTTCTAATCCTTTAATTATTCTCGTGGCTCTTCTCTGAACCTTCTGCAATTTATCAACATCCTTTTTGAACGGGTGGGCACCAGAGTTGGACACAGGAGTCCGCCGGTGGCTGCACCAGTGCCATATTTAGCATAGAATCATAGAACTGGAAGGGACCTCGAGAGGTCTCTAGTCCAGTCCCCTGCACTCATGGCAGGACTAAGTATTATCTAGATCATCCCTGACAGGTGTGTGTCCAACCTGCTCTTAAAAATCCCCAATGATGGAGATGCCACCACCTCCCTGGGCAATTTGTTCCAGTGCTTAACCACCCTGACAGTTAGGAAGTTTTTCCTAATGTCCAACCTAAACCGCCCTTGCTGCAATTTAAGCCCATTGCTTCTTGTCCTGTCCTCAGAGGTTAAGAAGAACAATTTCTCTCCCTCCTCTTTGTAACCACCTTTTATGTACTTGAAAACTGTTATGTCCCCTCTCAGTCTTCTCTTTTCCAGACTAAACAAACCCAAGTTTTTCAATCTTCCCTCATGGGTCATGTTTTCTAGACCTTTAATCATTTTTGTTGCTCTTCTCTGGACTTTCTCCAATTTGTCCACATCTTTCCTGAAATGTGGTGCCCAGAACTGGACACAAGACTCCAGTTGAGGCCTAATCAGCCCGGAGTAGAGTGGAAGAATTACTTCTCGTGTCTTACTTACATCACTCCTGCTAATACAGCCCAGAATGAGGTTTGCTTTTTTTGCAAAAGTGTTCCACTGTTGACTCATATTTAGCTTGTGATCCACTATGACCCCCAGATCCCTTTCCTCAGTACTCCTTCCTAGGCAGTCATTTCCCATTCTGTGTGCGTGCAACTGATTGTTCCTTCCTAAGTGGAGTACTTTGCATTTGTCCTTATTGCATTTCATCTTATTTTCTTCAGACCATTTCTCCAGTTTGTCCAGATCATTTTGAATTTTAATCCTGTCCTCCAAAGCACTTACAACCCCTCCCAGCTGGGTATTGTCTGCAAATTTTATAAGTGTACTCTTTATGCCATTATCTAAATCACCGATGACGATATTGAACAGAACCGGACCCAGAACTGATCCCTGCGGAACCTTCCAGCATGACTGTGAACCACTGGTAACTACTCTCTGGGAACGGTTTTCCAACCAGTTTTGCACCCACCTTACAGTAGCTCCATCTAGGCTGCATTTCCCTAGTTTGTTTATGAGAAGATCATGTGAGACAGTATCAAAAGCTTTATGAAAGATATACCACGTCTACCGCTTCCCCCCATCCACAAGACTTGTTACCCTGTCAAATAAAGCTCTCGGGTTGGTTTGACAGGCATGATAAGACCCAACAGCATACATGGCATTGTACATCCAGATCATTACTGGCCCCTGTCCAGGGAGCTGGCAGACCAGTGCTGAGCCAGACACTGCAGATCTGGCACAGACTGCTGGCACTGGGCTTGCTACATACACACATGCTGATGTGAACCTTGCCTTCTCGTCCCCCCCACGCCCTTCAGTTACCATCTTCACCAACGGTGTTTTGTCTAGAGGGAGAGTCCACTGGGGCAGACCCTAGTGTAAGCACAGTTCATAGACTATACAGAAGATTAGGGTTGGAAGAGACCTCAGGAGGTCATCTAGTCCAACCCCCTGCTCAAAGCAGGACCAATCCCCAATTAAATCATCCCAGCCAAGGGTTTGTCAAACTGGGCCTTAAAAACCTCTAAGGAAGAAGATCCACCACCTCCCTAGGTAACGCATTCCAGTGTTTCACCACCCTCCTAGTGAAAAAGATTTTCCTAATATCCAACCTAAACCTCCCACACTGCAACTTGAGACCATTACTCCTCGTTCTGTCATCTGCCACCACTGAGAACAGTCTAGAACCATCCTCTTTGGAACCCCCCTTCAGGTAGTTGAAGGCTGCTCTCAAATCCCCCCTCATTCTTCTCTTCTGCAGACTAAACAATCCCAGTTCCCTCAGCCTCTCCTCATAAGTCATGTGTTCCAGACCCCTAATCATTTTTGTTGCCCTTCGCTGGACTCTCTCCAATTTATCCACATACTTCTTGTAGTGTGGGGCCCAAAACTGGACACAGTACTCCAGATGAGGCCTCACCAATGTCGAATAGAGGGGAACGATCACGTCCCTCGATCTGCTCGCTATGCCCCTACTTATACATCCCAAAATGCCATTGGCCTTCTTGGCAACAAGGGCACACTGTTGACTCCTATCCAGCTTCTCGTCCATTGTAACCCCTAGGTCCTTTTCCGCAGAACTGCTGCCTAGCCATTCGGTCCCTAGTCTGTAGCGGTGCATGGGATTCTTCCGTCCTAAGTGCAGGACTCTGCACTTGTCCTTGATGAACCTCATCAGATTTCTTTTGGCCTAATCCTCCAAATTTGTCTAGGGCCCTCTGTATCCTATCCCTACCCTCCAGCATATCTACCTCTCCCCCAGTTTAGTGTCATCTGCAAACTTGCTGAGGGTGCAATCCACACCATCCTCCAGATCATTAATGAAGATGTTGAACAAAACCGGCCCCAGGACAGACCCTTGGGGCACTCTGCTTGATACCAGCTGCCAACTAGACCTTGAGCCGTTGATCACTCCCTGTTGAGCCCGACAATCTAGCCAACTTTCTGTCCACCTTATAGTCCATTCATCCAATCCATACTTTTTTAACTTGCTGGCAAGAATACTGTGGGAGACCGTATCAAAAGCTTTGCTAAAGTCAAGATATGTCACGTCCACTGCTTTCCCCATATCCACAGAGCCGGTTATCTCATCATACAAGGCTATCAGGTTGGTCAGGATGACCATTGCAGCATGGTTTGAACAGATGCAGCCCATCCCAGTTTCAAATCATACCTCATGGGACTTGTAAAGTGTCCTTTAGGTGCTACATAACTAAAGCAAACATGGCTCTGTACAGCAGGGGGCTGTGCCAACCCTAACCTCTCCCTATCCGAAGGCTCTTCAGCGTACAGGCAGATGTGAACACAACAAGTCCAAGATGGAGCACAGCCAGAGCAGGGACTGGCCACGACAAGTGGAATGCTCCAGGGAACGGCATGTGACAGCATTTTCTATCTGAGACTGGACCAAAATGCTGTTTAAAAGGAGTTACTGAAAATACAAGCCCGGTTTCCTTAAAGGCAGACGATGAGCCGGCTTCAGGTTGACCCCTCCGGCCTGGGAAGGGTGGCTGGTAGACCAGAACAAGCCTGGGCAGGCCTCCTGGTGGGGGAGGGAAATAGTAATTTAGGGTGAGACACCAGATGCTGGGTGAGTGCGGAGAGAGACTAAATCCTGGGTATGCTCGCTCCAGCGTGCCGCTTGCGTTTCAAGAGGGGCTGCAGGAAAGCAGCAAATACAATATAGACTGAACCCAGAACACATGCCGTGGCCATCAGTGGTAGGGACACAGACATTCGCCTCCCGCTCAGAGGGCACCCCGTGCAGATGGCCCTGTATAGGCTGTATGGCATGACTTGAACAAGATTGTACATGGCCACGTCACGTAGCCCTGACTTCAGAGAGACACTGGTCCTGGGTCTGTAACACACCGCAACCGCCCACAAGGCTCCAGGGCACTGGCCTTGGAAGCAGGGTAGGGGGATGCAGAACTGACCTTAAGGGCTTTCCCTGGGGGGGTAGCACTTTCTGAGCACTGGACAGATATTAAGAAATGAACCCTCCCCATCCCGGAGACAGGCCAGGGCATCTTTCCATTGGTTGAACAGGTCTAGACATGATAGAAATGGGATGGGTCTTGTGCAAGGTCACACAGCACACAGCGTCAGAGTCAGGATTGGCCCTCAGCCCCCTGGCTCTGAGCACTGGGCTCGCCCCTGCTTCGCACACTCAGACACCGCAGTGGTGAGCACGGTTACAGCCTCGACAGAACAGAACAGGGGATCTCAGCCCGGCAAACGGGTACAAGGCAGCCACAGGACTCAGAAACGCCTACACTGGAGCAGACAAAAGGTCCCCTAGCTCAGCAGCCTGCCCCCAGGAGAGGCCAGGAGGGACCATTGTGATTATCCAGTCTGACCCCCTGCACAGGAGAGGGCCTAGGACCAGTCTGACCCCCTGCACAGCACGGGCCGTAGGGATGTCTGACCCCCTGCACAGAACGGGACAGAGAACTGCCCCAAAATAATTCCTAGAGCACATCTGTTAGAAAAACATCCCATCTGGATTTAACAATTGTCAGTGATGGAGAATCCATCGCAGCTCTTGGTAAACTGTTCCAACAGTTACTTCCCCTCACTGTTAAAAATGTGTCTTATTTCCAGTCTGAATTTCCTGCCCTGGATCATGCTCTACCTCTATCTGCTAGATTGATGAGCTCTCTATTATCAATATTTGTTCCCCACGAGGTACTTATTGACTGGAATCAAGTCACCCCTTAACCTTTTCTCTGTTAAGCTAAACAGGTTGAGCTCCTGGAGTCCATCACTATAAGGCAGGTTTTCTCAACCGTTACTCATTCTCATGACTCTTCTCTGAACCTCTCCAATTTATCAACGTCCTTCTTGAATGATGGACACCAGAGCTGGACGTGGTATTCCAGCAGTGGTCTCACCAATGCTGTACACAGAGGTAAAATCACCTCCCTGCTCCTACTGACTACCCCCCATTTATGCATCCAAGGATAGCATTAGCCTCTTGACCACAGTGTCTTCTGGGAGCTCAAGTTCAGATGATTATTCAATACAACCCCCAAATCTCTAACATTTTATCACCATTGAAAAGCAGCGTGGATTTGATTTAAATCAAAGTTATTTAAATTATTATTTAAATCACTAGTCAGGAAGACTCGATTTAATCATGGATTTCTACATGAAAGTGCATTCTTGTTGGTTGTTATAACCTGGATACACGTTCCTCACCGCACAGCGAGAGAGAGACGTAGGCTTCAGTTTTAGAAGGTACACACTATACATTTTTAAAGTGATTTATTTTGAAAACTTTTCAGATTAGTTTTACAGCTATATCAGAAAATGAATGATTGTTTGGTTATTTCATTTACCAAAGGTAACTGAAGCAGATATTTATGAAGTCATTGGGAGGTGAACTATCTCCAATTCAACAGGTTAATCATTAATATTTGGAGATTTTCTTGCCATGCTGTATTAGGAGGACAACATCACCAGACAGACATTTAAATTGTTGTAATTAACTAAAACAACAATGTGATGTATTCTGGATTTTTTTTTCTTCAACAACAAACATATAATATTTTAACAAAACAAGCATATGAATTTTTGAATTTAGTTAAACATTCAAGTTTTTTAAAATCAGGTTTGTTTTTGTTAAAATTGTTTTTAACTTAAATAGTTAAATGAAATATTTTTTTAAAAAAAAAACAAAAATCAATCGACTATGTCAGCCAGGTCAACATGAGAAACTTAAAATATTGGTTTCTGCAGTCGTCTTCACCTTCATTTTTCTGTTTGTTCATAATCTGGAAAAGAAAAACAAGCTTTTCTGCTTCTTCAGGTCCCAAACGATTTCTCAATTTGGAATGGTTTCAGAGTAACAGCCGTGTTAGTCTGTATTCGCAAAAAGAAAAGGAGGACTTGTGGCACCTTAGAGACTAACCAATTTATTTGAGCATAAGCTTTCGTGAGCTACAGCTCACTTCATCGGATGCATCCGATGAAGTGAGCTGTATCTCACGAAAGCTTATGCTCAAATAAATTGGTTAGTCTCTAAGGTGCCACAAGTACTCCTTTTCATTTTGGAATGAATTAGTCCAAAGAAAGAAAATATTCTTTCTACACTGGAAGAAGCAGCTACTGCTGTTAAAAGTGAGATTATCACTTCAACAGTCTCTGAATCCAAGTGCTTAAGTGACTTCCACCAGTTCACTGCTGTGACATTCTTTAAAACATCATCAGCAAACATCTATTTCTTGAATGGTTCACCCTGAGTTCTGAAGTTTATTATAGTTGGCATGATGGAGGGCTGATTGCTGGATGTCCATGTCCTAGCCAACTCCTCTTCTTCAGCAGTTAAACTTTGACCCAGGCACCGAGTATTGAGAATATTTGCAAGAAAATGAGCTGGAGATAGTGCTTGTCCCATTCGTTTTTTTAATGCTGGTAATTTAACTCTGTCATTGCAGATTTCTCTTTTGAAGATCTTACTCGGTTCCTTCCAAATTTCAACAGCGTCAGCCATAAAACAGCCGTTTCCCTGCGTTTTGTGCAAGGCTACAGAAATAGGCTTCAGGGTGCTCAGCACGCGTTCGACGTTTCTCTGAAGCCCGATATTGAGACCTTTGGCTGTGACAGGGCCATCTATTTTTTCACGATTTTGTTCACAAACTGTCATCCGATTAGGCCAGTTCTCGATACGGTGCTCAGAACAGTCCACTGCTGAGTTCCATCGCACGTCTTGTGGGAGCGTTAGCTTGGTTCCTCCCACTTTTTTCAGAGCAGCATCTGCAAAGCGATTGTTATGGGATTATTTTGCAATTTCAACAATATCAGCCTTTATTTCTGGAGCACTGAAGTCTTTGGCTAGGAGGTGCGTCAAATGAGCACTGCAACCGTATGTTATTAGCTTGGGACGCTCTTCACTCTCTTCTAAATAATTTCTTCTCATCTTGGATACATTTGCAGCATTGTCTGTGATCAAGCTGCGTACTAGACATCTGAATTTTTTTCACAGTTTGTTATAGCTTTTACTGCTACTTCTTGTAAGTATTCTGCTGTGTGCGCATTTCCTGACGTATCAATTGTTTCTGTAAGGAAGACACTCCCTTCTTCTGTGGTCACACAAGCACATACAACAGGATCGTTGTAGACATTGCTCCACCCATCAAGACTCAGGTTAACAATTTTACCCTCTGGACATTTTGCACACTGCTCAATTTCTCTTTCATACACTTTATCCAGCAATTTGCCTGCGACATCTGCTCTGTTGGGTGGATTGTATCCTGGTCTTAATGACTGAACCATGTTAATGAAGTGTGGGTTCTCAATCATATGGAAAGGAAAGTTTGTTGGATAAACTAACTGGGCAATTTTTTCATCAACTACCTCTTTTTGTAATCTGCTGGCTCTTAGCACAAACTTATCTATGGCTGTTTCTGGATGATGGTGATTTTTTTTTTCCTTTTTGCTGCGGGTGATAGACTGTGGCTATGTGACATATACGATGTGACTGAAACACTCTTATTGGCAGATAACTCTGAAACTATAGAAAATGATAGTGATCTCGAAGGTGGATAGTCTTCAGAATCCGGTATGTTGAGGATGGATTCTCCTAAACAAAATAAGTCAATGCAGTTATTTAATTATTATTACCATACTGCTCATTTCGTATTACTCATTGCATTCGCTGACACTCAGCAGTGCTTTAAAGGTGAAATTGTAAAAGGAAGTTCTGCCGATTTCAGGTATTTATTTTTTATCACAACTGCATCTGAAATGACAGGACCATAGAGTGACAACTATATGTTTTGCTCAAACATGAGAATTCGAGAATAGTCCAGAAGGAAGACGGGCAGTCCTTAAGAAAGAAGTATGAAATAAAAAAGTTTACCAACCTGAAGATCCTGCATGTTCAGATCTTTTCATCATCTTCAACGCAGCTTCCTCCTGAGAAGGAACACTTCTCATGTTGTTGTTTCATTCGGGAAACCAGGCCTTGCATTTCTTTGTTGCACTGTTTGCCTTCGTACGCATGCCTGTCTTACCCACAGGTAGAGGAATTTCATTAAAATATTCCCAAACTGGGTCTCTTTTATGGCTTTCTGCCATTATAGGTTTTCCCTTCTAGTGAGAGAATGGTATGGTAGATCTCAAATCAATGAAGAAAGCTTATGCTCAAATAAATTGGTTAGCCTCTAAGGTGCCAAAAGTACTCCTTTTCTTTTTGCAAGTCAATGAAGGGTACACTCAGAAAGACCTCAAGAGTTCTGGAATATGCTGCTCAAACAGTTTCACTTTTGTTTCTACTGCCTGTCCCTCCCTTCTCACATTTATCTCCAGACTTCTTCTACGGGTCCTGATCTATTTCGCCCCCAACAATCTTCTATTCATTGAACTTTCAGAAACTTTGCACTTTTAGAGAGAGGTACGGGATTGACTCTGTGTACACAAATTTGCAGAGGGACAAGACGGTTGAGGTCTGTTATTTCTCACCTCTAAATATTATTTAAAAACATTTTTGCTGTCAACAAGCATGTTATCTCTGGAAACACAAATCCACAGTTTGAGGACTGCAGAACTAAGCATCTCTGATGGTATCTTCTAGACTGAGCACTGAGTCCCACTGGGTAGATAGAAAGATTAACCTAAATAATCTATACAGAAGCCCCTGGAGCCCCATAAGATTGGGTCCCTAATCCATGAACTATTGGAACTCCTTTACAAAACTTTTCTTAACCATTACATGAATATATGGTCTCATACTATAGAATTAGAATTTATAATCCCTAGTCCATGATGACAGGTTTCAGAGTAACAGCCGTGTTAGTCTGTATTCGTAAAAAGAAAAAAAGAAAAGGAGTACTTGTGGCACCTTAGAGACTAACCAGTTTATTTGAGCATGAGCTTTCGTGAGCTACAGCTCACTTCATCGGATGCATAGCAACCATGATGAGAGATCTTTGAGCTATAATGCATCTTAATTACAACTAACTTTAGACAGGTTTTTTCCTCAAAAAGCCTCTTATCAAAAAAATCTGATTTAAGTCAAAAAAATAATTTCCCCTGCTGTCACTCAGTCCTTCTTGTCACCTGTTTGAAATGGGCCACCCTCATACCACAACAAACTTGATTTTTCCTCCCTTGGTATCCTACTGTTAATTGAATTGTCTCATTAGACTGACCCCCCTGGTAAAGCAGCTCCCATCTTTTCATGTGCTGTGTATTTATACCTGGTACTGTATTTTCCACTCCATGCATCTGATGAAGTGGGTTCTAGCCCACGAAAGCTTATGCCCAAATAAATGTGTTAGTCTCTAAGGTGCCACAAGGACTCCTCGTTGTTTTTGCTGATACAGACTAACACAGCTACTGCTCTGAAACCTGTCCCTCCAGGTGTCCTTCCCCAGGATCCCAGCACTTCTTGTGAGCCTAAGACTTGTCAGTCTGTTGCGGGAAGCAGGGGCTGAGGAGCCAGGGGCCAGAAGCAAGGTTTGGGGGAGAGTTGAGTGGGGTTATATGGATAAGGGGCCCCTCCTGGGGAGACAGAGACCCCCCCCCCCACTCCACCCCACTAGCACGGAATGGCAGCAATACCATCGCTGGATAGGGCGCGACCAAGGATAATCAGTGTTTAGTACGCTGGCCCTATGTCATACGCTCCCAGCGTAAGGCATGACAGGCCTAAGTGCCCTGAACCAAAGCACAATGTAACCCAGGTGAGGCCAGTACAGCCCTGTCCCCCCGCAGTGGCTACACCAGGCTGGGAGGTTTAGGAGCGCTCAGCCAGAAGTCCGGCACTCGTTCCCCCGCAGGTGATCCCACCTGGCACGACAAAAGCAGGACAGAGCATCACACACACGGTGTCAGCTGCAGGGGGACCAGAAATTGAAGCCTGCAGTGGGAGTGACCTGGCGCTCTGGTCTACACAGGTGAGCCCGGAGCCCGGGGCGGAGCGACTCCTACGCCCCTCGTGGCCAGCGATCCCGCGCTGCAAGGAGGATTACAACTGCACTAGCACGGCGCGTGATACATTGGATCACTCTGCGCCCTTGGTCACTGTATCAAGATGAGGCCAAGGCTCTCACCAGGGCTTGCCCCTTGGTAACACTGTGTCCATAAGGCCTCGAGTAGCAGGGAGTTACCCAGACCCTGTTGCTGAGGAAGGCGCCTACAGCTAGGACACACGTCTAGCACGCGTTGATTTGAAGGGCAGAACAGACTGAGACGAGCAGCCTGCCTGCACCACACAGCCACGATTTCATGCAGCGAGTGAGTCCTGCACCCAGCCCAGCCCTGGGGCTGAGCTAGAGTGTGTCTTTGAGAAAGGCTCCAGCATGGCCCACGCTCCGGCCAGGCTACAATGCAGACCTAGATCGGTGTAACCACGTCATGCAGGGGTGCAACCCCCCCCCCCCCCGAGCAGCTCCATTATACCGATCTAACCCCCAGCATCCACAGCGCTATGGTGACGAGAGAGCTTCTCCCATCAGTGTAGCTACCAACGCTCGTGGAGGTGTATTCGCTACACCAACAGGAGACGCTCTCCCGCTGTCTCCACTACAGCGCCACGTGGGGAAACAAGCCCGAAGCTGTTCCACTAGCCGGTTACCCTCCCTGTTAAACATTTTTGCCTTATTACTGTGAATTCATCTACCTTCAGCTTCCAGCCATGGGATCTCATTCTGCCTTTGCCGGTTAGATTAAAGAGCCCTCTGCTATCATAGAATCGTAGAAGAGACCTCAGGAGGTCATCTAGTCCAATCCCCTGCTCAGAGCAGGACCAATCCCCCACTAAATCATCCCAGCCAGGGCTTTGTCAAGCTGGGCCTTAAAAACCTCTAAGGAAGGAGATTCCACCACCTCCCTAGGGAACGCATTCCAGTGTTTCACCACCCAACTAGTGAAATAGTGTTTCCTAATATCCAACCTAAACCTCCCCCACCGCAACTTGAGACCATTACTCCTTGTCCTGTCCTCTTCTACCACTGAGAATAGTCTAGAACCATCCTCTTTGGAACCCCCCTTCAGGTAGTTGAAGGCTGCTATCAAATCCCCCCTCATTCTTCCCTTCTGCAGACTAAATAATCCCAGTTCCCTCAGCCTCTCCTCATAAGTCATGTGCCCCAGCCCCCTGATCATTTTCGTTGCCCTTCGCTGGACTCTCTCCAATTTGTCCACATCCTTCTTGTAGTGGGGGGCCCAAAACTGGACACAGTACTCCAGATGAGGCCTCACCAATGTCGAATAGAGGGGAACGATCACGTCCCTCAATATGCTTTCAATCCTCCTACTAATGCAGCCCAATATGCCGTTAGCCTTCTTGGCAACAAGGGCACTCTGTTGACTCATATCCAGCTTCTCGTCCACTGTCACCCCTAGGTCCTTTTCTGCAGAACTGCTGCCGAGCCATTCGGTCCCTAGTCTGTAGCTGTGCATTGGGTTCTTCCGTCCTAAGTGCAGGACCCTGCACTTGTCCTTGTTGAACCTCATCAGGTTTCTTTTGGCCCAATCCTCCAATTTGTCCAGGTCACTCTGGACCCTATCCCTGCCCTCCAATGTATCTACCTCTCCTCCCAGCTTAGTGTCATCTGCAAACTTGCTGAGGGTGCAATTAATACTCAAAGTCCTTCTCCCATGTAAGTATTCACAGACCGTGATCACCTCCCCTCTTAACTTCCCCTTTATTAAACTAAACAGGTGGAGCTTTCTTAGTGTCTCAAGGTCAGGCAGGTTTTCCAAACCTCAAACCATTCACATATAGCATTTTTCTGAACCCCTTCCATTTCCTCAACATCCTCTTTGAAGTGTGGAAACCAGAGCAGTACTCTCACCACTGCTATGTACAGGTGTAATAGCATCTCTCTACTCCCACTCTCCTGTTTATACAGCCAAGGATCTTGTTTGCTCTTAGTCATTCCACCACCCTCCCAGCTCAGGCTCAGGTAGTTATCCCCCAGGAGTAACCGCTTTCCAAAACAGCCCCCCCAAGTGTGACCTACAATCTTGGTTGCTAGATTTATGGCCATGCATTTTGTTGTATTAAAACACATGCTGTTCAAATGAGCCCATCTAACCATGCAAATCCTGATCAGTCTGTACAACTGAACTGCCACCAATCTGTGGGTCATCGGCAAACTTTACTGTGATAGACTGCCAATACCCTGTAATGCCCGGAAAAAACCTGTTCAAATTAACAAAACTTTATTGAATTAAATTAAACCTGACAGAATTAGGGTTAATCCCTTTGGAGGTCATTGCATTAAAAACGCTACTGCAGCCATGCTGTTGGGACACTGTATATTCCTGCTGTAGTAGAAGGGGGGAGGCTACTGCACTTCCTCAGTTATCAGCCATTGAAGCCACAGCCCCCCCTTCCCCCTCCCACCCCAGGGATATGCAAATACTCCTTCAAACTGGCTTCTCCAGAGACCAACAGACAAATAAGAGTTTTGGATAAATAGCCGAGTTTAAACTGCCTCCGGGCCTTCTTCCTAATCCAGCAAACAGGCCGGAACCACAGGACCCCTGGGCCATGGAGGGTCCTGATCCTTAGGGTAGGACTGGAAGGCCTGGGCCTACAACGGCCCCATGAGACTGGGTGCTGCTTCTGAGCTGAAGCTGTGATGCCCTTGGTAGGCGGTAGCTGCAAGGAATCCTCGGGGGGGTGGGGATCTTTGGGGGGGGTCAAAGGACTGCTCACGCCAGAATCCATGAACTCTGGTAAACTCATCAGCACCTGTGTAGGCTCTGTCATGGTTTTTATTACGTTTTCTCTGTAATGCTTTTCACCTTAACAATAAAGCAAGTGCGGTCTCACAACTTATCTCTGCAACAACCACTCTGTTACCAGTCTCTGAGAAGAAAGCAAGCAGACTCTCTTTGCTGGGAGATGCACAGTGAAGGCAGGGACCTAGGCAGCCTGGGAATACCCCAGTCAGAAGAGAGGTGTGGGTCTCCACCCAGAAAGGCTGAGCCCGGAGGGGAAATACAGGTGCAGTGGCCCATGGAACACAGAAGCCCAGCTCTGCTGCAGACCAATGTTGTGACCGTGCCTCAGTTCCCCAGCGGTGCAACGGGGACAACAGCAGGGCCCCATCTCAAAGGGCGGAGGCGAGGAAAAGGCAGATGATTAGGCTCAGAGGTGACAATGACAAGGGCCACACAGGAAAGCAAGCGAGAGAGAGAGAGAGACACACACACACACACACACACACACGTGTGTGCGCCTGGGAAGTAGCAATGGGGACCCTGATCGGTTACAGTGTCGCTGTCAACATTCCAACAGCCACTTTTAACCCTTGAGCGACTAGCGCTATAGAAACGGTGCAGCTTAACAGACATCGTCCAACCCATCACGGCACCGAACTGCACACATTTCGGATCTCAGGCTGTTCTGGTCATTAAGAAAGCATCTAACGAGTGTCAGACCCTAGACAAATCTTAATCACATTGCACTTTATAAGATCAGTCATCCCTAACCTTACATTAGATTGTATCACCACAAACTGCCAAAGAAAAACCAAGCCATTCACAAACGACAGGAAACACTTGACACTGATACTCCAGGACAGTGGTCCTCAACCAGGGTACGTGTACTGCTGGGGGTACTCAGAGGTCTTCTAGAGGATACATCAACTCATCTAAACATTTGTCTAGTTTTACAACAGGCTAGATAAAAAACAATAGCGAAGTCAGGACAAACTAAAATTTCATACAGACACTGAGTTGTTTGTATCGCTCTATAGACCATACACTGAAATGTGAATGCAATATTTATATTCCAATCAATTTATAATTACATGGTAAAAATTAAAACATAAGCAATTTATCAGTAATAGTGTGCTTTGATACTTCTGTATTTTTATGTCTGATTTTGTAAGCAAGTCGTTTTTAAATGAGGTGAAACCTGGGGGTACACAAAACAAATCAGACTCCTGAAAGGGGCACAGTCGTCTGGAAAGGTTGCAAACCACTGCTCTAGGAGCTTTCCAGAGACCTTTTTTCACCCCTGTAAAATGGAAATGCTGGTGCAACCTTAAGTAAAGTGGCGCTGCGACCCCACGGAGAACACAGCATATCCTGCAGGTGTGTTTTCCTCCTTCTCTGTGCTAATGATCAAGACAAGGAAAAAACAACCCCAAGAAGAGCTTTCTACAGCCGAGGAAAGGAGAAGTGCCGAAGACCGTGAAGTTCACCGCGGATCCTGCCGTGCCAATCTACCCATCAGACTGGGAAATGAACCCAGAGGACAGGACACCAGGGTGATAACGAGGAGGGATGCACGTGGGGGGAACCGGCCAATCTGGCAGGACTGACAGGCCTGTCTGCTCGGGGGTCGCAGGGAGAAGAGCTGAGGGAGCCAGGCCAGGCTCTCAGACAAGCAAGGCAAGGCAAAGCGCCCAAGGATACTGACCAGGCAGGTGGCCTGTGGGTGGCTCATTCAATTCCCTGGGGGAGAGAAAGGGGCCAGTGATCGCGGAGCGCTGTGCAGGGGCATTGAAGTGCACAATGGCCACGGAAGGGCAGAGCCACCTACCGCATGCCCAGGCCCAGATGTTTCACCACGTCGGAGGCGGAGACGTTCGAGGCCTGGTAGGGTTTCCTCTTCTCCTCGAACTCATGGGCCAGGCAGATCCGCCAGCCGGACGGCGGCACCTGGTGCCCACGGGCAGTGCCCTCAAACCGCTCCATCAGCTTGGCACCATCCGCCATTGCCCTCGTGTCTGCCCTGGCAGCTTCCTCCTCCCGCGCCCAGCTCAGGGTGCAGCCTCCCCCCCCGTGCCCTGCCCCGCGCCCAGCTCAGGGTGCAGCCTCCCCCCCCGTGCCCAGCTCAGGGTGCAGCCCCCCCCCTGCGCCCAGCTCAGGGTGCAGCCTCCCCCCCCCGTGCCCTGCCCCGCGCCCAGCTCAGGGTGCAGCCTCCCCCCCCGTGCCCAGCTCAGGGTGCAGCCCCCCCCCTGCGCCCAGCTCAGGGTGCAGCCCCCCCCCTGCGCCCAGCTCAGGGTGCAGCCCCCCCCCTGCGCCCAGCTCAGGGTGCAGCCTCCCCCCCCCGTGCCCAGCTCAGGGTGCAGCCTCCCCCCCTGCGCCCTGCCCCGCGCCCAGCTCAGGGTGCAGCCCCCCCCGCCCCCGGCCCCTGTCCGCCCGCCTGCAACCCCCCCCACCGTACCTGTCCGTCTGTCTGCAAACACCCCTCCCCCCAGTACCTGTCCGCCTGTCTGTCTGTCCGTCTGCACCCCTCCCCCTCGTACCTGTCCGTCTGTCTGTCTGCAAACACCCCCTGCCCCCCCGGTACCTGTCCGTCCGCCCGCAACCCCTCCCCCTGGTACCTGTCTGTCCGTCTGTCCGCCTGCACCCCTCCCCCCCGTACCTGTCTGTCCGTCCGTCCGTCCGGCCGCCTGCCTGCCTGCAACCCCCCCCGCCCAACGGCTGTCCGTCTGTCCGCCCGCCCGCCGCTGACCTGCCGGCCTCACCCCGCGCGAGCTCTGCGGGCCCCGGAAGGCGGGACTCGGGAGGAAACCGGCCCGAAGCCCAACCGGCTCGGCCGGCGGGGGGAGCGGGGACCGGAACGCGAACCCGGCCGAGCGGCGCCCGAACCTTCCCGAGCGGGGCCGAATGGCGGGGCCCGAGCCTCTCCGAGCGGAGCCGAAGATTCCCGAACGGAGCCGAGCGGAGCCCGAACCTCTCCGAGCGGACCCGACGATTCCCGAACGGAGCCGAGCGGAGCCCGAACCTCTCCGAGCGGACCCGACGATTCCCGAACGGAGCCGAGCGGAGCCCGAACCTCTCCGAGCGGACCCGACGGTTCCCGAGCGGGCCGGGGTCGCTGTCTGCGCTGCTGAGGGTCCCTGTGTCCCGCCGGTGAGTGAGCGGGGCCCGCGCGGGGGTCCCGGGTCCGCGGGGCGGGGCTCGGGGGAGGCCCCGCGGCAGGAAGCCCGGGCTGCCGTCTTGGCCGAAGGCCCCCCGGACGCCTGGGTCCCAGCCCGGCTGCCCGCAGAGGTTCGGGTCTCGGCGGGTCTCAGGGTCCCCCCGGGGCGCGGGGGGGGTGTCTCTGACGCGGGGGTTCGGGTCCCCCCCCCGGCAGACGGGTGGGTTCACCCGCGTCTGGGGCTGCCCCGGGGTGCGCTGGGGGGGGTCGGGGCGCGGTGGGGGGGGTGTCTCTGACGCGGGGGTTCGGGTCCCCCCCCCGGCAGACGGGTGGGTTCACCCGGGTCTGGGGCTGCCCCGGGGCGCGGTGGGGGGGGGGTCGGGGCGCGGTGGGGGGGGTGTCTCTGACGCGGGGGGTTGGGTCCCCCCCGGCAGACGGGTGGGTTCACCCGGGTCTGGGGCTGCCCCGGGGTGCGCTGGGGGGGGTCGGGGCGCGGTGGGGGGGGTGTCTCTGACGCGGGGGGTTGGGTCCCCCCTGGCAGACGTGCAGGTTCACCCGCGTCTGGGGCTGCCCCGGGGTGCGCTGGGGGGGGTCGGGGCGCGGTGGGGGGGGTCTCTGACGCGGGGGGTTGGGTCCCCCCCGGCAGACGGGTGGGTTCACCCGGGTCTGGGGCTGCCCCGGGGCGCGGTGGGGCGGGGGGGTCGGGGCGCGGTGGGGGGGGGTCTCTGACGCGGGGGTTCGGGTCCCCCCCCCGGCAGACGGGTGGGTTCACCCGGGTCTGGGGCTGCCCCGGGGCGCGGTGGGGGGGGGGGGTCGGGGCGCGGTGGGGGGGGGTCTCTGACGCGGGGGGTTGGGTCCCCCCTGGCAGACGTGCAGGTTCACCCGCGTCTGGGGCGGTTGCAGGTGCAGGCGGCGTGGCCGGAGCCATGATCGAGGTTCTGGCCCAGCTGAGCCGCGGGCCCGTGTTCCTGGCCGGGGAGATGCTGGAGTGTGCGATCGTCTTCACCAACCCGCTCTCGGCAACCTCCACCTCCGCCAGCAGGTACCAGCCCCCCGCAGCCCCCCGCCAGCCCCAGGGGGGTGGGGTCCCAGCCTGGGCGGCCCCCGGAGCAGAGCGGAGGCCACGGCGGGGTCCTGGGAGGAGAAGGGGGCGGGAGGGGGGGATGCTGTGGCCTTGTCACTTCACAGCCTTCCCCACCCCAGGGGGCCCCTCTGCTCAGGCAGCACCGAACCGGGACTTGCCTGTCCCCTGCTTAGTCAGTAACCAGGCCTGCAGGGTCAGCTCTGTTTGGCCAAGGGGAATAAACTAGGCAAAGGATCTGTCTCTGGGAGTGAGGCCTCCCCACCCCCAGTTTGGAGTGATTGAAATGACACACAAGGTTACAGGGGAAGAACGGAGCTAAACTGGCTTTTAAACCTGAAGGACTGGTTCCACCGGGACGGCCGGGTCACTGAGCGGAGAACAGTTACTTACCGGAGCCCAGGGGCTCCGCTTGGCATCAGGACATCTTTGTGCTGAGCAGTGCACAGACATGCAGCCGGGGTCCTGCCCCCAGAGACCTCGCACACCACCATGAGGAGCCGTGGATGAAGGGCCAAGGAGGGGGTGACACTTGGACACATACAATTTGCAAGTACATAACTGCCCCACAGCCGTGTTAATTTTTCTGAGCAAATTCATCCCAAATTTGTCAAGGTACAATGATCTGCGCAGAGCTCCACCTGGAGACGCGGCCACGAGTCTTGAGAGAAAAGCTTTCGGCAGTTGAAAAAACTGTCAGAAGCACCTGTTCTGAAATACTCTGAGATTGACAAAGGGCTGAGGTCTTGGGTGATGCAAGCTCGTGGTTTTGGGGCTGACCTCCTGCAAGATGATTCCCCCAAAGCAAGGGTGAAAGCACAACTCAGCAGAACTATGCTCAAATTGAAAAAAAAACCCAAAACACTGGCAGCTGTTTGTGTGCAGCGGCATTCAGAGAAGCAGATGGAATGTTGAGAGTCGTTCGGAAAGGGAGAGAGAATAAGACTGAAAATATCACATTGCCTCTGTATAAATCCATGGTGCGCCCGTACCTTGAACACTGCGTGTGGGTGTGGTCTCCCCATCTCAAAAAAGATGTATCTGAATTGGAACAAGTACAGAAAAGGGCAACAAAAATGATGAGGGGTACGGAACAGCTTCCATATGAGGAAAGGTTAATGAGACTGGGACTTTTCAGCTTGGAAAAGACCCGACTAAGGGGCGATATGACAGAGATCTATAAAATTGTGACTGGTGTGGAGAAGGCAAACAAGGACATGTTATTTACTCCTTCTCACAACACACGAACTAGGAGTCACCCACTGAAATGAACAGACAGCAGGTTAAAAACAAACAGAAGGAAGTATTCACACAACGCACAGCCAACCTGTGGAACTCCTTGCCAGAGGATGGTATGAAGTCCAAGACTATAACAGGGTTCAAAAAAGAACTAAACAAGTTCATGCACGATAGGTCCACCAATGGCTATGAGCCAGGATGGGCAGGGATGGTGTCCCTAGCCTGTGTTTGCCAGACGCTGAGAATGGGCGACAGGGGATGGATCACTTGGTGATTCCCTGTTCTGTTCATTCCCTCTGGGGCACCTGGCACTGGCCACTGTCGGAAGACAGGATACTGGGCTAGATGGACCTTTGGTCTGACCCAGTTAGGGTGACCAGATGTCTGGATTTTACAGGGACAGTCCCGGTTTTGGGTCTTTTTCTTATATAGGCTCCTATTACCCCCCCACCCCCGTCCTGATTTTTCACACTTGCTGTCTGGTCACCTAGACCCAATATGGCCATTTTAATGTTCTTATGGTCCAAGGCTGGCGCTAATCTCTCTGAATGAAGCAGGAAAAAGATTGCCACTTAATTGCGAACTGCCACTCCAGTTTTCTCTAAATTGGGCTGGTACTGTACAACCTGTAATGTAGGGTAAATCATAGTTTGCTCACCATGGGATGCCAGGTGAATTAATAAGAGAGAATGGCTCGTATCACAGATCCACAGGATCGGTGCTACACCCCCAGCTTTGGAACGGTCTTTCAGAGGAGCCCCCTCAGTGTGCCGGACCCCCTAAGGGTCTCATTCTTCCTCCAGAGTAAGCCACTGCATAGGCGCCAACTTTCCCCGGCGCCGCTGGGTGCTCACGCACCCCTGGCCCCGCCCTGACTCCACCCTTTCCCCGCCCTGCCCCCATTCCAACCCCTTCCCCAAAGTCCCTGCCCCAACTCCGCCCCCTCCCTGCCCCATTGGACCCTTTCCCCAAATCCCTGCCCAGGCCCCGCCTCTTCCCGAGCGCGCCGCGTTCCCCCTCCTCCCCACTCCTTCCCAGCGCTTGCCGCGCGAAACAGCTGTTTCACGGC
Source organism: Natator depressus (assembly GCF_965152275.1). NCBI lineage: Eukaryota > Metazoa > Chordata > Testudines > Cheloniidae > Natator > Natator depressus. The sequence continues at coordinate 821,372 of NC_134238.1, forward strand.
ACAAGTTCTGGGAGCTAGGGGGGAAAAGCGGGTGCGCGGTGCACTCAGGGGAGGAGGAGGAGCGGAGGCGGAGGTGAGCTGAGGCGGGGCAGGGAGCTGCCGGTGGGTGCAGAGCACCCACCAATTTTTACCCATGGGTGCTTCAGCCCTGGAGCATCCACGGAGTCGGCGCCTATGAGCCATTCGGCTTCACTGCCTCCTCAGACTGGACCTCTGGGCCTGCAGCCCCCTGCTTTGCCCGTGAGCTCCACTCACTGAATCCCACTGAGACAGACCCAGATGGAAACTCGTCCACTCCTCAGGGATGAATGTACCTCGCCCAGCACCTGCAGTGACACTCCCACAGCACTGCCGGAGCATCCTCCAGTCTGGCCAGCCCAGAGCCCAACCAAGCTGTAGGGAACCCATTTCCTTCGATCTCCTTTGTCAGACTCCAGGTGAGAGTCCCAGCTCCTCCCAGCTGCCAGCTCTGATCCCCCATCTCACACCTCCCCAGTCCTTTGTTCTCCAGCTGGGGAATGCTGCTCAGCCTCCCTGCTGAGAGGTGGGAAATCCCGATCCCTCTGGGTCTTCGGTCTCTAGGTGTCGATGTCCCAGCAACCGGATTTGCCTTTGTCTTTTCAAATGCTCCATTGATGTGGGGCCTGGGCCCAGACAGCCTGGTGATACCCACAGCTGTGTCTCCCAGCCTGCTCTGAGAGCAAACAGTCCCTCCCAACCCACAGGGTAACAATGCAGAACAACGAAGCTGAGGCACAAATAGGACTCATAAAAATGTTACAGAACATTCCCACTTAGTCACAGCTCACGATTCACAAATGGCTCATTGTGGCTGTTCTGCTTGATAGAGCAATTCAAGTACACCATGCCAAGACCCTGCTATGCACAGTCAGCTGGGTCAGCAGGAAAGCTAGTGCAGATGGCAAGGACCTTGATTAAGAGGTAAAAGGCTCTGCTGATTCAAGGGAGCCATACCTAGCAGACTATTACAGCATTCGCAGTGCTTGTTAGCATCACCAGCACACCAGTTAGAGACTTGTGGACAGAAGGATAGAAACCGTAATTCCCGAATCTCCTAAGCATCTTGAGCCAAGGATTGCCACCCTCAAGTCCAGCAGAGCCTCAGCGTTACGACCCCTCGGGGATGGAAGTTGTTCGTAACTCTGAAATGTTTGTAACTTGGGACAAAACCTTCTGGTTCTTTCAAAAGTTTACAACTGAACATTGACTTAATACAACTTTGAAATTTGATTGTGCAGAAGGAAAATGCTGCTTTTAACCATCTGAATATAAAGGAAACAAACACAGAAACAGTTTCCTTAGCTTGTCAAATCTTTTTTTGAACTTTCCCTTTATTTTTTAGTAGTTTATATTTAACAGTACTGGGCTGGATTTGCTTCTTTCTTTCTTTTTCCTTTTCTCCTCTGCTGCTGTCTGATTATGTACTTCCAGTTCCAATTGAGGTGTGTGGTTGACTGGCGAGTTCTTAACTCTGGGGTTTGTAACACTGAGGTTCTGCTGTACTTACAAAGCGCAATGGGCCAAGCAACTAAAACAGAAGAAATGCTATGATATAAAATGTCAAAGCAAGGCAGTTACCCCCATTGCAAGTGGGAGAGAATGTCAGATGCTCCGGAGATAATGGCTAGCAGCCTGCTGAGGCAACAGCTGTATCATCCATGCCAAAGCTGAGTGTCAGAGCTTAGACTCTCCCCCAGAGTCAGTTGTGCAAAAGCAAGGGAGGGTATCTAACTTTAAGCAAAGACAGCTCTAGGGCTTTGTTTCTTGAGGATCTCTAGGCCTCCGTTTGCTAGATGCTGGGAATGGGCGACAGGGGATGGGTCACTTGGTGATCACCTGTTCTGTTCATTCCCTCTGGGGCACCTGGCACTGGCCACTGTCGGCAGGCAGGATCCTGGGCTTGATGGACCCTTGGTCTGACCCAGTCTGGCCATGCTTGTGTAAGGCTACTCAACGCACTGAGCGTAGTGGTTGTGCTAATGCCCCCGCCAGCCAGAAAAGCGGGCCCAGGTGGCGGATCCACCTCAGCAGCCTGTCAGGTCACTGCGGAAGGGAGTGTTTTGAGAACAAGAAATGACCATGTGCTCCAAACTCCTCAGAGGTTCAGGGGGGTCGTTACTGCCAGGGGGTCAGTATCTTGACTTTGGTCCCAGAGGCGTGCATTTGGGGGCTGTGTTAGTCGGCTGACCTCGTTTGCAGATGTCGCTTTCGTTGGTGTTACATTTGGTTCCCATTTAATTTAAAAAGAAAAGATGTAACAGCGTCTCCTGGGGTCCGTAGCGGCTGCTCCCTGTCACGTGACCCAGGTGTCACCCTTTGTTACCGCACTCTTGCCGCATCACTGGGGCCGAGGAATAAAGGTCCGTCCTTTCCTGCACTCTGTGTTTCACCCCTTCACTCCAGCGCGGTCCCCAGCGGCCCGCCTGGAGAGTCTCCCTGTCCTGAGCCCTAGTGCAAGAGACACCTGCGGTGCTGCTGCAGACCTGCCGTCTGGGGAGGCTCTTGGGAGCGCTAGTGACACGCACTGGAGGGGGCGGCTTGGGCTCAGAGCACACAGCAGCACAAGAGAAAAGGCCCCGTTTTCCCCATCAGTCCCAGAGTGCAGAGAAGGGATTACTGAGGAGGGTGGATGCAGCTTTCAGAGGTATCCCTGATGGAGATACACACCTGTCTCCCGAATCCAGCATCTTGGGGTTTCCTGGTATTGGTCCAGGTCAGAAACCGGCTGGAGGAGTTCACCTCCCGGTGGACACAGCCTCCTGGCCTTGATGTGTACATGATGGAGGTGCGTCTAGCCTGACCCTCCTGGAGTCAGTCCCGGGAGAGCTGGGTTCAGCAGGCTGGAGCATTTGTCTCCAACTTCAGTTTAATCTGCGCAGAGAGGGGTCCATTTGTAGAGCTCCTCCATCGTCCTAAGCCACCCCTCAGAACGCAATATTGTATGTGTCCCTTTTGATTTGTATCCATCACCAGCCTCTTAAGAATGACTAGAGCCATGGTTCACCCGTCAATGTGCATGAGCACTTCCCCCCTGACCAGTCAGCAAAGGTGTTAGAGAGCACTCCTGTTTCTGACACAGACTTCCTGTCTGACCCTGGGCAAGTCACTTCGTCTCTCTTGGCCTCAGTTCCCCTTCGTCAAATGGGGATAATAATGCTTCCTCTCTGCCTCGTCTGTTTACACTGTGAGCTCTTAGAATTATCATAGTATCATAGAAGATTAGCGTTGGAAGAGACCTCAGGAAGTATCTAGTCCAACCCCCTGCTCAAAGCAGGACCAATCCCCAACTAAACCATCCCAGCCAGGGCTTTGTCAAGCCGAGTCTTAAAAACCTCTAAGGAAGGAGATTCCACCACTTCCCTAGGGAACCCATTCCAGTGCTTCACCACCCTCCTAGTGAAATAGTGTTTCCTAATATCCAACCTAGACCTCCCCCACTGCAACTTGAGACCATTACTCCTTGTCCTGTCATCTGCTACCACTGAGAACAGCCGAGCTCCATCCTCTTTGGAACCCCCCTTCAGGTAGTTGAAAGCTGCAATCAAATCTCCCGCTCACTCTTCTGTTCTGCAGACTAAATAATCCCAGTTCCCTCAGCCTCTCCTCATAAGTCATGTGCTCCAGCCCTCTAATTATTTTCGTTGCCCTCCGCTGGACCCTCTCCAATTTGTTTTCATCCTTTCTGTAGTGGTGGGACCAAAACTGGATACAATACTCCAGGTGTGGCCTCACCAGTGCCAAATAGAGGGGAATAATCACTTCCCTCAATCTGCTGGCAATGCCCCTACTAATGCAGCCCAATATGCTGTTAGCCTTCTTGGCAACAAGGGCACCCTGCTGACTCATATCCAGCTTCTCGTCCACGGTAATCCCCAGGTCCTTTTTCTGCAGAACTGCTGCCTAGCCAGTCGGCTCCCAGCTCTTCAGGGCAATGGCTGACTAACTTTGTCTCTGGGCAGCACCCAGCACACCGGGGCTCTGATCCTGTCTGGGGTCCCAGGCACTACTGAGCACTGCTAATAAACAGAGAGCTTTGCACATCTCTCAGCCCTCTGCAGAAGGCTGACCCTGGAGCCAGGCTTGCAGTGAGAGCTGGCAGGCAGAATCTACAGCCTGCTTTGAGCATGGGAGGGAACAAGTCCCCAGGTCACGGTATCCTCACTGAGATTCCTAGATTCCAAGGCCAGAAAGGACATTTGTGATCAGTCAGTCTGACCCCTCCCCCCACCCCATCTAATGCAGGCCCTCGGACCGGCCCAACAGCCCCCGGCACGGCGCGGGCCCTCGGACCGGCCCGACCCCCCGGCACGGCGCGGGCCCTCGGACCGGCCCGACCCCCCGGCACGGCGCGGGCCCTCGGACCGGCCCGACCCCCCGGCACGGCGCTGGCTATAGAACTTGCCAACAGAATTCCCAGAGCAGATCTTTTAGAAAAACATCCCATCTCGATTTAAACATTGTCAGTGATGAAGACTCCACTGTGGCCCTTGGTAAGTTCAAAGTATTCAAGATAGTTAAGGCCAAAGCTGACTGTAAAGAATTAGAGGGGATCTCACGAAACTGGGTGACTGGGCAACAAAATGGCAGATGACATTCAGCTTTGATAAGTCCAAAGTAACGCACATTGGAAAACATAATCCCAACTATACGTGTATGATGATGGGGTCTAAATTAGCTGTTACCTCTCAAGAAAGAGATCTTGGAGTCACCGTGGATAGTCTCTGAAAACTTCAGCTGTACATGCAGCAGCAGCCAAAAGGGCTAACAGTATTAGGAACTATTCAGAAAGGGATACAAAATAAGACAAAATATCACAATGTTGTAGTATGCCATTATGTGCCAGCAATGCCCCTCTGCCATGTACATTGGCCAAACCGGACAGTCTCTATGCAAAAGAATAAATGGACACAAATCTCACATCAGGAATTATAACATCCAAAAACCAGTAGGAGAACACTTCAGTCTCCCTGGTCACTCAATAACAGACCTAAAGGTGGCAATTCTTCAACAAAAAAACTTTAAAAACAGACTCCAACGTGAAACTGCAGAACTGGAATTAATTTGAAAACTGGACACTATCAAATTAGGCCTGAATAAAGACTGGGAGTGGTTGGGTCTTTACAAAACTTAATTTCCCCCATACTAATTTCCCCCTACTGTTACTCACACCTTCTTGTCAACTGTTTGAAATGGGCCACCCTCATTACCACTACAAAAGTGATTTTTCCTCCCTTGGTATCCTACTGTTAATTGAATTGTCTCATTAGACTGATCTCCTACTTGGTAAGGCAATTCACATCTTTTCATGTATTTATACTTGCTCCTGTATTTTCCACTCCATGCATCTGATGAAGTGGGCTCTAGCCCACGAAAGCTTATGCCCAAATAAATGTGTTGGTCTCTAAGGTGCCACAAGGACTCCTCGTTGTTTTTGCTCATATAATGAGACTATATCATCTTTTTTACCCCAAATAAAGAACAGAAATATGTATTGAACACGTCTGCCTTTTCTGTGGTATAATTGATAACTACCATTTCCATCGAGTAATGGACCAATACCATTGTGAGAAAGCTTTTTGTTCCCAATAATTGTCCTTAACTCTGCCAGCCATAGATTTCTCCCTGTGTCCCTTTGCTTCCCTTGTCAATTTTCTACAATTCCTACTTTCTGATTTATATTCATTACTATCAACTTTCCCTTTCTTCCATTTGTAATATATTACTATTTAATTTTTTATAGCTGTCCTTAACTTCCTCTCTAAACCAGGTCAGCTTTTTAACCAGCATGGTGGTCTTCCTCAGTTGTGGGAAGCTTTTTGGGCCTCTAATAAGGTGTTCTTAAATGTCCCAAATTATCACTCAAATTTTTCTGATTCAATTATTCGCAATAGCTGATTTAGCTTCTAATTGTTTTCAGCTTTGTGAAATTGGCCCTGTTAAAAGACCAAGTGTATATATTATGGGTCTGGACTTTATTCTGCTTGCACATTATAAATGTGATCAAGTCATGATGACTTGTACCTAAGCTACCATTAACTTTTAGTTCTGTGATCAGTTGCTCTTTGTCTGTTAGGACAAAGTCTAATAAAGAATTTCCCCGGTAGCAGCACCTGGACTAAGGGGGCTGCAGTTTGGGGGTCTGCTGGACAGAGCTGTGGCAGAATCCTATGGCATGGGGACAGGCATCTCCCTAACCATCCAGGTTTTATACGTTAGGTGCTGTCCTGAGCCTGGGCTCAGCACCCGCAGCTGGAGAAGTGCAGCGAGGGGGGTTCTGGGGCATGTGATGTCACGGGGAGCAGAGTGATTCCCCTTGTGTCCTGCCCTCTGGGGGTGTTGCCTGACTTGGTGTCTGCTGGGCTGTGTCCCCCCGTGTCTCACTGCTTGTCTCTCTCCTCTGCACCCAGTGAGATGCTGGCGTGGGCCAGCGCCCAGATTCACTGCCAGTTTCATGCCAGCGAGAACCGGGTGGCGCTGCCTCCCTCGGATGACAGCAAGCACGATGTGCAGGCTGAGAACGAGACAGTGTTTGTCCCCAACAGAGGTGAGTGCTGGCCTGGCCTCTGTTATGCCGGGCCTCAGGGTGTGTGTCGGGGGAAGGGTACCCGTGTGAGGGGATGCAGCAGGGACTTGGAGTAAGAGACTGAGAAGAGATAAAATAGTGACTGGTACTGAGAGAGCTTGGGGGGCTGCTCCGTAGCATGCTGAGATGCAGGGCAGAGAATCCCTATTTCCCACCTTCGGCCCCAAACAGTGAGATTCAGAAAAGCAGTGACCCGAGCTAGGATTAAACTCTTGGAGCTGTCAGGCCTGCGGCTCCAGGGCACATCAGATGCTCTAGCAGTCGCCTCTCTCGGGTGACAGGCAGTTGGGCAAGGATGCCTCCTGCACTGAGCGCTGTCTGGGAGGGACGTAGCAGGGGTGGGGGGACACTGGGCTGGTTGTGCCTGGTGCTCTGGTCCTGTGCAGCAATTATTTTTCTTTACCTTTCAGGAGAGCGGGGTCAGTGCATCCTGTCCACACCCCCAAAGATTCTCTTTTGTGACTTGCGCCTGGATCCTGGAGAGTCGAAATCCTGTAAGGGACTGTGTTCTCTTCCCTCGGGGGGAGAGGGGGCTTGCTTCACGGTGCATTTATTTCCCTGGCTACGTGTATCTCCCTGGCTAGGTGTAACTCATTTTGTTCCTCAGCCTTCCTGATTTTGTCCCTGTAAGCTTGTGCTGTTCTTTTGTACGCCTCCTTAGCAATTCATCTAGGCTTCTACTTCCTGTAGGATTCCTTTTTGATTTTCAGGTCATTAAAGAACTGCCGAAGGAGCCATATTGGCCTCTTACTGTTCTCCTACGTTTCCTTCGCATTGGTCTAGTTTGCAGTTGTGCATTTACTATTGTCTCCTTGAGAAACTGCCCGTTGTCCTGAACTCCTTAGTCCCTTAGATTTTCTTCCCTTGGACCTTACCTACCAGTTCTCGGAGTCTGTTAAGGTCAGCTTTTGTGAAATTTATTGTCATTATTCTGCTGCTCTCACTCCTTCCTTTCCTTGGAATCATGAAATCTGTAATGTCCTGATCCCTTTCTCCCAGTTGCCTTCCACCTTCAGATTCACAGCCAGTTCCTCCCTGCTGGTCAGAATGAAGTCTAAAATAGCTGTCCCCCGGTTACTCCCTCCACTTTCTGAAACAAAAAGTTGCCCCCAGTGCATTCCAAGAGCTTACTGGGAATGCTGGGTGTGGTACTTTTCCCACAGATGTCTGGGTAGTTAAAGTCCCACATTACCACCAGTCCACCTGACCCCACTACGCCTCGGGCCCCCGTCTGTGAACGGGGGTGGTAGTACATCTCTGTGTCCCAGGTGGGGGCACTGTAAGGATAACTCCCTCAAGCTTGTGAGGCTCAGGCCTTCTTGAGGGGAGACTGTAGGGAAGTGTTGTGTGGAGTATAGGCCGAGCTGGTAGTGGCACCCACAGATAAGGTTGCACGGCTCTTTCCGTTGTAAGACCCATGGACAGTGAGCCCTGCCCCCCTCGTTTCAGACTCGTACTGCGAGACGCTGCCTGTGGACGGGCCGCCCTCCTTCCGGGGGCAGTCAGTGAAGTATGTGTACAAGCTGACCGTCGGCTGCCAGCGGGTGAGCTCTCCCATCAAGCTGCTGCGGGTGCCCTTCCGGGTGCTGGTGCTGCACGGTAAGGCCTGCTGTGCCACTCTCCCGGCAGGGCAGGGCGGGGCACGCCCAGCCCACTGCCAGGCTGTGACCCTTTCTGCGCTCTGTCCCCAGGGCTCAAAGAGTATCAGTTCCCCCAGGACGAAGTGGTCGCCCCCTCAAACCCCTTCCTGGAGGAGGAGGAGAGGGTGAAGAAAGACTCCCGGCTGGCGGACCTGGCCACGGAGCTGCTGATGGCAGCCACATCCCGGCGCAGCCTGCGTAGGTTGTTCCCCACCTGATCTTACCGTCCCTCCCTGCCCCTTCCAGCTCACGCCTGGTCTGTGCGGTCTCTGCCCTGTCCCCAGCGGGCGTGCGCACTGCTGCCTGTTCGTCTCCCATTCCCAGCTCCCTGGATTCCTCAGCAGCGGCTCCGCAGATCTTTCTTACCAGCCAATCCAGCAGCCTCGCTGCGTGTCCGGAGCCCTGGCATTCTGACAGCTGCCCCACGCTGCCCTGCCTGTGTAAGGCCCTAACAGATCAAAGCATCTCTGTCCATAGCCAGCCAGGGCCCTGTTGTGACCAGCATGCGCAGTGCGTGTGCTGGGGGGTCCCCGATGCTCCCCGAGAGCTGTCCTCGGCGGGAGTCCTGTCTTTCAGGGGCACAGCCATGCTCTTGGGCTGGGGCTTTGTTCCAGGCGGGGAGTAGCAGCAGCCCTGGCTCATCTGCCTGTCTCCTTTCTCCACAGACGTGTATAACATCAGCAACACCCGGGGGAAGGTGGGCAAGTTCGGGATCTTTAAGACTGTCTATAAGATTGGAGAAGACATCCTCGGGACGTTTAACTTCTCGGAAGGGGACATCCCCTGTCTGCAGGTGAGCGCAGCTCCTGCTTCCCGGCCATGCGGCCAGGCAGCCATCCCATTGTCTGGCCAGGGGTGCATGTGGGCAGGAGGGCGAGCAGCAGTGGTGCAGACACTGGGCTGCTTTGGGCACTTCTGGGCAGTCCAGAGTCCTGCCTTGGGCTCCCTGGTGGGTTTGGTTTGTGGGGGGGGCTGCGAGCTATTCAGAGCGAGGCCCCTCAGAGCCTTCGCCGAGCTCTCGGCTGAGATCGCGCAGCGGTGTCTGAAAGCCAGGGCGCTTTGCCCTCCCCCATGTGTGTGCCTGCTCCCCAGTACTCGGTGAGCCTGCAGACAGAGGAGAGTATCCAGGAGGAGTTCCAACGGCGGAGTGGGCAGCCAGTCTCCTACAGCACACACGCTCGCCACCAGGAATCCTGTCTGCACACAGCCAGGAGCAGCTTCAGCCTTCCCGTCCCGCTGAGCTCCACGCCCGGCTTCACCACCAATATCGGTGAGTGCCTGGAAGGGAGCTGCTCGCGCTCACGGCTGGGGTAGGTTGGGGGGGGGTTGGCATCGCCCCACTGCCATCCCTAGAGGCTCCCACCCCTGCCTGCTCAGACGCCTGCTCAGACTCCTGCCCTGCCCTGTGCTGGCATACCCCCGTCAGAGACAGGCGCCAGAGGGGAGGCAGCTGTGCCGCTGCTGGGGGGGTCGCTGCCTGTCACGGAGTCCCCAGGCGATGCTCTGGAGCTGCTCCCCATGAAGCCAGGCAGGACTCTGGGGCAGTCTCCTCTCTGGGAGCAGCCTGTCTGCAGGACACACAGCTCACCCGGCTTCCACCTTCCTGGGTCTGACCTCGGAGCATTCAGCCTCCTCTGCCCCACCGTGCGCTTCCCACAGCGAATCCGCCCAGGCGGGGTCCTGGGGAAGCCAGAGGGTCCTGCCCCCCAACTCCGCAGTCAGACGGGACTCTCAGCCAGCCAGTAAAACAGAGGGTTTATTAGACGACAGGAACATGGTCCAACACAGAGCTTGCAGGTGCAGAGAACCGGACCCCTCAGCTGGGTCCATTTGGGGGGCAGTGAGCCAGACAACCCCGTCTGCCCTTCGCTCCATGTCCCCAGCCAGTATCAAACTGAAACTCTCCCCAGCCCCTCCTCCTCTGGGTTTTGTCCCTTTCCCAGGCCAGGAGGTCACCTGATTCCTTTGTTCTCCAACCCTTTAGCTCTCACCTTGCAGGGGGGAAGGGCCCAGGCCATCAGTTGCCAGGAAACAGGGTGTCGGCCATTCTCTGTGTCCAGACCCCTGCACACTCCTGCCCTCTATGGCTCTGCAATGATCATACACCCTTACCCCACCCCCTAGATACTTAAGAACTGCCTAGGGGAAACTGAGGCACCTCCACAGTATTCAGAGGAAACATTAAGAACAGTCCCACGTCGTCACACTGCCCTCTTAGAAAGGGGGACCCCTTCGCCAAGCTGGGCAGAGCTAATGTGGCTGCTGAGCAGGGACCACCTGCCGTGCCGTCCAGGTGCCGTTGCGCTCGCAGCCTCTGACCCTCCTTTCACCCACAGTGTCTCTGAAGTGGAGGCTGCACTTTGAGTTCGTGACCTCCCGGGACTCGGGGGAGGCCCACACGGTCCCTGAGAACCCGTCGGAAACCATCACCTGGACTGGGGTGGAGCAAATCGAAGTGGATACCTTCAGCTGGGACCTGCCCATCAAAGTCCTGCCGACCAATCCCATCCTGGCCTCCTATGTGTCCCAGTTCTCCAGCACAAACTCCATCACTATCTGAGCTGGGGCAGGACCTAGGTGGGAGCCTGGGGCACCATTCACGTCACCGGCTAGGGATGGCAGCTGCCGGGTGGTGGGGCACAGGCCCAGTCGGAGGCCCTGTGCCAGCTGGGCGGCCCTGCCTGTTTGAGAGACAACGCTCTGTGCCCAGCACTAGCTGGCCTCTCCTTCCTGAGCTGCGTCTCTGGGTCGGGAGCCAGGCTCCTGGTCCCCTGGGCGTGCACAGGAACCCCAGTGCTCTCTGTAAGGGGGCTGACTAGCAGTGCGCTGCCTGGCTGCTTTCTCCCCAGTGCGGGGCCTTGTGCCCAGCCCAGGGTCGCCCTTCCAGTGACTACCTGCACCAGTCTCCTAGGAAGCCCACGTCCATTCCCGCTGGGATCTCCCCCGCCTCGCCATGGGAAGGACCCCATTTCCAGCTGACACATGTCCAGTGCCCTTGCTGGGAGCGACAGCCCTCCAGCCTGTGACTGCCCTGGGGCGTGTCCATCCCGCATGTGAACTGCAGCCCCCTCTGGTAGAGTCAGCTCCCGGCCTGGGGCAACCCCAGCAGAGGGGAGGCAGGTGCCCTGCACGCCCAAGCTGAGCTCCTGCATGTGGCTGGCTTCCCCAGGGAGAGGCCAGGGTCCCACGGAGACAGGGGCAGGCGCTGCTGCTCCAGGGCCTTAGACCAAGGGGCAGGCAGGCTGCCATCCCCACCTGAGCTGGGAGCAAGGAGATCCTGGCCCGGAGGCTGGGTTCTTGGCCCTGCTCTCCCTAGGGCGGATGAGTGGTGCCTCTTCTCTCCCTGCTTCTGGGCCGGGCCAGGCAACGAGGTCAGTGTAACTCCATCGCTCGGGGAGTGAAATCCCCCCCTGCCCGCCGAGCGACGCGTCACACCCCCCTGCCCCCGGGTGCGGGCAGCACTAGGTCCCATCAACCGGCACCCGGGGAGAGCCCCGCCCATCAGGGCAGGCAGCAGCTTCGCTGAAGCCCTGAGGCACCCAGCGCTGTGCTCCAAGTGCTGGGATTGACCGGGGCCAGGCAGCAGAGGGGCCAGGCCCGACTCCTCCAGGCTCCTGAGTTCTCTCCCCGCTGTCTGCTCTGTGTGTGCAAATGAATAAACACCTGAGTGCCCAGCCCACAGCCTTCACAGGTCCTTACAGCAGCCCTGGCTCTGCTCTGCGCCGGACGGGGTGGAGGAGGTCCCTGTAACAGCCCTAGCTCTGCCCTTTGCGGGGCATGGATCTCTGTAACTGCCCCAGCCCTGGGGTGGGGGGAGGTTCCTGTAACTGCCCTAGCCCTGCCCTGTGCTGAGGGAGGGGGACCTGTAGCAGCCCTAGCTCTGCCCTGGGGGGATGGATTCCTGTAACTGCCCCAGCCCTTGGGGAGGTGTGGGGGGATCCCTGTAACTGCCCCAGCCCTGCCCTGTGCTGGGGGGGACGGATCCCTGTAACTGCCCCTGCCTGGTGACGGGGTGCTTCCTTGCTGTCTGACAGGCCATTCCTGCCACGTCCCATCCTGGCTCTGAGCAAACGCCCCGGTGCTGCTGCGTGTGGCCCGGCCTGCCCCTTGTGGGAGGTGCAGCGTGTGCTCCGTGCAGGGGGTGTGATATGGGGCCCTTTCCTGCTACTGGGAGCTGTCCCCTCCCCCAGACAGTCACTGACCAGAGACCTCGTGGGATGTAATTCAGACTTTTATTGCAAGAACAGAAACATCTGCACAAGGTTCTGCACAGCATAGATGCGGCGCTGGCCGGGCCAGGCTGCCGGCGCTCAGGTCGCTTCAGCTCACTGAGCCTCAGCAGGGCTCCTGGGCTCACACACTTCCCATCTGCCCGCTCTCGCCCAAGGGGGCCAGACTCCTCTCCTAGGAATGGCCTGGGGCACCCTGTGCCCCCAGCACACGGCTGCCTCCGGGCCGAGCTCTCCTGCACCAGGGCTGGGGGGCGGCACGTGGTGCAGGCGGGCGTCTTCCTCTCCAGGGAGCTGTGGGTGCAGGGACTGCAGTGGTTCCAGAGGAGGCTTTGCCCCCACACCTCAACGGCAGGACAGAGCCTCACCCATTTCACCAAAAGGCAAAGGGGCCGGCGGGGAGGTGCAGTGACTTTGCAAGCAGGGTGTGTGCGTGCGAAGGGCCCGGGCCTCCGCAGCACTCGCTGGCCCTGTGTCACTGCCCTGCACTGGGGCTGCTGGCCTGCGGCAGGGGGAGGCCCAGGGTGCAGTTCCTAGGTGATGCAGGGAGAGATGGAGGCTGCCACAGTGCTGTGCGAATTCGATCCTTTCTACGGGGAGATATTAGAAAAGCAGCTCTCCACCACCTCAGCAGCCAGAAATCGGCCTGCCTGCTCCCTGCAGGGCTATGTGCCTGGAGGGAGCCCGGCTCGGCTGCCCAGCCCAGCCCCCAGGAAGGCATCGCGGACTCCTCCTTGCTCTGCTTGGTGCCCACAGAGCATTGAGGGTATTGCAGTGGCTGGGCTCACAGATCCGGGCACTCAGACAAGCATCCCCTGCTTCCCAGGCCTTCCTCAGAGGTGTTTTGGCTGGGGTTTGAAAAAGGGAGCAAGGGGCTCGTCCAGTGCCCCCAGCGCGCCCCCCCCGCCCCGTCTCTGCCGGGACCTCCCTTCGTGTGTGTGGAGCATGCACTGGGGCGCGGGGGGGAGCCCTGGTTTGGTTCAGGAAGCTGAAGGCAAGGCAGTGCTAGGTTGTAAATATTCACTTAGTGATTCCAGGAGTGGGCGGCGAGTGGTTTCCCTGGCAGGCGGCTGCAGCGGCGTCTCACGGGACGTGGGGCAGGGACGGAGCATGCAAGAGACGTGGCGGTTCACGCTGGGCCGGGTGGAGGCGGCATGTCCCCGCCTCTACCGGCTCAGCCGCGTCTCTAGCACCTTGCTGATCGTTGGCTCCGGGGTGCCGGCCGAGCCCCACTCGTGCTCCAGGCTGTTCACGCAAGGCAGGCGGGGGTTGGCTTTCTGCACCACCGAAATCTGGCAGGTCTGCGAGTCGTAGTGGGCCATGCACCAGTCTGGAAAATCGATGGGGTGCTGGGTGCTGGACAGGAGAGAAGGGAGAGGGGTGCTTTGTCTGCAGCCATCCTGCAGGAAGCGGGGAAGCTGCCTGGAAAGCCCAGACCCTACGGGGCATCGGGAGGGATCACAGGCCGGGCCAAGTGGCTCCTTAGGGCATTCCACTGACTCACCTGTAAGGTAAACGGGAAACGCTTCCCTCCCCCAGGCCTGGCCACGGCCTAGCCCAGCTCCTGCGCCTCCCGGCTACCCCACAGGACAGCCTCTCTCCGGATCTCCTGTGCCAGTGATACTTCTCCCGGACCCCTCCCCAGCCCCCTCCATGAACTGCCCCAGCCCTGAGCACATTCAGCCCCACGATGCCCCGGTCTTACCTCCCCCGGCCTCCTCTGACTCTGCCTCCCAGCGCAGGTGGGGTGCAGCTGTCTGCTTTGGGGTGCAGCTACGGCAGCACAAGGGAGATGCCATTTCCATTCCCTGTAGGCCCCAGCCCCACACAGGTCCCAACACGGCGCTGCAGCCCCTTGCGCAGGCGGGGTGCAGGGTGCCGACGCTCCGGCTTGCACCGCAGTGTGGCCTGTTTGCTTGTCGCATGCGCAGGCTGGCGCTTGCTCCGCATGCACGGCCCCCGCCGCCAGGGGCTGATCCCTGACGTAACCACAGCAGCCACCCTCCCCGGCACGTCCCCACTTACATCTCGCAGCAGCCCACGCCGACGGGATGGAGGCAGGTGCAGAGCAGGCAGGTGGTGCTGAGCCAGGACTCACCCAGGGTGAACTGCTTCCCCTCATAGTGACAGGCAGCTGCAAGGAAGCCGGCCCCAATGAGCGCACATGACCCTGCCCACCCAGAGCATGACCCAGGGCCCCCCAGCTGCTCTGCAGTGTGAGAACAGGCTGGAGACCCCCAGGCCTGCTGCCTTCTCTCTGCCATGAGAAAGGAAGGGCTGGGAGCATGACCCCAGGGCCCCATTGCCTGCCCCTGATGTGAGAAAGGGGGTGGGGGAGCGACCCCAGGTCCCCCAGCCTGCTCCGCAATATGGGAAAGGAGCTGGGAGCGTGACCCCACGCCCCCCCACCTGCCCCCGATGTGAGAAAGGGGCTGGGGGAGCGATCCCAGGGCCACTCCACCAGCCCTGTGCCGCTGAAGATAACCAGTAACTCCCGCCCCACACTCATGCCTGGGCTCCGGCACCAGGCCGAGAAGCCCCGGCAGCTGTGGCCGGGGCCAGAGAGCAGACACGTTTCCACCTGCTTGCGTTCTTGGCAAGTCTCTGTGCCACTTCCTCCTGTGCTGTGAGACGCAGTGAGGCCTGGGCCTGATGCAGACACGCGTCACTCCTGCCCACCAGCGGCTGTGCCCGTCGGCACGGCCCCAGCACTCCTGCTCGCCTGCAGGGACTGTGACCTCCGCTTTCCCTTCGCTACCTCGGCCGCGTGCCTTGCCCACGGCCTGGCTCTTGGCAGCAGCTAGGCCGTGGCCCAGCAGGCCGGCTCTTAGCCAGAGCCCAGGGGAGCTATGCTTTTCACTCATCACTGGCCCGTAATCACACTCCCAAGGCTCAGCCCAATTTGTTTATTGCTTTGCAGCCCAGGAGCCCGGAGCTCCCACTGCCCTGAGAACCCCAAGGAAAAGCTGAAGGCCTCTCCCAGCACCTGCACATCCCAGCTGTAATCTCCGCGGCTGCCTTACCTTGCGCCTGGAAATAACATTTCGCCTGGGATCCCTGGAGCTGGAGGAGGAAAGAGACCAGCAGGCAGATCCTGCCCCAGGCACAGGCAAGCTTCTGCCCCTTCCTGGCCATGGCGGCAGTTGTGCTTGGACCCTTCTTAATCCTGATGAAGTTCCCCTGCTCCTCTCTCTCCGTCTCTGTGCTTTGCTCCTTCTCTCTCCCTCTCCTGTCTTAACGTCTCCTCTCTGTCCCACCAGGAGACATTTATAAAGTTCAGCTTTATGACCCTGGCCACCAGCTGTGCCCCACTGGAAAAGTTGTAAAACTCATTTCCTGATGTGAAAGGCATGAAAACAAGAGGTAGGATCAAGATTTTTAACAAGCTGTGAAAAGCTGATTCATGCCCTCCAGAACCGGCTCCAGTTGGAAATCCTGGCGGGTGCAAGGATTGGCAGAGAGGTCATGGAGCAGGGACCCTCTCTGGGTCTCCATGTGCAGGGTCACTCAGAGACAAACCACCAGGGCTGGCAGTGACGGGGGTCAAGGGAAAGAGGCCTTTGTGGAAGCTTCCCCGGTTCTGTTGAGCTGTCTCTCATCCCGGAAAACCTCCACCAGTGAGATTTCAGGGGGTGTTTTGTCTCTGTGGTGACCAGAACCTTCAGCTCCTGCAAAGCACTAACTGGCACCTTGGGCTTTGTCTCCTGATATTAACCAAGACAGTCAAGCGTCCATCGTGTGCAAAAGCAAGGAAACTCACGCCCAGTCAAAAGATGAAGTTGCACACAAACCTGGCTACCATTCCCTGCAGAAAGCCGGGGACCAAAACTACCAAGCAACAAAGCAAACACACAGCCGTCACCAGACAACACACCGACAACCCCCACAAGACCCAATGTGACTACAGCTACCAACAACAACCGGGGCCATGAGTACAGTCACACCATGACTTCGGCCATCCACAGAGACAATGGGCTGAATTAATACCTGGTGCAAACCCAATGGATTTCTCTGGAGTTCCATCAGGGATGAGCCCCCATGAGTCGGAGTTCAGAGCTTATCTGAGCCTTCTCCCATCACCAACCATGGCCACAGCCTCCCTGCCAGGATGCCCTCGTCTCCCTGATGAGCAGAGTGCCTCAGAGCTGCTGCAGAGCAGAGAGCTTGCCTGCCCCTGCGGGTCCACACGCACGTGTCAGGGAGTTCACCCCTCTGGCACCCTTTGAGCAGCGGAGCACATTTGCACTCCTGGTTTTGTGGGTGCCCATCCCCGCACTGGTTGTCTCAAAGGGGCCGCAGGTGTGGGGGTGTGGCTGTCTGCTCTGCCCCTGCAGTGCGCAGTGGAAGGGAGTGTTCAGTCCCCTCCTGTCACTCCCCCGCTGGTGAGACACGCTGTGGCCAGGCCAGAGGCGGGTTCTGCCAAGTGACAGGAGCCGCAGTGCAGTTAACTTCAGTGTCCTTGGGGGAGGAAAGGCACCAGCGACTGACCGGGACCCTGAACTTCAGACGGGGAATCTCCATCAAATGGGGGGATTTATCAGATGAGGAAATGAAAACCCTCAAACTCCGCATGGAGGTTGCGGTAATAAATGTGCGAGATGCGCTACGGCGTGGACGTGTGAGCCGCCTGGTTAATGGCAGGTCCCGGGTTACTGGCGCCAAGCAGTAACCGCTCAGAGCCTGGAAACAGCCCGAGAGAGGCCAGGGGGCAGGAGCCAGGTGTACAGCAGGAAACAAGCAGGAAGGAATTGGGAGGTTAAGGTGAATTAGTAGAAAAAAGAACCAGAGACATAAGAACAAGAGATTCTTGGAGCAGATGAGAAGCAGGAAGCCTGTGAGCGAACCAGCTGATCTGCCAGATCAGCAGGGCATACAGAGAGCAACCATGGAAAATAAGGATATTGCTGAGAGGCGACACGATTTCTTTTCGTGTCTGTTGGGAAGATTCCTGTTCTGGACCTTCTCCTTTCTGGTAAGAAGGATGCGGTGTTTCCAGAGACCGAGGTGTCGGAAGTGGGGATACCGGAAGAAATTGATAAATCAAAGAGCAACAAGTCCCCCAGCCCAGATGGCACAGCCCTGAGTTCTGCAGGAAATTACACATGAAGTGGTTGATCTGCTAACACAAGTTTGCAACTGCTCCTTAGAATCAGCTACTGTGCCAGAGGGCTAGAGGGTAGTAGCCAGACTGGATCGGACTCAAGGTCCTCTCTCTCTCCCAGTGGCCTTTGCCAGCTGCTGCAAAGGGAGGTGCAAGAACCCCTCAGTAGGAGATGTGGGATATTTGTCCCTGCACTAGGGCTTATCCTAATTCCCAATAGTTAGGGGTTGTTTTAAACCCTGAAGTACGAGGTTTAATGTTCCGTATGGAATTCTTGTTAGAAATAACAATTATTATTCTGGATATTCTTCTCATCCACATAAAATATCCAGTCTCTTAGAATTGTGCTGGTTTTGGTCTCAGTGGTTTCCTGTACCAGTGAGTTCCACAGTTTAACCGTGCATTATGTGAAAAAGTATTTCCTTTTGTCAGTTTTGAATTTGCCTCCTTTCAGTTTCATTGAATGTCTCCTTGTTCTTGTGTTATGAGACCCGCAGCTTCTATTCTCTTGCCCTCCCTTCTCTAGAGCAGACAAGGTGTGGGAGGGGATATCTTATATTGGACCAACTTCCGTTGGGGAGAGAGACAAGCATTTGAGCTCACCCCGAGCTCTTCCTCAGATCTGTGTAGCTCCTAAGTGTGTCTCTCTCACCAACAGCCGCTGGCCCAATACAAGGTATTAGCACCCCACTGTGTCTCTCTGATCGCCTGGGACCCACATGGCTACAATAGCACTGCACACAACAAAGGAAGCTCTCTGGAGCGATCATTGTCTTATATTCTTTTATCATGGATCCTCCTATTCATCTTGTCTCTAAGGTAACAGTCCCACTCTTTTCCATTTCTCTTTACAGGAGAGTTTTTCCAAGCCCTTGAGCATTTTCCTTGTCCATCTCTGAACCCCGCTAGCTCTGTGCTGTCCTGTGGGAGGTGGGCTGGCTGCACGTTGTGCTCAGATGGGGCTACACCATTGACTCATCATTGCAAGGTCATGTTTTTCTTATTATTCTTCATCCCTTTCCTTATGCCTCCTGACGACGTGCTGGCTTTTGTAGCGGTTTTCATTGCGCTGTCTGCGATGACACCCACTTCCCTGGCTTGGGTTGACAGTGTATTTTGAAGGCTTGTTTAGTGTCCTCTTGTGGGGACCTTAGTCAAAGGCCTTTTGAAAGTCAACCTTTTCTCCTGGATCCAGTACTTTATTGACACAGAAATCTAAGAGATTAGTGACAAAGTATTTTCCTTTGCCAAATCCATGCTGCTCGGACCCTATCATGTCATGGTCTTCCAGTTGTTTTGTTAATCTATTTTAATGAGCATTTTGACCAGTTTACCCAGTTCAGAGGCAAGGCTTACTAGTCTGTAATTCCTTGGGTCACCCTTTGTAACAGGGTTGCCTGCCCCCTTAAAGGCTAGGGGGGCTGGAGCCAGCCAGCAATGTTCAGTTCTCAGACCCAGCTGGGAAGGAGTCAGGTGATCTCCATAACGGGCAGAGAGACTCGTCGGAGAGGTGCTGCAGGAGGGAGATTTGCTCCTGTGGCTGCCCCAGAGCAGAGCGAGGCACACAGTGAAAGGTCAGTGGGGTGTCAGGCCTTGCTGGGCTGGAAGCCCTGCCCATGGGAGAATGCAGGCTGGCAATCAGCCCTGGGAACTGAGGGGAAACTGAGGCAGCAGAAGAGAAAATGAAAGCAGCTACACAAAGTAATGGCAGATGTGAAACATAAGAACAGCCATACTGGGTCAGACCAATGGTCCATCTAGCCCATTGTCCTGTCTGCTGATAGTGGTCACTGCCAGATGAACAGAACAGGGGCAATCATCATGTGATCCATCCCCTGTCATCCACTCCCAGCTTCTGGCAGTCAGAGGCTTAGGTGTTGCATCCATGACCATCTTGACTAATAGCCATTGATGGAGCTATCCTCAACAGACTTAGCTAATTGGTTTTTTTTTAATCCATTTATAGTTTTGGCCTTCACAAAATTCTCTGGCAATGAGTTCCAGAAGTTGACTCTGCGTTGTGTGAAGAAATACTTCCTTCTGTTTGTTTTAAACCTGCTGCCTGTTAAATTCATTTGGTGACCCCAGTTCTTGTGTTATGAGAAGGAGTAAATAACGCTTCCCTGTTCACTTTCTCCACCCCAGTCATGATTTTATAGACCTCGATCATATCCCCCCTTAGTCGTCCCTTTTCCACGCTGAAAAGTCCCGGTCTTTTTAATCTCTCCTCATATGGAAGCCGTTCCCCACCCCTCATCATTTTGTTGCTCTTCTCTGCACCTTTTCCAGTTCCAATAGATTTTTGAGATGGGGTGACCACATCTGCACGCAGTATTCCAGGTGTGGGCATACATTGGATTTATCTAGTGGCATTATGATATTATTGTCTTATTATCTATCCCTTTCCTAATGGTTCAAAACATTCTGTTCGCTGTTTTGACTGTCGCTGCACATTGAGTGGATGTTTTCAGAGAACTATCCACAATGACTCCAAGATCTTCCTTGAGTGGGAACAGCTAATTTGGATCCCATGTGTTTGTACATATAGGTGGGATTATGATTTCCGATGTGCATTACTTTACATTTATCAACACTGAATTTCATCTGCCATTGTGTTGCCCAGTCACCCAGGTTTGAGAGATCCTTTTGTAGCTCTTCGCAGTCTGCCTGGGACTTCATTATCTTGAGTAGTTTTGTATCATCAGCAAATTTTGCCACCTCACTGTTTACCCCTTTCCCAGATCCTTTATGAATATGTTGAATAGGACTGGGCCCAGTACAGATCCCTGGGGGACACCACTGTTTCCCTGGGGGACACCTCTCTGCATTCTGAAAACTGACCATTTATTCCTTCCCTTTGTTCCGTGTCTTTTAACCAGTTACCAACCCAGGAGAGAATCTTCCCTCTTATCCCATGGCAGCTTCCTTTGCGTAAGAGCCTTTGGCGTGGGACCTTGTCACAGGCTGTCTGAAAGTCCAAGTACACTCTGCCACTGGCCCCCCTTGCCCACAAGCTTGTTGATCCCCCGCTCAGTGAATGCTAATAGAGTGGGGAGGCCTGATTTCCCTTTACAAACGCCATGTTGACTCTTCCCCAGCAAATCCCATTCACCTCGTAGCAGACGGGGCAGAGGTGCTAGAACTCTGGGTGCTGGGGAGCTGCTGCACCCCACGGTTTGAAGTGGTTTCCGTTATATAATGGCTCTACCACCCTGGGCTGGGGCTTGACTGGTGACCTTCCCTTTTGATTTTTATAGGATGAAGGGACAGGATGCAGCTGCCTGCCAGCTGGTGGCACAGCAGGATCACACCCAAGGTCCTCCTGCAGCATCAGCAACGGGAGCGGCTCCTGAGGAACCTCGAGCAGCAAGCCTGAGAGAGTTGTGCTGGGCCTCGGTTTGCCGCCCTCCATCCCGGTGATCAAATGCAGGAACCGCAGCCAGTGGGAGCTGCGGGACAGCGCCTGTGGCCAGTGGCAGCATGCAGAGCCCTGCAGCTGCCCCTTCACCGAGGAACTGGAGGGACATGCCGGCCGCTTCTGGGAGCCGTCTGAGGTAAGCGCCACCTGGAGCCCACGCCCCAACCCCCTCCCGCACCCCAACCCCCTGGCCCAGCCCGGAGCCCCCTGCCACACTCTTAACCCTTCTGCCGCAGCCCGGAGCTCCTTCCTGAACCCTGAACCCCTCATTTCTGGCCCCACCCCAGAGCCCTGACCCCCTCCCACACCCCAGCTCCCTGCCCCAGCCTGGTGAAAACGAGTGAGTGCGCGAGGGTGGGGAAGAGTGAGCGACGGATGGAGGGGGGGTGGAGTGAGCGGTGGGCGTGGCCTGAGAGAAGGGGCAGGGCAGGGGCAGGACCTTGGGGAAGGAGTGGGGCAGGGGAGTTTGGTTTTCTTGCTATTAGAAAGTTGGCTACCCTAAAGCCAGCAGCTTGTACCCCAACGGCCTTGTTTAAGTGTAGGTGCAGCTTTCCCCACCGTCCAGCCTTTTGGGACAGGAGCTGGTTTCAGAGAGCGGCATATTGTCATCAGCTCACCTGCTTCACACGCAGGCTCCTCAGAACCCCCAGGCCCGGGGACTCTGCTTGTTAACTGATCTGTCTGGTCCAGCCCCTCTGCTTCTGACCCCTCAGTCTCAGACGGGTCCTCGGCTTTACTACCAGGAGAAGCCGGGCTGTGGTAGGAACCTCCCCAGCATCCTCTGGGCTCCCTGACTTCGAGAAAGGGGCGAGCCAGGAGGCTGGGGATTTCAGAGCAACGAGCTTTAATCGGCCCCTGGCAGACTGGCCGAAGCAATAGATGGTTGTGACACGAATGGGACAAACTAGCCCAAGTTCTGCAAAGGAAAATCCTGCCTCAGGAGCCCCCAGGACTCCTCTGAGCATGTCAGGGCACAGTGGACAAAGGAGAACCCGCCAGTATAGGGTCCTTGGGCTTCCAAGCACCGACGGGGAAGCTGAGTAGTGCTGGGGTGAGAGGCAAAGTGCTGTCATGGCTAAGTCAGAACGCGAAGACGAGGCGTGAATCGCTGGTTTGAACACCGTGAAAGACTGACAGTGAGGCATCCCCAGGTTCTGTGCCAGGCCTCGCCTGGTGGAATAAATTAATGCCCTGGAACATGGGCTCACAGGGATGGGGCAGAATTCCCAGGTGACAACCTTATTTTGGTTAATAAAAGCAGAAAGGACAATGAGGAACTTCAGAGGGACCTAACCAAGGCAGGCGAACGGGCAGCAGGGTGGCCGGGGAATTCCATGTGTCAATGCTCAGAAACGTACGATAAAGAGAGTCACTTGACCTGCTCCTACAGCTCTCACGGTGCTGGTTTAACTCTTGACGCAGGACAAATTCCAGGGTATCACTTTGGGCACCTCAGTGAAATCTCTGCTCTGTGAGCAGCAGGGGCCTGGGCCAAAGACACAAACCAAATGGAGATGGGCTGTGTGACGGAGTGGGACTGTTCTTGATGTTTCCTCTGAGTATTGTGGGGGTGCCTCAGTTTCCCCTGTGCAGTTCTTAAGTGTCTAGGTGGTGGGGTAAGGGTGTATGATCACTGCAGAGCCCTAGAAGGCAGGTGTGTGCAGGGGTCTGGACACAGAGAATGGCCGACACCCTGTTTCCTGGCAACTGATGGCCTGGGCCCTTCCCCCCTACAAGGTGAGAGCTAAAGGGTTGGAGAACAAAGGAATCAGGTGCCCTCCTGGCCCGGGAAAGGGGAAAGCCCAGAGGAGGAGGGGCTGGAGGGAGTTTTCAGTTGGGGGCTGGCTGGGACATGGAGTGAAGGGCAGACGGGGTTGTCTGGCTCACTGCCCCCCAAAATGGACCCAGCTGAGGGGTCCTGTTCTCTGCACCGACAAGCTCTGTGTAAGACCATGTAAGCTCTGTGTAAGACCTGTCATCTAATAAACCTTCTGTTTTACTGGCTGGCTGAGAGTCCTGTCTGACTGCGAAGTTGGGGGGCAGGACCCTCTGGCTTCCCCAGGACCCCGCCTGAGCGGACTCGCCGTGGGAAGCGCAGGGAGGGGCAGAGGATGCTGAATGCTCCGAGGTCAGACCCAGGAAGGTGGTAGCCGGGTGAGCTGTGTGTCCTGCAGACAGGCTGCTCACAGAAAGGAGACTGCCCCAGAGTCCTGACTGGCTTCATGGGGAGCAGTTCCAGAGCATCGCCCGGGGACTCCATGACAGCTGGTGGCAGAGGTGGGATGTACTGCACCCCGTGGACGGCACTTCCTGCAGTAAGTGACTGGGGAGCGGTAAAACGAAGGGGGATTGACGGGGACCAGGCATGCTGAAGATTCAGAGAGAGACGGTTTCAGGGGGCAGTTAACCCTGGGAGTGTGTGACCAGAGAGAAGGACTTTTGCAGTAACAGGGTCCCCTGGGGGATTGCAGCGAGCGGTCCCAGGGGCGGAGGAGTCTGCAGCTCGACCCTGGCAAAGAAAAGGGCTGGCACACGAGGGGTTCTCCCTGGAAACCGTGGGGAGCTGAGAGCACACAGGCCTGTGAGTCCACAACAACTGGGGAAGAGCGGAGTGATGGCCTGTCACCATCTCCTTAAGAAGGACATTGTAACCCTGTGCAGAAAGAGAGCGTTGCGCATTGGAAAGTTCACCAAAGCACAGTTCATCGTGCAGCTGGAGGAGGATGACCGCTCTAAGGGACAGATTCCTGACCCCAAATGGGGCTATAGCAGGATCTGGGAGCAGCTGGAGTGGGAGTCAGGCATGCCTAAGACTCCTGTCCCCGACCAGACGGGGGTCTTCACGATCGGGGATCGGAGATGGATGGATTGGAGCTGAGTCCGAGAGAGCAAGAGGACTGTGAGAGACAGCGAGAGCCCGAGAAAGAGCTGCAGAAGCAGCAGTAGTGTGAACTGGCGGTGGGGGAGCGGAGAGGCCTAGGGGACCTCCCAGGGGCGAGTGGGGATAGACCCCGGGGGGCCAGTTCCGCAGGGAACCTCGAGACTCAATTGCTGCCCCGGTTAAGGAGGGGGGGATGTGGATGCCCACCTCACTGCCTTTGAGCAGGCTGCAGATTTGAACCAGGGGGACCCTGCGGAAAAGCCCCGGTGTCTAGCTCCCTTGCTGGGTCCCAAGGCCATAGACTCCGCCAGCCAGATGGGTGGGGAGGTGGACAGGCTCGCACTCTTGACCCCAACCTATATGTCTATGTGGAGTTCCCTGGGGCCAGGCCCCTCGGACCCCCAGTGGGAGCGGAAGGTGATGGTCAATGGGGAGACATTCCTGGGGTGGCGAGATCCTGGGACAGAGAACTGTTGTCAGGCCCTGGGTGGTGCAGCCTCAGAAGCTGAGGGGCTGTGTGAGCTGGGTGAGGGTCCCAGAGACGAAGCCCCTCGCCCTGCCTATGGCCCAGTTCCCTGTGCAGACCCAGGAGGGGTGGGGCTGGCTGGTCTCTGGGGTGCTCTGGGATATCGGCTGCGAGACCCTGTTGGGGGGTGACTGTGTCTCTTTGGGACAGGATCCAGGCCCTGCTCCGGTAACTGCCAAGGGTTTGAATTTGAATCCAGGGAACCAATCGGTGGAGAGGGAAATGGTCAGTGAAAATGCAGATGACCTGGCTGGCAGCAGGGAGGAGCGGCTAGGCTCAGGCTACCTGCCCCTGGGGTTGGGTGGGACAGAGAGATGCTCCCCGCCCCCCTTGCACACCAGAGAGGGGGCTCAGGCTGGCTCTGATGCTGTGAGGAAAGCAGCGAGCTCGCTGCCTGCCCCCACTGGGACAGCAAGGGCAGCGCTGAGCACAGTGGGAGCTGAGACCCCAGCTGAGTGGGGGGAGACACAGGCAGGGCAGGGGATCTGTTGGGAGTGGCAAGGTGCTTGGTAAGGAAAGTTTGGATGAGCCTAGGCAGCCTTGTGAGCTGATGGCTTTGTCTAGGCAGCAGGGTGGGAAGGCGAGGAGAGGGGAAGATGAGTGTCCCTCGACCTTACCTGTTAGCTGGGTGGAGAATTGTGACAGGGAAGGAAACGTGCCTGTGTCTGTCAGGGGTATTGACTTGCCTATGGAGGGAGCTACCCTGATCTCCAAGCAGTTGTCTGTGAACAGCCTTGTGTGCTGGGACAAGGGGAATGAGATCCCAAGCTGTGTGTCTGGGAAAGGAGAAAGTGTGTCCGGCTCTTCTTTGTCTGTGGAGCAGACAGAAGGGGCCTTTCAGCCTGTGATGGTTGAGGGCCGTGCAGTTGTCTCAAAGCTGGTTCTGGATTCAGCTAAAGCCCAGGAAGGGAATGGCCCTGTAACTAGGTTGCATCCAGTTAGTGTCTATGTAAAATCCCAGCGACCAGACAATTCTTGTACTTGTATTTTGCCTGTTGCTAGTGTGTGGGGGGGAAAGGGTGCAGCAACTCTGTCTAATCAGAGTGAGATTCTAGCCAGGGCACAAGGAGAGCATGAAGGTGATGTGATTGTGTTACCTACTGAGGGTGTGGAAACCTGTAGCAAGAAGGAAAGGATTCCTGAACTTGTGTATGGCAAAGGGAAGGAGAATGCTCCTGACCTTTTATCTAGGAAGTCTGTAAGTTTGCCTGAAAGGGAATTGTGTAGGAATCCGCCTTATGGGCCAGAGGTAATTCTGGATGTAAGGGAGACCCAGAAAGAGTCTGTTGTTGCTCAGGAAAGTGTTCCTCTGGAGCAAGCCCTAGGAGAAGAGGGTAAGAGCAGAATTTCTGTGAGGGGTGAATTGTTGCATAGAAAAGCCCTAGGGAAAGGAATCCTCATGGAGTCTTTGCAAGCAGTTTACTGCAACTGAAGGGTGTGAAAGTGATTTAATCAAGAAAGTTTCAGTTCCTAACGGCCAGAAATTTTCTGTTGTGGAAAGATCCAGTGTGGATAGCTTTGAGAAGGTCTCAAATGGAGTGAAAGCTGTTAAGAAAGTTAAACAGTCCTCTAACCAAGTGGCTGTGTTTGGCCAGCTTGTTGGGGAGAAGACCCAATCCCAGTTTGACCCCCTGCGATTTTGGGGCAGCCAAAGGGCACGGGTCGCATAAACTTTCCCACATGCGGCCTGCGAGTGCTATTGATCACCCCCGACCTAAGGGAGGGCGTGAAACTGGAAGGGCCTGGTGTAACTCCTACCAAGGAATGGGAGAGATGCTGGGGCATCCATGGGAACGTTGGTGGCTTCGAACTTCCCCAAGTCACCGGCTAAAGTGACCCCGCTCAGTTCGATCTCGAAGGGGGGAGAGATGTGACGGAGTGGGACTGTTCTTGATGTTTCCTCTGAGTATTGTGGGGGTGCCTCAGTTTCCCCTAGGCAGTTCTTAAGTATCTAGGGTGTGGGATAAGGGTGTGTCCTGCAGACAGGCTGCTCACAGGAAGGTGACTGCCCCAGAGTCCTGCCTGGCTTCATGGGGAGCAGTTCCAGAGCATCGCCCAGGGACTCCGTGACAGGCTGGGATGGAGAATTATATGGAAAATATCCGAATGACTCTTAATCATTAGAACACCCACCTGGTATACTGCTCTGCTCACCCCGTCTCAGAAAGGACACCACAGAAACAGAGGGGTCAGAGACGGGCAGCGAGAAAGATTAGAAGCTAAAGAGACTCCCTAGGTTGGGGTAGGGTGCAAAGACAGGAGCTGTTTATCTTAAAGAGACAACATATAAGAGGGATGTGAGTCACAGATCAAGGCCAGAAGGGACAATTGTGATCATGTAGTCTGACCCCCTGTACAGCATGGGCCATAGGACCGGCCTGACCCCCTGCACAGCACGGGCCCTAGGACCGGCCTGACCCCCTGCACAGCACAGGCCATAAGGCATCCCTGGCTTAATTCCTGCTTGATGACCAGATCTTTTAGGCTAACGTCCAGTTCTGATTTAAACGTTGGCAGGGACAGAGAATCCACTACGGCGCTTGGGAAATTGTTCCAATGCTTAATGGCCCTCACTTAAAAATTTGTCCTTTATTTCCAGTCTGAATTGATCTAGTTTCGTCTTCTACCCACTAGATCGTGTGATACCTTTGTCTGATAGATTGAAGACCCTTCTATTCACAACTTTCTGTTCCTCACATAGGTACCTATGTAACATAGGTAACTAAACTGGGAGGAGTGGTAGATACGCTGGAGGGGAGGGATAGGATACAGAAGGACCTAGACAAATTGGAGGATTGGGCCAAAAGAAATCTGATGAGGTTCAATAAGGATAAGTGCAGGGTCCTGCACTTAGGATGGAAGAATCCAATGCACCGCTACAGACTAGGGACCGAATGGCTAGGCAGCAGTTCTGCGGAAAAGGACCTAGGGGTGACAGTGGACGAGAAGCTGGATATGAGTCAACAGTGTGCCCTTGTTGCCAAGAAGGCCAATGGCATTTTGGGATGTATAAGTAGGGGCATAGCGAGCAGATCGAGGGACGTGATCGTTCCCCTCTATTCAACACTGGTGAGGCCTCATCTGGAGTACTGTGTCCAGTTTTGGGCCCCACACTACAAGAAGGATGTGGATAAATTGGAGAGAGTCCAGCGAAGGGCAACAAAAATGATTAGGGGTCTAGAGCACATGACTTATGAGGAAAGGCTGAGGGAGCTGGGATTGTTTAGTCTGCAGAAGAGAAGAATGAGGGGGGATTTGATAGCTGCTTTCAACTACCTGAAAGGGGGTTCCAAAGAGGATGGCTCTAGACTGTTCTCAATGGTAGCAGATGACAGAACGAGGAGTAATGGTCTCAAGTTGCAATGGGGGAGGTTTAGATTGGATATTAGGAAAAACTTTTTCACTAGGAGGGTGGTGAAACACTGGAATGCGTTACCTAGGGAGGTGGTAGAATCTCCTTCCTTAGAGGTTTTTAAGGTCAGGCTTGACAAAGCCCTGGCTGGGATGATTTAACTGGGAATTGGTCCTGCTTCGAGCAGGGGGTTGGACTAGATGACCTTCTGGGGTCCCTTCCAACCCTGATATTCTATGATTCTATGATACCTACAGACTGTGATCAAGTCACCCCTTTACCTTCTCTTTAAGCTGAAGAGATGGAGCTCCTGGAGTCTCTCACTGTCAGGTGTGTTTTCCAATTCTTTAATCATTCTCCTGGCTCTTCTCTGAAGCCTCTGCAATTTTCAGTCCTTCTGGAAGTGTGGACAAGTTGTAAATTATCTGGGTCCACAGACTTAGAAATGTTTAGCTGCTGTGTGACACTCTCCCAGCTACTGATGGACTAGAACGTGTTTCCTTGTCACTGTCAGAGATGAGCAGAGGATCCGGCTTCTTTCCTAACACAGAAGTAGCCAGGGAACTCATCTGCCATTTCTGCTGCACGACTGACCGTTGTATCAGCCAGACCAGTGCCAGGATTTAACTTGTTCCTCAGTGGGCATCTCTCAGAGCTGTCGGGGTTGGAGCACGCCCAAGACACCAGCTACCAGAGCGATCAGGTCCCAGAGCAAGGTGACAAACACCTGCCAGCAGGATTCATTGTTGGGGCAGCAAGGACCCCCAGGTACCCAACAGCCTCCTTGCCGTAAAAGGGGCTCGGATTAATCCCTTCCCAGCCTCCCCGTGCTGCAGCGGGAGGGACACAGTCTGGGGGATCAAGAGGCCCCCAGGCAGTGCGTAGCTCTGGTAGGATGCTGCCATTTCCAGTGTGTCAACACAAAGCAGCTAAAGGAGGCACAAGGATCCTGCCGCAGGTCACTGGCCTGCCCTCCCTGGATGCTGTGGCCAGGGCCTCGCTGCGGTTTTCTGTACTGATAATTGCCCAGGGACGCTGTGCCACCAGGACCTTTGCAGTCAGTGTGGAAGGGCTCCTGACAGGTGGGTGCAGCACTGATGCTGTATCACTGCTGAGGCCTCTGAAACAAAGCTCTTAGCCCCTTGCAGAGCGGGCCCTGTCTGATCTCCTCTGGGAGGTGTGAGGCTCCATCCGGCCCCCACTCAGTCTCATCAGTCGGACTCCCCCACACCCCCTGAGCGGCAGTCCCAAGCACTGTGGGGGTTTGCTCTGCAGGGCACAGGGCATGTCTGACTTGCCCCACATTCGCCATGGGTGCCAGACACGACTGATGAGCAGCCGGGGCTCATGGATGGTGCACGTTGGGCTCGGATGCCACTCGCTTTGAGACGGACTGGCAGCCTGGTCTGGGGCACAACTGCCTCCTTTCTCAGGGACTCCTGAAAGCCTGGGTCCTTGCTAGAAATACTTCAGGGGCCTATTTCGCTGGGGTTCTCTGCTGGCGCCGCTCACTGTGGTATCCGAGCACCTGCCACGTGGGGTTGGTTAGGGAATAAAGCGACCGAGCCCTGGGGCTCTGCCTGGCCCTGATGGACTCTGGAAGCTGAACAAGAAATGCTGGCCTTCCCTCCGGACCGGGGCACTGTGCCCTAGACAGCCGGACTCTGAAAAGGACGCAGGGTCAGAACGCACAAGAGCTCAACAAGGGCTCCCACACGGTGCTGCAGCCCAAAGGGCTAATGCAGCACCTGGACATACAAACAGCGGAGTAGCAAGGAGGAGTGGGGAGGTGATTTTGCCCCTATATATGGCCTCGGTTAGACCGATCCTGGGTCCTGCGTCCAGGGCTGGGGGACACATTTTAAAAAGAATGTTGAAAAATTTGAGAGGGTACAAAGAAGAGCCACAAAACTGATTCCAGGTCTGGGGAAAATGGCTGATAGTGAGAGTGTTAAAGAGCTCGATCTGTTCGGTGTATCGAAAAGAAGATTTCAAGTGACCTTGGCAGGGTACTAAGGGCTCATTAACCTAGCAGGGACAGGCAGAACGAGAACCAATGACTGAAACCTGGAGCCAGACAAATTCAAATCAGAAATTAGGCAGAAATTTGTACTGGTGAAGGCGATGAACATTGGCGTTGGGATATTTTTACAAGGCTGCTGGTGTCTCTGAGAGGCTAGGATGGGGAAGCTGAGTTAGAGATGGGCCCTGGGCCGGATTGGGGGAGATATTGGCATGTGGGTGCAGTGGGCGGTTTCCCTTTATCCAAAGCGATGCAACGTGGCACGCAGGGCCCGTCTGTTGTCAGTGGGTGTGGCCCGGGGGGGCGTGCAGGCGACGCTGCCAGGGAAGGAGGCCGGGCAGTGTCCGGGCAGGATGAGACACTGCAGAGACATGCCGCAGCAACAGCTGGCACCAAACCCACAGGAAGTGTTGGGCAATGGAAGCAGATGGACGACAGGCTGCCCTTGGAGGGACCCAGGAGTGGCTGTAAAACCAGAATCCAGAGCCTAGAGCCGGGGGTGCAGCTGCAGAGCAGGAAGCAACAGGCTGCTGCTGGCCCTGGCAGAGCAAACACCATAAACCCGAGGAAGTGGCAGTTGCTGTTTTAGGCTCCGAGGAGGCCTTGGCTCCGTTCCCCTTATTTTCTCTCGAAACAGCAAAAAAATCAAACTTATCGCTGGGCTGAGCTCGGCCGCCCCAGCGTCCCCCTGCTCCCAGGGACAACGTCCTGAGGGGGAAGCTGCGGCACCGGCTCCGAGGCCCCACGCAGTCTGTGCGGCTCCTGCCTCTTCCCTAATGGTCTCTGGAAGTCTCCGGCAAGTGCCCCCTTGCCCAGACCACGGCTCCATGCCGCTGGTTCCCAGCTCCTGGCCCTGGCCCAGCACCTCCCCTTGCTGACATTCTGGAGGGCGCGATCGCTCCTCTCCTCCCTCGGGCCCCTCAGCCCCCAAAGCTTCCTGCCCATTCTCCAGTCTGCTCCGATACCCCGCCCAGCTCCAGGGATCCCCCCAGTGGGACTGCCTCTCTCCCAGGGCCAGGGGCTGTCTGTGTTCACAGCATGGCACTCCCTTGCCACCTGTCTGCATTGCCAGGACCCGGTCCAGTGCTGGGCACGGCCTCGCTGTGTCAAGGGGTGTTTCCCCTCCTGCCCTGCCCCTTCTGTTCCTGTGCGTTCGCTGATCCCCGGGTCACCAGGCCCTTTCTGATATCAAGACACCCGAAACTGAACACAAACACCTGGGCCAGGTGGCCCCGCGGGGCTGAGGGACTGGAACCGCCCTGCTCTGCCCCTCACATCCCATTGCCTTTCCCTACTACCACAAGACAAGGCAAACTCCTGTCCAATGAGCTGCTCCCTCCCCCTCATGCCCATGAGCCTTTCCTGCTCCCCGACTTCACGCTACTCACCAGCTGCTGTTTCTTGCCCGTGTCTCTGATCTCTTGGGGTCGTGTTGACTTCTCTGTGGCCCTGGGGCTCATGGTGCCCCAGTTCATCCTCCAGTCCCGCACAGACGGCCTCCACCCCTTCATCTAGCCACCTTCTTCCCTGCATTCCTATCACTGAAGATAGAAGTTCATACATCCGGGAAGGAGGAAGGCAGGGCGCTCCTAGGCCTGGGGACTGTATCTGGGGAAGCAGTGCCTCTGAAAGGCTCGAGGGGCCATAGTGCACAACATGGCTCCCAGAGGGATCCTGCGCCCGAAGGGTAACGCCGTCCTTGGGTGCAGAAACGGAAGCAGGGAGTAGGAGCAGGGAGGTGATTTTGCCTTTTACACAGCCCTTTACACAGCCCTTCTGCTGCTGCTAGTCATTTTCCACTCTCCCAACCCCAGCCCCCTACAGACAAGCTGAAGGAAATGGCTTCTCCCAGCTCCAGCCAACCTCCTTAGCGTACCTATTGACTGGTCAGAATACAGTCATTAAGGTTACCTACCCTCCGTTGTCCCTAGTGTGGTGTCTATGCGCTACCGGCCCTGCCAGCCCATGGTGGGTAGACAGAGGTGGAAAGGCATTTTCATAAGAACAACTGCACACCGTCAGCCAGAATTGTACCAACAGATTCCCCAGCTCGTCACAGGCCCACTTGGGGGACCCAGCCTGCCTCACCAATACCCCAGGAGAGTGGCTGCTGGAACGGCTCTGTTCTACATGCTGTGGGACCATTTGAGGATGGGGTATCTCAGGATAACTGGGGCCCCGCCCTTTTAAACAGCTGTAGCTGCTGGCATCTGCCACCTCGACTTGAAACTTGGAAACGCCCCAGAAAGCCAGTACTGGAGATGTGGACAATACTCCCTTTTGATCCCCTGAGTCTGCCTGTGCATCATCCCAGACCCAGGCTCTGCCTGAGCAGATCAGAGCCAAGGGGCAGGTAAATTGACTTCAGCAAGTCCCCAGGGCAGGAACCGTCATGTGTCTGGTACTCTTCTGCATGGTGACGTTTCGGCTGTGGCTCTGGCTTTCTCCAGGGAGCCTCTGGAGGAACTCCACAAATTGCTAAGGAGGAGTACAAAATATCAGTCAAATGAGTTACACCTGGCAAGGGGCATTGTGATGGGGTGTACAAACCCCTCACTGGTCAGCAAGGGGATAAAGAGCAGTTCTGGACTCAGGAGGCCCAGCCCTCTGCCTGTGCTGAGCATGCTCCAGTTGGAAGTGGGGTTTAAAAGGGAGCCAGACACCTCAGGTGGGAGCAGACCGGGCAGGGAGAAGGACTTGCTCTGAGAGCTCTGGAGGAGAACGTAGCTGGATCCAGACTGGGAGAATGAATGTTGCTGAGTGGCAGTCCTTGCGGGCCAAATCCAGGAGATTTTTTTTCCCCAACATGACATAATCTCATATGATGAGATTACTGGTTCTGTGGATGAAGGGAAAGCAGTGGATATATTGTTTCTTGACTTTAGCAAAGCTTTTGACACGGTCTCCCACAGTATTCTTGTCAGCAAGTTAAAGAAGTATGGGCTGGATGAATGCACTATAAGGTGGGTAGAAAGTTGGCTAGATTGTCGGGCTCAACGGGTAGTGATCAATGGCTCCATGTCTAGTTGGCAGCCGGTATCAAGTGGAGTGCCCCAGGGGTCGGTCCTGGGGCCGGTTTTGTTCAATATCTTGATAAATGATCTGGAGGATGGTGTGGATTGCACTCTCAGCAAATTTGCGGATGATACTAAACTGGGAGGAGTGGTAGATACGCTGGAGGGCAGGGATAGGATTCAGAGGGACCTAGACAAATTGGAGGATTGGGCCAAAAGAAACCTGATGAGGTTCAATAAGGATAAGTGCAGGGTCCTGCACTTAGGACGGAAGAACCCAATGCACAGCTACAGACTAGGGACCGAATGGCTAGGCAGCAGTTCTGCGGAAAAGGACCTAGGGGTTACAGTGGACGAGAAGCTGGATATGAGTCAACAGTGTGCCCTTGTTGCCAAGAAGGCCAATGGCATTTTGGGATGTATAAGTAGGGGCATAGCCAGCAGATCGAGGGACGTGATCGTTCCCCTCTATTCAACATTGGTGAGGCCTCATCTGGAGTACTGTGTCCAGTTTTGGGCCCCACACTACAAGAAGGATGTGGAAAAATTGGAAAGAGTCCAGCAGAGGATAACAAAAATGATTAGGGGTCTGGAACACATGACTTATGAGGAGAGGCTGAGGGAACTGGGATTGTTTAGTCTGCAGAAGAGAAGAATGAGGGGGGATTTGATAGCTGCTTTCAACTACCTGAGAGGTGGTTCCAGAGAGGATGGTTCTAGACTATTCTCAGTGGTAGAAGAGGACAGGACAAGGAGTAATGGTCTCAAGCTGCAGTGGGGGAGGTTTAGGTTGGATATTAGGAAAAACTTTTTTACTAGGAGGGTGGTGAAACACTGGAATGCGTTACCTAGGAAGGTGGTAGAATCTCCTTCCTTAGAAGTTTTTAAGGTCAGGCTTGACAAAGCCCTGGCTGGGATGATTTAATTGGGGATTGGTCCTGCTTTGAGCAGGGGGTTGGACTAGATGACCTCCTGAGGTCCCTTCCAACCCTGATATTCTATGATTCTATGTCATTTTCTTAAAATATCCTATTACAATCTCCTGGATTGCTTTCAGTAGTCACCGGGAGATCAGTGCCGATTCCGGGAGACTCCAGGCCAACCCTGGAGGATTGGCAACTCTAAGTGGGAGGGCCCGGGTTCCCCTACCCCTCCTTCTATAACCACTAGGCAAGATGGCTGCCAGGGTCTCCACCCATGAGGTGCTGGACTGTGAACCTGTTCACAGGTGTAAACAGCAACAAGAAGAGGTTCATTAAATACAGTTGGCGCAAGAGAAAGACCAAGAGAAGTGTAGGCGCCCTACTTAGCGGGGCAGGAGAGCTAATAGCTGATGACATCAAGAAAGCTCAGCTGTGTAACGCCTGTTTTGTCTCAGTCTTCACTAAAAATCTTAATGGTGGCCAGATACTGAACTCAGTTAATATTAACAAGAGGGAAGGAATGCAAGCCGACATAGGGAAGGGACAGGTTAAAGAATATTTAGATAAAATATTCAAGTCAGCAGGGCCTGATGAAATTCATCCTAGGGTACTTCCGGAACTAGCTGAAGCAAGCTTGGAACTGTTAGCAACTCTCTTCGAGAGCTCCTGGAAGACAAGTAAGGTTTCAGAGGCCTGCAGTAGGGCAAACCTAGTGCCTCTCTTTAAAAGGGGGAGCAAAGAGGACCTGAGAAATTACAGACCAGTCAGCCGAACTTTGATCCTAGGAAAGATACAAATTATTAAATGATTATTTTGTCAGCACCAGAGGAAAGTAGGATTATAAGGAATAGCCAGCATGGATTTGTTAAGAACAAATCATGCCAAACCAACCTAATTTCCTTCTTTGACGGGTTTAGTGGTCTAGTGGATAGAGGGGAAGCAGTAGAAGTGATATATCTTTGTAAGCTTTTGACAAAGTCCCTCATGATATTCTCATAAGCAGATGAGAGAAATATGGTCTAGATGAAATTACTATAACGTGGGTGCACAACAGGTTGAAAGAGTGTACTCAGAGAGTACTTATCAATAATCCACCATCCAACTGGGATGGCATATCTAGTGGGGTCCCACAGGAATTAATCCTGGCTTTAGTACTAATCAATATTTTCATTAATGACTTGGCTAATGGAGAGGAGAGTATGCATATAAAGTTTGCAGATAACATCAAGTTGGGAGGTTTGCAAGCACGTTGGAGGACAAGATTAGAATTCAAAATGACTGTGACAATTTGGAGAATTGGTCTGAATTCAAGATGGAATTCAATAAAGACAAATGCGAAGTACTTCACTTAGGAGGGTAAAATCAAATGCACAACTACAAAATAGGGAATAACTGGCTAGGTGGGAGCACTGCTGAAAAGGATCTGGGGGTTCTTGTCAATGAGAAATGGAATGAGTCAACAATGGGAGGCAGTTGAAAAAGGCTAATATCATTCTGGGGTATATAAGACATGGGAAGTAATTGTCCTGCTCTGCTCGGCACTGGGGAGGCCTCCGCTGAAGTACTGCATCCATTTCTGGGAGCTGCACTTTAGGAAAGATGTGGACAAATTGGAGCATTCAGAAGAAAGCAATAAAAGGTTTAGAAAACTTGACCTATGAAGAAAGGTTGAAACCTGGGCATGTTTAGGCTTGAGGAAAGGAGACTGAGGGGGACCTGATAAGTCTCCAAATATGTTAAGGGCTGTTATAAAGAGGATGGTGATCAACTGTTCTCCATGGCCACTGAAGGTGGGACAAGAAGCAATGGACTTAATCTGCAGCCGGAGAGATGTAGGTTAGATATTAGGAACAGCTCTATAGCAGGCTCCCAAGGGAGGCTGTGGAATCCCCGTCACTGAAGGTTTTTAAGAACAGGTTGGAAAAACCCCTGTCAGGGATGATCTAGGGTTACTTGGCCCTGCCTCAGCACATGGAGCTGGACTTGGCGGCCTCTCAAGGTCCCTTCCTGCCCCACATTTCTCTGGTTCTGTGCTGGTCATGGGACCTTCAGCACGACAGCTGGATTTGGCCTGGCAAATGCTTTTCCCGGTTTAATTTTAGTTCTGCAGCCTCCACGGCTGCCAGAGCTTGTATTTTTCTCCACGTGTCACCCAGCCGCACATGTCCTGCCCCAGCCCAGGCCCAACTGTGCTTGTCTCTCTGGGAGGTTTCTGGGGATGCAGAGCAGAAGGCATTGGGGACAGAAGCTCCATCTGAAGGGGGTTGCAGAAGGGGTCAGTTCAGCCCTGTCTGGGGCACTGGGACTGGCCAGAATCCACTGGGTTTCTCTGCTGGTGGGAATGTGCTGTCCCAGGTGACAGGGTTATATCCCCCTGGGAGGCAGAGGAAGACCAGACCTTCCCCTTCTCACTGCTTCACAGAGTCATGTTAGGTCTGGGCATATATGGACAGGCCCATACTTCCCCTGACAGGCCCCCTAGGGGCACCCCACCACTGGTCGGCAATGGGCTCTCTTAGGTGACTCTACACTGCCAGCCCCTTGCACCTGAAATGTCCTCCCTCTGCCCAATCCAGGGAGCCAGGTCCTTCCCCAGATCCCTTCTCAAGGCTCATTTCTGCCGTAATGCCTACAAGAGCCTGCCTGAAGTCATCGGCCTGGCTCAGATACAACACGATTTGTTGTAGTGATGCGGCAGTGTCACCAGAGTTAAGGTTGCATCACAACCTTTCTAAATCCTCTAAAATCAATGTGCTCGCTCTGATTCCTTTGAGATTTGGTTTGCCTCAAGAGGCTGCAGGACAGGATCAGTGACCCAAACTTGGGGTCATTTGATCCAGGGGTTGTGGAGATATAAGCCCTAAAAAAGAGCAATTTTTCAAAATGGTTCTAGGTGTGTGTTGTTTTTTTGTTTGTTTGTTTGTTTTGAAGAGCTAGAGATCAAACTAAATCGTTGTGGTGCGGGTCAGTTGGTTTCAGCTGGTCAGTTTTTACCAATGTCGTGCTTGGCTTCCACACAGGCTTTGGGGGACCCAAGCTGGGAATGGTATTTAAGAACATGTTCCTTCTTGGCTTGCATAGATGTGCAGCCTGGAAGGCTTACAGGCTGCATGTGCCAAAAAAGGGGGCAGAATGAGATGGGTTCTATGAAGCTGCTTCATGCTTGCCTGGGTAGTTCGCGGGAGTGCAGCAATGCCACTGCCCAGGTGAAAACCAGGCCACTGATCTTTCTAGTCTGAACCTTTGTACACCTGTGCAACAAAGATTTAATAACCGAGGTTGCTTGCTACCCGTTCTCCGTCACAACAGAACCTGTTTTTATTTTGTGGGGAGGTTTCCTGGGAACACAGCAGAATAGTCAGCAGGCGATCTAACCGAAATGTTTGTTGTATCAGGTGAGGAGCCAGATGACTCTGCAGTGAGGGGGCAGGGGACACTGACCGCAACAGGAGTTGTGTCTGCAAAGAGGGTGGGAAATGAGGACGGGTGGCAAGCAAGATTTGGATTGGTGGTTTGGAAAATCTGTATTTTAGTCAATGAGGCCTGTGGGGGGCATGGGGCAAGTGGCTACTTCCTGACCTTGGAGCATCGATTCATGCGGCGTTTCTAAAAACACGTAGCAGAGAGGTTTGGAACTGACCACACAGGTCCCGTGACCACAGAGGGAGAAGAAGTACGAGTACTGCCAGCATAGCCAGCGTGTGGATTCTGGGTGACTCCTGGATCACAAGGTTGCAGAAGTGTGCGGGAGAGCAGGGGATTGCTGACTAGAGGCGGATTTGGATGTTGTCATGTACACCGTGTACACAGCAGGTCGCGAGGCTGCTACTAGCAGGTCAGGCTCCGGTACCAGATCTGGCCCGGCTACGGAGAGAGACACCGGATGTGTGGTATCCCGTCCTTTCGTGTACAGCCAGGTAGGGCTGAGGTTATTTTAAATGAGGTTAATTTAACTCAGCACCACCTAGTGGCTGAACAGCGTAATGCAGTTTAGCATCCCATCCCATCCCATCTCCCCTCTTAAATTCTACACTCCTGGCATTACCAGAGTTACACAATCGCGCCGTCTGTGAGGTTGGGGACAGATCAGTCTGTGAAGTGTCTCGCAGTCCTTCTAGTTTTCTAATTACAGGCCGCGAACACATAACAGCTTGGTCGTCTGGCTGTCCACTAGTTACAGCAACGGGCTGCGCATGGTTTGGAATAGTTGAGTCTCCTTCGTGTTCTGCATCCACCATCGGTAGAGTTTGCTGTTTGTTATTTCTGGGGAACAAACTGTAGTTCTCGATGGTTTCAGGTGAACTCTCACCATCACATATCTTCTCACATATCGTCTGGGGGGTGCTGAATTCTTTTTCTTTACAACACCGAGCGTTGTCCATCCTTTCTCTTTATCCAGTTTGATAGGAACTTGGTCACCAGGTTCTAGACCCAGCAGTTCTCTGATAGACGTCTTTTGTGTAAATGTGTTATAAGCTCATTTTGCCTTTTAATCCGATTTGGCTGCTCTCTGCATGTTTGGCCACTTTAGAGACAGGCTCTTTTCCAGTGTTGGAACAGTAGTTCCGAGTTGTATTCCCATCAGGAGTTGGGCTGGACTATATCCAATAGCTCCTGCTAGTATTCATCTGTAGCTCAGAAGAGCAAGAAATGGATCTTCCTGCTGTAGGTTTTTCTTGGCTTTCTGGAGAGGCTGAGAGGGTAATGTGGGCTCCTAGTCATACGATCAAAATGGAATTTCATTCAGAAAGACTTAAATTCTGTTGCAGTGAATTGTGGTCCATTGTCCGTCACTAGTTGTACTGAAATATCAAAATAAACTAAAGTGCACTTCAGTTGCTCAGTAACGCTGGAACATGTTATGTCTTTCAAGTACATTATTTCTATATACCTGGAAAAACAGTCCACTGCGACCAGGTAATGATGTCCTCTGAATTCGCACAAATCTGCAGTTAGTCTCTTCCAGAGTCTGACTGGTAGAAGTGTTGTTGTTCAAGGTTTGCTGTGTTGTGTTGGTCTGTTAATTCTACAATGGTAACAGGTGGATACTTTAGTGTATGTATGCCCTTGACGATGCCTGACCACCGCACTGACTGGTTGGCCTGTTCACGACATTTAATGAATCCTTGATGTGATTCATGGATGAGGATTAGGATTTCTTGTCTCATTTTGTTTGGGATTATGATGCAGTTGCCTTTAATCATGAGTCCATTTGGCTAGCTTAATTATCCATGTACCACAAAGTAGTCCCTTGTCAGTTCCTTTGTGTCCTTTAGACACTTGGGCCAGCCGCCCCTAATGTAACTTAGAACTTCTTGAAGTTGCGTGTCTGTCAAGGTTTCTTTTTGTAACTGGAGTAGTCTCCTTCCTGATACTGGTCTGTATGTGTCCACAGCATCCATGTATGCCTTTATGTCCTCTTCGAGCTCATTAGTAGTTGAGTGCGATGCTGGGCTCTGTGCAGAGTGTCTGCTGCAACCAGATTTTCCCCAGGAACATACTTAGCAGTTGGGTTAAATCACATTAACCTTAGCAATACATGTTGGCATCTCAGCAGTGCTTGGTCCAGGTCTTTTCCATAGACAATGTTTACAAGCAATTTGTGGTCTGGTATCAATGTAAATGAATCCTGTGTACACAGATAGCTGTAATAGTTCTCACATGCCCATACGCTTGCCAGGCTCCTTGCCAATCTGTGCATACCGTTTTTCTGCTTCTGTGAAGCCTGAGAGCAAAATGCAGCTGGTTTCTACACAGAGCCATGCTGTCGGAACAAGAAACCACCTAGGCCAGGGCTGCTTGCATCTGCACTGCCCAGGATGGGTTTGTTCACATCATAGTACTTGAGAACTGGAGCTGTGGAGGTCATTTCTTTTTCCTTTTTAAAGACAATTTCTTGATTTGGCCCCCAGAGCCAAGGTGTGTTGAACTTTAGCAGTTCATTCCCTGGTTTTGTCAGTGTAGAAAGGTCTTAGAATCATAGAATATCAGGGTTGGAAGGGACCTCAGGAGGTCATCTAGTCCAACCCCCTGCTCAAAGCAGGACCGATTCCCAATTAAATCATCCCAGCCAGGGCTTTGTCAAGCCTGACCTTAAAAACTTCTAAGGAAGGAGATTCCACCACCTCCCTAGGTAACGCATTCCAGTGTTTCACCACCCGACTAGTGAAAAAGTTTTTCCTAATATCCAACCTAAATCTCCCCCACTGCAACTTGAGACCATTACTTCTTGTTCTGTCATCTGCTACCACCGAGAACAGTCTAGAGCCATCCTCTTTGGAACCCCCTTTCAGGTAGTTGAAAGCAGCTATCAAATCCCCCCTCACTCTTCTCTTCCGCAGACTAAACATCCCCAGTTCCCTCAGCCTCTCCTCATAAGTCATGTGTTCCAGACCCCTAATCATTTTTGTTATCCTCTGCTGGACTCTTTCCAATTTTTCCACATCCTTCTTGTAGTGTGGGGCCCAAAACTGGACACAGTACTTCAGATGAGGCCTCACTCATGTCGAATAGAGGGGAACGATCACGTCCCTCGATCTGCTGGCAATGCCCCTACATATACATCCCAAAATGCCATTGGCCGTCTTGGCAACAAGACTGACTCATATCCAGCTTCTCGTCCACTGTAACCCCTAGGTCCTTTTCTGCAGAACTGCTGCCGAGCCATTCGGTCCCTAGTCTGTAGCGGCGCATTGGATTCTTCCATCCTAAGTGCAGGACTCTGCACTTGTCCTTGTTGAACCTCATCAGATTTCTTTTGGCCCAATCCTCCAATTTGTCTAGTTCCCTCTGTATCCTATCCCTACCCTCCAGCGTATCTACCTCTCCTCCCAGTTTAGTGTCATCTGCAAACTTGGTGAGGATGCAATCCACACCATCCTCCAGATCATTTATGAAGATATTGAACAAAACCGGCCCCAGGACCGACCCCGGGGCACTCCACTTGATACCGGCTGCCATTGATCACTACCCATTGAGCCCGACAATCTAGCCAACTTTCTATCCACCTTATAGTCCATTCATCCAGCCCATACTTCTTTAACTTGCTGGCAAGAATACTGTGGGAGACCGTCTCAAAAGCTTTGCTGAAGTCAAGGAACAACACGTCCACTGCTTTCCCTTCATCCACAGAACCAGTTATCTCGTCATAGAAGGCAATTAGAGTAGTCAGGCATGACGTGCCCTTGGTGAATCCATGCTGACTGTTCCTGATCACTTTCCTCTCCTCAAAGTGCTTCAGAATTGATTCCTTGAGGACCTGCTCCATGACTTTTCCAGGGACTGAGGTGAGGCTGACTGGCCTGTAGTTCCCAGGATCCTCCTTCTTCCCTTTTTTAAAGATGGGCACTACATTAGCCTTTTTCCAGTCATCCGGGACTTCCCCCGATCGCCATGAGTTTTCAAAGATAATGGCCAATGGCTCTGCAATCACATCCACCAACAACTTGAGTACCCTCGGATGCAACGCATCCGGCCCCAT
Source organism: Natator depressus (assembly GCF_965152275.1). Taxonomy (NCBI): domain Eukaryota; kingdom Metazoa; phylum Chordata; order Testudines; family Cheloniidae; genus Natator; species Natator depressus. Next base: position 862,563 of record NC_134238.1, read on the forward strand.
GGACTTGTGCTCGTCCAGCTTTTCTAAATAGTCCCGAACCACTTCTTTCTCCACAGAGGGCTGGTGACCTCCTCCCCATGCTGTGCTGCCCAGTGCAGTAGTCTGGGAGCTGACCTTGTTCGTGAAGACACAGGCAAAAAAAGCATTGAGTACATTAGCTTTTTCCACATCCTCTGTCTGGTAGGTACCATCCAAGGTAATATGGTTCAGCATTCTCTCTTAGAGGTGATTTGTACTGGGTCTCCTTTCAAAAGTCCAACATCACCAAATAGTCCATCGAGTTTCTCCACCTTTCTCACTAGGCCCATCACGGCTGCCACGCTGCGGCTGAGAAGGTTGTTGGTCTTTGATCCTTTGACCACATGCACGGTGAATGCGCAGCCTTTGTCTCTGGAAGTTATTTCTGTGGTGAACTGGCCCCTGCAGCTCAGAACACCTGTAGGGCTAGTCAGAGCTGGGCCAGGTGATGCCAGCTCTGGGAGGGGTTCAAGGTGATTGTAAGTCCCTTCTGAGAGCACTGTGACATCAGCTCCTGAGTCAATTTTAACGTCAATAGTCTTGCCATGAATATTCAGTTTCACACTCCAGGCAGGTTCTGTGTCATCACTTGTGACACAGCCCAGAAACAATGGCTCTTGATTGTCTGTAATATTAATCAATTCCCTGACGGCTTTGGTGGTGGAAACAGCTACAAAATGTCCTGTTTTGTGCATTTATTATACCTTGTGCTTTTGGACAGACATCATCTCTTGGGCTATGCAGTTTTCCTCATCTCGTGCAATTAGGCTAAAAGGCTTTAGTGCTTGACTGGCATTTGTTCCTCTTAGCTTAGGAGTTCTCTCCTTGCCTCAGGGGTTTTATGATATTGACTTTTAGCCGTCATTTTTCTTTACAGCTTCAAAGCCAGTTTCAGGTGTTTGCTCCTGTCTTTTGTCCTGGTGTTTGACTAGCTCAGACTGCTTTGCAACCTGTACAGCTTTGTCTCTGATATTTTCCTGTTTTGCAGTCCCGAAATCACAGTTTTCGGCCAATGTCCACAGAGCTCGTATAAAGTGGTTAACATTTCCCTCTGGCCCTTGAATTCTTTTGTGAAAACACACTCTTTCATAGACCATATTTCTCTGAGGTAGAAAGTATGCATCAAACACAGCCAGAACCCTTTCCTGGTCATCTTTGTGACTGTCTTCAGTAAAGTCAAAGGATTTAAAGATGTGCCCTGCCTACTTCCCCATAGCAAAAGTTAAAGAAGATACTCGTATATCTTCAGTTTCCTTGTGGAGTTTTGTTGCAGTGTGAAGTCTTGCAAAATACTGCTTCCAGTCTATCCATTGATCCTGTAGTTCTATCAAACTGGAAGTGCTCTGAGGCACTGAAGAGTGGCATGTGGATGACACTGATCCTGCAAGCTTGTTCCTTCTGCTTGCGTCCTTTGTTGCTGCTTTCCTTATGTTTCTCTTCTCCTCTGGCACTAGTTTACTGCTGACACCAGGTCCTGTACCTGCAGGGCTGCTACGAGCAGGTCAGGCTCCTCTACTAGCTATGGATGGGCTACAGAGCTTCCTTATCACAGAGATACACTCTGGAGATGTTCCCATCAGACCCTTTAATGTACTGCCTGGGGTGGCTAAGGTACGTTGCACACAACATCTCCTCCTGGCTGGACAGCACAATGCAGCTGAGTTTTCCATTACGGGTGGAGATTGGTGGCTGGCGTTGGCATCATGCTGTGCCTACTCTGCAGTGTCTGACCTGTGACGTAAGAGGTTGTGATCTACTGGCCATTGCGGTGATTCCCGGGGATGGACATGATCCCGGCATGTTCCTGCTGTGCACCTCAGACGCTGCAGGGGAGCAGATTCGGAGGGCAGTGCAGATTTGTGGCTAGGAGCTGTGATAGTTGTCTCGGATTTGGCTATAGCTAATTGCTATAGCAACACTATGAAAGCTATTGGCAAGTGTTGGAAGAACGTTAATGGGGCTGTCATAAATAGAAAGGGAAGGGTAAACCCCTTTAAATCCCTCCTGGCCAGAGGAAATCTCCTCTCACCTGTAAAGGGTTAAGAAGCTAGGATAACCTCGCTGGCACCTGACCAAAATGACCAGTGAGGAGACAAGATACTTTCAAAAGCTGGCGGGAGGGAGAAACAAAGCCTCTCCCTCTCTGTCTGGGTGATGCTTTTGCCGGGGACAGAACAGGAATGGAGTCTTAGAACTTAATAATCTAGCTAGAGATGCATTAGATTCTGATTTCTTTAAATGGCTGAGAAAATAAGCTGTGCTGAATGGAATGTAGATTCCTGTATTTGTGTCTTTTTGTAACTTAAGGTTTTGCCCAGAGGGATTCTCTGTGTTTTGAATCTGATTACCCTGTAAGGTATTTACCGTCCTGATTTTACAGAGGTGATTCTTTTTACTTTTTCTTCTATTAAAATTCTTCTTTTAAGAACCTGGTTGCTTTTTCATTGTTCTTAAGATCCAAGGGTTTGGATCCGTGATTACCTATGCAAATTGGTGAGGATTTTTATCAAGCCTTCCCCAGGAAAGGGGGTGTAGGGTTTGGGAGGATTTTGAAGGGAAAGACGTTTCCAAATGAACTCTTTCCCAATAAAATATCCCAGTTAGACGTTTGGTGGTGGCAGCAATAAAGTCCAAGGGCAAAAGGTAAAATAGTTTGTACCTTGGGGAAGTTTTAACCTAAGCTGGAAAAAGTAAGCTTAGGAGGTTTTCATGCAGGTCTCCACATCTGTACCCTAGAGTTCAGAGTGGGGAAGGAACCCTGACAGGGGATATGGAAGGTTCCTGGATAACCAGAGAATGTGAACTGTTCTGGCATCGAAACATTACATGTCTGACTCCTCGCTGTTTCTGAGAGAAGGGGTAAAGCTATTGAGCGGGGGTCAGAGGATCTTTCAAAGATAAAAATATTCTGGAACAAAAACAATGAGGAGTCCGGTGGCACCTTAAAGACTAACAGATTTATTTGGGCATAAGCTTTCATGGGTAAAAAACCCACTTCTTCAGCATGTGACGAAGTGGGACTGTTCTTAATGTTTCCTCTGAATAGTGTGGGTGTGCCTCAGTTTCCCCTATGCAGTTCTTAAGTATCTAGGGGGTGGGATAAGGGTGTATGATCATTGCAGAGCCCTAGAGGGCAGGTGTGTGCAGGGGTCTGGACACAGAGAATGGCCGACACGCTGTTTCCTGGCCACTGATGGCCCGGGCCCTTCCCCCCTGCAAGGTGAGAGCGAAAGGGTTGGAGAACAAAGGAATCCAGTGACCTCCTGGCCCGGGAAAGGGGAAAGCCCAGAGGAGGAGGGGCTGGAGGGAGTTTCAGTTTGATGCTGGCTGGGGACATGGAGTGAAGTGCAGACGGGGTTGTCTGGCTCACTGCCCCCCAAAATGGACCCAGCTGAGGGGTCCTGTTCTCTGCACCTGCAAGCTCTGTTTTAGACCACGTTCCTGTCGTCTAATAAACCTCTGTTTTACTGGCTGGCTGAGAGTCCCATCTGACTGCAAAGTTGGGGGGCAGGATCCTCTGGCTGCCCCAGGAGTCTGCCTTGGCAGACTCACTGTGGGAAGTGCACGGAGGGGCAGAGGATGCTGAATGCTCCGAGGTCAGACCCAGGAAGGTGGAAGCCGTGTGAGCTGTGTGTCCTGCAGACAGGCTGCTCACAGAAAGGCGACTGCCCCAGAGTCCTGACTGGCTTAATGGGGAGCAGTTCCAGAGCATCGCCCAGGGACTCCATGACAACTGGTGTCAGCGGTGGGATGTACTGCACCTCATGGATGGCGCTTCCTGCAGTAAGTGACTGGGGAGCAGTAAAACGAAGGGGGATTGACGAGGACCAGGCATGCTGAAGACTCAGAGGAGAGGTTTCGGGGGGCGGTTAACCCCTGGGAATGTGTGACCAGTGAGAAGGAGCGTGCAGTAATGGGGTCCCCCTGGGGACTGCGGTGAGCAGTCCAAGGGGCAGAGGAGTCTGCAGCTCGACCCTGGCAAAGAGGTGGTGACCTCGAGAAGGGCTGGCACACTAGGGGTTCTCCCTGGAAACCGTGGGGAGCTGAGAGCACACAGGCCTGTGAGTCCACAGCAACTTGAACAGCGGAGTGACGGCCTGTCACTGTCTCCTTAAGAAGGACATTGTAACCCTGTGCAGAAAGAGAGGGTTGAGCAGAGGAAAGTTCACCAAAGCACAGTTAATCGTGCAGCTGGAGGAGGATGACCGCTCTAAGGGACAGATTCCTGACCCCAAATGGGGCTATAGCAGGATCTCGGAGCAGCTGGAGTGGGAGCCAGGCATCGCCAAGACTCCTGTCCCCGACCAGATGAGGGTCTTCACGATCGGGTTCCCCATCCGGGGATCGGAGACGGACGGGATTGGAGCTGAGTCCGAGAGAGCAAGAGGACTGTGAGAGACAGCGAGAGCCCGAGAAAGAGCTGCAGAAGCAGCAGCAGCATGAACTGGCGGTGGGGGAGCGGAGAGGCCTAGGGGACCCCCCAGGGGTGAGTGGGGATAGACCCCGGGGGGCCAGTTCCGCAGGGAACCTCGAGACTCAATTGCTGCCCCTGGTTAAGGAGGGGGGGATGTGGATGCCCACCTCACTGCCTTTGAGCAGGCTGGCGATTTGAACCAGGGGGACCCTGTGGAAAAGCCCCGGTATCTAGCACCCTTGCTGGGTCCCAAGGCCACAGACTCCGTCAGCCAGGTGGGTGGGGAGGTGGACAGGCTCCCACTCCTGACCCCAACCTATATGTCTGTATGCCTATATGCCAGGCCCCTCAGACCCCCAGTGGGAGCGGATGGTGATGGTCAATGGGGAGACATTCCTGGGGTGGCGAGATCCTGGGACAGAGAGAACTGTTGTCAGGCCCCGGGTGGTGCAGCCTCAGATGTTGAGGGGCTGTGTGAGCTGGGTGAGGGTCCCAGGGACGAAGCCCCTCGCCCTGCCTATGGCCCAGATCCCTGTGCAGGCACAGGATGGGTCGGGCTGGCTGGCTGTTGGGGTGCTCCAGGATACCAGCTGCGAGACCCTGTTATGGGGTGACTGTGTGTCTTTGGGACAGGATCCAGGCCCTGCTCCTGTAACGGCCGAGGGTTTGAATTTGAATTCGGGGAACCAATCGGCGGAGAGGGAAATGGTCAGTGAAAATGCAGATGACCTGGCTGGCAGGGGGGAGGAGTGGCTAGGCTCAGGCTACCTGCCTGCCTGTAACCAGACCCCTGGGGCTGGGTGGGACAGAGAGATGCTCCCTGCCCCCTTGCACACCGGAGAGGGGGCACAGGCTGGCTCTGATGCAGTGAGGAAAGCAGCGAGCTCGCTGCCTACCCTCACTGGGACAGCAAGGGCAGCGCTGAGCACAGTGGGAGCTGAGACCCCAGCTGAGTGGGGGGAGACACGGGCAGGGGAGGGGATCTGTGGGGAGTGGCAAGGTGCTTGGTAAGGAAAGTCTGGATGAGCCTAGGCAGCCTTGTGAGCTGATGGCTGTGTCTAGTCAGCAGGGTGGGAAGGCGAGGAGAGGGGAAGGTGAGTGTCCCTGGACCTTACCTGTTAGCTAGGTGGAGAATTGTGACAGGGAAGGAAACGTGCCTGTGTCTGTCAGGGGTATTGACTTGCCTATGGAGGGAGCTACCCTGATCTCCAAGCACTTGTCTGTGACCAGCCTTGTGTGCAGGGACAAGGGGAAAGAGATCCCAAGCTGTGTGTCTGGGAAAGGAGAAAGTGTGTCCGGCTCTTCTTTGTCTGTGGAGCAGACAGAAGGGGCCTTTCAGCCTGTGATGGTTGAGGGTCGTGCAGTTGTCTCAGAGCTGGTTCTGGATTCAGCTAAAGCCCAGGAAGGGAAGGGTCCTAAGTTTGGGTCTGCTCGGGAGAATGGGCCTGTAACTAGGTCGCATCCAGTTTGTGTCTTTGTAAAATCCCAGAGCCCAGACAATTCTGGTGCTTGTATTTTGCCTGTTGCTAGTGTGTGGGGGGGAAAGGGTGTAGCAACTCTGTCTGACCAGGGTGAGATCCTAGCCAGGGCACAAGGAGAGCATGAAGGTGATGTGATTGTGTTACCTACTGAGGGTGTGGAAACCTGTAGCAAGAAGGAAAAGATTCCTGAACTTGTGTGTGGCAAAGGGAAGGAGAATGCTTCTGACCTTTTCTCTAGGAAGTCTGTCAGTTTGCCTGAAAAGGGATTGTGTAGGAATCCGCCGGATGGGCCAGAGGTGATTCTGGATGTAAGGGAGACCCAGAAAGAGTCTGTTGTTGCTCAGGAAAGTGTTCCTCTAGAGCAAGCCCTAGGTGAAGAGGGTAAGAGCAGAATTTCTGTGAGGGGTGAATTGTTGCACAGAAAAGCCCTCGGGAAAGGAATCCTCATGGAGTCTTTGCAAGCAGTTTACTGCCACTGAAGGGTGTGAAAGTGATTTAATCAAGAAAGTTTCAGTTCCTAACAGCCAGAAATTTTCTGTTGTGAATGGATCCACTGACTTTCCTGTTGAAGGATCCAGTGTGGATAGCTTTGAGAAGGTCTCAGATGGAGTGAAAGCTGTTAAGAGAGTTAAACAGTCCTATAACCAAGTGGCAGTGTTTGGCCAGCTTGTTGGGGAGAAGACCCAATCCCAGTTTGACCCCCTGGGGTTTTGGGAGTGGCCAAAGGGCACGGGCCACATAAACCTTCCCACATGCAGCCTGCGAGTGCTATCGACCACCCCCGACCTAAGGGAGGGCGTGAAACTGGAAGGGTCTGGTGTAACTCCTACCAAGGAATGGGAGAGATGCTGGGGCATCCATAGGAACGTTGGTGGCTTCAGACTTCCCCAGGTCACCGGGTAAAGTGACCACGCACAGTTCGATCTTGAAGGGGGGAGAGATGTGACAAAGTGGGACTGTACTTAATGTTTCTTCTGAATAGTGTGGGGGTGCCTCTGTTTCCCCTAGGCAGTTCTTAAGTATCTTGGGGGTGGGGTCAGGATGTATGATCATTGCAGAGCCCTAGAGGGCAGGTGTGTGCAGGGGTCTGGACACAGAGAATGGCCGACACCCTGTTTCCTGGCAACTGATGGCCTGGGCCCTTCCCCCCTGCAAGGTGAGAGCTAAAGGGTTGGAGAACAAAGGGATCCGGTGACCTCCTGGCCCTGGAAAGGAACAAAGCCCAGAGGAGGAGGGGCTGGAGGGAGTTTCAGTTTGGGGCTGGCTGGGGACATGGAGTGAAGTGCAGACGTGGTTGTCTGGCTCACTGCCCCCCAAAATGGACCCAGCTGAGGGGTCCTGTTCTCTGCACCGACAAGCTCTGTGTTAGACCATGTTCCTGTCATCTAATAAACCTTCTGTTTTACTGGCTGGCTGAGAGTCCCGTCTGCCTGCGAAGTTGGGGGGCAGGACCCTCTGGCTTCCCCAGGACCCCGCCTGAGTGGACTTGCTGTGGGAAGCGCACGGAGGGGCAGAGGAGGCTGAATGCTCCGAGGTCAGACCCAGGAAGGTGGTAGCCAGGTGAGCTGTGTGTCCTGCAGACAGACTGCTCCCAGAGAGGAGACTTCCCCAGAGTCCTGACTGGCTTCGTAGGGAGCAGTTCCAGAGCATCGCCTGGGGACCCTGTGACACAGCATCTGTGGGGTTTTTTTACCCATGAAAGCTAATGCCCAAATAAATCTGTTAGTCTTTAAGGTGCCACCGGACTCCTCGTTGTTTTTGTGGCTACAGACTAACACGGCTACCCTTCTGATATTCTGGAATAGAAACCCTGTCTGTGATTTCTCTTGCCAACCCTGCCACAATCTTCACCCACCAACCATTGTGAAACACGACCAGGAACGCCATTCCACTGTAACATAGCTGTCCTTCGCTCCAGGCACTGGATGTGAATTGGGGTGTGGCTATACGTAAAACGGCAACGAGGGAGTGAAAACTTCCCTGCTTGTGGGGAGGGGAGAGGAGAGCGTGGGTACAATAGTGGGGGGCTGGAATACAGTGACTGGATCGAAGCATGGCTGGATAGGTCGGCCGAAGCAGGGCTGGTGGAGCCCAGCTGGTTGGGGGATGGCTGGCCCAGTATGCAAACGGTGAAACATTGATACGCACAACTGCCTAAATGACTGCTAATCCCTAACAGATCTCTTCCTGTTAAAAACTAGGAAATTCCATGGCAAACAAACGACATTAACCCACTATTACAGTTGCTTGGTGGTAGGTCGTCCTCTTGCTGAACACTGAGCAGAACAAAACTCAAATTTCTGGACCCCAGGAGGTGCAGAGTTAAGGTTGCTCAGACCCTCTTTCTGCAGTGCCCCCATATGCCCCTTCAACACACATGCTCTCCAACCCACTCCTCTCACAGGCCCTTGGCACTCTAAAATTCAAGAGGTGCCAGATCCTGGCATTGTGACACAAAGACCCCTTGGCAAAGGCTCCCCTGTTCTTTGCAACCAGCTCTCACCTCAGACCTGACAAACTCACCACACCAAACCCGTCTTATAGGATATTTGCACATAAAGAAGAACACATGAGCTATCAACAGAAAGCTCAGAGCTTGTCAAGATTCATAATCACTGCCAGCCTCCAGGTAATATTTAAGGAATAATTTATTTATATTAAAAGTCACCTTTCTGGGCTTGGAGTAGAAACCAGTCACTGCTAGGTGCTTGGTGGGGGCCATTGTCCAGGACAGCCCTCCAGGTTAGATCTGAAAGAGCCAAGCCATTTCAGGGTGTTTCCTTTCATCCCTGTAGCCTTTTGTAGGCAAGACAGGTGTGATTAATGGCACCTATGAGTGTGGATGGGCTCCCTTTGACTACAGGCAGGAGAAGGGCATCCATGGGGGGCAGAGAGAGCTGGCTCTGTGCCAGGCACTGGCCTGAATCCAGGGACGAAGGGGACCCAGGACGGGGATTGGAATGGGGTGGGATCCAGGTGGCGCTTACCTCAAACAGCTCCCGGAAGCAGCGGCATGTCCCCCCTCTGGCCCCTACGTGGAGGTGTGGCCTGGCTGCTCCGCACACTGCCCCAGTTCCAAGCGCCACCCCCACAGCTCCCATTGGCCAGAAACTGCAGCCAATGGGAGCTGTAGGGGTGGTGGCTGTGGATACTGCAGCGCGCAGAGCCACCTGGCTGCACTTCCGCATAGGAGCTGGAGAAGAGACATGCCGCTGCTTCCGGGAGCTGCTTGAGGTAAGCGCCACGCAGATCCTGCACCCCTAACCCCCTCCTGGACCTCCAGCCCCAGCCCTGATCCCCTTCCTGCCCTCTGAACCCCTCAATCCCAGCCTGGAGCACCCTCCTGCACCCCAAACCCTTCATCTGCAGCCCCACCCCAGAGCCTGCATTCCTAGATGGAGCCCACACCCCAACCCCCTGCCCCAGCCCTGATCCCCCTCCTGCCCTCTGAGCCCCTCGATCCCAGCCCGCAGCCCCCTCCTGCAACCCAAATCCCTCATCCCTGGCCCCACCCCAGAGTCAGAACCCCCAGCCAGAGCCCTCACCCCTCCATACCCCAATCCTCTGCCCCAACCCAGAGACCCCTCCCGCACTCCAAACCCCTCAGCCTCAGCCCAGAGCCCCCTCCTGAAACCCAGAGCCCTCACCCCCCCCACACCCCAACTCCCTGCCCCAGCCCAGTTCTCCCCTCCTTCACCCTGAACCCTTCATTTCTTGCCCCACCCTGGAACCTGCACCCCCAGCCCAGAGCCCATATCTCCTCCCACACCACAACCCCCTGCCTCAGCCCAGAGCCTCCTCCCGTACTCCAAACTCCTCGGCTCCACCCCCCAGCCCAGAGCCCCCTCCTGCAGCCCAAACCCCTCATCCCTGGACCCACCCCGGAGCCTGCACCCCCAGCCCCCTGAGCCAACCTGGATCCCTCACCCCCTTCCACACCCCAGCCCCCTGAGCCAACCTGGTGAAAATGAGCGAGTGAGTGAGGGTGGGGAGAGTGAGTGACACAGTGAGGGGGGATGGCGTGAATGGGGTGGGGCCTCGGAGAAGGGGCGGGGTAGGGGTGTTCCATTTTGTGCAAGTAGAAAGTTGGCCACCCTTCCACCCCTGCTCCCCCCGAAGCCCACCCATGCCCCAGCCCCACTCGCCCCCCCGCCTGCCACTCGCGTCTCTTCGCCCCTCCCCCCGCCGGCCGCTCACTGCTCGTGGGTGCCTCTTCACCCCTCCTTGCTGGAACCGTGGCAGAAAGCAGCTGCCCAAGAGGCCTGGCCATGCTCCGATGCCTCCACTGTGCACAGAATAGAAGTTCGACGTGGGGATGGAACGCCAGGATCATCTCCCTTCCGGAGTCACGGATCCGTGCCACGGTCCCCAGCCTGTCGGTACCTCCTCGCTTCTCTACAACATCAGTCTATTGTCAGTGGGCGAGAGCGCTTGGTGGCTGATTCCCTTACCCCCTGGTGGCATGTTGCCTGGGCTGGCTGCTCGATGGGCATGTTGCCCATGGTTCCCTCTTTGTCACTAGAGATATGTCTACGCTGCAAGATAACACCCACGACAGCGAGCGGCAGAGCCCAGGTCAACTGACTCAGGCCCCTGGGGCTCGCACTACGGGGCTCAGTGTAGCTATTCCCACTCGGGCTGGAGCCTGGGCTCTGAGACCCTCCCCCTCACCGGGTTTCACGGCACCGGCGCCAGCCCCAGCGGGAATGTCTACACTGCTACTTTGAGTGGACCCAGAGTCTGAGACTCACTGCGGCAGGATTTTTTCTTTAGTGTAGATGTCCTCTAGGTGTTTTACTGGGGTCCCTTATTAACCTCTTGTGCAAATGCACTCCTGGCTGCACACACATCTCTGTAACAGAGCCCCCTGGCAGCTGAGCTGTTCACCATTCATGGACAGGACCCCCCCCCCCATTTAATAATGGCTGTACTTTCCCTTGGCCGCACTGTTGCCCCCTGGCACCATTAGCTGTGTCCGCTCTTTGCTCTCTTCTATTAGCCACTGCGTGTGGCTGCTTCCCTTGGACTGTCCCAGGACAGGTTGATCTCTCACCTCAGGTCTTTGACCCTTGGGAAGCCCTTCCAGCTGCTTCTAGCTCTGTTTACCCACGGTACTTATCTGCCCCAGATTGCCATGGTGTCCGGGAACTTATGGTCTAGCATACGTGTCCTCCCACCCCTTGGGGGCCAGGCAGGACTCTTATCCCCATGGCCCCGTGTGACAAAGCGGGACTGTTCTTAATGTTTCCTCTGAATAGTGTGGGGGTGCCTCAGTTTCCCCTAGGCAGTTCTTAAGTCTCTAGGTGGTGGGATAGGGGTGTGTGATCCTTGCAGAGCCCTAGGCAGGTGTGTGCAGGGGTCTGGCATAGAGAATGGCCAACACCCTGATTCCTGGCAACTGATGGCCTGGGCCCTTCCCCCCTGCAAGGTGAGAGCTAAAGGGTTGGAGAACAAAGGAATCAGGTGACCTCCTGGCCCGGGAAAGGAACAAAGCCCAGAGGAGGAGGGGCTGGAGGGAGTTTCAATTTGGGGCTGGCTGGGGACATGGAGTGAAGTGCAGACGGGGTTGTCTGGCTCACTGCCCCCCAAAATGGACCCAGCGGAGGGGTCCGGTTCTCTGCACCTACAAGCTCTGTGTTAGACCATGTTCCTGTCGTCTAATAAACCTCTGTTTTCCTGGCTGGCTGAGAGTCACGTCTGACTGCGGAGTTGGGGGGCAGGACCCTCTGGCTTCCCCAGGACCCCGCCTGGGTGGACTCGCTGTGGGAAGCGCACGGAGGGGCAGAGGATGCTCCGAGGTCAGACCCAGGAAGGTGGAGCTGGGTGAGCTGTGTGTCCTGAAGACAGGCTGCTCCCAGAGAGGAGACTTCCCCAGAGTCCGGCCTGGCTTCGTAGGGAGCAGTTCCAGAGCATTGCCCGGGGACTCCGTGACACCCCGTCACCTTTCAGCCCCTCCCTGGGGTTTCCTGAGGGCCCTGCCCTCCCCAGCAGGCTCCCCAGGCCCCTGTCTCTTCGCAGCCCCTCGCTGGGGTTTCCTGAGGGCCCTACCCCCCCACACCCTGTGTCACCCCACAGCCCCTCGCTGGGGTTTCCTGAGGGCCCTAACCCTCCCCCGCACCCCGTGTCACCCCACAGCCCCTCGCTGGGCTTTCCATGCCCCTGGCTCTCGTGCGCACCCCTGGCCATGTCCCTCACGGGACATGGCACTGGCTTGGACAGCACTTTTCCCTCATGGTGCAGGAATGAGCTGTGATCTCCCAGGGTTATTTCTGACTCACAGGACAGGAAACATTGAGGGGTTTAAGCTGAAATGAATAATGTGCTCATTTCCGTGTTGAGACTACAAAGCACCTGCTGAAGGAAATTTATAGAGTGCCAGCCCCTCACACTCACTGCAGAGCTGGCTGCCCGGATGTTTTTATTTTCCCAGTATGGCCCACAAGCGCCAAGTCCTGTTTTCCTAAACACCCTGGGTCCCTCCTGTCACGTTCCACCGAGTGCAAACAACACTGAGCGCAGCAGCACGGCCCGTGCAGCCAGCATCCGGAGGAGCGAGGGGGCCAGCACGTTCTGACCTGCCCGCTCCAGGCGGGAGATTCCCAGGCCTGGGGATACGGCAGGGGGGTGCAGTCAGCACTGTGGGAAGGGCTCAGACTGGCTTCAGCCCTGTCTCAGCGCTGGAGGTGCTGGGAGCCGTGACCCAGCCGGGAGCAAAGGAGCTGCAGCCACCCCTCAGGGCCAGGGCTTGGCTGACCACGCAGCCCTGTCTCAGCGCTGGAGGCTTCTGGGATATCGTGGAGGTGATGCAGGGTGTTGGGGGCTTGTAGGCTTCAGTGCATGGGGCAGAGTGGGGGCTACAGACACTGTAATTGTGCTTACGCTCTCACCAGCCCCGACCCGAGAGCAGCCAGCCCATGCACCAAGTGAGAGTAATGGGCGGGTGAGACAACCCCCTGGGGATGGGGGGAGGCTGCAGTGACACTCCCCCCGCCCCCAGGGACAGGGCAAGGGTCACAGTGAAAGGACCTCCTGGAGGGGGGTGGGACTCACAGCAGCACAGCCAAATACAAGGCCATACGTCTAGGGACGAGGCGTGCGGGCCCTGCCTGCAGAATGGGGGCCTGACCTGGGAAGCAGCGGCTCTGAAAGGGATCTAGGGCCTGCGGTGTGCAAGCAACCCAACGGGAGCCCCCCGCATGACGCTGTGGCACAAGGTCTAATGCCGTCCGTGAGGAGTGAAACGGGGGAGGCGCAGGAGGGGATTTTACCTCTGGGCAGCGTCAGCAGTCCCTCGGGGCCGAGGATGATCTCTTCCACAAGTTTTATTTTGTATGGGGCCTTCGATGACAGGAGTCTAATCTCTGAGCCACAAACTTGGTGGCAGATGTTGCAGGAGATGTTGGAAGGCAGGGTTGGGCCAAGCCTGCTGCACGCCACTCATCTATCCTTTCTTTTCTGGTGCTTTTCTGAGACCAGGGCAAGGCAATTTGCCTCACAAGTGACCATTCCTTCTCTGGCAACTCTTTGCCAGTGAGCCCCGTCCTGGGCTGCTGTCTCCCAGGGCATGGTGTCGATGCCACATCTCTGTACGCAGCCCTGGTGAAACCAATGCTGGATCCTGCATCTGGTTCTCGTGTGCACACTTTGCAAAGGGTCTTGAAAAACTGGAGTGTTCTCATAGGGTCGCCACATCAGAGCGGGCCCTTCCGGCCTGGGCTGGCCCTGTGTGACGATGTGACGCAGCAGGGAGGGGGGAGTGTTGACCTGGGAATGTGCCCTGGGGACGGGAGACCTGAGAGCCTGTCACCTGAGCCAGGAGGGGGAGGGGGAGGTGACACCTCTGCCCAGGAATGTGGACGGAGGCTGCAGCAGGGAACCTGCTGGGTGGGTTTAGTTTCAGTTTGGGGCTGGGTGGAGGAACACAGGGAACCCCAGGGCTGGGGTCTAAGCTCCCTGCTCCCCCAGAAGGACTTCACTGAGGGGTCCTGGGTGTACCCACAAGCTCTGTTTTGGACTGTGTTCCTGTTGTCCAATAAACCTTCTGTTTTACTGGCTGGCTGAGAGTCTCAGTGAATCCCAGGAAGAGGGGTGCAGGGCCTGGACTCCCCCACACTCCGTGACAACTGGTGGCAGCGGTGGGATCTACTGCACCCCGTGAACGGCGCTTCCTGCAGTAAGTGACTGGGGAACAGTAAAACGAAGGGGGATTGACGGGGACCAGGCGTGCTGAAGATTCAGAGAGAGACGGTTTCAGGGGGCGGTTAACCCCTGGGAGTGTGTGACCAGAGAGAAGGACTTTTGCAGTAACAGGGTCCCCCGGGGGATTGCAGCGAGCGGTCCCAGGGGCGGAGGAGTCTGCAGCTCGACCCTGGCAAAGAGGTGGTGACCTCAAGAAGGACTGGCACACTAGGGGCTTTTCCTGGAAACCGTGGACAGCTGCCCGGCCTGCGAGTGGCCAGCCGGGAGATGTACGCTAAACGCCTTAAGAGCGACCTGGTGGAGCTGTGCAGGCAGAGGGGGCTGCGCGTCGGGAGGTCCACCAAGGAACAGCTGATTGCCCAGCTGGAGGAGAGGGATCGCTTGGATGACCCGATCCCTGTCCCTGAGGGAAGCCGCCCGGCGGACGCAGCGTGGGCCCTGGGGCCTGACCAGGCTGGGAGGGGTCAGACTGCTGCCCAGGACACCCCGAGACCCTTCCTACCTATGCCTGGGGGAGGGGTTGTGGGAAGTCCAGCGAATACCGAGGGCCCCCTGACCCCAGCAGCCAGCAGGGGATCCTCCCAGCGGAGCTCCCCATCCCTGGAGCGGATGCGGCTGGAATGGGAGAGGGAGAGGAAAATGAGGGAGCTGGAGGATCATGAAAAACAACGTCAACATGAGGAGAAACAACGTCAACATGAGCAGGAGGAGAAGGAGAGGGAACGTCAGGAGAAGGAGAGGGAGCGTCAGGAGAAGGAGAGGGAACGTCAACATGAGCAGCAGGAGAAGGAGAAACAAAGACAGCATGAACTGGAGCTGGCCAGGCTGAGGAGCAGTGGGGCCCCGGCTGCGGTGAGTGAGGGGGGACCCAAGACTGCAAGGAGCTTTGATAAGTGCTTCCTGGCCCAGCGGAAGGAGGGGGAGGACATAGATAGCTTCCTGACGGCCTTTGAGAATGCCTGCGAGATGCACAGGGTTGACCCTGCAGACAGGCTCCAGTTCCTCACCCCCTTACTGGACCCCAAAGCCGTGGAGGTCTACAGCCGGATGACAGGGGCAGAGGCAGGGGACTATGAACTGTTCAAACAGGCCCTGCTCCGTGAGTTTGGGCTGACCCCCGAGATGTACCGGAGAAGGTTCCGGAGTCAGCGTAAAACGCCTGAGGTCACCTACCTACAACTGGTCAACAGGATGCAGGGATATGCCCGCAAGTGGACAGCGGGGGCCCAAACTAAAGAGGACCTGCTTGACCTGTTTGTACTGGAGCACCTGTATGAACAGTGCCCTTCCGACCTGAGGCTGTGGCTGGTGGACAAAAAGCTCGCGAACCCCCAGCATGCAGGGCAGCTGGCCGACGAGTTTGTGAACAGTAGGTCAGGGGGTAGCCGGGAGGAGTCCCAAAAGAACAGGCCCCCCCCGATGCAGAGAGAGAGTCACCATGGGGCCTCCCAGCGGGGAAATAGGGAGAACCCCCTCCAAAGGGGAACGCCTGGTGTCGGGCCCCTCCGACCCGTTCGAGGGGACCAACGTGACCTGAGCTGCTATCACTGTGGCCAGAGAGGCCACGTACGGGCCCAGTGCCCCGGGCTCAGGGACAAACTGAGCAGACCCAACCTACCCAGGGTTAACTGGGTAGGGACTCAGCTGGACGAGGGGCAGGCGACCCAGGAAAGGGGGGCTACCAGTTTGCCACCTGCTCAGGAGGGAAGAGTACCCCCAGCCAGCCCCGCCAGAGGGCTGGAGGCTCTGGACTCAGGGTGCTCGGTTTACAGGGTGGGTGCGGGGCTGTCCCTCCGGAGAGAGTGCCTTGTTCCCCTGGAGGTGGATGGGAGGAAGGTCAATGGATACTGGGATACGGGCGCGGAGGTGACGCTGGCCCGGCCCAAGGTGGTGGCCCCAGATCGGGTGGTGCCCAACACCTACCTGACCCTGACGGGGGTGGGCGGGACCCCATTTAAGGTGCCCGTGGCAAGGGTACACCTGAAATGGGGGACCAAGGAGGGCCCCAAGGATGTGGGGGTACACCACCATTTGCCCACTGAAGTTTTGATGGGGGGAGACCTAGAGGACTGGCCAAGCGACCCCCAGACCGCCCTGGTTGTGACCCGTAGCCAGAGCCGGCGAGGGGCACTGCGACCTGACCCTGGGGAGGGTACCACACTGGAGGCGCGAGACCCTACTCGGGTGGGGAGGGAGCGCCGAGGGGCACGGCTCAGAGAGGCTGCGGCCTCAGACCTGGCCACGGAGGGGGAACCGGGCCCCATCCCTTCCCCAGCTGCTGAGTTCCAGGCCAAGTTGAGGAAAGATCCCTCCTTGCAGAAGCTCAGGGACCGGGCCGACCTCAGTGAGGGACGGACCATGAGGAGAGGCTGCCAGGAGAGGTTCCTGTGGGAGAAGGGGTTCCTGTACCGAGAATGGGCTCCCCCAGGGGAAGGGGAGTCCTGTGGGATCAGGAGGCAGCTGGTGGTCCCCCAGAAGTACCGCCGCAAGCTCCTGTCCCTGGCCCATGACATCCCCCTCGCAGGGCACCAGGGAATCCGGCGCACCCGGCAGAGGTTGCTACAGAACTTTTACTGGCCCGGGGTCTTTACCACCGTCCGGCAGTATTGCCGATCCTGTGACCCCTGTCAGAGGGTGGGGAAGGCCCGGGACAAGGGGAAAGCGGCGTTGAGACCTTTGCCCATCATAGAGGAGCCTTTCCAGAAGGTGGCCATGGACATCGTGGGGCCTCTCAGCAAGACGACCCGGTCGGGGAAGAAATACATTCTGGTGGTGGTAGATTTCGCCACCCGCTACCCCGAGGCAGTGCCCTTAGCTTCCATTGAAGCAGACACCGTGGCAGATGCGCTCCTGACCATTTTCAGCCGAGTGGGGTTCCCCAGGGAAGTCTTGACAGACCAAGGCTCCAACTTCATGTCGGCCCTGCTCCGGTGCTTGTGGGAGAAATGTGGGGTCCGGCATGACTGGGCCTCAGCGTATCACCCCCAGTCCAACGGGCTGGTGGAGAGGTTTAACGGGACGCTAAAGATGATGCTGAAAACCTTTATGAACCAGCACCCGCAGGATTGGGACAAGTACTTACCTCACCTGCTGTTCGCGTACAGGGAGGTGCCCCAGGAGTCTACCGGATTTTCCCCGTTCGAACTGTTATATGGAAGGAGGGTGAGGGGCCCCCTGGACCTGATGAGAGACGAGTGGGAGGGGAAGGCCACTCCCGATGGAGAGTCAGTGGTGGAGTATGTCCTGACCTTCCGAGAGAGACTGGCTGAACTCATGGGCCTGGCCAGGGAGAATCTGGCCAGAGCCCAGAGGAAGCAGAAGGTCTGGTATGACCGCACGGCGTGGGCCCGTGCCTACGCCACCGGGGATCAGGTGATGGTTCTCATCCCCGTGAGAAAGAACAAACTACAGGCCGCCTGGGAGGGCCCGTTCAAGGTCGTCAAGCAGCTCAATGAGGTAAACTATGTGGTGGAGCTGTCGAACCGGGCCCACCACCGCCGGGTGTACCATGTGAATATGATGAAGCCATATTATGCCAGGGGGAATGTGGTGTTAGCTGTGTGTGGTCAGTGGGAGGAGCAGGGAGATGACCCTTTAGTAGATCTATTCCCTGGGACCAGAGCTGGTTCCCCCCTGGAAACAATCCCCCTCTCGGATCAGCTCACCCCTGCCCAGCAAGCTGAGGTCAGGGGGGTGCTGCATCCGTACCGACAGCTGTTTTCCAACCAGCCTGGACGCACTAATCTGACTGTCCACCGGGTGCAGACAGGGTCGCACCCGCCGATAAGATGCTCCCCCTTCCGAGTCACAGGGAAAACTGCTCAGGACCTGGAAAGAGAGGTCCGGGACATGCTGGCTTTGGGGGTGATCCAGCCATCGGCCAGCCCTTGGGCCTCGCCGGTGGTGCTGGTCCCCAAAAAGGATGGGTCAGTCCGGTTCTGTGTGGACTATCGGAAGCTCAATGCCATCACGGTATCGGATGCCTACCCCATGCCCAGGCCGGACGAGCTCCTAGACAAGCTGGGAGGAGCTCGGTACCTTACCACCATGGACCTTACAAAGGGCTACTGGCAAGTGCCGCTGGATGCAGATGCCCGGCTGAAATCTGCCTTTATCACCCCTCTGGGGCTCTATGAGTTTCTGACCCTGCCTTTCGGCCTCAAGGGAGCGCCGGCCACCTTCCAGCGCCTGGTGGACCAGCTCCTGAGGGGGATGGAGAGTTTTGCCGTGGCGTATATTGACGACATCTGTGTCTTTAGCCAGACCTGGGAGGACCACGTGTCCCAGGTTAGACAAGTGCTGGACCGACTCCAGGGGGCTGGGCTGACTGTCAAAGCGGAGAAGTGCAAGGTGGGGATGGCTGAAGTATCTTACCTGGGCCATCGGGTGGGGAGCGGCCGCCTAAAGCCGGAACCGGCCAAGGTGGAGGTGATCAGAGACTGGCCCGCTCCCCACACCAAAAAGCAGGTCCAAGCCTTTATTGGGATGGCAGGATACTACCGAAGATTTGTGCCCCACTTTAGCGCCATAGCCACCCCCATCACTGAGCTATGCAAGAAGGGGAAGCCAGACAAGGTGGTCTGGACCGAGCAGTGCCAGGAGGCTTTCCGGGCGCTGAAGGAGGCTCTGGTCAGTGGCCCAGTTCTAGCAAACCCAGACTTTGACAAGCCCTTTGTGGTGTTCACCGACGCCTCCGACACGGGACTGGGGGCGGTGTTAATGCAGGAGGATGAAAAGGGGGAGAGACACCCCATCGTGTACCTGAGCAAGAAGTTGCTACCCCGGGAGCAACACTACGCGGCCATCGAGAAGGAGTGCCTGGCCATGGTGTGGGCCCTCAAGAAACTAGAGCCCTATCTCTGCGGGCGACACTTCACCGTGTACACCGACCACTCTCCCCTGACCTGGCTGCACCAGATGAAAGGAGCCAACGCCAAGCTCCTGAGGTGGAGCCTGCTCCTGCAGGATTACGACATGGACGTGGTCCACGTGAAGGGAAGGGCCAACCTGATAGCGGATGCGCTGTCCCGGAGAGGGGGCCCCGAACTTCCCCAGGTCACTGGTCACAGTGACCCCGCTCAGTTCAGTCTCGAAGGGGGGAGAGATGTGACGATGTGACGCAGCAGGGAGGGGGGAGTGTTGACCTGGGAATGTGCCCTGGGGACGGGAGACCTGAGAGCCTGTCACCTGAGCCGGGAGGGGGAGGGGGAGGTGACACCTCTGCCCAGGAATGTGGATGGAGGCTGCAGCAGGGAACCTGCTCGGTGGGTTTAGTTTCAGTTTGGGGCTGGGTGGAGGAACACAGGGAACCCCAGGGCTGGGGTCTGAGCTCCCTGCTCCCCCAGAAGGACTTCACTGAGGGGTCCTGGGTGTACCCACAAGCTCTGTTTTGGACTGTGTTCCTGTTGTCCAATAAACCTTCTGTTTTACTGGCTGGCTGAGAGTCTCAGTGAATCCCAGGAAGAGGGGTGCAGGGCCTGGACTCCCCCACACTCCGTGACACCCTGCAGATGTCCCACCCCCCGATTCTCCTTCCCAGGGCTCCTCAAGAATACTTCTCCAGCACAGACTGGACTATGCAACAGGCTCATTTATGGAGATAGACACCTCCGCCGCCTTCCTTCCTCCTGCTCCTCATCAGCCCAGTCATCCCCTTCAGACTGGCAAGCTCGGGGCCCACCCTGGAGCCCACTGCTAGAGTTCAAACAGAGCAATATTGTGAGCAGCAGCCGCTGCCTGGGGCATGATAAGCATCTCATGTCCCTGCTGGGTCTGTCCGCCCTGTCTCAGCTCCCTGCCCTGTGTACAGGACCGTGGCCACAGGGCGCTCCCCTGGGCCTTCCCTGGGAGTCTCCTTCTCCCACTACCCAGCCTCCTGGCTTCTGGCCAGTCTCCTGTTCCCAGCCCCGATCTTCTAGCCCCATGTCTGCTCTCCCTGCCCCCTTCCCAGCTGACCCTCAGGCCTGAGTCACCCACGCTCCCCCTCTGTAGGCTCCAGGCACCTTTTCTAATGGGGGTCACCTGACAGGTGAACTGGCCTCCTCCCTCTCCAAAGGCCTATGGAGTGGCCTCTGCTGTCCTGTGACAAGAAGGCGCAGCAAAGATTCAAGGTTTGGCAAAGATCTCTGCCAGTGAGCGACGTGAGGCGCTCCATCTGCGCCGCGTACTACACAGAGGACTGAGAGGTGACTTGATGATAGTGCCCGCATACCTTCCCATGGAGAAAATCCCCGGACCGAAGGGCTCTGGCATCTAGCAGGGAAAGGCAGGACAAGAACCGATGGCTGGAAGCAGAAGCAAATTCGGGTTAGAAAAAAGGCACAAATTTGTATCTGTGATTAACCCTGAGAACAAACTCCCCAGGGCAGTGGCGGATTCGCCATCTCTTGGTGTCTTCGGATCCAGACTGGAGGCCTTTCTGGATGATGTTTTAGCCCAGCGAGTCACTGGGCTCAATGCAGGGGTACCTGGGTGAGATTCTCTGGCCTGTGATGTACAGGAGGTCAGACTAGATCTAATGGACCCTTCTGGCCTTAAGGTCTCTGAATCTATGACCCTGTGGGGATGGAGTGAGGGTCACACTGACACAAGCCCGGGGACCCAGCTTTGACGTGTGGACATCTTGGTGCTTTCATGTCCTGGCTCAGGAGGCTCCAGCTGTGACAGTAAGCAGAGGGGTGGGGACCATAGGAGCTGTCGAGTGGTCAGACCTGATGTCCACCTAGTACGATATCCTGTCGTCTCGACTGACCAGGATCAGCTCTGACAGAGGAACGTGTAAGAAGTGCACAGCAAGCAGGTGTGGGATTATCTGCCCCAACATCCGTTTTTTCCTGGTCTCTGAGAGTTAGAGTTTGGCTCAAGCCGTAAAGCAGAAGATTTAATAGCCCTGCCAGAATTTTTGGTAGCATTAGTTTTGATAACTCTAGACATGCCTGATAACCCTATAAATGTCCACTCCCTCTTTGATTCTTGACAAGTTCTTGGCCTCCGTGACTTTCCGTGGCAATGAGTTCTACAGGGAATTACGCACTCTGTGAAAAAGCATTTCCTCTGATGCCTTTTAAATCTGTCACCTTTCAGTTTCCTTGGCTGTCCTCTTGTTCTCGTGTTTTGAGACAGGGAGAAAAACTCCCAAACTCCCTTCTCCAGCCTAGTCAGTATTTATAGACTTTAATCATCTCCCCTCTTACCTGTCTCCTTTCTCAGGACACAATCCCAGTCTTCCTTCTCCTTTCATCTGGGCCTTTGGGCCTCCCCTTGTCCTTCTGACCTCGTCTGGTTCTGCCTGGTCTGGTCTGGGGTGACCCGAGCTGCACACAGTATTTGAGAGGTGTCAAGGCATTGGGAGATTCTCTGTGGCATTCCCCATCCCATTCCCAGTGTCTCCTGACCTCTTGTTAGCCGCTTTCACCGCAGCGATGCAGGGAGCAGAGGTCTCCATTGTGCAGTGACACCCAGGTCCCTTTCTTGGACTGAGGCAGGTGACGTAGAACCCAGTCAGGTGTCAGGAGAGTCTAAACCCCCCTTCCATCCCTTTGCATTTAGAGACATCTGCTTCATTCGCCATCGAGTTGCCTGTTCGTCTGGCTTGCTTGGGTCTCTCTGACGTTCCTCACAGTCCTGACTAACCTAAATAACTTTGTCCCAGCTCATTAATAAATATATTAAACAACATGGGACCTAGTACAGAGCCTGGAGACCCTGCTGGTAACCTTTTCCCCTGGTGAACATTGACCTGCTCTTCGCTTTCTGTCTTCTGGCCATTTTTGGCCCCTTTTTTGCCTCTGCCCCCAAGACAGCTTAGTAATCAGAGCAGTGAGGTGGCAGGGCTCTGGGATGCGGGGTGAGAGATCAGAGGCACTGCCCTGGGTGGGGGATCGCGCTCTCTCCTCCCCGGCAGCGTGAGTGAGATCACGTCACTAACGTCACTCTGCCCCAGTCGCACTCTCCCCACAGACTGCTGGGACTCGGCTTCCTTGGGGCTGGCTCCTCCTCGCCCATTGCCCCTCCCATCCCGCACCACGGTCTGACGCGACACACGCCGTCCTCGGCCCCCTCTGCACCTGACCCAAGAGTCTGGGCTGTGCAGCGCGATGGACCCAGTGGTGCTGGAACAGTTTTTGGAGGGGGGGTGCTGAGCTGCACCCCTCTTATCCCTGTCCGTTCCCCTCACCACCCCCTAAAGCTGGGGCCGGGAGCAGGGACGTGGCTATGGGGGGGGGGGGACACGGACGGGGTAAGAGGGATGCAGCTCAGCACCCCCACTCCAACGGGACCCCGGGCTGGCAGTGGAGCCCGTGGACAGCAGTGGGGCTGGCGGCCAGGACCCCGGGTGGTTCAGATGCTGGCTGCAAAACATGGGGGTCCTACAGGACCCCCCGCACCCCTACTTCCCATGCCTATGTCCAGAACTTGATTGCACAGCCCGGCCGGGGTTTATGCCCTTGAGCGGCATTGTGCAGCCGTGTTAGCTGCTTCCCCAGCTTCACTAAACCCCCCGCTTCACTGAAATCGCTGTAAAATCCCACCACGGGGCAAAACGGTCGTGACTCCCACAGTGCGCAAGTGAGTGGGAGAGAGAATGTAAATATACACCCACGCCTAGGCAGAGGGTATAGGAGACGGGGAGGCTAAGCCTCTCCAAACAGCCGGCCCACCGCCTTTGGACCGGAGCACGCCGCTGCCGAAAAGGGGGTCTCCCAGCCATGGCCCCGCCCACACTGCGCCCCGAGACCCTGCTCCTGCTCGTCCTCTTCCGCTGAGACCCCCCCTCTTCCTGTCCCCACTCCACCCTCATGGGAGCCTCACAGGAGGGGTGAAGAGGCGCCCATGAGCACTGAGCAGCTGGCCAGCAAGGAGGGGGCAAAGAGGCATGAGTGGCAGGTGGGGGGGGTGCAAGTGAGGCTGGGGGTGGAGCATAGGTGGGGCTTCGGGGGGAGCAGGGGCAGTAGGGTCGCCAACTTTCTACTTGCGCAAAATGGAACACCCTTAGCCCGCCCCCCGCCCCTTCTCCGAGGCCCCACCCATGCCCTGCCCCTTTTCTGAGGCCCCACCCATGCCCCGCCTCTTCTCCGAGGCCCCACCCATGCCCCGCCCCTTCTGCCGGCAGGAGCTCGAGGGCTGGATTAGAACATCTGAAGGGCTGGATGCAGCCCCTGGGCCGTAGTTTGCCCACCCCTGTGCTAGTGGGTACTACAGGGATCAATGGTAGATCCTGTCCCCTTTAACTCACCTCTCAAACAGGTGAGCAAAGGGCCTGGCGAAGCTGCCAGGATGGAAGGGTGCAGCGACGTGCTCCAAAGGGAAAGGGGCTGGAGTCAGGGACAGCTGGAAAGACCCAGTGGGGCTGCAAACTGGACATGAGTTTGCAATGGGACAAGGCTGCAAAAGGCCGTCACACTCCAGCGCTGGGGCTACACGTGCAGCTCCACGCAGGAGGGGGAGTGGGACCATGGGCGTAGTTTGAGTTCTGTATTGGGGGGGCGGCTCCAGTCAGGCCAGCACGTGTGTGTGTGTGGGGGGGGTTCTGTGCCTGCCCAAGGGGCGCCATTTCAGACTGGGGGGAGGAGACAACTTTACCCGTGATTCCAGGGGCTACTTAGGCAACTGAAAACTCTAGTATTTTTGCAGATCATAACTTAGAAATTATCTGACAGGAGCACAGTATTGAATTCCTATCTCAAGAAAGAAAATGAAATATTAGACCCACTCAGCTCTAACACGAACATGTTCTGACATCTTGTGGCAAGTCACTTATGGGACACTGGTTGCGTTTAAAATTGTAATGTCTGTTCTTACTCAGATACTCTTACTGAAGTCAGAAGGGCCCATCCCGATCATCTGATCTGACCTCCTGCACATTGCAGGCCACAGAACTTCACCCACCCACTCCTGTAACAGACCCCTAGCCTCTGGCTGAGTTACTGAAGTCCTCAAATCATGGTTCACAGACTGCAAGTTACAGAGAATTCACTAGTTTAAACCTGCAATGACCCATGCCCCATGCTGCAGAGGAAGGCAAAAAAAAGCCCAGGGTCTCTGCCAATCTGACCTGGGGAAAATCCCTTCCCAACCCCAAATATGGTGATCAGTTAGACCCTGAGTATGTGGGCAAGACCCACCAGGCAGATACCTGGGGAAGAATTCGCTGTAGTAACTCAGAGCCCTCCCCATCTAGTGTCCCGTCTCCAGCGGCTGGGGATTTTTGTGACAGGCAGTCACCAATGGGCCACACACCATCGTAGGCAGTCCTGTCATACCAGCCCCCCCATAAATGTATCAAGCTCAGCCTTGAAGCCAGTTCGGTTTTCTGCCCCTACTGCTGCCCTGGGGAGGCTGTTCCAGAAGTGCACTCCCCTGATGGTTAGAAGCTTGCGTCTCATTTCAAGCCTGAACTTGTTGATGGCCAGTTTATACCCATTTGTTCTTGTGGGAACATTGGTGCTTTACTCAAATAACTCCTCTCCCTTCCTGGTATTTATCCCTCTGATGTCCTTACAGAGAGTGATCCTATCTTCCCTCAGCCTTTGTGTGATTAGGCTAATCAAGCCAAACTCTTTGAGTCTCCTCTCATAACATAGGTTTTCCATTCCTCAGCTCATCCTAGTAGCCCTTCTCTGTACCTGTTCCAGTTTGAATTCAACTTTCTTAAACATGGGAGACCAGAACTGCACACAGTATTCCAGGTGAGGTCTCCTCAGTGCCTTGTATAACGGTACTGACGCCTCCTTATCTCTACTGGAAACACCTCGCCTGATGCATCCCAGGACTGTGTTAGCCTTTTTCACGGCCGCATCACATTGGCGGCTCATCATCATCCTGGGATCAACCAAGGTCTTTCTCCTCCTCTGTCACTTCCAACTGATAAGTCCCCAGCTTATAGCAAAGATTCTTGTTGTTAGTCTCTAAGTGCATGACCTGGCACTTTGCACTATTAAATTTCGCCCCATTTCTATTACTCCAGTTTACCAGGTCATCCAGATCTTCCTGTAGGACATTCTGAGCCTCCTCCCTATTGGCAAATCCCTCCCAGCTTTGTGTCATCTGCAGATTTTGTTAGCACACGCCCACTTTTTGTGCCAAGGTCAGGAATAAAAATGTTAAATAAGATTGGTCTGAAGACTGATCCCTGAGGAACTCCACTGGTAACCTCTCTCTGGCCTGACAGTTCACCGTTCAGTGTGACCTGTTGTAGTCTCCCCTTTAACCAGTTCCTTATCCACCTTTCAATTCTCCTTCTAATCCCCATCTTCTCTGATTTAACTCATAATTTCCCGTGTGGAACTGTATCAAATGCCTCCCTGACATCAGGTAGATTCGACTGTCACGGAGTGCCCGGGCGATGCTCTGGAACTGCTCCCCATGAAGCCAGTCAGGACTCTGGGGCAGTCGCCTTCCGGTGAGCAGCCTGTCCGCAGGGCAAACAGCTCACACGGCTTCCACCTTCCTGGGTCTGACCTCGGAGCATTCAGCATCCTCTGCCCCTCCGTGTGCTTCCCACAGCGAGACCGCTCAGGCG
Source organism: Natator depressus (assembly GCF_965152275.1). Taxonomy (NCBI): domain Eukaryota; kingdom Metazoa; phylum Chordata; order Testudines; family Cheloniidae; genus Natator; species Natator depressus. The sequence continues at coordinate 888,196 of NC_134238.1, forward strand.
GGGCTCCTGGGGAAGCCAGAGGGTCCTGCACCCCAACTTCGCAGTCAGACGGGACTCTCAGCCAGCCAGTAAAACAGAGGTTTATTAGACGACAGGAACATGGTCTAAAACAGAGCTTGCAGGTGCAGAGAACAGGACCCCTCAGCTGGGTCCATTTTGGAGGGCAGTGAGCCAGACAACCACCTCTGCACTTCACTCCATGTCCTAGCCAGCCCCAAACTGAAACTCCCTCCAGCCCCCCCTCCTCTGGGCTTTGTTCCTTTCCCAGGCCAGGAGGTCACCTGATTCCTTTGTTCTCCAACCCTTTAGCTCTCACCTTGCAGGGGGGAAGGGTCCAGGCCATCAGTTGCCAGGAAACAGGGTGTCGGCCATTCTCTGTGTCCAGACCCCTGCACACACCTGCCCTCTAGGGCTCTGCAGTGATCATACACCCTTACCCCACCACCTAGATACTTAAGAACTGCATAAGGGAAATTGAGGCACCCCCACAATATTCGGAGGAACCATTAAGAACAGTCCCACTTCGTCACATCGACCTACTGCATTTCCTTTGTCGAAAAAATCTGTTACCTTCTCACAGGAAGACGGTAGGAACTTTGTTACCAGCTCTTGAATCCAACAATTGAAACAATTGTAGAAAAATCTTCACTTACTTTCTATCATTTCGGCTACTCCCTTTTGGAGTCCACCCAGCTTGGAACAGATCACTGAACTTCAGGAAACGTCCTAACGGCCCTTTCGCATCTTAATCCCTGTTCACTAACGGTGGGGGCCAGGGTCAGTCCGCATGGGAGGGTGGAGAAGGGTGACGCAGGACAGGGAGTGTGGGAATCTCAGCAGAAGGACATCACAGAGAATTCAGGCTGAACCTCAGAACCAGTCCCTTGAGAGTGAGATGGTGGCGGCATACGAGGGCGATGTCTGCAAGGGGAAAGCTCAGCCAGGTGTGTCAGGCCGCGGCGCACCTGCCCCACTCGGGGAAGGGCTGGGAGCGCGGTTGCTGGAGGTATTTAAAAGTAGACTAGACAGAATCTAGGTGAATGTGCGCTGGGGAGTCTCCTCCAGGTCTCCTCTGCATGACTCCTCCTGACTCCCAGAGGGACTCCGGTCCCGATTCCAGCTCCTTGGCAGCTCGGTGTCCCTGGGGAGGGGGTTGGGGGTTGGTCAGTGGGTGGCTGGGTTTGTCCCTGGCTCCCATCTGAGGAAATCTGGTTCCTCACCTGAGCTGTGAGGGGCAGCCAGGAGGGCTGCAACAGCCAGAGTAGCTCTTACCTTGTGTCACACCTGCTGCCACCTGGACTCCTGAGATTCTCTTCAGTTCTCAGGTGGTGGAGGTGGGCACTGCCGGCCGGGCTAGGCAGCAGCCCCTGATGTGGGGAGATAATGGAATGTACTAGTGGGGACCCCGCAGTAAGTGGCCTGGAAGAGCAACACAAAGGGCTGTGTTTGTTGTGAGGAAGGAGGGGCGCCTTCGTCCTCCCCTGGCCACATGGCATGAAGCCTCGAGTTTCCAGCCTGTAAATTCAGAGATTTTTAAAGCAAGCACCATCCAGTCTGACCTGCGTAGCCCACATGACCCCACCCAGCGGTACTTGGGAGCGAGAGCAGTCATATTAGACAGAAATGCCATCACGATTTAAAGACTCAGAGTGACGGAGAATCCACCATGTCCCTTGGGAACTGGTGCCAATGGTTAATTACCTTTACTATTAAAAACTAGCACCTGAATTTGTCTAGCTTCAGCCTCCCGCCGTTGGATCTTGTTCTGTATTTGTCGGCTAAACGAAAGAGCACTCTGCTGTTGGAAATCTGCTCCCTGGGTAGGTACTTACAGACTGTGATCAAGTCACCTCTTAACCTTCTGTTTTTAAGAGACTCAGTTTCTTCAGTCTCTCGGTGTCCAGACAGTTTTCCAGACCTTGACTCATTCTCGTAGCTCTTTTCTGAACCCTTTCCAGTTAGTCACTCTTCATTCCGAAGTGTGGCCGCCAGAACTGAATCCCGTATTCAGTAACGGTCTCACTGATGCCAGACACAGTGGTAATGCTACTTCCTGCTCCCACGGGATATTCCTGGCTGAGACACCCACGCATCACATTCACTCTCTTAGCCCCACATCGCACTCTGAGCTCATGTGCAGACTCTTTCCACCATGAAGCTTAAGTCCTTTTCTGAGTAACCGCTCTCTGAGATCCAGTCCCCGAACGATAAGTGTGACCTGCTTTCACTAGATAGATGCACTTGCCTTTTGCTTTATTAAAACGCGTGTTGTCCCAATGAGCCCGGTTTACCGTGCGACCCAGATCACTTGGTCGAACTGACCTGCCCTTATCATTATTTACCATTCAACTAATTTTTGTTATCTGCAGATTTCACCATCAATGATTTTACGTTCTCTGAGAAACCAGTTAGAGACCTTTCGAAGTGAGATTTAATGTGCAGGGCACATCTTCAGAGGTTCAGCAGGCGATGCATCTTTAGGGGCACTGGAAGGAAAAGTTGACGGCAGAAGAACACAAGGCAGAAAAAGAAGATCTTGGCTGGACACATGGTCTTCTGGGGGGACCAAAAGGTCTATTCATCCACACAGAGATTAGCAGAGGATTGTCCTGAATGGGCTACCCTGGTTGCAAACCTCCAGTGATGGAGGGGCCACATAAGAAGAAAAGGATATTACATTTCCTTCCAGACCATTGATAAAGACATTGGTTTTCATTGGGAAGAAAACAGATTCCTGTGGGACCCCACTAGAAACAGCCCCTTTGGATGATGATTCCTGATTTACAAATACATTTTGAGATCTGTCAGTCAGTGTCTAATCCCTTAAATACATGCTGCACTGATCTGGTATAATGCTATTTTTGAGCACCAAATCAAATGCTGAAGATGTCACTTTGTTGGCCATGAGACACGGTGGTTCTGGTCACACCCAGCATGATGGGATGCCATTCTGCAAGATACGCACTAGCTCAGCCACAAGTAAGGATCTGGATGCAGGACTCACGGGGTGAAATTCTAGGGCTTGTGCTATGCACGAGATCGGCCTAGATGATCACCGGGGTCTGGTATGGCCTTAAAGTCTCTGCACGCAAGTGTCTCTTCTGAGGTGAGCTGGCCAAGTTGGGCTGTGGTACTGGGGCCATGGGGTGCCTTTGGGGCTTTCAGGGCTAGAGGTCAGTGCCCAACCCAGAGAAGATAGATAGATGCTCCCGGCCTCCAGCCCGCTCATAAACAAGCTTGTCCCCTGAACCTGCCCTGAACCCATGGAACAACACAGCTGCTGCATTACCCACATTTTTCCCTTTCAAATATTTGCCTCTGCTCCATTTTTTCCATCATTGGCACATAAAATCCAAACACAAACAAGGAATCCTTCAGGTTACCGTGACAACAAGGGCACAGGAAACCCGTAAATGCAAAGGTCACCCCGTGTGCAGGAATCCATCCCCATGGATTATCTCATGCCGCAGGCTCGCTGCGCTGCACATGGGGCAGGACCCATCCCAAAGCACAGGCCAGTCCATCTTAACGGACTTTGCTGGCTCTGAGTGACCTGTGTTCACCTTCATCATCTCTATCTCAGGGGCTGAAGTGCGGCAGGGTGTCGGGGATGGGAGCCCAGTCAGAGGGGCATCACTGTCTCCCTGTGAGCTGAGTTCTTCCAAGGTGGTCCCTCCTGATGGCTCTTTGCTTCCCCTCGCACTGCCATTTGGCCAGAGCCATGTGAGGAGGATGGGTCTCATTCTTCCAGAGCTGCAAGGAATGCCCAAGCTCCACCGTCCTGGGATACCCGGATGGGAGGGGGACCCTGGGGGATGTCCCTGGTCAGTCTCTGCGTTAGCAATGGGTCTCTCTCCACCTGCTGCCCTGCCCCACTTCCCATCTATACGGGTCTCCTTCTCTCCTGACCACTGCTGCCCACCTTTGAAGATGGACTCCTAGGGGGCAGTGGGGCCCATTAGAGCCACCCTTGCTCGTTAACAGCAAGTGCCTTTCCCTTCTGCCCTGGCTGGCTGTGCGAATGCCAGGAGAGGGGCCAGTAAGCTGTTCTCCTGCCCCTGCCCCCTCTGGTGCCTCTCAGAACCCAATCCCATAGTGCAGGAGGGACCGGCTCTGGGCAGGGCTCCCTTGCACCTGGAGCTGCCATCTTAGTGCTTTACATGTAACGGTGCCCAGGCTGGCAGCCTCTGCGGGTGCCTCTGTTCTCAGTGCCCTGAGCTCCTGCCTGCCCACCGACCTCAGGCAGTTCCTTCACGTTGCATTAGCCCCGAGCTGGCTTTACTCCTCCGGTCCCATCTCCTCATTGCCAGATGGCTGCAGACTAAACAAGCCCTGGCTTCCTCAGTCTGTCCTGCCTCCCTCCATCCAGGCCCTGAGCGCTGTTCTTGCCAGTCTGGCCTGTCTCACCTGGACAGTGGGCAGCACGCTGCTAGTGTGCCATCGCCCTGGGCGGGGAGCACACGCCAGGCCCTGCAGCCTGTCCATTGCCGGCCCCCTTGCGCAGAGGGCGCTAGCGTGACCCTGGCAAGGGCTCTCGGCACAGGCAAAACACCCCACGGGGAGCACGGGGCCTGACTTCCTGGTGTGATCACGCAGTGTCCCTGGAAGAAAGTGGACCCTGAGCTCACCACCAAGTGCCCTGCTGCCTAAGCCACACGTCCGTCTGCCTGTCAAGTCTCTTGTGTGGTCCCCGTCACTTGGATATCTCTGTGCCAACCATGGCAACGGAGACACAGTGTCCTGTGGGCTCCATCATCTCCTGCTCGCGTGCAGCAGCCTGGGGGTCACACCCTCTGGGAGGCGAGGATCTCCTTGGGAGGAGCTGTACAAAATAGCGCCACCACATGGTGTGTTTGTTCCTCTGGGCGGCGTGTGCAGGGAGCCCTCAAGAGCTGATGGCTTATTTAAGATGCAGAATAACCCAGGGTTTAGGGCAGGTCAGATTCTGTCTCCGAGAGTCCCTACGGTGCCCGGCAGGTGCTGCTGGGATTAGCCCATCGCCAGCCCTGCCAGGGACACTCGTAGACATGGCTGCCATCCGAAAACCCGTTGGAGCGAGTGATAGTTTCTCAAGCCCCATGGATTGGCCTGCGACTCAGGGCTGGTGCGTGGCTGCCCTCCCTGGAGGAGGTGCTGGTGATCTCCAACAGTGGTGGCCCAGGGGTTTCTCGCTGGTTTTCAGCAGCCGGAGAGGAGCGGGACCGTGCTGTGTGCCTTGCTGCCGTGTGCCTGTCCCATGGGATGGCTCACACGTCCCTCGGCGCTGGAGACCTGCTGGCTCAGCGATGAAGTCACCCTCCGTCAAGAGGAGCATCGCAGTGTACCAGAGAGCCCAGAGAGCCCAGCTCCGGTGCAGCTGGTCCGTTCAGTGAAGCTGGGGCCGGAGCTGGAGGGGACGTGTGGGCGCGTCGGGGGTGGGGGGAGACGGAGTGCAGGGCGCCCTGTGGGGAGGGGGGAGGACAGAGTGCAGGGTGCCATTCTAACAGCCCGACCCAACCTGCTCACGAAGCGTTCAGATCAACGTCCCTGATCCTCCGTCCCTTTCAAGGCTTGCTCTGCCCTCTGCTGTCAGTATCGTGTCGCTGTGCAGCCAGTCGGTACCTAGGTCTGGGAGAGTCTCTGGAACGGCTCAGTGGAAACACTCGTGCTTCTTGATAGACGGTGCCGCAGGGCTCTCTGATAACACACCCCCGGGGCTGGCCTCGCATCCAGGTCCACTGCAGTGATGGGTACGCAGGCCTCAGCCATCTCCATATGTCTGGACGGAGCAATCGGATGGTCTGATGGCGCCATAACACCTGGTACCTCCAGCTCCGAATGAGAATTCTCTGCAGGCATCTGCTCATGGTCCTGCAGATTAACCTGACGAACGTCTACGAATGTGCCTTTCACCTGGTAACTTGGGCACCCAAGACAGTGTCCCACCTGTGCTACGATGTGACCTGATAACCAGCAAGGGCCACTGCAAAAATTAAGAGCATATAGTGTGTTACTTACACCTAAAGTCTGTGGTGATGCTCGTACATTGGATCCAGCCTGCTCCTCTCTCAGCAGCTTCGTCAGGGTGCAGAGAGAGCAGGTGAATTCCTAGGTTCCTTCCCATTAAGAGTTCTGCATCTGGCTTTCCGGGTGTCGCTTCTGGTGTCCCGCGATCTTGGAAAAGAAGCCTGGCCTGCTTGGCTCCCATGGGCCATCGTCTTTATTCCCTCTCGTCTCAGTCGCACAGCCCACGCCACCGGCCATTCGAAGAAGGGTGGCAGGGCGCAGCTCCAACGTGTTGGATGCTCTTTTGTCATTAAATAAATTCCTGAACTGCAGCACGAGAGAGCTGGGTGCCGTTGTCCCTCCCCTCTGTCTCAGGCAGAGGCAAATGGCAAAGGGAAGTCGCAGTTTAGTCTGGGCTGTGGAGTGGGCGGTACGCCTGCCTCCATCCACTTTGAATGGACCCGCACAGTCGCCATGAAGCCTCTCCCAGGGATGCTGAGGCCACGCCCATGGGTGCAAAGGAACTTTTGGTGAAGCATGGCAGCTGGATTGGCAAACCGCACGTGTCGCCCGACACTTGTGATCTCCCAGGCCCTTCCCAGCCATCTCACACAAGGGTGTGCGAGCCCCCTCGCACGTGCAATGCCAGGATGGGCTTCATGTAGCGACGTTGGCACCACCAGTCTACTTACTGGTGCCATAGGCACCGACTTCTCTTGGCACCAGTGGGTGCTTACGCCCCCCTGGGCCCGCCACGAGTCCACCGCTGCCCCGCCCCCTTTCCAACCCCTTCCCCAAAGTCCCCACCCCAACTCCGCCCCCTCCCTGCCCCTATTGGACTCCTTCCCCAAATCCCCGCCCCTGCCTCTTCCCCGCCTCCTCCCCTGAGCGCGCGGCTGCCGCTCCTCCCCTCCCTCCCACAGCTTGTTACAAAGCCCCTCCAAACAGCTGGGAGGAGAAGCAGGGATGGTGCTCGGAGGCGGAGGTGAGCTGGGGCGGGGGGGTGGGGCGAGGAGCTTTCTGCTTTTCCTCTGTGGGTGCTCCAGCCCCGGAGCACCCCTGGAGTCGGCGCCTATGACTGGTGGCATGATCACCTGAGTCGTTAATAATAAGCACCCAACCCAGATACTCCGACTCCTTAGGGGAGTATGTAACCCTCCTGCCAGGTGGAGCCGGCAGCAACCAGAGCCCGGTTCCATATCTAGAGGTTCCTTTTCAACCATACGACACAGAACCGGCTCGAGCCCCCACCCAGTGACCTGGGACAATTACACCCCACCCCTGGGCACCTCGAGAGACAAAACTTCCCCTCTCACAAACTCTGAGGCTGAGTGTAGGAAAGAAACTTTTAATGAAAGGAAAAAGTCACCTGACATTAATTAGGGAAAATGCCACAAGCAGGATTCATAAACACAAACTGTGAGCAGGACGCCCACCCAGAGTGCGTGGGGCAGAGCTTCCGCCTCGTGTTCTTGAGATCTACAACCAACAGTTCCTTTTCTGTGTCCCCCTCTGCTCCCTCCCCGCACCCCACTCACAGGGGTTGTCCTGGGTCAGTGAGGACCCAGGGTGCAGAGGCGCAGCTGTGGGAGTTCCCCTCCCACCCGGGGGAGAAGGCACCTGGCTTGCTCCGGCCTCTGAGCACTCGCCCTGCCAGATGCTCGTGTGGCTCCTGCCAGCCGACTGTTAGTTACCTTCTGCTGCCCCTGCCTCTCGGCTGTGACCTCGGCAGGTCCGTCTCTTAGTGATTGTTCAGATTTTAGCAGGCCAGGCAGAAATGCTGCCCCACCACAAGGGATTTCAGCTCTGATTTAAACACTTAAAAATAACAGGCTCTAAATGGAGCCTGTTGAGCTCTATCTTTGAACAGTGGGGAGGAACAGGTTAAAGCAGACTGGGGACCTTTAGGGAGAATCAACACCCCCTGGCTAGGACACCTGTCCCCACCCCTCTTACTTTCATGGGGCTCTGGCATTTGAGCCCCTGGCTTAACAAGGTCCTTTTAGCTGAGGGCGACCCCCGCATTTTGGGCAGGTTAAGCACAGTCCCGCTCCCCTTTACTCATACAACAGACAACAACGTGGATAACAGCATTTCACTCCCCCTGCAGTCAGTGCTAAAGTGATTTGTATCCCAACACCAGCCAACGTGGGTAACTTTGGGCAGCGCCGCTCTGAATGCTGGATACCGACGCCGAGTAGGTGTGTTCATGGTGTAAATACAGTTTGCTCCTGAAGTCTCTCCCCATCCCAGTGAGCTGTCAGGGGAGAACTCCTTCAGACCCTGCTTACACGTAATAAGGTTGGAGTTCTGTGCTTGCCCTCTCTGTCCAGCCACCTGTAACTATCCTCTGTGCTCAAGCCAAGAATGAGTCTGTCTCTCTCTCTGTGCTGCGGCGATTAGAGACATAGTTCAATAAGGAGGCAGGTTTCTGTAGGCTCAGCCCAGGCTGGCTTGGGTTCCCTGCCACAACACAGAGACGGCTGCAGTGCCGGGGAGGCATGTGTTCAGATATTTAGCTTTGCTGCGTAGACGTGGGGCTGTCCCAGGCTGGCTAGCCCTTAGGTGACGCTGAGTCTGCGCTCCCCAGTGACAGATCGGCCACCCCCACCCTCCCGGGCTGGGGACTAGGTTGGGGCAATGGGTGGGGTCAGCTGGGAAGAAGCTGGGTCATTTCCCTGCAGGGCTGAGGGAGGGCTGCAGGTGGGGGCTGGCAGGTAGCAGCCAGAGGGAGGGTGTCTCCTGGGGCAGTTGGAGAGGAGACCCTGGAAAAGGCCAGATCCCAGCCAGACGGATGTGGGGAAGGACCTGTCACCTGTGCTGAGGCAGACCAGGGGAAGGACTCCAGGGAAGAAGCCCTGAGGGGCAGCAGCGTGGGGGAGCCAGTCCCCTGGGTGGCCTGAGGCTAGATGAGAGCTGCCCCCCAAGAGGGAAAAGGCCCCATTTCACATTCCCTGCCCCCAAGCCAGGCGGGAACACGTGTTATTAGAACCATGACCAGTGTGAGGAATTCTGGGCCGAGAGCCCCGAGCTGCTTGGGCCACAGAGCCGCTGGCACACAGCCTGCCAAGGGAAGCCGCTGGGATGGGGGTGAGTGGGGTGCTGGGCTCCGGGTCCCCATTGGGGCACGGTGCTCTGTGCTTAGATTGCACCCACCCTCAGCTCCTGGCTGTGGCCTCTGCCCCGGGGCCGGTACAGCAGCTAACAGGGTTTCTCTCTGTAGGAGTTTCGGGCCCTTAGTCCCACCGCTCCCCCTCCAAGTCCAGGCCGGCGACGTGATGGGAGCTCCGAGGAGCCGCTAACAGCTGGTTCCGAGGAACATCTCACTGACCCAGTCCTGCTGCGGGAGCCCCCTGCCCCGACACCTGCCGGCCTCTCATGGCGCCCCGAACAGCACGGCCCACAACTCGGGCTGCCAACTTTCTACCCGCACAAAACCCAACCCTCTCGTGCTGTCCCCTGCCCCGCCCCTTCTCCGAGGTCCCGCCCCTGCCCTGCCCCTTCTCCGAGGTCCCGCCCCTGCCCCGCCCCTTCTCCGAGGTCCCGCCCCTGCCCCGCCCCTTCTCCGAGGTCCTGCCCCTGCCCCGCCCCTTCTCCGAGGTCCCGCCCCTGCCCCGCCCCTTCTCCGAGGTCCCGCCCCTGCCCCGCCCCTTCTCCGAGGTCCTGCCCCTGCCCTGCCCCTTCTCTGAGGTCCTGCCCCCCCCCACTCCATTCTTCCCTCCCTCTGTTGCTCGCTCTCCCCACCCTCACTCACTTTTCGCCGAGCTGGCTCAGGGGGTTTGGGAGGGGGTATGGGCTCTGGGCTGGGGGTGCAGGTTCTGGGGTGGGACCAGAAGGGAGGGGTTCAGGGTGCAGAAGGGGGCTCCGGGTTGGAGGTTGGGTGTGTGTGTGGGGGGTGAGGTCTTTGGCTGGGGGTGTGGGCTCTGGTGTGGGGCCAGGGATGAGAGATTTGGGGTGCAGGAGGGTGCTCTGGGCTGGGATCAAGAGGTTCAGAGGGCAGGAGGGGGATCAGGTCGGGGCAGGGGGTGGGGCGGGGGGGTAGGTGAGGGTTCCAGCTGGGGGTACAGGCTCTGGCGGGTCCAGGAACTGCAGCCAATGGGAGCTGCGGAGCTGGTGCTTGGGGCAGGGCAGTGCGCGGAGCTGCCTAACTGCACCTACCCGTAGGAGCCGGCCTTAGCCCCACTGTGCCGCCGACCAGACCTTTAACAGCCAGGTCAGCAGTGCTGACAGGAGCCGCCAGGATCCCGTTCTTCGACTGGGTGTTTCCGTCAAAAACCGGACCCCTGGCAACCCGACCCAGAACTCCAGCTGGGGTCACTCCCTCGCTCCGGGCGCTTTGCAGTGTCAGGGCCGCCCTGCAGGGGCTGGCTCAGGGCGGTGCCCGCAGCACCCTCTCCTGCGTGGGGACGGTGGGGCTGGGGCTGTGAGCACACGCGGCGCCCCCGTCCGTGGGCAAATGGGGGGTCAGCCTGCTCCCTGCCTCTCTTCTCAAGTTCCCAGCAGCTCCCTGTGTCCCAAGCATGCCTGCAGACAGCACCCGCTCTGTGGGCAGAGAGCCTTCTGCTGGTGCACGCAGTCACCCCTCTGTTCGCTGCTTGTCCCTGAACCCCTTAGTCCCGCAGGAAGGTCGTGGCCATGGGGTGAGAGGCAAAGCGCGGCCCTGGGTTCGACCCTGGCGAAGAGAAGGAGGATCCCTTCCCAGCACAGCAGAAGCGTCTCAAGGACCCGTGACGCTCCGGGCTGGTTCGTGCTGCTCTGGAAAGGGAGGGAGCGGGGGGGGGCAACGCTGGCCAGTGACGCTGACTTGGGGGGAAGCGGCCTGGAGGAGAACCCCAGCACACCATGCTGGCCGCGGGTTCCGTGCTGAGAAATGCCCAGGGAAGCAAGCTGGAGGGATCGCTTGGACTTTGTTACCTGGGTCCATGCAGGAAAAGGCCCCAGCAGCCAGCATGGGCAACTCAGGCAAGGCTCGGCTCGAGGCCTAGCGGGGCCCAAACAAGCGGCCGTGGCGTTCAGGTGAGCGAAGCAAGGGACACACAGTGACCCTACAGTGGGGCGATAACACTGTATAACCCCTGGGACGGCCTCCCCTGGAACTCCGGCTCCAGCTGCGGCCGGGCATGCAGCACCCCTGCAGTGCCGGCACCAAGCCAGCCCCCTGGTGCGACCCTGACCCAGGGACACCCGGCCCCGGAGCCACCACAGGCGCAGTCTGTTCGTGCAGCCCCGAGCACCCTCCCGCAGCAGGCGCCTCCCCGCCTAGCGAAGCCCCTGTGGGTTTGGGAGAGACAGCGCCCCCATGTTCCACACTCCACGATGGGGAGATCCCGGGGCTCTGCCACACTGAGCACCAGACACACCTGGCCCAGACCCTCGGCTGCACCCCTGGGCACTGCTCTGCTGCACAGAGGGGCTTACAGCTGCTTTAAACGGGCTGCCGAGACGTTTCCTACTGAGTGAGGGGGACCCCCAGCTGCTACCCTACCTCGTCTGGGCCCTGGTGTAGGGTGTGTGCCGGGGGGAGATGGTGAGTGGGGCAGGGCCAGCATGTGCTGCCCTCCAGTGCTCACGGGGGACCATTACGGCACTCGTAGGTTGGCACAGCTTAGAAGAGGGAACAGCTGAGGCTGGGGGTGGAATTGCCCCAGGATTGGAGGCAGGGGAGGTGGCATTAAGCAATGCTGCCACCATACCCCACACACACTAAGACTGCAGCCTTGGATCCCCTCCGCTGTGACCCTTGTCTCCCACCGCCTCCCCCGTCCACCCTCCCGTGTCTCCTTTACTAAGCCTGTAAATTCTTTGGGGCAGGGGCTGTCCGGACAGATGAGAGCACCGGCTCCCATCAGGTCCTCTGGGGGCTACTGGAGGACCAATAATCATTCAGAATAGCAAAGCCATACTGTGGTCTCCTGCCAGCCAGGCACTCCCAGCAGTTGACCCCTCGATCTCCACAGCACCCACATCGCAGTCCCTGGCCCTCTGGTCGCTCTCAGGTCACATGGGCTTCTGAAGGAAATGCCAGTGACCCAAGGGCAGTGGCTGGTGCCTGGTGGGTCTCATGCAGGGGTACAGGAGAGCTGGGGGCCAGGCTAGGGTGCTACATCCCGCGAGCCCACGAGGCAGGATCTGGCGGGTCACTGCCCAGAACAGGCACACCTCACTGCAGGGTGCAGGGTTTCGATGGGAACCTCACTGAGCTAGGGACAAGGAAATGAGAATCTCGAGGAGTAGCACCGAGGTTACTGGGCCCTGGTGCGACCGCTGCTGGAATACAGCTCTGGGGTCCACAGTTCAAGAAGGACATTGATAAATTGGAGAGGGTCAGAGAAGAGCCACGAGAAAGATTTAAGGATTAGAAACCTGCCTTGTAACGATAGACTCAAAGAGCTCAATCTTAGCTTAACAAAGAGAAGGTGAAGGGGTGACTCGATTACAGTCTGTAAGCACCTGCATGGGGAACAAATATTTAATAATGGGCTTTTCAATCTAGCAGTGAAAGGTCTAAACATGATCCAATGGCTGGAAGTTGAAGCTAGGCAAATTCAGACTCAAAATAAGGCTCATTTTTAACAGTGAGGGGAATTAACCATTGGAACAGTTTACTGAGGGTCATTGTGGATTCCCCATCCCTGACAACTTTTAAATCAAGTTGGGATGTTTCTCTAACAGACCTGCTCTGAGAATTATTATGGGAAGTCCTAGGGCCCGCTCTGTGCAGGGGGTCAGGCCGGTCCTAGGGCCCGCGCCGTGCAGGGGGTCAGGCTGGTTGATCACAGTGGTCCCGTCTGGCCTGGGTGTGACGATCTGACGCAGCAGGGAGGGGGGAGTGTTGACCTGGGAATGTGCCCTGGGGACGGGAGACCTGAGAGCCTGTCACCTGAGCCAGGAGGGGGAGGGGAGGTAACACCTCTGCCCAGGAATGTGGACGGAGGCTGCAGCAGGGAACCTGCTGGGGGGGTTTAGTTTCAGTTTGGGGCTGGGTGGAGGAACACAGGGAACCCCAGGGCTGGGGTCTAAGCTCCCTGCTCCCCCAGAAGGACTTCACTGAGGGGTCCTGGGTGTACCCACAAGCTCTGTTTTGGACTGTGTTCCTGTCGTCTAATAAACCTTCTGTTCTACTGGCTGGCTGAGAGTCTCAGTGAATCCCAGGAAGAGGGGTGCAGGGCCTGGACTCCCCCACACTCCGTGACACTGGGACTCTAGGGGTCTGTGAGGGCAGGCGAATGTGCAGCCGGCTCCGGGCAGTCAGCCCGGGAACCTGTGAACTGAGTCCAAGGTAAGGACCAGGAGAGCCGGAGGGACTGAGCAGGCTTCTGCTGTGAGGGCTGCACCAGCCCAGGGAGCCCTGAATGGCACGTTGCACGTTCCCCGGCACAGCCGCCCGCTCAGCACCTCAGCCCGGCAGTGGCAGGAGAGAGAAGGCAGACTCGGGAAGGGGCAGCCGTTGGGACTTTCCAAGGCCTGCTGGGAACCTGGGAACAGGGCCTGTGTAGGAGCCGTCATCACAGCTGGAGTGGGTGTGATAGCCCGTGGCGGGGGTGGAGGGGAGATATGCTTTCCTCTCTAGGAGGCACCAGCTCCGATCTGGCCCCAGGGCAGGGGGAATGGCTAGTCCAGTGAGTGGGGAATGGCACATGGGGCCCTTCGCCAGTAGGAGGCGCTGGCTCTGACCTGTCCCCAGGCAGGGGAGACTGGCTGGCTTGGGGGGTTCCAGTCTGCCCCATGTCTGTGGTTAGGGTTGCCAGGTGTCTGGTTTTTGACTGGAACACCCAGTCGAAAAAAGTCTGGTCAGCTCCTGGAAGCAGCAGGGATGTCCTGCTCCTAGGCAGAGGTGTGGCCAGGGGTCTCTACATACTGCCCCTGCCCCGAGTGCTGGCTCCGCAGCTCCCATTGGCCAGGAACCACAACCAATGGGAGCTGCAGGGGTGGAGCCTGTGGGCCGGGGCAGGAGCAGAGCCCACCTGGCCCCTGCGCCTAGGAGCCGGACATACTGGCCGCTTCCGGGAGCCACCTGAGGTAAGTGCTGTCACAAAGCAGGACTGTTCTTAATGTTTCCTCTGAATAGTGTGGGGTGCCTCAGTTTCCCCTAGGCAGTTCTTAAGTATCTAGGGGGTAGGATATGGGTGTATGATCCTTGCAGAGCCCTAGAGGGCAGGTGTGTGCAGGGGTCTGGACACAGAGAATGGCCGACGCCCTGTTTCCTGGCAACTGATGGCCTGGGCCCTTCCCCCCTGCAAGGTGAGAGCTAAAGGGTTGGAGAACAAAGGGATCCGGTGACCTCCTGGCCCGGGAAAGGAACAAAGCCCAGAGGAGGAGGGGCTGGGGGGAGTTTCAGTTTGGGGCTGGCTGGGGTCATGGAGTGAAGTGCAGACGTGGTTGTCTGGTTCACTGGCCCCCAAAATGGACCCAGCTGAGGGGTCCGGTTCTCTGCACCTACAAGCTCTGTGTTAGACCATGTTCCTGTCATCTAATAAACCTTCTGTTTTACTGGCTGGCTGAGAGTCCCGTCTGACTGCGGAGTTGGGGGGCAGGACCCTCTTGCTTTCCCAGGAGCCCCGCCTGAGCGGACTCGCTGTGGGAAGCGCAGGGAGGGGCAGAGGATGCTGAATGCTCCGAGGTCAGACCCAAGAAGGTGGAAGCCGTGTGAGCTGTGTGTCCTGCAGACAGGCTGCTCCCCGAGAGGAGACTTCCCCAGAGTCCTGCCTGGCTTCGTGGGGAGCAGTTCCAGAGCATCGCCTGGGGACCCCGTGACAAGTGCTTCCAGACCAGAGCCCGCAGCCCCCTCCCACACGCTGAACCCATCATTTCTGGCCCCACCCCGGAGCCCTCATCCCCTCCCGCACCACAATCCCCTGCCCAGTGAAAGTGAATGATGGTGGGGGAGAGCAAGGAACAAACGGATGGAGTGAGCAGGGGGCGGGGCCTCAGGGAAGGGGCGGGGTAGGGGCTGGACCTCGGGGCAGGGAGCGGGGCAAGGGTGTTCGGTTTTCTGCAATTAGAAAGTTCGCAACCCTCTCCGTGGTTCCCAAGACTCTTTGCCGTCTTTTGGGTGGTATGTGAAAGTGTGTTTGAGCTCTGAGTCTGGCTCCCAGAGGCCAGGCGTTTGCATCACAGCCTTCCCTGACCGGCCCTGCATGGGCTCAGCAGAGTGGCTGAGGGCAGCAGGGGCTTCAGGAATGAATTCTGCTGCCAGGCTGGTTTGGTGTCTTTCATTCAGGTCTGAGGGGCAGCATCCCCTCCCACAGGACCCACCACTGGGGTCATGTGTGAACCAGCCAGTCCAGGCTGGGCAGGGGGCAGCTGATGGTGACTACTCTTCCTCCCTTACCCACCCCTCCTGCTTGCCCATCTCCTCTGAGTGGGGCAGGGGCTGCCTCTGTGTGCTCCGGCTGAGCTCCACCCCAGAGGGGCCCCTGGGTGCCATCCCAGCGCAAGTTAAAGGAGAGTTGCTGGTGCAGGTGGGAGCTGGCTGCCCCTTGTGATGAAGCAGACTGTTCTTAATGTTTCCTTTGAATAGTGTGGGGGTGCCTCAGTTTCCCCTAGAAAGCAAAAAGAAAAGGAGGACTTGTGGCACCTTAGAGACTAACCAATTTATTTGAGCATGAGCTTTCGTGAGCTACAGCTCACTGCATCCGATGAAGTGAGCTGTAGCTCACGAAAGCTTATGCTCAAATAAATTGATTAGTCTCTAAGGTGCCACAAGTCCTCCTTTTCTTTTTGCGAATACAGACTAACACGGCTGTTACTCTGAAACAGTTTCCCCTAGGCAGTTCTTAAATATCTAGGGGGTGGGGTAAGAGTGTATGATCATTGCAGAGCCCTAGAGGGCAGGTGTGTGCAGGGGTCTGGACACAGAGAATGGCCGACACCCTGTTTCCTGGCAACTGGTGGCCTGGGCCCTTCCCCCCTGCAAGGTGAGAACTAAAGGGTTGGAGAACAAAGGAATCAGGTGCCCTCCTGGCCCGGGAAAGGGGAAAGCCCAGAGGAGGAGGGGCTGGGGGGAGTTTCAGTTGGGGGCTGGCTGGAGACATGGAGTGAAGGGCAGATGTGGTTGTCTGGCTCACTGCCCCCCAAAATGGACCCAGCTGAGGGGTCCTGTTCTCTGCACCTACAAGCTCTGTGTTAGACCATGTTCCTGTCGTCTAATAACCCTTCTGTTTTATTGGCTGGCTGAGAGTCCCGTCTGCCTGCGGAGTTGGGGGGCCTGACCCTCTGGCTTCCCCAGGACCCTGCCTGGGCGGACTCGCTGTGGGAAGCGCACGGAGGGGCAGAGGAGGCTGAATGCTCCGAGGTCAGACCCAGGAAGGTGGAAGCCGGGTGAGCTGTGTGTCCTGCAGACAGGCTGCTCACAGAAAGGAGACCTCCCCAGAGTCCTGCCTGGCTTCGTAGGGAGCATTTCCAGAGCATCGCCTGGGGACTCCGTGACACCCCTGTGCAGTGCCGGAGCAGAGACTTCGCTCCCCAGCTTATCTCCTGGGGCAGCCTCCCCTTTAAATGCCAGGCCCCCTTCTCCTGTCTGGGTGGAGGGGCTGTTCCTCTGGAGACAGGCAGGAGAGGTGACACCAAACCAGCTCCTGTGAGCTGCATGCTCCAGCTGCATGTGTCAGGGCCAAACACCCAGCCCTGGGTCTGACACCTGGGCAAGTAGGCGGGAGGGGGAGGCCACTGGCCAGCTCCCACTAGTAGGGAGAACTGAGACGCATCCCGCTAGCCCAGTCCCCCTGCTGCTGTATTGGCCTCTTGGTGGAAGAACCTCTGATGGCTACCGCAGACCCAGAGGAAGGAGGACCGGCTGCTCTGCAGGGGGGAGGCTGGCTGCCGGCCCTCGGGCACCAGCACTTCTCCACTCCCACCCAGTCTCCCATCCATCCTGATGAAGGACCCAAATGCTGTACTGGCCCCAGGAGATGAGGAGCAGACCCCAGTGGCTGGGGAGGGGCCGCCTGCTCCAAAGCTGAAGGCTTATGGACACCACACCGGAGAGGAAGCTGGTGGTTGGCAACACCCATCTGCTGCCCTGACCTGATGTCCTAGGAGGTGCGCTGCCTGCCTGGAGCCTGCGTCTGAAACATCATGGAAAGGTTGCCGAGGCTTGTCCAGCTCTCTGACCATTAGCCCATGCTGCTCAGCCGCGTGGGCACCTGGCGTGACCCAGAGTCGATCAGCCGTGACTACAGGGCTCTGGAGTGAGGGTGAAGGAGTCGGGGTGCAGGGTGTGTTCTGCAGGTGAGGGCCCAGACAGGGCACATGCATCCTGGAGGTGAATATATGGCTGCACAGACGAGACTTTGGGTTCCTCGACCAGGGGACGCTGTGCTGGGACGAAGGGCTGCTGGGAAGAGGTAGGATCCACATGAGCATCTGACCGACTTGCCAACCTCATGAGGAGGGCATTAACTAGGTTCAAAGGGGGCAGGTGACAAAAGCCCACATGCAACAACAACAAAAAGGCAACCTCAAGGGTAGATATTAGGAGGGGGGGTTTCCAATCGGGTCATAGGAGCAACCGGGGGAAATCAGTGGGGGAATCTGCCCAACATTTTAGAGGTCTGTACACAAACGCAACGAGCATAAGGAATGACCAGGAAGGACTGGACGTGTCACCACATCTGCTACATGATGATTTAATTGGCATCGCAGGGGGACAAGTCTCATGACTGGACTATTGCTATGGGCAGGTGCAGCTTGGTCAGGAAGGGTAGGCAGGGAAAAGGGGGCAGGCGTTGCCTTGTACAGCAAAAATATCTACACTTCTTCTGAGGTCCAGGAGGAGAGAGAAGCAGAGCAATGGAGAGTCTCTGGGTCAAGATAAAAGGAGGGGAATAGGCGTGATGTCATGGGGGGCTATTATAAACCACCCAATCAGGAGGAGGAGGAGGGCGTGATGTCATGGGAGGCTATCATAAACCACCCAATCAGGAGGAGGAGGAGGCGGATGAGGCATCTCTAGAACAAATAACAGAAATATCCAAAACACAGGACCTGGCAGTAGTGAGGGACTTTAACTACCCAGGCCAGCACTGGAAAACTTTTTATAGTGGGGGGCAGAAAGCCCATGAAACTGTACAGCAGTGGTCCCCAAACTTTTTACCTTGTGCCCCCCACCCTTCTCCATGCCCTGCACTGCCCACCAGAGCTGGGGCTTGGAGCAGGGCCATGTGTCCGGGAGGGGGGGACCTGGACAGGGGTAAGGGAGCTGAGTCTGGGGGCAAGTGTGGGGTCAGGAGCGGAGCCCCGTGTGAAACCTGGGGGACCCCCCGCACCCTAGTTCCCGCATCTATGACCCAGACATCTGTGGGGAAAGTCATACGGCAAAACACAAAATTTCTGGTATGTTCTTGGAATGTGTCAGGGACAACTTTTTGTTTCAGGAAGTGGAGGAGGTAACCCGGGGAACAGTCATTTTATACATGATTCTGGCCATCAGGGAGGAATTGGTAGCGAAGCTGAAGGAGGAAGGGAATTTGGGTGAACATAATTGTGAAATGATGATTTCTTGATTCTAAGGAAAGGAAGGAGCGAAGGCAGCAGAATAAGGCCAATGAATTTCAGAAAAGCCGACCCTAACAAACTCCGAGAACTGGTAGGTAAGGTCCATGGGAAGACAATCTAAGGGACAAAGGAGTTCAGGACAGCGGGCAGTTTCTCAAGGAGACAAAATTAAAGACACAACTGCAACCTATCCCAGTGCAAAGGAAATGTAGGAGAATAGGAAGAGGCCAGTATGGCTCCATGAAGAGCTTTTTCATGACCTGAAAATCAAAAAGGAACCCAACAAAAAGTGGAAACCTGGATGAATAGCAAAGGGGTACAAAAGACCAGCACAAGCATGTAGGGACAAAATCGGAAAGGCTGAGGCACAAAAGGACTTACACTTAGCAAGAGCCATAAAGTGCAATGAGAAAAGGGTTTTAAATACATTAGGAGCAAGAGAAAGATGAATGGAAGTGTAAGTCCACTGCTCAGCAGAGAAGCAGACATAGTAAATAATGACATCACAAGGCTCAGGTGTTTAATGCCTATTTTGCTTCAGTCTTCACTAAAATGGTTAATGGTGACCAGATACTCAACACAATTAATATTAACAACAAGTGGGGAGGAACACAAGCTAAAATAGAGAAGGAACAGGTTAAAGAATATTTAGATCAGTTAGATGCAGGGCCTGATGAAATTCATCCCAGGGTACTTAAGGAACTAGCTGAAGGAATCTCAGAACCATTAGCAATTATCTTTGAGAACTCCTGGAGGACAGAGGAACTCCTAACGTCACAGAGGACTGGAGAAGGGCAAACATAGTGCCTCTCCATAAAAGGGGGAACAAAGAGGACCTGGGGATTTATAGACCTGTCAACCTAACTTGAATACCTGGAAAGATACTGGAACAAATTCTTAAACAATCAATGTGTAAGTACCTAGAGGATAACAGGGTTATAAAGAAGAGCCAGCATGGATTTGTGAATAACAAAGCATGCCAAGCCAACCTAATTTCCTTATTTGACAAGGTTACTGGCCTAGTGGATAGGGGGAAAGCCGTAGATGTGCTATATCTTAATTTTAGTAAGGCTTTTGACACAGTCCCACATGATAGTCTCATAAGCAAACTGGGGAAATGTGGACCAGATTAAATTACTATAAGGTGGTTGAACACAGTCAAAAAAGCTAACAGAATGTTGGCAATCATTAAGAAAGGGATTGATAATAAGACAGATAATATCCTATTGTCTCTATATCAATCCATGGGACGTCCACATCTTGAATACTGGGTGCAGATGTGGTCACCCCATCTCAAAAAACATATATTGGAATTGGAAAAGTTTCAGAAAAGGGCAACAGAAATGATTAGGGGTATGGAACAGCTGTCATATGAAGAGAGCTTAATAAGATTGGGACTTTTCAACTTGGAAAAGAGACGATAAAGGGGGGATATGATAGAGGTCAGTAGTATATACCATGATAGTATTCATCACCGTGTATTTTTGGACAGGTTTCCATGCCCAATTTAGGGCTTATGTCCCACCCTCCATTCCCGTTTCCGTTGATGTCGAGGTTTGGCACTGTCAGCCATTTTGAATTTTTTAATTATTTTTTATGATTGAATAGGGAGTATGTTGCATGCTTGTGCTTTGATACATTTGGTTGATTGTTTAGAGAAAAAGGTTGAAAGAATAGAAAGAGAGAACTTAAAGAAAAATAAAGATTTTTGTTTTTAAAGGGTTAGTTTGAAAGAATAGAGGCAAGTTATTAAAGAAAAGAAAAAAGAAAAGGAGTACTTGTGGCACCTTAGAGACTAACCAATTCATTTGAGCATAAGCTTTCATAGAATCATAGAATCATAGAATATCAGGGTTGGAAGGGACCCCAGAAGGTTGTCACGGAGTGTGGGGGAGTCCAGGCCCTGCACCCCCCTTCCTGGGATTCACTGAGACTCTCAGCCAGCCAGTAAAACCGAAGGTTTATTGGACAACAGGAACACAGTCCAAAACAGAGCTTGTGGGGACACCCAGGACCCCTCAGTGAAGTCCTTCTGGGGGAGCAGGGAGCTTAGACCCCAGCCCTGGGGTTCCCTGTGTTCCTCCACCCAGCCCCAAACTGAAACTAAACCCACCGAGCAGGTTCCCTGCTGCAGCCCCCCACCACATTCCTGGGCAGAGGTGTTACCTCCCCCTCCCCCTCCTGGCTCAGGTGACAGGCTCTCAGGTCTCCCGTCCCCAGGGCACATTCCCAGGTCAACACTCCCCCCTCCCTGCTGCGTCACATCGTCACATCTCTCCCCCCTTCGAGACTGAACTGAGCGGGGTCACTGTGACCAGTGACCTGGGGAAGTTCGGGGCCCCCTCTCCGGGACAGCGCATCCGCTATCAGGTTGGCACTTCCCTTCACGTGGACCACGTCCATGTTGTAATCCTGCAGGAGCAGGCTCCACCTCAGGAGCTTGGCGTTGGCTCCTTTCATCTGGTGCAGCCAGGTCAGGGGAGAGTGGTCGGTGTAGACGGTGAAGTGTCGCCCGAAGAGATAGGGCTCTAGTTTCTTGAGGGCCCACACCATGGCCAGGCACTCCTTCTCGATGGCCGCGTAGTGTTGCTCCCGGGGTAGCAACTTCTTGCTCAGGTACACGATGGGGTGTCTCTCCCCCTTTTCATCCTCCTGCATTAACACCGCCCCCAGTCCCGTGTCGGAGGCGTCGGTGAACACCACAAAGGGCTTGTCAAAGTCTGGGTTTGCTAGAACTGGGCCACTGACCAGAGCCTCCTTCAGCGCCCGGAAAGCCTCCTGGCACTGCTCGGTCCAGACCACCTTGTCTGGCTTCCCCTTCTTGCATAGCTCAATGATGGGGGTGGCTATGGCGCTAAAGTGGGGCACAAATCTTCGGTAGTATCCTGCCATCCCAATAAAGGCTTGGACTTGCTTTTTGGTGTGGGGAGCGGGCCAGTCTCTGATCACCTCCACCTTGGCCGGTTCCGGCTTTAGGCGGCCGCTCCCCACCCGATGGCCCAGGTAAGATACTTCAGCCATCCCCACCTTGCACTTCTCCGCTTTGACAGTCAGCCCAGCCCCCTGGAGTCGGTCCAGCACTTGTCTAACCTGGGACACGTGGTCCTCCCAGGTCTGGCTAAAGACACAGATGTCGTCAATATACGCCACGGCAAAACTCTCCATCCCCCTCAGGAGCTGGTCCACCAGGCGCTGGAAGGTGGCCGGCGCTCCCTTGAGGCCGAAAGGCAGGGTCAGAAACTCATAGAGCCCCAGAGGGGTGATAAAGGCCGATTTCAGCCGGGCATCTGCATCCAGCGGCACTTGCCAGTAGCCCTTTGTAAGGTCCATGGTGGTAAGGTACCGAGCTCCTCCCAGCTTGTCTAGGAGCTCGTCCGGCCTGGGCATGGGGTAGGCATCCGATACAGTGATGGCATTGAGCTTCCGATAGTCCACACAGAACCGGACTGACCCATCCTTTTTGGGGACCAGCACCACCGGCGAGGCCCAAGGGCTGGCCGATGGCTGGATCACCCCCAAAGCCAGCATGTCCCGGACCTCTCTTTCCAGGTCCTGAGCAGTTTTCCCTGTGACTCGGAAGGGGGAGCATCTTATCGGCGGGTGCGACCCTGTCTGCACCCGGTGGACAGTCAGATTAGTGCGTCCAGGCTGGTTGGAAAACAGCTGTCGGTACGGATGCAGCACCCCCCTGACCTCGGCTTGCTGGGCAGGGGTGAGCTGATCCGAGAGGGGGATTGTTTCCAGGGGGGAACCAGCTCTGGTCCCAGGGAATAGATCTACTAAAGGGTCATCTCCCTGCTCCTCCCACTGACCACACACAGCTAACACCACATTCCCCCTGGCATAATATGGCTTCATCATATTCACATGGTACACCCGGCGGTGGTGGGCCCGGTTCGACAGCTCCACCACATAGTTTACCTCATTGAGCTGCTTGACGACCTTGAACGGGCCCTCCCAGGCGGCCTGTAGTTTGTTCTTTCTCACGGGGATGAGAACCATCACCTGATCCCCGGTGGCGTAGGCACGGGCCCGCGCCGTGCGGTCATACCAGACCTTCTGCTTCCTCTGGGCTCTGGCCAGATTCTCCCTGGCCAGGCCCATGAGTTCAGCCAGTCTCTCTCGGAAGGTCAGGACATACTCCACCACTGACTCTCCATCGGGAGTGGCCTTCCCCTCCCACTCGTCTCTCATCAGGTCCAGGGGGCCCCTCACCCTCCTTCCATATAACAGTTCGAAAGGCGAAAATCCGGTAGACTCCTGGGGCACCTCCCTGTACGCGAACAGCAGGTGAGGTAAGTACTTGTCCCAATCCTGCGGGTGCTGGTTCATAAAGGTTTTCAGCATCATCTTTAGCGTCCCGTTAAACCTCTCCACCAGCCCATTGGACTGGGGGTGATACGCTGAGGCCCAGTCATGCCGGACCCCACATTTCTCCCACAAGCACCGGAGCAGGGCCGACATGAAGTTGGAGCCTTGGTCTGTCAAGACTTCCCTGGGGAACCCCACTCGGCTGAAAATGGTCAGGAGCGCATCTGCCACGGTGTCTGCTTCAATGGAAGCTAAGGGCACTGCCTCGGGGTAGCGGGTGGCGAAATCTACCACCACCAGAATGTATTTCTTCCCCGACCGGGTCGTCTTGCTGAGAGGCCCCACGATGTCCATGGCCACCTTCTGGAAAGGCTCCTCTATGATGGGCAAAGGTCTCAACGCCGCTTTCCCCTTGTCCCGGGCCTTCCCCACCCTCTGACAGGGGTCACAGGATCGGCAATACTGCCGGACGGTGGTAAAGACCCCGGGCCAGTAAAAGTTCTGTAGCGACCTCTGCCGGGTGCGCCGGATTCCCTGGTGCCCTGCGAGGGGGATGTCATGGGCCAGGGACAGGAGCTTGCGGCGATACTTCTGGGGGACCCCCAGCTGCCTCCTGATCCCACAGGACTCCCCTTCCCCTGGGGGAGCCCATTCTCGGTACAGGAACCCCTTCTCCCACAGGAACCTCTCCTGGCAGCCTCTCCTCATGGTCCGTCCCTCACTGAGGTCGGCCAGGTCCCTGAGCTTCTGCAAGGAGGGATCTTTCCTCAACTCGGCCTGGAACTCAGCGGCTGGGGAAGGGATGGGGCCCGGTTCCCCCTCCGTGGCCAGGTCTGAGGCCGCAGCCTCTCTGAGCCATGCCCCTCGGCGCTCCCTCCCCACCCGAGTAGGGTCTCGCGCCTCCAGTGTGGTACCCTCCCCAGGGTCAGGTCGCAGTGCCCCTCGCCGGCTCTGGCTACGGGTCACAACCAGGGCGGTCTGGGGGTCGCTTGGCCAGTCCTCTAGGTCTCCCCCCATCAAAACTTCAGTGGGCAAATGGTGGTGTACCCCCACATCCTTGGGGCCCTCCTTGGTCCCCCATTTCAGGTGTACCCTTGCCACGGGCACCTTAAATGGGGTCCCGCCCACCCCCGTCAGGGTCAGGTAGGTGTTGGGCACCACCCAATCTGGGGCCACCACCTCGGGCCGGGCCAGCGTCACCTCCGCGCCCGTATCCCAGTATCCATTGACCTTCCTCCCATCCACCTCCAGGGGAACAAGGCACTCTCTCCGGAGGGACAGCCCCGCACCCACCCTGTAAACCGAGCACCCTGAGTCCAGAGCCTCCAGCCCTCTGGCGGGGCTGGCTGGGGGTACTCTTCCCTCCTGAGCAGGTGGCAAACTGGTAGCCCCCCTTTCCTGGGTCGCCTGCCCCTCGTCCAGCTGAGTCCCTACCCAGTTAACCCTGGGTAGGTTGGGTCTGCTCAGTTTGTCCCTGAGCCCGGGGCACTGGGCCCGTACGTGGCCTCTCTGGCCACAGTGATAGCAGCTCAGGTCACGTTGGTCCCCTCGAACGGGTCGGAGGGGCCCGACACCAGGCGTTCCCCTTTGGAGGGGGTTCTCCCTATTTCCCCGCTGGGAGGCCCCATGGTGACTCTCTCTCTGCATCGGGGGGGGCCTGTTCTTTTGGGACTCCTCCCGGCTACCCCCTGACCGACTGTTCACAAACTCGTCGGCCAGCTGCCCTGCATGCTGGGGGTTCGCGAGCTTTTTGTCCACCAGCCACAGCCTCAGGTCGGAAGGGCACTGTTCATACAGGTGCTCCAGTACGAACAGGTCAAGCAGGTCCTCTTTAGTTTGGGCCCCCGCTGTCCACTTGCGGGCATATCCCTGCATCCTGTTGACCAGTTGTAGGTAGGTGACCTCAGGCGTTTTACGCTGACTCCGGAACCTTCTCCGGTACATCTCGGGGGTCAGCCCAAACTCACGGAGCAGGGCCTGTTTGAACAGTTCATAGTCCCCTGCCTCTGCCCCTGTCATCCGGCTGTAGACCTCCACGGCTTTGGGGTCCAGTAAGGGGGTGAGGAACTGGAGCCTGTCTGCAGGGTCAACCCTGTGCAGCTCGCAGGCATTCTCAAAGGCCGTCAGGAAGCTATCCATGTCCTCCCCCTCCTTCCGCTGGGCCAGGAAGCACTTATCAAAGCTCCTTGCAGTCTTGGGTCCCCCCTCACTCACCGCAGCCGGGGCCCCACTGCTCCTCAGCCTGGCCAGCTCCAGTTCATGCTGTCTTTGTTTCTCCTTCTCCTGCTGCTCATGTTGACGTTCCCTCTCCTTCTCCTGACGCTCCCTCTCCTTCTCCTCCTGCTCATGCTGACGCTCCCTCTCCTTCTCCTGACGCTCCCTCTCCTTCTCCTGACGCTCCCTCTCCTTCTCCTCCTGCTCATGTTGACGTTGTTTCTCCTCATGTTGACGTTGTTTTTCATGATCCTCCAGCTCCCTCATTTTCCTCTCCCTCTCCCATTCCAGCCGCATCCGCTCCAGGGATGGGGAGCTCCGCTGGGAGGATCCCCTGCTGGCTGCTGGGGTCAGGGGGCCCTCGGTATTCGTTGGGCTTCCCACAACCCCTCCCCCAGGCATAGGTAGGAAGG
This sequence comes from Natator depressus, assembly GCF_965152275.1. NCBI lineage: Eukaryota > Metazoa > Chordata > Testudines > Cheloniidae > Natator > Natator depressus. Next base: position 913,614 of record NC_134238.1, read on the forward strand.
GTCTCGGGTGTCCTGGGCAGCAGTCTGACCCCTCCCAGCCTGGTCAGGCCCCAGGGCCCACGCTGCGTCCGCCGGGCGGCTTCCCTCAGGGACAGGGATCGGGTCATCCAAGCGATCCCTCTCCTCCAGCTGGGCAATCAGCTGTTCCTTGGTGGACCTCCCGACGCGCAGCCCCCTCTGCCTGCACAGCTCCACCAGGTCGCTCTTAAGGCGTTTAGCGTACATCTCCCGGCTGGCCACTCGCAGGCCGGGCAGCTGTCCACGGTTTCCAGGAAAAGCCCCTAGTGTGCCAGTCCTTCTTGAGGTCACCACCTCTTTGCCAGGGTCGAGCTGCAGACTCCTCCGCCCCTGGGACCGCTCGCTGCAATCCCCCGGGGGACCCTGTTACTGCAAAAGTCCTTCTCTCTGGTGACACACTCCCAGGGGTTAACCGCCCCCTGAAACCGTCTCTCTCTGAATCTTCAGCACGCCTGGTCCCCGTCAATCCCCCTTCGTTTTACTGTTCCCCAGTCACTTACTGCAGGAAGCGCCGTTCACGGGGTGCAGTAGATCCCACCGCTGCCACCAGTTGTCACGGAGTGTGGGGGAGTCCAGGCCCTGCACCCCTCTTCCTGGGATTCACTGAGACTCTCAGCCAGCCAGTAAAACCGAAGGTTTATTGGACAACAGGAACACAGTCCAAAACAGAGCTTGTGGGGACACCCAGGACCCCTCAGTCAAGTCCTTCTGGGGGAGCAGGGAGCTTAGACCCCAGCCCTGGGGTTCCCTGTGTTCCTCCACCCAGCCCCAAACTGAAACTAAACCCACCGAGCAGGTTCCCTGCTGCAGCCTCCATCCACATTCCTGGGCAGAGGTGTCACCTCCCCCTCCCCCTCCTGGCTCAGGTGACAGGCTCTCAGGTCTCCCGTCCCCAGGGCACATTCCCAGGTCAACACTCCCCCCTCCCTGCTGCGTCACATCGTCACAAAGGTCATCTAGTCCAACCCCCTGCTCGAAGCAGGACCAATTCCCAGTTAAATCATCCCAGCCAGGGCTTTGTCAAGCCTGACCTTAAAAACCTCTAAGGAAGGAGATTCTACCACCTCCCTAGGTAACGCATTCCAGTGTTTCACCACCCTCTTAGTGAAAAAGTTTTTCCTAATATCCAATCTAAACCTCCCCCATAGCAACTTGAGACCATTACTCCTCGTTCTGTCATCTGCTACCATTGAGAACAGTCTAGAGCCATCCTCTTTGGAACCCCCTTTCAGGTAGTTGAAAGCAGCTATCAAATCCCCCCTCATTCTTCTCTTCTGCAGACTAAACAATCCCAGCTCCCTCAGCCTCTCTTCATAAGTCATGTGCTCTAGACCCCTAATCATATTTGTTGCCCTTCGCTGGACTCTCTCCAATTTATCCACATCCTTCTTGTAGTGTGGGGCCCAAAACTGGACACAGTACTCCAGATGAGGCCTCACCAGTGTCGAATAGAGGGGAACGATCACGTCCCTCGATCTGCTCGCTATGCCCCTACTTATACATCCCAAAATGCCATTGGCCTTCTTGGCAACAAGGGCACACTGCTGACTCATATCCAGCTTCTCGTCCACTGTCACCCCTAGGTCCTTTCATGAGCTACAGCTCACTTCATCGGATGCATACTGTGGAAAGTGTAGAACATCTTTTATACACACAAAGCATGAAAAAATACCTCCCCCCACCCCACTCTCCTGCTGGTAATAGCTTATCTAAAGTGATCACTCTCCTTACAATGTGTATGATAATCAAGTTGGGCCATTTCCAGCACAAATACAGGTTTTCTCCCCACCCCCCTATGTCAATTTATTCTCTGCGTAAAAGATGACAGAACAAGGAGTAATGGTCTCAAGTTGCAGTGGGGGAGGTCTAGGTTGGATATTAGGAAAAACTTTTTCACTAGGAGGGTGGTGAAACACTGGAAGGGGTTACCTAGGGAGGTGGTGGAATCTCCTTCCTTAGAAGTTTTTAAGGTCAGGCTTGACAAAGCCCTGGCTGGGATGATTTAATTGGGGATTGGTCCTGCTTTGAGCAGGGGGTAGGACTAGATGACCTCCTGAGGTCCCTTCCAACCCTGATATTCTAGGATTCTATGATTCCCTCCCCCCCCCACTACCCCCACCCCACTTTAACTGCCTTATTCTTATCTAAAACAACAGACCCCAAGCATCTTTCCTGCCATGTAGCACTTTTACACAGGTGCTTTAATAAAGGTTAAAATCATAAACCCTTCGTAACAAACAGTTTTTTAAAAAGTTCCCCTATATTTTAGACTAACATTGGTCATTTTTGGTGAGGACAATTTGAAGATGCCTTTTTAAGTTAGTGGATTAGAAAAGAAGAAGACCACTTTGAAAGACAAGCCTATCTGAAGTCACAGCCCTCCATTGAACACTGTTACAGGTGTGTTCCAATAACGAATAAGCATGCAGCAGTACCCCAGGGTTAAACCCACAGACCCTTACTAATGAAAAGGTTTTAAAAGCTTTGCCGTATCCTTTTCACGAGGACAATTTGAAGCTACAGCAAAGCCTGTTAGCAAAAACAGCGTCTGTGAGCCAGTGGGTCGGAGAGAAGAAGGCTGCTTCTCCCCCACTTTTTAACAAACGCAAGGGAAAGTTATATTCAGTTTTGCAAAGGAATAAACACTTTCAAAGACAAGCCTATGTGAAGACACATCCCTTTATTTAACATTTTTACATGTGTGTTTCAATAAAAAAAAGAGAGAGACAGAGAGAAAGAGAGAGCATGGAGAAATGCCCCAGAGTGAAAAGCACAGAACCATGTTAACAGCTAGTTTATATTTCCCTTATTCTGTAATCCAGTGGATCAGAGAGAAGTTGATTTTCCTCCCCACTTTTCAACAAATCCGTGTGAAAGTTCTATTAAGCTTTCATTTTCTTAGGACTTTTAGATTTAAGTATGAATTTTTCTGTTGCATGATTAGAATATCTTTGTTTTTAGATGTTTGCAACCCTTGTGCTGAGACACAGGGACAAGCTCCTGTGTTTGTTTTGGGTCCATAGATTTTATTAAATTAATACAGCGCAGGCTGGAGCTGTGGCTGTCTCTAATCAGGGGGGGCCAGGCTGAGCCTGAGAAGGAGCCAGAATTTACCAACGTTCATTGCCAAAGAGCCACAGTAACACGTCAGCAACCCCCATCAGCCCCCCCCCACTCCGAGCGCCTCCCACCCACCGGCAGCCCTGCCGATCAGCACCTCCCCCTCCCTCCCCATCAGCTGTTTCCTGGGGTGCAGGAGGCTCTGGGGGGAGGGAGGAGCGAGGGCATGGCAGGCTCAGGGGCGGGGGTGGGAAGGAGTGGAGTTGGGGGCAGGGCCTGTGGCAGAGCCAGGGGTTGAGCAGTGACACCCCCCCCCCGGACACTGGAAAGTTGGTGCCGGTAGCTCCAGCCCAGGAGTCGGTGCCTAGACAAGGAGCCGCATATTAGCCTCTGACGAGCCGCATGTGGCTCCGGAGCCCCAGGTTGGCCACCACTGCTCTATATTTTAAAAACAGATCAGACTAGCAGATAAGACGAGCAGTGATCCATGAACTATATTCTGCCTTAGCCATGCCCGAGGGTCAGTCACCCCTTCGGTTTGTTTGTTTTTTTACACAGACTTCTTTCCTAACTTTTTAAACACTGTTAAAGTTTTAATAAATGGGGAGACTGCATTGAAAGACACTTTGTGAAAGTTGTAACAAGTATTTATTCCATTTACTGGTTGTAAAAGACAAAAACCACCGCTTTGTGACTGCATGAAGCTCAGAGAGAGCCTGTCTGAAGAACACCCCCACCCCTCGACTTTCCCCCCAGACTTTTAACACTTGCTAAACATGCCGTGTTTCATTATATAAAGGTTTTTTAACATTTAACGTGAAAATACGGCATTGACAGAGATGTAACTCTACGTGACCTTTTTTAAGGCTACTCTGTGTGCAGTGAGGCCTATTGGCAGCCTATTAGGTTGGTTTGTATTTTTTAAAGTTTAACATGAAAAAGCAGCATTGACAGAGCTGTAACAAAACAAAGCCCCTCAGGGATATTTTGTAGAAGTTTAGTGAACTAAAAAGGCTGAAGATACTGGCCTGGCTGTCATGTTATTGACTTGAACTGGGACCATATAGTACATGGTTGCAACCAAGATCCTGTAGTGGCACCAAATCTTGAATAAAGGGGGTCAGATAAGGTGTCTCAGACAAGGTTATCGTTGGCTGGTTATGATTATGCTGTCTGTATGCTGTGTATCATTTTTGTATTTAAAGATATAAGCATTAGCTCTACACTGTCTGTATTTCAAACTTGTGCTGTGCCTCTGGGGGACACCCCAGACACGTTGGTGTCAGCTCTGCCTGGCCTGCTGGATGGCCCATTAAGGACCATCAGCTACACACCTGACCCATTGAGAGAAGGCAGACACGCCTTGGTTCTCAGCAAGGTATGCAGGGACCTGCTGATGGACAGAACTCTGAGGTGTTTCCAGGCCATGGGATGGGCAGCTTGTCTTTGGGACAAAGAAAGAAAGACCACATGGCAAGAGACTATCATAAGCTGCTGCAGCTCCTCCATCTTGTCTTCAATCCTGCTTCTTTCCTCTGGAGGGACTTTGCTACACTGAAGCTCTGAACCAAGGACTGAAAGACCCATCCCAGCTGGGGATGTTCTCCAGAGACTTGATTTGAACCTGCCGTTTATTCCATCACTGCTGCAAGCCTGACCCAAGAACTTTGCCATTACTGGATGTCATTGATTCCATTGAACCAATTCTAGCTCTCGTCTATATTTCTTTCTTTTTATGGATAAACTTTTAGATTTTAGATTCTAAGGGATTGGCAACAGCGTGATTTGTGGGTAAGATCTGACTTGTATATTGACCTGGGTCTGGGGCTTGGTCCTTTGGGATCGAGAGAACCTTTTTTCTTTTACTGGGGTATTGGTTTTCATAACCATTCGTCCCCACAACGAGTGGCACTGGTGGTGATACTGGGAAACTGGAGTGTCTAAGGGAATTGCTTGTGTGACGTGTGGTTAGCCAGTGGGGTAAAACCAAAGTCCTCTCTGTCTGGCTGGTTGGGTTTGCCTTGGTGTGCACAGAAACCCCAGCCTGGGGCTGTAACTGCCCTGCTCTGAGCAATTTGTCCTGAATTGACACTGTCAGTTGGGTCCCGCCAGAACCAGCTTTAAAAAGCAACACTGTCCTTTTAAAAATCGCGTTTTTTACGTACCAAAACAGCAACTGGGTAAGAATATGAAAACTGGCAACTGAGGGGAGTTTACATGTGTTTCAATAAACAAAACAAAATTAACAAAACATAGACAAGATTGCTTTTAAAGTTTGGATTTATACAAAAAACCAAGAAAAAATTAGCTTATGTAAAACAAGTGAGCTGCTGCTGGGGCTGCTGCTGTTGTCACCAGAGATAAGGAGTCTGCCCCGCCCCCCCACACCTTCCTACTCCCCCCCCCCTTCTTCTTTTCTAATGTTCTTTAAAATTTAAACCGAGGACAAACAAATTAAAAAGCCCCAGAGCTCAGGCCACAGGGGTAAGACACCTGTCCTGAGTTTTAGAGGGAAGGTTGACAACTCTTTTAGAGAAACAGGTTTGCAGGCAGCCGCTCCATGTTAGCGGTTATGCTTTAGCACGGGCAAGCGGAAGCTCGTTCCCACTTCCCGAGGTATTATCTCCCCCATCCTGCGGCCTGTCAGAAATATTAACAAAAACAAACTTAAAGATACTTTGTAGCAGAGCCTGCAAAGCAACAGTTACAAATCCCCGCTGGGCTGGGCGAGGTGTGTGGGCCTTCGCTAGGGGAGCGGCCCGCTCCTCCTCTACTTCTTGCTGTTGTTGACAAACTGTAACCTAACTGCACGTGCACTCTGGGGGCAACCTACTGCCCCTTTGACAAACCCCGCACCCCTTGAGCTCCATGAAAACACACTCTGTCTTCACATAGGCTTGTCTTTGAAAGTGTTTATTCCTTTGCAAAACTGAATATAACTTTCCCTTGTGTTTGTTGAAAAGTGGGGGGAGAAGCAGCCTTCTTCTCTCCGACCCACTGGCTCACAGACGCTGTTTTTGCTAACGGGCTTTGCTGCAGCTTCAAATTGTCCTCACTAAAAATGACCAATGTTAGTCTAAAACATGCGGGGGGGGGGACTTTAAAAACTGTTTGTTACTAAGGGCTTATGCTTTTAAGCTTTATGAAAGCACCTGTGTAGCAGTGCTGCCTGGCAGGAGAGATGCTTGGGCTCTGTTTTTTTAGGTAAGAATAAGGCAGTTAAAGAGGGGGTGTAGCGGGGCACTTACCCCGCTCCTAGGTAAAAAGGAGGCGGCTGATTGGGAAGTGGCCACAGCTGGGGCCACACCTAATCAGGCCACAGCTGGCCCTGGTCTCAGCACTAAGGGAGGAGCTGGGTCAGTCTCACTCCAGGCCTGGAGGGGGAAGGACCTGGCTGCCTGGGAGCTCAGGGTCCCTCAAGCAGAGCAGGGCTGGGGAAGGGCAAGAGGAGCTGGGGAGCTCTGGCCTGGCAACTCCCCAGGCAGAGGCCTGGTTAAGGCCTAGGGAGGTACTGGGGCTGCAGGGAGAGGCAGCTGGTCCAACCCCCTTGCTAGTGATGAGTGGCTGTTACAGACTGCAGTCTGCCCCAGAGAAAGGGGGCTAGATGATGACTGGCAGTAGTCATTGAGGTGAGATGGGCATAGGGGGAGGGGGTTCCCTGGGAGGGGAGACCCTGAGTGTGGGGGTACTGCTGTGGGGCAGCACCCCAAAGAAAGGGGCACTGGGCTCTGGGAGGGACATGGTGGGCCTGAGTCAGGAAAGACACTGGTCAGCAGGAGGCGTTCTGAGTGCTGGAATTGAACTAATGCCCGGATGACCAGCAGGAGGTGCCGTGGTGGTGAGTGCTCGACCTGTTACACGTGGTGAAGAATGCGGGCATAGCCAGTCACCCCTGATACAAGGGACAGGACTGGGACTATTGCTGAGCAGAGGAGAAAGGGGACGATGGATCTGGGTTACACGGAGGTGTTCTTTGCAGAGGGTTCTTGTGCCGTCCCGCAGGTTGGGTCCCCTGAGGAGTCCAGCAGCCTGAGAGGCTTGAGAGACCTGTGCATGAGGTCGGGGAGACCCAGCAGAGGCATTGTGAGGCGCAGTGGGCCCCACAGGAACAGTTAGGGTGGCTGGCAGAGGAACAGAGGACCCGGGTAAAACCCCTCGGAAGGGAGTTTCGGAGGAGCCGTGCAGAACGGCGTGAGAAGCCAAGGGCCAGGAGGCCTGTGGCGGAGCGCAGGGCTTGCTACGCCTGTGGGCGGTGTGGACATTTAAAAAGGGATTGTCCCTACTGGGATGGGGACAGGGTGCCTCACCCTGAGCCCGGGAAGGAGCAAGTCCCTAAGACAGCCCGCCTGGTGAGGGAACCCAGGGGGCCGTGGACATGTTGGGCCTGTGGGCATCGCGGACACGTACAGTGGGCATGCCCAGGCCTGAGGCGGGGGGTCCAGGTAAGCCCCAGCGAGAAAGCTGGACCCAAGGAAGACCACGAGAGGCCCAAAGCAGTGAAGAGATGGGGAGTCTGCTGGGGCTGCCATGAACTGGGCCACATTAAGAGGCACTGCCCCCCTCGAGGGAAGAGAGGGGCTGAGGAAGGAGGTGCCTGGGGCCCTGGAATGGTGAAAAATGGACAGGGCTGATGGCTGACTGGCCGACGGGCCACCAACGGGAGGTGGTGGTGGCTGCAACAGGGACCCAGCGGGAGGTCAGGATCTGGACCGTCACTGGGGAGGTCTCAACCAAAGGAACTGAGACAGAGTGGGCCCAGCAAGAGGTCGGGACTCAGGTGGTCATGGGGAAGGCCACAAAATGGACCCAGAACCCGAAGGTGGAGGGTCTGGGGGATGCTGACCCGCGGGGGCGCGGTTGGAGGCAGTGGGGTGGAGCTGCAGAAAGCCCACAGGGGGAAGGAAGACCTGGCTCTGAAGCTGAAGGACAGTGAAGAGAAGCGAGTGCGACTGGCAGGACATCTCCAGGTCGCGCAGGCTAGCGGACCTCCCCTACCCCTAAGGGTGGGATTTTGACAGGGCGGTGCAGCAAGGTGGTTAACCCGCTCCTAGGAAAAAAGGCATGAGAGCAGCTGAGGGAGGCTGGCTGAGTAGGGGACAGAGCTGTGGCCGCACCCAGTGAGGCCACAGCTGGCCCTGATCTAAGCGCTAAAAGAGGAGCTGGGTCAGTCTCACTCCAGCCTTGGAGGGGGAAGGACCTGGCTGCTGGGAGCACAGGGGACCTTGGGCAGAGCAGTGCTGGGGAAGGGCAAGAGGAGCTGGGGAGCTCTGGCCTGGCAATTCCCCAGGCTGAGGCCTGGTTAAAGGCCCAAGGCAGGTACTGGGGCTGCAGAGGTGCAGCCCAGGGATAGGCAGAGGCAGCTGGTCCAACCCCCTTGACAATGATGAGTGGCTGTTACAGACTGCCGTCTGCCCCCAGAGAAAGAGGGCTAGATGATGACTGGCAGTAGCCACTGAGGCAAGGTGGGGATAGGGGGAAGAGGTTCCCCTGGGAGTGTGGGGGCATGGCTGTGGGGCAGCACCCCAAGGAAAGGGGCGCCGGGGTCTGGGAGGGAGACCGGTCAGCAGGAGGTGCTGAGAGTGCTGGAACTGAGCTAATTCCTGGACGACCAGCATGAGGTGCCGCAGCAGCGAGTGCTGATATGCTACAGGGGAGTACTGAGGGGCGGGACATGGCTCGTGTTTAAAAACCTTGGGACTACAGGATTGGGTCAGGAAAATGTATTCTATGACACAGCTGTAGAGCAGCATCTGATTGGTCCGACCCAAAGGCGGCGATAACTAGCCTGAGGGGTTGTGAGCCTCGGGAGCTCCCTCTTACCCCAGAACAGTCGCAGGGGTAAGAGCGCTCGCTCTCTCTCTCTGACTCAACCACGTGCTGCCTGTCTTTGCCCTTTGCAAAGGGGCTTTCTTTCCCCTTTTCTTCTCTGTTCTCTCTCTCTATTTTTCAATATTGTTTAATGTTTTTAAATGCTCTTTTCTTAACTTAGCCTTATATGTAAAAATTTTAAATGCTTTTCTATTAACCTCCCTTTATATTTTACCATGTGCTTACCAAACAGTCTTCACTTTATAAAATGTCCTTTTTTTGCCATGTGTTCTTTTTAACTTATCTTTATATTTAATAAACTATTTAAATTTATTTCAATTTTTTTATTCTTTAACATGCCAAACTAGGCCTTTAAAATCATCTCTCCTTGCTAAACCTAACCAAAAATCTTTCTCTTTTATAACTTGCCTCTATTTTTTCAAACTAACCCTTTAAAAACAAAAAAAATCTTTTATTTTTCTTTCTATTTTTTCAACCTTTTCCTCTGAACAATCAACCACCTGTAGCAAAGCACAAACATGCAACATGCTCCCTATTCAAACATAAGAAATAATCAAAAAGAAATTCACAAGGGCCGCTGGCACTAAACCTCAACACCAAAGGGAATGGAGGGCAGGACATAAGCCCTAAAGGGGGTGTGGAAACCTGTCAAAAATTACATGGTGGTGAATACTATCGTGGTATATACTACTGAAATATATAAAATCATGACTGGTGTGGAGAAAGTAAATAAGGAAGTGTTATTTACTCCTTCTCATAACAACTAGGAACCACCAAATGAAATTAATAGACAGCAGGTTTAAAACAAACAAAAGGAAGTATTTTTTCACACAACGCACAGTCAACCTGTGGAACTCCTTGCCAGAGGATGTTGTGAAGGCCAAGACTATAATAGGGTTCAAAAAAGAACTAGATAAAATCATGGAGGATAGGTCCATCAATGGCTATTAGCCAGGATGGGCAGGGATGGTGACCCTAGCCTCTGTCTCCCAGAAGCTGGGAATGGGCGACAGGGGATGGATCACTTGATGATTCCCTGTTCTGTTCATTCCCTCTGGGGCACCTGGCACTGGCCACTCTTGGAAGACTGGATACTGTGCTGGAAGGACCTTTGGTCTGACCCAGTATGGCTGTTCTTATGTTGAAACTGGTTGAAAGGTTGTACTCAGAGAGTAAGTCTGACAGCAAACCATTCAGACCTAGAAGGCACATCTGGTGGGGTTCTGTAGGGGTCAGTCCTGGTTGTGGTACTACTCCATTGATTATAGAGTGGGGAATATGCTTATAAAATATGTGGATGACACCACACTGGGAGGGGTTACATGCACTTTGGTGGACTGAACTGGAGTTCAAAACGACCTTGACAAATTAGAGAATTCATCTGAAATCAACAAGATGAAATTCAATCAAGACAAGTGCAAAGTACTGCACTTGGGAAGGCAAAATCAAATACACAGCTACAAATGGGGGATAACTGGGTTGGCGGTAGCAGTGCAGAAAAGGAGCTTGGGTTGTAGTGGATCAGAAACTGAATGTGAGTCCACAACGTAGTGGAGTTGTGAAAAAGTGTAATATCACCCTGAGGGGCACTAACCAGAGTGTTGCATGTAAGGCACGGGAGGTAATCCTCCCTCTGTACTTGACAGTGGGGAGGTCTCAGCTGGATACCGTGTCCAATTCTGCGCACCCCACTTAGGCAAGATGTGCACAAATTGGAGGGACTCCAGGGGAGAGCAACCAAAACAAGAAAAGGTTTAGAAAACCTGGCCTGTGAGGAAAGGTTAGACTGGGCATGTTTAGCCCTGAGAAAAGGAGACTGAGGGGGACCTGATAAGTCGTCAGATATATTAAGAGCTGTTACAAAGATAACAGGGATAGACTGTTCTCCATGGCCGCTGACGGGAGAACAAGAAGCAAACTGCAACCCATGATGGGTTTAATCTGCAACATGCGAGATGTAGGTGAGATTAGGAAAGACTTTCAAACTCTCAGGGGAGCTAAACTCTGGAGCAGGCGGAGTCCTGGGGAAGCCAGAGGGTCCTGCCCCACAACTCCGCAGGCAGACGTGACTCTCAGCCAGCCAGTAAAACAGAGGTTTATTAGACAACAGGAACATGGTCTAACACAGAGCTTGCAGGTGCAGAGAACAGGACCCCTCAGCTGGGTCCATTTTCTGCGGCAGTGAGCCAGACAACCACGTCTGACCTTCACTCCATGTCTCCAGCCAGCCCCAAACTGAAACTCTCTCCAGCCCCTCCTCCTCTGGGCTTTGTCCCTTTCCCAGGCCAGGAGGGCACCTGATTCCTTTGTTCTCCAACCCTTTAGTTCTCACCTTGCAGGGGGAAGGGCCCAGGCCATCAGTTGCCAGGAAACAGGGTGTCGGCCATTCTCTGTGTCCAGACTCCTGCACACACCTGCTCTCTAGGGCTCTGCAATGATCATAGACCCTTACCCCACCCCCTAGATACTTAAGAACTGCCTAGGGGAAACTGAGGCACCCCCACAGTATTCAGAGAAAACATTAAGAACAGTCCCACTTCGTTAGAGGCTGGTCTAGGGTTACTTGGCCTGGCCGCAGCCCAGGGGGCTGGACTTGATGATGTCTCAAGATTCCTTCCCGCCCCACATTTCTACTTCAATGTGTCTCTGGAAAGGTTCTTTCCCAAGAGACTGGGCAAATTGTGGGCATTCATAGACACCACCCCAACAACTCTCTCTGCTGCTAAAAGGCTAACAGCCAAGACACCCCCTGCCCACCCCAGACAGCCCTCCCATGGAGAACACCCTGCCACCCAGTCTGCACCTTGCACCGGCTTTGCTACCCCAAGCTTAGGTGGCACTTACTGACTGGGGCATGAGGACATAGGTATCTCTATATAGGATCAGATCAGGGGTCCTTAAGCCCTGTCTCTGGCAGTGGCCAGCACTGCCTCCTTCAGAGAAAAGGGCACAAACCCTGCAGTGATGAGCTAATCCACCCCCCAGGAAGTTACACACACATGCACACGCTCATGCCCCGAAGCAGGAGGGGTTTAATCCTTTCAGGGGGTTAGTGTTTACTATTCTAACTCTGGGTCTTGTTATTCATAGAAATGTCCATCTCTTGTCTGAATCTCCGTAAGCTTTCAGCCTCAAAGTCCTGTAGCAATGAGTTCCACAGGCTGATTCTGTGTTGTGTGAAAAAGCATTTGCTCCCATCCAGTTCAAATTTCCCACCTTTCAGTCTTGTCGAACGTCACTTTGGCCCTGTACCTTGAGACAGTAGGAACAGAACCTCCTGCTCTCCCATCTCGATCCCCATGGGTATTCTCTTATTTGTCTCCTCGCGCATGTAACAGTCCCTATCTTTTCAACCAGGGGCAGGATAGGGGAGAAACCTGCCTAGAGGCAGGTGTCACAGAGTCCCTGGGCGATGCTCTAGAACTGCTCCCCATGAAGCCAGTCAGGACTCTGGGGAAGTCTCCTTTCTGGGAGCAGCCTGTCTGCAGGATACACAGCTCACACAGCTTCCTCCTTCCTGGGTCTGACCTCGGAGCATTCAGCATCCTCTGCCCCTCCGTGCGCTTCCCACAGCGAGTTCACCCAGGCGGGGTCCTGGGGAAGCCAGAGGGTCCTGCCCCCCAACTTCGCAGGCAGACGTGACTCTCAGCCAGCCAGTAAAACAGAAGGTTTATTAGACGACAGGAACATGGTCTAACACAGAGCTTGTCGGTGCAGAGAACAGGACCCCTCAGCTGGGTCCATTTTGGGGGGGGCAGTGAGCCAGACAACCCCGTCTGCACTTCACTCCATGTCCAGCCAGCCCCAAACTGAAACTCTCTCCAGCCCCTCCTCCCCTGGGCTTTCCCCTTTCCCGGGCCAGGAGGTCACCGGATTCCTTTGTTCTCCAACCCTTTAGCTCTCACCTTGCAGGGGGTAAGGGCCCAGGCCATCAGGTGCCAGGAAACAGGGTGTCGGCCATTCTCTGTGTCCAGACCCCTGCACACACCTGCCCGCTAGGGCTCTGCAGTGATCATACACCCTTATCCCCCCCCCAGATACCTAAGAACTGCCTAGGGGAAACCGAGGCACCCACACACTATTCAGAGGAAACATTAAGAACAGTCCCACTTCCTCACAGCAGGCTAATCTCTGCTGTGCTGGGTGAGGTGCAGAGATCTGCTAGATCACATGACAAAGGGCCCTTCTGCTGCAGCTGGGGGGCTGAATGCAGTCCAGAGTGGGGGGCCAGAGCCTGCATAGGGGAGCCCCCTGCTCAAGGGGGAAGGGATGGTCCTTACCAGACACCACGAGCCTGGAAAGGAAGGGCAGAGCGCTCATCGGGGGGATGTGTGAAGGGGGAGCTTAGCCTGGGGCAAGAAGCGGGAGTGGTCCGTGTGCTCTCCTCTTCCCTTGGGCCGCAGAGGGGCAGGGCAGAGAACTCTGGGCCGCCCTGGTCTGCCTGGGGAGGACTTGGACGCTGCAGCGCTGGCACCAGGTAACCGTAAGTTGGGCCGGCCGGCGGAGACAGGCCGAGCGAGGAAACACTAAGAAATGTCTGTTAGTGGGCACCCCCTCACCCCACACTCGCTGGAGTAACAGAACAGTAAATCTGGCCTCTGGCTGGGACGGACTCTCTGTGGCCCATCCGTGTCTGCACAGAGCCTGACCTGGCCACTGCAGCCCTGCGCCCACCAGTCACACCCATCCTCCACACAGCAGGGCCATGCGCAAGCCCTGACCCCCACCCTGGGGTTGTCTCCGGCTGGGCTCCCAGAGGGCCCTCACCCTGGGGTCTAGGCTTGGGAGGGAGCCCGAGTCCCCACAAAGTCACAAGCACAGTCCACCAACAGGTACCTGAACAGGAGACTGATGAGGGGCCGGGCTCCAGGCCCGTGAGCAGCAGGTCCAGGTGCTGAGGGACAGCACGAGCGTCAATCCCTTCTCTTTCCCTCAGGCCACTTCCCACCATAGCCCAAGGGGCACTGCCTGCATGGGGACCTCCGCGTGTGCACATAATGAACACGGATGGGCCTCGCCTTCACATTTAAATCTGTGCAGCTCCATGCCCAAAGTGCGTGTGCAGTCACCCAGCTGATCAGCAGGTGCAATGCCCGGACTTGCACACACCTGTGATCAGAGAGTGGGCACACCAGGGGTGAGCGTGTGCATGGAACTGCGCACACCGCAGGCCCTGGTGGGAGGCCAGCTCCGTGCACAAGGGGCCTGGCATTCTGCGGGGAATGTCTTTCTCCCTGAGTGTGGTCTCTCCACAGAGATGGGCCGGGGTCTTTGTCCTCTGTGCTGGGAGCTGCAGCAGCCCATCTGCACAGCTCATGCAGGCTCCCAGAGCGGGAGGGAAGTTTGGGGCTGGGGTGCAGAACAGCCCAGCCCCAGCAGGGCAGTACCACAGCTGCCCTGGGGCCAGGCCCAGAACGATCCCCTGCACTTGGCCTGGGCCACTCCATTAATTGCTGCGAGGGGTGCAGAGCAGGACTAGAGGGCAGAATTAACTGATGAGCCAGGGTGGGGGTTGCCGGCAGGACTGTGGAGGCGCTGGGGGAGCTTGACAGCCAGAGGCCAGGCCAAATGCCACATGCTCCTCATGTGAAGATCTGTGGGGCTGGCTCGTGCGGTTTGACCTTGGGGGCCATGTCCTGCAGCCGGCTGCCCCGGGAGCTGGTGGGCGCCTGGACTTCCCCCGGTGGCCACCAGGTGTCACCTCACGTCAGTAAAGCCACCCCAGCGCTGGCCGGGGACACTGAGGCAGCCCCCCGAGAGGGAGAGGCCTTGCGGGGCGGAGCAGGCCCCGGCCCCCGGGTGCGGCTCTGGGGCAGAGCTGGGGGCTCTGAGCGGGGCCCACTCGCGGCGGCCGACAGCGCCCTGGGAGCGGAGGCGAGTTTGAGGTCTGCCGCAGAGCTCCGCGTTACCACCCCCGGGGTGCAGGGCGCTCGTAGCTCTGAGACGTGCGTCAATCGGAGAAAAGCTTCGGGTTCCTTCGGGATTGCAGCTGACCGGAGATGCACCACAGCTTCGAAAGGTGACGGTGCCGCGGAAAACGCTGCTTTTACCCCAGTGAATTTAAATGAAACAGGTTCCTGCCCCGTCAAAGCTTTTCTAAACTTGCCCTTTATTCTTTAGCAGCTTGCGTGTAGCACAGAACTGAGCGAGATTCACTTACTGTGTGGTACCGGTCGCTGCCGCCTGACTGGACTTGCGGCTCCCGACGAGGCGTGCGGCCGGCCAGTTTGTATCTCTGCTGCCCAGAACTCCCCGTTTCTGCCGCATGGGGGGGGCGGGGGGCAGCTCCAGCCAGGCCAATGGGGCTTTGCATGTGTGTGTGCACGGGGTGGGGGGGGGAATCCTGCACCTGCCCCGAGCTTGCAGTTTGGGGGGGACAATGCCCCCTCACCCTCCTCAAACGACACCCATGGTGGGAATGTGCCCACTGGGGCTGGGGCCTCACCCCACGGAGGGCCCTGCCAAACCTGCCACCTCCCTCAGGCCTAGTGTCTGTGCCTGGGGCAGGGATGGGGGGGAATTACTCCTACCCCACTGTGCACTCTTTCCCCCACCCCACAAGCCACTGCCCACCTCCCCTACTGGGCTCTGTTTCCCCCCCCCCCCCCACTAGGCCTTGTCCCCTGTCTGCCCCCCGCATACCACTGGACCCTGCCTCCCCCCCCAACACCATTGTGCCTTGTCCCCTCCCCCCACATCACAGGCCACTGCCCCCTCCCCCACTGGGCCCTACCCTGCCCCCTGCATCACAGGGCCCTGGCCCCACCCCACTGGGCCCTGCCCCTCACATGACCGGGCACTGCCCCTGCCAGGCCTCACCTCTGCCTCTGAGCCCTTTTCTCTCCCTGTCTGCCCAGCCCACCCTCGGCCCTTTGTACTTCTGTGTCTGCCTCCCCCTCCCCGGGTCCTAGCTGCTCCTGGGAGCGCCGAACCAGGAGCACATAGGACCCCCCTCCCCAGCACCACTGCCAGCTCCTTGTGCGTGGATCAGTGGGCACCGAGGGGTGGCAGGGGACTGGTGCCCCCCGCGCATCAGGCCAGGTGGCTGGGGCCTTTCCCACAGCCCTGCTCCAGGCTGCAGCCCGGGGCCCAGGGGGAGCTGCCTCTGTGGTGGGGTGGGGAGCGGCTCCCACAGCTGCTGCCGCGTTTACGAGGGCTGGCGTTGGCGTTGCATGCAGCAGGCCTTGCTCCAGGGCCGGCCCCGTGGGACCACGGGGCCTGCCCAGGAATGAGAGGAATGCTGCGTGCAGTGCAAGACAGACACATGCAAACCTGCTCTGTGCTGCGCAGCCCCGGCCAGGCGCTGGGCACCGGCCCCAGCTCCAGGGCCCCAGCCAGACACTCCCGCTCCCCCGGCCCAGTGCGTCCTCTCAGAAACCAGGAGGCTGCACCCAGGCAGCCGGACGGGGGGTGGCCACGGGCACTCTGCGCCCTGGGTGGTGGGGCCAGAGGCAGCGCTGCCCATGGTGCATTTGGGTGCAACCCCCAATGGGCAGGGCCATTCTGGCCCTTTGCCGCCGGGTGACTCCCGCAGAGCCCATCTGAGCTCGGGCTCTGACCCCTGCTTCTGGAGGGGACCGAGCGCCCTTCACTCAGAGCCTGTTGGGCCACGTCCCCCCGAGAGCCGCTCCCTGCCTCCCCCGGTCATTTGCCTGGGGAGGGGTGATGCCAGTGGGACGGGGCGGGGCAAGGCCAGGGGGGCGGGTTACGTAGGACGTCTTGCTGATCTGGGGTTTCCTGGCTCTGCAAGGGAGGCAGCGGGGGGCTTGCAGGGCGCAGCGTCTAGGAGCACACACTTGTCCAGCGTGGGGGCTGTTTGGTGATCACTGGCTCCTCGCACTGGCCTTGGGGCAGAGCTGGTTAGGCAGCCCCAGAGTGACCGTGGCAAGCAGTGACCTCAGCCCCACAGAGCACTTGGCCAAGGGCACCACTCAGCTCTGAACAGGTGACTCGCTGGGGGCGAGGCTGGGAGGGGATTTGGGGGCCAGGAGGGCCGGGTCGGAGGCGGCTGAAGGCAGCGTGTCCGAGGGGGGATCCAGGGATGAGGCTGGGAGGCGATTTGGCGGGGGTCAGGAGGGCAGGGTCGGAGGGGGCTGAAGGCAGCATGTCCGAGGGGGGGAGCCAAGGATGAGGCTGGGAGGGGTTTGGGGGGGCAGGAGGGCAGGCTTGGAGGGGGCTGAAGGCAGCATGTCCGAGGGGGGAGCCAGGGGTGAGGCTGGGAGGGGATTGGGGGGCAGGAGGGCAGGGTCAGAGGGGGCTGAAGGCAGCGTGTCTGAGGGGGGAGCCGGTGGCACAGACTGGGAGGGGTTTTGGGGGGCAGACTCCAAAGCAGCTCCAGTCGTTTGGAACCTCACATGCTACACTTTACAGAGCTCATCAAATCCTTCCCATGCAAATGTCTGGCAATAGCCAGGCGGATCCGCTTGTGCTCAGCTTTCGGCAGAGACCAGTGGAGTACCCAGCAGCTGCTCAGACGGGCGGAAGAGCCCTGCCTGGGCATGTCACGATGCTCTCAGCAGAAGGGCCCATGCAGCGGAGCCAGGGGCTCGTCCCTCAGCCACCCTCCCACGCTACAGCTGCTGTGCAAGGAGACAGGAGCCACAGCTGCGGTTCCCACATGTTGCCCGCACTGGTGCTACGGAGGACACCCAGGGCACTGTCTGGAGTCGCCCCCAGGGAGCTGTGCTGAGCACGGGCTCCCCACTTGCTCTGCACCATGGAGCCGGACCAAATTCCCACCAGCAGCCGGGGAGCCACATGCCGGAGTGTGCCACATTGCCAGGCCCGAGGCTGCAGTCTGCTGAGAAAACAGCCTTAGCAGGGCCCTGAGTGGCATAGGCCCAGGCCTGTCCTGGGGAGAGCAGCTCCTCTGCCCCGCAACTCAGGGTTCGGGACCCCGTCCCATCCACACCCCCAACGCTCTCGAGCGCTCACACAGATGGTACCATGAGGCCTCCTGCTCCACGTGTGTGAAGAGCAGAGCTTGGGTCCGCTCAACTCCGCTCCAACAGCAAAGCTTGGTCTAGTTTGCCACTGAGAGCCCCCTGTGACGAAGCGGGACTGTTCTTAATGTTTTCTCCGAATACTGTAGGGGTGCCTCAGTTTCCCCTATGCATCTCTTAAGTATCTAGGTGGTGGGATAAGGGTATGAGATTGTTGCAGAGCCCTAGGCAGGTGTGATTGTGTCTGCACAGAGAATGGCCAACACCCTGTTTCCTGGCAACTGATGGCCTGTGCCCTTCCCCCCTGCAAAGGTGCCAACTGGAGGTGTTGGAGAACAGAGACCGGGTGGCCTCCTGGCCCAGGAAAGAGACAAAGGCCAGAGGAGGAGGGGCTGGAGAGTTTCAGTTTGGAGCTGGCTGGGGAAAGAGAGGGAGGCCCTCACCCCCCCATGTTGGACCTGACTGAGGGGTCCTGTTCTCTGCATCTACAAGCTCTATGTTAGATCATGTTCCTGTCGTCTAATAAACCTCTGTTTTACTGGCTGGCTGAGAGTCCCGTCTGACTGCGAAGTTGGGGGGCAGGACCTTCTGGCTTCCCCAGGACCCCACCTGGGGGAAGTGCACGGAGGGGCAGAGGATGCTGAATGGTCCGAGGTCAGACCCAGGAAGGTGGAAGCCGTGTGAGCTGTGTGTCCTGCAGACAGGCTGCTCCCCGAGAGGAGACTTCCCCAGAGTCCTGCCTGGCTTCGTAGGGAGCAGTTCCAGAGCATCGCCCGGGGACTCCGTGACACCCTCCCATGCCACTGCCATAATCCTTGTGTAATCTCCCCACCACCACCCCATGCTCTGGCTCCAGTCCTGCGCCAGTGCCCTGTATAGCTCCATGGCGTAGCGGCTCCCCCACCTGGGGGCACTGCTAGAGGCAGGGGTTATGTGGAGGGGCCAGGGGCCTGCAGCTGGTTTGGCAGCTCGGGTGGCTGCAGTTCTGCTGTGGAAGGACCAGCCAAGGGCCTGAGCACAGTCTGGGGAGCTGCTCGGCTGGAGCACACGGTAGGGGAAGGCGCCACCTTCCCTGGGCCTGTGGAGGCAAGGATGGGGGGGCATTGGTGGAAGCCATGGGGGGGGGTGTAATGTGGAGGGGGGCATAGTCCTGCTGCCTGCAAGGGGGATACTTGTGATGGTGGCTTGATGCAGAGGCTCATCCCTGAGGACCAAGGCTCATGTCACACCCCTGTCCCGCAGTGGGGGGTCCTGCTGGGGACGGGGTGCCCCCAGCTTCTAGGAGAGGCAGCCCAGCCCGGAGAGGAGGAGAGCCCCTTTCAGCTCCCCGGGACGTTGACTCTTGTCCCTAAGGATGGCGGAGCACTGTGAGCTTCCACCGCGGAGCCTCTAGCGAATGCGCTTCGTCCCCCGCGGCTGCCTGCCCGGCCTCAGCCCTGGGGCGCCCCGGGCGCGCTCCAGGATTTGGTGCGTGAGCAGCGCCCCGGGCCCGTGGGGCCAGCGCGCGAGGCGCACACGGGCTGCAGCCCCCAGCTCGGCGCCGGCCTGCGGGGGGTCGGGGCTGGCCGGGGGGGCGCCCAGCTCTCGCGCCGAGCAGCAGCGGCCGGGCCGCGGATCCGCTTCCAGGCCCGAGCACCGCCCCGGCCCCGGCCCCGGCCCCCGGCCCCGGCCCGCGCGCAGCCCGGGGGCCCGGCGGGGTCGCGCGGGGCTGGCGGCGGCAGGGGGCGCTGGGCTGGCTCCGCGGCGGCGGCGGGCTCTGTGCAGTCACGTCCGGAGGGAGGCGCAGGGCAGCGGGGGCCGGGGCCGGGGGCGGGGGCCGGGGGGCGGAGGCGGCCTCTCCCGGGGAGCCGGGCGCATTCGGAGCCAGCGAGCGGCGGCGGCTGCAGCAGCAGGGAGCCGCCGGCCGGGGCTGGGCAGGGGGCCGCGGAGCGGGGCGGAGCGGAGCGGAGCGGGGCGGGCAGGGCCGGGCCCCCCATGGCGCCGCCGCCGCGGCTGCTGCTCCCGCTCCTGGCCGCGCTGTGGGCCGCCGGGCGCGCCGAGCCCGAGGGCGCGAACCGCAGCCTGAGCCTGGCCGTGGTGCTGCCCGAGCGCAACGTGAGCTACGCGTGGGCCTGGCCGCGCGTGGGCCCCGCCATCCGCCTGGCGCTCGAGGCGCTGGAGCGCGGCGACCCCCCGCTGCTGCCCGGCCCGCTCGCCGTCCGCCTCCACTTCAGGAGCTCGGAGCTGGAGGGCGCCTGCTCCGAGTACGTGGCGCCCCTCAACGCCGTGGACCTGAAGCTCTACCACGACCCCGACGTGCTCTTCGGGCCGGGCTGCGTCTACCCGGCCGCCTCGGTGGGGCGCTTCGCCTCGCACTGGCGCCTGCCGCTCATCACGGCCGGGGCCGTGGCCACGGGCTTCAGCCACAAGCGGGAGCACTACGGCACCACGGTGCGCACCGGGCCCTCGGCGCCGCAGCTCGGCGCCTTCGTCTCGCAGCTCCACGCGCACTTCAACTGGAGCGCCCGCGCCGCGCTGCTCTACGCCGACCACAAGACCGACGACCGGCCCTACTACTTCACCATCGAGGGCGTGTACCAGGAGCTGCAGGAGGCGCTCAACCTCACCGTGCGCTACCACATCTACGCGCCCGACGAGGGCGGCGCGGACGCGGCCATCCACTTCATCCGGGCCAGCGGGCGCGGTGAGTGCGCGGGGCGGGGCGCAGCGGCCGGGGGGCGCGGGGCTCTGCGCGGGGCGGGGCGCAGCGGCCGGGGGGCGCGGGGCTCGGCGCGGGGCGGGGCGCACTCATGGGTCGTTCCCCCTTTTGCTCTCTGGGTGGGCACCGAGGGCGCGCGCAGCCCTTTGGAAATTGGGCTGAGTGTCCGCGCAGGAGGTACCGCCGGGCGCGCTGGAGCATCAGCGGACCAGGAGGCATCGCCGCGCCCGGAGGAGTCTCGGTACCAGCCCGGGGTTCCGCCCGGTGCCCAGCCACCGGCCACGCCTTGGTCTCCTCCACGCTCCATGGCCCCTGCCCCAGCGCCATCCCCGCCCCGGCCAGGGCACAACCGCTGGAGGCAGCCCCTGCCCGGCCCGCTGCGAGCGGCAGTCCCGGTCCGGCGCAGCCCCCGCCGCCCCCAGCCCAGAAGCACCAGCCGCCCAGCTCTCCTCGGGGCCCGGGTTGGACTCAGCCTGCCCGGCGCTGTGGCCGTCCGGCGGTCTCGGGGGGCGGAGTGGGAGCAAGCGGTCGAGCCGCAGGGGGGCGAGGAGCTGCGGAGCGGGGAGCCGGGGCAGGCGCTTGCTGCTCCCAGCCTGGAGCGTGGGCGGCTCAGCTCTGGGGGGCCCTGCGGCGGGTGGACGCAGCGGCTCCGGCCGAAGTGTAAAGGGAGCTGTGGGGTGGGGCGGGGCCAGGAGAGACCCCAGTGGCTCCTGGGCTGAGCCCTGTGCCCAGGCAGGGGGGTGAGACCAGCCAGAGGGGAACGAACTAGCCGGGAGCCCCCAGCCCCGGGCTGCGCCCTACAGGAACTGCACCCCCTCTGGCGCAGCCCCACCCCCCCATAGGCTTTGTAGGCCTGGCTCCGGTGTGGGTTCCCGGGCTGGCTCTGGGGCACTGGGTGGGACTTGATTATTATTTGGGATAGCAGCACTTAGACCCCGGCGGAGATGGGGGCCCCGTCGGGCCGGGCGCTGCCCGGACCCCGGCGGAGATGGGGGCCCCGTCGGGCCGGGCGCTGCCCGGACCCCGGCGGAGATGGGGGCCCCGTCGGGCCGGGCGCTGCCCTGATGCAGAGCGAGAGACAAGCAGAGGGGAGGGGACAGCACGGTAGTGGCAAAGGACATGCCAGTGCCATGCTGGGAGTGGGGTTTGGCCTGGGCAGAGCTTGGGGAAGGCAACGTGGGCTAAAACCCCCTGGCAGGAGCGGCAGAGCAGTGCCAATCTCTGAGCTGTCATGCGCCCTTTGGGCCAGGCTGGGCAGTGTCACCTTCTCCGGCCCCAGCACGGTCCCCAGGAGGGGCAGCTGCAAGGGAGCAGAGCGCGGAGCTGGAAACAAGTGCGTGACTTTTCCCGGCAGATGGACGGAGCTGGGATTCCAGGCCCGGGTGATGGGGGAGGGGGCTAGGGGCTGCGCCAGCCTGCTGATGGATTGATAAAGCTGCCGCCCGCCTGGGGAGGTGGCCCTGGGAGAGCGGCTATATTGGGAGCAGGAGGAAATGGAGAGGATTACAGAGCAGCTGGAGCCCAAGGGCAGCCTGAGGCTGGTTCATTATTGATGAGAAGGGGTTATTGATTCCGGAGGCAGCTGCTCGGCTGCTGGCTAATGGATCCTAAGATGCTGTGTCATTAAGAAGGGCAGGGAGTTGGGGATGCTGGAGCCGGCGTGGCTGGTGGGCCCTCCGCTCTGCTCCCAGGAAGCCTGGCCACAGCAGGAGTGGGGCCTGGGGCAGTCGGTGCTTTGCACTGGCTCCTGCCCCAGGTGCTGAGCCTGGGGTGCCCCCTACGCTGCCCCACACTCATGCTGGGGCAGGTGGGTGCAGGCCCAGGCTGGAGACGCAGTTCTGGCCTCAGTTCTTGCTGCTGAGCGTTAGGAACTGGGAGCTGCAGTGACCTGGCCCTTGGGGGGGCTTTGCATCCCTGTGAGTGTGAGGGGACCCGGCCCCTGAACTTAGCCGAGGGTCTGAATGCTGGGCCCCCAGGGCCCGACGCTCAGATCAGGGAGGGGTCAGTGACTCGGCCCTCACACCAGTGCCAGGGCTGACTGACAACGGGCAGTTGGGCCAGGCCAGAGGAGGGGGCTTAGGGGTGGTCCAGTGGCCAGGGCACTCGCCAGGTGCTGGAGACCCCTGCTAAGTCCCTGCTCCAGGGATGGGTTAGTTATTTATATGGGTGGCAGCGACTGACTGGCCCCGTTGCTCAGGGTGCAGAAACACCACAGCCAGGTCTCCTCTGTTCATCGTGCTCTGGGGGCGCGGCGTCTCCCACGTCCCAGGTGAATGTCCTAAGCACTGCACTTGGGGCTAGAAGGGAGCTCCCGCTCCGCCCCACTCGTTGTGGGGCCAGCAGGCCTCAGCTTGGGCTGAAGGGCCTGAGATCAACCTGAGAAGCGCTGGGCTGAGACGGAAGGTGGGCCTTAGGCCGGAGCTAGTGGATCCCTGCCCGGGAGCGATACTGGCACCGGGACCCTGCACCCTCCTGGCTCCTTCCAGCGCCCAGCCCTGTGCCAGAGCCTGGTGTCTCCCCCGTCCCGCAGCCGCCTCGCCTCTGCTGCCGTGCTCCAGCCCCCGGGTGCAGCCCCCTCTCCCCCACGTGGGCGTGGGCATGCCTGTGTGCAGGGGCTTGGCCTGCAGCACCCTGTGACATTCCTGCCGCAGCCTCCTCCACCGGCCTGCTCGTGGGCTGGGGGAGGCCCTGGCTGCTCCCGCCTCTGGCCCCCCTGCTGGGGCAAGGGGCCCCCTTGGGGAGGGGATTTCAGCGGGCAGGCCGGGGGCTGTGGGCAATGCTCCAGCCTGGCTGGGGAGAGCAGCCTGGCTGTCCCCTTCCTGTCCGGGGAGGCGCCGGCAGGGCAGCCGTTCTGTTTCCAATTAGCGCCGGAATCCAGGGACCTGCACATTCCTGCCGCTGCCGCAAACCCAAACATGTTTTCACCCCGCTTGGAGCCTGGTGGCTTTGGCCAGGGATCCTCAGCTGTGCCAGGCTCTGCCCCATGTGGGTGTCGGGGCTCCTGGCCCCAGGGCCGGGGCTGAGCCAAGGGGCACAGCTCAGAGCAGGCTTCTCCCAGAAGTTTTCTGCCCCGTCCAGAGGAGCCCACAGAGCAGCCGGGGCCAGTTTTGAAGCCTGTCCCCCGTCAAAGGCAGGCCCGGGGCCGGGTGAGGCACCGTCGGGGGCAGAGGGGCTGGTCCGGGGGATAAGAGGAAGTGGGGCAGGTGGGGGCTGAGTTCTGGAGATGCCAGAGCAGGGATGGGGGGCAGGTGCGAGGCTGGAGCAGTGGGAAAGGGCAGGTCCCTACTTTGCGACGGGAGCACTTGCTGGGGTCGGCCCGGTACGTGGGGCTGGCTGGAGGCCTGCCAGGGAGCAATGCCCAGCATGGGGGGGGCTGGCGAAGGGGTTTGACTGGAGGTCTGTGTGGGGGTGGCTGGCACATGGGTCTCGCTGAGGATGTCTGTGGGGCTGGTTGGATTCTATGGGAGCTAGCTAGAGGTGTGGGGGGCTGGCTGGATGGCTGGGGGCATGCAGGGGGGCTGGCTTGGGACACGCGGGGATGGGGAGGGGCTGGCTGGTGGGGGGTCACATTCATATATATCATTTTTTCTCCTGTAAGATCATACAAGTCTCTGCAGGGGGTCCCCCTCATCCCCCACCCTAGGGATTGAACCCCCCTGCCAGCCACCCTAGAAATGGCACTTTCATTTTCCATGGGCACTTAACAAAGGGGGGACAGGCAGGGCCATAAGCTCTGGTCCGGGTGTGCCGAGAGAGAGGAGCTGGGCGAGGGGCAGGGTGGGGAGAGGGTTATGAACCCTGGGGATGAGTGTCCAAGGGCTGAGGTGGGTTCTCCCCCAGTGACCGTTTTTTCACTCAGGATGGGATGGGTTGCAAAGAGATCTGCTCCTGGCGCCTCCGTCCCGCGTCCTACGGAGGTCAGACCAGGGGGCACAGGGGGGCTGCCCTTGGAGCGGCTGACCCTGGGAAGGGGCCGAGGGGGGATGGCCATGTTCTGGCTCCTGGCTAGTGCGACATGCAGCAACAGGCCTGTCACGCTCGGGCACCATTGGCTCTCGGGCCTCAGCCTGAGGTGGGGAGAGGGAGAGGGGGTGTGCGCGAGAGGGTGTGCGGGTGGGTGCATGCGAGTGGGTGCATGCAGGGGTGTGCGCGAGAGGGTGTGCGGGTGGGTGCATGCGGGGGTGTGCGCGAGAGGGTGTGCGGGTGGGTGCATGCGGGGGTGTGCGGGTGGGTGCATGCGGGTGGGTGCGCGAGGGGGTGTGCGGGTGGGTGCGTGCGGGGGTGTGCGCGAGGGGGTGTGCGGGTGTGCGCGAGGGGGTGTGCGCGAGGGGGTGTGCGGGTGTGCGCGAGGGGGTGTGCGCGAGGGGGTGTGCGGGTGTGCGCGAGGGGGTGTGCGCGAGGGGGTGTGCGGGTGGGTGCGTGCGGGGGTGTGCGCGAGGGGGTGTGCGGGTGGGTGCATGCGGGGGTGTGCGCGAGGGGGTGTGCGGGTGGGTGCATGCGGGGGTGTGCGGGTGGGTGCATGCGGGGGTGTGCGCGAGGGGGTGTGCGGGTGGGTGCATGCGGGGGTGTGCGCGAGGGGGTGTGCGCGAGGGGGTGTGCGGGGGTGTGCGTGCGGGGGTGTGCGTGCGGGTGCGTGCGTGAGGGGGTGTGCGGGTGGGTGCATGCGAGGGTGTGCGGGTGGGTGCATGCGGGGGTGTGCGCGAGGGGGTGTGCGGGTGGGTGCATGCGGGGCTGTTTCCGCACTGCTGGAAAGGTGTGTTCCTACCTCGAGTTCCATTCGCGGCGCTGACTTGGCTCCGTGGCTTTAACCGGGCCCAGCAGCCTGAGTTACACCCTGTGGGGCAGCCTGGGCTAGAACTTGGCGACCCACGGGCCATGTCTGCGCTGCTCTTGTGACCGAGTTAGGAGCCTTTTTTGCAGTGAAGAGGCACGTTGAGTGACAGCCGGGGTGGGGGGTTGTGGGTATCAGTGGAGGGGGGGGTGGGTGAGAGCGGGGGGGGGTGATGGGCTGGGTGGACCGGGTGCCAGGGGAGAAGGAGCCAGGTGAACTTCCCATTCTTCCCCAGTGAGCTGCCTGTCCCCCACCCCCGTCCCCTCACCTTCCCTCCCTCTGCTGGCCCCCAGCTAGCTTGTGGGTGGGGGCAGGGCTGGTCCAGGGATCCCCAGTGCCATGAGGGCCGTGCACTGGGGAGCTCAGGGCATGGAGGCGAGCAGGTTCGGGACATTGGACTCCGTCCGGGGCAGCCCTGAATGTAGCGTGGGATGGGGTCGCTGGAGCCAGCATCCTAGGGACCAGTCTGACCATCTGGGGCTGCCCGAGCTCCAGCATCACCTGGCCAGAGACACCCTGAGCCGCAAGGAACCAGAGCCCAGCCGCAGGAAGAGATGCCCCATCTGGGTGCAAGAGTGACGGAGAATCCCCCTGTCTCCACATTAGCTCTTCCCAGGCGTTGTGCCCCTCACTGGCATGCTTCTGGCTGGGTTTGCCCAGTGCCAGCTGCCGGCTTGGGCACTGCCCTCGTCTGCCTGTGCCCTGAGTGTGCTCCCCCGCCGAGGGGCTGACAGGTTGAGGTGATGTCGCAGCTGAACCATCCCTTCAGCACTCTCACCGACAGGCCGAGTTCTCCACTGTCCCCATCCTCCGGGGAGCGGGATTCCCAAACTGAACCCATCCCATGATGGGCTCCTGGTGCCGTGTGCTGAGTGTGGGGCTGCCCCTGCAGAGCTGAGACAGTTTATCCACTGCTCCCCATAGGGATTTCCCTACACACCCCTGAATTTCCCCAATCTCCCCCCCCCCCCCCCCCAGTTTTGTGAACTAGTTACATTCAGTGTTGCCAATGTAGTGATTGTTTGGAAATTTGAATTGAAACTGAAACATTAATACACACTTTAAAGCATATACAGTGTATGATAAAATACGCGTATCTGAAAAAGTATCACAGATTTGAAAAGTATGAACATAGACTAGCTTCCTTATACAGCTGTTGTTTTTTATGACAATGTCACTGATGTTGACCAACCTAATAATTTCAAATGATGATTTGTAAGCAAAGTCTAAATGAGCTCTCTCTGACGGGTTGGGTCACAGAAACCCCCCCTGGGACCTGCCACCTGATGTGCTGGGACTACCTCTGAGCCCGTTTTCCCTGGCAGCTTGGGACTCCGGAACCCTTGCCTGGTTTGAGCCAGACATGCCAGCCTGCTACAAACACAGACCCAGGTCTGAACCACGTCCCTCAAAAGCTGCAGGCTTAACTGAAAACAGCTTAAGGGGTGTTCCTGTCTCCAGCACTCAGATGCCCAGTTCCCAGTGGGGTCCAAACCCCAAATAAATCCTTTTTACCCTGTATAAAGCTTATACAGGGTAAACGCATAAATTGTTCGCCCTCTGTAACGCTGATAGAGAGAGATGCACAGCTGACTGCTCCCGCCCCCCCCCCCCCCGGTATTAATACATACTCTGGGTTAATTACTAAGTAAAAAGTGATTTTATTAAATACACAAAGTAGGATTTAAGTGGTTCCAAGTAATAACAGACAGAACAAAGTGAATTACCAAGCAAAATAAAATAAAACACACAAGTCTAAGCCTAATACAGTAAGAAAGCTGAATACAGATAAAATTTCACCCTCAGAGATGTTTCAATAAACTTCTAACACAGACTGGACACCTTCCTAGTCTGGGCCCAATCCTTTTCCCTGGTGCAGTCTTTGTTCCAGCTCAGGTGGTAGCTAGGGGATTTCTCATGACTGCCGCCCCCTTTGTTCTGTTCCACCCCCTTCTATAGCTTTGGCACAAGGCAGGAATCCTTTGTCCCTCTCTGGGTCCCCACCCCTCCTTCTCAATGGAAAGCACCAGGTTGAAGATGGATTCCAGGTCAGCTGACATGATCACATGTCCCTGTGAGACTTCATTACCCACTTGCCAGCACAAGTAAAGACTTACAAGTAAACAGAGCCATCACAATTCCAGACCACCGTTAATGGCCCACACTTTGCATCGTTACAATAGGCTCTCAGAGTTATACTTCCTACGTCTAGTTTCAGACACAAGAATGATACATACATACAACTAGGATGACCTCACTCAGTAGATTAGAAG
Source organism: Natator depressus (assembly GCF_965152275.1). Classification (NCBI taxonomy): domain Eukaryota; kingdom Metazoa; phylum Chordata; order Testudines; family Cheloniidae; genus Natator; species Natator depressus. Next base: position 941,265 of record NC_134238.1, read on the forward strand.
CTTTGTAATGATACCTTACAAGAGACCTTTTGCATGGAGCATATTCAAGTTGCATCATATTCACACTCATCAGCATATTTTCATAAGATCATATAGAGTGCAACGTCACACACTCCCGGACAGCTAGTGATGAGCTGGGGGCAGGGGGGAAAGGCTTCAGGACCAGATTGTATTTACAGTCACACCTCATCTACTGAGGTATCCAGCAGACAGAGCTGCCTTGCCGAAGTGATAGATTTTGGCTGGAGCTGGGTTACAAATCACTTGAATGCGGGGGGAGGTGGGTGGGAATGAAATGCTGCTGTTCTTATTGTCTGAGTAAAGGGCAGTAGAACTGTACTTCACCTGTGCTGACTGAGGGCATCGAGAGAGAGGGTGGGGACAGGTGTTTTGCTTGATGGTCTGCCTGATTCACAAGTACGATTTGACCTGCCCCTCTCCACCGTTTAAAGACAGAGCTGATCAGGCTCCATAGAGAGTCTTTTGTTCTGTTACGTGACCGCTACAGCTGAAGTCACTGATAATCAGGTGTAAGTGCTTAGACCTGCTGTGGGGACAGTGTTTCTGTGGCAGAGACGGCCCAGCCTGCGCTCGCAGCGAGGTTCCCACCCTGAGCGCTCAGCTGAAATCACTAAGAGCCGGTGGAACCTCAAGAGACCGACTCGCAGAGGTCACAGTGGCAGGTGGCAGCGGAAGGTGACGGCGCAGGGCCATTGGCAACCGAGCAGTGGAGTGAACAGTGGCACAACGAACAGCAGTGGCCAGAGCGAACAGTGGGCAGCTGGAGGAACAAGCCAGGTGCCTTCTTGCCCCCACCTGGGAGGTGAACTCACGTGAAAGCACCTCTGAACTCTGAGTCTCCACTGACCAAGGACAACAGCGGTGAGTGGGGTGCGGTGGAGGGAAAAGTGAGGGGCACGTTAAATAAACATTTGTTTGTTGGATTATATTTTAGTGACTTTGCTTCAGAATACTAGATTTGTGACTGGGAATGGAAACTTATATACATATGTTTCCTAGGAGGCCAAGATTTTTAAAATACATTATTTGCCAAGGTTGTTATCTCACATTGTTGCTATCTTGAGAGGTCATTATGTTGGGGAGTTTCTGTACTAAACATTTTTATTATTATAATTTACATAAGAATGACCACACTGGGTCAGATCAATGGTCCATATAGCCCAATATCCTGTCTGCCGACAGTGGTCAAGGCCAGGTGCCCTAGAGGGAATGACCAGAACAGGGCAATCATCAAGCGACCCATCCCCTGTCACCCATTCCAAGCTTCTGGCACACAGGCGAGGGACACTCAGAGCATGGTGTTGCATCCGTCCCCATCCTGGCTAATAGCCACTGATGGACCTATTCTCCAGAATTTATCTAGTTCTTTTTTTAATCCTGTTATAGTTTTGGGCTTCACAGCATCCCCTGGCAAGGAGGTCTACAGGTTGACTTTATGTTGTATGCAGAAATACTTCCTTTTGGGTTTTTTTTTAAAACCTGCTGCCTATTAATTTCATTGGGTGACTGCTAGTTCTTGTGTTATATGAAGGATTAAATAACATTTCCTTATTCATTTTCTTCACACCAGTCAAGATTTTATAGACCTCTATCATATCCCCCCTTAGTCATCTCCTTTCTAAACTGAAAATTCCTAGTCATTTTAATCTCTCCTCCTGTTTCATGCCCCTAATCATTTTCGTTACCCCTCTCTGTACCTTTTCCAATTCCAATATACCTTTTTTGGGATGGGGTGACCAGATCTGCACGCAGTATTCAAGGTGTGGGCGTTCCATGGGTTTATATAGAGGCAACATGATATTTTCTGTCTTATTATCGCTCCCTTTCTTAATGATTCCCAACATTCTGTTTGCTTCGTTGACTGCCCCTGCACACTGAGTGGATGTTTTCAGAGAACAATGACTCCAAGATCTTTCTTGAGTGGTAACAGCTAATTTAGATGCCGTCACTTGCTATGGCTAGTTGGGATGATGGTTTCCAATGTGCATTACTTTTCATTGATCAACACGGAATTTCACCTGCCATTTTGTTGCCCAGTCACCCAGTTTTGTGAGATCCCTTTGTAACTGTTCGCAGTCTGCTTTGGACTTAACTATCTTGAATAGTTTTATATCATCTGCAATTTTTGCCATCTCACTGTTTACCCCTTTTCCCAGATCATTTATGAATATGTTGAATAGGACTGGGCCCAGTACCGACCCCTCAGGGACACCATTTACCTCTCTCCATTCTGAAAACTGATAATTTATTCCTACCCTTTGTTTCCTATCTTTTAATCCATGAGAGGACTTCCCTCTTATCCCATGATGGCTTACTTTTCAAAAGTCAATTTAAATTAAATACATTTTTAAAAAAATTATATTTGTTTTAGAAATCTAGAATTGTTATGTGTTTTGGTGTATTTTGCATTACCCTTATGTTAAATTTGCATTATCCTAACAAAACATTTACTTTATTCATATCTCTTTTATATGTTGCAGGTCAAAGTGAAAATGAAAAGACAAAAAACAATGCAACAATTTTTCCACTCAAAGGCCTCAAAAACCAACTAAGGTGAAGAACACGTTAAGAACCAAGAACATATCAACATGTCGTCTGAAGGTTCAAGTGGTGTATCTACATCCGACCAGCCTGAAGCACGAATACAGCTGCCTACTGAAGAAACAGTGTCTCCAAAACCTAAAGGCAGTTCCTGATGTTTGTTGGTCAAAGTGTTCCCATTTATTGAAGTTACAAAAGATGGCTACTGGTGCACCTCTTGCAAAAAAGCTTACGAAGAAGGAAAGCTTCCCAATGCTATAATTGGTAAAAGTGGAGGAGCTTGGTTTGTCAGACTGATCAGCAAAGCGAATGCTGACAAACTACGTGGAAAGGCTGCAAAACACCACGCCTGTGGAGTGCATCAACATGCAGAAAGCCTCATAAGCCCAGTTTCAAAGGCAATTTTAGAAGTACTTAATGAGGCTGTTAAGAATGCTGGAGACACAACACAGTTCACGTGAACAAACGTGGCTGTGGCATCCTACTTTCCATTTAAGCAAGAGATACCACACGCTGCAAACCAGAGGCCAGTGTTAAGTGCATTGTCACTTGTTCATCCTGGAGCTGAACACTGGTTCCGAACAAGCCCAGCAAATGCTCACTGTCTTTCTGCAAGAAACTCAGTTGACTGGCTAGATGCATGCGGTGCAACAGTGAAAGACTCAACAGTTGAAAAAGTGAAGAACTCTCTCACCACATTCAAAAAATTGAGAGGAGCCTTCCCCAGAGTCCTGCCTGGCTTCGTAGGGAGCAGTTCCAGAGCATCGCCCGGGGACTCCGTAACAGGCATCAAGTATTGAGTCATTGTGTACGTTATCCTGATGTCAGTGATAGGCCAGTAGATGCGTTTCTAGATGTTCAAGTTATAGAAGACACATCGGCTGCATCTGTGACAACCCACATCTTAGAAGAGTTAAATGCGTGTCAATTGGACCCCAAACAGATGCTGCTTGTGCATTTGATGGAGCCGCAAACTTCTCTGGAAGACATGGTGGAGCACAAGGTTTGCTCAGAGAAAAGCGTAACCCTAGTCTCTCCTATACACACTGCAGAGGCCATCTACTCCAACTAGCGCTAATACGAGCTGCAGAATCTTCAAAAGACATTAAAAAAGCTATACATTTAATGTCTTCATTGTATTCTTTTTTCAGCAAGAGTCCAAAGAGACTGAATATCTTGGAAACAAATAGAAGATACACTGGGACTGAAGTTCAAATTAGTCCAACCTGGGAAAACCCTCTGGCTTTCTCATGAGCGATCCTTGGCTCTTGTCTTAAAATTACTCCAGCTGTTATCACTGGCTTTGGAAAGTATCTACCAAGATGGGATGGATCTAAGTAGTGAGGCTGGGGGATTACTTTTGCTACTACGTTCAGAGAAGACTGTCGCCATTCTCTCTCTCTCGTAAGTCTACTGTGGAAAGCGCTCGGGCCATTGAACAATGGCCATCCGGGCATCTGCTACAACAGTAGTAGATCTCTGTCCAGCAACAGAAGCTACATTTGGATCAATCCGAGAGCTATCCATTGAAAAAGAACTGGACGAAGGAAAGACGTCAGTCCAGAAGTTGACTAATGAAGGCATTTATATTGAATCCTTAAGTGAAAAGGACAAGAGGTGTTTAAGACAACTGAGAAAGTACACAGGCTTGATTCTTAAAAATCTACAACAGCGACTTCTAGATTCTACTCAACCTCTACGTAGCTTTTACAGATCCCTGTCCTATAAAACACCGACAGCTGAGTGGAGTGAGGCACTACCAGCAACGGGGCTGCCGTGTGCTCAGGAGAGAATAGAGAATTTGAACACACAGTGGAATATCATACGACGAATGAATGAAGATTTGACTTCAACTTCTTTTTTATCATCGCTTGTGGCTCAGCCCGATCGTTGTGCTCTGTTTCTTGGGAGGAAAGAAGTCAGAATTCCTCTCTTGCTACTCCCAGTCACAGCAGCCACAGCTGAGCGTTCTTTTGCCTCATTGAATCGAATTTTGTGTTCGGAAAGAAGTCGCCTTCTGCCTGATCCTGTGACTGAGCTAATGAGCCTATCAGTTGAAGGACTGGAAGTCCCGGACACACGAGAAGCCACCGAAGTGAACTGCATTCAAGAAGTTCATTAACAGAGTTGTGCAAAATTATTACAAGAAACCAAGAAGGATGCAGACGTCGTGCTTCATAAAAGGCTTGAGTAGCCAACTTTAATTTGTGTGATGATTTTAAAATGTGAGTTAAATCTAATGAAATGGTCATGAAACATTTTTCAGTTTTTACTATCATGCCATACAGCCACCTTCACCCTCACGGTCTCAGCCCTCTGCGGCCTTGACACCTCCTCCCTGGTAAATTCAAACACTCCCCCAGTTTCAATTCCTGGGGAAAACACTGGCTCCCCAGACGTTGGTCTGTCTCTGCTGGGAGGTTCCCCGGCAGGCGGTGGGGGCCGCTCAGGGCAGGGGTAGCGCCATATTGGCTGGGTTAAGGGTCTTGCCCCGTCCAGCAAGGGCAGTGGCCCTGACCAGGCACCAGCCCCTTCACCTCTGCTACTCGCAATAGTCTAACTAGCCTTGTTGGCACTGCAAGTAACACGCCCAGCATCAGCCACACAGCACTGGGCCAGGTGGGCAGGGGCCTGGTGCGGAGGGGGGTTACGCCTTCCTCTGGCGCAGCAGTTCTCAACCAGGTGTCCGGGGCCGCCAAGATAAACCAGAGAGCAAGGCCGGTGTTAGACTCACTGGGGCTCAGGACAGAAAGCCGAAGCCCGAGCCCCGCCACCCAGGGCTAAAGCCGAAGCCTGAGCATCTTAGCTCTGCAGGGGCCCCAGGCAGTTGCCCTCCTTGGTACCCCTAGCACCGGCCCTGGCGTTTAGCAATTGTTGGGCCACAGGCAGGCCGGGCACTTTGTATCGCATGTTGCAGGGGAGGGATAGCTCAGTGGTTTGAGCATTGGCCTGCTAAACCCAGGGTTGTGAGTTCAATCCTTGAGGGGGCCATTTAGGGATCTGGGGCAAAAATTGGGGATTGGTCCTGCTTTGAGCAGGGGGTCGGACTAGATACTTCCTGAGGTCCCTTCCAACCCTGATATTCTATGATTCTAAAAAGGTTGCAAACCCCTGGGCTAGGGCATCAGGCACTGGCTAGCTGAGTCGTCCGGGGCCTGGCACAGCCTGTGTTCCCAAGCGTCCGGGGCTGCAGTGCTGCCCCGCTTGGAGGCCGCTCGTGCTGTGCGGGCGCCGAATACAGCAAACGAGCACCAGGAGCACCGAACGCTGGGGGGTCGAGGGAGGAGCCCCCAGCTCCTGGCTGCAGACAGCCCTGGAGAGCTGGGGAGATCTGGCTCTGGGGCGCTCCAGGCTGAGGGTGCCAGGAGAGGGGCTGGGCTGGGGAGGAGACATGCCGGTGCTTTGGGACTGGCCGGCTCTCGTCAGGGCCCAGTTCACTCTCCCCTCAGCCCTGGCTGCGTCTCTGCCCCTGAACAGTCGCAGAGCCTCTCTCTGTGTGCCCAGCACAGGCAGCTGGGAGCCACCGACTCTCTGGGGAACCAGCTAATGGGGGCTGGGGCTGGGGTGCAGCCGGCTGGTCCCTGTGCGGTGAGTGGATTAGCCGGGGAAGGCCTGGCTCAGCCAGCCAGAGGCTGCTGGGAAGGCGCTGGCAGTGACCCGCAACTGGAGGTGTGACTCGCCTTGGTGGGGGGTGGAGGGGCTGTCCTGGGGGGGCGGTGATGCTCACTGGGGAGGCTGACCCAGGGAGTGATTCAGGGGCATGTTGGGGCCGTTCCGGGGGGTGACTGTCACGGAGTCTCAGTGAGAACGGCTCTGGATGAAGTTAGACGACTCTGGGGCAGCGTCTCAGGGCACCCTCACCAGGGCAAGGAGCCTGCTCGGCTTCGGCACCTCCTGGGTCTGACCTAGGAGCATTCAGCCCCCTGCTTGCCTCGGGAGCTCCCTGCAGTGAGTCCCCCTGGGGAGCCTCACCCCCCCCAAAGGGCTCTGGCCCCCACTCCGCAGCCAGCAGTGACCCAGCCAGCGTGTGACACAGACGGGTTATTAGGTGTGGGGATATCACGGTGTCCCCGGGCGATGCTTTGGAACTGCTCCCCATGAAGCCAGGCAGGACTCTGGGGCAGTCTCCTTTCTGTGACCAGCCTGTCTGCAGGACACACAGCTCACACGGCTTCCCCCTTCCTGGGTCTGACCTCGGAGCATTCAGCCTCCTCTGCCCCTCCGTGCGCTTCCCACAGAGAGTCCGCCCAGGCGGGGTCCTGGGGAAGCCAGAGGGTCCTGCCCCCCAACTTCGCAGTCAGACGTGACTCTCAGCCAGCCAGTAAAACAGAGGTTTATTAGACAACAGGAGCATGGTCTAAAACAGAGCTTGTAGGTGCAGAGAACGGGACTCCTCAGCTGGGTCCATTTTGGGGGGCAGTGAGTCAGACAACCACGTCTGCACTTCACTCCATGTCCCCAGCCAGCCCCAAACTGAAACTCCCTCCAGCCCCTCCTCCTCTGGGCTTTGTCCCTTTCCCGGCCAGGAGGTCACCTGATTCCTTTGTTCTCCAGCCCTTTAGCTCTCACCTTGCAGGAAGTTGCCAGGAAACAGGGTGTTGGCCATTCTCTGTGTCCAGACCCCTGCACACACCTGCCCTCTAGGGCTCTGCAAGGATCATACACCCTTATCCCACCACCTAGATACTTAAGATCTGCATAGGGGAAACTGAGGCACCCTCACAATATTCAGAGGAAACATTAAGAACAGTCCCACTTCATCACGGGGGAACCCAGCGTAGAGCAGAGCTTGTTCCTGGTTTCTGAATTAACATTCAGCAAAGTCCACCTTGGGGCTCCCCCCATCCTCCCTGAGTCCCAAAACAGGAGACTGACCAGCTTGCAGGAGCCCAGCCTCTGTCAGGCCCAGCTGCCCCCCTCTGGGCATTGTCTCTTTCCTGGGCAAACAGCAGGTCACCTCACTTGGCCTCCACCTCTTTCTTTGTTCTCTAACATCTCCAGCTGATTCTGCAGGGGCCTGCTCTGGCCATCAGTTGCCAGGATACAGGTTGTCAGCCATTCTCTGTCTCAGGCAGCCCGTCGGTGTCACACTTGCCCTCTAGGGGCCTCTGCAATGATCACACACCCTTGTCGAACCACCTAGGTACTTGAGTAACACATAGGGGAAACTGAGGCACACACAGTATTCAGACAAAACATTAAGAACATTACCACTGCGTCATAGACTCATTGGGGGGTTGTGTGTGATAGGGTTGCCAACTTTCCAGTTAGAATCATAGAATATCAGGGTTGGAAGGGACCTCAGGAGGTCATCTAGTCCAACCCCCTGCTCAAAGCAAGACCAATCCCCAACTAAATCATCCCAGCCAGGGCTTTGTCAAGCCTGACCTTAAAAACCTCTAAGGAAGGAGATTCCACCACCTCCCTAGGTAACCCATTCCAGTGTTTCACCACCCTCCCAGTGAAAAAGTTTTTCCTAATATCCAACCTAAACCTCCCCCACTGCAACTTGAGACCATTACTCCTTGTTCTGCCATCAGCTACCATTGAGAACAGTCTAGAACCATCCTCTTTGGAACCCCCTTTCAGGTAGTTGAAAGCAGCTATCAAATCCCCCCTCATTCTTCTCTTCTGCAGACTAAACAATCCCAGTTCCCTCAGCCTCTCCTCATAAGTCATGTGTTCCAGCTCCCTAATCATTTTTGTTGCCCTCCGCTGGACTCTTTCCAATTTTTCCACATCCTTCTTGTAGTGTGGGGCCCAAAACTGGACACAGTACTCCAGATGAGGCCTCACCAATGTCGAATAGGGGGGAACGATCACGTCCCTCAATCTGCTGGCAGTGCCCCTACCCATACATCCCAAAATGCCATTAGCCTTCTTGGCAAGAAGGGCACACTATTGACTCATATCCAGCTTCTCGTCCACTGTAACCCCTAGGTCCTTTTCTGCAGAACTGCTGCTGAGCCATTCGGCCCCCGGTCTGTAGCGGTGCATGGAAACCGGACACCCTGCTTTGACCCATCTCCCTGAGGCCTTGCCCCCACTCACTCCTCTCCCCTCCAATCAAAACAAAAACACCTAAACCCCAAAGCAGGAATTATTGCAGGAAATTGTGTGTTTCCTACGCCCTCTTCCAATCTTAACCCTTATCACATGTTCTGAGGAAAGGGGGTGGTGAAGCTTCGCTGCAATACTTATCTTGGTATTTGTCAGGGTACTCTGGGAAGTGTCAAGGAGTTGCTCACTCCTACTGCATTAAGGGCCATTACTTGTATCCCTAGCACCGCAGCGCGCCAGAGACGCTGTGTGCAAGACGAGGGATGAGCCAGCTGCCGTAAGAACCCTTCAGCAGAGAACTGTTGGGATGCTGAGTTACTACACAAGTACGGTGCGGCCTGAGATATAAACGCAGGAAATGCATTTCAGCAACAGACACCTGCTCTGTTTCCCCCTCTCCCCCCTGTACGACGAGAGCAAAACAGGGACTTTTGCTGGCGGCATGTTCGTTTTGGCTGAGAAGTTCGTTCTTGCCCCCTCCTCTATCCAAAGAGCCAGCACCTGAGCCCCACCTTCCGCGAGCTCACGCTGAGAGCAGGTGACGCGGTCCTCTCTACAGAGCTCTCTGCGCTGTGCGGAGAAAAGGTCCACAGCTCAACCAGGCAAGTCCTGGAATAACCCCGACAGGGCAGCGGGTGTTTAGGACCCTCTTTAAGACACATCATTGAGGGAAGAATGTGGGGAGAAGGGGAGATACTGACTCTACTGAGCTAAACCTCAGCGCCCTCCCCAAAAAAGATTCCCAAAAAAGTCAAAGACCTTTAAATAAACTCCAATACTGACACACCCCCGCACACACATACACACCAGAGGCGAGGATACAACACATAGTAATTCCAGGGTGTTGGGATCGGGCTGGAGGGGCACTGTGATATCTGTGGTCCTCCTGGGGAATGAGTGGCAGGGGAGCTGGCTCCAGGTCCTGCGCAGGGATGGGGGAGGGCTGCGTGGCCAGGGTGCGTGCCCAGGAAGGGGGATGAGGCTTGGAGCCAAGCCGGCCCCATTGTGGGAGCGGGGCACACAGGGGTTTTGCTGCCGCAGGGGCTGGCTGGGGACAGGGCAGCTGCAGGCTCTGTGTGCGGGGTGTCGGCAGTGAGGTGAAACACTGCCAAGGGGTAGGTGCAGCCCCCCTGCCCGGGGGAGCAGGGACCTCCTTCCCCGTGAGCTGCCCTGGGCAGGGGGCACAGCAAGTGTAAGGACGGGGGGCACTCTGCCCCAGCCACTCACCCAAGCAAGGTGGGAGCGGGCGGCAGTGCAGCAGGGGGGCTGATGCGGGGGGCGGGGGCAGGTTTGCGAAGGGCAGCGGGGCAGGAGCAGGGTGGGGAGCCTGGGCGGCCCATCCCTGGTGCTGCTGCCCCTGCTCCCGCTGCTGGAGCAGGTGGGAATGGAGACTCCCACGCGGGCACACGCTGGGAGGAGCAAAGTGGGGGGCACGGCCCCTTGCTGCCCCCGCTGCCAGCTCTGTGCCCGATCCCCTCACAGCGCCTCCCTGCCCGCCAGCCCGCCTGCTTGGCCCCAACGGTCCTGGCGCCCCTGCAGGACTTTGGGTGTCCGGTCAGTGTTTCTGACTGGACACTGTCAGGTGCCCTTTTTGACTGAACTTTCCAGTCGAAAAAGGGGGCACCTGGCAACCCTAGGCCGTGTGGAGGGGCTGTCCCAGAGGGGCGGTTCTTGTTGGGGAGGGGATTGGGGTGTGGAGGAGCTGTCATGGGGGGATGGCTCATTGGGGAGGTTGGGATGTGGAGGGGCCGTCTCAGGAGGGTGACTTGTTGGGGGTGGGGTTGAGGTGCAAATGTGCTGTCCCAGGGGCGTGACTCACTGCGGGGTGACTTGTTGGGGGGGGGGGTTGGGGTGCAGAAGTGCCATCCAGATGGGGATGATGGAGTATTGAGGGTTTTTTATGGGAGTGTAGTCGCCTTAAATAGAAAGGTAGACTGGGAACTTTCCCTGTCCCCAGCTCCCCCCACAAGGAGAAAGGAGGGAACCCAATGAGACTGAAAGGAGGGACATTGAAAATGGATCAAAGGAAACTCTTTTTCACATGGTGTGTAATTAACCTGTGGAACTCACTGCCACAGGATTTAATTGAGGCCAAACTTTTAACAAGTTTCAAAGGGGATTGGCCATTCCTGAGCATTACAGCAATAGTCAGGGTGCAGTTAATGCTAACAGTTCTGGCTGGGAGATTAAACATTGTTCTCAGGGCTTGAAGCAATCTCTAACTATTAGAGACCAGGGTGGGACCTGAGGTGGGGTACATAATCCCACACCTGCTACTGTGGGGTTGTTGCGCCTTCCTCTGGAGTATCTAGCGCTGCCCATGGTCGGGGCCCTGGGATGATGGGTGCCAGTTCAGTCCTGTCTGGCAGTGCCCATGTGCCTGCGAACCTGTCCACGTGGTGGGGGTGGGCTCTGGGTATGTTCCTCTGCTGATCTGGTGTGAGCGCTGCATCGGCCCTGAGCCTCCTGCACTGCCCTTCCGTCAGGCTGGACCGTCAGAGCTCGGGGCCCTGCATCATACTGGGACCAGTCCCCCAGCTCTGCGCAGGCTCCCGGCTTTTCCTGCCTGGGACAGCTCTGAGTGTTCCCAGGGGGCCCGCAGCCCTGAGCTGCACGGCAGGTCCCAGCTGGCCAGCCTCGGGAGAGCCCAGGCCTGGGGCTGTGAGCAGGGGCATGTGGTCGTGCTGTGCGTTGTGACGCTTATGCTCTCCGCCTGTCTCTGCCCTCCAGCAACTGACACAGCCTGTCCCCCATTCTCCACCTGTCTCTGCCCTGCAATGACTGACACTTCCTGTCCCCCCTCCTTCACCTGTCTCTGCCCTGCAGCGACTTGACACCTCATCACCCCCATTTTCCGCCTGTCTCTGCCCCGCAGCGACTGACACAGCCTGTCCCCCCTCTTCCACCTGTCTCTGTCCCGCAGCGACTGACACCTCATCACCCTCATTCTCCGCCTGTCTCTGCCCCGCAGCGACTGACACAGCCTGTCCCCCCTCCTCCACCTGTCTCTGTCCCGCAGCGACTGACACCTCATCACCCCCATTCTCCACCTGTCTCTGCCCCGCAGTGACTGACACAGCCTGTCCCCCCTCCTCCACCTGTCTCTGTCCTGCAGCGACTGACACCTCATCACCCCCATTCTCCGCCTGTCTCTGCCCCGCAGCGACTGACACAGCCTGTCCCCCCTCCTCTGCAGCAAACTGACACTGCCCCTTCCCTCCCATCTCTTCCCCACAGTGACTGACACTGCCCCTGTGTTTCCCACCCCCACAGTCATCTACATCTGCGGCCCCCTGGAGATGTTGCACCGGATTATGAGGCTGGCCCAGCGGGAGAGCCTGACTAATGGCGACTATGTCTTCTTCTACGTGGACGTGTTTGGGGAGAGCCTGCGTGCCAGTGCCGCTCGCGACGCCTTGAAACCCTGGCAGAACAGACAGAGTCAGGACGTGGGCCTGCGTCAGGCCTTCCAGGTACCCCCCGGGGCTGGGGCTTGGCTTGGGCCTGTCCCACGCCAGTCCCTGGGGAGCGACCCTCCAGGGTGCCAGCCCCCAGGCAGTCCCACAGCCTCCCAGACTCCAGCGCTGGGCCTGTGGGCGCACACGATCCCTGTCTCCCTCTGCCTCCAGAGCACCCCCTGCAGTGCTCAGCCTCTGCTTTCCCCTCCTCAGGGCTTCTTAAACGAGCACCACCCGGTCCGAAGAGAATGAAGCATTCCCCGCCTAGGATCCGATTGCCCCTGCCCCTCCAGCCCAGCTCAGCATCTCTCTCCTCATGAGCTCAACGAGCAGTCTTTCAGATAGAACGATAGGCGGCCCTCCTCCCAGCTGCAGCTGGCACAGTCCTGCCCCCCACACCTCCCGCCTGGAGTGGGTTCTTCTCCGCAGGCCTCCCCCTCAGCGGCTGACTCAGGGCCCTGCAGGAGCCGCCTCAGGCCACATCTACGCTACAGACTGTGGCTGGCGCCCGGTTCGCGGGCAGGACGCCGCTGCAGTTGGTGCATCGCTCCTGCACGCGCCTGCTGGGGTCCTGGCGCTGTGGCCATGCTCAGGGCAGCGCTCCGTGGGTAGGTGTCCCAGCGTGAACTCGCATCGTCCGGCATCACGCTGGCTTTTGGGAAATGGTGGTGGTGCGACCTGGGCAGAGGTGACTGGTGCAGGGGTGACAGGGAGTGAGGCAGCAAGTCCCCAGCATGCGACATCCTCCGAAGTGCCACCCCTAGGCTGTAAGTTTTGCACCTTTTTAAAAGTCCCACAGACCTGCCCAGCACCTCACAGTCTGCTGGCTCTGACCGGAGCTCGGAGCCTGCACAGCTCTGCCCTCTTGTCAGACACCCTGCAAATGTGGGACACGCAAGCCTCCGGTGTTCGCAGAGCTGCAGGAGGAACCGCAGCAACAGGGAACGTGACGATTGCCGTGGGACGTACGAAAACCAGTTCAAGGTTGTTGGTGGTCTTCACGGGACAGCTGCAGACGGTGGAGCTGGGCTGAGAAACAAGCAGTGACCGGGGGGATCGCGTTGCAGCGCAGGTTGGGGACGATGAGCACTGGCACATTCCTGGAGCTGTGTGCCGCGCTCACCCCAGGCCGCCAGCGCAGTGACCCAGAGCGAGAGCTGCACTGACCGTGGAGAAGCGAGTGGCGATTGCACCGTGGAAGCTTGCAGCACCCCACTGCTGCCGGTCAGTGGGAAATCAGTTTGCAATTGGAAAATGCACAGCGCAGGCCATTGTCATGCGAGTCCCCAGGGCCATTAATCGTCTCCTGTTAGGCAGGAGCGTGGCTCTTGGCAGCGTGTAGGACATAGTGGCTGGATTTGCAGCTGTGGGGTTCCCGAACCGTGGTGGAGCAATAGACGGCACGTTTCGCTCTATTTTGGCCCCAGACCACCTTGCCACAGAGCACATCAGCAGAAAGGGCTTTTCCGTGGCTGTGCAACGCTGGTGCACCCCTGGGGACACTTCACCGGCATCAGTGTTGGCTGGTCAGGGGAGGTGCATGACGTGCACATCTTTAGAAGATAGCACTGCTCAGAAAGCTGTCGGCAGGGACTTTCTTTCCCCACCAGGGGATCATCACTGGTGATGCTGAAATGCCGGTAGTGATCCTGGGGGACCCAGCCTACCCCTTACTCCTCTGGCTCAGGAAGCTGTACACCGGCCCCCTGGACGGCACCGAGGAAAGATACGCCAGTGGAATGTGCTTTTGGTTAAGTGAAGAGACGCTGGTGGTGTTTGCTCACAAGATTGGATCTCAGTGAGAAAAACATCCCAATGGTTAGAGCTGTCTGTTGTGTCCTGCAGAATATCAGTGAGGCACTGGGGAGAAAGCTGCCGCTGGCATGGAGGGGGAGTGGCTGTCTGCTGAGTTTGACCAGCTAGACAGAAGGACTGTGAGAAGAGCTCAGTGCAGAGCTGTGCGGTTGTGGGAGGCCTTGAAAGAGCCCTTTACCAGTGAGCCAGAGCAATGTGGTGTGGGGGACAGTGCTCCAGCTGGCCCTTACGTGTTGGGGCTGTTACGAATTGTGTGGGGGCTGGTGACCATTTCTGATTATAGCAGTTTGTCAGTGGACCTGTTAATTTGGCGCTGCGTGCTGTACCTTTATCATTATGACACTGTGTGTCGCCGAGCCCAAGAATTCTGGTGCCCTGGACAATAACAAGTGGGGGGGTGCTTTCAGTAGCACTAGGCCTATTGTATCCTGTGTGGCGAAATAAAGATAAATGGTATTCCCCCAAATCAGATTTTATTGGGTACCAAAACCAGTGCATAGAAACGGTGTGCAATTAAAAACCAATATGATACAAAGTTAGAAAGAAAGGAACAGAACTAAACAAGGGGAAAGAACATTCTTGTCTCTTTCATCCCGTGTTGGCCACCCATACCGCAGTCGTGGCTCTCTCGCGTCAGTGTACAGGAAGCTGGGCTTGTCCTTGCTGGTTCTCGGGGTGTAGGCGTGCAGGCAGGGGGGCACCCCTCAGGCGATGTGGACTGTTAAGAGGGCTATAGGGAGGTGCTGCAGTGGAGTTCTCCATGGACTGCAAAGGGAGGAGAGCCCAGGCTTGTCGACCCTGTATGTCCACAAGAGTCTGCAGCATCTGTGTTTCCTGCCGGAGAAGTCCCATTATGGCCTGGTGCAGCTCCCTCTCCTTGGCCTGCTGGGACCCTGGGGCCTTTCTCTTGTCTGCTTTTCCCTTCTCCATACAGTCTGCAGTATTCTCTCTCGGGGCCCTCTGCTCACAGTCGGATGCAGCGCTGGCTTGCAGGATCTCACTGGATATGGCATCCCGAGTCCTCTTCTTTCTCCTCCTCTTCTGGCTCAGGCATTCCCCCCAAAGCCGCAGCCCCGGAGCTAGAGCTAAAACACAGGGCGGCACCCTTGTCAGCGTAGTCACAACAGAAAGTGAAAGCAAAGGTGCAGAAATCCCCTTGCTCCCCTAACATTTTAAACAAGTCTTTCTCATCGCTGCTTGGAGTGATTGTGCCCAGCTCTGTTCTGCATTCGGAGTCCTGGGGACCCTGGCGGCTGGGGCAGGGGGGCAAGGGAATGAGGAGAGAGTTGTATACACACATGGGGCAGTGGCACTGAATACAGGCACTCGAGGGGCCTTGGGGATTTCAGCGGAGCTCTCGCTCACGAGAGGCACAGAGAGCACAGCGGCTGCTAGTGTCCCGAAGCCGGTTTCCTGCAGTGGTACCAGCCGAGCTCATCGCAGACTGGCGTGGGAAGGGGTCCTACTGTGGAGGAAGAAATCGGGCTCCCATCCCTAGAGGCTTTCGGGAGAGGATTGCAGAGTACCTCTGTGAATGTTTCACCGAGAGCTCTGAGGAGTCAAGGAACATCCCTGAGCACATAAATACGCTGCTCCACCTGCCACCCTTGCCTAACTCTACAGGGCAGTGAAAAGCAGATACCAACTCTCCCTCTGGTCGATGTGTGTTACCTCTTCTAGTACGCGTAAATGAATGAGAAGTGGATGGCTGTGTCCTTTCACAGTGCGGTCCGTCACCACCACTGCATTTAAACTCCATGAGAAATGCGTTCACGTTCCTTCCCATGCATCAGGCGCATCCAGGCAGGACTGACTGGCCTGTGGGGAGTCTCAGATGGTCCTGGCTCGTGGCGTAGCAGGACCCACCAGCTGCGTGTCCCTCCTCCTCGTCCTCACTGTTGACAGCGGTGGTCTGCCTCAGGCTCTTGGAGGCATCCAGGGTGGTGGGCGGGGGGGTGTGTGTGTATGTCTCTGCTGAGGATGGCATGCGGCTCTTTGTATAAGCAGCGGGTCTGTGGCTTGGCATCGGATTGGTTGTTGGCCTCCCTGGCTTCCTGGTACACCCACCACAGCTCCTCTGCTTTCACACGGCACTGCCGCTGGTCTCTGCCATACCCCTTCTCCTGCGTCCCCCAAGCAATCTGCTCACAACTGTCCACGTTTCTGTGGCTGGTCCGTAGCTGTGCTCCCCACAGGCCTGGGAGATCCAGTACCTGTCTGCTCCAGGAAGGAGCGCGTCTGGAGCGCGTCGCTGGCTGGGCGGCTGCACACGACAGTGGAGAGCCGCTAGGCGAGCTGGGCAACCAGGAAAAGCCATTTCAGAAATGTCCGGTGGTTTTTCAGTAGGGAGGTGGGTTCCGGTCTTCGTGACCCCTGGGCAGCCGAGTTCACAGTTGTGACCAGAGTGCTTGTGCTGGGCATTGTGGGACAGCAGCTGGAGGGTTGTTAGGGTCGACATCGTCATGCTGCATTGACCTGCCTACATCGCCCGTCGGGGAGGCGGTGTCACTGCGTCGCCGTAACAGGGCGCTTGCGTGGGCGAGATAGAAATGGAAGTGTCGAGACATGCCTGGCTAGTTCGACACAAGGCAGCTCACATCAGCCTGACTGGAGTGTAGACAGGCCTTGCTCTCTGCAGACATAACCACAACTTCCTGGACTTCCCCTTTCTCCGCAGCTTCCTGCTGCTTCTCTCCTGGCATCACCTGATTCCTCTTGGGGGCGCTCAGTCTGCAATCAGGGTGGGCCAGCCCCAGTTCTCCAGCTGTTAAGGGGTGAGCCACCCCGTTATAGGTTCCCTGCAGAAAATCCTGCAGAGCCAGAGCCCCGAGGGAGCTCCCCCAGGGCACGCCGTGCTCGGTGATACCTGGCAGCAGTTTATTAGTCACCTGGCACAGCGTGCGAAGGTCCCGAGGTCAGCAGACAGATGCAGAGGTTCAGACGGGTCAGTCTAGCCAACACCCAGCCAAGCTGCTGTAGAATGCATTTGGGCCCTGGCTCGCTGTCTCGCCCTTTCTTGTTTGTCCCAGGTGCGTGCTCAGGGTCTCTGCACACTCAGCTCTTAGCACCGCCACCTGGCACCGGTCCCCTGTGCTCCACTCGGGGCTTTGCTCTGCTTCCCTGCAGACAGGGAGGGGAATCTCCTTCCTCGGCTGTTATCGCTCGGTGCGACGCTCCCGCCATTGGGCTCCCTTGGCTTTCCGGAGCTGCCCCTCACACACCTGTGGACTTTATTCACGTTAATGACTCTGGTTTCCAGCCAGGCTGCTGAGTCAGCACCTCCTCTCTTCCCGTCCACTCAGTGCCTGGCCACGCCAAGGCCAGAGGGAAATGGAGGCACGCGTGGGGTCATAAAAATATTACCAAAATTCCCCCATGTCACAGGCCGGGCACTGGGCTGGGGTCTGGGGTTGGGCCTACGCCAGCTCGGGGCCGGGGGGCAGGGGTTGGGCCCAGTGGTGAGCTGGAGCCGGTTGTTAAATTTAGAAGCCCCTTTAGAACCGGTGGTTCCGCGAGGGAGAGCCGGCTCTAAAAGGGCTTCTAAATTTAACCACCGGCCAAAAGTGGCGCCTTAGGCGCTGACTCCGGGGGTGCTCCGGGGCTGGAGCCCCCACTGGGAAAATTTGGTGGGTGCAGAGCCCCCACTGGCAGCTCCGCACCCCTGCTCCCCCCCAGCTATGCTCCCCCGCCCCTAGGAGCCAGAGGGACCTGCCGGAGGCTTCCCGGGAGCTGCCCCAGGTAAGCACCGCCAGGACTCCCCACCTCGCCCCCTGGCAGGTGCCTCTGGCTCTTAGGGGCGGGGTGGGCACCCACTACGGTGGCCCACGAGACCCTCCTGCCCGGCTCTGGGGGCAGTCAGGGGACAGGGGAGGGGGGTGGATGGGGCAGGAGTCCCGGGGGGCAGGGCTGGGCAACCACCCCCTCGTGGGGTGAGGAGGGAACCAGTTGTTAAGATTTTGGCAGCTCATCACTGGTTGGGCCTATGCACGGTCAGGGCTGGGGGTCAGGGGTTGGGCCGATGCCAGGCTGGGGGTCAGGGGTCGGGGCTGCACCAGGGCTTCCAGGTCCATGCCTGGTGTCGGGTTTGGGGGCCCCCACAAAAGCCATTCCTGCTTCAGTGAGCAGGACACAGGGCAGTGGGCGCCCACCCGTGTGGGGGATTCTGGGAGACCCCAGGGGGACACATGGTGTCAGACCCACAGGACCGGTGCTATGACCCCAGCTTTGGAACAGCTTCTGCAAGGATCCCATCCTGTGCCAGACACCCTAGGGTGTCACTCTTCCCCAGGGTGAGCCATGCGGCCTCTCCGCCTCCTTCGGCAGGACCACTGGGCCTGCAGCCCCCCTGCTCCACCCCGTGAGCTCCGCTCCGCGAGTCCCTCTGAGGCAGACCCTGAGAGGGAGACCTGTCCACCTTGGGGAGCAGTGCGCCCTTCGGCCAGCGTCTGCAGGGACACAGCCAGTGTGAGCAGACAGTCGGGGTCATTAATCGACTCGCACACAGCACGGAAAGTCCTTGCTTAGAAAGTTCCAGCCGGTCAGGTCCGCCCAGAGCCCCAAGCCTAGCCCCTGACTACCGTGTCCCAGTCGGTGTGTGCCCCCAGCCCTCAGCAGCCAGCCCTGAACCAGCCCCTGGCACCTCCCCAGCCCTTTGTTCTCCAGCTGGGCAAATGCTGCTTGGCTTCCTGGTGAGAGGTAGCCGTCCATGGCCGCTGGTTGCTAGGTATCAAAGTCCCGGTGACTGGGGTTGCCATTGTCGTCTCACAAACTACCTGGATATGGGGCCCAAGCCCCAGACTGCTGGGAGCCATCCACACCTGAGTCTCTGAGCCGCTGCAGAGAGCACCACGCCTTTCTACCCACTAGGTAACAGTGCGGCACGCAGGGGAAACTGAGGCACACATAGATTGCATAAAAATGTTACAGAAAATTCCCATGTGGTCACCCCTGGGGCCCTGAGACAGAACACCCCTCTCTGAGCGGGGCTGTCGCCCTCTCCTCCCTGGCCCCAGCAGGGTGGGCTCGCTGCTGGGTATGAAGCTGTGGCCTGTGCTTTGCCTTGCAGACGGTGCTGGTGATCACCTACCATGAACCCCAGAACCCCGAGTACCAGCACTTCCAGACCCAGCTGATCCTGCGAGCCAAGGAGGAGTTCAAGGTGGAGCTCGGCTACTCGCTGGTAAGTGGGCTCGGCCTGCCTGTGCGTGTACCGGGGCTGCTGTCTGCCTGGCACCTTCCCGCACACACGCGCACACACCTCTCCCTGCAGGCCCTGAGGATTCCCCGCTCGGCAGTGCTGGCGGCTGGGAAACAGCTGGGTCCCGACCAGTCCCCATCCCACCCACCTGCCCCGCTCCGGGAAACCTCTCCCAGGGCTCCGAGCAGGAAGGGAACAGCCTGGTAGAAGCAAAGGGCCCTTCTGGCTGTGCCACGGGCCGGCAGGGGCCCCACCTGGCCTGTTTGCGCCGGGGGATCTAGGGGCCCCACCCGGCCCCCGTTCACAATGGGAGATCTAGGGGCCCCACCCGGCCCCCGTTCACACCAGGGGAATCGTTGAGGTCTGTGCTGTGGGGCTGCAGGGTCTTGTTCACACGTGCATGGCACTAGTTGAACTCGTAGGAAGCCCTTACACACACAGTCCCTTACACATGTGCACGCTGCCCTTACGTGTGTGCACACTGTCCTTACACACACACACTGCCCTTACACGTGTGCACACTGTCCTTACGCACTCTCGCTGCCCTTACACGTGTGCACACTGCCCTGACACACACAGCCCTGCCCTTATATGCACACACACGCACACGCATGCACTGCCCTTACACGTACACGCACACCGCCCTTATATGTACGCTGATTGTACATGCACACGGACCCTTGTGCACACACACACACACACACACTGCCCGTACATGCACATTGACCTTACACACACGCTGTCCTGGTACGTGTGCACACTGTCCCTATGCATGCACACCCTGCCCTGACACGCAGGTGTGCTGACGGTACACCTGCACTCTGCCCTTATATACATGTACACACGCAGAGTGCCCTTATGCGCACGTACGCTCACTGTACACGAGCGCTGTCCTTATACGCACACCCACACCTACGGACCGTACACGCACACGGCCCTTGTGCGCGCACACACGTACACTGACTACACGAGCACTGCTCCTATGCACACTCAGCCCTGCCCTTATACGCACACGTACACACGCACGCCGCCCTTGCCTACTCACACACCTACACAGAGCATACATGCCCAGTGACCATACGCACACACAGTGCTGTCATCCACATGCATGCACACGCCAGTGAGCTGCTCCACACGCGCGGCGTCCCGGAGCCCGGGGGCCAGGCAGAGCCATGGCTGCCAGCCCTGTCTCTGGCCCGCCAACCCCAAGCAGCAGTGGGAGCTCCCCCAGGCTCTGTCACTCACTGAGGACTGGCCCTGGGGATGCCCCTACAAGGGCAGCGGGTGTGTGCCTCACGGTGGCAGCGTGGGCTGGCCCTGCCGGCAGGGCTCACAGAGTTACAGCCGCGGCCGTGCCTCTGATTGGGTGCAGGCAGGCGGAGGCTGAGGGCTGCTGCTCAGGGCCTGGGTTTAGGAAGGCTCCGAGAGTGTTGCTTAGCAACCTCCTGGACTCGGCAGGGGCGACGCGTGCGGTCGAATCTGGCACGCGGCAGCGGGAGTCTCTTGGGCTGTCGCTCTGTGCAGTGCCGGTTGTGCACGTGGGGCGGGGGTGGCTGCTCGTGAGAGCCTCTCTCCCCTCTCCCGTGCCACGAGGACAAGGAAGTTCCAGGGAAACCAAGGGGCAGCAACGTTACAGCTGATCAAAGGAAATGCACAAGGTGTGATCGACCTGCGGAACTCTCCGCCACAAGGTGTCACTGAGGCTGCAAGCCCAGGGAAGGCTCAGCTATTTCTGTGGTGAATGAAACCAGCCAGACTCACACATGTGCACAAGATTAAAAACAGTTTGGACGGGACCCATGCCTCGCAGTGACAGAGCCCTGAGTGAGGGGGCTGCCGTCCCCTCCTTGGGGCGTGGGGCTGGCCCAGGGCTGTGGCAGGCTCAGCTCCTCAGTGGGGCGTTGGCTTCTGTGGCTCCGGCAGCACCATGAGTTGCTTAACTTCTCTGTCTTTATGAACAACGGGAATTGCTTGGTGATGCCGCTTGCTGAGATCCCTCCTATGAGGGCAGCCCGTGCTGCAGAGGGGATACTCTCGGGGTTTAGCCCCATTCTGTGAAGGTCCTGGTTTGAGCTGGACCCCAGACTCCACTGCCCTGTGGCCAGGTGGCTGGGAGTCACTCCTCAGACAGGAAGCTGGAGTCTGTAGTCGTCTCAGGGTCCGCCTGCACAGCAAAGCAAAGCCCCTGGCTGGCCCATGCCAGCCAACTTGGGCCATGGGGCTTGGGCTGCGGGGTTGTTCCCCTGCTGTGTGGATTCTGCAGCCTGAGCTCTGGGATCCTCCCACCCCGCAGGGCCCAGAGCCCGGGGCTCCAGCCACAGCAATGACACAGCCCCGCGGCCCAGCCAGCTGGCATGGGCCAGTCGTGGGTGTTTCTTCGCTGTGTAGACAGACCTTTAGAAGCTTCCCCGTGGGGCTGGGCTGGTGGGTGGCCAAGGTCCCCAGGATGGGGCTGAAGGCTGCTGTGGAATGACTGGAGCAGGGGCCTGGAGCCGAGGGAGCCGGGGGTTGCTCTTGCTGTTGGTGAGTCTCTGGAGCGTGGCTGGATTGGCGGCACTCCCAGTTTGGCTGGGCTGAGCTGGGAGCCAAGCCAGCTGCAGTTGGGCTGGGCTGGGCCCTGGGGTGCCTGGCCGGCAGACCCCAGTCCCCCAGGTTATGGGTGCAGCACTGTGATGGGCGACGCTCAGGCTGCAGCACTGCCTGGCTCCCTGTGTCGGGCAGCGCCCGCTCCCCTGGGGTTGCCCGAGGGGAGGGCGCGGACACTCCCTTCCCAAGGAGCCAGCTCACAGCCTGCACAGGGGCAGGGGCAGGGGCTGGGGACAGCTCCAGCGAGGGAGCCAGGCTAGCGGGGCCAGAGGCCAGGAAACTCCAGGGCTCAGTGCCTGGGGGCAGATCTTCTCTGCCAAGCAATCTCTGGAGTGAGATTTGGGAAGCTGCCCTCTCCCCCAACCCCTGCTGTCCCCAAGGGCCCCGTGCTGCCCTCCAAGTGTGACCCCATGGAGCTGGGGTGGGTTCCCCTGCTGCCTGCTGGCATGGCCCAGGACAAGCCAGGGATCCGGTGGTGCCCTGGGGAACGTGTGGGGAGCCCACAGCTGTGTGCAGGCCCCAGGCACCTCCCACTGCGAGCTTGGACAGAGAGACGGCAGCTGCTTGGGGGGGGCTGTATGGGCCGTGTCGGGGATCAGGGCTGGGGGGGCCGTGTCGGGGATCAGGGCTGTACGGGCCGTGTCAGGGATCAGGGCTGGGGGCCCGTGTCAGGGATCAGGGCTGGGGGGGCCATGTCGGGGATCAGGGCTGTACGGGCCGTGTCGGGGATCAGGGCTGGGGGGCCGTGCTGGGGATTGGTGCTGTGCCGGGTACGGGGCTGTCTCTGGTGCAGGCACCGGGGCGGGCGCAGGGCTCTGATGACTCTCTCCCGCGGGCAGATGAACCTGGTGGCCGGCTGCTTCTACGACGGCGTGCTGCTCTACGCCATGGCTCTGAACGAGACGCTGGCCGAGGGCGGCTCCAAGAAGGACGGCACCCGCATCGTGCAGAAGATGCGGGACCGGAAGTTCCAGGGTACCGGCCTGGGGAGCCTGTGCGGGGAGGGAGATACCAGCCCAGGTGCTCTGGCTGGCACGGGCCGCTTCCCCCTCACTGTCCCAGCAGCGTTTTGCCAGGGCAGCCAGGGCCTGTGCTGGCCCCCGTGGGTGTGCTCGGGCTCAGCGCCCGGCCTGGCACACTAGTTGCCGCGGGACGGGGACAAGCAGCCCCAGGCCCAGCTGCTGCTCGTCGGAGTTCGGGAGAGGAGCTGCTGCCGAGCGCTCACTGGTCAGGAGGGGACCCCCGCACCCCTACCCCCACCCCCTGCCTCTGCCTCTCCAGCCCCAGGTCGCTCACCCCTGCCCCTCCCTTCCAGGGGTCACCGGACTCGTGAGCATGGACAGCAACAACGACCGGGACACGGACTTCAGTCTGTGGGTGATGGGCAACCCCGAGAGCGGGGAATACGAGGTGGGTGCAGCCCCGAGCCAGGGGGGCTCCAGAGTCCACAGGACTGTCCCAGCTGCAGAGCCACCTTCCAGGGCAGGGCTGGGAGCAGGAGCTGACCCTGCCATGGGGTTTGGGGGAGGGAGATGCAGCAGGGTCAGTGCCCCCGGCAGGGGTCGGAGGAATCTGGGGGGACAAAGCGGGTGCATGGGGGGAGGGGGAGGCTTAGTGACTCCCGTGCTCTGGGCTGTTGGGGGGTTGCTCGTCAAGGAAGGGGGTGCGTAGAGGGGTGGGGGATGTGCTGGTATGGGCCTGAGGGGGGGGCTGGTGGCCTGGTGTGGGAGGGGTCGCTGTGGAGCAGCCCCGCAGAGGCCCGGCTGTGCCCTCTCTCCGTGCAGGTGGCAGGGCACTACGCGGGCGCGGAGAAGAAGCTGAACTGGCTGGGGAGGCCCATTCACTGGGTGAAGGGGGTCCCCCCCCTCGACAACCCCCCCTGCGTCTTCGATGTGGATGATCCCTCCTGTGATAAAAGTGGGTGTGATGGGGAGCTGGCTGGGCCTGCACCCCTGCCCTGGGCAGTCTGCGTCCTGCTGGGCCTCTCTCCTGAGCCCCTGGCATCCCTGCCTCCCATTCAGCCTGTCCCTGGGGATGGGTGGGTCGGGGCCCTGCATCCCTCTGCTCCAGCAGCGTCTGGACTGGAAGGCGCCTGCCCCACATGCAGGAAAATACCCAGCTAAGCCGGGAGCCTTGGGGCTGCAGGCCTCCTGCTCCCCTGCCAGGTCTGGGGCTGCCCGCCCTCCTGAGCCCCCCACCTCTCCTGATGGGTTGACACGCCTCCCCTTCCCCGGATCCATCCCCGGATCTCTGAGCATGGGGAGCTCTGTCAGGTCTCTGGCTGCTGCCCTCAGGGCTGGGGTTTGGGCCCATCGGGCACCGGGCAGCACATGCTGGGTGCCCCGAGGGAAGGGCTGAGCATTTGACAGAGCAGGACAGGGTCTGGGGGCCGTGTGGGGAGTCCTGCCCCCTCTAACGAGCTCTCCGCTCTCTCCAGCCCCACTCTCCACGCTGGCCATCGTGGCGCTGGGCACCGGCCTCACCCTCGTCATGTTTGGAATCTCCAGCTTCCTGATTTTCAGGTGAGATGGCTATACCCAGTCATGGCACCCTGCTCCCGGGACCCAGCCTGGCGCTGTGCTCCCGGGGCCCAGCCATGGCACCCTGCTCCCGGGGCCCAGTCATGGCACCTTGCTCCCGGGACCCAGCCTGGCGCTGTGCTCCCGGGACCCAGCCTGGCGCTCTGCTCCCAGGACCCAGCCATGGCACCCTGCTCCCAGGGCCCCACCCAGGCACCCTGCTCCCGGGGCCCAGCCTGGCG
This sequence comes from Natator depressus, assembly GCF_965152275.1. NCBI lineage: Eukaryota > Metazoa > Chordata > Testudines > Cheloniidae > Natator > Natator depressus. Next base: position 965,704 of record NC_134238.1, read on the forward strand.
CTCTGCTGCCAGGAACACCAAGGGAGCCTGGTGTCCCACCCCGGTTGGATCACAGCCAGTGCGTGTGCACTGGAGGGTGCGTGTGCAGGGTGCGGTGGGGTGGGTCCTCAGCAGCCCCCTCCCCACTGGCACTCAGCAGAGGCCAAAGGCAGAGGGGCCTGTAGAACAGAGCCCCCAGGAGGGGGGGCCGGGAGTGGGGGTGGCTCTGCCAGTGCCCTGGGTGCTCGGTGCCTGGCCCAGCCAGTCCCATCCGCAGAGCGCCAAGGCGCAGGGCCTGGCTGGTGGCAGAGGCGTCCTGTCCTGGGGGCTCCTGGGTGAATGTCCTACCCTGTGATTGCTGAGCCAGCAGTTCTGCCCAGGCAGCCCCAGTGGGGAGGGAGCTGTGAGGGGGAGCAGCCTTACACAGCATGGCCAGATCCCTTGATACCAGCTGCCCTTCGGAGGGCAGCTCTGGGTCCTCCGCCTGGCCGGCTCCAGGCCACGCTGCCCAGCCTGGGGGCACGCCCACCTTCCAGAGCACTTCTCTTCCGGCAGCTGGGTTCCTCTGGGAATCGCTCTGCTCAGAGCTTCTGTATTAACCCCGGAGCCTCCCGGGGAGCTCAGCCCCATGGCACCCTCCCACTACGTCTCAACTGGGAAACCATGAGCCTGGCACCCTCCAGGGCAGTATCCGAGCTGCTGGCCTGGCGCTCCCTCCCAGCACAGCGTCCGAGCCACCAGCTTGCCTCCCGCCCTGCGGTATCCAAGCCACTGGCCTGGTGCTCTCCCCCGGCACAGTCAGGGGCGGCAGGTTTGTATAATTTTTGGTAGTGCCCAACTTGGTCCAAGTCCTGTCCCCACCCCCACACCTGCCAGGAGCACCGGGTGGTGCCTGCTGGGGGGCAGAGCTGCTCCCCCCGAGGGCAGGAACCCTCCAGCCTGTGGGAGAGACGCCGCGAAGGCTGCTTGGGAAGGCCTTGGCTGGCATCACAGCACTGGTGCTGGGGCCAGGAGGCTGTGGCCAGGGCTTTCCGGAGCCTCTCCCGCAGCGAGCCTGCCACTTGCACCACCCGAGCCCCTCCTTCCCTGAGGCGTGCGCGCTGGCCCCCAGCTCCCGTCTGGTCGGCACTGAGCCCCGGCATCCACGAGACGCCCAGCGCAGGGTGACTGGGTCCCCCGCAGGGATCCCACAGGAGGCTCCGGAGGGGGCTGCTCCGAGGGAACAGCGCCCCATTCCCTCAGACACCCCGGTGCTGTGGCTAACGGTCACGGGCCCCCACCCCATGTTATATGTGCACAGGCTTCGTGCTCCACTGCAGGGGCGTGCTGCACGCACACAGCATAGTGCGCTGCACACGCACGGTGACTCTCCTGCGCGCACGCCCCGTGTGACTGGACAGAGCCCCTGAGAGGGGCTGGAGGGGGCTGCGTGGCACAAGGGTCTCACTGCACCCCGGGCCGTCCCTGGGGCTGGACCCTCTGGGACACGCCAGGCCAAGCCCCCCCTGCCCCCCAGACGTGTCACCCGTGAGCGCGGTGCCCTGGGGATCCGGGGGCTCCCTGACACCCTGTGCTCCCCAGGAAGCTGTTGCTGGAGAAGGAGCTGGCCAGTATGCTGTGGAGGATCCGCTGGGATGAGCTGCAGTTTGGGAACGCCGAGCGCTACTACAAGGGGGCGGGCAGTCGGCTCACCCTGTCGCTGGTGAGAACCCGCATCCCCGTACGCCCCGCGCCTCCAGCCATCCCTGTGCCCGTACGCCTGGGCCCCTTCCCTATAGAGCCCCTACGCCTCGGCCCCTTCCCTATAGAGCCCCTACGCCTGGGCCCCTTCCCTATAGAGCCCCTACGCCTGGGCCCCTCCCCCATAGAGCCCCTACGCCTCGGCCCCTTCCCTATAGAGCCCCTACGCCTGGGCCCCTTCCCTATAGAGCCCCTATGCCTGGGCCCCTTCCCTATAGAGCCCCTACGCCTGGGCCCCTCCCCCATAGAGCCCCTACGCCTGGGCCTCTTCCCTATAGAGCCCCTACGCCTGGGCCCCTCCCCCATAGAGCCCCTACGCCTGGGCCCCTTCCCTATAGAGCCCCTACGCCTGGGCCCCTCCCCCATAGAGCCCCTACGCCTGGGCCCCTTCCCTATAGAGCCCCTACGCCTGGGCCCCTTCCCTATAGAGCCCCTATGCCTGGGCCCCTTCCCTATAGAGCCCCTACGCCTGGGCCCCTCCCCCATAGAGCCCCTACGCCTGGGCCCCTTCCCTATAGAGCCCCTACGCCTGGGCCCCTCCCCCATAGAGCCCCTACGCCTCGGCCCCTTCCCTATAGAGCCCCTACGCCTCGGCCCCTTCCCCATAGAGCCCCTACGCCTGGGCCCCTTCCCTATAGAGCCCCTACGCCTGGGCCCCTCCCCCATAGAGCCCCTACGCCTCGACCCGTCCCCCATAGAGCCCCTACGCCTGGGCCCCTCCCCGATAGAGCCCCTACGCCTGGGCCCCTCCCCCATAGAGCCCCTACGCCTCGACCCCTTCCCTATAGAGCCCCTACGCCTCGACCCCTTCCCTATAGAGCCCCTACGCCTCGGCCCCTTCCCTATAGAGCCCCTACACCTCGGCCCCTTCCCTATAGAGCCCCTACACCTCGGCCCCTTCTCTATAGAGCCCCTACGCCTCGGCCCCTCCCCCATAGAGCCCGTACGCCTGGGCCCCTTCCCCATAGAGCCCGTACGCCTCGGCCCCTCCACCATAGAGCCCCTACGCCTTGGCCCCTTCCCTATAGAGCTCCTACGCCTCGGCCCCTCCCCGATAGAGCCCCTATGCCTTGGCCCCTCCCCCATAGAGCCCCTATGCCTCAGCCCTTCCCTATAGAGCCCCTATGCCTCAACCCCTTCCCTATAGAGCCCCTACCTCGGCCCCTCCCACATAGAGCCCCGTAAGCCTCGGCCCCTCCCCTGTGGAGCTCTGCCCTTTGTACCGTGCCCTATACGCTCCCTCAGCCATCCCCCGTAGAACCTTTCTAGGTACTGTCCCCTGTAGCCTCCCCAGCCATCCCCATGTGGCTCTTATAACTCACCCTTCACCGCGAGGCACCCACCAAGCCAGTCCATGCCTCACCCCCTCCCTTCCTGCTGCCCCCTGGCCCTCATGCCGCCCCCTAGCCCAGAGCGCCCCCAGGCCACACCCCTGCCCCCCACTCTCTCCCTGCCGTGCTCTCCTAACTGCCTTGTTCCCTCCCAGCGCGGCTCCAGCTACGGCTCCCTGATGACGGCCCATGGCAAATACCAGATCTTTGCCAACACTGGCCACTTCAAGGTGAGTCCCTGGTGTTCGCCTGCCCCGTCCCCTTGCACTGAGCCTCCCGCCCCGTGTGGCGCTGACCCTGTCCCTGTCCCTACCCCCCAGGGGAACGTGGTGTTCAATAGGCATCCGCGCCTGCCCCGTCCCCTTGCATTGACTTCCCGCCCGTGCGGCGCTGACCCTGTCCCTGTCCCTGGCCCCCAGGGGAACGTGGTGGCTATCAAGCATGTGAATAAGAAGCGGATCGAGCTGACGAGGCAGGTGCTCTTCGAACTCAAACACGTATGTACTGGGCAGCCGGGCAGGTTGGGCTCCCGGCCGGGGAGGTGATGGGGGGCCCAGGGGTCTGTGCTGGGGCACGGGTGAGGTGATGCTGGCGGGGGCTTCCCAGCACTGGCTGAGCGCGGCATGGCTCAGAGCCCTGGTTGGCACCACTTCTGCCTGGCCGTGCTCAGCTCACAATGAGGTGCCTTGTGGAGCCTGGTGGGTCCCACGTGGCACAAGGTGCCAGAGACATGTCAGAGACACGTGTCCATGTGGGGAGCACACAAGCAGCAACGCACACGGGCAGATGCACCCACCTCCCTGCTCCGCCCAGAACTCCACAAGCCCCATTTTATCATCCAGCCCGAATCTGGCTCTCAGGGCCTGAGCCGGGGCCCAGGAACAGCCATCGCTGTGCTCCCATCGGGCATGTTGTGCGGCTCTGATTCCAGAGTGCGTGTGGCCTAGAGCTTTGCAGCAACCAGACTGGCCCCATCCCCTCTCAGGCCTGGGTGGTGCGCGGTGACCCAGCCAGGGTTCTGATGGGTCCCTGCTTCTGTTTCCCGCCCTAGATGAGGGACATCCAGTTCAACCACCTGACCAGGTTCATCGGCGCCTGCATCGACCCGCCCAACGTCTGCATTGTGACAGAATACTGCCCGCGGGGCAGCCTGCAGGTGAAAAGGGGTTCGGGTGTAATGATGCTGGTTCTGGTGGGTGTCACGGAGTCCCCGGGCGATGGTCTGGAACTGCTCCCTATGAAGCCAGTCAGGACTCTGGGGAAGTCTCCTCTCTGGGAGCAGCCTGTCTGCAGGACACACAGCTCACACGGCTTCCACCTTCCTGGGTCTGACCTCGGACCATTCAGCCTCCTCTGCCCCTCCCTGCGCTTCCCACAGCCAGTCCACCCAGGCGGGGTCCTGGGGAAGCCAGAGGGTCCTGCCCCCCAACTCCGCAGTCAGACGGGACTCTCAGCCAGCCGGGGAAACAGAAGGTTTATTAGACGACAGGAACACGGTCTAAAACAGAGCTTGTAGGTGCAGAGAACCCGACCCCGCAGCCGGGTCCATTTTGGGGGGCAGTGAGCCAGACAACCACGTCTACTCTTCACTCCATGTCCCAGCCAGCCCCAAACTGAAACTCCCTCCAGCCCCTCCTCCTCTGGGCTTTGTTCCTTTCCTGGGCCAGGAGGTCACCTGATTCCTTTGTTCTCCAACCCTTTAGCTCTCACCTTGCAGGGGGGAAGGGCCCAGGCCATCAGTTGCCAGGAGACAGAGTGTCGGCCATTTATGTACCCTGGCCCTTTGCTCTGCAACAATTACAGTCCCTTATCCCACCACCTAGAGACTTAAGAACTGCCTAGGGGAAACTGAGGCACCCCCACACTATTCAGAGGAAACATTAAGAACAGTCCCGCTTTGTCACAGTGGGACCCACCTGAGAGTGCCAATTCAGGACAAATGGCTTCAAGCAGGGCAGCTGCAGCCCAAGACTGGGGTTTCTTTGCACACCAAGGCAAACCAAACCAGACAGACAGAGAAGACTTTGGTTTTACCCCACTGGCTAACCACACGTCACACAAGCAATTCCCTTAGACACTCCAGTTTCCCAGTATCACCACCAGTGCCACTCGTTGTGGGGACGAATGGTTATGAAAACCAATACCCCAGTAAAAGAAGAAAGGTTCTCTCGATCCCAAAGGCCCAAGCCCCAGACCCAGGTCACTATACAAATCAGATCTTACCCACAAATCACGCTGTTGCCAATCCCTTAGAATCTAAAATCTAAAGGTTTATTCATAAAAGGAAAAAGATAGAGATGAGAGCTAGAATGGGTTCAATGGAATCAATGACACACAGTCATGGCCAAGTTCTTGGTTCAGGCTTGCAGCAGTGATGGAATAAACGGCAGGTTCAAATCAAGTCTCTGGAGAACATCCCCAGCTGGGATGGGTCATTCAATCCTTTGTTCAGAGCTTCCATTATGTAGCAAAGTCCCTCCAGAGGCAGGAAGCAGGACTGAAGACAAGATGGCGGAGCTGCAGCAGCTTTGTATACTCTCTTGCCATGTGGTCTTTCTTTCTTTGTCCCAAGGACAAGCTGCCCATCACCTGGCCTGGAAACACCTCAGAGTTCTGTCCATAGGCAGGTCCCTGCCTACCTGGCTGAGTCACGAGGTGTGTCTGCCTGCTCTCAGTGGGTCAGTTGTGTAGCTGATGGTCCTTAATGGGCCATCCAGCAGGCTAGGCAGAGCTGACACCAACGTGTCTGGGGTGTCCCCCAGAGGCACAGCACAAGTTTGAAATACAGACAGTGTAGAGCCAATATTCATAACTTCAACTACAAAAATGATACACACATATAGACAGCATCATCATAATCAGCAAACTTTAACCTTGTCTGAGACACCTCATTTGACCCCCTTTATACAAGATTTGGTGCCACGACAGGACCTTGGTTGCAACAGTGTTCTATATGGTCCCAGATTATGTCAATAACGTCACATGGGGCATGCCACCGGCTCACTCGCTGCTGGGCGGTGATCCCTGGAGAGGCTGCGGCAGCTGACAGAGCCCAGGAAAGGGGCTGGCAGGGACTGTTGCAGACCACTGGCCCAACAAGAGAGCAGGACAAACTCCTTCTTAGGCACCTGTCACAGAGTGTGGGGGAGTCCAGGCCCTGCACCCCTCTTCCTGGGATTCACTGAGACTCTCAGCCAGCCAGTAAAACGGAAGGTTTATTGGACAACAGGAACACAGTCCAAAACAGAGCTTGTGAGTACACCCAGGACCCCTCAGTCAAGTCCTTCTGGGGGGCAGGGAGCTTAGACCTCAGCCCTGGGGTTCCCTGCGTTCCTCCACCCAGCCCCAAACTGAAACCTCCTCCCCCCCCCGCTGCGTCACAGCATCTCTCTGCAGTGAGTGGAAAGAAAAGTTACATTGTCGTGGGTGACGTTAGTCGGGAGGTCTCCTGCCTCCCAGGGTACAAGGTCAGCAGTTTCTAGACATTAGAGAAGGTGCTTTTCGAATACGAAAGGTGTTACACCCAGCCCGTGGAGCTCGTGATGGTGGGTACAGATGAATCCATCACTGGTGCGGAGGCTGGTGGTTGCCCAGGGACCAGTGACTGAGACCTGACCACACTCAGTACGAGCAAGCGGAGGACAGTTTCAACCAGTGAGATCAGTACTTGCTGCTTCAGAAGGGCTTCTCCCAACGCAGAGGAAAATTATGAGTGCAATTTATTGTGAGGAAAAATTTAGACAGAAGAATGTGACTGAAAAGTGGGAGTTTTGAAAGCAGAGTTTATTGGCTGGCCAAAAATGATCCCACAATTGTGCAAGAGGCGAACTCTGGCGAAGAGCCCGTCCTGGTTCAGTGGGGAAGTGATGCCAGCAATTCAAAATGGAAAAAGGGGAACTAGGTATCAGCGGCAAACTATGTGAATTAGAATGTACAAAGTGAAGAACATTCCTGTACTGGTAAAGTTTAAATGGCTACTCTGACAGTGACCCCCTGCAGAGCACAGGCCAGAGAAATCCCTCCAGTTACCTTGGGACTGAGCCCCAGAACTTGGGTTTGACTAAAGCATCTTCCAGGAAGGCCTCTGGGGCTGATCTGCGGACACAAAGAGATGGAGAATCCACCACTGCCCGTGGCAGTCAGTTCCCATGCTTCAGCAGCCAATTTCCAACTGAAATTTCTCTGGCTTTAACGTCCAGCCATCGGTAGTGGTTCTGCTTTTCCCCTTCAGTGCCAGGGATTTTCCGTCTGTGAAGGTGTTTACACGCTGATCATGGCACTCACCATCTTTTGGACTGAGCTCTTTAAGTCTCTCACTGTCAGGCATTTTCTGTAGCCCTCGAATCATTGTTGTGGCTCTTTTCTGCCCCCTCTCCAAGATCTGGTTCAAGATGTGGACACCAGAACTGGATGCAGTATCTAGTATCGGGCTCCCCAATGCTGTAGAGAGGTAAAATCCCCGCCCTGCTTCATATCAAAGGGAAGACTGAGCAGCGACTTGCTGACAGTGTGTAAGGACCTTTCCAGACAGCAAACCCTGGGCACTGATGGCTGGAAGCTGAAGCCAGACAAATTCAACTTGGAAATACAGCATCAGTGTTGATCAGTGAGGGTGGCTGACCATTGGAACAGACTGCCAAGGTCCATGGCGGTTTCTCCATCTCGGGCCCTTCAGACCCAGACTGGAGCCTTTCTGGGAGATGCTTTACCAAACAAAGTCAGTGAGCTCTGTACAGGGGTATGTGGGGGAACTAGAATGGCCTGTGCTCTGCGGCACTTCAGACTAGATGGTCTAATGGCCCCTTCTGGCCTGGTGCTCTGTGAATCTATGAAAGAGAAACCCCATCGTTATGCCAGGCATGACCCTGATTGCAGTGCTGTGTCTCAGTGTGGGTGTTGCTGTGTCCAGGGCTAGGGGCCTTGGCATGGGGTCACGAAGGCTGGGGCATGTCTTGGGGCGGGGGAGTCATGGTGCTGTTGTCTGGTGTGTCCTATGGGGTGTGGCACACCTGCCCAATGGAGAGGGCCTGGCTGGGGTGCCCGGAGCCCACACCTGACACAGTTCCCTCTCTGGCCTCTCCCAGGACATCCTGGAGAACGAGAGCATCAACCTGGACTGGATGTTCCGCTACTCGCTCATCAATGACATTGTGAAGGTACGAGAGCGTGGCGGGGTTCCTCTCTGCCCTGGACCCGTGGGTCTGGCTCCTCGTGCTGGGGCCCTGCTGGCACTGGGGGAGCAGCACTGGGGTGAGCAAGCCCCATGGCCAGACAGCATCACCGGCCCTGCAGGCAACCCTCCCTGCTCTGTTAGGCCCCACACCCCACTAGGGAAGGTGCCAGGGAACCACCTGTCCCTGATTTCGATGTCTCAGGGAGTGTGGAGCCCCATGGCACCAGCCCGCTAGCCAGGGTGGGGCACTGGCGATCTCCCTGCTGGTGACCCTTTGGTAGCCGTGGCTGGGTCGTGCCAGCTCTCGTGGCCCCTGGGCCGTAGGAGCTATAGTTTCTGCCCCGATGGGGTGCCCCCAGATTCTGGCTGGGGGGTAGGTCGGGGCTGTCTCCTGGTCTGGAAGCCCCAGGGGTCCCGACAGGCAACATCTCAGCAGTGTCTGTCTGGCACAGGGAATGGCCTTTCTGCACAACAGCATCATTGGGCACCACGGCAGCCTCAAGTCCTCCAACTGCGTGGTGGACAGCCGCTTCGTGCTGAAGATCACGGACTACGGGCTGGCCAGCTTCCGCTCCAGCTGCGATGCTGAGGACAGCCACGCGCTGTATGCCAGTGAGTACCCCCCACCCCGGAGTGCACCTGCTCTCCGCCCTCCCCCTCCTCCCCAGGAGCCCCCCTCCAGGAGCATGTGACGATGCTGGTTCTGGCGGGACACAACTGAGAGTGTCAGTTCAGGACAAAGTGCTCAGAGCCGGGCAGTCACAGCCCCAGGCTGGGGGTCCTTTACTGTTAAGGCACCAAACCAGCCAGACAGAGAGGACTTTGGTCTCACCCCTCTGGCTAACCACACGTCACCCAAGCAATTCCCTCAGACACGCCAGTTTCCCAGTATCTCCACCAGTGCCACTCGTTGTGGGGACAGATGGTTATGAAAACCAACACCCCAGTGAAAGAACAAAGGTTCTCCCGATCCCAAAGGACCAAGCCCCAGACCCAGGTCAATGTACAAATCAGATCTTACCCACAAATCACACTGTTGCCAATCCCTTAGAATCTGAAATCTAAAGGTTTATTCATAAAAGGAAGGGGATAGAGATGGGAGCTAGAATGGGTTCAATGGAATCAATGACAGACAGCGATGGCAAAGTTCTTGGGTCAGGCTTGTAGCAGGGATGAAATAAACGGCAGGTTCAAATCAAGTCTCTGGAGAACATCCCCAGCTGGGATGGGTCATTCAGTCCTTTGTTCAGAGCTTCAGTTTATAGCAAAGTCCCTCCAGAGGTAAGAAGCAGGATGGAAGACTAAATGGAGGGGTTTGCAGGTCCTTCTATATTCTCTCTCTTGTGAGCGGAAACCTCTTTGTTCTCCTGTGCAAAATCACAGCAACAAGATGGAGTTTGGAGTCACCTGGGCAAGTCACCTGTCCATGCATGACTCAGTTTGCAGGCCGCAGCCATTGCTCACATGCTACTTTGAGCATCCCAGGAAGACTTCTCATGTGTGGATTGGTGTCTCCCAAGGTCCATTGTCAGTTAAGTGTTTCCTGGTTGGGCACTTAATCTGCGAATTCCTTTCTCAAGAAGCTGACCACATGCCTCACTGAGACTACTTAGAATCAAACACATTGCGATACAAGTACAGAGCCAATATTCATTATTTCAGCTACAAAAATGACACACCCAGGCAGACAGCATCATCCTAACCAGCAAACCAGAACCTTCCCCTAGACACCGCACACGACAACCTTTGTACAATATCTGCTGCGAATATTACCGCAGTAATCTATACGGTCCCAGGGCATGTCAATAACGTCACAGAGGAGAAGGGGGCGCCTGTGCTCCGCAACCTGCCCAGGGCTGAGAGGGCAGCTCCGTGTGGTCCTTCAAGCCTGGGCTGCCCCACAGCCTGCCACCGCACTGCTCCCGGCCAGGCTCCACTGAGCTGGGTGGGGCTTGGCCCTGGGGCCTCTGGGCTGCTGGGTTCTCTCAGGGCGGGTGAAGGTCGGACCCGTGGGGCTCCGGTCAGACGTGGCTCTGCCCCTTGCTCCTCCCAGAGAAGCTGTGGACGGCCCCAGAGCTGCTGCAGAAGGGGCGCCTGCCCCCCCAGGGGATGCAGAAGGCCGATGTGTACAGCTTCAGCATCATCCTGCAGGAGATTGCCCTGCGCAACGGGCCCTTCTACATCGAGGGCATGGACCTGAGCCCCAAGGGTGAGGGGGGGCTGGGTCCCTAGGGATGGCGTGGCGGGGGGGGGTGGGCCCCAAGGTGACAGTGTGTGGGGCGGGGCCAGGGCTGGGTCCCTAGGTGACAGGGCCGCATGGCCCGGACCCTGAGGTGTGAGTGCGGGGGGGCAGGGCTGGGTCCCTAGGATACGGGGTGGTGGGGGGCTTGGACCCCGAGGTGCGAGTGGCGGGGGGCAGGGCTGGGTCCCTAGGTGACAGGGTGGTGGGGGGCTTGGACCCTGAGGTGTGAGTGTGGGGGGGCGGGGCTGGGTCCCTAGGTGACAGGATGGCGGGGGGCCTGGACCCCGAGGTGCGAGTGCAGGGGGGGCGGGGCTGGGTCCCTAGGTGACAGGATGGCGGGGGGCTTGGACCCCGAGGTGCGAGTGCGGGGGGGTGGGGCTGGGTGCCTAGGTGACAGGATGGCGGGGGGCCCGGACCCCGAGGTGCGAGTGCAGGGCGGCGGGGCTGGGTGCCTAGGTGACAGGATGGCGGGGGGCCTGGACCCCGAGGTGCGAGTGCGGGGGAGCGGGGCTGGGTGCCTAGGTGACAGGATGGCGGGGGGCCTGGACCCCGAGGTGCGAGTGTGGGGGGGCGGGGCTGGGTGCCTAGGTGACAGGATGGCGGGGGGCTTGGACCCCGAGGTGCGAGTGCGGGGGGGTGGGGCTGGGTGCCTAGGTGACAGGATGGCGGGGGGCCCGGACCCCGAGGTGCGAGTGCAGGGCGGCGGGGCTGGGTGCCTAGGTGACAGGATGGCGGGGGGCCTGGACCCCGAGGTGCGAGTGCAGGGGAGCGGGGCTGGGTGCCTAGGTGACAGGATGGCGGGGGGCCTGGACCCCGAGGTGCGAGTGTGGGGGGGCGGGGCTGGGTGCCTAGGTGACAGGATGGCGGGGGGCCCGGACCCCGAGGTGCGAGTGCAGGGGGGCGGGGCTGGGTGCCTAGGTGACAGGATGGCGGGGGGCCCGGACCCCGAGGTGCGAGTGGGGGGGGCGGGGCTGGGTCCCTAGGTGACAGGGCGGTGGGGGCCCGGAGCCCCAGGTGCAAGGGCTGGTCCAGCCCAGGGTGAGGACAGCCAGGCCGCTCAGACGGCACCCCGGGCCTGGCTGGGCTCCCCCGTGCCCTTGCCCCGGCGCGTGGCCCACGCCGTGCGGCGCTCCGTCCCTGCAGAGGTGGTGCAGAAGGTGCGGAACAGCCAGCAGCCCTTCTTCCGGCCCTCCATCGACCTGGGGCTGCACAGCGAGGAGCTGGCCGTGCTGATGGAGCGCTGCTGGGCGCAGGACCCCGCCGAGCGCCCTGACTTCAGCCAGATCAAGATCTTCATCCGCAGATTCAACAAGTGGGTGCCCCGGCTGGGGTGGGACAGGGCTTGGGGCGCAGCCTCATGGCAGCTGGCACCCAGGGGCGCTGGGGGAGGTGTGTGGGGCTGGATGCGCGCCCTCAGGGCGTGGGAACAGCTGGGAGCGGGGCCGAGATGCGTGATGGGGGCACGCTCCGGGCAGGAACGGGGAAGCAGGACGGTGTCACTCCCCAGCACCCGGAGTGTGCAAACACAGGAGCGTTATGGTGTCACACACGGCCCCTCAGGCAGGGGTAATACGGGGAGTTTCTTATCTCCCACCTCCCCAGTCCTGTGTGCTCAGCTGGGGCGGGGGTTCTGCTCCCCCTGGGGTGTTGGGTGCCGGCTGTCACTGTCCTGGTGACTGGGTTTTCGGATCCTCCATTGATATGGGGCCGGCCTCAGACCAGACAGCGGGGTGACGTTCAGACCCGTGTGTCAGCCGCCCTGAGAACAAACGGTCCTTTCTCCCCCTCCCCCACGGACCCATGCAAAATATAGAGGAAACTGAGGCACACCGCAAAGTCACGTAACATATTCCAGAAACTTCCCGCTCGGTCACGGTACCAAGAGGGGTTCTGGGTGGTGTCACAGCCGCTCCTTGAGCGCCAGAGCCAGGAGGCGACTGGGAGCAGCAGCCCTTGGGGAGCAGGCTCTGGCTGTGTGTGTGTTACGGTGCCCCGTGTCGTGGACACAAGGCCCCCCCAAGTCTCCTCCCGTGGCCTCTCCGCAGGGAGGGCAGCACCAGCATCCTGGACAACCTGCTGTCGCGCATGGAGCAGTACGCCAACAACCTGGAGAAGCTGGTGGAGGAGCGGACGCAGGCCTACCTGGAGGAGAAGCGCAAGGCCGAGAACCTGCTCTACCAGATCCTGCCCCAGTGAGTGACCCACACAAGCCCCTGAGCGTGCGCTAGCAAGGGGGGAAAGCCGGGGGGCACATGCCAAGCTCCGCCACGGGTGTGCGCTGGCGTGGGATGGGTGTGCGGAGCACCTCCAGGAGCGTGCGTGGAGTGAGGGGCAGAGTGCCCTGGGAGTGGGTGGTGGATGGGGGCTAGAGGCCTTAGCACTGGTGCACCCTGCACGGTGCCTGGGGCGGGGGGCAGGGGCCTGGTGCTTCTGCCTTGCTCCCCTTTCGCAGCGGGGGGGCAGTCTGGGGCAGCAGCGCTCACACTGACCTGCCCCCCCACCCCCAGCTCCGTGGCCGAGCAGCTGAAGCGTGGGGAGACGGTGCGGGCCGAGGCCTTCGACAGCGTCACCATCTACTTCAGCGACATTGTGGGGTTCACAGCCCTGTCAGCTGAGAGCACCCCCATGCAGGTAACCTAGGTGGGGGGGAGCAGCGCCCCTGCGGGTAACCAGGGGAGGGGAGAGACCATACCATGCAGGTAACCAGGGGGGAGAGCCCCCCATGCAGGTAACCAGGGAGGGGGAGAACAGCGCCTTGCGGGTAGCCAGGCGGTGCCCTGTGGGGGAGGTTCTGTAGGGGAGCAGCCTCCCCTCCCCCCGGCAGCCCAGTTCCCGGGGCTCTCAGCATGGGCTGGCCCGTGCGTGGGGAGCCGCGGCCCGCGGGGTGTGGCTGGGCGCCCGGGGCAGTGCCGGCTGCGCAGCGAGCGGCCAGGGAGGCTGGGCCCTCGGCCCTCACCTGTGCTCCCCGCCCCCAGGTGGTGACCCTCCTGAACGATCTCTACACCTGCTTCGACGCCATCATCGATAACTTTGACGTGTACAAGGTGAGACGGGCCGGCCGCTGTGCATGGTGCTCTCAGGGCCGGGCCTGGTGGGCGCGGGGAACTGAGTGCTCGTGCCCCGGGGAGGGGGTGGGGAGCTGAGAAGATGCTCCTCGGCAAGGGGCCCCGGGGCCTCGCTCTCATGGGATGGGAGTGTGGGTGGGATCTCCCGCTTTGAACTCCCTGGGGTGGCAGACCCGGGCATGCGTTTGCTGATGCTCCGCCCTGACTCTGCTTGGCCCCTAGGTGGAGACGATTGGAGACGCCTACATGGTGGTGTCGGGGCTGCCGGTGCGGAACGGGAAACTGCACGCCAACGAGATCGTCCGCATGGCGCTGGCGCTGCTGGAGGCCGTGAAAACCTTCAAAATCCGGCATCGGCCCAACGACCAGCTCCGGCTGCGCATCGGCATCCACACCGGTGAGCCGCTGGCCCCGCTCTGCAGAGACGAGGCTCATGCAGCCAGCGGGAGGGCCCAGGGAGGGCCTGGACCCAGCTCCCTGGTGGGGGCACCACGCTCCGAGTCACCAGCAGGACTGGGGGGGGACGTGCTATCCTGGGGCCAGAGGGGGCCTGGGCGAGGGCAGGGGTTCCCGGGTCCTGCGCAGAGGTGATGGCTCTCTCGCCCGGCAGGTCCTGTCTGTGCCGGGGTGGTAGGGCTGAAGATGCCCCGGTACTGCCTATTTGGAGACACGGTGAACACAGCCTCGCGCATGGAGTCCAACGGGCAGGGTAAGTCTCCCCCCCAGCCGGCAGCCCAGCCCTGTGCCCTGGCATCGCAGCTCACCCATCCCCCTCCCGCTTTCCCTACTCCTGGGCCGCTCCCCGGTGGGTACGGCAATGGGCCCCCGCCCAGCTGCAGGGTGAGTTCAGGGCTGGCCCTCGCTGCCCTGTAGCAAGGTGACCTGGAGGCAGCACCATGGGAACTGCCCAGTTGAGCCCATCTAGCCCAGGAACCCCCAGCCCAGATCCAAGCCGTGGGTCCACAGGTGTAGCTCCAGACCCCTTGCTCTGGCCCCTGGTGACTCCTCCCCCTCCTCTGACCCAGCACTGAAGATCCACATCTCGTCCACCACCAAGGAGGTCCTGGATGAGTTTGGCTGCTTCGAGCTGGAGCTCCGAGGTGACGTGGAAATGAAGGTGAGTCTGGGGTCCCGCTCTGCCAGGGCCGGTCCCACCAGATGGACGGGGGCAGGGCTGTTGGCATCTCAGTGCTCCTGGGCAGGGACAGGCCGGCTGGGCCCCCAGCGGGGATGGAGATACAGAACCGACGGGGCACTGGGCGCCGGCAGGTGAGCACGGAGCTGGAAGCAGGTGGAGGGGCCAGGTGTGGGGCCAGCAGCCAGGATGCCAGAGCCATGGGAATGCACAGACGGGCCCCTGCACAGCTGAGAGCCCAGCAGCCCCTGTGCCAACTTCAGCCACAGCAGCTCTGCCCATGATGGGCACATCTTGGCAGCGGGGAGAGCCCCTCAGGAGCGCACTGCACGGCTTGGAACGACGGGCACTGCCGAGCTCTCCAATGCGGCACCCCTTCTCGGGGCAGGGAGTGCAGCGGGGCACGGGCGGCCCCGGCTCTGCAGAGGGGAAGCCTGGAGAGGCCTGGCCCCAGCTGCGGGACATGGAGGATACGGGGCGGGTGAGCCAGCCCGGCCGTGGGGCCCAGCCCCAGGCGATGGCTCGGGCCTGACCTGCTCCCCTCTGCCTTCCAGGGGAAAGGGAAGATGCGGACGTACTGGCTGCTGGGCGAGCGGACAGACGACAGCATCATCTGAGGCGGGCCCCTGGGCTGACTCGGGCTCTGCACTGAGCGGGGCTTCGTCACTGAGCTCCGCACGCAGGAGGCTGTGCGCCGTCTCTGAGCACCACTCCCCGGCCGCGGCAGGGAGCGCCCAGCACGCAGGCGGCTCCTGGGCTGGCACCGGGCTCTGCCTCCGGACTGCAGGCCCCAACCAACCCAGCCGAGCTCCACGGCCCTGCTGGCAGACACACACAGCCGTGCTGCCCACCTGGCCCTGCCCGCCCAGCTGAAGTCTCCTTCCACTCAGCCTCCGAGTGCAGGGCCTGGCGGGGATAGCGGGAGCCGGCCGGGCCCACGACCCCACTCGGCTCCTCGGAGTCTGGCTGTACCGGGGCTGGCAGGGCCCCGGGCAGCGCCTGAGAACGAGCCCCCGGGGCCCTGAGTCTCTGTAACCCGGTATCCCCTCCCCAGGCTCGGCTGGCTCTGAGCCCCTCAGCCTCGCCACCCCCTGGGCCCAGCCGGCTCTGAGCCCGTCCCCCCAGGGGCCTGGCTGCTCCCCCATGGCACTTGGCCTTCTTTCCAGTACTCTGCACCCTCCCCCGAAGTGAGCGAACTGGGGGCTGCCGCCAGGGCTGGCCCTCAGCTGGAGTTGGGGGTGTTTCTCACCCACTGTCCTGTGGCCTGGTTCACACGAGCATGATGCAGCTGCTCACGCCTTCCCTTGTAACTGTCCCGCATTCCTCCCCCGTGCCCTGTAACTACCTAGTGGGCTGGGCAAACGCCCACAGCGTGGCAGTGCCCACAGCCTCCCTCAAGTGTACATATAGGGATCAAACTGTGCACACGATTGTGTTGAAATACAGACTTCCCGAACCAGACCCTGCACGTCTCTGGGGGGGCTAAGCGGGGGAGCAGGCTTCAGAGACGCTGCCGCAGTGCGACCCCGGGCGGCTGTCTGGGGGGTGGAGGGGAGCTGGTGCCACCCTGAGTGGAGGGCTGGGGAGACCTGGCCAGTCAGTTGGTGACCAGCTGCAGGGGCTGCTGTGAACACTGGCGCCTGCATTGTGTGCCAGTGCCACGGGAGGTTGCCCTTGTGCAGTGATGCCCTGGGCATGGCCATGCACCCGCCCTCCACCTGGCCAGCCCTGGCAGGAAGGCCATGCAGCAGCCGTGGGCCCCGCCTGGCTCCTGAGTGCAGAGCAGGGCTGGAGGCTGCCTCGCTGCGTCTCCTGGACCACGTTCAGAGAACGGCTCGCTGCCCACACTGGGTTTGCTTTGGCTGGTGGCCGGAGCACTTTCCTGTGAGCTCAGCGCCGGCTTCACAGCCAGCCCCTTCCTGGAAGGCACCATTGCCCGAGCACGGCAGCGGCGGGGGCTCTGCCTGGCCCAGGGGCTGGTGGAAATGAGACCACACACACTTCCCAGAGAGCGTGAGAGGGAGATGTGGGCCATGACATGGCCATCCCGAAGTGCAGAAAGAATAGCAAATATGGCAGGCGACCAGCTTGGCTTAACAGTGAAATCTTCAGTGAACTTAAACTTAGAAAAGAAGCTTACAAGAAATGGAAACTTGGTCAGATGACTTGGGAGGAGTATCAAAATATTGCTCAAGCATGCAGGGATGTAATCAGGAAGGCCAAGGCACAATTGGAGTTGCAGCTAGCAAGGGATGTGAAAGGGAACAAGAAGGGTTTCTACAGTTATGTTAGCAACAAGAAGAAGGTCAGGGAAAGTGTGGGCCCCTTACTGAATGGGGGAGGCAACCTAGTGACAGAGGATGTGGAAAAAGCTGAAGTACTCAATGCTTTTTTTGCCTCAGTCTTCACAGACAAGGTCAGTTCCCAGACTGCTGCACTGGGCAACACAGTATGGGGAGGAGGTGAGCAGCCCTCAGTGGAGAAAGAACAGGTTAAGGACTATTTAGAAAAGCTGGCCATGCACAAGTCCATGGGTCCAGCTCTAATGCATCTGAGGGTGCTGAGGGAATTGGCTGATGTGATTGCAGGGCCATTGGCCATTATCTTTGAAAATTCGTGGCGATCAGGGGAGGTCCCGAACAATTGGAAAAAGAAAAATATAGTGCCCATATTTCAAAAAGGGAAGAAAGAGAACCCGGGGAACTACAGACCGGTCAGCCTCACCTCAGTCTCTGGAAAAATCCTGGAGCAGGTCCTCAAGGAATCAATCCTGAAGCACTTACACGAGAGGAAAGTGATCAGGAACAGTCAGCATGGATTCACCAAGGGAAGGTCATGCCTGACTAATCTAATCGCCTTCTATGATGAGATTACTGATTCTGTGGATGAAGGGAAAGCAGTGGATGTATTGTTTCTTGACTTTAGCAAAGCTTTTGACATGGTCTCCCACAGTATTCTTGCCAGCAAGTTAAAGAAGTATGGGCTGGATGAATGGACTATAAGGTGGTTAGAAAGCTGGCTAGATTGTCGGGCTCAACGGGTAGTGATCAATGGCTCCATGTCTAGTTGGCAGCTGGTATCTAGCGGAGTGCCCCAAGGGTCGGTCCTGGGGCCGGTTTTGTTCAATATCTTCATAAATGATCTGGAGGATGGTGTGGATTGCACCCTCAGCAAATTTGTGGATGATACTAAACTAGAAGGAGTGGTAGATACGCTGGAGGGTAGGGATAGGATACAGAGGGACCTAGACAAATTGGAGGATTGGGCCAAAAGAAATCTGATGAGGTTCAATAAGGATAAGTGCAGGGTCCTGCACTTAGGACGGAAGAATCCCATGCACCGCTACAAACTAGGGACCGAATGGCTAGGCAGCAGTTCTGCGGAAAAGGACCTAGGGGTGACAGTGGACGAGAAGCTGGATATGAGTCAGCAGTGTGCCCTTGTTGCCAAGAAGGCCAATGGCATTTTGGGATGTATAAGTAGGGGCATAGCGAGCAGATCGAGGGACGTGATCGTTCCCCTCTATTCGACACTGGTGAGGCCTCATCTGGAGTACTGTGTCCAGTTTTGGGCCCCACACTACAAGAAGGATGTGGATAAATTGGAGACAGTCCAGCAAAGGGCAACAAATATGATTAGGGGTCTGGAACACATGACTTATGAGGAGAGGCTGAGGGAACTGGGATTGTTTAGTCTGCAGAAGAGAAGAATGAGGGGGGATTTGATAGCTGCTTTCAACTTCCTGAGAGGTGGTTCCAGAGAGGATGGTTCTAGACTATTCTCAGTGGTAGAAGATGACAGGACAAGGAGTAATGGTCTCAAGTTGCAGTGGGGGAGGTTTAGGTTGGATATTAGGAAAAACTTTTTCACTAGGAGGGTGGTGAAACACTGGAATGCGTTACCTAGGGAGGTGGTAGAATCTCCTTCCTTGGAAGTTTTTAAGGTCAGGCTTGACAAAGCCCTGGCTGGGATGATTTAATTGGGGATTGGTCCTGCTTTGAGCAGGGGGTTGGACTAGATGACCTCCTGAGGTCCCTTCCAACCCTGATATTCTATGATTCTATGATTGGTGAGGCCTCACCTGGAGTACTGCGTCCAGTTTTGGACCCCCCACTCCAGGAGGGATGGGGACAAATTGGAGAGGGTTCAGCGGAGGGCAACGAAAATGATTAGGGGGCTGGAGCACATGACTGACGAGGAGAGGCTCGCAAGTCTGGTCTGTCCCATGGGGGGCCAGCAGGGGTGGGCTCCGCTGTGCTGCCCCATCCCCCGCCCATGATGCCAGGAGAGGGAGGATGGGCGAGCCCTGTGCAGGCTCATGGTGCTGTCTGTGTCCACGGGAGGCAGGGCTTAGCTGGCAGCTCCGGTACCCCACCCTGTGCTGCAGTTTCCTGCACCAACCCCAGAGCTGCAAGGAGCTCAGCAAACCTGCCCGCTCCAGCCACCCCATGGCCTGATGGCAGCAGCTGCTGCCTCCGCCAGCCCCAATGGCACCAGGGCAAGGGCTGGGCCCTGCCGGCCCCAGTGGGCAGCCATCCCCGCCCTGTAGATCTACCTGCTACTGCCCCGCACAGCTGCATGAGACTCCTTCAGGGAGGGGGCTCTGGGGAGGCCCTGGCCCCAGGCCAGAAATGGCTGGGACAGGAGCCCCTTGCCCGGGACAATGCCCCCCTGGCCAAGCTCCAGCTCACCCAGGCTCCGTGGCCTGCTGCAGCTGGGATCACTGGGCAGGCAGGGCTAACATGCCCTGCTAAAGGGGGGCAGCCCAGAATGCTGTCAGGGCCCTGGCTCAGCACAGCACCTCATCCCTCCCCCTCCCCCAAATGCACAGGTGAGGGGGTAGTGGTGCCTGGGGCCCAAGTCCATGCCCGAGTACCCCGAGCCTGCACGGGGCACTACCAGATGCCTCCTGCAGCTCACTCCGGCCGTACCTGCCATGTGCCCTACCCCAATGCACATGCAGCATCCCTCCAGCCCAGTGCGGAGCCCCCAGCATCACACCAGCCAGCCGGTCCCATCCACTCTTTATTGCTCTGCAGGGCCTAGAGTTTGGGGTAGTTCTCTGGGGCGTAGGGCATGGGCTGGTCCAGGTACTCGCTGATGGGGGTGGTGAAGATTGCGTTCCTCCTAAAGGGGGTGTCACTGGTACGGATGTTGGAGACGCCCTGAAAGAAGAGGAATTGGACAACGTCCCAGGTGAACAGAGCAGGACTTCCAGGGAGGGCTCCCGGCTGGGGGGACGGGGCAGACATGGCAGGGCCCCCGGCTGGGGGGACGGGGCAGACACGGCAGGGCCCCCGGCTGGGGGGACGGGGCAGACACGGCAGGGCCCCCGGCTCGGGGGACGGGCCCAGAGGCATGCTGAGGAGAGGAGCAGGAGTCACTCCACACCCCTGCCCGCGGGGGTGGCTGCCAGTCTGTTGGGTCAGGCCCAGCCCTGCCAGCAGCCACACGGGATGCAGGTGGGAATGGCTGAGCTGCTGGGGCACTCGCTCGCTGCCCACAGACAGCCTGGCTGGCACAGACCGGGGGTACTTACAGGCAGCTGGCGGGCGCTCTCCAGCCAGAAGGTGTGGGGCTGCTCCAGGCGATAGTCATGGGGCTGGGAGAAGCACAAAGGCAGAGCGTGCCCATCAGCAGGGAGCTGCATCCCCCAAGGCTTCCCGTGCTCCTGCGATGGGCGCTTGGCTTGCCCTGCCTGAGGACCCCACAGGGGAGTCTCCATGGCCGTGGCAAGTCCCAGCCTCCCCGAGGGCACCACCCACGCTGGGGGGCACTACCGAGTGGGCTGCACTTGAGCCTGCAGCTCAGCCCGTCCGTGCTGGCTGTGATGCCGAGCGCCAGGAACAGCAGGGGCTGAATCACCCCGGCTGGGAGAGGGCAGGTGGCAGGTCCCTGCCCTGGCCATGTACCCTGCCATATGCCCATCCAGCTACCCACTCTGCCCAGCTCCTCCCCGCCCCAGTCCATGGACCAGTCACTATCCCACCCACCCTGTACCCCCCTCCTTTCCCTGCAGGCTGAGCAGCGACGCTGGGGGTGGCTGACGGTGCGGAGCCCTGGGCCCAGGTCTCACCCTGGTGGGGGGCGGCAGCTCAGCCCGGAAGCCCTCCTTGCGGTAGTCCCGGTGGGTGGTGGAAAGTGACTCCATGGGCCCGGCGGGAGGGTAAAGCTCCGTCAGGGTCTCCTTCCTGCAGAGAGATGCTGGGGTTACCGAGGGACGGGGCTGCAGCACCCACCGGCTCCCCTGGCACCTGCCACCCTGGTCCAGCCAGTGGGCCCCTTGGGAAAGTTCTGCAACCACAGGGGACCCAAGCTGCAAAGAGCCCCGCCCCATGGGGAGGAGCCTGCCCAGAGTTCCCACCCCAGGGGAGGAGTCTGTGAAGAGCCCCACCCCCAGGGGAGCAGCCTAGGCAGACGCCCGCCCCCGCACAAGGGTGGTGGAGTGGGAGGAGTGTTAATGTGCTCGGGAGCAGGGCATGGCTCTGCCCTGGTGCCCACGTGGGCGCCGGCTGCAGGGCGCTGGCTGGGGAAGCAGCAGAGTGGTGCATGTCAGGCTGGCCGGCAGCCTCCCAGGGGCTGGCCGGAGCCTGGGGGCAAGGCCGACGTCCTCTCTGTTCCGGCAAGCCAGTGCCCCTGCAGCATCACGCAGGCCCTGGCTGGGCCGTGCCCCCAGGGCTCCCACTAGTCAGGCGCCCAAAGCCGCTGGCCATCCCCTGCGCCCCCCAAGAACAGTCCCTCTCCGGGGCTCCACGGGCCAGCTGGGACACCCCACCAGCATTTAGCAGCCTCTGCCCCTCCTCGGCCTCCAGCTGCCACCCCCCAGCCAGGCCCATGGCCACCCGGGCGTTTCCCTCCCCCTGGGCATTGGCTAGAACTGGTACCCCCAGTGCTCCCCTGGCCCCCGCCTGCTCACACTGCCCCTGGGGGGAGCGCTGCCCCCCAGGCTCCTAATCTCTCCTGCTGCCTCTGCTTTCCCAGGCTCACAACAATGGCTTCCCTTATCACAGGGCCCGGGGGAGCGGGCCAGCACCTAGGCCCCAGACGCTATCACAAAGGAAAAGCAACAGGAAACCCCCCAGGCCTGGAGCATGACGCAGCCCAGCGGCTCAGCACAGGGCGCAGGCGAGGAACAAGGAGGCCTCAGGCCTGAATCTGAGCCGGATTCGCCTCTGGCTGGGGTCAGCATGTGTTGGGCTGAACCAGGAACCAGCCGGCATGGCCCCAGGCCCTTTGCAGCAGTGACCCACCTCAGTGAGCCCGACAGCCGCCCCGCAGGGGTGCTGCAGTCCAGACAGGCACCCGGCACTGCCAGAGTCTGGGCCACGCTGAGCGCTCACCTGGTGGGGCCTGGGCCAGCCAAGTGTCTCATAACCCCCCTCCAGGCTGAGCACCCGTCTGGGCCGGGCAGCCTCAGGAGGGGTCTTTCCGGTCTGGGGCTCTAGGTATGCGGGATAACACTGCGTGTGAGACAGGCACAACCCCTCCCCAGCCCCTGCCCCCAATCTGGCTCCCCCAGCACCTCAGAGATCAGGACCTGGATATCAGGACCCCTTCCCTGGCCCCATAGAGCACCCTGGGAAATCACAACCAGGGGCTGGCAGAGCCAAATGAGACTACAGGAGCTGTGGAAATCTGTGGGGGCCATACCAGGGCTGGGGGCGGGAATCCAGGGCAAGCAGCGCCCAGCAGGGGCAGGAGGCACAGGAATGTTGGCAGTGCCAGGGCAGCGAGCTAGCAGCCCTCAGCCAAGCAGCACATCGGGGGCGTTTCCACAGGCTCCTCTCCCGCACCGGCTGCTCAGCGCTCGCGTCTCTGCCGCAGCTGGCACCCAGCCTCCCCGCCGGGGGACGGACTCTGCTAGCGGGACTCCGGCCAGCACGCTGAGACCAGCAATGGACATGCTGCAGCGCCAGCGGAGACTCAGTCGGAGGCCACGCGGCCCCCGGGGGCGGGCGGGCTAGAGCTCGGGTGGGTAGCCCAAGCCTCTGCCACTTGTCCACACTGCGATTCTCAGCAGGCTGGCAAGGGCTGCTCCCCGGGCTGGAGATCCATCTCCCCCTGCAGCGTAGACCCAGCCAGAGTGCCCAGTGCAGCTGGCACTTCCCCCATGGCTGCCAGGCACAGGCGCCTCCCGAGACGGGGCCCTGCTCCCTGCACGGCTCAGCTGAGCTAGGGGAGAGCAAGGCAGCTCCAGGGAGAAGAGCTTGGCTGGGGAGCAGCCTGCTCATTGCCAGCCCCGCACTGCCCTACCCGCCCTCCCTGCTGGGAGCCTGAGCATGGGCAGGGAAAGGGCAGCAGGCTCACCTGTATTTCTGGTACAGCATTAACTCCAGCATGGCCTCCCGCTGCCCTGCAGGGAGAGACGGGGCACATCAGTGCCTGGGGACTGGCCTGGGCACTGTACTGCAGCCCCTGGAGTCAGAGCCCCTGCCAAGGCAGCAGTGTGGGGCAGGCTGGGGAGAGGGCTGGGAGGCCAAGAGAAAACACACGGGCAGCCCGCGAGGCACAGGGAGCACCATGGCCAGACAGGGAAGGGCAGCAACCTCGATCCACAGATACAGCGCCAGGCGCCTGAGATCCAGAGCAAGCCATCCTGCCCAGCCGCAAGCAGGGCCTGCAGCTGCTTCTCAGGAGAGCTGTCATAAATATAAAGGGAAGGGTAAACACCTTTAAATCCCTCCTGGCCAGAGGAAAAACGCTTTCACCTGCGAAGGGTTAAGAAGCTAGGATAACCTCGCTGGCACCTGACCAAAATGACCAATGAGGAGACAAGATACTTTCAAAAGCTGGGAGGAGGGAAAAACAGAGGGTCTGTCTGGGTGATGCTTTTGCCGGGGACAGAACAGGAATGGAGTCTTAGAACTTAGTAAGTAATCTAGCTAGATATGCGTTAGATTCTGTTTTCTTTAAATAGCTGAGAAAATAGCTGTGCTGAATGGAATGTATATTCCTGTTTTTGTGTCTTTTTGTAACTTAAGGTTTTACCTAGAGGGATTTTCTGTGTTTTGAATCTAATTATCCTGTAAGGTATTTATCATCCTGAGATTACAGAGATGATTCTTTTACTTTTTCTTCTATTAAAATTCTTCTTTTAAGAACCTGATTGCTTTTTCATTGTTCTTAAGATCCAAGGGTTTGGGTCTGTGATCATCTATGCAAATTGGTGAGGATTTTTATCAAGCCTTTCCCAGGAAAGGGGGTGTAGAGTTTGGGAGGATTTGGGGGGGAAAGATGTCTCCAAGCAGGCTCTTTCCCAGTTATATATCTGCTAGACGTTTGGTGGTGGCAGCGATAAAGTACAAGGGCAAAAGCTAAAATAGTTTGTACCTTGGGGAAGTTTTAACCAAAGCTGGTAAAAGTAAGCTTAGGAGGTTTTCATGCAAGTCCCCACATCTGTACCCTAGCGTTCAGAGTGGGGTACGAACCTTGACATGGTGGCAGAGTGGTGGGATTAACTTGAAATCACTTTGAGATTTTTTGAATCAGAAGCACAGATTTTAAAAAAGGAATTTTTTTTCCTTTGGGCTGCTGGAAAGCAGGTTTTCAGCTGAAAGCAGTTAGAGGGATTTTTTTTTTCTCCGCTTGGGGGCCAGAGCAGAGACAAAAGGGAATTGTCTTTTGTGAGCTGGAGTTTTCTCTACCTAAAGGCAGGGTAGTTCACCTCCTGCAGGGAAATTCACAAGTCTTCACAGACCTGAAGAAGTTTGTTTTTTTTCCTAAGAGGAACTAGAGGGGTTTTCTGCCTATTTGCCTTTCAATTTTCAATTTGGAGACAAAGGTGTTAGGTTGTTTTTTTTTAAGGATTTCTCAGTAGGCTGACAATCACTATCAGAGAACCTAGGTATCCGGACAGCACAGCAAAATTTTACAAGCCAAGGTTTTTTTGTTTGTTTTCTTTCTAACTCTCGGGTGTAAGGTTAGTTAAAAACAGAGAGGTTAGGATGACAGAATGCACTGTTCAACAAAAGCTGGAATTAGCCAGATTTGAGGCTGAGGAAAAACAAAAGGAACATGAAAGACGGACAGAACTCATACGGATGGAGATGGATGCACACACGGCCAGGGGAAAAGAAATGAAGGCTGCCCACAGGAGGGAAATGGAGGCAAGGGGAAAAAATAATGGAGGCAAGGAACAAAGAACTGGAGGAGAAGGAAAAAGAGAGGAAGCATGCACTGGAGATGGAGAAGGCAAAGGCTCAGTGGACTATACAAACAAACCCTAGCAATCCTTCTCCAGGTACCCCTTCCCATCCCAGAAAGTTCCCCACCTACAAGGCAGGCGATGATACTGAGGCCTTCTTAGAAAACTTCGAAAGGGCCTGCCTTGGGTACAGCATCCCTACAGACCAATACATGGTAGAGCTGAGGCCGCAGCTCAGTGGACCCTTAGCTGAGGTGGCGGCTGAAATGCCTAAGGACCACATGAACCAGTATGAACTGTTTAAAACCAAGGTGAGAGTCAGAATGGGGCTAACCCCCGAGCATTCCCGTCAGCGATTCAGAGCCCTAAGGTGGAAACCAGACGTGTCATTTACCTGACATGCCTACCACATTGTGAAACATTGGGATGCCTGGATATCAGGAGCAAGTGTTAAATCTGCAGAAGATTTGCCCTTCCTAATGCAAATGGAGCAGTTCTTAGAGGGTGTTCTGAGGAAACAGAAAGATACATCCTAAATGGGAAGCCCAAAACTGTAATTGAGGAGGGGGAGATTGGAGCCAAATGAGTGGAGGGGGCAGAAAAGAAAAAAACTGGTCGCAATTGGAGCGGATACCAGAAGGGACAACCTCAGACCATACCCTACTACCAGGGGCAGCCCAAGGCCCCACCTACCGCCCAAGGAACCCTCCAGCCACCTTATCGTCCCGCCACACCATTCTCCAGCAACTCACCTCGCCCCTGTGACCTGTCAGCTGGACGGTGTTTTAAATGTAACGAGCCGGGGCATGTAAAGGCCAACTGCCCCAAGAACCCCAACAGATTACAGTTCGTTGCACCAGAATCACACCAGAGGTCCTCAGGCCCAGATACCTTCGGAGCGGCGGGAAACTGTGAGTGTGGGCGGGAAGAAGGTCACCGCGTGGAGGGACACCGGAGCACAAGTGTTGGCTATCCACGCTTCCTTAGTGGACCCCAATTTAATCAACCCAGAGATCCAAGTGACGATTCAACCTTTCAAGTCTAACTCTTTCAATTTGCCTACAGCCGAGTTGCCTGTCCAGTACAAAGGCTGGTCAGGAACGTGGACTTTTGCAGTCTATGATGATTATCCCATCCCATGCTGTTGGGGAAAGACTTGGCCAATCGTGTGAAGCTAGCCAAGAGGGTGGGAATGGTCACCCACAGCCAGGCTAAGCAAGCTGTCGCGCCTAGCTCTGTTCCGGAAACTTCTACCAGGACCCCGTCAGAGGTGATGGACCCGGACCCCAGGCCAATGTCTGCAACAGCGCTAGTGGATCCAGTCCCAGAGACCCAGACAGAGCCAGTCCCGGAACCAGCGGAACAACCAGCACCAGACCCCTTGCCCACACTGAATCCAGTACTTGCAACCCCAACACCAGAGGGCCCCACCGAACCTGAACCGGCAGCAGCCGATAACCCGACACAAGAGGCTCAGCCGGAGCCTGAACCCCAACATAGTGCACCAGCGGAGAGCGGTTCACAGTCAACGGAAACAGCCCCATTCCCTACATCGCTTCCAGAGGGACCAAGCCTAGGTTCACAATCCAAGGAGGAACTGATGTCTCCAGCATCAAGGGAACAGTTCCAGACCGAACAGGAAGCAGATGAAAGCCTCCAGAGAGCTTGGATGGCGGCATGGAGCAACCCACCGCCTCTCAGCTCTTCTAATCGATCCAGGTTTGTTGTACAAAGAGGACTTTTATACAAGGAAACTCTTTCTGGTGGACAACAGGAAGACTGGGGTCCTCAGAGACAGTTGGTAGTTCCAACTAAGTACCAGGCCAAGCTCTTGAGCTTAGCCCAGGATCATCCTAGTGGCCATGCTGGGGTGAACAGGACCAAAGACCGGTTGGGGAGGTCATTCCACTGGGAGGGAATGGGCAAAGATGTTTCTACCTATGTCCGGTCCTGTGAGGTATGCCAAAGAGTGGGAAAACCCCAAGACCAGGTCAAAGCCCCTCTCCAGCCACTCCCCATCATTGAGGTTCCATTTCAGTGAGTAGCTGTGGATATTCTGGGTCCTTTTCCGAAAAAGACACCCAGAGGAAAGCAGTACATACTGACTTTCATGGATTTTGCCACCCGATGGCCGAAAGCAGTAGCTCTAAGCAACACCAGGGCTAAAAGTGTGTGCCAGGCACTAGCAGACATTTTTGCCAGGGTAGGTTGGCCCTCTGACATCCTCACAGATGCAGGAATTAATTTCCTAGCAGGAACTATGGAATGCCTTTGGAAAGCTCATGGGGTAAATCACTTGGTTGCCACTACTTACCATCATCAAATAAATGGCCTGGTGGAGAAGTTTAATGGAACTTGGGGGCCATGATACGTAAATTCGTAAATGAGCACTCCAATGATTGGGACCTAGTGTTGCAGCAGTTGCTGTTTGCCTACAGAGCTGTACCACATCCCAGTTTAGGGTTTTCACCATTTGAACTTGTATATGGCCGTGAGGTTAAGGGGCCATTACAGTTGGTGAAGCAGCAATGGGAGGGATTTACACCTTCTCCAGGAACTAACATTCTGGACTTTGTAACCAACCTACAAAACACCCTCCGAACCTCTCTAGCCCTTGCTAAAGAAAACCTACAGGATGCTCAAAAAGAGCAAAGAGCCTGGTATGATAAACATGCCAGAGAGCGTTCCTTCAAAGTAGGAGACCAGGTCATGGTCTTAAAGGCGCTCCAGGCCCATAAAATAGAACCGTCATGGGAAGGGCCATTCACGGTCCAGGAGCGCCTGGGAGCTGTTAATTATCTCATAGCATTCCCCACCTCCAACCAAAAGCCTAAGGTGCACCATATTAATTCTCTAAAGCCCTTTTATTCCAGAGAATTAAAGGTTTGTCAGTTTACAGCCCAGGGAGGAGATGACGCTGAGTGGCCTGAAGGTGTCTACTACGAAGGGAAAAGTGCTGGTGGCGTGGAAGAAGTGAACCTCTCCATGACCCTCGGACGTATGCAGTGCCAGCAGATCACGAAGCTGTGTGCTAGCTACGCGCCGACGTTCTCAGCCACCCCAGGACTGACTGAACGGGCATACCACTCCATTGACACAGGTAATGCTCGCCCAATTAGGGTCCAACCTTACCGGGTGTCTCCTCAAGCTAAAACTGCTATAGAACGGGAGATCCAGGATATGCTACAGATGGGGGTAATCCGCCCCTCTGGCAGTGCATGGGCATCTCCAGTGGTTCTAGTTCCCAAACCAGATGGGGAGATACATTTTTTTGCGTGGACTACCGTAAGCTAAATGCTGTAACTCGCCCAGACAACTATCCAATGCCACGCACAGATGAGCTATTAGAGAAACTGGGACGGGCCCAGTTCATCTCTACCTTGGGCTCAACCAAGGGGTACGGGCAGGTACCGCTAGATGAGTCTGCCAAGGAAAGGTCAGCCTTCACCACCCATGTCGGGCTGTATGAATTTAATGAACTCCCTTTCGGGCTGCATGCACCCGCCACCTTCCAAAGACTTGTAGACGGTCTCCTCGCGGGATTAGGAGAATATGCAGTCGCCTACCTTGACGATGTGGCCATATTTTCGGATTCCTGGGCAGAACACCTGGAACATCTATAAAAAGTCTTCAAGCACATAAGGGAGGCAGGACTAACTGTTAAGGCTAAGAAGTGTCAAATAGGCCTAAACAGAGTGACTTACCTTGGACACCAGGTGGGTCAAGGAACTATCAACCCCCTACAGGCCAAAGTGGATGCTATCCAAAAGTGGCCTGTCCCAAAGTCAAAGAAACAGGTTCAATCCTTCTTAGGCTTGGCTGGTTATTACAGGTGATTTGTACCGCAATACAGCCAAATCGCCGCCCCACTGACAGACCTAACCAAAAACAAACAGCCAAATGCCATTCGGTGGACTGAAGAGTGTCAGAAGGCCTTTAACCAGCTTAAAGCGACACTCATGTCTGACCCTGTACTAAGGGTCCCAGACTTTGACACACTGTTCCTAGTAACCACAGATGCGTCCGAGTGTGGTGTGGGAGCAGTTTTAATGCAGGAAGGACCGGATCAAGAATTCCACCCTGTAGTGTTTCTCAGCAAGAAGCTGTCTGAGAGGGAAAGCAACTGGTCAGTCAGTGAAAGTGTTATGCCATTGTCTACGCTCTGGAAAAGCTACGCCCATATGTTTGCGGACGGCGTTTCCACCTGCAAACCGACCACGTTGCGCTACAGTGGCTTTATACAGCCACGGGAAATAACAAAAAACTTATTCGCTGGAGTTTAGCTCTCCAAGATTTTGATTTCGACATCCAACACAACTCAGGAGCTTCTAACAAAGTGGCTGATGCACTCTCCCGTGAAAAGAAAAAAGAAAAGGAGGACTTGTGGCACCTTAGAGACTAACCAGTTTATTTGAGCATGAGCTTTCGTGAGCTACAGCTCACTTCATCGGATGCATAGCATATCGTGGAAACTGCAGAAGACATTATATACACACAGAGACCATGAAACAAAACTTCCTCCCACCCCACTGTCCTGCTGGTAACTAACAGCTTATCTAAAGTGATCATCAAGGAGGGCCATTTCCAGCACAAATCCAGGTTTTCTCACTGCTGGTAATAGCAGGAGAGTGAGTTTGTATGTGTGTCTGTGGGGGGGGGGGGGGGGAAAGGGTGAGAAAACCTGGATTTGTGCTGGAAATGGCCCTCCTTGATGATCTAGGAGGTGGTACCTAGGGAGGTGGTAGAATCTCCTTCCTTAGAGGTTTTTAAGGTCAGGCTTGACAAAGCCCTGGCTGGGATGATTTAACTGGGAATTGGTCCTGCTTCGAGCAGGGGGTTGGACTAGATGACCTTCTGGGGTCCCTTCCAACCCTGATATTCTATGATTCTATGATCACTTTAGATAAGCTGTTAGTTACCAGCAGGACAGTGGGGTGGGAGGAAGTTTTGTTTCATGGTCTCTGTGTGTATATAATGTCTTCTGCAGTTTCCACGATATGCTATGCATCCGATGAAGTGAGCTGTAGCTCACGAAAGCTCATGCTCAAACTGGTTAGTCTCTAAGGTGCCACAAGTCCTCCTTTTTCTTTTTACGAATACAGACTAACACGGCTGTTACTCTGAAATCTCCCGTGAAAGTTTCCCAGAATCAACTGGTTAAAATCGTCCTTGAGATGTAGAAAATATTGTTAGTCTTTATATACTTGGTAGTATATTTAGGGGTGCATGTGTCTTATTAACTCTGTTTTCTCCTAGAGCTCCAGGAAAAAATCACAGCCATCGTTTCACCCTATCTGTGATTTGGGGGGGGGCGTGTCATTGTGACGATGTGAGGCAGCAGGGAGGGGTGAAGTGTTGACCTGGGAATGTGCCCTGGGGATGGGAGACCTGAGAGCCTGTAACCTGAGCCAGGAGGGGGAGGGGGAGGTAACACCTCTGCCCCAGGAATGTGAAGACAGGCTGCAGGAGAGAGCTGCTAGGAGGGTTTAGTTTTCAGTTTGGGGCTGGGTGGAGGAACACAGAGACCCCCAGGGCTGGGGTCTAAGCTCCCTGCTCCCCCAGAAGGACTTCACTGAGGGGTCCTGGGTGTACCCACAAGCTCTGTTTTGGACTGTGTTCCTGTTGTCCAATAAACCTTCTGTTTTAC
The DNA here is from genome assembly GCF_965152275.1 of Natator depressus. Classification (NCBI taxonomy): domain Eukaryota; kingdom Metazoa; phylum Chordata; order Testudines; family Cheloniidae; genus Natator; species Natator depressus. The sequence goes on from NC_134238.1 coordinate 996,160, forward strand.
TGGCTGGCTGAGAGTCTCAGTGAATCCCAGGAAGAGGGGTGCAAGGCCTGGACTCCCCCACACTCCGTGACAGTCATAAATACAAAGGGAAGGGTAAACACCTTTAAAATCCCTCCTGGCCAGAGGAAAAACCCTTTCACCTTTGAAGGGTTAAGAAGCTAGGATAACCTCGCTGGCACCTGACCAAAATGACCAATGAGGAGACAAGATACTTTCAAAGCTGGGAGGAGGGAGAAAAACAAAGGGTCTGTGTCTGTCTGTGTGATGCTTTTGCTGGGGACAGAACAGGAATAGAGTCTTAGAACTTAGTAAGTAATCTAGCTAGAGATGCGTTAGATTCTGTTTTCTTTAAATGGCTGAGAAAATAAGCTGTGCTGAATGGAATATAGATTCCTGTTTTTGTGGGGTGTGTTTTTTTTTTTTTTTTGTAAATTAAGGTTTTACCTAGAGGGATTCTCTGTTTTGAATCTAATTACCCTGTAAGGTATTTACCATCCTGATTTTACAGAGGTGATTCTTTTACTTTTTCTTCTATTAAAATTCTTTTAAGAATCTGATTGTTTTTTCATTGTTCTTAAGATCCAAGGGTTTGGATCCGTGATTACCTATGCAAATTGGTGAGGATTTTTATCAAGCCTTCCCCAGGAAAGGGGGTGTAGGGTTTGGGAGGATTTTGGGGGGAAAGACATTTCCAAATGAACTCTTTCCCAATAAAATATCCCAGTTAGACGTTTGGTGGTGGCAGCAATAGTTTGTACCTTGGGGAAGTTTTAACCTAAGCTGGTAAAAGTAAGCTTAGGAAGTTTTCATGCAGGTCTCCACATCTGTACCCTAGAGTTCAGAGTGGGGAAGGAAACTTGACAGGAGCCCATGAGCACGAGCCCGCGAGGAGCACCGTGGGCCAGCCTGAGACATGGGGGACTAGCTGGCCAGGGAGGCAGGGGCCGGTACACAGCATGACAGCAGCACGGAGCACAGGCCAGGCCCGCTGCATCCCTGCTCCCCCCCGCCCCATGGGATGCTGGGGCATCGTGCCGCCTCACACAGCTAGACAGTCAGGGCCTGACCACCATGGTACAGCTTGAACTGTGTGCTGAAGTCTTCGTTTCCTGTCCCAAATAGCTGTGTTGCTGTGGGGCTGTTAAACAGCTGGCATGCCCCACCCCAGAGGCAGCTGCATTCCAGTGGTGGGTAAGTGAGCCCTGCGTACACAGCTACAAAAAGCTTGGGTGCTGCCTGGAGGAAAAGTGCTAAGACTGCCTGATACTGTTACTGCCTCCAAGCCAGGTGGGCTCCCTGCCTGTGGGACAGGGATGGGGGCTGCCATGGCAGGGGTGGGGCGCTCACCCTTCCACAGACAAGCACTGCCAGTCCCATCCAGCCCCTCTGGGACTTGGCAATGGGGCCTGTCCCCACAGGCAGAGACTGAGCCTGCAGGCCCCTGGGGGGGCCAATGGGGCAGAGACCAGCCCCAGAGCACAGGGACAGGTGAGTGGCCCAGGGTGCTGCACCACCCCACCTCCACACTGGAGCACATGGAACCACATCCCTGCGCCCCCTTGCCCAGCTGCTCCAGGCCCCAAGGCCTCACCTCTCCCAGGCAGCCCAGTCCTTCGGGGGCTGCGGTAGGAATCCTTCATGGTGGTGCTGTCAGCCAGCTGCGCGAGGAGCTGGAGGGTGAGCAGCCCGCGGTGGCCGTGCCGGTAGAAGAAGCCCTCGCTGCCCACCTCTGGACTCGGCACTTGGTCCAGCTCGTTCGTGGCTCTCTGGAAACAAGCAGCAGCAGCACGAAGTCCAGGGTGGGGAGGGCACAGCCAGCCCTGGCCCCAGCCCTGGCCCCAGCCTCCCACGCCAAAGGGGACAGCTTCCCTCAATGCCTGTAGGGCAGCACGGCCTGTGGAGACTGCAGCATCCAGCGAGGCAGCCTGCCAAGGGGACGGCTCTGAGGGCGGCTCACCCCAAGCCCAGCTCCTTCTCCAGCTTCCTCTGCTCCCCTAATCCCCGAGGAGCTCCGAGACACAGTGCTGCTGTGCCAACGCCTGCTAATGCCAGGACTGTGCCCTCAGCAGGGGCCGCCACAGGGCCAGGGCGATGCAGACCCCTCCTCGCAGCGAGACAGTGCTGCACAGATACAGCCTCCCACCAACATCAGAGCCCAGCAGGAGCCCTGAGAGCAGCAGCTCAGTGACCGCAGGGTGGAGCAGGGACTGAGACGGGGGCACTCTCTCCTGCAGGGTCCAGAACTCGAGGACTCGCCAGAGACACTCTCAAAAGGGGAAGAGGGAAACCAGCCCTTGACCCTGGGGAAGGAAAAAGGTGCAGATGGCATCAAACTGTCCAGCCCGTCCCTGCCCTCCACTGGGGGTCACACCCCACTGTTCCTCTCTCTCCCTCAGATCCCCCTGCTACGATCCCGAGTGACCCCTCCTATGCCAGCATCCCTGGGCGCCTCCTTTACAGTCTGCAGGTATCCACAAAGGGGAACAAATATTGACTAGTGGCTCTTCAGTCTAGCAGAGTAAGGTGTAACGTGATCCAGCAGCTAGCAGTTGAAGCCAGACACATTCAGACAGGGACTCAGGTGTAAGTGTTTCGCAGTGAGGGGAATTAACCATTGGAGCCATTTACTGAGCATCGTGGGGGATGCTCCATCACTGACCCTTGTAACCCAAGATAGGATGTTTTCCTAAAAGCTGCTCTCCTCTGGATTAATTCCTGTTTGAAGAAGTTCTCCAGCCGCTATTAGACCGCAGGTCGGGCCGGTCCTAGGGCCCGTGCTGTAGAGGGGGTCACACTGGTCCTATGGCCTGTGCTGTGCAGAGGTTCAGACCAGTCCTAGGGCCCGCGCCATGCAGGGGGTCGGGCCGGTCCTAAGGCCCGCGCCGTGCAGGGGGTCGGGCCGGTCCTAGGACCTGTGCTGTGCAGGGGGTCGGGCCGGTCCTAGGGCCCGTGCTGTGCAGGGGGGTCGGACTGGATGATCACACTGGAGTCTAGGATTTATGATGTAAAACTGGCATCAGGGTACTGGACCCTCCCACCCTGGAACTCAATTCACTGAGCCACGATGGGCCTGATGAGTGGGTTAAGTGTTGCCATACCATAAAAGACACAGCTCCTTTGAGCCTCTGAACACAAAGGGCCAATCCCCACACACCCAGTGACTCTTATCATGGCAGGCACTGGGGCTATTGGGAGGATAGGACCCCCACAGGGAAGCCCATCCTGGCCGGTGCTGAGTGTACAGGGTTGGGACCATACGCACACCGCCAGCCCTGTCCGGGGTGGGGGCGCTGAGGTTGACATTTCAATAATGAATGAGATGTTAGGTTGGATGGAGATCAGCTATGTGGGGCCTTGAAAGTACAGACAGGCAGCTTAGGTTGGCCAGGGGAGCCAGTGGAGGGATGATGCAGGGCAAGTGACGGGCTAGGAGAAGGACCTGGGTAGCCGCATTCCGAATGGATCCGAGTGGGGCAGGACTGCACTGTCAAGGCCAGAGAGAGGGATGCGAGGCACTGGGATCCCGGAGGAGAGCTTTCGCTGTGTGGATGGACAGGAAAGACTGGGTCTTCCAGATGGGATGCAGAAAGAATCAGCAAGATGTAGACCTAGCCTGGGTGTGAGGACCTAGAGAGGTGCCTGAGTGGAGGTTACGGCCCCGGGCAGCAGGCAGGATGGTGGGTCCTACCAAACTCTGCCTGGGGAGTGTCTGATAAATGTTACCTCCCACCAGGACTGGCTCCAAGCCACCGGCACCATTCAGCACAAGACACTGCCATAGGACTCCATACCACCCCCACTGCTCATAGGGAGGGCAAAGCAGCCATGACACTGACCAGAGTCTTGGGAAGCCCACAGCAGCAGCAGCAGCCGCAGGGGCCTACAGACTCAGGCAGACACTAGGCATTGGTCTGACCTGTACAGGGAGGGGCGGGTATCAGGCTAGATGGGCCCTGATGCAGAGTGCAGGAGATGGGGAGATAGTGGCCTAGCTGGGCCATTGGGCTGATGCAGCATACCAGGGTGGGGTGATGCCAGGCTGGTGGCCACGGGGCAGTTATGTAGGGACATCACAGTGCTTTGCATCAATGTGGCATTGTCTGTGCTGTTGTGTAAATACTAGCAGGCAGCTGCTTTGCTGCAAACAGATGGGGGATTACCTCCTCCTGCCAGTTATGGACAAGGCATTTCCCTCGGCACTCAAGCCGCGGTTGCTCCTCAGGCATCTCAGCCTTGCTGGGCAGCATTTCGACCATGCAGGGCAGCAGCATTCCAAGGCTGCCCCCCGGCTCTCCATGGCAGGGTGGCATCTCAACCAGACAGGGCTCCATCTCAGCCTTGCTGGGTGGCATTTCTCCAGGCATCTCTGCCACGCAGGGCGACAGCTCTCTGTGGCAGGGCGGCATCTCAGCCACACTGGATGGCATCTCTCCGTTGCTCACTGGCAGCTCTCCCTGGCTGTGCAGCAAGGCTTGCTCTGTGAGAGAGGAGCTGTCGTACGAGGAAGGAGAAAGTGCTGTCATTTACACTGTAGTCCCAGCGCAATGGGCTCACAATCAATGTCTACTCTCCACAGCAAACGCCATCTCACCCTCGGCCCAACCCAGAGACCCAGCAAGACCAGGGCCTAGGTGCACCTTGATGCAGAGGTCCCTGGGGCTCTACCTGTGCAGCCTTGCCCCACGCTATGGCCCTCCCCACTCTGGTCCCGCCATCCTCAGAACAATGGTGGTGGCAGGGATCCCATTCTCCCCCACAATGAGGCAGGAGCTGCAGCAGGGCCCCTCTCCCTTCAGGAGCACCAGGGTTTCCTGTTCCCTCCTGGAGAGGCAGGGTGTGAGGAAATTGGAATTTTCTGTAATATTTTTGTGAGCTACAGCTCACTTCATCGGATGCTGTAGCTCACGAAAGCTTATGCTCAAATAAATTGGTTAGTCTCTAAGGTGCCACAAGTACTCCTTTTCTTTTTGCAAATACAGACTAACACGGCTGTTACTCTGAAACCTGTAATATTTTTTAGAGTCCTGTGTGCCTCAGTTTCCCCTGGGTGCTGCATCATTGCCAAGTGGGTAGCAAAGGGCTGTTTGGTCTAGGGCGGGCTAAGAGACACAGGTGTGTGTGTCACCAAGCTGTCTGGGCCTTGGTCCCCGCATCAGTAGAGCATTTGAGAAAACAATGGCAACTCCAATCCCTCAGACATTGACTCCCAGGGACCAAGGCCCCAGAGGGATCGGGATTTCCCCATCTCTCAGCAGGGAGGCTGAGCAACTTTTCCCAGCTGGAGAACAAAGGACTGGGGAGGTGTGAGATGGGGGATCAGAGCTGCCAGGAGCGTGGCTCTCCCTGGAGTCTGACCTACGAGGTCAGATGGTGAGACAGGGCAGGAGTGCAAGTAGGGCGGCACCCTCCAGTCCTGGCAAGAGATTTTGAGCGGGTACAGTGTACTGGAAAGATTTGGAGCTAGCCGCCACTCTGGAGGGGGAGTGGGGCTGCACTCTGCTCCTTAAAGGAGCAGAATGCTGTTAGGGAGGGCATTCATTCTTTAAATGGCTTTAACAGCACAATACATATGCTAACAAACTTCAACGAAGTCAGGAGTCCTCAAGAGGGGTGGGGGGGAGGATGGACAGTGTTTAAACAGTGTTTTTGATTCTGTTTCTCCCCACTGGTCTGAATTATCCATGACGTCCATACTGCATCACATCAAGTCCAAATCATTCGAGGAATGCCTCTGCTTGCACTGACCAGAGGATGTTTGGATTCTGATGTCAGCCCAGTTCTGCAGCCTGACGGGAATCAGGTGTTGTCCCCAGTGTACAAAGAATTCTTCTTTGCAGCCAGACTAGTCTAAAATGCATTTCATTAACTGGAACTGGAGCAGCAAAACAAAGAAAACAAATGCCTCATTTTCCAGCTTTGTGGGTGAGAGAACTATAAGTGAAGAGTATAATGCCGGACACTGACAGCCTTAAACCAGCTGCCTCAGGAATCTGCCAAGAACTTCGCTGACAATACGTTCGTCATCTTAGCAACGGAGCTAAGACATCACACATCTGCCCACCTTTATTCAAACGAAGCTCCTTCTGATCTGACAGTTCAGGCATTGTCAGTTTCGTCCAGAACAATTTACAAAAAGGGATAGAGAATAAGACGGAGAACATCTTATTGACCTTATATAAATCCCTGGTACTCCCACATCTTGAATACTGTGTACAGATGTGGTCCCCTCATCTCAAAAAAGATATACTGGCACTAGAAAAAGTTCAGAGAAGGGCAACTAAAATGATTAGGGGTTTGGAATGGGTCCCATATGAGGAGAGATTAAAGAGGCTAGGACTTTTCAGCTTGGAAAAGAGGAGACTAAGGGGGGATAGGATAGAGGTCTATAAAATCATGAGTGGTGTGGAGAAAGTGAATAAGTAAAAGTTATTTACTTGTTCCCATAATATAAGAACTAGGGGCCACCCAATGAAATTAATGGGCAGCAGGTTTAAAACAAATAAAAGGAAGTTCTTCTTCACTCAGCGCACAGTCAACCTGTGGAACTCCTGGCCTGAGGAGGCTGTGAAGGCTAGGACTATAACAGGGTTTAAAAGAGAACTGGATAAATTCATGGAGGCTGAGTCCATTAATGGCTATTCGCCAGGATGGGTAAGGAATGGTGTCCCTCTGTTTGTCAGAGGGTGGAGATGGATGGCAGGAGAGAGATCCCTTGATCATTACCTGTTAGGGTCACTCCCTCTGGGGCACCTGGCATTGGCCACTGTTGGCAGACAGGATCCTGGGCTGGATGGACCTTTGGTCTGACCCAGTATGGCCGTTCTTATGTTCTTACAAACTTGGAACCTAATCCTGTAAACCCTTAATCATTTGATCAGTTCCATTGAAGACAATGGGACTATATGCATGACTATGGACCACTTTTGTGGACTGGTAAGAGTTTCAGAAGTGTGTTCTTATAAAGGAAGTTGAACCCCCATTGAAATGCAATGTTTGGGTACAATACAATAAAGCAGTTTAGGATACCATTCTACTTAAAATTTGTCTTTTAATAAGTCATACATGTGTTGGAATGGCTCCTCACCCAACTCCCATATTCCACATAAACAGACTGAATACTACATATCTTGGGGGAAAGTGAGTAGTTAAGCATGTTGATGTTTGTATATACAAAGGGAGGTGTCGGAGGGGATGGGGAGAGTGTGGGGGCCCCAGGCTGGGGGTGGAGCAGGGAGGAGTCACATGGAGGGTCACATGGGGAGGTCACATGCTCCCCACCCCTTGTGTCCCTCCCATGAGTGCAGTACCAGCAAGAAATGATTTCTACTTGCACTACTGCCCAAGGGATTCCCTACAGCTTGGCTGGGCTCTGGGCTGACCAGACTGGACGATGCTCCGACCGTCAGTTCTCTGGGCTACCCTAAGGGCTCCCTGTGCTGTGTCCAGGTGACTGATCGACCGGACGGCTCTGGCAGCGCTGTGGGAGTGTCACTGCAGATGCTGGGCGAGCTGCATTAATCCCTGCGGAGTGGACAGGTCTCCACTGGGCTCTGTCTCAGTGGGACTCACTGAACGGAGCTCATGGGGTGGAGTAGGGGGGCTGCAGGCCCAGAGGTCCAGTCTCAAGAGGTGGTGAAGCCAGAGAAAGAGTGAGACCTCCCAGGGGTCTGGCCCACTGACGGGCTCCTCCTAGAGACTGTTCCAAAGCTGGTGACACAGTTCCAGTCCTGTGGGTCTGTGACACGGGTAGCAGCAAGGAGGTCCCCCAGCATTCACAACCCCAGCTTCTGAGATATCTGCTTTGATAGGAGCCATGTCCCTGTGCTATTCCCCACCTGCTACGTTCAGATCCCTCTGCTGGGGTGGGGCTGGCAGAGCATCTAACACCCCACTGAGATGCATAGGGAACTTCCCCCATCACAGCAATCGTCTCAGACTCAGGCAGACAGGGCTGCATCGATTCCACCAGTCCCAGCTCCCCCCTCTCAGAGCGATCAGCTCAGGCTCTCTGCAGACGCAGGCAGCATCGCTGCAACGCTCACCCTGGGTCAGTGTCAAGCTTTACTTTATGGCTGCAAGAGCCAGAAACTTCCCTTCTTTAAATGAAAGCTGAAGTTGTGCTGTGGTGGCCGGGGCCCTGCGGCTTGATCCAGCCCAGCTCATGCCCCATCTCCAGATACTCCTGACACCCTGACCCTAAATCCCACACATGCCCTAGGCCCTGCCCTTCTCATGCTCTATGCCCCACACCAGGCCCCGCCTCCACATGCCCTGTGCCCCACACCAGGCCATGCCCCCACATCCCCTGTGCCCCACACCAGGCCCCGCCTCCACGTGCCCTGTGCCCCACACCAGGCCACGCCCCCACGTGCCCTGTTCCCCACACCAAGCCACGCCCCCACGTGCCCTGTCCCCCACACCAAGCCACGCCCCCATGTCCCCTGTGCCCCACACCAAGCCACGCCCCCACGTGCCCTGTCCCCCACACCAAGCCACGCCCCCACGTGCCCAGTCCTCCCGCACCAGGCCCCGCTCCCACCTGCCCTGTCCCCCACACCAAGCCACGCCCCCACCTGCCCTGTTCCCCGCACCAAGCCACGCCCCCACCTGCCCAGTCCCCCCGCACCAGGCCACGCCCCCACGCCCCCTGTGCCCCACACCAGGCCACGCCCCCACCTGCCCTGTCCCCCACACCAAGCCACGCCCCCAACACTGGGCCCTGCCCCCACTTCCCCCGTGCCCCGCCCCCACCTGCCCTTAGCCCAACGCCAGGACCCACACAGCGCTACCTTTGATCCATTTGAACTCTGACCCCATCCATGACCCCGTGACCCTGGCATCGCCCCCTCACCCCTGCGGGCTCCCGTCCTCGCGTGGCCGTTCTCGCTCCATCTCGGGTCTGCCAATCACTTCTGCGCCTGCGCAGTCAGCCTCGCTGTCTCCATGGGAACAGTAAACAGCGTGGGGCGAGCCTTCCGAGGGCGCATGCGCTGACGGCCCCACCGGCCCTGTCTCCTAAGCGACGGGACGCCACCCGCCCATTGGCTGAACGGAGCCCGTGCCATCTAAGAAGCACCTCCCATTGGGCGGCTGCCGGGCGAGCGTCTGACTCCAGCACGGCCCCCTCCCCCCGCGTGGACTCGGGGGGCGGGGCTCCAGCGACCCCTCCTCCCTCGGCCCCGGCTTCAGCTGGGCCCCGCCCCCTGCTGCAAAGACCCGTCTGGGAGCCGCCGGGCAGGGCGGGGCCAGGCGGGAAAGGGGCGGGGCTAGGTGGGAAGGGGCAGGGCTGGTGGGCGGGGCTAGGCGGGAAGGGGCGGGGCTGGTGGGCGGGGCCAGTCGGGGACGGGGCGGGGCTGGTGGGCGGGGCCAGGCGGGAAGGGGCGGGGTCAATGAGCCGGTTCGGCAGGAAGGGGCGTGGCCAAGCAGGGGCTGTTGCAGCAGGACATATCACTGGCTGTCTTTGGGCCAGGGTGGGGGAAACCAGTCCCTTCCCCTTGTTAACTCTGAACCCTACTGATGGCGCAGTGACAATGTCTCTGCCCAGCTTGCAGAGCCCAGGGAAGGGCAGGGTGCTGGGCTGGGCGCCTGCAGCCCTGGGGTGTGGTGGGACAGTCCCCGGCACACCCACCCCCTGCCTCTTGTTTTAGCCTCAGCTGGGCGTGCTGCGGGGCAGGTGCTGTTTCGGGCCACTTGCCTGTGCAGCACCCGATGGCACCCGTATGCTGCCTGCGGCCTCCAGCTGCGCCAGTAGCCCAGCTGTGAGCAGCCCTGCTCTGAGTCCCGGGCCTCCCTCACTCCAGTAAGGAAAGCCAGGCAAGCCATCCGCTCTAAGGCAAATGGGATCCTTTCAACAGGCAGCAGCGTACAGAGGCTGGAATGATCTGCTGCAGCCCGGCCCGCGGCTGCGTGCGGGGAGCGCTGCAGAGCCAGCCAGCACCAGCCGCTGCAGTGGCTGACTGGACCCAGCAGCAGGATCTTCAGGTTGAAGGGATCTTGCTCAAACTTTCCAGAAAGTCTCGCTTGGGGCTGAGCCGGGGCCTCTGTCCTGCAGGTGAGAGCCGAGCAGGGAACAAGCTGGAAGCCGGGTGTGAAGGTGCCCCTCCAGGGTATTCGGGGGCAGGGCTCATGCTTTGGGACTTGTGGGCCTGTTCTTTAGTGTCCTTCTGCTGGGCCTGGGAGGCCCGGAAGGTGAAAGCCTTTAGCTCCTTGGTTTCCCCTACACAGCTCGGATCTGCCCAGCCTCCTCCATCTTCCTTGGCTGGAGGACTGCCAGGCAGTGGGGAGCGCTCCCTACTATCTGGGGAAGGGGCTGCAGCCTGCCCACAGAATTGCAGCACTGGAGTGAAGACGCTGGAAGCCGACGAGACAGCTTCTCCCGGCCGCGTAGTTAACCCACTTCCGCGAGAGGTGGTAGCTGTGCCGGCAGAAACTCTGCCATCGCCGACACGCTGTCTACACAGGGGTCAGGTCGGTGTACGTGTGTGGCTCAGGGGGGTGGATTTCTCACAGCCCTGCGCACCCCTGATCTAGGTCTGCAGTGTAGGCCTGGCCAGAGAGGTGTGAAGAAAAGCAAAGTGTCAGAGCAGGCTCTGTGAGAGTCCCTGCCTCACCCCACCCCACCCCACCCTGTCACCCACATGGGACCTGCCTGCAAAGCAAAAACTCCTGCCAGGCCTCTTCAGCTGTCAGAAAGGCGCCAAACCCACGCAGTGCTGTGCAGCACACCTGTATGCATAGCAGGTGCTTCACAAACTCCACACAGCAGCACTGAAATGCAGCCACCTCTGGGGTGGATGATAGGAGCCAAGCAGAGCATTGCGCCCGACTGGACAAGGAGGACAGCCATCTGTGGACGTACATTGACCTGCCCTTGCTCTCTGCCCCCCTCCTCCCTCCCCCAGGCTTCCCACATAGTCTCCTGCTGCGAGTGTGAGAGCCTTCTCCACTGCAGTTCCTGCTGGCTGGAGCAGCCTCTCTCCACATCATTTCAAGCTTGTGCTGGACCCCGGGTCTCCTCACCTGCGCAGGGCTGCGTGATCAGCTCTGCAGGATGGGGCAGGCGGGGTGCAGGTGCCATGGGCCTGTGGGGGGGAGGAGGCATTGCCCCATGCCGTGCTACTGACCTTGAATGTAAAACCGGGGCTCCTGCACCACTTCCCACTGCCTGCTTGGTCTGTGTGTGACCCAGACAGGGGTCTCGGCCCAGCTGGGGGCAGGTGTTCGTCCAGACAGCCCTGCAGGAGCAGCCTCTCCCCGCCCTTTCTGCCCTGCAGTTTGGGGCCCAGGCAGGCAGCTTCCTTCCTGCCAGTCTCTGTGCCAGGGGGAGCCGGCCTCAGCCATGTAGCACACACCCCACCTGCTCCCCACACTGCCCTGTGTTCACCTCCACGCCTGCGGAGTCGGCATCCCTGCCCCGGGACGTGCCCTCGCCCCCAGCTGGCTGGCTGCCACACCCCACACACACCCCCACTCCACACACACTGCCCCCGTGACACTCACCCCTCACCCTGCCCTGGGACATGCCCTCACCCCCAGCTGGCTGCCTGCCACCTCCACACTCAGCCCCCTACACCCTGCGACACACCCCACTCCACACACACCCCACGCCCTGCCCGTGGGACACATCCTCGCCTCCAGGAGGCTGCCTGCCACACCCACCATGCCGTGCAACACACACACACCCACCCCATTAAATCCACAGCCGGCATGTGCTCCCTCCCCGCCATCCCCATACACACGGACACACCCTACAATCCACACAGCCCCGGCCCCGTGCTGCGCCCCCCAGGCACGCAGACCCGCCTGCTCCACACGGCCTGGGCCCAGCGCCGCGCTGCAGGCTGGCCACGTGCTGGCTGATATAAATACCCAGCCGGGTGTTTGCTTTGGGAGCAGGACCGTCCCCAGAGCCGAGCGGAGAGAAACCAGCTGCCTCCCCTCCCCAAACCCACAAGTGGGCCCCTGGCCAGGAGCCCCCAGCAGTCCAGAGCCAATAGTAGGGCTGCCTGGCCCCGGGAGGAGCCCTGAGCCCCAGCCAAATCCCACAGAGCAAGCCTCAGCTCCCCCCCTGCCACACGGGATATTTATAACAACAAGCAGCGCCTTGAGCCGTGTGTACAGAGCAAGCCGGCCTGGCCCCACCACTGCCATGCCCAGCTCCTGAGGACGCTTTGCTCCCAGTCCTGGGGCGCCGGGGGCACAGCAGGGTCTCTGCCCAGCCGGCCAGGCCAACACGCATGGCCAGGAAGGGATTTCAGACCAGTGAACTGAGCTGCCAGCCTGTGCACTAGCCCCCCCAGGACACTGACCCCACTGGGCTGGGGGGGATCCCAGCACTTGCCCCCAGGGGCACAGACCCTACCGGGCTGGGGGAGGATCCCGGCCCTAGTGCCCCAGGGCAGATCCCGCTGCCCTCGGGGGCTGTGTAGGTGAGGCCCGGTGGTGCGAGGGCTGTGCTCAGGAGACGGGCTGTGAATGTTGGCTCCAGTGACTGCTCCGTGGTTCCTGCCCTGCCCCTCCCACCCAGCTGGGGTCCCACGGCTCTGACGCCAGGATCCACCACCCCTGGTCGTGCCCCTGGGTAGCTCTGTGTAGGGGCGTCCGTCATGGCACTGCACCCGGCGCCAGGGACATGGCTTCACCATGGCCCAAGGAGCGAGGGTACCACAGATGTCCGAAGGCGCCTCTCCTCCAGGGGACTGCAGGAAAGGAGCACGCGCACACCCATTCACCCACACTCACTGTCACACCCATTCACAACCAGACACAACTCCCACGCACAACCACTGTCACACCCAAGCACAATCATGATCACCCACGTTCACCCCTGGACGCAACTCCCGCGCGTAATCACTGTCACCCCCCACCCAATGCAACACCTGCACATGATCATAGTCACACCCAGACACGACACCTACACACAATCACTGTCACACCCAGACACAACTCTGCACAACCACTGTCACCCCCCACCCGATGCAACACCCGCACATGATCATAGTCACACCCAGACATGACACCTACACACAATCACTGTCACACCCAGACACAACTGTGCACAATCACTGTCACACCAGGCTGCAACTCCCACACACTACCACTGTCACACCCAGATATGACACCTGTACATAATCACTGTCACAGCTGTTCACTGAATACACTACATCCCCCCACCCCCAAGTCCTTGTCATACCCATTTGCAATACACTATCACTGTCACTAGTAACTATTAATGGGGAGTCATCATCCCGTAGGGTTGTTTCCAGTGGGTCCTGCAGGGATCCATTCTCTGGCCAGTGCCATTCAGTGTGGTTGTGCGCTGGAGGACACGTTGTTATGACGTTAATTAAATCCCATTGTGATTGATAGGTGTGAACTCACCCTTGTAAGCATAAGCCCCTACTCAAGACAAAACAGGGTGTGTGCACCAGCCCAGAAGCTTTTGGCTGAGTACTCTTTTAAGGGTGGGGGTCTGCAGGGAGATGATACAGAAATTGAGAACAGACAAGAACAGAGAGTGGGAGAAGCAAGAAAGCCAAGTAGGAGCCTGTGAGCACAGTGCGAGCCTGGAAAAAGCTAGAGAGCTTTTGGGTCTGGTGCTGGCTAAAGAGGCTTGGGGCTGTAAACGAAGAAGCTGCTCCTTTTGATCTCGGTTCCTCCTGTGTTCAGGGAAGCAGGACTTTGTACATTGCTTGTAAATAAATAAAGAGAACACCAGACCACTGTGATGTTACTGACGTAACCTCTGACCGTATAGATCACTGTTGCAACCACTGTTATATATTTGCAGCAAATATTGTACAAGGATTGTTGTGTGAGGTGTCCATGGAAAGGTTACGATTTGCTGGTTATGATGATGCTGTCTGTATGGGTGTGTCATTTTTGTAGTTGAAGTTATGAATATTGGCTCTGTACTTGTATCTTAATGTGTTTTCATAGAATCATAGAATATCAGGTTTGGAAGGGACCTCAGGAGGTCATCTAGTCCAACCCCCTGCTCAAAACAGGACCAATCCCCAACTAAATCATCTCAGCCAAGGCTTTGTCAAGCCGGGCCTTAAAAACCTCTAAGGATGGAGATTCCACCACCTCCCTAGGTAACCCATTCCAGTGCTTCACCACCCTCCCAGTGAAAAAGTTTTTCCTAATATCCAACCTAAACCTCCCCCACTGCAACTTGAGACCATTACTCCTTGTTCTGTCATCTGCTACCACTGAGAACAGTCTAGATCCATCCTCTTTGGAACCCCCTTTCAGGTAGTTGAAAGCAGCTATCAAATCCCCCCTCATTCTTCTCTTCCGCAGACTAAACAATCCCAGTTCCCTCAGCCTCTCCTCATAAGTCATGTGTTCCAGACCCCTAATCATTTTTGTTGCCCTCCGCTGGACTCTTCCCAATTTATCCACATCCTTCTTGTAGTGTGGGTCCCAAAACTGGACACAGTACTCCAGATGAGGCCTCACCAATGTCAAATAGAGGGGAACGATCACGTCCCTTGATCTGCTGGCAATGCCCCTACGTATACATCCCAAAATGCCATTGGCCTTCTTGGCAACAAGGGGACACTGTTGACTCCTATCCAGCTTCTCGTCCACTGTAACCCCTAGGTCCTTTTCTGCAGAACTGCTGCCGAGCCACTCGGTCCCTAGTCTGTAGCGGTGCATGGGATTCTTCCGTCCTAAGTGCAGGACTCTGCACTTGTCCTTGTTGAACCTCATCAGATTTCTTTTGGCCCAATCCTCCAATTTGTCTAGGGCCCTCTGTATCCTATCCCTACCCTCCAGCGTATCTACCTCTCCTCCCAGTTTAGTGTCATCCGCAAACTTCCTGAGGGTGCAATCCGCACCACCCTCCAGATCATTAATGAAGATATTGAACAAAACCAGCCCGAGGACCGACCCTTGGGGCACTCCACTTGATACGGCTGCCAACTAGACATGGAGCCATTGATCACTACCCGATGAGCCTGCCAATCTAGCCAACTTTCTATCCACCTTATAGTCCATTCATCCAGCCCATACTTCTTTAACTTGCTGGCAAGAATACTGTGGGAGACTGTGTCAAAAGCTTTGCTAAAGTCAAGGAACAACACATCCACTGCTTTCCCCTCATCCACAGAGCCAGTTATCTCGTCATAGAAGGCAATTAGATTAGTCAGGCATGACTTGCCCTTGGTGAATCCATGCTGACTGTTCCTGATCACTTTCCTCTCCTCGAAGTGCTTCAGAACTGATTTCTTGAGGACCTGCTCCATGATTTTTCCAGGGACTGAGGGGAGGCTGACTGGCCTGTAGTTCCGAGGATCCTCCTTCTTCCCTTTTTTAAAGATGGGCACTACATTAGCCTTTTTCCAGTCGTCCGGGACCTCCCCCGATCGCCATGAGTTTTCAAAGATAATGGCCAATGGCTCTGCAATCACATCCGCCAACTTCTTTAGCACTCTCGGATGCAGCGCATCCGGCCCCATGGACTTGTGCTTGTCCAGCTTTTCTAAATAGTCCCGAACCACTTCTTTCTCCACAGAGGGCTGGTCACCTCCTCCCCATGCTGTGCTGCCCAGTGCAGTAGTCTGGGAGCTGACCTTGTTCGTGAAGACAGAGGCAAAAAAAGCATTGAGTACATTAGCTTTTTCCACATCCTCTGTCACTAGGTTGCCTCCCTCATTCAGTAAGGGGCCCACACTTCCCTTGACTTTCTTCTTGTTGCTAACATACCTGAAGAAACCCTTCTTGTTACTCTTAACATCTCTTGCTAGTTGCAACTCCAGGTGTGATTTGGCCTTCCTGATTTCACTCCTGCATCCCCGAGCAATATTTTTATACTCCTCCCTGGTCATTTGTCCAATCTTCCACTTCTTGTAAGCTTCTTTTTTGTGTTTAAGATCAGCAAGGATTTCACTGTTAAGCCAAGCTGGTCGCCTGCCATATTTACTATTCTTTCTACACATCGGGATGGTTTGTCCCTGTAACCTCAGTAAGGATTCTTTAAAATACAGCCAGCTCTCCTGGACTCCTTTCCCCCTCATGTTATTCTCCCAGGGGATCTTGCCCATCAGTTCCCTGAGGGAGTCAAAGTCTGCTTTTCTGAAGTCCAGGGTCCGTATTCTGCTGCTCTCCTTTCTTCCCTGTCTCAGGATCCTGAACTCGACCATCTCATGGTCACTGCCTCCCAGGTTCCCATCCACTTTTGCTTCCCCTATTAATTCTTCCTGGTTTGTGAGCAGCAGGTCAAGAAGAGCTCTGCCCCTAGTTGGTTCCTCCAGCACTTGCACCAGGAAATTTTCCCCTACACTTTCCAAAAACGTCTTGGATTGTCTGTGTACCGCTGTATTGCTCTCCCAGCAGATATCAGGGTGATTGAAGTCTCCCATGAAAACCAGAGTCTGCGATCTAGTAACTTCCGTGAGTTGCCGGAAGAAAGCCTCATCCACCTCATCCCTCTGGTCCGGTGTCCTATAGCAGACTCCCACCACGACATCACCCGTGTTGCTCACACTTCTAAACTTAATCCAGAGACTCTCAGGTTTTTCTGCAGTTTCATACCGGAGCTCTGAGCAGTCATTCTGCTCCCTTACATACAATGCAACTCCCCCACCTTTTCTGCCCTGCCTGTCCTTCCTGAACAGTTTATATCCATCCATGACAGTACTCCAGTCATGTGAGTTATCCCACCAAGTCTCTGTTATTCCAATCACATCCTAATTCCTTGACTGTGCCAGGACTTCCAGTTCTCTCTGCTTGTTTCCCAGGCTTTGTGCATTTGTGTATAGGCACTTGAGATAACTCGCTGATCGTCCCTCTTTCTCAGTATGAGGCAGGAGCCCTCCCCTTTCGCGCACTCCTGCTCGTGCTTCCTCCCGGTATCCCGCTTCCCCACTTACCTCAGGGCTTTGGTCTCCTTCCCCCAGTGAACCTAGTTTAAAACCCTCCTCACTAGGTTAGCCAGCCTGCTCGCGAAGATGCTCTTCCCTCTCTTCGTTAGGTGGAACCCGTCTCTTCCTAGCACTCCTCCTTCTTGGAACACCATCCCATGGTCAAGGAATCCAAAGCCTTCTCTCCGACACCACCTGCGTAGCCATTCGTTGACTTCCACGATTCGACGGTCTCTACCCAGGCCTTTTCCTTCCACGGGGAGGATGGACAAGAAGACCACTTGCACCTCAAACTCCTTTATCCTTCTTCCCAGAGCCACGTAGTCCGCAATGATCCGCTCAAGGTCATTCTTGGCAGTATCATTGGTGCCCACGTGGAGAAGCAGGAAGGGGTAGCGATCCGAGGGCTTGATGAGTCTCGGCAGTCTCTCTGTCACATCGTGAATCCTAGCTCCTGGCAAGCAGCAGACTTCTCAGTTTTCCTGGTCAGGGCAGCAGATAGATGACTCAGTCCCCGAGGAGAGAGTCCCCAACCACCACCACCCGCCTCCTTCTCTTGGGAGCGGTGGTTGTGGATCGTTTTGAATCTAAGTAGCCTCAGTGAAGCATTTGGTCAGCTTCTTGAGAAAGGACTATTCTCAGTAAGTGCCCAATCAAGAAACACTTAACGGACAATGGACTTTGGGAGACGCCAATCCACATCTGAGCTTTCCTGGGAAAGTTCAAACTAATATGTAAACAATGGTGTCGGCCTGCAAACTGAGTCATGCATGGACATGTGACTTGCCCATGTGACTCCAAACTCCATCTTCCTGTAATTTCCACAGTAAGAACAAAGATGTGTCCTTCCACCTGGAAGAGACTATAAAAGGCAGCTGCCTCATCTCCATTTGGTCTTCAGTCCGGCTTCTTACCTCTGGAGAGACTCTGCTACAGACTGAAGCTCCGAACAAAGGATGTTCTCCAGAGACTGGATTTGAACCTGCCGTTTATTCCAATCACTGCTGCAAGCCTGAACCAAGAACTTGGCCATGACTGTGTGTCATTGATTCCATTGAACCCATTCTAGCTCTCATCTCTATCTTTTTCCTTTTATGAATAAACCTTTAGATTTTAGATTCTAAGGGATTGGCAACAGCGTGATTTGTGGGTTAGATCTAAGTTATCATTTGACCTGGGTCTGGGGCTTGATCCTTTGGGATCGAGGGAATCTTTTTTCTTTTCTTGGGGTTTTGGTTTTCATAACCATTCATCCCCATAACGAGTGGCACTGGTGGGGATACTGGGAAACTGGAGTGTCTAAGGGAATTGCTTGGGTGACTTGTGGTTAGCCAGTGGGGTGAGACCAAAGTCCTCTGTGTTTGGCTGGTTGGGTTTGCCTTGGTCTGCATAGAAACCCCAGCCTTGGGCTGTAACTGCCCTGCTTATAAGCAATTTGTCCTGAATTGGTACTCTCAGTAGTCTCCCACCAAAGCCAGCATCATTACAACCATGTCAATTTCTTCCAGCCGGAACATGCCCTGGACCCCAAAATCTGACTGGCTGCTTGGGTTGAAAAGGGGCAGCACTATCTTGCAATGATCTGGAAAGAAACATAAGGTCAGTACTACTAACGCTGGGAGATTAAATAAAAATGGGAGTGTAACGAGGCTGGTTCTGGCGGGACCCCACGGAGAGTGCCGATTCAGGACAAATGGCTTCAAGCAGGGCAGTTACAGCCCAGGGCTGGGGTTTCTGTGCACACCAAGGCAAACCAAACCAGCCAGACAGAGAGGACTTTGGTTTTACCCCACTGGCTAACCACACGTCACACAAGCAATTCCCTTAGACACTCCAGTTTCCCAGTATCTCCACCAGCGCCACTTGTTATGGGGACAAATGTTTATGAAAATCAACACCCCAGTAAAAGAACAAAGATTCTCTCGATCCCAAAGGACCAAGCCCCAGACCCAGGTCAATATACAAATCAGATCTTACCCACAAATCACGCTGTTGCCAATCCTTTAGAATCTAAAATCTAAAGGGTTATTCATAAAAGGAAAAAGAGAGAGACGAGAGCTAGAATGGGTTCAATGGAATCAATGACAGACAGTAATGGCAAAGTTCTTGGGTCAGGCTTGTAGCAGTGATGGAATAAACTTCTGGTTCAAATCAAGTCTCTGGAGAACATCCCCAGCTGGGATGGGTCTGTCAGTCCTTGGTTCAGAGCTTCAGTGTAGCAAAGTCCCTCCAGAGGAAAAGAAGCAGGACTGAAGACAAGATGGAGGAGCTGCAGCAGCTTTGTATACTCTCTTGCCATGTGGTCTTTCTTTCTTTGTCCCAAAGACAAGCTTCCCATCCCATGGCCTGGAAAAACCTCAGAGTTCTGTCCATTGGCAGGTCCCTGCCTAACTGGCTGAGTCCCAAGGTGTATCTGCCTTCTCTCAATGGGTCAGTTGTGCAGCTGATGGTCCTTAATGGGCCATCCAGCAGGCCAGGCAGAGCTGACACCAACTTGTCTGGGGTGTCACCCAGAAGCATAGCATAAGTTTGAACTACAGACAGTGTAGAGCCAATGCTTATATCTTTAAATACAAAAATGATACATGCAAACAGACAGCATAATCATAGCCAGCAAAGCATAACCTTGTCTTAGACACCTCATTTGACCCCCTTTATACAAGATTTGGTGCCACTACAGGACTTTGGTTGCAACAATGTTCTATACGGTCCCAGTTCAAGTCAATAACGTCACACCCCCAATGCAAAATTGATGCAGGAAGGATGACACCAGCATCGCTGAGAGCATCCCAAGAGCTCCCCATCCTTGGTTCTATCTTACTACAGCTAGTATTGGTTTAGAAGCCATATCAATGTATTAAAAATGGTTTATCAAAGTCATGTTCAATAACACGATTGAATCTCTTTACAAACTCAACGTAAAACTTGGTTAGAACGACAGTGGATTGGATCTGCTCTTGCAGCATGGTTCCTCTATGTCTCATGTGAATCTTGCCAAGAGCTAAAGAACCTCGCTACTTTATCCATACAAGCTCTGGCAAATGTTTGAAACCCAATTAACATCAAGTCAATGTAGATATTAATGTTGTCCATAGCATAGAAATCTTGGCAGTTAGCCATGAAAGCAATATGGTACTGTGCCTCAGTTTCCCTTTTCATACAGCACATCAGCTTTGAAATGTCTTTTTCTGTGTGAAAAGTTTCAATACTGTTTACAGGCACTGACTGTGAAACATCAGTATAACAAGGCCTTTTAACATAAAGTGTGTCTTTATGAATTACTCTTAACATGTCCAAGGGATTTTCCAAAAGAGTAGGCACAGTGTACCTCTTTACAATTCTTGGTAATAGCAACGCAGTAGTTACAAAAATTACCATTAGCAATAACAACAAATTCATTGCAAGTGTCCATCTACAATCATGTTTGTCTTGCCACACCTCTGGCTCAATACCATTGGGGTTTGGGCCTTTTAGGGTCACCCTGCGGCTTCCCTTTGCAAAATTAAGGTCTCTTTTTTCTTTTTGACCTGTAGGATCAAACCCTGATCTCTCTTGCTTAACACAATGCACTGGCTGATTGGGTGTGATTTCTTTCTGAAACTATTAGCAAGTCTTTCCTCCCCCAGTCAGTCAGGTAATTTGCATTACCACAGACAGGAGCTAGTTCACCAGTTTTCAGATCCTTAACTGTTACCAATTCCAAGGCTGGACTCTGACTTAAAGAGATACTATCCGTTTTCACAGAATACAAGTCATATCCAAAGTGTCTAGAGATGAGAGTTTACCTGCCATCCCCTGCATTCTCGAGAGATTAGCTGCACAGCTGTTCTGCTCTGCAGACTCAGCTACCCAGTCTTCCCTCGGAACCTGAGACACAGACTGTTCACTTACAGAATCAGCATGGAGACATTCCTCTCTCAACAACCTTGTCTCCCCAACAAGCTGGCCAAACACAGCCACTTGGTTAGAGGACTGTTTAACTTTCTTAACAGCTTTCACTCCATTTGAGACCTTCTCAAAGCTATCCACACTGGATCTTTCAACAGGAAAGTCAGTGGCTTCAGTCACAACAGAAAATTTCTGGCCATTAGGAACTGAAACTTTCTTGATTAAATCACTTTCACACCCTTCAGTGGCAGTAAACTGCTTGTAAAGACTCCATGAGGATTCCTTTCCCTAGGGGCTTTTCTATGCAACAATTCACCCCTCACAGAATTCTGCCCCTTACCCTCTTCACCTAGGGCTTGCTCTAGAGGAACACGTTCCTGAGCAACAACAGACTCTTTCTGGGTCTCCCTTACATCCAGAATTACCTCTGGCCCATCCGGCGGATTCCTACACAATCCCTTTTCAGGCAAACTGACAGACTTCCTAGAGAAAAGGTCAGAAGCATTCTCCTTCCCTTTGCCACACACAAGTCCAGGAATCTTTTCCTTCTTGCTACAGGTTTCCACACCCTCAGTAGGTAACACAATCACATCACCTTCATGCTCTCCTTGTGCCCTGGCTAGTATCTCACCTGATTAGACAGAGTTGCTACACCCTTTCCCAGCCACACACTAGCAACAGGCAAAATACAAGCACCAAAATTGTCTGGTCTCTTGGGATTTTGCATAGACACTAACTGGATGCGACCTAGTTACAGGGCCATTCTCCCGAGCAGACACAAACTTAGGACCCTTCCCTTCCTGGGCTTTAGCTGAATCCAGAACAAACTCTGAGACAACTGCACTCCCCTCAACCGTCACAGGCTGAAAGGCCCCTTCTGTCTGCTCCATGGACAAAGAAGAGCCGGACACACTTTCTCCCTTTTCCAGACACACAGCTTGGGATCTCATTCACCTGGTCCCAGCACACAGGGCTGGTGACAGACAACTGCTTGGAGATCAGGGTAGCTCCCTCCATAGGCAAGTCAATACCCCTGACAGACACAGGCACATTTCCTTCACGGTCGCAATTCTCCACCCAGCTAACAGGTAAGGTCCAGGGACACTCACCTTCCCCTCTCCTCGCCTTCCCACCCTGCTGACTAGACACAGCCATCAGCTCACAAGGCTGCCTAGGCTCATCCCAAATCTCCTTCCCAGGCACATTGCCACTCCCCACAGATAAACTGCTGCTCTTCTCACTACCCTGAGCTACTTCAGCAAATCAGTTACCTTTTCCAGGTTCACTTTTACAAGCTGTACTTGCCAATAATCCATTACCCATCAAAAATCTACCCTTTGCTTCCTCATTCGGGCTTCCACCTGACCATCCACTTTAATCTGCTCCTGAGAAACATTGTCGTGACCAATGAGTTCTTTCTGTGCTTGATCTAATTCCAGATTCACTTCTGAGACATTAGACAGACATTCAGAAGCTTCATTCACAGACAAACAGCTATTTCCCACTTTTCCCAGGTTAGAATCCCCCTCTCCCTGGCCATAGCAAAACTGGTTAAACGCAGAAAACTGCTCAGAGGAATACAACATATCAACAGAGTTATAAACTGGACTTTCAATAGGATACAGTTTCTGCCGTTCTTCCATTGCTGTTTTGACTAGGAGCTGGAGTTTCGCCGTCTCCTGTTGCATTTAGTGAGCTTTCTTCTTCCTTTCATCAGCTTCTTTTTCTCTCTCAGTAACTTCTCTTTCTAATTCAGCATTCCTTTCTTTGGCTTCTTTCTCTCTCTCAGCAGTTTCTCTTTCTAACTGGGCCAAGGCTTGCTTCTCTCTCATTCAAATTTCTGCCAGTTTTTGTTCATGTTCAAACTGCAGGCTGTCTCTCAGGGCTTGCAGATTCATTGCTTCTGCTGTTGCTTTCTGGCTCATGGTCACTGCTCTTTAACCGACAAAATTCTCAATACCAAAATTCAAATTTGGATAGCGTGGGGTTCTGACCCAAAGCTTAATTGACCTGGTTCTGTGGATCCAAGCACGACTACGCCACTGTAATGATGCTGCTTCTGGCTGGACCCAACTGAGAGTGCCAATTCAGGACAAATTGCTCAGAGCAGGGCAGTTACAGCCCAAGGCTGGGGTTTCTATGCCCACCAAGGCAAACCAAACCAGCCAAACAGAGAGGACTTGGTTTTATCCCACTGCTAATCACAAGTCACACAAGCAATTCCCCGTCAGTTCCCACCTGGCTAGGTGCGGAGAGCACACCCCTCTGCCTAGTCTGGCTGCGCCCTGAGAGACACCCACACACCCAGGGCCAAATTCTCTGCTGGCATAAGAATAGGGCCAAGGACACGGAGTCTCTCTCTCTCTTCTCACACGCACACACTACAGTCTGCCTCACCCGAGGGCTCTGCCCAGGAAGCCCTGGGGGAGTCTGGACTGTGACCGGAGGGTCAGAATGGGCCCTTTCAGCCTGGACATCTCTGACCAGTCCACACACACAGGCCCCTTGCGCCGTCTCTCAGTGCAGGGTGGGTGCAAACAGTCTGCAATAGGCGTGCTGGTGCTTGGTGCCCATGCTGCCCGGGCTGGCTGGGGCCGCCCGGATCCTGCCCAGCGTGGTGCCGTCTGGAATTCCCAGCCCTGCGCCCCACACGCCGGGGAGAAGAAGGGCCCTTTGATTGCTGAGCGGCAGGTTCCTGCTGGAATGTGCCGGGCGCCTGACGCAGGCTGTTATTCCCAGGCAGCTCTGCGGTGTGTGCCGAAGGGGCGACCTTGTGTGAGGGGCACCAGCAAGGGGCTGGGGGCCTCTGTTCAGCCTGGCTCTGCCTCCCTTGTCCCTCCTGCCCCCAGCACGCTGGGAAGGCCCTCTGCCCTCTGCAAGCCAGGAGCAGGGCAGCCGTGGGGGGCAGCAGCAGTCACAGAGTTTCCTGCTGGCCACTGGACGGGAGGACTGGAAAGGGCTGGGGGGACCCAGCGATGCTGGGCCAGGGGAGGGAGGAGGAGGAGGTGATGGCAGTGGGGGTAGACACTGGGAGCTGAGTGGAAAGCATTAAGGGCTGTTGATGTTGCCAGCCCCGCCAGCCAAGGGGGGCTCCAAGTGGACACATCTCATCTGTGTCCATCTGCCGAACAGCTGCCGGGAAGGAGAAACAAACAACCCAGGAGCTCTGGCTCCGCACACAGCCCCCACGTGAGTCAGGACGCTGCCGGCTCCGGCGCCGCACACAGCCCCCCCATTACACGGCTGGTGCCAGCTCCGCACACAGCCCCCGGCTCCGGCTCCACACACAGCCCCCCATGAGTCAGGACACTGCTGGCTCTGGCGCTGCACACAGCCCCCCATTACACGGCTGGTGCCGGCTCCACACACAGCCCCCTGTGACGGCTCCGGCTCCGGCTCCACACACAGCCCCCCGTGAGTCAGGACGCTGCTGGCTCCGGCGCTGCACACAGCCCCCCCATTACACGGCTGGTGCTGGCTCCGCACACAGCCCCCCGTGAGTCAGGACACTGCTGGCTCCGGCGCTGCACACAGCCCCCCCATTACACGGCTGGTGCCGGGCTCCGCACACAGCCCCCTGTGACGGCTCCGGCTCCGCACACAGCCCCCGGTGACAGGTGCTGGCTCTCGCTGAGCACAACAGCTCACAACACTCGGGGCCCAACCGACTCGGCGCTGGGGGTGCTAAGCGTGTGAGTGGCACTGTGTGCAGGGGTGATGTGTGCACTGCAGCGACCGGGGGGTGTGCACGGGGCAGTGAGCACGCTGGGGCCAGGGGCCGGGCCTGGAGCGCGGCAGGCCCCATTCACCGAGCCCAGGGACGGGGCCCAAGTCGGCCGGAGGCTCTGGCGGGGTTGCGCCCGGGACTGGGCCTAAGTGGGAGGGGAGGGGAAAGCCTGAGTGTGCTGAGCCCAGGGGCTGGGCCAGAGGGGAGGGCGGTGGGGGGGGAGCAGGGAAGGTCCCAGTGTGCTGAGCCCAGGGGCTGAGGTGTGTGTGGCAGTGAGGAAGCCCCCAGTGTGCTGGGCTGGGGGGAGGGGAAGCCCCTGGTTTGCTGGGCTGTGGGGAGGGTGGGGGAAGGGGAAGCCCCCGGTGGGCTGGGCTAGGCTGGGGGAGGGCAAGGGGGGGAAGCCCCCGGTGGGCTGGGTTGGGGTGGGGGAGGGGAGGGGAAGCCCCGGTGGGCTGGGTTGGGGGAGGGGAGGGGAAGCTCCCGGTGGGCTGGGTTGGGTTGGGGGAGGGAAGGGGAAGCCCCCGGTGGGCTGGGCTGGGCTGGGGGGGAGGGGAGGGGAGGGGAGGGGAAGCCCCTGGTGGGCTGGGCTGGGCTGGGCTGGGGGGAGGGGAAGCCCCCGGTGGGCTGGTCTGGGCTGGGCTGGGCTGGGGGGGGAAGGGAGGGGAGGGGAAGCCCTCAGTGGGCTGGGCTGGCCTGGCCTGGCTGGTCTGGGCTGGAGGGGGAAGGGAGGGGAGGGGAGGGGGAGGGGGAAGCCCCTGGCGGGCTGGGCTGGGCTGGGCTGGGGGAGGGGAAGCCCCCGGCCGGCTGGGCTGGGCTGGGGGGGAAGGGAGGGGAGGGGAAGCCCCTGGTGGGCTGGGCTGGGCTGGGCTGGGGGGGGAGGGGAGGGGGAGGGGAGGGGAAGCCCCTGGTGGGCTGGGCTGGTGGGGGAGGGGAGGAGAAGCCCCCAGTGGGCTGGGCTGGGCTGGGGGAGGGGAGGGGAAGCCCCCGGTGGGCTGGGCTGGCCTGGTCTGGGCTGGGGGGGGAAGGGAGGGGAGGGGAGGGGAAGCCCCCGGTGGGCTGGGCTGGCCTGGGCTGGGCTGGGGGGGGGAGGGGAGGGGAGGGGAGGGGAAGCCCCTGGTGGGCTGGGCTGGTGGGCTGGGGGAGGGGAAGCCCCCGGCGGGCTGGGCTGGGCTGGGCTGGGGGGGAAGGGAGGGGAAGCCCCCCGTGGGCTGGGCTGGGCTGGGGGAGGGGAAGCCCCCGGCGGGCTGAGCAGTAACCACTCTGATGCAGGGCCACGCTGTGCCCTTGACGAGGACGAGCCGGGGCATGATCAGAAATATCTCCTGGGCTTTAAGCCAAACTGCCGCTATGAGGCCCGGCGCCATCTGCCCGCGCCTGTGACGGACGAGGGGCTGGGCAGGGCCGTACAGGGTCCCGCCTGTCCCCCGGGGCTCGGCTCCCTTGTGCTGTGGACACCGGGCACCAGGGGAGGATTTGCCGCCTGCCAGGAGCCTGCTGCCTGGGGCTGGCGGGAGCCCGAGCCTTGTCCTGCCACGGCTGAGCAGGGCAGCCCCTCGGGGGGAGCGAGAGCCGCGCAGACCTGCCCTGAGCATGGCCGGGCACCGGAGCCCTGCCTGGGCGGAGCTGCCAGCGGGAAGCGGACGGGGTCGGCTCGCAGGGACCCCAGCGAGGGCCGGCGCAGGCCCAGCACCAGCAGCAGCCCTGAGCTCAGCCCGGAGGGCACCCGGGCAGCTCCTGGGGGGCTCGGGAGCTGCAGCAGAGAGGGGCCCGGGCCCCCCGCGCCGGCGTCCCAGGGCCCCTGCTGCTGCCCAGCACCCAGCCCCACCCCAGGACGTCCAGCCCCATCCTCATCCCCTGCCCCGGCCGGCCCCAGCACAGCTGACCCCCCGCGTTCAGCTGGCACGAGTCAGACCCTCACACTGAGGGTATTGGGTTCCTTGGTTGCTCTTTTCAGCCCCCCCCCAGGCCCCCGGCGCCAAGTGTGGGGGGAGGGGCAGGGGAGTCCCAGCTCCCCCCACTCCCAGAGCAAGGGGCTCATGCAGCTGCCGGCTGGTGGGAGGACCCCACTACTCCCCAAACCCCAATGTTCTCATTAATCCTGCCCCTCCCCCCACCCAGCAAATACTTCTCATCCCCCCCCCACACCCCCTCTGCTCCAGGGGCTCGTCACCCCCCTTCCCAGGCGGCGCCCTGCAGGAGGGTGGGAGCAGGGAGCAGACTGACCCATGGCTCACGGGGGCGGGGGGGGCTGGGTTCTTCAGCGCTCCCCCCATCCTGGGAGAATGGTGTCGGCTGCCCCCCCCAGTAACTCCTCTGAGGGGGAGGAGCTCCTCCTGCCTCCTGCAGAGCTCTGATTGGCTGCTTTTCCCCAGGAGGTGGGGCAGTGGGGAAGCAGCCAATCAGAAGGGATTCCCCTTGGGCAGGGCTGGGCCTCCAGAGGCTGAGGTCCCCAGGGCCCCACCTGGCCGCACCCCCAGGTGTAGGGGGCCCTGCCTGGGGCCCGGCTCAACCCTGCATCCCTCCCTGTCTCAACCCCCCCACCCCATCCCCTGTCACTGAATCCCTCCCTGTCCCAACCCCCCCTGCACCCCATTCCCTGTCCCTGCATCCGTCCCCATCCCAGCCCCTCATGCCCCCATCCCCCGTCACTGCATCCCTCCCTGTCCCAATCCCCCCACCCCCATCCCCCATCACTGAATTCCTCCCTGTCCCAACCCCCCCCTGCACCCCATTCCCTGTCCCTGCGTTCCTCCCCGTCCCAACCCCCCACGCCCCCATCCCCCATCACTGAATCCCTCCCTGTCCCAACCCCCCACACCCCCATCCCCCATCACTGCATCTCTCCCTGTCCTAACACCCCCCCGCACACCATCCCCTGTCACTGCATCCCTCCCCATCCCAACCCCTCCACCCCCATCCTCGTTACTGCATCCCTCCCTGTCCCAACCCCCCCACACCCCCATCACTGCATCCCTCCCTGTCCTAACCCCCCCCGCACCCCATTCCCAGTCACTACATCCCTCCCCGTCCCAACCCCTGCACCCTCATCCGCCGTCACTGCATCCCTCCCTATCCCAACGCCCCCGCACCCGTATCCCCATCACTGCATCCCTCCCTGTCCCAACCCCCCTGCACCCCATCCTCCTTCACTGCATTCCTCCCTGTCCCCACCCCCCCGCACCCCATCCTCCATCGCTGCTTCCCTCCCTGTCCCAACCCCCCTGCACCCCATTCCCCGGTCACTACATCCCTTCCTGTCCCAACCCCCCCCATCACTGCATCCCTCCCTGTCCCAACCCCGACACCCCATCCCCCATCACTGAATCCATCCCTGTCCCAACCCCCCATCCCCCGTCACTGAATCCCTCCCTGTCCCAACCCCCCTGCACCCCATCCCCCGTCATTGCATCCCTTCCTGTCCCAACCCCCCCCATCACTGCATCCCTCCCTGTCCCAACCCCGACACCCCCATCCCCCATCACTGAATCCATCCCTGTCCCAACCCCCCATCCCCCGTCACTGAATCCCTCCCTGTCCCAACCCCCCTGCACCCCATCCCCCGTCATTGCATCCCTTCCTGTCCCAACCCCCCCCATCACTGCATCCCTCCCTGTCCCAACCCCGACACCCCCATCCCCCATCACTGAATCCATCCCTGTCTCAACCCCCCATCCCCCGTCACTGAATCCCTCCCTGTCCCAACCCCCTGCACCCCATCCCCCGTCATTGCATCCCTTCCTGTCCCAACCCCCCCCATCACTGCATCCCTCCCTGTCCCAACCCCGACACCCCCATCCCCCATCACTGAATCCATCCCTGTCCCAACCCCCCTGCACCCCATTCCCTGTCCCTGCATCCCTCCCCATCCCAACCCTCCACACCCCCATCCCCCATCACTGCATCCCTCCCCGTCCCAACCCCCCACACTCCCATCCCCATCACTGCATCCCTCCCCGTCCTAACCCCCCCTGCACCCCATCCCCTGTCACTGCATCTCACCCTGTCCTAACACCCCCCCTGCACCCCATCCTCTGTCACTGCATCCCTCCTCAACCCAACCTCCCCACATATAGGCCACATTAATTAATCTAGATCCCCTTTTAAGACTCCTGAATTTTACCCTGTAGGTTTCAGGTGTAATCTGGAACTGTTTCAAAACAAGTTCCTTAAATTTACCATGGTTTGAAGCATCATCAATAGGCATCCTAGTGCATATGTCCAGAGCTCCCCCAGTCAATTTTTCAACCAAAGTGGTCATTTTTTGGTCTTCAGGAATCGCATGGAGAGTGCATAGTCTCTCAAAGGTGATGAAATATTCGGCAACATTGCTGGATTCATCATACTATGGGCGTAATCGTTCCCATTTGTGGATTTTTGGGGAAGTAGAGCCAGCTGCTCTATTCCACTCCATTACAGCCAGTTCATGCTTCTGGGTCACAATCTGGGCCTCAATTTCTTTGTCTTAACTCCAGGGCTAGCCGCCTCTCTCTTTCCTTCTCCTCCTGAGCAGCTTGTTGGACTAACCTGGGCTTCCATGGCTTTTTTGTGAGCAGCTTCCTCTCTGGCTGCCTCTGCTTCTTTGAGCCTCATTTGAAACTCGCGGTCCTTTGCCTTCTCTTCCGCTTCCATCTGGCCAGCTCTAGTTTTGTAGCTGCCTCACTGGTAGTTATTTTCCTGCTTTCTTGTGCTTATTTCCCTCACCCAAAATAAACAAACAGAAAATAACAAACCAGTAACCACTTTGTCTATTCTCTGGCCACCACACTCAAAACTCACTTAAAATCACTACCAGTAACTCAGAGCAATCAGCTGTGCACAGATCATGTTCGACTACACCACTGTGATGGGTTCGGTCACAGAGACCCCCTTGGGACTGTCACCTCATGTGCTGAAATTACCTCTGAGCCCATTTTCCCTGCCAGCTTGGGACTCCAGAACCCTGCCTTGTTGAGCCAGACACACCAGCCTGCTGCAACACAGACCCAGGGTCTGAAACATGCCCCCAAAGCTGCAGACTTAACTAAAAACAGCTCAGCAAGTACTCCTGTCTCCAGCACCCAGACACCCAGCTCCCAATGGGATCCAAACCCCAAATAAATCCATTTTACTCTGTATAAAGTTTATACAGGGTAAACTCATAAATTGTTCGCCCTCTATAACACTGATAGAGAGATATGCACAGCTGTTTGCTCCCCCAGGTATTAATCACTTACTCTGGGTTAATTAATAAACAAAAGTGATTTTATTAAGTATAAAAAGTAGGATTTAAGTGGTTTCAAGTAATAACAGAACAAAGTAAGTCACCAAGAAATAAAGCAAAAACACGCAAGTCTAAGCCCAATACATTAAGAAACTGATTACAAGTAAAATCTCACCCTCAGAGATGTTCCAATAAGCTTCTTTCACAGACTAGACTCCTTCCTAGTCTGTGCCCAGTCCTTTCCCCTGGTACAGTCCTTGTTAGTTCCAGGTCAGGCGGTAACTAGGGGATTTCTCATGACTGGCTGCTCCTTTTGTTCTGTTCCACCCCCTTCTATAGCTTTGGCACAAGGCGGGAATCTTTTGTCTCTTTGGGTCCCCACCCCTCCTTCTAAATGGAAAAGCACCAGGTTTAAGATGGATTCCAGTACAAGGTGCAATGGTCATATGTCCTGTGAGACCCCAAGCCTCCATTCTTCCTGGCCTGACTCACACAAACACAGGAAGGCTTCCAAGTCAACAGAGCCATTTACAACCAATTGTCCTAGTTAATGGGAGCCATCAAGATTCTAAACCACCATTAATGGCCCACACTTTGCATAATTACAATAGGACTTTAGAGTTATACTTCATACGTCTAGTTTTAGATACAAGAATGATACATTTATACAAAGAGGATGACCACACTCAGTAGATTATAAGCTTTGTAATGTTACCTTTCAAGAGACCTTTTGCATGAAGCATATTCCAGTTACATCATATTCATATTCATAAAACATATGGAGGGCAACGTCACACCCTCCTCCTGAACTTACTGCCAGAGACTTGGACACTGTCCAGGGCAGAGGCAGAACATGTAAAATCCCTGTTTGTCTCTGGTTACTCACCCTTCCAGTACCTTTAAACCCTGTGATGTCATTCATAGGTGTTCTAGCAAAGTTCTGGGTTCCTGGTCCCTGGGTGCCTGAAAACATGTCGGGGTGCAGTATTGCTAACAGAATGCAGGTAGCAATATCTGTTAAAGTGTAGGTGTCTTGGCATTTAGCCACCAATGCCATGAGGCGGTGTGCCTCACTTTCCCCTCCCACACAGCAGCTGTAACAAGGCTGGTTCTGGCGGGACCCCACGGAGAGTGCCAGTTTAGGACAGATTGCTTCAAGCAGGGCAGTTACAGCCCCAGGCTGGGGTTTCTTTGTACACCAAGGCAAACCAAACCAGCCAGACAGAGAGGACTTTGGTCTCACCCCACTGGCTAACCACAAGTCACACAAGCAATTCCCTCAGACACTCCAGTTTCCCAGTATCTCCACCAGTGCCACTCGTTGTGGGGACAAATGGTTATGAAAACCAATACCCCAGTAAAAGAACAAAGGTTCTCCCGATCCCAAAGGACCAAGGTCAATATACAAATCAGATCTTACCCACAAATCACGCTGTTGCCAGTCCTTTAGAATCTGAAATCTAAAGGTTTATTCATAAAAAGAAAGAAATATAGACAAGAGCTAGAATTGGTTCAATGGAATCAATGACATCCAGTAATGGCAAAGTTCTTGGTTCAGGCTTGCAGCAGTGATGGAATAAACGGCAGGTTCAAATCAAGTCTCTGGAGAACATCCCCAGCTGGGATGGGTCCTTCAGACCTTGGTTCAGAGCTTCCGTTTGTAGCAAAGTCCCTCCAGAGGAAAGAAGCAGGACTGAAGACAAGATGGAGGAGCTGCAGCAGCTTTGTATACTCTCTTGCCATGTGGTCTTTCTTTCTTTGTCCCAAAGACAAGCTGCCCATCCCATGGCCTGGAAACACCTCAGAGTTCTGTCCATCGGCAGGTCCCTGCACACCTTGCTGAGAACCAAGGCATGTCTGCCTTCTCTCAATGGGTCAGGTGTGTAGCTGATGGTCCTTAATGGGCCATCCAGCAGGCCAGGGAGAGCTGACACCAACGTGTCTGGGGTGTCCCCCAGAGGCACAGCACAAGTTTGAAATACAGACAGTGTAGAGCCAATGCTTATATCTTTAAATACAAAAATGATACACAGCATACAGACAGCATAATCATAACCAGCCAACGATAACCTTGTCTTAGACACCTCATTTGACCCCCTTTATACAAGATTTGGTGCCACAACAGGACCTCGATTGCAACCATGTTCTATACGGTCCCAGTTCAAGTCAATAACTTGACAGCAGCATAGGCCTGTTATGCTTTTGCTGCTGTGCCAAGCTCTAAGCCCGTTTACAGGCATTAGCTGAGAAGCATCAGGTTTGTGGTACTGTCTTCTTACCACCCGTAGCATGTACACACGGTTTTTCTACAAATCAGGTATGTCACACATCTTCAAAGGGTTTACCATTAGTATTAACTCCTTTGTCTTGACCCCTAGACGAAGTAGCAAAAGACACAAGATTAACAGCCAATTTATGATGGATAGACTCCATTCACACTGCCTGGCTTGCCCAGTGTCCACTGCATTTCCTAATCCCTTTGTGTACCATGGTAGGTGCTCAGACACGGATTCTCCTGTCTCTTTGGAGAAGGCTCTCAATTCAGGCATGTGTTTGAGGTTTTGGCAAGGAAAGGGTACACTGCAACCATGCCTGCCCTCTGCCCCTCCCTCTGGAATCTCTTTGTGTGGGGCCACACACGCCTGTGAAGTTTTCCAAATGCAAAGTTTTTCTTCCTCCTGCCTTGCAGAGACAGTTTTATCTCTTACAAGTGCAGCAGGAACAACATCTTTCAATGGAGCGCTTTGGACTGGTAAGATCCCCTCGGTCACTCCACTCTCTGCTCCCAACAGGTCAGCCGGGTGGACTCTCCCCTGCAGGAGCTCTGACCCCCCCAGTCTTCCCTTAAAACCTGATCCACAGGTGAGGGGTCTGGCATTTCAGAAGCAGATCCTTCACCCTCCTCCTGGGGAAATGCCTTCCTACAAAAGGTGGGCAGACCCTTCCTATCGCCCCTCACCTTCTGTCTGGACTTCCCTTTCTGGGCTCCCACTGAGGCAGACACTCCTGTGTCCTCCAAAAGGGAAGGTGACCCTGGTCTGCCTGTGGGCTTACAACTACCAGCTATGACAGACCCTTCACTGGCCAGCAAAATCCCCACCTTTCACTCAGGTTGGACTTGCTTCCAGGTACAGAGTCTCGGGGGGTCTGTTCCCACCGCAGCGGTCACCAGGACCCCAACTTCCACCTCCGGGATACACGTCTCTCTGCACCCTAGGGCTGGACCTGTCCCCTGCTCACCTGCAACTTCCTGGCAGTCAGCAGCTGGGACGGCCTCCCTGTTGCAAGGTGGAGCATCCCCCTCCCCCGGGGAGATGATCACAGGACAGAAGCTGGCTCTGTTCAGCTCCTCCGGCAGGGACCTGCCTTGAACCCCGGGGCTACAGGAACTGGTTAGGACCATCCCTGCTGCTACCTAGGAATTAAAGAGACATTCTCCTATTTCCCCAGCAGCACTTGTGACTTCACCCTCCCCTCTGGGGCTTTCAGCACAAGAGTCATCCCTCCCCATCCCAACCCCCCACACCCATCCCCCCAGTGAGAGTGTGACCCTCAGGGGGCTGACACACAGAAGGGGTCCTCCTGGGACTTTTCCTGAGCCATGCGAGAGCATGGGACACGAGGCCAGCCCCAGTAAGCAAACCCAAGACAGGGCTCCCAGTTCCATGGGCATGGCCACCCCACCAGGACCCCCCAATAGCATAGGCACAGCCCCCCGTACACTGGCTCAGGACTTAGGCCCGGCCCAGAGGTGTGCAGTGAGGGTAATTCTTCAATGGGTGGCTGCAGAGGAGAAGAAATACTCGTATTTCCTCTCCCCCAGTGCCAGGCGCCTGGGAACACAGAGCAGCTGGGGTTGCTCAGGGACAAGCCCAGATTCGATCTAGCTGCTGTTACGGAGACCTGGGGAGGGTTCACTTGGTGAATGTTCCAGTCAAGGGCTGTAACCTTGTTAGGAAGGATCGAGTGGGCAGAAGGGGGGAGGGGAGAGAGCGCCACTCGGCATCAGAACTGGCATTCCCTGCTTCCGAGTGGCTGATAACTTGGAGCAAAGGACTGTGAATGCTGATGGATCAATGGCTGAGAACAGCCTTAGTTACTGTCTGCTGCAGACCCCAACTCACAGGAGGGACCAGGATGACCGGCTCCTTATGCACGAATCTATCATGGGGGACGCCGACCCGAGGGCCCTGCTGCTGCTGCCAGAACTAAAACATCCTTGGAATTTCTCACCATTGCAGGCAGCCACCTCCGGACCCACATCTGCTGCACCCAGAAGCGGGTAACTCTGTGTGAGGCTCTGTCCACACTACGGCCACTGTGCCGCGGCCAGGTTTCCTGGGTAGCCGCTCCCTGCCGACGGGAGAGAGCTCTCCTGCTGGCAATGAGCAGCGGTCGCTGTGTCTGCAGGAGAGCATCTCCCGCCAACATAGCACTGTCCACACTGCCGCGTCTGTCGGGGAACGTTTTGCCGGTCAGGCGGGCGTGTTTTTCATGCCCCGGACTGAGCAAAGTTTTGTCAGTGCAAGTGCTTATGTAGACAAAGCCTTAGACCTTGTCCTACCAGATAAAGGGGCACCGATCAATGAACTGAAAATGAACGGTAGCTTAGGAGCAAGTCATCATGACTTGATCCCATTTATAATGTGCAAGCAGAATGACGTCCAGACCCATAACCCGTATGCTTGGTGCTTTAACAGGGACAGCGTCACAAAGCTGAAAACTATTCTGAGCTGGCCCAGCTGGGAGGAAGAATTGAATCAGAAAAGTGT
This sequence comes from Natator depressus, assembly GCF_965152275.1. Lineage (NCBI taxonomy): Eukaryota > Metazoa > Chordata > Testudines > Cheloniidae > Natator > Natator depressus. The sequence continues at coordinate 1,030,618 of NC_134238.1, forward strand.
AAATGACAATTGGGAATTGTTTAAGAACATCTTCTGAGGGGCCCAGAAAGCCGCAATGGAGGGAGAAGGCCAGGCTGGTTAAAACACTCACCTGGGTTAGAGGGCAAGTGAAGGCAACTATTAAAAAATTGCAAAATAATCTTCCACACATGGAGGAAAGTGGAAGGTGACAGTTATTCATATAAATCAGAAGCTCTGGATTATAAAACATTGGTAAGAGAAGCAAAAGGACACCCGGAGGCTGCTACGGCCAGGAGCTCTTAGGAGGAGGTTTTTAAGCATATTAAATCCTAGCAATGGTATTCGCCCATAACCCGGTGGGAATGGCAGAATGAGCAATAACAATGCGGAGGTAGACAGGCGACAGTTCTCCGAAAAGGGCCAGTTCGTTGCAGTTTAACGTACCCACCCTACACACGCCCACATCACGGCTCATTTGAGAGCTTTCGTTAGGTGTGGTGAGGGGGTGTGCTGGAGCTGTCAAGTGGTGCCAGGCGCCGGGAGGCGAGAGGGGACAACGTCCGCAGACTGAGAAAGTGCCATTTTTTGCACAGTTCCACAACCATGGCAACATGGCTGTGACTGCAGCCTGTATTGGCCACGTTGATTTCAACCTCTGATTGCGGGGTTTGTTGGCCAAAGCTACCAAACAGCCATGTGTGGAGTGATTTCTATTGGTTTGCTCTGGGTTGTTTCCAGAAGTGCGGACGCTGTTCAGCCTGTGACAGAAGTGGGGAACAGCAACACACGGACACGAGACGGTTTCATGGCTCATATGCTTCATTTTCAGAGTCTCTCGGAAGTGATTATTTTTTCTCTATTTTCAACTGAAATTTGCCGACCAGCTCAGTCGCACGCTGCAGGTGGTGCACCAGGAGCACCAGGTCGCGTGCCCGCAGCTTGCACTGCGCCGTGGGCAGATCTAGATGCATGTGAATTCCTAATGTAATGCTTCCCCATGTGTAAGCGTCTGCACAGAGTGTAGCGCGTGTGCTTGGTGGAAGGTTTTACTCTGGAGTTACCTATGCGTGCAGTACTAGCCTTTCAAATATTCTCCTGTAACCTCTCTGCAAAGTGGTACCATAAGAACATAAGAACGGCCCTACTGGCTCAGACCAAAGGTCCATCTAGCCCAGGATCCTGCCTGCCGACAGTGGCCAGTGCCCGGTGCCCCAGAGGGAATGCACAGAACAGGGAATCATCAAGTGACCCATCCCCTGTCGCTCATTCTCAGCTTCTGGCAGACAGCGGCTAGGGACACCATTCCTGCCCATCCTGGCTCAGCCATTGATGGACCTGTGCTCCATGAATTTATCTAGTCCTTTTTTGAAGCCAGTTATCGTCTTGGCCTTCACAGCATCCTCGGGCAAGGAGTTCCATAGGTTGACTGTGCTCTGTGTGAAGAAATACTTCCTGTTGTTTGTTTTAAACTTGCTGCCTGTTAATTCCATTGGGTGGCCCCTAGTTCTTGTGTTATGGGAAGTAGTAAACAACACTTCCTTGTCTACTTTCTCTACACCAGTCATGATTTTATCAGCAGCAGCAAGGTCCGGGTTCGATGTCTAGGGGTTCCTCTTAACAATACAGCACAGAACCAGCCCCCATCCAGTAATCTGGGAAAATGACACCCCACTCCTGGGCGCCCCTCAGAGGCGATACTTCCCCTCTCCAAAGTACCGAGTCCGAGTACAATAAAAGAAAACTTCTCTTAGAAGGGAAGGGAACCCAGCATTAATTTGGGAAAATGCCACCACAATCATTCAAAAGCACATGACCATAAGCAAACACCCACCGCACAGCATGTTGGACAGTGTCCTTTGCCTCAGTTTCCTACCTTATGGCATGAAAGTCTGACAAAGGAACGTCCCTTTAACAAGCCCCTCTCCCTCCGCTGTAACCCACTCATGGGTGGCTGTCATTAGTCAGTGAAGAGCCAGAGCTCAAAGGTGCATCCCATGGGTCTACCTTGCACCCCAAAAAGAAGTGGGGCATCCAGCAATGCCTGCTGCTGCCAACCCCACGGCAGCCGGCTTGCTGCTGCGACGTCTCTGCTCCTGCCTGCCACGGGGTTCTCACGGCCCCTGGCCGCTTCTGCAGCGCAGCGTTCGGAGGCTCTTCCGCTTGCCCCAGCGACCTGGGCAGGTAGCAGCTGTACTGTCTTTTATGCCACACCCTCCCCACAGCAGGCCTAAGGTGTAGCCCTGACTGGCCGTTGGCCTCCCTCCCCCTGCTTAGCAAGTGAGGTCCGGCTGAGGGTGACCCCGCAGAGCACAGTTCAGCTGCCCTTTACTCAGACAATGAGCGTTACAACACTTCCTTGCCCTCCCCCCTGCACTCAGCCCTAGAGGGATCTGAAACCTGACCCCCACCCAAAGTGACCACTGGGGCAAAGCAGCTCTGTCTGCCGTGCACCTCGGCAGAGTGGGTGTGTCTATGCAAACACGGCCTGCTCCTGGAGTCTTTCCCCCCAGCTCCCCACTCCATGTCAGGTGAAAGTGCAGTCACACCCTGCTTCCACCAGAAACTAGCTTCTTACTTCAGTGACCCTTGGGCACAGGTCAGCATTAGTGTCAGAGATGACACTACACGGCTTCCTAGTGGGCTCCAGTCAAAGTGCTCACGAAACAAAACTGGCCATTTGGATGCTAACATTCAGAGGTAATTTCGCACCCGTCTGTGTACTTGCACACACTGAAAAGTGGTGGCAGCGGTGGTGGTAATGCTAACAATGTACTTGGGGAGTTTTATCTCTACAGGGAAGTTCCAGTGTACGAAGACATGGATGAGACAAGCCCTTTAAAGCTTACATCAAAGAGAAAAAAGACTCTCCACAAACTTTGAAAACCCTGTTATTTGTCAAGAAAACCGAGCTTTGTCCAGGCACCAGTGCAGGACTGAACTCTGTGCGGCTGGCTGCAGAGGAAGGAGAGATGAATGGTAGGCTACTGGACCAGGTTTCTCATTCAGACGACGTGCCCTCTAGCACAGGGGTTGTTTTCAGAAATACACAAGCAAGTCGATTTGGCACATGTCAGAGTTGTACTGAACCCAGGAAAGAAAACAGACTCTGAGTCTGATCAGAAAGCATCACGTTCACCAGTTCTGTAGCCACCAGAGCAAGCACGTCCTCCAGCAACTGGTCCTTTTGCGCTGTTTGCTTGAAAAAAACAAGACAGACAAGGAACTTCATAAAATAGAAACATCTGAGAGCACAACCAATCTAAGTGAGGCGGCTCTCCAAAGAGAAGCAGCCGCTGCTGCTGTGCAGAAGACCTGTGGAAGACTTGATTGCTAAGGATGCAGTTTGTAACGGGATCCCCAGGGTGCAGCCTGGGACCGTGGGACCACTGGGTCCCCTGAACTCTCTCCAGCCTGGGCTGTCTCTCACAATGCCTTGCTAGTGACCAGCAGCAAACCCCTCCCGGCGCTGTAATCGCTCAGCACAGCCACATGTGGAGCCCCACACCCAGCGAGATCGCATGAAGGCTCCCAGAGCTACTCGCGAATCACACAGGGAGGCACCAGCCAAATCCCCCCAGCTCCCAGCACTGTGCCCCAGGAATAAACCGCCTTGCACTGCTCAAGACGAGCTGTGCACGTTTATTAATTGGTTCACCACGTCATCAATGGAAAGTGGACATACACCGGCCTTTGCCAACCCGAGCAGGTTCACCAGACATCTCAGGCAAACTCACTGGTAAAGATAAACAGTTGAACACATTTATTGACTACAAAGGATAGATTTTAAGTGACTGTAAGTGATAGGCAAAAAGTCAGAGAGGTTACCAAAATAAAATAAAATATAAGCACGCAGTCTAAACTCTCAACCTATTAGACTGGGCAACATTTAGAGTAAGCAGTTTTTCTCACCCCACTGGATATTGCAGTTCATAGTACACAGATTTCACCCTTGAAACATGGGCCAGTCTCCTCCGTTGAAGTCTTCAGTCTTCTGAGTGTCCTTGTTGCTTGCAGCATCGATGGGGCAGGAGAAAGGTGAAGCATGGGGCCCCTGTGTCCTTTTTTATACCCTCAGTCCATGTGCTTGGAAAACACAAGTCCAGGCATGTCTGGGGGGCTTTGCTGAGTCCCCAGGCAAGGTTGAGCAATTCCCCTGGTGTGGCCTTATGCAGGCGAGTCATTGCATTGTAGCTCCCTTGCTGGGCAATGGCTGTTGATGGCTGTTTTGACACCCACCCGGGCTTTGGTCACTTTCCTTGCTGTTGTCTCTAGGGAGCTAATATCTGGCTGATTCCCCAACTTACAGCAGATTTTAGTGACAACCGTACAACACAATTCTCATAACTTCACATGCTCTATGATGTACATATTGAGACAGAACAGTGACTTTGAGCAGATCGTGGCCTTTCCCACGACACCTCACACGGCCTGCTTTATGTGACAGGGTGCTCCCCTGAGGTGCAAAGTGTCACGCAGTTATCTCTCACCATGCCTTTCTTTTTAGCCGAGTAAAGCAAATCTTACAGTGAAACCAGCTAGTTACACTGCAACAATAGAGTTATGGCACTGCATGTTCTCGCTGATTGAAGAGACAATGATCTTGTGTACACAAAGGAAGTTCTTCTCCTGCCCAAGCTGCTACAAAGGTATAAAGCCCTACTCCCCTCCGATGCAGAAACTTCAAGTATTCCAGCAGCAGATTGCAGGCAAGATCACGAAAACACTGCAGTGATTCTGCAAATTCATTCCACGCACGGCATGGACAAGGCAAGTCTGCTGTTGCTCTATGCAGTGCAGTGGGCTGATGCGATCCAAGCCGCTGTAATCAGAAGCAGGAACTTCAGTCATCCATGTGTTTTGTGGACGTTCTTCTGGCGCGTGAGCCTGACGAACAGCTTTCAAACGAGCAAGTGGGTTTGTATAACCCTGCTGCAATCCTAGCCAGAGTGAAAGCCTCCGAACATTAGCCAAAGCCAGGTGACTGTAGCCTGCAGAGCTCAGCTATGTGTGAGCCCCAATGGAGACAGAGGTTGGCCTTTGGTTGATAGATACAGAGCTGATAATTCAGCCAGCATTGAGTACCAGCCTTTAGAAGACACTCAAAGATGGTGCCACTCAACTACAGAGCACCTAGTATTCAACAGTTTCAGTATGTTCACCCCACTGCACACAAGGCTGCCTGCACGGCTACCCCATGAGTTTGGGGCTCACACTTGCATTGACAAAATGTATCGCCCTGGATTCGTCATCCAGTATGCGGCGCCGAGGCAGTCCATCACTAGTGTGGCAAACACTGAAGTGGAAAGACTCCAGGGAAGCGTGTTCATTCCAAGTAGAATTGTGCCATGTCATGCTGGTGGAATCTCCTCCAGGAAGGAGAGAATCATATAGACAGCAGCACAAAGCTGACTGATGGAAAGCACACCTTCCTTCAATGGCTAGAGCGGGATTTCAAGAACAGCCTGCAGAGAGCCAGCACCCCAAGAAATAACACTGACGGGTGGGAAAGAAAAGGCACTTACTCTCCCTGGGCAATCAGAGTCTTATAAGAACAAAAGAACAGTCAGACTGGGTCAGACTAAAGGTCCATCTAGCCCAGTCTCCTGTCGTCCGACAGTGGCCAATGCCACGTGCCCCAGAGGGAGTGAACAGAACAGGTAATCCTCAAGTGATCCATCCCCGTCGCTCATTCCCAGCCTCTGGCAAACACAGGCTAGGGACACCATCCCTGCCCACCCTGGCTCATAGCCATTGATGGACCTGTCCTCCATGAACTTACCTAGTTCTTTTTTGAACCCTGTTATGGTTTCTTATGCAATGCGCAGCATTCGCAAAACCTAGAACACGTCCAGAAACAATTTGCCATGGAAAAGTACTCGAGAATATGAACAGTGTCTGTAGCCAGAACAATCTGCCCTGCACTGAACTGGGTCTGTGCCAAGGCAACGGAGACTGTGGTAAGCCACACGCTCAGCAGAGAGCAGAATGATGAACAAGACGAAGATAATGATGTTGACTAGAAATGTCACCAGCGCTATCCCATTGCAGCGATGCCAGCACAGACTGACTATTAGTGAGGCCCTACTTCATTTGCGATATCGCGGATCCCGCAGTATTAGGCTTCCAGTGCAATTTTGTCAGCCAGACAGCTGACAGCAGGAGCCCCCATGGACCCTAGGCAATTGCCTTGCTCACGACCCTCCAGAGCTGGCCCTGAAGGGAAGGGGCAGCGTGGAGAGGCAATTCTTGATTTAGTCCTGAGTGGAGCACAGGATCTGGTCCAAGAGGTGAACAGAGCTGAACCGCTCAGTAATAGTGACCATAATGTAATTAAATTGAACATCTTTGGGGGGTGGGTGGGAATAGAAGCCCACCACAGTAGCATTTGTCTTCAGAAAGGGGAACTACACAAAAATGAGGAAGATAGTCAAGCAGAAATTAAAAGGTACAGTCTCAAAAGTGAAATCCCAGCAAGCTGCATGGAAACTTTCTAAAAACACCTTCATAGAGGCTCAAATTAAATGTATACCTCAAATTAAAACACAGTGAGAGGACCAAAAAAGTGCCACGGTGGCTAAACAACAAAGTAAAAGCAGCTAGAGGTAAAAAGGCGTCCTCCAATACCTGGAAGTCAAATCCTACTATGGAAAAGAGAAACGAGGATAAACTCTGGCAAGTCAAGTGTAAAAGTACAATTAGGAAGGCCAAAAAAGAAATTGAAGAGCACTAGCAAAAGACTGTAACGATGCTGCCTCTATTGCAACACTTGTGAGAGTATCAATTCAGGACGAATCGCTTAGAGCAGGGCAGTCACAGCCCCAGGCTGGGGTTCCTTTGCACACCAAGGCAAACCCAACCAGCCAGACAGAGAGGACTTTGGTTTTACCCCACTGGCTAACCACAAGTCACCCAAGCAATTCCCTTAGATACTCCAGTGCCCCAGTATCCCCACCAGTGCCACTCGTTATGGGGACAAATGCTTAGGAAAACCAATACCCCAGTAAAAGAAAAAAGGGTCTCTCGATCTGTGAGATTCAGAGTGTAATATAATATCTCATTGAAAGGTGACAGGGCCAGAAAGAGTTAATTACCTCCCAGACTGACCTGACCCAGGGCCGGACTTTAGGGACTGGTTAGGAAGAGATGGAAATGGAGAGAGCTGTGAAATGCAGCCGGCATTGTGAGAGAGAGAAGGGGAGCTGTGTGCTCAGGGCTTGTGATGTCCGCAAACAAGTCTTGTCTATGGCTGTAGCTTTGATTCAAAGATCAACAAAAGGAATATTAACATATACTTGAGTGCAATAGTGTTATTGTCTGTGTCTCTTTGAAGGTTGTGGTAACCTGTGTCTGAACTGTTAATGGATAAATTACCCTGTGCTAATGGCCAGGATGTTTGGAAGAAGGAAAGTTAAGCCCATTGTTTTCTCAGCCCAAAAGGCTGCAGAAAATGTATAAAAACCTTGGGACACGATCCTTCTTTATCTCAGATCTGCTCTGGGTTTCAAGAAGGGGAAACCTTAAGCCATAAGGATTGAGATCTCCAGTCACTGACTGGAGTCACCCTGAATATGGACATTGGACTATTACCTATGGACTATTTCTAAAAGGACTTTTGGCCACTACAAGCTCAGCTCTGCTCTGTATCTGAACCTCAAGAATTGAATTCAAGTCTGTCTGTGTATTGATCTTTTAACCAACACGCTCCCTTTTTTCTTTTTAAATAAATTTTAGTTTAGTTAATAAGAATTGACTGTAAGCGTGTATCTGGGGTAAGATCTGAGTTATCATTTAACCTGGGTCTCGGGCTTGGTCCTTTGGGATCAGGAGAACTTTTTCTTTTATATGATGAAATAAGATTTTCAGAATTTATCATCATATGTGTGACGAAGTGGGACTGTTCTTAATGTTTCCTCCGAATATTGTGGGGGTGCCTCAGTTTCCCCTATGCAGTTCTTAAGTATCTAGGGGGTGGGAGAAGGGTGTGTGATCATTGCAGAGCCCTAGAGGGCAGGTGTGTGCAGGGGTCTGGACACAGAGAATGGCCGACACCCTGTTTCCTGGCCACTGATGGCTTGAGCCCTTCCCCCCTGCAAGGTGAGAGCTAAAGGGTTGGAGAACAAAGGAATCAGGTGACCTCCTGGCCCGGGAAAGGAACAAAGCCCAGAGGAGGAGGGGCTGGAGGGAGTTTCAGGTTGGGGCTGGCTGGGACATGGAGTGAAGTGCAGACGTGGTTGTCTGGCTCACTGCCCCCCCCCCCCCAAAATGGACCCAGCTGAGGGGTCCTGTTCTCTGCACCTGCAAGCTCTGTTTTAGACCATGTTCCTGTCGTCTAATAAACCTCTGTTTTACTGGCTGGCTGAGAGTCAAGTCTGACTGCGAAGTCGGGGTGCAGGACCCTCTGGCTTCCCCAGGAGCCCTGCCCGAGCAGACTCGCTGGGGGAAGCGCACGGAGGGGCAGAGGATGCTGAATGCTCCGAGGTCAGACCCAGGAAGGTGGAAGCTGTGTGAGCTGTGTGTCCTGAAGACAGGCTGCTCACAGAAAGGCGACGGCCCCAGAGTCCTGACTGGCTTCATGGGGAGCAGTTCCAGAGTATCGCCCAGGGACTCCGTGACAACTGGTGGCAGCGGTGGGATCTACTGCACCCCGTGGACGGCGCTTCCTGCAGTAAGTGACTGGGGAACAGTAAAACGAAGGGGGATTGACGGGGACCAGGCGTGCTGAAGATTCAGAGAGAGACGGTTTCAGGGGGTGGTTAACTCCTGGAAGTGTGTGACCAGAGAGGAGGACTTTTGCAGTAACAGGGTCCCCCGGGGGACTGCAGCGAGCGGTCCCAGGGGCGGAGGAGTCTGCAGCTCGACCCTGGCAAAGGGGTGGTGACCTCGAGAAGGGCTGGCACACTAGGGGTTCTCCCTGGAAACCGTGGGGAGCTGAGAGCACACAGGCCTGTGAGTCCACAACAACTTGGGAAGAGCGGAGTGACGGCCTGTCACCGTCTCCTTAAGAAGGACATTGTAACCCGGTGCAAAAAGAGAGGGTTGAGCAGAGGAAAGTTCACCAAAGCACAGTTAATCGTGCAGCTGGAGGAGGATGACCGCTCTAAGGGACAGATTCCTGACCCCAAATGGGGCTATAGCAGGATCTCGGAGCAGCTGGAGTGGGAGCCAGGCATCGCCAAGACTCCTGTCCCCGACCAGACGAGGGTCTTCACGATCGGGTTCCCCATCCGGGGATCGGAGACGGACGGGATTGGAGCTGAGTCCGAGAGAGCAAGAGGACTGTGAGAGACAGCGAGAGCCCGAGAAAGAGCTGCAGAAGCAGCAGCAGCATGAACTGGCGGTGGGGGAGCGGAGAGGCCTAGGGGACCTCCCAGGGGTGAGTGGGGATAGACCCCGGGGGGCCAGCTCCGCAGGGAACCTCGAGACTAAATTGCTGCCCCTGGTTAAGGAGGGGGGGGATGTGGATGCCCACCTCACTGCCTTTGAGCAGGCTGGAGATTTGAACCAGGGGGATCCTGCGGAAAAGCCCCGGTGTCTAGCTCCCTTGCTGGGTCCCAAGGCCGTAGACTCCGTCAGCCAGATGGGTGGGGAGGTAGACAGGCTCCCACTCCCGACCCCAACCTATATGTCTGTGTGGAGTTTCCTGGGGCCAGGCCCCTCGGACCTCCAGTGGGAGCGGAAGGTGATGGCCAGCTTGTCGGGGAGAAGACCCAATCCCAGTTTGACCCCCTGGGGTTTTGGGGTGGCCAAAGGGCACGGGTCGCAGAAACCTTCCCACATGCGGCCTGCGAGTGCTATCGACCACCCCCGACCTAAGGGAGGGTGTAAAACTGGAAGGGCCTGGTGTAACTCCTAGCAAGGAATGGGAGAGATGCTGGGGCATCCATGGGAACGTTGGTGGCTTCGAACTTCCCCAGGTCACCGGGTAAAGTGACCCCGCTCAGTTCGATCTCGAAGGGGGGAGAGATGTGACGAAGTGGGACTGTTCTTAATGTTTCCTCCGAATATTGTGGGGGTGCCTCAGTTTCCCCTATGCAGTTCTTAAGTATCTAGGGGGTGGGAGAAGGGTGTGTGATCATTGCAGAGCCCTAGAGGGCAGGTGTGTGCAGGGGTCTGGACACAGAGAATGGCCGACACCCTGTTTCCTGGCCACTGATGGCTTGAGCCCTTCCCCCCTGCAAGGTGAGAGCTAAAGGGTTGGAGAACAAAGGAATCAGGTGACCTCCTGGCCCGGGAAAGGAACAAAGCCCAGAGGAGGAGGGGCTGGAGGGAGTTTCAGGTTGGGGCTGGCTGGGACATGGAGTGAAGTGCAGACGTGGTTGTCTGGCTCACTGCCCCCCCCCCCCAAAATGGACCCAGCTGAGGGGTCCTGTTCTCTGCACCTGCAAGCTCTGTTTTAGACCATGTTCCTGTCATCTAATAAACCTCTGTTTTACTGGCTGGCTGAGAGTCAAGTCTGACTGCGAAGTCGGGGTGCAGGACCCTCTGGCTTCCCCAGGAGCCCTGCCCGAGCAGACTCGCTGGGGGAAGCGCACGGAGGGGCAGAGGATGCTGAATGCTCCGAGGTCAGACCCAGGAAGGTGGAAGCTGTGTGAGCTGTGTGTCCTGCAGACAGGCTGCTCACAGAAAGGCGACTGCCCCAGAGTCCTGACTGGCTTCATGGGGAGCAGTTCCAGAGTATCGCCCAGGGACTCCATGACAATATGTTTGACGTGTGTGTCTGGATGGAGGCCTGCGGCTGGGCACTTTAAGGGCACTGCATTGTTTGGATGTCTGAGTACCCAGGGAGGGGCTAGAGAAGCTGTTTTGGGCTGGCTGGGTAAATCTCAGTATTGGAATATCCCCCAGCCTTCGGGGTTTGTCTGCCCCGCTCTGTTTGCAGATCACCGTGATTGAGTGACCTCAGCTGGCTCCCACAGGCAGCACCGTCACGCGATCCCAAAGGCCCAAGCCCCAGACCCAGGGCAATATACAAATCACGCTGTTGCCAATCCTTTAGAATCTAAAATCTAAAGGGTTATTCATAAAAGGAAAAAGATAGAGATGAGAGCTAGAATTGGTTCAATGGAATCAATGACATACAGTGATGGCAAAGGTCTTGGTTCAGGCTTGTAGCAAGGATGGAATAAGCTTTAGGCACAAATCAAGTCTCTGGAGAACATCCCCAGCTGGGATGGGTCATTCAATCCTTGGTTCAGAGCTTCAGTTTGTAGCAAGGTTCCTCCAGATGTCAGAAGCAGGACTGAAGACAAGATGGTGGGGTTTCCAGGGCCTTTTATATTCTCTGCCCTGTGGAAGATCACAGCAGCAAGATGGAGTCTGGAGTCACATGGACAAGTCACATGTCCATGCATGACTCAGTTTGCAGGCCCACACCATTGTTTACATGTTAGTTTGAATGTTCCCAGGAAAGCTCAGATGTGGATTGGCATCTCCCAAACTCCATTAAGTATTTCTTGATTGGGCCCTTACTGAGAATAGTTCTTTCTCAAGAAGCTGACCAAATGCTTCACTGAGACTACTCGGAATCAAATACATTTGAGATACAAGTACAGAGCCCATATTCATAACTTCAACTACAAAAATGATAATCCCAGACAGCTAAAATCATTATAACCAGCAAATCAGAACCTCTTAATAGACACCTCACACAACAACCTTTGTACAATATTTGCTGCAAATATATAACAGTGGTTGCAACAATGATCTATACGGTTACAGTTTATGTCAATAATGTTACAAAGACTCAAAAACTAACAGCAAAAACTTCTTTAAGTACATCAGAAGCAGGAAGGCTGCCAAGCAACCAGTGGGGCCACTGGAGGATTGAGGTGCTAAAGGAGCACTCAAGGAAGACAAGGCAATTGTGGAAATGCTAAAGAAATTCTTTCCATTGGTCTTCACTGCAGAAGATGTGAAGGAGATTCCCAAACCTGAGCATTTCTTTTTAGGTGACAAATCTGAGGAACTGTCTCAGATTGAGGTGTCATTAGAGGAGGTTTTGGAACAAATGGATAAACTAAACAGCAATAAGTCTCCAGGACCAGAGGGGATCCCCCAGAGTTCTGCAGGAACTCAAATGTGAGATTGCAGGACGACTAACTGTGGTCTGTGACCGATCATTCAAATCAGCTCATGACGAGGATCGCTAATGTAATACCAACTTTTAATAAAGGCTCCGGAGGGGATCCCGGCAATGACAGGCCGGTGAGCCTGACCTCAGCACCGGGCAAACTGGTTGAAACCATAGTAAAGAACAGAATTGTCAGACACAGAGATGAACACGATTTGTTGTGCAAGAGTCACCATGGCTTTGTAAAAGGAAATCATGCCTCACCAATCTACTAGAATTCTTTGAGGGGGTCAATAAACACGTGGACAAGGAGGATCCAGGGGACATAGTGTATTTGGACTTTCAGAAAGCCTTTGACAAGGTCTCTCACCAAAGGCTCTTAAGCAAAGTAAGCTGTCATGGGATAAGAGGGAAGGTCCTCTCAGGGATCAGTAACTGGTTAAAAGACAGGAAACAAAGAGCAGGAATACATAGTTTTCAGAGTGGAGAGAGGTAAATAGTGGTGTCCCCCAGGGGTCCGTACTGGGACCAGTCCTATTCAACATATTCATAAATGGTCTGGAAAAAGAAAAGAAGTACTTGTGGCACCTTCAAGTACTTCTTTTCTTTTTGCGAATACAGACTAACACGGCTGTTACTCTGAAAACTGGTCTGGAAAAAGGGGTGAACAGTGAGGTGGCAAAATTTGCAGACAATAAAAATTACTCAAGATAGTTAAGTCCAAAGCAAGCTGTGAAGAGCTACAAACGGATCTCACTAAACTGGGTAACTGGGAAACAAAACGGCAGATGAAATTCAATGTGCAGCAGCAGCCAAAAAAAGGAACAGAATGGGGAGAGGGATAGCTCAGTGGTTTGAGCACTGGCCTGCTAAACCCAGGGTTGTGAGTTTAATCCTTGAGGGGGCCATTTAGGGATCTGGGGCAAGAATTGGGGATTAGTCCTGCTTTGAGCAGGGGGCTGGACTCGATAACCTCCTGAGGTCCCTGTCAACCCTGTTATTCTATGAATGTTAGGTACCATTAGGAAAGGGATAGATAATAAGACAGAAAATATCATGTTGCCTCTGTATAAATCCAGGGTACACCCACATCTTGAATACTGCGTGCAGTTCTCATTACTCCATCTCAGAAAAGATCTATTGGAATTGGAAAAGGTTCAGAGAAAGGCAACAAAAACTATTAGGGGCATGGAACGGCTGCCGTATGAGGAGAGATTAATCAGACTGGGACTGTTTAGCTTGGGAAAGAGACGACTAAGGGGCCCAGAGAGTGACAGAGGTCTGTAAAATCATGACTGGTGTGCAGAGAGTGAATAAGAACATGTTATTTACCCCTTCATGTAACACAAGAACTGGGGTCACCAAATGAATTTAACAGGCAGCAGGTTTAAAACAAACAGAAGGAAGCATTTCTTCACACAAAGGACAGTCAACCTGTGGAACTCCTTGCCAGAGGCTGGCAGGCTGAGGGTGGGGAGCGCAGGCCAGGGGAGGAAATCGGGGGGTGTGTGTGGGGAGCACAGGCCGGGGGACAAGGGCGGGGGGACAGTGTGGGGAGCGCAGGGCAGGGGAGAGGGTCGGGGGGGTGTGGGGAGCGCAGGTTGGGGGGCGGTGTGGGGAGCGCAGGCCGGGGGAGGGGATCAGGGGGGCGGTGTGGGGAGCACGGGACGAGGGCAGGGGGACAGTGTGGGGAGCTCAGGCGGGGGAGGGGGCAGTGTGGGGAGAGCAAGCTGGGGGACAAGGGCGGGGGGACAGTGTGGGGAGCGCAGGGTCAGGGGGCCATGTGGGGAGCACAGGCAGGGGAGAGGGTTGGGGGTGTGTGGGGAGCGCAGGCCGAGGGAGGGGATCAGGGGGGCGGTGTGGGGAGAGCAGGCCGGAGAAGGGGATCAGGGAGGTGGTGTGGGGAGTGCAGGACGAGGGCGGGGGGACAGTGTGGGGAGCTCAGGTGGGGGAGGGGGCAGTATGGGGAGCGCAGGCAGGGGAAAGGGTCAGGGGATGTAGGGAGCGCAGGTTGGGGAGCGGTGTGGGGAGCGCAGGCCGGGGAAGGGGATCAGGGGGCGGTGTGGGGAGCGTGGGACGAGGGTGGGGGGACGGTGTGCGGAGCGCAGGCTGGGGGACGAGGGCGGGGGGACAGTGTGGGGAGCTCAGGCGGGGGAGGGGGCAGTATGGGGAGCGCAGGCAGGGGAAAGGGTCGGGGGGCGTAGGGAGCGCAGGTTGAGGAGCGGTGTGGGGAGCGCAGGCCGGGGAAGGGGATCAGGGGGGTGGTGTGGGGAGTGTGGGACGAGGGTGGGGGGACAATGTGCGGAGCGCAGGCTGGGGGACGAGGGCGGGGGGCGGTGTGGGGAGCGCAGGTGGGGAAGGGGGCAGTGTGGGGGAGAGCAGGGTGAGGGAGGGAATCGGGGGGTCGGTGTGGGGAGCGTGGGACGAGGGTGGGGGGACAGTTTGGGGAGCGCAGGCTGGGGGACGAGGGCGGGGGGGCGGTGTGGGGAGCGCAGGTGGGGAAGGGGGCAGTGTGGGGGAGAGCAGGGTGAGGGAGGGAATTGGGGGTCGGTGTGGGGAGCGTGGGATGAGGGCGGGGGGGCGGTGTGGGGAGCGCAGGTGGGGGAGGGGGCAGTGTGGGGAGAGCAGGGTGAGGGAGGGAATTGGGGGTCGGTGTGGGGAGCGTGGGACGAGGGTGGGGGGACGGTGTGCGGAGCGCAGGCTGGGGGACGAGGGCGGGGGGCAGTGTGGGGAGCGCAGGTGGGGGAGGGGGCAGTGTGGGGAGAGCAGGGTGAGGGAGGGAATTGGGGGTCGGTGTGGGGAGCATGGGACGAGGGTGGGGGGACAATGTGCGGAGCGCAGGCTGGGGGACGAGGGCGGGGGGCGGTGTGGGGAGCGCAGGTGGGGGAGGGGGCAGTGTGGGGAGAGCAGGGTGAGGGAGGGAATTGGGGGTCGGTGTGGGGAGCGTGGGACGAGGGTGGGGGGACGGTGTGCGGAGCGCAGGCTGGGGAACGAGGGCGGGGGGCGGTGTGGGGAGCGCAGGTGGGGGAGGGGGCAGTGTGGGGAGAGCAGGGTGAGGGAGGGAATTGGGGGTCGGTGTGGGGAGCGTGGGACGAGGGTGGGGGGACGGTGTGCAGAGCGCAGGCTGGGGAACGAGGGCAGGGGGCGGTGTGGGGAGCGCAGGTGGGGGAGGGGGCAGTGTGGGGAGAGCAGGCTGAGGGAGGGAATCGGGGGGCGGTGTGGGGAGCGTGGGATGAGGGTGGGGGACGGTGTGCGGAGTGCAGGCTGGGGAACGAGGGCGGGGGGCGGTGTGGGGAGCGCAGGTGGGGGAGGGGGCAGTGTGGGGAGAGCAGGGTGAGGGAGGGAATCGGGGGGCGGTGTGGGGAGCGCAGGCGGGGGAGGGTGACGATGGAGGGATACAGCCATGGGGGGGTATGAGGCTCCAAGCACCATCCTTGCCCCCCCCAAGCCCAGCCCCTTGGGCGGCTGGGACCATGTCTCACTCGCCCAGTGGGCCCCCTCCCCCAGGACAGGCTGCCCTGACGGACCCCCCGCCTGCCCCCCGGCGGTAGGGCCCCCCTGGGGCGCTCGGACCGCGGGCTGGGGCGGGGCGAGCCTGACGGACGCGGGCACCGTCTCCGGGCCCTCACCAGCCTCCCGGGGCGGAGCAGAACCTCGGCGGGGAGAAGCCCTGAGCTGGGGGGAGGGGGTTGCCAAGCCTCCAGGATTGTCCTGGAGTCTCCAGGATTTAATTAATCTTTAATTAAAGATGATGTCATAGGATGAACCCTCCAGGGATACGTCCAGCCCAAACTGGCAACCCCAGCTGAGGCCCCGGCACTCACTGCATTAATAATCCCCCCACCCCGGGCATACGGGGGGGCTGGGCTGCCACGGGGCCCTGCCAGCCCCTCACACCCGCGGATGAGCTGTGCTAGGCTGGGCGGGAGCGGGGACCCCCCGGAGGCTCCCCGTGTCCCGGGGGTTCACCCCAAGCCCCCCGCAGGAGTGGGCGGGCGCTGGGGGAGCTGCACGACCCCAGGGGGCCTGGAAAGTGCGGGGGGGCGACACACGGGGTCTGATGCAATTCACTCGGCGTCACCGCTCCAGGCCCTGGGCTATTCTTAGCAGCGTGGCCGTGGGGCCTGGGAGGCAGGGCTGCGCCGGCCGCAGCAGGGCCTGGAACCGGCCCCCTCCCCGCCGCCTCGCCGCAGCTGCCAGCCTAATTGCTCGGCCTCGTGCAGCAGAGCCCGTTAATTGGGCGCTAACTGGCCGCGGCTGCCCTGCTGCTGCACGTCGAGCTGGAGCCGGCGGGGCCAGGCGGGTGCAGCTCCTCCCTGCTGTGCGGGGCTCCCAGCCCTGCGCCCCCGAGCTTCTCCTGCCCCCCACCTTGGCCCTCTCGCCCCCGGGGCCCTGCCTGGAGCCAGGCCCCTCCCATGCTCACCCCGCTGTGGGCAATTCGTCTCGGCCGGCTGCTGCTCAGCACCGTCATCCCGGAGCCGGCGGAGGGAGTTTGCGGCTGACACGCAGCCTGGCACAAACCGATGGGGACGGGCCTGGCACACAGGGCGAGCGGGATCGCTTGGTCAGCTGGGCCCAGGCACACCGCGGCAGAGCCCTCCCCGTGGGGAGCAGGACTGCAGCCGGCGTGCAGAGCGGGGCGCGTAGCGACTCGGGAAAGGATGATCCGGGAGTGTCACGGAGCCGCAGGATCGGTGCTGTAGCCCCAGCTTTGGAACGGTCTCTAGGAGGAACCCGCCAGTGGGCCAGACCCCCGGGAGGTCTCATCTTCCCCAGGGTGAGCCACGTGGCCTCTCCGCCTCCTTTGGCTGGACCTCTGGGCCTGCAGCCCCCCTGCTCCACGCCGTGAGCTCCGCTCCGCGAGTCCCACCGAGACAGACCCCGACGGGGACCTGGCCACTTGGGGAGCAGCATCACTATCTCTACAGCTGCATGGGTCATGCGGCAGGTGCAGCCCCCGCCCATCTCTGCTGCCCATTTGCCTCTGTGCTGGCTGCGCGCCCCACGGCCGGTGGCAAAGAGGGAGCAATAGAGGGTCATTCCCTTCAAGCGTCGGAGTTGGAGGCCAGAAGGGCCCCCCCAGATCTCCCTGTCTGACTCCTGTGTAGCACCGGCCCACTAGCCCCAGGGCACTGCAGCGCCCGGAGACCCCGGGCGGAGACTAGGAGGGCCCACGGGGCACCAGTGCTCGAGGCACCTTCGCCCTAGCCACGTGCCTGGCTCCCAGCCAGACGGGTTTGCCAGGGGAGAGGCCACACACTCACCTGGTGGGTCTGGGGTCCGCTGGGAAGCAGCATCCTGGCAGGGTGTGAATGGCAGGGACAGCTCGAGGTGAGGGGCACTAGCTGGGTGAGCCGGGGGGACCTGCCACCCTGAGCCCCACTCGCCCAAGGGGAGGGGAGATGAGCTGCAGGCAGGTGAGTGTCTTTGCCTGGATCCCTGCCTATCGCGCGGGTGAGGAAGTGAAGAGAAAGGAAGGGTTAGGGGTCTGGGCAGAGTCTGTCTGTCTGTCTGCTGCCCCACGCCCCACGGGCAGTTACACCGTGACCCAGGAGGCTCGGACTTCCGGGGGCAGGCTGGGAGAGCAGCCCATGGGCTGACCGGGGCCGCGGGGATCCATGTCCGTGAAGCAGGAGCAGACTGCGGGATGGTGCCCACCCAGCAAAGGGGCCAGGAAGGGCCAGGAGCTGCTGAGACCCAGGGAGCGACACGCACGCACCCCGCGGCTGGGTTGCCGCACAGAGGTTGGGGGCGGCCAGCAGGGACAGCCCAGCCGGATCTGAGGCAGGCCTAGCGATAGGGGGGTGTTGGGTTCATGGGCACAGCTGGGGTGCGGGGCTGGGGAAGAGGCACGAGTGACGCCACCGTGGGGATGCAGGTTTTGGCTGGGGTGAGGATGGGCACAGCTGGGCTGGGGGGTGTGGGGGTAGGCGCACTGGGGGGGTGGGCAGTGCCGGGGTGGGGATGGGCACAGCTGGGGTGGGGGGTGTGGGGGTAGGCGCACTGGGGGGCGGGCAGTGCCGGGGTGGGGATGGGCACAGCTAGGCTGGGGGGTGTGGGGGCAGGCGCACTGGGGGGGCGGGCAGTGCCAGGGTGAGGATGGGCACAGCTGGGCTGGGCGGTGTGGGGGTAGGCGCACTGGGGGAGGGCAGTGCCGGGGTGGGGTTGGGCACAGCTGGGGTGGGGGGTGTGGGGGTAGGCGCACTGGGGGGCGGGCAGTGCCAGGGTGAGAATGGGCACAGCTGGGCTGGGCGGTGTGGGGGTAGGTGCACTGGGGGAGGGCAGTGCCGGGGTGGGGATGGGCACAGCTGGGGTGGGGGGTGTGGGGGTAGGCGCACTGGGGGGCGGGCAGTGCCGGGGTGGGGATGGGCACCGCCGGGGCTGGGTGGTGGTGACAGGCACAGCTGTAGTGTGGGGCACGTGCAGGGCGAGAGTTTGGTGGGGGGATGGGCACAGCTGGGGGCAGGGGGGGCAGGTGACTCCAGTCCTGGTAGAAGTGGCCGATCACCCCCTAGTACATTTTCATCCCCACCGGGCACTTCAGCTTCACCATGGGATATGCTGGGGAGGGAGTGCAGAGGGGCAGGGCGGGCAGGCGGGAGGGCAGGGCGGGCAGGCAGAGGGGCAGGTGGGAGGGCAGAGGGGCAGGGCAGGCAGGCAGGGGGGGCAGTATGTCAGCAAGGGGCAGGTGGCCCCAGCCTGCCTGGTCACTGCGTAGGCCACGATTCTGGGCTTCACAAGCTGCAGGAGCATGAAACAGAGGGGCCATGAGTGACTAATAACTGCTGGTGCCTTGTGGCCCCCAACAATTCAAAAAACTCCTGCCCCCACATCCCCCCGTCTGGATCTCCCCCACCCAGGATCCCCTTAGGAAGCAAAGCCAGTAAGAAAATGTTCACATCCCGGGAGACATTTTGTCTAAGGCCCCACAGATCAGCTGAGGTCGGCCGTTCCGCTCCCCCATATCAGAAACGAAAACAGCTGAATGAGATTATCGCTAATGGCCTGGGCAAGAATCTACCTTAATTTTCATATGGATAAAACGTCTTTCTCACTCCACCCTGGCTAAAAGGCTCCCCAGGTACAAAGGACGGGCCGCACCCGGCTTTCCTCCACATAGTGCCCCACTTCGCGGGGGTCAAGAGATGGGTGGCGAAGCTACACATGAAGCAAACCAGAAATGTGGCATCAAAGAGAGCGAAATGCCTGTCACCCCAAGAAATCCAAGAGCAAATTATAACCTATCCCTTGCGTTCCTTGTACTTCAAATATCCCGGATAATCGGTCTTTCACCCATGTTAGAATCTGCACGTTTGTTTGCCTTGTGAGTCAGATCTACGTCCTTCTGTAACTGGGAAGTGTCTCGCTGTATTGTAAGTGCGAAGTAGGATGAAACACTTGCGTACAATCAAAGAATGTCTGGAGCATGTCCTCCAAATGGAGATTAGAAGGATTTGGTTCGCTGTCATTGTAAATAATTGCTGCACTCTAGAAGTAATAGGAATTGTCTGGCACAAGGAAGCAGAAATGTTAAAAGATAAAACCCCGGGTGTAACTGAGATATCAAGAGAAATTGCTTAAAATCATAGAATCATAGAATCGAGGAAGGGACCTCGAAAGGTCTCTAGTCCAGTCCTCTGCACTCAGGGCAGGACTAAGTATTATCTAGACCATCCCTGACAGGTGTTTGTCCTCCCTGGGCAATTTGTTCCAGTGCTTAACCACCCTGACAGTTAGAAAGTTTTTCCTAATGTCCAACCTAAACCGCCCTTGCTGCAATTTAAGCCCATTGCTTCTTGTCCTGTCCTCAGAGGTTAAGAAGAACAATTTCTCTCCCTCCTCCTTGTAAAAACCTTTTACGTACTTGAAAACTGTTATCATGTCCCCTCTCAGTCGTCTCTTCTCCAGACTAAACAAACCCAAGTTTTTCAATCTTCCCTCATAGGTCATGTTTTCTAGACCTTTAATCATTTTTGTTGCTCTTCTCTGGACTTTCTCCAATTTGTGCACATCTTTCCTAAAATGTGGCGCCCACAACTGGACACAAGACTCCGGTTGAGGTCGAATCAGCCCGGAGTAGAGTGGAAGAATTACTTCTCGTGTCTTGCTCACAACACTCCTGCTAATACAGCCCAGAATGAGGTTTGCTTTTCTTGCAATAGTGTTACACTGTTGGCTCATATTTAGCTTGTGATCCACTATGACCCCCAGATCCCTTTCCTCAGTACTCCTTCCTAGGCAGTCATTTCCCATTCTGTGTGTGTGCAACCTATTGTTCCTTCCTAAGTGGAGTACTTTGCATTTGTCCTTATTGCATTTCATCCTATTTACTTCAGACCATTTCTCCAGTTTGTCCAGATCATTTTGAATTTTAATCCTATCCTCCAAAGCACTTGCAACCCCTCCCAGCTGGGTATTGTCTGCAAACTTTATAAGTGTACTCTTTATGCCATTATTTAAAGCACTAATGAAGATATTGAACGGAACCAGACCCAGAACTGATTCCTGCGGGACCCCACTCGTTATGCCCTTCCAGCATGACTGTGAACCACTGATAACTACTCTCTGGAAACGGTTTTCCAACCAGTTCTGTGCCCACCTTATGGTAGCTCCATCTAGGTTGTTTTTCCCTAGTTTGTTTATGAGAAGGTCATGGGAGACAGTATCAAAAGCTTTACTAAAGTCAAGATATACCACGTCTACCGCTTCCCCCCATCCACAAGGCTTGTTACCCTGTCAAAGAAAGCTCTCGGGTTGGTTTGACACGATTTGTTCTTGACAAATCCATGCTGACTGTTACTTATCACCTTATTATCTTTTAGGTGTGTGCAAATTATTGCTTAATTATTTGCTCCATTATCTTTCCAGGTATAGAAGTAAAGCTGCATGGTCTGTCATCCCTGGGTTGTCCTTATTTCCCTTTTTTAAGACGGGCACTAGATTTGCCCCTTTCCAGTCCTCTGGAATTTCTCCCATCTTCCATGACTTCTCAAAGCGAATTGCCAATGGCTCAGATATCTCCTCAGTCAGCTCCTTGAGTATTCTAGGATGTATTTCATCAGGCCCTGGTGACTTGAAGACATCGAACTTTAAGTAATTTTTAACTTGTTCTTTCCCTATTTTAGCCTCTGATGCTACCTCATTTTCACTGGCATTCACTGTGTTAGACGTCCAACCGATACTAACCTTTGTGGTGAAAACCGAAACAAGTCATTTCCACATTTTCTGTTATCGTTTTTCCCTCTCACTGAGTAACGGGCCTGTCCTGTCCTTGGTCTTCCTCTTGGGGGATCCCAGTTGACAGCAGGGGCTAATATTGAAACACAATCCTTGAAATGACTAAACTTAGCCTCCAAGAGAAGGACTGAAGGAATTGGTTACACGCCATCACCATCTACTGGAGACTGACAGAAGCAGCAAAGAAGCTGAAGGAGCTAAACCAGAGCAGTCACTTGGCACGTGTCCAGTGAGGCTCAGCGGGTGGCCCCCACTCCAAGGAGCCCTGAAACCAGGGTGTATAAACAGGTCACCAGGGGCTACAGAGAGCTGACTGCACTCAGGAGCAGGAGCTGCAGGATCATACGTGGCCCAGCCATCTGGCCAGGACTCTCCCCCAACCCAGGGTTAACGGGAGAAGAAGAAGGGGTGAGATTTCATTCCAAAGTTTGTATTTCCCCTGCTGGTCTTTAACATCAATGGCTGTGGGTTCTCTTGGTGAGTCTTTGCTTTTGAGAGAGACCTCACGTAACCGTATTTCAGATTTTAACTGCTTTATAAGTCCAAGAAAATTGAGCTAAGATTGCTTGGAAAGAATTGTTTGAAGCATTTGCTGTTAATATTCTAACCGTGTCCCTTTCGGACCAATCTGGTGAAAGAGACGTAACCAACCTCTTCCAAGTGCCTTCCAGTCAAGTGCACTCTGGGAGGTGGGACCAATGTGTGGGGTACTAAAGAACTCAGCACTGATGAGCATGAGTAAACGCAGGAAGAAATCCTGGTGGTTTGCACTGTTCCTTGGTACAGCTGCTGATCCTCAGCCCCAGGCTCTGATAATTGCTTGCAGAGCTGGGTTGTGCACGTAGTGCACACAACTGGCCGTGTCTCCCTTTGAGTGGGGACCGGCGACTGCATGGTAATGTGGGGCTGGGGGAATTTATGAACTGTAGGTTGGTTAAGAATACGTGAGTGTCCTGACATGGGAAATGCTGCTCATGTTAAAAGCTGCCCTGAAAAGATCCCAGTGGGAAGGGTGCAGATCAGGACAAGTAAAGAACATGTCAGATCTTCTGACTCATCTGAATGAATTCAAATCAGCGAGGCCGGATGCTATTCACCACAGGGTACTGAATGAATACCCCAAGCTAGCGCCCCCAGCCCCGGAGCACCAGGAGGATGGGCAGCGTGGCCACCGTGCCAGCCCCAGCTGGGGCCATGTGTCACGGAGTGTGGGGGAGTCCAGGCCCTGCACCCCTCTTCCTGGGATTCACTGAGACTCTCAGCCAGCCAGTAAAACCGAAGGTTTATTGGACAACAGGAACACAGTCCAAAACAGAGCTTGTGGGGACACCCAGGACCCCTCAGTCAAGTCCTTCTGGGGGAGCAGGGAGCTTAGACCCCAGCCCTGGGGTTCCCTGTGTTCCTCCACCCAGCCCCAAACTGAAACTAAACCCACCGAGCAGGTTCCCTGCTGCAGCCTCCGTCCACATTCCTGGGCAGAGGTGTCACCTCCCCCTCCCCTCCTGGCTCAGGTGACAGGCTCTCAGGTCTCCCGTCCCCAGGGCACATTCCCAGGTCAACACTCCCCCCTCCTTGCTGCGTCCCATCCTCACACCATGGCACAAGGGAAGAGCTGCCCGCAGAGCGGGAAATAGGAGGGGGACTGGGGGGTGGAGCGTGGGTGGGGCCACACCTGGCTGTTTGAGGAGGCTCAACCTCCCCCCGCCTATGATACCCGCCATCCGTGCAATTAGGTTGGTTTGACACGATTTGTTCTTGACAAATCCACTCTGACTGTGACTTATCATCTCATTATCTTCTACTTATCTCCAAATTGATTGCTTAATTATTCGCTGCATTATCTTTCCGGGTACAGAAGTTAAGTACCTGGTCTGTAATTCCCCGGGTTGTCCTTATTTCGCCTTTTAGAGATGGGCACTAGATTTGCCCTTTTCCAGTCTTCTGGAATCTCTCCCGTCTCCCATGACTTCTCAAAGATAATCGCTAATGTCTCCGATATCTCCCAGTCAGCTCCTGGAGTATTCTAGGACACATTTCATCAGGCCCTGGTGATTTCAGGACATCTAATTTGTCTAAATAATTTTTGACTTGTTCTTTCCCTATATTAGACTCTGATCCTACCTCATTTTCACTGGCATTCACTCCGTTAAACGTCAAACCGCCACCAACCTTCTTGGTGAAAACCGAAACAAAGAAGTCATTAGCGCACCTCTGCCATTTCCACATCTTCTGTTATTGTTTTTTTCCCCTCACTGAGTAGTGGACCTGCCCTGTCCTTGGCCTTCCTCTTGCTTCTAGTGTATTTGTAGAATGTTTTTGTGTCTCTAGCTAGTTTAATCTCATTTTGTGCCTTGGGACTGGAGGAGCTCTCACTCCCCACCGCGGCCCCAGCGTCCTGGTAGGGACAGAGCTTCTCCAGTCCTGGGGCCATAATGGGTGGGGGCAAAGGAGCAAACTGGTTGTAGGGCTTCAGTGGGGGGGGGGGGTGGAATGGGGGGGGATCGGGGGTGGAACAGGGGCAGGGCCCAGGGAAGGGACAGAAAGGGATGGGGCCATGGTCAGGGCTGCAGGTGGAAGGGGTGGGGAGGGGCCCCTGCTCTTGCACTGGACCAGGGCCCCAGGAAACCTTAATTCCCCTCTGGTTACCAGCTGCCGTTCCCCCCTCCCTCCCCATCACATCCTGCACTGGGCATTGAACAGGGACACTCACAGGAAGGCCAGTCCCAGGGCTGGAGCACCCATAGAAAAAAAGGAGTGGGTACCCAGCACCCACTGGCAGGCAGCTTCCCCTCCTCCCTCCCAGCACCTCCCGCCTGCCGCGATCAGCTGGTCTGCGGCACGCAGGAAGCTGTGGGGGGAGGGGGCACGCTGGGGGAGGGGATGGGACTGGGTGGGAAGAGGTGGGGGCTTAGGGAAAGGGGTCGGGTGCAGGTGGGAGCAGGGCCAGGGGCAGAGCGGGTGTGGGAAGAGGTGAGATGGGGTGGGGGCTTGGGGAATGGGGTTGGGTGGGGGCAGGGCCTGTGGTGGAGTGGGGGTATAGCAACCCCAGGCCTGTAGGAAGCCAGCGCCTATGGCTAGGAACACCAGCCCTGCCCATCCTGGCTAATAACCATTGATGGGCCTGTCCTCCATGAACTTATCTAATTCTTTTTTGAGCCCTGTTATAGTCTTGGCCTTCACAACATCCTCTGGCAAGGAGTTCCACAGGTTGACTGTGTGTTGTGTGAAGAAATACTTCCTGTTGTTTGTTTTAAACCTGCTGCCTGTTAATTTCATTTCGTGGCCCATAGTTCTTGTGTTATGAGGAGGAGTAAATAACACTTCCTTATCTACTTTCCCCACACCAGTCATGATTTTACAGAGCTTTGTCATATCCCCCCTTTGTCGTCTCTTTTCCAAGCTGAAAAGTCCCAGTCTCATTAATCTCTCCTCATACAGCAGCTGTTCCAAACCCCTCATCATTTTTGTTGCCCTTTTCTGAACCTTTTCCAATTCCAATAGATCTTTTTTGAGATGGCGCGACCAGATCTGCACGCAGTATTCAAGCTGTGGGTGTATCATGTGTCACAGAGTCCCCAGGCGATGCTCTGGAACTGCTCCCCATGAAGCCAGTCAGGACTCTGGGGAAGTCTCCTCTCTGGGAGCAGCCTGTCTGCAGGACACACAGCTCACCCGGCTTCCACCTTCCTGGGTCTGACCTCGGAGCATTCAGCCTCCTCTGCCCCACCGTGCGCTTCCCACAGCGAATCCGCCCAGGCGGGGTCCTGGGGAAGCCAGAGGGTCCTGCCCCCCAACTCCGCCGTCAGACGGGACTCTCAGCCAGCCAGTACAACAGAGGTTTATTAGACGACAGGAACATGGTCTAACACAGAGCTTGTAGGTGCAGAGAACAGGAGCCCTCAGCTGGGTCCATTTTGGGGGGCAGTGAGCCAGACAACCACGTCTGCCCTTCACTCCACGTCTCCAGCCAGCCCCAAACTGAAACTCCCTCCAGCCCCTCCTCCTCTGGGCTTTGTCCCTTTCCCGGGCCAGGAGGTCACCTGATTCCTTTGTTCTCCAACCCTTTAGCTCTCACCTTGCAGGGGAGAAGGGCCCAGGCCATCAGTTGCCAGGAAACAGGGTGTCGGCCATTCTCTGTGTCCAGACCCCTGCACACACCTGCCCTCTAGGGCTCTGCAATGATCATACACCCTTATCCCACCCCCTAGAGACTTAAGAACTGCCTAGGGGAAACTGAGGCACCCCCACACTATTCAGGGGAAAAATTAAGAACAGTCCCAGTTCGTCACACCATGGATTTATATAGAGGTAACATGATATTTTCCCCTTATCTATCCCTTTCTTAATGTGGAAACAAGGGTTAAAGGATTTGACTATAGGTCTGTAGCTATGTCGAGACAGAGCACAGCCAAGCTAACTCTTGAAGTCTCATACTGAGAGACTTGGGAAGCAGGATCTGTGTCTGAAGTGGGTGGGAAACAACAGCGCAGAGTCAGCGTGACCTCGCCTTGAGATAGCGATGTTTGAGAACAGAAGAGAGACAGAAGTGAGAAAATACTGGCATGGGCAGGACATAACATAAATCAACTGCAGATGTTTTCAATTAATGCATGCCACTAAATTGTATAAACGCTTGTGGCTTATTGCTTGTACTTTGGAGAAACTGAGGCAGAGATGCTCTCTGTCAAGTGTATTTCTTCCCTGGCAATTGCCTGAACTAAAGCGGTCTCTGATTTTGTTGCATTCCAACCTGCCATTGTGTTGCCCCGTCACGCAGTTTAGTGAGATCCCTTTGTAGCTCTTCGCAGTCTGCCTGGGACGTACCGATCTTGAGTAGTTTTGTTCAACACAACACGGCTCCGCGTGGCAGGGCCTGATTCTACACAGCACCACGTGCTGCGGCTCAACACGGAGCAGCTCAGCGCCTGGAGGAGGCTCCCTGGGCAGCTGTAACCCCGACTGGCTTGGCCCTGCCCTTCCTCCAGGGCGATCCCCCCAGCTCCAACCAGGGGCACATCGCTCTGCCGCCTGCCCCACCCCTGCCCCCTAACCCAGCCGGACAGCTTTGAGGCCTTATTGAGAAACAGGGCTGGGACTGCAGGGGGCCGCGGGGCAAGACACGGGAGCCCAGGGCTGGGATGGCAGGGGGCCGCGGGGCAGGACAGGGCAGCCCAGGGCTGGGACGGCAGGGGGCCGCGGGGCAGGACGGGGCAGCCCAGGGCTGGGACGGCAGGGGGCCGCGGGGCAGGACGGGGCTGGGACGGCAGGGGGCCGCGGGGCAGGACGGGGCAGCCCAGGGCTGGGACGGCCGGGTAGGGAGAAGGGGACACTGCAGGCCGGCACACGTCAGTGGCTCGGTTTTCCTGCCAGCACCTTGCCCCCCGGGGCAGGGAACCAACAAGCCGGTGATGCCGTCACCCATGGTGGCAGCAGCCGCCACCTGGGCTGGGTGTCACCCCCGCCTCCTCCCCGCCCCGGCACCCGACGCATCCCCAGCCTGGCCTGGCGTCGCACTCCTGCCGGCCCAGGGTGCGGGGGCAGCTGCTGCTGTTGGAGCAGGTCTGCGTTCAGTGCAGGGGGTGGAAGCTGCTCCCAGGCCTCGGAGCTGGTCCGTGGCCCGGCCCACCCCGGGGCAGGCTGGCATTCACCCTAGCGGGTGGGCAGGCGTTCCCCGCCCGAGAGCCTGGGACTCCAGCTCTCAGCCTTTGCCCCTCGCCCACAGCTGCCCAGCAGCAGACACCCCCCCCCCCATCCTGGCACAGCAACTTGTCCCCACGGTGCCCCCTTGGATCACGGGAACAGCCAGAGGGTATCAGAGCCAGAGTCCACCCAGCCCAGTGCCCCACCCTGCTGGGGGGGCGTGAGAGCCCCCAGGGATGGGATCCGCGCCCCAGGGACCCCTCGTGCCTCTCGCAGGTAGGGGCCGCCGCGAGCCCTGGAGCCGTGGTGCTGCGTTGGGGACTGGAAGTGCCCGGTAAGCTAGTCGCAGCTATTGCAGCCAGCCCTCGGCAGCAGGGAAGGGCAGTAACTGCACTGTGAAGCCAGGTCCACGAGAAGACATTGGGGCAGCGCCGAAGGAAGCTCCAGCTGGGGCACAAACCGCACGACCAAGAGGACGCAGGAGGATGCGGTGAGCTCTCCGCCCCAGCGCGTGCAAGGTCGCGATTGCCTCTGGATACAGATGGAAAACTTCACAGGAAACCCAAGTTATATCATCAACTGGACTTACCCGACCAGTAGAAAAGGCAGGCGCGGGGGGTGTGACGAAGTAGGACTATTCTTAATGTTTCCTGTGAATAGTGTGGGGGTGCCTCAGTTTACCCTATGCAGTTCTTAAGTATCTAGGTGGTGGGATAAGGGTGGGATCATGTTCCTGTTGTCTAATAAACCTTCTGTTTTACTGGCTGGCTGAGAGTCACGTCTGACTGCGAAGTTGGGGGGCAGGACCCTCTGGCTTCCCCAGGAGCCCACCTGGGCGGACTCGCTGTGGGAAGTGCACGGAGGGGCAGAGGATGCTGAATGCTCCGAGGTCAGACCCAGGAAGGTGGAAGCTGGGTGAGCTGTGTGCCCTGCAGACAGGCTGCCCCCAGAGAGGAGACTGCCCCAGAGTCCTGCCTTAATTCAGGGGGAGCAGTTCCAGAGCATCGCCCGGGGACTCCGTGACAGACCGTCTGGCTTAGGGTTCCCGTCCCGTCCCGGCAAGGACTAGGGGTGGGGGTACGCTGACAGGGCCGGGCAGCTTTTCGGCTCTATACACGCATAACACAACCCCGGGTTGGGAACTGGCCCAGCCTGGGCATGGGGCCGCAGCACTGGCCCTGCGCAGACCTCGCCCCCACCGCAGGCAAACAGCCCCTCGCGGCAAGGCAGAGAGCGAAGGAACCAACCCCCCCAACCCGCAAGCCTCGGGGGCCGGGAGAACACACCGCAGCCCTTCAGACACGTGGCTTCAGACACGGGCGAGGCGCCCAGACGCTGCGGGAGCAGAGCCTGGACAGACGGGCAGCCACAGCCCGCACATCACACGCCCCCCATTCTCCCCCCGGGCACCACACGCCCCCTCATTCCCCCCCTGGCCCGCGCATCACACGCTCCCCCTCCCCCGCCGGGCATCACACGCCCGCCCAGCCCACCCCACCCCCCCCGGCTCGCGCATCACACGCCCCCCCTCCCCTGCCGGGTATCACACAGTCCCCCCCCCATTCTCCCCCCGGCCCGCGCATCACACACTCCCCCTCCCCCTAACCCTGGGCATCGCACAGTCCCTGCCCTCCCCGGCCTGGGCATCACACATTACCTCCTCCCCTCCCCTCACTCCTCTGCCCTGGGCATCGGGTGCTCCCCTCCCCCAGCGCAGCCCCTTCCTGTGGGGCAGGAGGCCGACCCCCCTGCCCAGCGTGAGCCGCAGACAGCCGGGGGACGGGCACCGGGACAGACAGGGCGAGCGATCACATGGGCCCTCTCACAGTGCTTTAATTGAGGAGCGGGTTTGCCCAGCAGGGCTGGTGCCGCGTCCACTGCTCCCGCCACTCCAGCTTCAGCTCAGCCCGGGGGCCAGCCCATCTGACGCCCGCCCAGCACGTGCAAGTGCAGGTGGTAGACGGACTGAGCCCCCTGCTTCCCGTCGTTGATCACTGAAAGGCAGAGAAACGGGGTGAGCGAGCTAGGCCCCTGCAGGGGGATCAAGTGGGGCGGGGCTGGCCCCCTGTGGGCGGGGCGTGTGGGGTGGCATGAGAGCATGGCAAGAGGGCAGGGCCAGCCCCTATGGGTGGGGCAGAGTGAGGGGATGGGGCTGGCTCCCTATGGGCGGGGCAGGGTGAGTGGGGTGGGGCCGGCCCCCTGCAGGCAGGGCACGTGGGGTGGCACAAGAGGGCGGGGCCAGCCCCCTGCGGGCGTGGCGAGAGGGTGGGGTCGGCTCTCTATAGGTGGGGTGGGGCCAGCCCCCACCCAGAGCAGGGATGCCAGGGCAGCGGTGGGGGGTACAACACGTGCTGAGGCCACGGGGAGGCGCGTGCAGGGCCCCACTCCAGGGCAGCGACGCAGGGAAGTGCTGGGGGGCACCAGCGCTCACACACGTCTGGGGCAGGGTCACAGCTGGGCTGGCGGCAGGCAACGCTGGTGAGCGCCAGGGAAAACCAAGGACAGGGCAGGCAGCTGGGCGCTCCCCAGCGCGGGGGGTCCCAGCAACTCACCCACTCGGTAGCCATCCTCCAGCCCCTCCACCTTCGCCGTCTGACTGGCCACCACCAGCAGGTGCCCCAGGAGCTGGGCGCGAGCAGAGGGGCAGGTTCAGGGGAGAAGTGGGACCCAGGGCGGGGGCAGCACATACAGCACCCCCAGAACCCCTCCCTGGGGACCTAGAGCACTGCATCCCTGAACATCCCCCAGGTGACCCAGAGGACCCACCTTCACACCCAGCCCCAGGGGGACCCCAAGGCCTCACCGACAGCCAGGCAGGGGGCAGCTGGGCTCTTGATGGAGGGCATCCCGCCAAGGTCAGAGCCAGTCCGTACCAGGGCTGGAGCCAACGCCCCCCTGCCCCGTGGTTCTGGGGCCAGCACCCCCTCCAGCCAGCACATGGAGCTGACCCGCCCCCTTCCTGTGTGTGACGATGTGACGCAGCAGGGAGGGGGGAGTGTTGACCTGGGAATGTGCCCTGGGGACGGGAGACCTGAGAGCCTGTCACCTGAGCCAGGAGGGGGAGGGGGAGGTGACACCTCTGCCCAGGAATGTGGATGGAGGCTGCAGCAGGGAACCTGCTGGGTGGGTTTAGTTTTTCAGTTTGGGGCTGGGTGGAGGAACACAGGGAACCCCAGGGCTGGGGTCTAAGCTCCCTGCTCCCCCAGAAGGACTTCACTGAGGGGTCCTGGGTGTACCCACAAGCTCTGTTTTGGACTGTGTTCCTGTTGTCCAATAAACCTTCTGTTTTACTGGCTGGCTGAGAGTCTCAGTGGATCCCAGGAAGAGGGGTGCAGGGCCTGGACTCCCTCACACTCCGTGACAACTGGTGGCAGCGGTGGGATCTACTGCACCCCGTGAACGGCGCTTCCTGCAGTAAGTGACTGGGGAACAGTAAAACGAAGGGGGATTGACGGGGACCAGGCGTGCTGAAGATTCAGAGAGAGACGGTTTCAGGGGGCGGTTAACCCCTGGGAGTGTGTGACCAGAGAGAAGGACTTTTGCAGTAACAGGGTCCCCCGGGGGATTGCAGCGAGCGGTCCCAGGGGCGGAGGAGTCTGCAGCTCGACCCTGGCAAAGAGGTGGTGACCTCAAGAAGGACTGGCACACTAGGGGCTTTTCCTGGAAACCGTGGACAGCTGCCCGGCCTGCGAGTGGCCAGCCGGGAGATGTACGCTAAACACCTTAAGAGCGACCTGGTGGAGCTGTGCAGGCAGAAGGGGCTGCGCGTCGGGAGGTCCACCAAGGAACAGCTGATTGCCCAGCTGGAGGAGAGGGATTGCTTGGATGACCCGATCCCTGTCCCTGAGGGAAGCCGCCCGGCGGACGCAGCGTGGGCCCTGGGGCCTGACCAGGCTGGGAGGGGTCAGACTGCTGCCCAGGACACCCCGAGACCCTTCCTACCTATGCCTGGGGGAGGGGTTGTGGGAAGCCCAGCGAATACCGAGGGCCCCCTGACCCCAGCAGCCAGCAGGGGATCCTCCCAGCGGAGCTCCCCATCCCTGGAGCGGATGCGGCTGGAATGGGAGAGGGAGAGGAAAATGAGGGAGCTGGAGGATCATGAAAAACAACGTCAACATGAGCGTCAGGAGAAGGAGAGGGAGCGTCAGGAGAAGGAGAGGGAACGTCAGGAGAAGGAGAGGGAACGTCAACATGAGCAGCAGGAGAAGGAGAAACAAAGACAGCATGAACTGGAGCTGGCCAGGCTGAGGAGCAGTGGGGCCCCGGCTGCGGTGAGTGAGGGGGGACCCAAGACTGCAAGGAGCTTTGATAAGTGCTTCCTGGCCCAGCGGAAGGAGGGGGAGGACATAGATAGCTTCCTGACGGCCTTTGAGAATGCCTGCGAGCTGCACAGGGTTGACCCTGCAGACAGGCTCCAGTTCCTCACCCCCTTACTGGACCCCAAAGCCGTGGAGGTCTACAGCCGGATGACAGGGGCAGAGGCAGGGGACTATGAACTGTTCAAACAGGCCCTGCTCCGTGAGTTTGGGCTGACCCCCGAGATGTACCGGAGAAGGTTCCGGAGTCAGCGTAAAACGCCTGAGGTCACCTACCTACAACTGGTCAACAGGATGCAGGGATATGCCCGCAAGTGGACAGCGGGGGCCCAAACTAAAGAGGACCTGCTTGACCTGTTCGTACTGGAGCACCTGTATGAACAGTGCCCTTCCGACCTGAGGCTGTGGCTGGTGGACAAAAAGCTCGCGAACCCCCAGCATGCAGGGCAGCTGGCCGACGAGTTTGTGAACAGTCGGTCAGGGGGTAGCCAGGAGGAGTCCCAAAAGAACAGGCCCCCCCCGATGCAGAGAGAGAGTCACCATGGGGCCTCCCAGCGGGGAAATAGGGAGAACCCCCTCCAAAGGGGAACGCCTGGTGTCGGGCCCCTCCGACCCGTTCGAGGGGACCAACGTGACCTGAGCTGCTATCACTGTGGCCAGAGAGGCCACGTACGGGCCCAGTGCCCCGGGCTCCGGGACAAACTGAGCAGACCCAACCTACCCAGGGTTAACTAGGTAGGGACTCAGCTGGACGAGGGGCAGGCGACCCAGGAAAGGGGGGCTACCAGTTTGCCACCTGCTCAGGAGGGAAGAGTACCCCCAGCCAGCCCCGCCAGAGGGCTGGAGGCTCTGGACTCAGGGTGCTCGGTTTACAGGGTGGGTGCGGGGCTGTCCCTCCGGAGAGAGTGCCTTGTTCCCCTGGAGGTGGATGGGAGGAAGGTCAATGGATACTGGGATACGGGCGCGGAGGTGACGCTGGCCCGGCCCGAGGTGGTGGCCCCAGATCGGGTGGTGCCCAACACCTACCTGACCCTGACGGGGGTGGGCGGGACCCCATTTAAGGTGCCCGTGGCAAGGGTACACCTGAAATGGGGGACCAAGGAGGGCCCCAAGGATGTGGGGGTACACCACCATTTGCCCACTGAAGTTTTGATGGGGGGAGACCTAGAGGACTGGCCAAGCGACCCCCAGACCGCCCTGGTTGTGACCCGTAGCCAGAGCCGGTGAGGGGCACTGCGCCCCGACCTTGGGGAGGGTACCACACTGGAGGCGCGAGACCCTACTCGGGTGGGGAGGGAGCGCCGAGGGGCACGGCTCAGAGAGGCTGCGGCCTCAGACCTGGCCACGGAGGGGGAACCGGGCCCCATCCCTTCCCCAGCCGCTGACTTCCAGGCCGAGTTGAGGAAAGATCCCTCCTTGCAGAAGCTCAGGGACCTGGCCGACCTCAGTGAGGGACGGACCATGAGGAGAGGCTGCCAGGAGAGGTTCCTGTGGGAGAAGGGGTTCCTGTACCGAGAATGGGCTCCCCCAGGGGAAGGGGAGTCCTGTGGGATCAGGAGGCAGCTGGTGGTCCCCCAGAAGTACCGCCGCAAGCTCCTGTCCCTGGCCCATGACATCCCCCTCGCAGGGCACCAGGGAATCCGGCGCACCCGGCAGAGGTTGCTACAGAACTTTTACTGGCCCGGGGTCTTTACCACCGTCCGGCAGTATTGCCGATCCTGTGACCCCTGTCAGAGGGTGGGGAAGGCCCGGGACAAGGGGAAAGCGGCGTTGAGACCTTTGCCCATCATAGAGGAGCCTTTCCAGAAGGTGGCCATGGACATCGTGGGGCCTCTCAGCAAGACGACCCGGTCGGGGAAGAAATACATTCTGGTGGTGGTAGATTTCGCCACCCGCTACCCCGAGGCAGTGCCCTTAGCTTCCATTGAAGCAGACACCGTGGCAGATGCGCTCCTGACCATTTTCAGCCGAGTGGGGTTCCCCAGGGAAGTCTTGACAGACCAAGGCTCCAACTTCATGTCGGCCCTGCTCCGGTGCTTGTGGGAGAAATGTGGGGTCCGGCATGACTGGGCCTCAGCGTATC
This sequence comes from Natator depressus, assembly GCF_965152275.1. Lineage (NCBI taxonomy): Eukaryota > Metazoa > Chordata > Testudines > Cheloniidae > Natator > Natator depressus. Next base: position 1,063,925 of record NC_134238.1, read on the forward strand.
ACCCCCAGTCCAATGGGCTGGTGGAGAGGTTTAACGGGACGCTAAAGATGATGCTGAAAACCTTTATGAACCAGCACCCGCAGGATTGGGACAAGTACTTACCTCACCTGCTGTTCGCGTACAGGGAGGTGCCCCAGGAGTCTACCGGATTTTCGCCTTTCGAACTGTTATATGGAAGGAGGGTGAGGGGCCCCCTGGACCTGATGAGAGACGAGTGGGAGGGGAAGGCCACTCCCGATGGAGAGTCAGTGGTGGAGTATGTCCTGACCTTCCGAGAGAGACTGGCTGAACTCATGGGCCTGGCCAGGGAGAATCTGGCCAGAGCCCAGAGGAAGCAGAAGGTCTGGTATGACCGCACGGCGCGGGCCCGTGCCTACGCCACCGGGGATCCGGTGATGGTTCTCATCCCCGTGAGAAAGAACAAACTACAGGCCGCCTGGGAGGGCCCGTTCAAGGTCGTCAAGCAGCTCAATGAGGTAAACTATGTGGTGGAGCTGTCGAACCGGGCCCACCACCGCCGGGTGTACCATGTGAATATGATGAAGCCATATTATGCCAGGGGGAATGTGGTGTTAGCTGTGTGTGGTCAGTGGGAGGAGCAGGGAGATGACCCTTTAGTAGATCTATTCCCTGGGACCAGAGCTGGTTCCCCCCTGGAAACAATCCCCCTCTCGGATCAGCTCACCCCTGCCCAGCAAGCTGAGGTCAGGGGGGTGCTGCATCCGTACCGACAGCTGTTTTCCAACCAGCCTGGACGCACTAATCTGACTGTCCACCGGGTGCAGACAGGGTCGCACCCACCGATAAGATGCTCCCCCTTCCGAGTCACAGGGAAAACTGCTCAGGACCTGGAAAGAGAGGTCCGGGACATGCTGGCTTTGGGGGTGATCCAGCCATCGGCCAGCCCTTGGGCCTCGCCGGTGGTGCTGGTCCCCAAAAAGGATGGGTCAGTCCGGTTCTGTGTGGACTATCGGAAGCTCAATGCCATCACTGTATCGGATGCCTACCCCATGCCCAGGCCGGACGAGCTCCTAGACAAGCTGGGAGGAGCTCGGTACCTTACCACCATGGACCTTACAAAGGGCTATTGGCAAGTGCCGCTGGATGCAGATGCCCGGCTGAAATCGGCCTTTATCACCCCTCTGGGGCTCTATGAGTTTCTGACCCTGCCTTTCGGCCTCAAGGGAGCGCCGGCCACCTTCCAGCGCCTGGTGGACCAGCTCCTGAGGGGGATGGAGAGTTTTGCCGTGGCGTATATTGACGACATCTGTGTCTTTAGCCAGACCTGGGAGGACCACGTGTCCCAGGTTAGACAAGTGCTGGACCGACTCCAGGGGGCTGGGCTGACTGTCAAAGCGGAGAAGTGCAAGGTGGGGATGGCTGAAGTATCTTACCTGGGCCATCGGGTGGGGAGCGGCCGCCTAAAGCCGGAACCGGCCAAGGTGGAGGTGATCAGAGACTGGCCCGCTCCCCACACCAAAAAGCAGGTCCAAGCCTTTATTGGGATGGCAGGATACTACCGAAGATTTGTGCCCCACTTTAGCGCCATAGCCACCCCCATCACTGAGCTATGCAAGAAGGGGAAGCCAGACAAGGTGGTCTGGACCGAGCAGTGCCAGGAGGCTTTCTGGGCGCTGAAGGAGGCTCTGGTCAGTGGCCCAGTTCTAGCAAACCCAGACTTTGACAAGCCCTTTGTGGTGTTCACCGACGCCTCCGACACGGGACTGGGGGCGGTGTTAATGCAGGAGGATGAAAAGGGGGAGAGACACCCCATCGTGTACCTGAGCAAGAAGTTGCTACCCCGGGAGCAACACTACGCGGCCATCGAGAAGGAGTGCCTGGCCATGGTGTGGGCCCTCAAGAAACTAGAGCCCTATCTCTTCGGGCGACACTTCACCGTCTACACCGACCACTCTCCCCTGACCTGGCTGCACCAGATGAAAGGAGCCAACGCCAAGCTCCTGAGGTGGAGCCTGCTCCTGCAGGATTACGACATGGACGTGGTCCATGTGAAGGGAAGTGCCAACCTGATAGCGGATGCGCTGTCCCGGAGAGGGGGCCCCGAACTTCCCCAGGTCACTGGTCACAGTGACCCCGCTCAGTTCAGTCTCGAAGGGGGGAGAGATGTGACGATGTGACGCAGCAGGGAGGGGGGAGTGTTGACCTGGGAATGTGCCCTGGGGACGGGAGACCTGAGAGCCTGTCACCTGAGCCAGGAGGGGGAGGGGGAGGTGACACCTCTGCCCAGGAATGTGGACGGAGGCTGCAGCAGGGAACCTGCTGGGTGGGTTTAGTTTTTCAGTTTGGGGCTGGGTGGAGGAACACAGGGAACCCCAGGGCTGGGGTCTAAGCTCCCTGCTCCCCCAGAAGGACTTCACTGAGGGGTCCTGGGTGTACCCACAAGCTCTGTTTTGGACTGTGTTCCTGTTGTCCAATAAACCTTCTGTTTTACTGGCTGGCTGAGAGTCTCAGTGAATCCCAGGAAGAGGGGTGCAGGGCCTGGACTCCCCCACACTCCGTGACACTGTGCCCAGTCCCTCTGCTCCCCATGACCCTCGCTGTTCCCTGGGCCGCTCTCCCCACCCCAGCCCAGCCCCCGAGCAGGGGCAGAGGCACCCCGGGGAAGGGGGCCCTGTCCAGTCGCTCTGCTCACCTCTGTGTCCCCCGCTGCCGCGTGGCTCAGCCTCGGGATGGGGCGCTTGGGGATCACCAGGAAATGCACGGGGGCCTGCGGGGCCACATCCCGGAAGGCGAGGCACTGCGGGGAGAGCACCGTGAGCGCTGCTGCCAGGGGCACCCACCGCGGGGCAGGCACCAGCTCAGCCAGGGCTGGGACTGCGGGGTCACTGGCCCCTCCCCTGCCCCCCACGGGACCACTGACACATTCCCTGCAGGGTCATAGCCCTCCCCCCTCTCCCCAAGGCCTCCAGGGGTCCCATCACCCCCAGCCGTGCTCACAGCCCACTGGGTTGGGGACCGTGCCAAGTGCTCTGTGAAGCTAAACCCAGGACTGCAGGGACGCGAGGGGGCTGGGCCAGGGAGCTCTGGGAGGGGGTGCACACAGGCGAGCTCTGGGGGGCTCTGGGAAACGGGGGGCACCCCATCTCTCAGGGGCACTCACCCCTCAGCCGTCACCCAGCCCAGCCAGGCTGACTTCCCTGCCCCTGGCAGCCCGTTCCCAGCAGAGGGGAGGGCCCAGTTGGAGTCCCCCTGCCCTAGCCAGGGCCAAGGTGTGCAGGGGCTGGCGGAGGCCGCTCCAGGAGCAGGGCAAGGCTCAGAGCCCCCTGTGCCCCACATGGCAGAGACCTGGGCTTGTCCCTGCTTCACCCCTTCCTGGCCCAAAGGCTCCGAGGGAGCCAAGCTCCCAGCCCCACGCAGATGGCTCCCAGCCGCAGCATCCTCCCCTCAGCCCCACCCACCATGCTGGGAGCCAAGCGGGCAAGCCCTCGGCAGGGCGTGCCCAGGGCAGGGAGCAGCGTGGCCCCCAGCTCAGGCCCAGCCCCACGGCAGCTGGGGGCAGCTGCCAGCACTCGATCTAGGAGCCTGGGGGGGATGGGGAGAGATGGCAGGACAGAGACCCATCCCTCCGACTCCCGCATGGAGCAAGGTGGGAGAACAACCCCGGGGGGAGCCTGGCAGGCTAGGGACAATGGTCCCATCTCCCCCTGACCCCCACAACCACAGCGGGCTCAGCAGGGGGCAGGCCAACAAGCCTTGTTCTGGGGAGGGGAGAGGGCACCCGGCTCCAGGGCAGGTCGGGACGTTCCCAGCAGAGCTGCAGGAAGCTGGAGTGGGGCTGCGGGGAACCCCCCACGAGGGACCCGCATCCCCCCGAATGAGGCGGAGGGCGTCACCTTGTCGTCTTCGTAGAGGATGTCGGCCCGGATGGTGCGGTCGATGATCTTGCTGAAGATGGTCGGGGGCTGCTGGCCTGGTCCCTCTCTGGCCTCAGCTGCCCGCTGAGCCTTCTGCACCTCCCCGTCCTGCCCCCCGGCGGCCACGTAGCATCTCTGGGGCAGAGGGGCATCAGCTCAGGGGCCTGGGCACTGCCGGGTGTACCCCCTGCCCTGCACACCCTGGGAACAGCGCAGCCCCACAGACACAGCTGTGGAGGGCCCAGCCCCTCGCCTCCCACCCGGCTCTCCAGCCTCTCGTGCACGGGCCACCCCACGGCGAGCGAGACGGGGCTGCGGGCAGCAGCACAGCCCCCAGGATCCCGCCCCGTCGGCGCCCCCGGGGGCTGCTCCGCACTGAGCTGTGCCCGGGGTGGGAGCACGGCGGGGCCCTGCTCGGTGAGCGGCACGTAGCCGAGGGCACGTCCTGCACAGGCCAAACCTAACGGGCCGCGGGAGGGCAGACGGGGCCCTGCCACAGCCGCTCGCCAGCTGCCCCGAGCAGCCCGGAGGGCTCGGAGCTGCAGGCTCTGCTGGACCGGAGCTGGGAGACGCGAGCAGCAGCCCCCCAGCGCGACCCAGCCCGGGGGGAGCGGACCCTGGCAGGAGCTCGGGGAGCAGGCCCAGGCCTGGGCCATCGCTGGGGGCTGAGCCCGGCCCTCGGCTCGCCCGAGCCAAGAGCTCGTGCACCCAGCGAGCCGCTGCCCCACCACGCAGCCGGAGAACCCCCTTCCCTCGCCGCGGGGAGCGTCCACCCGGCAGCACCGAGCCGAGCTGGAGCCCTGCCCCGCCCCGGGGGCCGCGGGTTCGGGGGGCGCCTTGGCCGGCTTGGTGCTCCGCGGTGACCACACGGTGCAGGGCTGCGGGCGCGAGGCCATCGCCCCAGGCACCGGGCTCCCAGCCCCCCATCCACCCCACAGCAGGGACAGGACCCAGGAGTCCCGGCTCCCAGCCCCACCCCCATCCACCCCACAGCAGGGACAGGACCCAGGAGTCCCGGCTCCCAGCCCCACCCCCATCCACCCCACAGCCGAGACAGGACCCAGGAGTCCCGGCTCCCAGCCCCCCCATCCACCCCACAGCAGGGACAGGACCCAGGAGTCCCGGCTCCCAGCCCCCCCATCCACCCCACAGCAGGGACAGGACCCAGGAGTCCCGGCTCCCAGCCCCCCCATCCACCCCACAGCAGGGACAGGACCCAGGAGTCCCGGCTCCCAGCCCCACCCCCATCCACCCCACAGCCGAGACAGGACCCAGGAGTCCCGGCTCCCAGCCCCCCCATCCACCCCACAGCAGGGACAGGACCCAGGAGTCCCGGCTCCCAGCCACCCCACAGCCGGGACAGGACCCAGGAGTCCGGGTCCCGCCCCTTCCGCGCATGGGCCAAGCCCCGCGAGCCGGGGGGCGGGGCCGGACTCCTGGGTCCCCGGCGGTACCTGTCCCCAGCGGGCCCCCGGCCCCCAGCCGCGGGCCAAGCCCCGGGCCCCGCGCAGCGCCGCGGCCGCCATGCTGAGCCCGCTCCGCGCCGCCCATTGGCCCGCCCGGCCGCGGGGGCGGGGCTCACTCCCCATTGGCCGCCGGCCCTGCCACTCCCCGGCCCCTGGAGGGCCCGTGTCCCGCCCTCTGGATCCGGGGCGGGCGGGGGCGTGCCTCAGTTTCCCAGCTGGTGCCAGTGACGGGTCCCTCCCTCACATAAAGGCAAGCGGGACGTGCGCGTGTGCAAAGTGCACGAATGCACGTGCACGTTCCTGTGTGGGCACACGTTGGTGCCCAGCAGTCGTGCGCACACATTGGTGCAGGGCTGTTCGTGCGCACACGTTGGTGCCCGGCTGTCGTGTGCACACGTTGGTGCAGGGCTGTTCGTGCGCACACGTTGGTGCCCGGCAGTCGTGCGCACACGTTGGTGCAGGGCTATTCGTGCGCACACACGCGCTGGTGCAGCAGCAGCTCACGCTATGGGCCATTCCGTGTCTAACGGGTTTCGGGGCCGTGTTCACGCTTCTCCCTGGGGCTGGGGGCTCTGAGGCCGGAGGGTGGCTCCCAGGGGTGGGCAGCGCCGTGCGCTGCAGCCCTTTGGTGCTGGGCAGGTGGCCCAGGGAGTGACTCACCCTGGTTTGTCGTGTCTCCACCCACGATCGTGCACCCCCGAGCTGGTGCGCGCCATGCGGGCCCTTGGTGCTGGGGCGGCTCAGGCGGGCGCTCTGGAGCTCACTGGCCAGTCCCAGGGGTTGGCAGCGATCACCCTGGCAGGGGTGGGGCCCAGAGCGGGGCATGCAGGACGTGGGGGGCACCCTGGGGCGGCAGCGGATGCCGGCGGGGCAGTGTCTGGAGGCCCACGAGAGGCCTGCAGCGCCGCGGGAAGCCAGGGAGGGCTCAGCCCCGCTGGGGGGGCCCGCTCCAGCTGATGGGGTTGCTGCTGAACATGGAGGGGTGCCAGGGCATGTGCACCGCCAGTAACTCCCCCGCAGTGAACATCACCAAATTTCCTGAGCCCACCACAGCCGCTCCATGTGGGGGGCACGTGGCCAGGCAGCTTCCACATGCAGGCCCTCGGTGCAGCCCAGAGTGACAGCTCCTGTCTCCGGGGCCCAAGGAACAGCGGGCAAAGAGCCGGGAAATTAGCCACCAGCAGCTGCAGATAGCGACAGCCCAGCATCCAGACCCCGGGTACAGCGGCAGCGCGGGCATTGGCATCCCATAACCCCACAAAAACCTCCCAAGAGTGAAAATAACCTCCCCCTTCAGCTCACTTCCGCCCCACCGATCGTGCACTCCACCAGCCCCATGCCCCTAGCCTGTCTGCCAACAGGGCCGCTGCCGAGTGCCCCAGAGGGAAGGCACAGACCAGGGCAATTATCGAGCGATCCTCCCCTCATCCAGCCCCAGCTTCGGGCAGCCAGAGGCTTAGGGACACCCAGAGCACGGGGCTGCGTCCGGCCATCCCGGCGAAGAGCCAATGGGGCACCTGCCCTGCAGGGGCTTTCGTTCCTTTTTGAACCCGCTTACACTGGCTGGGTTGTGGGAGGAAACACGTCCCTGTGTGTTTGAAACCTGCTGCCCGTTACTTTGCTGGGGTGACCGCTGGCCATGTTAGGGGAAGGGGTAAAGGTCACTTCTCTCATCCCTGGCTCCACGCCGCTCAGGCTTTGCTAGATCTCTCGTATCCCGGTAGTCGTCTCTGTGCACGCTTCTGCTGCCTTCCCTTGCCGCTGGGCGTTGGCTGGGGGCCCTGCAGCTTGGGGGGCTGTTGGAGGCGGCCATGAAGCACCCCAAGCTCCATCCAGGACTCCTGGGCGCTCTGCTTTTCAGGGCTAGGGGGGTGAGGGGCAGGTCCTGCCCCACAGAGCTGTCACTCAGCAGGGCTTGCTCACTACAGAGGGGGGCAGTGGAGAGCTCAAGTATCTGCCCAGTGCACAGGGTGGGACGGACCCAGGAAGAGCCCCCCCACCCCCTCCAGGACCAACAGACAGGGGCCAGAGCCCATCTCTCTCTCTAGCATCTGTTAGAAAACCCTCAGCCCAGAGGCCCATGTAGCTCAGGCGGCCGTCTCTGACGGGGCCCAGGGCTCGCTGCTGCTCCCGCAGAATAAGGGACAGGAAAGCCCTCAAGGGGCAATACTAGAATATCCTGCCCCAAGGGGCCTTTCCCACAGCCACAGCCGCAGGGCTGCCCCCTCACTGAGGCAGGGTGAAGGTACGAGGGGCTATCCAGTGGCAGTGAGTTCCGCAGGGCAACTACATGCCGCATGTTTCTCAGAAGCAATCTCATTGCTGGTTTTCCTGTGTGCCCAGGGTCAGTTCCCCAGCCCCTGTGGAAAGGGCTGGGAGCCCCCACTGCTCCCGGGACCCTAGAGGTTTAGGGGGAGCAGCTCTCAGGACACAGGTGTTTCACCGCTGATATTGGTGAGGTGTGTGCCAACACCCCGCCCCAGCTACACCCACAGGCCTGGGCTCTCCGTGCCCTGAGCAGCAGCATGACAGTCCTCGGCGCCCAACGCCGACCCCCGCCCCTGGCGCCGGCGCCCGCCCCCCCCGGCGCCCAGCTCCCCCAGCGCTGACCCCAGGGCCCAGCGCCGCCCCCGGCGAGCCCTGTGGAGGCAGCGGGCCAGTCACACACTAGCTCGGCTCTGGCTCTCCCTGCCTCGCTCCCAGCCGCAGCGTGGGGCCGGCTGGAAGGGGCAGCCAGAGCAGGGACCCTGGAGTGGAACAACCCACGGCCCCAGTTCCCTGCCACCTCCAGGTCGGCTTCCCCCCCACCCCTGCGCATGGCAGCAGCAGGCAATGCCGGCGTTCCGCCCACCTTGCCTGGTGCCCGAGAAACCACAGCGGCTGACAGGCCCCAGGCCCCTCCTGCCATGTGCTGGGGGTCAGGACTGCTCTAGAAAACCCCACAGGCGGGCTTCATCCCCATGGCGCAGACAATGGCCAGGTGCTGCCTTTCCCTGTTTATTGAGTTATCTGCACCGGCCAACAGCCCCAGGGCGCCAGGCCGTGGCTCAGCAAACACCGTCCCAGCACTCCGCGTCCCCTAAGACCTCCGGCCATCCAGACAACACCCCCAGCACCCCCCGCTGTGGGTCTCAGAAGCCCATGCGGGGCCGTTTGCGGCGGGGCTGCGACATGGTGGAGCGCTGGCTCTGGGAGGAGGGGCCCCAGTGCTGGCTGCCCAGGCTGGAGGCCTGGCTCGCAGGCAGCTCAGACAGCGGCTCCGGGGCGGGCTCGGTGAAGAGGGCCAGGTAGTCCCGCAGGGTTTTCCTGCGCTCCTTGGGGATGCCCCGCGAGCTCAGGGTCTGGGACGAGAGCAGCTGGGAGGAGTCCTCCACATCCTGGCTGCCCCAGGCCTCCTGGGCGCCCTGCCCGCTGCGCTGGGAGCTGCTGTCCAGCGGGGAGGCCGGCCAGAACTGCCCCGGGGCTGGGGGCAGGGCCCCCCGTCCTGCCCGCGGTGGGGAAAGGTCCTGGTGGCACATGGGGGCTGGGGGCCGCTGCTCCTCGCGGGCCTGGCTGGGGGGCTGGCTGCCGGCGGAGAAGTCACTGAGGTCGGACTGGTAGGTGATGGAGGAGGTGAAGCTGCCCGACAGGCTGCGGCGGCTCCGCGCTTGCTTCCAGCGCCGTCTCCGGTCCCGCAGCACGTGCAGCTTGTGGGCCCTGGTCACGCCCAGCTTCTCCTCCCACCACTCGCCCCAGCCGCCCGCCCACGACGCCGTCAGCCGCTTGCTCAGGTCGTCGGGCCAGGCCCCAGGCTCCACGGGGTGCGGCATGGCCAGCAGGGCGGGGGGTGGCCCCAGGGCCCAGGGCGCCAGGCAGCCCCGCTCCCGCATGGCCTGGCGCAGCAGCTGGCGGGCTCGGCAGTAGGGGGCGCCGTCCCCGGCCGGCTGGCTCAGCTCCCCATGGGTGAAGAGGCGCCGCTGGCTGATGGTGGGGGGGGCCTGGGGCTGGCTCTGCTCTGGCAGCCGGCTCCAGTCCCTGATGAGAGCCTTCAGCCAGCAGCCGTAGCGGGCAGCAGCTGCCGGGCTGGGGCCCACGCTGGGCCTGGCTTCCTCCGGGGCTGCTGCCTGCCTGGCATCGGCGGTGCCCTCGGAGACGGTCCCTGGCAGGGGAGGCAGGCGGCCGCTCTCCTCACCGCCCGAGCCCATGGAGGCGCCCCATGTGGGCGAGGGCTGGCCGGCCGCAGCAGGAGCTGGCAGGGACGGGGGCGAGGCGGGGGCTGCCGACGACTCGCTCTCCGCCGGCGGCTCGTGCAGCAGGGTTTGGTAGAACAGGTCCCCGGCCTCGGAGAGCTGGAAAACCAGCAAGGACTCCAGCAGCCCCTGTCCGGCGTGGGCGGCCGTCACGCCTGCGGGGAAAGGGAGGTGAGGGGGCTGAGCGCAGCAGCGGGGGGCTGAGCCCCCCATAGGCCGCACAAAGGGCTAGGGGAGACCCCCCCCAGGCCCCACACAGAGCTAGGGGAGACCCCCACTGGGCCCACACAGCCCCACCCCAGAGAGCGGGCGAGATCTTTGTCCCACCCCTCCCAGCTCTCTGGAGCCCCCCCGTCGGAGGCACAGGTAGGTCAGAGCCAGGGCCCCTCCTTTTGGCTGCACCCCAGCGATGTGGGCCTGGGACTGCTGGGACACGGGGTATTCCATGCCAGGCCACCCCCACCCCCAGCACCCCTCTCCTCGCCCCAGCCACCTACCAGCTGCGGGTACGGTCAGCCTCTGGCACAGCAGGCCCTGCTGGGGGGTCACCTGCGCAGGGAGGTGCTGCAGACCCTGGTAGATGGGATGGAGCCGCCGGGGGGGCCCTGCGAGCTGGCAGGCCGAATGGCTGCCACCTGGGGGAGAGGGGAGTGTGAAAAGCTGTGCAGGCGCTCGCCCCCCACCCCACACTGCCCCCCCACTTGGACCTCCCAGATCCCTCCCAAACCCGCCCCCCCCCCGCACTGCCCCACTCATGGCTGTAACTCAGCCCCTCCTTGACAGAGCACCATGTGGCTGGGGGAGGGGCACCCTGGCTCTGGGGAACCCCCATACTGACATGTACACACGCCCCAGAGAACCCTCTACACCAGAAGTCCCCAAACTTTTCAGGGTCACACCCTCCCCCTCCCGGAGCCAGGAATGCACTGGCATACAGGGAGTAGCACTGTATGTAAGGGAGCAGTATGACTGCTCAGAGCTCCGGTACGAAACTGTGGAAAAACCTGAGTGTCTCTGGATTAAGTTTAGAAGTGTGAGCAACAAGAGTGATGTAGTGGTGGGAGTCTGCTATAGACCACCACCGGACCAGGGGGATGAGGTGGATGAGGCTTTCTTCCGGCAACTCACGGAAGCTACTAGATCGCATGCCCTGATTCTCATGGGTGACTTTAATTTTCCTGATATCTGCTGGGAGAGCAATACAGCGGTGCATAGACAATCCAGGAAGTTTTTGGAAAGCGTAGGGGACAATTTTCTGGCGCAAGTGCTAGGGGAGGCGCTTTTCTTGACCTGCTGCTCACAAACCGGGTAGAATTAGTGGGGGAAGCAAAAGTGGATGGGAATCTGGGAGGCAGTGACCATGAGTTGGTTGAGTTCAGGATCCTGACGCAGGGAAGAAAGGAGAGCAGCAGAATACGGACCCTGGACTTCAGGAAAGCAGACTTCGACTCCCTCAGGGAACGGATGGGTAGGATCCCCTGGGGGACTATCATGAAGGGGAAGGGAGTCCAGGAGAGCTGGCTGTATTTCAAGGAATCCCTGTTGAGGTTACAGGGACAAACCATCCCGATGAGTCGAAAGAATAGTAAACATGGCAAGCGACCAGCTTGGCTTAATGGTGAAATCCTAGCGGATCTTAAACATAAAAAAGAAGCTTACAAGAAGTGGAAGGTTGGACATATGACCAGGGAAGAGTATAAAAATATTGCTCAGGCATGTAGGAAAGATATAAGGAGGGCCAAATCGCACCTGGAGCTGCAGCTAGCAAGAGATGTCAAGAGTAACAAGAAGGGTTTCTTCAGGTATGTTGGCAACAAGAAGAAAGCCAAGGAAAGTGTGGGCCCCTTACTGAATGAGGGAGGCAACCTAGTGACAGAGGATGTGGAAAAAGCTAATGTACTCAATGCTTTTTTTGCCTCTGTTTTCACTAACAAGGTCAGCTCCCAGACTGCTGCGCTGGGCATCACAGAATGGGGAAGAGATGGCCAGCCCTCTGTGGAGATAGAGGTGGTTAGGGACTATTTAGAAAAGCTGGACGTGCACAAGTCCATGGGGCCGGACGAGTTACATCCGAGAGTGCTGAAGGAATTGGCGGCTGTGATTGCAGAGCCCTTGGCCATTATCTTTGAAAACTCGTGGCGAACCGGGGAAGTCCCGGATGACTGGAAAAAGGCTAATGTAGTGCCAGTCTTTAAAAAAGGGAAGGAGGAGGATCCTGGGAACTACAGGCCAGTCAGCCTCACCTCAGTCCCTGGAAAAATCATGGAGCAGGTCCTCAAAGAATCAATCCTGAAGCACTTACATGAGAGGAAAGTGATCAGGAACAGTCAGCATGGATTCACCAAGGGAAGGTCATGCCTGACTAATCTAATCGCCTTTTATGATGAGATTACTGGTTCTGTGGATGAAGGGAAAGCAGTGGATGTATTGTTTCTTGACTTTAGCAAAGCTTTTGACACGGTCTCCCACAGTATTCTTGTCAGCAAGTTAAAGAAGTATGGGCTGGATGAATGCACTATAAGGTGGGTAGAAAGCTGGCTAGACTGTCGGGCTCAACGGGTAGTGATAAATGGCTCCATGTCTAGTTGGCAGCCGGTGTCAAGTGGAGTGCCCCAGGGGTCGGTCCTGGGGCCGGTTTTGTTCAATATCTTCATAAATGATCTGGAGGATGGTGTGGATTGCACTCTCAGCAAATTTGCAGATGATACTAAACTGGGAGGAGTGGTAGATACGCTGGAGGGGAGGGATAGGATACAGAAGGACCTAGACAAATTGGAGGATTGGGCCAAAAGAAATCTGATGAGGTTCAATAAGGATAAGTGCAGGGTCCTGCACTTAGGATGGAAGAATCCAATGCACCGCTACAGACTAGGGACCGAATGGCTAGGCAGCAGTTCTGCGGAAAAGGACCTAGGGGTGACAGTGGACGAGAAGCTGGATATGAGTCAACAGTGTGCCCTTGTTGCCAAGAAGGCCAATGGCATTTTGGGATGTATAAGTAGGGGCATAGCGAGCAGATCGAGGGATGTGATCGTTCCCCTCTATTCGACACTGGTGAGGCCTCATCTGGAGTACTGTGTCCAGTTTTGGGCCCCACACTACAAGAAGGATGTGGATAAATTGGAGAGAGTCCAGCGAAGGGCAACAAAAATGATTAGGGGTCTAGAGCACATGACTTATGAAGAGAGGCTGAGGGAGCTGGGATTGTTTAGAATGAGGGGGGATTTGATAGCTGCTTTCAACTACCTGAAAGGGGGTTCCAAAGAGGATGGCTCTAGACTGTTCTCAATGGTAGCAGATGACAGAACGAGGAGTAATGGTCTCAAGTTGCAATGGGGGAGGTTTAGATTGGATATTAGGAAAAACTTTTTCACTAAGAGGGTGGTGAAACACTGGAATGCGTTACCTAGGGAGGTGGTAGAATCTCCTTCCTTAGAGGTTTTTAAGGTCAGGCTTGACAAAGCCCTGGCTGGGATGATTTAACTGGGAATTGGTCCTGCTTCGAGCAGGGGGTTGGACTAGATGACCTTCTGGGGTCCCTTCCAACCCTGATATTCTATGATTCTATGATTCTATGAATGGGGCTGGGTGGTGTTCCTTTCCTCCCCCCCCCCCCCCGTGGGGGCTGGCCTGGGCTCACTGGGCCCCCCAAGCATTCCTCTGCACCCCCCTAGGGGGGCACGCCCCAGTTTGGTGACCTCTGCCCTATACCATCCCCCAGCATGACCCCTCCCTGCAGGAAACAGCGCCCCCGAGCCAGGGACTGCAGCAGGAGCAGCTCGCAGCCCCCCCATGCACCCCGCCCCCGCGTACTGCAGCAGCCCCCCGCCCCCGCTCACCCGTGTACTGCAGCAGCAGCAGCTCCTGCGTGCGGTGGGTGCCCAGCAGCACCTTGTGGCTCCTCTCCTGGGACTGGCCCGGGCTGAGATGGGCGAAGATGGGCGGGGCCTCCAGCATGTGCTCCCAACGCAGCATCGGCACCAGGGGGAAGCGCTCGTCCACCACATACACCGAGAACTGGGGGGCAGGGTCCCGGGGGGGCAGTGAGAACGCCCCAGAGAGCCCCGGGGCTGCTCCGCTCCCCGCCCCGCCGGTAACCTGGGGGGCAGGGCACCGGGGGGCAGTGCCAGCTCCCCCCACAGGCACGGCCCAGCCCCATCCCCGTCAAGCTCACGGCCATGCAGCAGCTTTTCACCGTCACCGGCCAAGCTGCCCAGCCAGGCAGGCCCCTGGAGCCGCCCCTGGGAACCGAGTCGGCGCCGCGGGGAGCTGATGGGCCCAGCAGCTGGGCACCAAGCCGCAGGTTGGAACGGGCTCTGCAGGATCCTCCCCACCAGCACTGAGGGGCCGGAGCGTCGCCCACCCAGCCGCCCGGGCACTCACCTGCGTGGCGACGAGGTGCTGGCAGGGGTGGGCCCTGCCCAGGTACATGGGCAGCATCACTCGCTCTCCACTCTGGCACTCAGCTTCTCCTCCCACCTTGAACAGATCAAACTGGCGACTGGCGGGAGCCTGGAGCCAGAAGAGACCAGGGCACGTGAGCACCAAGGGAGGGCGGCCCCCTGCCCCGGCGAGCCCCAGCCCTGCCCTCCCCCTTCACTGCACCCGGGCAGCCTTACCCGCACGTCGAGGCACTGCAGGCCAGTGCGGTCAGCGCAGCTCAGCACCCGCGGGTGGGCGGTGAACTCGCTCCAGCGCCACGGGGATGCCTCTCGGAAGAACGCCGTCTCGGGGTCCTGGCGCAGTCGCTGCAGCCTGGGGACACAGGAATTACCGCTGGGCCGGCAGCGGGTGGGGAGTGTGGAGATCACCGCTGGGCCAGCTCAAGGGCGGAGGGAAGCAGGGGTCACTGCCTGGGCCGGTGTGGGGGGAAAAGGAGGGGAGGACACTGGGCAGAGGGATCAGCACCTCACCTGGGCGCGGGACAATGCAGGGCATTGGGCTCCCTGCCTGGGCCGGTCCCTGGCTGTTTGCGGGCAAGGGCGATAGGCAGCTCCCAGCACCAGGCTTCATAGTGGTTAGGAAGAGCCACAGCCGCCCCCAGGTGCCTGCACTGCCTCCCCCTTCCCAGGGCCCCAGCCCTTGGCCCCCCTTACCCAGTCTCGACGTTCCAGAGGTACACGGCCCCGCTGAGGGTGCAGACGGACAGCTCCCCGGGGAGGTGGGGGCTGTGGGGAAGGGCAGAGCGTCAGTGCGGGGCAGACCCCCCCTCGGGCACAGGACGGACGGGCCCAGCAAACCCGGTTTAAAGGCCTCCACTGGCAAAGGGTTCATTGCTGTGTCCGGCCCGACAAACTCACTCCACCTCCCACGCTGCACTGTGGTGGGAGGGACGGACCAGCAGCGCAGCACACCCGGCGTTACCATGGCGGAGAGTCGTGCGCACTGGTGCTCTGGGACGAACGGGGGTCCCTGAGCCCAGCCTGGACCGGGGCAGGGGCTGCAGGGGAAAGCCCCAGGAAGGGAGCTCCACGCGGCAGGGGGACATGAACCCAGCAGAGGGGAACCGAGCACCAGCCACGGGTGCAAAGTGGCTGATCTGGGGCCCCGAGGAAAGCAGACAGGCCCCTTTCTTCCCCTGCACCGCAGAAGCAAACGGACAGCGCCTTCTGCATTCCTGGGGTCAGCTCCCACCCAGGGCAGGGGGTGGCGAGGTGCCCTCCAGCCCGGGGTCCGCAGGGAGCATCACCCTCCGCCCCTCTGGGCTCCCGGCTCCTCCAGCCGGGCCAGCCCAGGCACGTACCTGACGGTGAGGCAGGAAGCGGGCGCGTCAGTGCGAATGACCTGGAGCGGGGCAGGGGCGGTGCCAGCCCGGAGCCGCCAGGCACCACAGTGATGATCCGAGCGAACGCCAATGAGGGCTACATGTGGGGAGGAGACGCCGCAGTAAGCCCTGGGGGCAATGGCTGCCGACCGGGGCCAGGCCCACAGGGGACGGGGACCCCAGGACAGGAGCAGGTGAGCTCAGCACCTCGGCCAACCCCACCCCCCCCCAGGAGGCTGTTCCCTGCCCCGTACACCCAGAGGATTGGCCCTCCTCCAGGGCCACAAGCATCCGGTGGCAGAGCCAGGAGCTGGGCCTGGCACCTCCCCGGGGCCCCACTCACCTTCCCCGGCCACCTGCGCGGTGGCCACCTGGCGGACCCGGCCACTGAGCTCGAACTGCGCGTGGCAGCCGTGGGCGCGGGGCTGCAGGGCACCAGCCACCTGCTCCAGAGCCACCTCCTGGAAACCTGGCACCGTGTCAAGGGCCACGCACCGACTGCAGGGGCCATTGCTGGCCCCACGCCAGAGGGTCAGCCCCAGTCCGGGGACAACAGCCAGGCCCTGGCCCAGCAAATCTCCCAGCATGGAGACAACGCTCAGCCCCCAGCCCAGCCCCCAGCCCAGCTCAGCCCCCAGCCCGGGGACAACAGTCAGCCCCCCCCAAGCCTAGCAAGCCCCCTAGCCCAGGCACAATTTACAGCCCCCGCATGCCAGCCCCCAGCCTCCCCAGCAATGGAGCCCAGCCGCACCCATCCCATCACCAGTGACAGATCAGCCGGGTCCTGGGCATCAAACCCCCCATCCCCAGGGGTGCAACAGGGACTTGATGCCCCTAGCAATGAGCTCTGCCTCCCCCACCCACCCCCCAGGCTGGGGCCACACTCGGCAGCGCCCTGCACCAGCACCGCCAGCCCGGCCTGTCTGCAGAAGGATACAGAGGAGGTTCATGGCCTCCCCTCCTGGGTAGACCAAGCAGCCGCCGGGGGCAGGAGCCACATCCTCAGTGGGGAGCCAAGCCAGTGCCCCCCCAGTCGGGGCGTCGTCGAACAGGAGCTTCGCCCACTGCAGGGCCAGCTCCTCGTGGACGCACTCGGCCAGCAGGCCCAGGGGCACCTCGAACAGCCAGTCCCGGGACAGGCAGGAGAACCAGCGCAGCCGTGGGCTGGGCTGGAGCCAGGGACAGTCACTGGGGGGACAGCCGGGCATCAGGGACAGCTCAGCCCTACCCCTCCCCAGCCAGCCTGGCAGCAGGGATGGTGCTGCACAGGACAGATGTGCAGGGAGGGGCCCCCAAACAGCTCCTCCCTAGTGCCACAAACTGACCCTATCCCCCAGACTGCAGCCCCCCCGCCCAGACTGTGTAACAGACAAACCTTCCCCACTGGGGCTGGGCACCAGAGGCAGGGGAAGTCTAGGCCCCTGGGAACAGCCCCCGGCCTCTCCCCAGCAGTCCAGACTTTCTGTGGGGTCTCCCCAGCCGCCCTGAGCCATGCAGGAGCAGCACTGATTGCTGCGCTGGCCGGGGTGCTGGCTCACAGGGCCTGTGCTGTCCTTGCCCAACACAGTCAGTGCCTGGAGGCCCTGCACCGCGCCTGGCTCTGCACCCCCGGCTGTGCTCACGGCACCCCAAGCAGAGGGGAGAGAGCAGGGCCCCTGCTTAGGCCGGGCACCACTCACCACCTGTCCTCCCTCCGGCCAAGCTCCTGGACCAGGGTCTTCACTGAGATGGTGTTTTCCTGCGCCTTGCTCTGCAGGGAGGGAGGGGACAGGCCGAGGTCAGGGCACACGCGCTGGGGGAGGGGTACCAGGGCACTGGGGGTTACACGCGCTGCGGGAAAGGAATGAGAGAATGGGATGAGTGGAGGGCACATGAGGGGCGGGAGGGGTATGAGGGCCTGCTGAGGAGGGCAGAGGCCATGAGGGGTGGGCGGAGGGCACACATGCCAGCAGGAGTCCTGCCCGCCGTGCTGTCTGTACTGCCCCACTGTCTCCTTGGCTCCCGCAGCTCATCTCTGAGCATGAGCCCCGGGGGCTGGGCAGCGCCTCTGCTCTGTGTCCGTACAGCACCCAGCACAGTGGGGCCCCCGGGTATGACAGCACTAATGGGGGGGGGGGGGATATTCCCACAGCTGGGGTCAGGAGCAGACGCAGCGAGGTGGGTGCTGCCCCTCCCCAGCTCTGGGTCAGGCCCGGCGGGGAGCAGAGGACCGGCGAGGGATGCTCACCTGCAGCTGCGCCTCCCCCAGGGAGAAGTGCTCCTGAAGAAGTTGCCCCATGGCGCCGAAGGCCTCCTCGGGGTGATCCAGGAAGAAGTGAGCCAGCTGCCAGGGAGAGGCAGGGTCAGTGCGACAGGCCTGACCTGGGGGGACTACGTTCCATGCCCGGCCCAGCCAGACTCCCTGCGGGACCTTGGCCCAGTCCCTGGGCTCTGCCCCCAGCTCTGCAGCACGTGGGTACGGAGCTGGGCCCTGCAGCCGGGCAGAGGATGGCTGACCCGACCCGGGGGCTGGGAGCTGGAGCCAGACAAGTGATAGGGCGTCGGCCTCTAACGGCGAGGAGATTAACCACAGAGCAAGCAACCGGGGGATTCTCCACCGCCAGCCATTTGCACATCCAGATGGGCTAGTTTCCTAGCAGCTCCGCTCGCGCTCAGCCAGGGATTCCTGGGGGGCAGGGCGCAGTGACCCCTCTGGCCTTGGCATCTCCGACAGCCCTGCCCTGCCGCACCAGCGGGGGGCGCTACGGGAACGACCGGGAGGACTGGACGCAGGAGTACCAAGGTCAATGGGGATGGGGAACCTCCCAACCCAGCCCCACTAGGGACCTGCTGCACAGAGATGACAGGGCCCAGCATGCAATGGGGCCAGTCTGTGGAGCAGAGCATGCTGGGCCCTCCATGATATTTGTCTGAACCCTGCGCCTGGCAGTGCCTGGCCTGCCAGGGGGTTGCTCCCCAGTGGGCACAGAGGGGTTAAAGCTGCTCTTGGGCATATCACTGAAGGATCAGACAGGAGAGCGCCAGGGGCCGGGACCGTCACACCTGGAAACCAACCACCCAGAAGAGGGCGGTTTTCCCCAAAGCCCGGGCGGGAGAGCACAGGGGGAAGGTGCCAGGGCCTATGGAGAGAGACACGGCTCTCACCCGGGACAGATGCACGGGGATCCTACAGCAGCTGGCGGGGTGGGGCCCTGACAGGGGCCAGACTGAGCTGCCTTCCCCTTTGCTTCCCTGGGCTGCCCTACAGGCCTCCAGGGCCAGGCTCCAGGCACCTGACAAACCCTGCTCGGCTGGAAAGGGCTGGAAACCAGCGGGGGGGGGCGTCGGTCCCTGCCTGGCTCAACGGGACTCATGGGCAGGGCTCCGGGGGTGGAGCAGGAGGCTGGAGCTCAGGGGCTCAGTCTCGAGGCCACTTGGCTGACCCTGGAGGAAGAGTGGCCCCGGGGAGGGGGGGGTCTGGCCACAGTAGGGATCCTCCTAGAGCCTGTTTACAAGCTGGGGCTCAGCACAGGCCCTGGGGAGCCGTCAAACCGACAGAGGTAGCCCCCTGGAGTGCCCGGCTGGGCAGAGCTGGGGCGTGGGCCCTGCCATGGATTCCTCGGGGCTCAGACAGCGAGCGGGTCCAGCGAGCCCACGGGGACCCCACCTGCCCAGGGAGCAGGGACGCAGGGAGACCCCTGGCCACACCGCCGCCTGAGGAATTACCTGCCCTGTGAAGTCCAGGGCAGCCCCCCCAGTCTTGCTGGCCTGGTGCTTCCTTTGAATCTGCCCCACGTAGAGGATGTCGTGGGGTGTCAGCGTGGGGACACGGCAGCCTGCAAGAGAGAAGGGCAGGGCCAGGCGGTTACCGCAGCGGGCAAGGGAATGCATCACAACCCTGGGCAGCGAGGGGGAGGGAGGCAGGGCGGGGCCAGGCGTACGCCCCCCCATGGGTGGGCTGGGGGCAGGGCTGAGAAGCTCCCTGCCCTTCCAGTGCTACCTCCCCCACCCTCCGGACATGCATGAGCAGCTCTGCCAGGCCCTCAGGGGGTTACGGGGAGGAAGAGATCAGGGGCCCCAGGGACAGGCCCCAGGGCAAACTCAAGACACAGGCCCCATCCCACCCCACACAGACACTAATTAACAAATGGTCCTGTGGTGCTGGGCTTGGGGCCAGCTGGGCCCCCAACCCCCCTCTACTCAGGGCCTGGCCGGGGGGCTCTCACTCGTGTTGGGGGACAGGAACGGCACGGCACACGCCTCGGCAGGGGCCCATCTCTCGCCCTTCTTACTGCGAAGCGGAATAAACCTCTCCTGGGGCTGAGGGACACAACGCAGACAGGTTAATACAGCCCCCCCAGTCCGCACGACGCACCCCGAGCTCCCCCCACGCAGCCCGGCCAAGGCAGCTCCACCCTGACCCACAGCCGGGACCTGCACACAGCCCTGCTGGTGCCCCCCGCTCCCCAAGACCTGCCCCCCCTCCTGCCGGTGCCCCCACTCCCGACCCGCAGCCCCTCGCTCCCCCAGCCCTGCCCCCCCCAGCCCTGCCGGTGCCCCCACTCCCGACCCACAGCCCCTCGCTCCCCCAGCCCTGCCCCCCCCAGCCCTGCCGGTGCCCCCACTCCCGACCCACAGCCCCTCGCTCCCCCAGCCCTGCCCCCCCCCGCCCTGCCGGTGCCCCCACTCCCGACCCGCAGCCCCCCATTCCCCAGCCCTGCCCCCCCGCCTGCCGGTGCCCCCACTCCCAACCCGCAGCCCCCCATTCCCCAGCCCTGCCCCCCCCGCCCTGCCGGTGCCCCCACTCCCAACCCGCAGCCCCCCATTCCCCAGCCCTGCCCCCCCCGCCCTGCCGGTGCCCCCACTCCCGACCCGCAGCCCCCCATTCCCCAGCCCTGCCCCCCCGCCTGCCGGTGCCCCCACTCCCAACCCGCAGCCCCCCATTCCCCAGCCCTGCCCCCCCCGCCCTGCCGGTGCCCCCACTCCCAACCCGCAGCCCCCCATTCCCCAGCCCTGCCCCCCCCCAGCCCTGCCGGTGCCCCCACTCCCAACCCGCAGCCCCCCATTCCCCAGCCCTGCCCCCCCCGCCCTGCCGGTGCCCCCACTCCCGACCCGCAGCCCCCCATTCCCCAGCCCTGCCCCCCCGCCTGCCGGTGCCCCCACTCCCAACCCGCAGCCCCCCATTCCCCAGCCCTGCCCCCCCCGCCCTGCCGGTGCCCCCACTCCCGACCCGCAGCCCCCCATTCCCCAGCCCTGCCCCCCCCGCCCTGCCGGTGCCCCCACTCCCGACCCGCAGCCCCCCATTCCCCAGCCCTGCCCCCCCCGCCCTGCCGGTGCCCCCACTCCCAACCCGCAGCCCCCCATTCCCCAGCCCTGCCCCCCCCGCCCTGCCGGTGCCCCCACTCCCGACCCGCAGCCCCCCATTCCCCAGCCCTGCCCCCCCGCCTGCCGGTGCCCCCACTCCCAACCCGCAGCCCCCCATTCCCCAGCCCTGCCCCCCCCGCCCTGCCGGTGCCCCCACTCCCAACCCGCAGCCCCCCATTCCCCAGCCCTGCCCCCCCCGCCCTGCCGGTGCCCCCACTCCCGACCCGCAGCCCCCCATTCCCCAGCCCTGCCCCCCCGCCTGCCGGTGCCCCCACTCCCAACCCGCAGCCCCCCATTCCCCAGCCCTGCCCCCCCCGCCCTGCCGGTGCCCCCACTCCCAACCCGCAGCCCCCCATTCCCCAGCCCTGCCCCCCCCGCCCTGCCGGTGCCCCCACTCCCAACCCGCAGCCCCCCATTCCCCAGCCCTGCCCCCCCCGCCCTGCCGGTGCCCCCACTCCCGACCCGCAGCCCCTCGCTCCCCCAGCCCTGCCGGTGCCCCCCGGGGGAGGGTTCGGGCCGGAGTCCGGAGGGGCACTCGGGAGGGGGCTCGGGGGGGGGGGGAGCCAGAGTCCGGGAGGGGGAGTCCGAGGGGGGGCTCGGAAGGGGCGGGGGCGCGGAGCACGGGGGGGGGCTCGGGGGGCAGAGTCCGGGGCCGGGGAGGGGCTCGGAAGGGGGGGGGCGCCGAGCCCGGGGGGGGCGGGGAGCCGGGGGGGCTCGGGGGGCGGAGTCCGGGGCCGTGGGGGGGGGCTCGGAAGGGGCGGGGGCGCCGAGCCCGGGGGGGGGACGGGGAGCCGGGGGGGGGCTCGGAAGGGGCGGGGGGGGCTCGGGGGGCGGGGGCGCCGAGCCCGGGCGGGGGGCGCCGAGCCCGGGGGGGCTCCGGGGGCGGAGTCCGGGGCCGGGGGGGGCTCGGAAGGGGGGGCGGGGAGCCGGGGGGGGCTCCGGGGGCGGAGTCCGGGGCCGGGGGGGGCTCGGAAGGGGGGGCGGGGGGTCGGAGTCCGGGGCCGGGGGGGCCGCGCTCACCTGGCTCGGGCCGGCCCCCTGCACCTGCCCGTAGCCGCCCCAGCCCGCGAGCGGCGCCGGGCGGGGCAGGTCCCGCGGGGGCCCGGCGCGGCAGCCGGCAGGGAAGAGCGAGCCCGGGAACGCCATGGGCCGCCGCCAGGGGGGGCTCGCGGCCCGAGTCGCGGCTCCGCCAATCAGCGCGCGAGCCGGACGGGCGGCGGGGACCGTGGAGCGGCGGGGGCAGCGAGAGCGGCGCCGCCGGGGCCGGCAGGGACCCGCCACGGCGCCCCCTGGCGGCCGGCGGGGAGCCCCGCGCCGGGCACGAGGACGGGCCGGGCCGGGCGGGGTCAGGCGCTCCCCGGACTTGCTGGGTCCGCTGGCCGGGAGGAGGGAGGGGAAGATCGGGGGGGGGCATGGGGGGGGTCGCTCCCGGGGGCGGGAGATGGGGGGGTCTTTTTTTTAAGAGCAGCAAGGATTTCACTGTGAAGCCAAGCTGGTCGCCTGCCATATTTACTATTCTTTCGACACATCGGGATGGTTTGTCCCTGTAACCTCAATAAGGATTCTTTAAAATACAGCCAGCTCTCCTGGACTCCTTTCCCCCTCATGTTATTCTCCCAGGGGATCCTGCCCATCCGATCCCGGAGGGAGTCACACCCATCGTTTGACCTGGGGCTTGGTCCTTTGGGGTCAGGGGAACTTTTTCTTTTCTATGATGAAATAAGATTTTCAGAGTTTATCATCCTCTGTTTGATGTGTGTGTCTGGGTGGAGGCCGGAGGCTGGTACTTTAAGGGAACTGCGTTGTGTGGACGTCTGAGCACCCAGGGAGGGGCTAGAGAAGCTGGTTTGGGCTGGCTGGGTAAATCCCAGTATTGGAATATCCCCCAGCGGTTGGGGTTTGTCTGCCCCGCTCTGTTTGCAGATCTCCCTGACTGAGTGACCTCAGCTGGCAGCACCGTCACACCCCCCAACACCACAGCCCCCTGTCGCAGCCCTGAGCCCTCTCCCAAACCCCAAACCTCTCATCCCCAGCCCCACCCCAGAGCCCACACCCCCAGCTGGAGCCCGCACCCCCTCCTGCACTCCAAGCCCCTCGGCCCTAGCCCAGAGCCCCGTCCTGCACCCCAAACCTCTCATCCCCGGACCCACCCCGCAGCCCAGACCCTCAGCCGGAGCCCTCCCACCGTCCCACACTCCAAACCCCTCGGGCCCAGCCCAGAGCCCCCTGGTTGAAGGATCCAGTGTGTTAGGTGTAGGGAGTACGTCAGGCCTGACGCGTGGCGGATACAGGGTAGTGAATCACTCGTGGGCCTCTACAGCGGGGACTGAGCCGTAGCCACAGGCCCCTGCCCAGGCACCGCTCCCTGAGCGGGGATGAGGGGTAATGGGGCGTGGTCAGGTTCTGGGGCTGGGGCACCTCTTACCCTGTGACCGTGAGCGCCTCTCACTGCTGTGCCACTGTGGCTCTGTCTGGGCTTTGGATCCCGGAGCCTGCTGCAAGACCAGGTTCCCACTGGCCTCCACCAGCCGGCGTTAACAGCGGAGGGGACTCCACGCTTTTGCCAGCCCGAGTTTTCCCCAAAACGTGTGTTCTAAAATGGCCAGCCCTCTCCTGGAACAATCAGAGGGAAACTAAGGTTCATTGGCCCTGTAAGGAGTCAATATTCAGCAGTTTATTAGTTTAACAGAGCTACCAAACAGTTCAGTTCAAACACAGCACTGAGCTGGTTTGGATTCAAAACAAAACAAAAGAAGACAGGATTTGAAGTGAATTCAAGTATAAGAGCTAAAGTTACCAGCAAATAAAAGTGAAAACATGCATCTGAAAGTCTGAAACGTAACCTAGCAAGTTTTGGTTCCAGGCTTTGTTTAAGCTGGTCTTCTCCCCCCGTCTTCCAGCAAGATGGTGATGGACCCACTCCTCGGGCCGGATCTCTCCCAGGAGACCAGAGGTGCTGGGGCCTTTGTCTTCTTAGGTGAAAGAGAGAGAACTGGGGGTTCTCTGCCTCTTGCTTTTATCGTTCAGTGAACCTTTGAAGTGGATTCTTCTGCAGGTTACCCTCAAAGTAAAGTTTATTCAAGCTGCGAGGAAGGCGACATGGAGTGTGGTGGGGAAGGGAGCTCTGGACTATTTCTTCCCTTACTTGAGTTTGCTGAAATGCAGATTGTTCCATTCCCAGCCCTCTCCTCCCCCTGCTCTCTGGAAGACCCTGTTCACTACATGTGTAAATGGCAGTAAACACACATTCCTTTGCTGGGGATAGGCTTGTTTGACAACCTTTGGCCTTGGCAGGGCTGCCCATTTTGAACACGTGCTAATAACATTGTACAGAGGGAATTCATGACTTTACATACACTGGTGCTACCGACATTTCTCCATGATGTTATTGACCGGCGGGTTATTAGTTTTCAGATGATGCCCCCACGGTATATGTGATACACAGATGATCACAGTGGTGTGTAGGGTGTGAATGCAAGGGTGTTTTGGGTCATAGGAGTTAAATAGGATGCTAAACTGCATGATAGTGTTCAGCCACCCAGTGGTGCTGTGTATATAATACCTTATTTAAATGATCTTCAGCCATACCTGGCGGAGCTTTAAAGGATCTCATGACGAACACAGCTGGTCTATAAGCAAGCTCTGTCACCAGCCGGTATTGGGCACAGAGGAACATGGCGTGGTGTTGGGAGTAAACTAAGAACAGAAACAAAGGTTGCAGGATCTCATCAACATGCCACTTTTCAGTGCTCCAGAACTTCAGCTTTGACAAACCTTCCCAGTGGACAGACTGGATGCAATATATTGCAAGATTTTGAACTGCAAACGAACTCCACAAAAACGCTGAAGATATATAGACATCTTTTTAAATTTATGCTCTGGGGAAGCCTGCAAAGGACATCTTTAAATCCTTTGACTTTCCTGAAGACAGTCACAAAGATGACTAGGAAAGGGTTCTGGCTATGTTTGATTCATACTTTATACCTCAGAGAAATGTGGTTTATGAAAGATCATGTTTTCACCACAGACTTCAAGGAGCAAGGGGAAATGCTGACTGTTTTATAAGAGCTCTGCGTGCATTGGCTGAAAACTCTGATTTGGGAAAAACAAAACATGAAAATATCAGAGACAGGCTGGTTACTGGGTTAACAGATAAAAACCTTTCACAGCAGCTACAGCTGAACAGAGATTTAACCCTACCCACAGCGGTACAGATAGCAAAGCAGTCTGAACTAGTCCAGCAACAGAACAAAAGGCAGGAGCGACTTGAAAAACCGGAAACTAGCTTAAAAGCTATAAAAAGCACTTCAGTGTTAAAAGTTATTATAAACCCCCCAAGGCAAGGAGAGAGAACTCCCTGGCTAAGAGGAACAAATTCCAGCCTATGTGCAGAAGGGATGGAAAACATCATATCCCAAGAGATGAGGCATGTCCAGCCAGAGGCACACAGTGTAATCAATGCATGAAATATGGACATTTTGGAGTTGTTGGCTGCACCAAAGCAGCCAGGGAGTTGGCTGGTATTACCAGCAATCAAGAGCTGCTTCTGGGATCTGTCACTTGTGATGACACCGCACCTGCCTGGAGAGTGAACGTGAATATTCCTGGCAAGGCTATTGACTTTTAAAGTGACTCAGGAGCTGATGTCACAGTCCTCTGAAAAGGGACATACAATCACCTTCAATCCCTCCCAGAGCTGACATCACCTGGCCCAGCTCTGACTAGCCCTGGAGGTGTTCTGAAGTGCATGGGCCAGTTCATCTTAGAGACAAAGGCTGCGCATTCACTATGCATGTGGTCAAAGGATCGAAGACCAACAACCTTCTCAGCCACAGTGTGGCAGCCGTGATGGACCTAGTGAGAAAGGTGGAAGAACTCGATGGAATATTTGGTGATGTTGGACTTTTGAAAGGAGACCCAGTACAAATCACCTCTAAGAGACAATGCTGAACCACACAGTGTACAAACATCCCTACCCGAGAGACCTTGGAAGAGACTAGCTGCGGATTTATTCAAGTTCAGAGGACATCACTATCTGGTCATAGCGGCCTGTTTCTCCAGGTGTATGGAGATAATGTACTTGACAGACATAACGTGTCGCAGGGTTACTGACACTGAAGCGCACTTGTGCTCATTCGATATTCCAGAACAACCAGTGACGAACAGAGGGCCACAGTGCCCTGCAGCAGGATTTAAGTTATTTGGAATAAACTAGGGTTTTTAACCTGTTACTAGCAGCCCACATGCCCCACAAGCGAGTGGAGAGGCTGAGAGAGCCGCGCAGACAGCCAAGAAAATCCTGCAGCAGGAAGATCCACTCCTTGGTCTGCTGAGTTACAGATCAACACCAAGAGCAGCTACTGGGTATGGTGTAGCACAGCTCCTGATAGGAACACAACTCAGAACAACTGTTCCAGCTTTTTCCAGGGGGGATCTATCTCCGAAGTGACCAGGCATGCAGAGAGCAGCCAAATCGGCTAAAAAGGCTAGAAGATCTTACGAACACACATTTTACGAACACTTTTACAACACACATCATTCAGTTACAGAGCTGCCGGGCCTAGCACCTAGTGGCTGTGTCCATGTCAAACTGGATGGAGAAAATGGATGGGCAACTCCAGCTGCCGTAAAGACAAAGAATTCAGTGCCCAGCTCGTGTGAGACCAAGCCCCAAGTGCAGAGTCCAACGGGCACCGTCGACAGCTGCAGTTTGTTCCGCAGAAAGAACAATCGACAGAGCAGATTCAGCGGATGGCGGATGCAGAACAAGACGACTCAAGGATTCCAAACCAGCCACAGTCACTCACTGTAACTAGTGGACAGCCTGACGAGCGAGCCACCATGTGTTCGAGTCGTGGAATTAGAGAACCAGGATGATTCAGAGATGGTTCACAGGCAGCGCGATCGTGTAACTACGGTAAAGGGGAGGACCGTAGAGCTCGAAGGGGGAGATGTGAGGGATGCTAAACTGCATCGTACTGTCTGGTCAATAGGCAGCGGTGTGTATCACACCTTATTGAAGCTACCCTCAGCGATCCATGGCAGAGCAAGGTACCTGATGCTGAACACAGCTGGTGTAGAAGCAAGCTCTGTAGATGGCCCGTGTCTGGTACAGAAGAACATGTCAGGGAGGGAGGGCAGCTGCGCTCACAGCCCCAGGGGAAGGCTGTCGAGTGTCGTTTCGCTGAGGTGGGTTGCTCCAGGCTCCAGTGCCTTGTGCGGTGACTCCAGAGGGAACGGGGCAGGGAGGGTCCTGGGATGGACAGCTCACCTGGGTCCCCTGTATGGCATCAGCTCAGAATAGGTGACCTCTGCAGAGAGACCTGAATGAGTTAGCAAAGGGTCCTGGGACCCCTTGCCCAACACTGGGGTGAGGGCACCAGGTCTGCTTATACAGGGACCCCTCGCTTGGTGCGTAGATGCAGCCCCTCTGGGGTGGGGGCATCAGGGCTGTTTATACAGGGATCCCTCACCCAGCACAGAGATGTGCCTGCCTCTGGGGTGGGGGCATCAGGGAAGCTCACACAGGGACCCCTCACCCAGTGCGGAGATGCGGCCCCTCTGGGGTGGGGCGCAGGGGCTGTTTACACAGGGACCCCTCGCCCGGTGCGGAGATGCGGCCCCTCTGGGGTGGGGCGCAGGGGCTGTTTACACAGGGACCCCTCGCCAGGTGCGGAGATGCGGCCCCTCTGGGGTGGGGCGCAGGGGCTGTTTACACAGGGACCCCTCGCCCGGTGCAGAGATGCGGCCCCTCTGGGGTGGGGCGCAGGGGCTGTTTACACAGGGACCCCTCGCCCGGTGCGGAGATGCGGCCCCTCTGGGGTGGGGTGCAGGGGCTGTTTACACAGGGACCCCTCGCCCGGTGCGGAGATGCGGCCCCTCTGGGGTGGGGCACAGGGGCTGTTTATACAGGGACCCCTCACCCAGCCGCCTCTGGTGTTTAATAACCACACAGCAACGCTGAACCACAGCTCCCCCCACCTGCCCCCATGGGGTGACTTGCTGGGGCTGCCTCCCACCAGGCCTGAGTGTGGGGAAGGAGGGGTCTGTCAGGGCCATGGCGGTGGGCGTCCCTATCCCCAGGGGGTGTGGGGTCATTCAGATGGTGTGCAGAGCTCCCGCTGGTAACGCGTGGCGAGGGGGCTCCCCTCTCAGGCCCTGGGTGCCCGGAGACAGACACAGCGCTGGAGCCCAAGCCCCAGGGCACGGCTGCCCTCGGGGATGGTGCCCAGCAGGGCCACAGGAAACCAGCGAATCTCCTGCAAGGGGACCCTGGGGGCGGCTCAGCGTGACCCAGGCCACTGGCCAGGCTCTCCCCCCGGCGGACACTCGTCTCCGGGTGCCCCCACCAGGCCGGTCCACTGAGGCCAGAAGTGCCACTTACCTTCTGCTGGTGCTGGGGGGCTCTGGGCTGCGGGCTGGGGACCTGCGGCAGAGGAGCCCCGGTTAGCAGGACAGACGCGCCAGGGAAAGGCCCCCCACACCCTGCCTCCCTCTGGGTCTGCCCCCCCCACGGCCATGCTCCCCCAACAAGCCCCCACCTGGGGCCCACTGCTGCGGGAGAAGCACACGCTGCCATGCCAGCTGCTCCCGCTCCAGCCCCCCGCGCTCACAGGGCCTGGGCCCCCGCACAGCAGGGGAGGCGGGATCCCCCTCCAACACCCAGGAAGCTGCTGTTTGCCCTGAGTCACCCAGCCCAAAGCTCAGAGGCTCAGCTCCATGCCAGCATCTGCCAGCCCTGGCCTAGCGAGGGACGTGGGCCGCGGGTGCAGAGAGCGCATGGCTGGGTCGGGAGGGGCATGCCTGGTCCATGTGGGCCAGCGCTGGTAGAGCCGTGGGAGGGGTGTGCAGAGCACAGGGCCGGTGCCAGGTCAGCACACACCCTGGTCTGGGGCCACAGGGCTGGGCTGGGGGTTGGTGCAGGGGGTCTGTGTCCTATGGAGCACGGGGCTGTGGGGCTGGGTGGGGAACCAGCCCTGTGCAGACTGGCGTGGAGCAGGGATAGTCTGGGATCCTTCCCCTGCCCGGCTCGTCCACTCACCTCTCCTGCCGGCCCCAGGGCTGAGGAAGGTCAGATCTGCGTAGGTGCAGCTGTCCGGGTCCTCTGCTGGAGACACAGGCAGCTGCCTTACAGGGGAGCTGGGCCCAGGCTGGGGCAGGGCCTGGGCAGGAGGCAGCCCATTGGCATGAGCAGCTGGCTGGCAGGGAAAGCAGGTATCGGCCTCACCAGGCTGAGCTCTCCCTACGCTCTCCCTTCCTCCTGGCGAGGAAAAGAGAAAGGAGCATGAACTCCGGGAAGGCACGTGTGTGAATGTAATGGGGCCAAGAAAGCAGGTGATGAGCATCGAGCTAAAGACACAAAAACTAACAGCCAAAAATTTTGTAAGTAAATCAGAAGCAGGAGGCCTGGCAAACTATTAGTTGGGCCGCTGGATGCTGGAGGTGCTAAAGGAGACTCAAGGAAGACAAGGCCATTGTGGAGAAGCTGAATGAATTCTTTGCATCAGTCTCCACTGCAGAGCATGGGGGGGATTCCCACACCTAAGCCATTCTTTTTAGGTGACAAATCTGAGGAACTGCCCCAGACTGAGGTGTCATTAGAGGAGGTTTTGGCACAAATGGATAAACTAAACAGCAATAAGTCACCAGGACCAGAGGGATCCCCCAAGAGTTCTGCAGGAACTCACATGTGAAATTGCAGGACGACTAACTGGTATTTAACCGATCATTTAAATCAGCTTCTGTACCAGATGCCTGGTGGATAGCTAAAGTAACAAATGATTTTTAAAAAAGGCTCCAGAGGGGATCCCGGCAATTACAGGCCAGTAAGCCTGACCTCAGTACTGGGCAAACTGGTTGAAACCTTAGTAAAGAACGGAATGATCAGACACAGAGATTAACGCAGTTTGTTGTGGAAGAGTCAACATGGTTTTTGTAAGGGGAAATCATGCCTCCCCAAGCTATTACAATTCTTTGAGGGCGTCAAACATGTGGACCAGGGTGGACATAGTGTACTTGGACTTTGAGAAAGCCTCTGACAAGGTCCCTCACCAAAAGTTCTTAAGCAAAGTGAGCTGTCATGGGATAAGAGGGAAAGTCTTCTCTGGGATCAGGGATCAGTAACTGGTTAAAAGAGAGGAAACAAAGGGTAGGAAAAATGGTCAGTTTTCACAGTGGAGAGAGATAAATAGCGGGCCCCCCAGGGATCTGTCCTGGGACCCCTGCTGTCCAACATTCATAAATGATCTAGAAGAACGGGTTAACAGTGAGGTGGCAAAGTTTGCAGATGATACAAAACTACTCAGGATAGTTAAGCCCCAGGCAGACTGTGAAGAGCTACAAAAGGGTCTCTCAAAACTGGGTGACTGGGCAACAAAATGGCAGATGAAATTCAGTGTTGATCAATGCAAAGTAATGCACATTGAAAACCATCATCCCAACTAGCCATAGCCAGTGACGGCGTCTAAATTAGCTGTTACCACTCAAGAAAGATCTTGGAGTCACTGTGGATAGTTCTCTGAAAACATCCACTCAATGTGCAGGGGCAGTCAAAACAGTGAACAGAATGCTGGGAATCATTAAGAAAGGTATAGAGAATAAGGCAGAAAATATCATGTTGCCTCAATATAAATCCATGGGACGCCCACAGCTTGAATACTGCGTGCAGATGTGGTCCCCTCATCTCAAAAAAGATCTATTGGAATTGGAAAAGGTTCAGAAAAGGGCAACAAAAATGATGAGGGGTTTGGAACAGCTTCCGTATGAGGAGAATTAATCAGACTGGGACTTTTCAGCTTGGAAAAGAGACGACTAAGGGGGGATATACGACAGAGGTCTATAAAATCATGACTGGGGTGGAGAAAGTGAACAGGGAAGCATTATTTACTCCTTTACATAACACTAGAACCAGGGGTACCCAATGAAATTAATAGGCAGCAGGTTTAGAACAAACGTAAGGAAATACTTCACAGTCAACTGGTGGAACTCCTTGCCAGGGGATGTTGTGAAGGCCGAACGTATAGCTGGGTTCATAAAAGACTAAGTTCCTGGCAGTCCCGGGTTTACAATGGTGCCAGTGGTGCCATGGAGCCAGGCCCATGCTCAGAAGGGGCCCCAGCCTGTTCCACTCGCACTGCGCCCTGAGATCCCGCCAGCCCGCTGCCCCCCCCCCAAATCACTGCTCCTCTCAGCCTGCCCACCGGCTGGCCAAGGGCTCTTCTCCACCCCCTGGCCTCACCTGTCGGCTCCTCTCTGCCCCCAGCCAGACCCCAGGGCACCTCCGGCTCTGGGCAGTCTCTGCTTCCCACCGCCTGTGGGCCCCACCTGTCTCCCCGGCGCTGAGCTTCCTGGGACTGGGGCAGAAGCCTGGCCAGTCTCAGCTGGGGGGGCAATGCACTGGGCTTGGCTGGGCCTCTCCAGGCAAGGCGTCTTGAGGGGGCCCGGCTGGGGCAGGTCCTGGCCTGGCTGATCGCACCACTCCCGAGGGTCCGGAGCGATTCCCCGCCCCGGGACCAGCCCTGGCTGCGCTGCCGGCTCAGCCCGGCAGACACAGTCTCCTCCCAGAGGGCCGGGGAGTGTGGCCGAGAGGCAGGGCGTGGGGGAGGGGGTCTCTTAGGGGTCTGGGGGGGGTGCTGGGCTGTGAGGGGGCAGGGAAGATGTGCTGTTGGGGCACTAGGGATTGGGGGTTCTGTGGGGGTGCTGGGCACTTGTGGTGGGGCTGTGGGCGGGGGGGGGGGGTGCTGGGCAGGGCTGGTGTTCTGCAGGGTGCTGTGCATTTGTGGAGGAGGCCTGGGGGGCACTGGGCATAGCGGGTCCAGGGGGGCTCTTGCCATAGGGAGTTTGCGGGGGTGCTTGTGTTGGGCAGGGGGGCTGTGTGGCGTGGCATGGGCCAGCCCCCGAGGGGAAGGGGCACGCTGACAGCACAGGGCTGGGCGGGCCAGTGTGCATCTGGCAGCTGCTGGTTTGTAAATAGTGCCCGTGCACTGGGCTGGGCGGAGCGGGGCTGCCCCTGCCATGCCATGCCCCATTACCCCTGGCTGGCCCCTCGCTCTGGGGACTGACCTCCCCGCACCAGGCTCCTTTGCCTCCATGGGGGCCATCAGTGGCTACTAGGCAAGATGGTCAGGAATGCAACCCCATGCTCCAGGTGTCCCTAAACCTCTGACTGCTGTGCGATTGGGAAGGGGCGACCAGGGATGGGTCACCTGTCCTGGGCACTCGCTCCGGGGCACCGGGCACTGGCGCTGTCGGCGGCCCAGACACGGGGCTAGATGGACCCTTGGTCTGACCCAGTCTGGCCGTTCTTATGCACAGGCAGGGAACGGCTTCATTTGTGTGTGGGGGGGGGGCAGGGCTGGGCAGCCCTCGGTGCCCTTTGCACCCTGGGGCGGCAGGGAGGTGACACCTGGCTCCATGCAGCTCCCCAGGGATGCACGACACACACATGGCAATGGGGCAGCTGGTCAAACCTGCCGCGTTTGGTGAAGGCCCTTTTGACTTGCGCGGGGGGTTGGGGGCTGTGCAGGGGGCTGGGCCTGCCTGGCTCATTCAGATTGGTTGTGGGGGGGGTGGAGCAAGTTTTGATGCCAAAATATTTTGTTTTTTAAAGTTACTAATTGTTTGGTACTTCTGCGGGGGGAGGGGAATCACTTGAAAAGAGTGGTCTGATCGGCAGATACTTGGTATGCCCCCCCTCCCCCATCCCCCCAATGTCCCCCGCGCCCTCCCCAGTCCCCCACATGCCCCCCCCATGTCCCACACACCCTCCCCAGCCCCCTCCACCCCTGCCCCCACCCCCAATGTCCCACACGCCCTCCCCAGCCCCCCATGCCCCCCCCACGAGAGGTGTGGCGAGGTGCCATTGGCCTGGAATGCTACCTATGCCCCCCCCGGGACCCCCAGCCCCATGCAGCTGGCCCAGGGCCATGCCCGGCTTCTACCTGTGCAAGGTGCATCCTGGGTGAGGCCCACCGGGGCTGCCGGCTCCCTGGGAGAAGGAAGCAGGTTAGACACGGGAGCTAGGCCCGACTGCCCAGGGAGAGACCCAGCCCAGCCCCCCCATAGCACCATCCCTGGCACACACTCTGGGGGCGCCCCCGGGCCAGCCCAGCTGCTGAGCCCAGACAGACCCAGCCTGGCCCCACGAGCCCATGGCGGGCTGGGGGGGCATTTAGTCTCATTCCAGCCATGAGCAGAGCAAAGTCCCCAGCGCAGCCCCGCGCCCTGCTGTGGTCGGGGGTGCAAAGAACCAGTGTGCAGGGGGCAGCACCAGTGCGGGGCACGAGTGGGCAAGTGGCACAGGGTGGTGCAGAGATCATGGTGTCACAGACCCCACCTGGCCTCACACACCCGCTCTCACACACAGCCCTCGCACGCCCACCCAGACACACCCTCTGCCCTTACACACCTGCCCAGACACATACAATGACCCACTGACACCCCCTGCCCTCACACACCTGCGTGCACACCCACCCTTCCCTTGCACACCCACCCAGATACACCCCCTGCTGTTGCACACCTGCCAAGACACACACAACCACCAACTGATACCCCCTTCCCTTGCACACCTACCCAGACACACACCTGCCCCCACACACCTGCCCAGACATGCACCCTGCCTTTGCACACCCACCCAGAGACACACGACCATCCACTGATACCCCCTGTCCCTGCACACACATCCAGACACACACCCTGCCCTTGCACACCTGCCCACACCCTGCCCTCACATACCCGCCCAGACACACCTACGCATATGCACCTGCCCACACGCAACCACCCACTGATACCCCGTCCCCACACACACATCCAGACACACACCCTGTCCTTGCACACCTGCCCACACACACCCCCTGCCCTCACATACCCGCCAGACACACCTACACATATGTACCTGCCCACACGCAACCACCCACTGATACCCCCGTCCCCGCACACACATCCAGACACACACCCTGTCCTTGCACACCTGCCCACACACACCCCCTGCCCTAACATACCCGCCAGACACACCTACACATATGCACCTGCCCACACGCAACCACCCACTGATATCCCCGTCCCCGCACACACATCCACACACACCCCCTGCCCTCACATACCCGCCCGAAACACCTACGCATATGCACCTGCCCACACACAACCATCCACTGACACAGGCACCTACTGACACCCGCTGTCCTAGCACACCCGCCCACTGAGACACACACTGAGGCCTCACACACATACACACTCCATACACCCTGCCCTCACACACTTGCCTAGACACACCTGCCCACACACACACCCTGCCTTTGCACACCCACCCCCTGACACTACCACCCAGGCCATGCACACCCACCTACTATGCACTCCCAGCCCTCACACACCCACCTAGGCACAAACCCAGTGACACAAATCCTGCCCTTGCACACCAACCCAGACACACACCAGGCCCTCACACATACACTGACACAGACCCCCTGCTCTCACACACCCACCCAGGCAGACACATACAGGCCTTGCACACCCACCCCCTATGCACACCATGTCCTCGCACATCTGCCAAAACACACTCCATTGACAGACCCACCTAGACACACCCGCTCCCCTTCCACACCCACACCCACAGGCACCATGAGGACACTCACCTCCCCGGGACCCGGCAACAGACTGTAAGAGAACAAGGTGGAGAAGTCGGAGATGGTGCCGGTCCCGCACCCCCTGCCCACCCCCACAGTTCTGGAGCCTGCGGCACTGCAGGGACCAGGTGCCATGGAAACATGGCTGTGAGCAAGGGGCAGTGCCAGGAATCCGCCCCCACCCCACAGCACCGGGGCGGACAGGGCTGGCTGGGGGAGGGAGTGCCGCACCTCAGCCCTGGGGTTCCCAGCAGTGCCCGCTGGGACCCTCTCCCCACTCAGCCCCCAGGCACCTGCAGGGCCCATCGGGTTCTGGGCTCTGGGCAGGGGGCTGCTGGGGATCGCCCTGTGTGGGCAGCGCACTGTGGGGCGGAGGGAGGGAGGGCTTCACTGCAGCGTGGCCTGGTTTGCTGGGGGGCTCTGGGGGTGGCGCTGAGCTGAGGCCCTCGCTGCAGCCACTCCAGCCGATGCCTGCCCTGGCCCGGGCCCGCTGCGGGGGCTGCTGCAGTGCCAGGCGGGCTGGGTGCGCCTCACCCCTACCTTTCCATCGGGCGCAGAAGGCAAGCAGCAGGAGGACGGCGAGCAGGAACAGGGCTGCTGGGAGGAGGATGGTAAGCAGCAGGGGCAGCCCCCTGGGTCCCTGGAGCCCCACGAGCACCGAGCTCTCAACCCGGCCATGCACGTTCTCCGCCCGGCAGGTGTAGGTCCCGTTCCGGCTCACGGACACCTCCTGCGTCGTCCGGTTCCAGAGCCCAGGGGTGTCCTGCAGCTGCACCACCTCGCTCCCCGCCGGCCCCAGCCATGTGATGTTGGGCACAGGCTTCCCCGCGGCCGTGCAGGCCACCCGCACAGGGAGGGGCCCGGGGAACAGCGTGAGGTTGAGGATGCTGGGTTGCGCTGTGGGGAGAGGAGAGGAGGGAACGATGGGGAGCAGGCAGCCCGTGGGGGGCTGGGATCGCCCTCCCCATCTGCCTTGGGGCTGGGCACTACTGAGACACCCCCCACTGGGGCAGGGAAAAGGCCTGGGGCCTTTCAGGGTGTCTGAGCCATGGCAGAAAGCAATCCCCTGGGCAGGCCCTGCCCGGGCACGCAGCACAGGGGCAGATGCCAGGAAAGCTGCCCGTCTGTGCCCACAGCAGGCAGGGGACAGGCGGGTGGGGGCCCTGACACAGGCTCCATGCTGCACTCTGCCTGCAGATGGCTCCGGGCACTGGGGGCTCTGCCCGGGGCCATTCTCAGAGGGGGGCAGCCCCAGCCCTGGGAGCGAACGGACCTCAGAGCCCCCCGCACCACATACATCCCTCCCCTGCCTGCACCAGGGTGCGGCCAGCGGCAGGGCCCTGGCTGGCAGAGAGCGCGTGACCCCAGGATTGCCTAGACGGGCTCCAAGGGCTCAGCACCCTGACCCTGGGCACGGTACCTTCCACGGTGAGCGTTACCCCAGGGCTGCGCTCGTAGGCCGCTCCCTTTACACCTAGGAGCACCACGCGGCACTTGTACTCCCCGCTGTCCTCGAAGCGCAGCCCTGCGATGCGCAGGGAGAGGCTGTGCCGCCGGGGGTCCCCGGCCAGGCGGAAGCGCCCACTCGGCTCCTGACCCCTCGTGCAGTTCTCGAAGCTGCCGGTCTCAGTGCTGTGGTTGTTCACCAGGCATTGGAAAATATCGGGCTTCCAGATCACCTGGATTTTACCCATGTAGTCATGGAGCGGGTGTGTGAAGGTGCAGGGCAGCACAATGGAACCTCCTCTCAGCCCCGTTATCCGTGGGGGCACATGCATGCTCCAGATGGGCTCTGCCCAGCCGCCCCGCAGAGCGCCCCCTAGAGACACAGACAGAAGGTGTGATGGGATGTGAACTCTATTACAGCGTTCAGCCACCCGGGGGCGCTGAGTCTAAGCTAACCTGGGCCCTACCGATCAGAGCATGATCAACACATCTGGTGTGTCTCTCTCTAGAAAGGAAGCTCTGTAGCCAGCCCATATCTGGCATGGAAGAACATGGTGTCAGGAGTAAACTAAGAACAGAGATGGAAAGAAAACAACAAGAGAGGTTGCAAACAGAAGGAACAAAGCAACAAAAGCTGCAGGATCTAATCAACATGCCACTCTCCAATGACCCAGAGAACTTCAGCTTTGAGGTCAGTATTTTGCAAGGGTTTGAATTGCAAACAAACTCCACAAAGACACCGGAGATATACAGGTATCAACTTTAATGTGTGCTATGGGGAAGCAGGCAGAGCAGATAGTTAAATCCTTTGGCTTTACTGAAGACAGTTACAAAGATGACTAGGAAAGGGTTCTGGCTGTGTTTGATGCGCACTTTACACTGCAGGGAAATGAGGTCTATGAAAGGTGTGTTTTCACCAGAGAATTCAAGGAGCAGGGGAAATGCTGACTGTTTTATAAGAGCTCTGCGTGCATTGGCTGAAAACTCTGATTTGGGAAAAACAAAACATGAAAATATCAGAGACAGGCTGGTTACTGGGTTAACAGATAAAAACCTTTCACAGCAGCTACAGCTGAACAGAGATTTAACCCTACCCACAGCGGTACAGATAGCAAAGCAGGCTGAACTAGTCCAGCAACAGAACAAAAGGCAAGAGCGACTTGAAACACCTGAAACTAGCTTAGAAACTGTAAACAGACACTTGTTAAAGGTCATTGTCATAAAAAAAAACCCAAGGTAAAGAGAGAGAACTTTCCTGACTAGGAGGGACAAATTCAAGCCTACGTGCACAAGGTGTGGAAAAAGTTATGTCCCAAGAGAAGATGCATGTCCAGCCACAGGCACACGGTGTAATAAACGCATGAAATATGGACATTTTGCAGCTGTTTGCCACAGTTGGCTGGTATTACTGACAATCAAGAACCGTTGTTTCTCAGATCTATCACTTGTGATGACACCGAGCCGGCCTGGAGGGTGAACCTGAATATTCCGATGTGACAAACTGAGATTTTCCCTTGTTACGTTGTATGTGAGTCTTACTATCTTGTATGACTACTGTGTGGAGACGTCAGGGATGGTGCCAGTGCCAGCCTGGGCCTGGTCCTGCACCCCCTGCCCACCCCCACAGTTCTGGGGGCTGCAGATACACCTTGTGACTCAGTAA
The DNA here is from genome assembly GCF_965152275.1 of Natator depressus. Lineage (NCBI taxonomy): Eukaryota > Metazoa > Chordata > Testudines > Cheloniidae > Natator > Natator depressus. Next base: position 1,101,330 of record NC_134238.1, read on the forward strand.
AGTATGCAGGGACTTGCCCATGTGACTCCAAACTTCATTTTGCTGTAATTTTCACAGTAAGAACAAAGAGGAGTTCTTACACCTGGAAAAGACTATAAAAGGCTGATGCCTCATCTCCATCTGGTCTTCAATCCTGCTTCATACTCTGGAGGAACTTTGCTACACTGAAGCTCTGAACAAAGGACTGAATGACCCATCCCAGCTGGGGATGTTCTCCAGAGACTTGATTTGAACCTGCCGTTTATTCCATCCCTGCTACAAGCCTGAACCAAGAATTTTGCCATCACTGTCTGTCATTGATTCCATTGAACCCATTCTAGCTCTCATCTCTATTTCTTTCCTTTTATGAATAACCCTTTAGATTTTAGATTCTAAAGGATTGGCAACAGCGTGATTTGTGGGTAAGATCTGATTTGTATATTGACCTGGGTCTGGGGCTTGGTCCTTTGGGATCGAGGGAACCTTTTTTCTTTTACTGGGGTGTTGGTTTTTATAACCATTCATCCCCATAACGAGTGGCACTGGTGGTGATACTGGGAAACTGGAGTGTCTGAGGGAATTGCTGTGTGACGTGTGGTTAGCCAGTGGGGTAAAACCAAAGTCCTCTCTGTCTGGCTGGTTTGGTTTGCCTTAGAGGTGGAAAAACTCCAGACTTGGGCTGTGACTGCCCTGCTTTAAGCAATTTGTCCTGAATTGGCACTCTCAGTTGGGTCCCGCCAGAACCAGCCTCGTTACAGTGGCGTAGTCATGCTAGGATCCACGGAACCAGGTCAATTAAGCTTTGGGTCAGAACCCCACGCTATCCAAATTTGAATTTTAGTAGTGAGAGTTTGGTTGGTTAAAGAGCAGTTGCAATGGGTGAGCAAAGAGCCTATGAGGGCCTTGGCAAAAAAGCCGTGAAAGGTTTGTGTTCAGAAAAGGGGATAAGCTTTAGAAAGAAAGCTACAAATCAAGAACTGAGAGATCTGTTAATAGCTAGTGATCAGGAGGCAGGAGCACAGCCCTTAGCTGATGCTACAGAAGCTGCAGAAGGAATTGGAATGCAAAAGGCAGCAAGTATGATTTAGTCGGGGATCTGTCCTGCTTTGGGCAGGGGGTGGGACTAGATGACCTCCTGAGGTCCCTTCTGTCACGGAGTCCCCGGGCGATGCTCTGGAACTGCTCCCCATGAAGCCAGTCAGGACTCTGGGGAAGTCTCCTCTCTGGGAGCAGTCTGTCTGCAGGACACACAGCTCACCCGGCTTCCACCTTCCTGGGTCTGACCTCGGAGCATTCAGCCTCCTCTGCCCCTCCGTGCACTTCCCACAGCGAGTCTGCTCAGGCGGGCCCCGGGGGAAGCCAGAGGGCCCTGCCCCCCAACTCCGCAGTCAGACGGGACTCTCAGCCAGCCAGTAACACAGAGGTTTATTAGACGACAGGAACATGATGTAACACAGAGCTTGTAGGTGCAGAGAACAGGACCCCTCAGCTGGGTCCATTTTGGGGCCAGTGAGCCAGACAACCCCGTCTGCACTTCACTCCATGTCCCAGCCAGCCCCAAACTGAAACTCCCTCCAGCCCCTCCTCCTCTGGGCTTTGTCCCTTGAGGGCACATGATTCCTTTGTTCTCCAACCCTTTAGCTCTCACCTTGCAGGGGGAAAGGGCCCAGGCCATCAGTTCCCAGGAGACAGGGTGTCGGCCATTCTCTGTGTCCAGACCCCTGCACACACCTGCCCTCTAGGGCTCTGCAATGATCATACACCCTTACCCCACTGTGACGATGTGATGCAGCAGGGAGGGGGGAGTGTTGACCTGGGAATGTGCCCTGGGGACGGGAGACCTGAGAGCCTGTGTGACGATGTGACGCAGCAGGGAGGGGGGAGTGTTGACCTGGGAATGTGCCCTGGGGACGGGAGACCTGAGAGCCTGTCACCTGAGCCAGGAGGGGGAGGGGGAGGTAACACCTCTGCCCAGGAATGTGGAGGGAGGCTGCAGCAGGGAACCTGCTCGGTGGGTTTAGTTTCAGTTTGGGGCTGGGTGGAGGAACACAGGGAACCCCAGGGCTGGGGTCTAAGCTCCCTGCTCCCCCAGAAGGACTTCACTGAGGGGTCCTGGGTGTACCCACGGGCTCTGTTTTGGACTGTGTTCCTGTTGTCCAGTAGACCTTCGGTTTTACTGGCTGGCTGGGAGTCTCAGTGGGTCCCAGGAAGAGGGGTGCAGGGCCTGGACTCCCCCACACTCCGTGACAACTGGTGGCAGCGGTGGGATCTACTGCACCCCGTGAACGGCGCTTCCTGCAGTAAGTGACTGGGGAACAGTAAAACGAAGGGGGATTGACGGGGACCAGGCGTGCTGAAGATTCAGAGAGAGAGACGGTTTCAGGGGGCGGTTAACCCCTGGGAGTGTGTCACCAGAGAGAAGGACTTTTGCAGTAACAGGGTCCCCCGGGGGATTGCAGCGAGCGGTCCCAGGGGCGGAGGAGTCTGCAACTCGACCCTGGCAAAGAGGTGGTGACCTCAAGAAGGACTGGCACACTAGGGGCTTTTCCTGGAAACCGTGGACAGCTGCCCGGCCTGCGAGTGGCCAGCCGGGAGATGTACGCTAAACGCCTTAAGAGCGACCTGGTGGAGCTGTGCAGGCAGAGGGGGCTGCGCGTCGGGAGGTCCACCAAGGAACAGCTGATTGCCCAGCTGGAGGAGAGGGATCGCTTGGATGACCCGATCCCTGTCCCTGAGGGAAGCCGCCCGGCGGACGCAGCGTGGGCCCTGGGGCCTGACCAGGCTGGGAGGGGTCAGACTGCTGCCCAGGACACCCCGAGACCCTTCCTACCTATGCCTGGGGGAGGGGTTGTGGGAAGCCCAGCGAATACCGAGGGCCCCCTGACCCCAGCAGCCAGCAGGGGATCCTCCCAGCGGAGCTCCCCATCCCTGGAGCGGATGCGGCTGGAATGGGAGAGGGAGAGGAAAATGAGGGAGCTGGAGGATCATGAAAAACAACGTCAACATGAGGAGAAACAACGTCAACATGAGCAGGAGGAGAAGGAGAAACAACGTCAACATGAGCAGGAGGAGAAGGAGAGGGAGCGTCAGGAGAAGGAGAGGGAGCGTCAGGAGAAGGAGAGGGAACGTCAGGAGAAGGAGAGGGAGCGTCAGGAGAAGGAGAGGGAACGTCAACATGAGCAGCAGGAGAAGGAGAAACAAAGACAGCATGAACTGGAGCTGGCCAGGCTGAGGAGCAGTGGGGCCCCGGCTGCGGTGAGTGAGGGGGGACCCAAGACTGCAAGGAGCTTTGATAAGTGCTTCCTGGCCCAGCGGAAGGAGGGGGAGGACATAGATAGCTTCCTGACGGCCTTTGAGAATGCCTGCGAGCTGCACAGGGTTGACCCTGCAGACAGGCTCCAGTTCCTCACCCCCTTACTGGACCCCAAAGCCGTGGAGGTCTACAGCCGGATGACAGGGGCAGAGGCAGGGGACTATGAACTGTTCAAACAGGCTCTGCTCCGTGAGTTTGGGCTGACCCCCGAGATGTACCGGAGAAGGTTCCGGAGTCAGCGTAAAACGCCTGAGGTCACCTACCTACAACTGGTCAACAGGATGCAGGGATATGCCCGCAAGTGGACAGCGGGGGCCCAAACTAAAGAGGACCTGCTTGACCTGTTTGTACTGGAGCACCTGTATGAACAGTGCCCTTCCGACCTGAGGCTGTGGCTGGTGGACAAAAAGCTCGCGAACCCCCAGCATGCAGGGCAGCTGGCCGACGAGTTTGTGAACAGTCGGTCAGGGGGTAGCCGGGAGGAGTCCCAAAAGAACAGGCCCCCCCCGATGCAGAGAGAGAGTCACCATGGGGCCTCCCAGCGGGGAAATAGGGAGAACCCCCTCCAAAGGGGAACGCCTGGTGTCGGGCCCCTCCGACCCGTTCGAGGGGACCAACGTGACCTGAGCTGCTATCACTGTGGCCAGAGAGGCCACGTACGGGCCCAGTGCCCCGGGCTCAGGGAGAAACTGAGCAGACCCAACCTACCCAGGGTTAACTGGGTAGGGACTCAGCTGGACGAGGGGCAGGCGACCCAGGAAAGGGGGGCTACCAGTTTGCCACCTGCTCAGGAGGGAAGAGTACCCCCAGCCAGCCCCGCCAGAGGGCTGGAGGCTCTGGACTCAGGGTGCTCGGTTTACAGGGTGGGTGCGGGGCTGTCCCTCCGGAGAGAGTGCCTTGTTCCCCTGGAGGTGGATGGGAGGAAGGTCAATGGATACTGGGATACGGGCGCGGAGGTGACGCTGGCCCGGCCCGAGGTGGTGGCCCCAGATCGGGTGGTGCCCAACACCTACCTGACCCTGACGGGGGTGGGCGGGACCCCATTTAAGGTGCCCGTGGCAAGGGTACACCTGAAATGGGGGACCAAGGAGGGCCCCAAGGATGTGGGGGTACACCACCATTTGCCCACTGAAGTTTTGATGGGGGGAGACCTAGAGGACTGGCCAAGCGACCCCCAGACCGCCCTGGTTGTGACCCGTAGCCAGAGCCGGCGAGGGGCACTGCGACCTGACCCTGGGGAGGGTACCACACTGGAGGCGCGAGACCCTACTCGGGTGGGGAGGGAGCGCCGAGGGGCACGGCTCAGAGAGGCTGCGGCCTCAGACCTGGCCACGGAGGGGGAACCGGGCCCCATCCCTTCCCCAGCCGCTGAGTTCCAGGCCGAGTTGAGGAAAGATCCCTCCTTGCAGAAGCTCAGGGACCTGGCCGACCTCAGTGAGGGACGGACCATGAGGAGAGGCTGCCAGGAGAGGTTCCTGTGGGAGAAGGGGTTCCTGTACCGAGAATGGGCTCCCCCAGGGGAAGGGGAGTCCTGTGGGATCAGGAGGCAGCTGGTGGTCCCCCAGAAGTACCGCCGCAAGCTCCTGTCCCTGGCCCATGACATCCCCCTCGCAGGGCACCAGGGAATCCGGCGCACCCGGCAGAGGTCGCTACAGAACTTTTACTGGCCCGGGGTCTTTACCACCGTCCGGCAGTATTGCCGATCCTGTGACCCCTGTCAGAGGGTGGGGAAGGCCCGGGACAAGGGGAAAGCGGCGTTGAGACCTTTGCCCATCATAGAGGAGCCTTTCCAGAAGGTGGCCATGGACATCGTGGGGCCTCTCAGCAAGACGACCCGGTCGGGGAAGAAATACATTCTGGTGGTGGTAGATTTCGCCACCCGCTACCCCGAGGCAGTGCCCTTAGCTTCCATTGAAGCAGACACCGTGGCAGATGCGCTCCTGACCATTTTCAGCCGAGTGGGGTTCCCCAGGGAAGTCTTGACAGACCAAGGCTCCAACTTCATGTCGGCCCTGCTCCGGTGCTTGTGGGAGAAATGTGGGGTCCGGCATGACTGGGCCTCAGCGTATCACCCCCAGTCCAATGGGCTGGTGGAGAGGTTTAACGGGACGCTAAAGATGATGCTGAAAACCTTTATGAACCAGCACCCGCAGGATTGGGACAAGTACTTACCTCACCTGCTGTTCGCGTACAGGGAGGTGCCCCAGGAGTCTACCGGATTTTCGCCTTTCGAACTGTTATATGGAAGGAGGGTGAGGGGCCCCCTGGACCTGATGAGAGACGAGTGGGAGGGGAAGGCCACTCCCGATGGAGAGTCAGTGGTGGAGTATGTCCTGACCTTCCGAGAGAGACTGGCTGAACTCATGGGCCTGGCCAGGGAGAATCTGGCCAGAGCCCAGAGGAAGCAGAAGGTCTGGTATGACCGCACGGCGCGGGCCCGTGCCTACGCCACCGGGGATCAGGTGATGGTTCTCATCCCTGTGAGAAAGAACAAACTACAGGCCGCCTGGGAGGGCCCGTTCAAGGTCGTCAAGCAGCTCAATGAGGTAAACTATGTGGTGGAGCTGTCGAACCGGGCCCACCACCGCCGGGTGTACCATGTGAATATGATGAAGCCATATTATGCCAAGGGGAATGTGGTGTTAGCTGTGTGTGGTCAGTGGGAGGAGCAGGGAGATGACCCTTTAGTAGATCTATTCCCTGGGACCAGAGCTGGTTCCCCCCTGGAAACAATCCCCCTCTCGGATCAGCTCACCCCTGCCCAGCAAGCTGAGGTCAGGGGGGTGCTGCATCCGTACCGACAGCTGTTTTCCAACCAGCCTGGACGCACTAATCTGACTGTCCACCGGGTGCAGACAGGGTCGCACCCGCCGATAAGATGCTCCCCCTTCCGAGTCACAGGGAAAACTGCTCAGGACCTGGAAAGAGAGGTCCGGGACATGCTGGCTTTGGGGGTGATCCAGCCATCGGCCAGCCCTTGGGCCTCGCCGGTGGTGCTGGTCCCCAAAAAGGATGGGTCAGTCCGGTTCTGTGTGGACTATCGGAAGCTCAATGCCATCACTGTATCGGATGCCTACCCCATGCCCAGGCCGGACGAGCTCCTAGACAAGCTGGGAGGAGCTCGGTACCTTACCACCATGGACCTTACAAAGGGCTACTGGCAAGTGCCGCTGGATGCAGATGCCCGGCTGAAATCGGCCTTTATCACCCCTCTGGGGCTCTATGAGTTTCTGACCCTGCCTTTCGGCCTCAAGGGAGCGCCGGCCACCTTCCAGCGCCTGGTGGACCAGCTCCTGAGGGGGATGGAGAGTTTTGCCGTGGCGTATATTGACGACATCTGTGTCTTTAGCCAGACCTGGGAGGACCACGTGTCCCAGGTTAGACAAGTGCTGGACCGACTCCAGGGGGCTGGGCTGACTGTCAAAGCGGAGAAGTGCAAGGTGGGGATGGCTGAAGTATCTTACCTGGGCCATCGGGTGGGGAGCGGCCGCCTAAAGCCGGAACCGGCCAAGGTGGAGGTGATCAGAGACTGGCCCGCTCCCCACACCAAAAAGCAGGTCCAAGCCTTTATTGGGATGGCAGGATACTACCGAAGATTTGTGCCCCACTTTAGCGCCATAGCCACCCCCATCACTGAGCTATGCAAGAAGGGGAAGCCAGACAAGGTGGTCTGGACCGAGCAGTGCCAGGAGGCTTTCCGGGCGCTGAAGGAGGCTCTGGTCAGTGGCCCAGTTCTAGCAAACCCAGACTTTGACAAGCCCTTTGTGGTGTTCACCGACGCCTCCGACACGGGACTGGGGGCGGTGCTAATGCAGGAGGATGAAAAGGGGGAGAGACACCCCATCGTGTACCTGAGCAAGAAGTTGCTACCCCGGGAGCAACACTACGCGGCCATCGAGAAGGAGTGCCTGGCCATGGTGTGGGCCCTCAAGAAACTAGAGCCCTATCTCTTCGGGCGACACTTCACCGTCTACACCGACCACTCTCCCCTGACCTGGCTGCACCAGATGAAAGGAGCCAACGCCAAGCTCCTGAGGTGGAGCCTGCTCCTGCAGGATTACGACATGGACGTGGTCCACGTGAAGGGAAGTGCCAACCTGATAGCGGATGCGCTGTCCCGGAGAGGGGGCCCCGAACTTCCCCAGGTCACTGGTCACAGTGACCCCGCTCAGTTCAGTCTCGAAGGGGGGAGAGATGTGACGATGTGACGCAGCAGGGAGGGGGGAGTGTTGACCTGGGAATGTGCCCTGGGGACGGGAGACCTGAGAGCCTGTCACCTGAGCCAGGAGGGGGAGGGGGAGGTAACACCTCTGCCCAGGAATGTGGAGGGAGGCTGCAGCAGGGAACCTGCTCGGTGGGTTTAGTTTCAGTTTAGGGCTGGGTGGAGGAACACAGGGAACCCCAGGGCTGGGGTCTAAGCTCCCTGCTCCCCCAGAAGGACTTCACTGAGGGGTCCTGGGTGTACCCACGGGCTCTGTTTTGGACTGTGTTCCTGTTGTCCAGTAGACCTTCGGTTTTACTGGCTGGCTGGGAGTCTCAGTGGGTCCCAGGAAGAGGGGTGCAGGGCCTGGACTCCCCCACACTCCGTGACAGCCTGTCACCTGAGCCAGGAGGGGGAGGGCGAGGTAACACCTCTGCCCAGGAATGTGGACGGAGGCTGCAGCAGGGAACCTGGTCGGTGGGTTTAGTGTCAGTTTGGGGCTGGGTGGAGGAACACAGGGAACCCCAGGGCTGGGGTCTAAGCTCCCTGCTCCCCCAGAAGGACTTCACTGAGGGGTCCTGGGTGTACCCACAAGCTCTGTTTTGGACTGTGTTCCTGTTGTCCAATAAACCTTCTGTTTTACTGGCTGGCTGAGAGTCTCAGTGAATCCCAGGAAGAGGGGTGCAGGGCCTGGACTCCCCCACACTCCGTGACAACTGGTGGCAGCGGTGGGATCTACTGCACCCCGTGAACGGCGCTTCCTGCAGTAAGTGACTGGGGAACAGTAAAACGAAGGGGGATTGACGGGGACCAGGCGTGCTGAAGATTCAGAGAGAGACGGTTTCAGGGGGCGGTTAACCCCTGGGAGTGTGTGACCAGAGAGAAGGACTTTTGCAGTAACAGGGTCCCCCGGGGGATTGCAGCGAGCGGTCCCAGGGGCGGAGGAGTCTGCAGCTCGACCCTGGCAAAGAGGTGGTGACCTCAAGAAGGACTGACACACTAGGGGCTTTTCCTGGAAACCGTGGACAGCTGCCCGGCCTGCGAGTGGCCAGCCGGGAGATGTACGCTAAACGCCTTAAGAGCGACCTGGTGGAGCTGTGCAGGCAGAGGGGGCTGCGCGTCGGGAGGTCCACCAAGGAACAGCTGATTGCCCAGCTGGAGGAGAGGGATCGCTTGGATGACCCGATCCCTGTCCCTGAGGGAAGCCGCCCGGCGGACGCAGCGTGGGCCCTGGGGCCTGACCAGGCTGGGAGGGGTCAGACTGCTGCCCAGGACACCCCGAGACCCTTCCTACCTATGCCTGGGGGAGGGGTTGCGGGAAGCCCAGCGAATACCGAGGGCCCCCTGACCCCAGCAGCCAGCAGGGGATCCTCCCAGTGGAGCTCCCCATCCCTGGAGCGGATGCGGCTGGAATGGGAGAGGGAGAGGAAAATGAGGGAGCTGGAGGATCATGAAAAACAACGTCAACATGAGGAGAAACAACGTCAACATGAGCGTCAGGAGAAGGAGAGGGAGCGTCAGGAGAAGGAGAGGGAGCGTCAGGAGAAGGAGAGGGAACGTCAGGAGAAGGAGAGGGAACGTCAACATGAGCAGCAGGAGAAGGAGAAACAAAGACAGCATGAACTGGAGCTGGCCAGGCTGAGGAGCAGTGGGGCCCCGGCTGCGGTGAGTGAGGGGGGACCCAAGACTGCAAGGAGCTTTGATAAGTGCTTCCTGGCCCAGCGGAAGGAGGGGGAGGACATGGATAGCTTCCTGACGGCCTTTGAGAATGCCTGCGAGCTGCACAGGGTTGACCCTGCAGACAGGCTCCAGTTCCTCACCCCCTTACTGGACCCCAAAGCCGTGGAGGTCTACAGCCGGATGACAGGGGCAGAGGCAGGGGACTATGAACTGTTCAAACAGGCCCTGCTCCGTGAGTTTGGGCTGACCCCCGAGATGTACCGGAGAAGGTTCCGGAGTCAGCGTAAAACGCCTGAGGTCACCTACCTACAACTGGTCAACAGGATGCAGGGATATGCCCGCAAGTGGACAGCGGGGGCCCAAACTAAAGAGGACCTGCTTGACCTGTTCGTACTGGAGCACCTGTATGAACAGTGCCCTTCCGACCTGAGGCTGTGGCTGGTGGACAAAAAGCTCGCGAACCCCCAGCATGCAGGGCAGCTGGCCGACGAGTTTGTGAACAGTCGGTCAGGGGGTAGCCGGGAGGAGTCCCAAAAGAACAGGCCCCCCCCGATGCAGAGAGAGAGTCACCATGGGGCCTCCCAGCGGGGAAATAGGGAGAACCCCCTCCAAAGGGGAACGCCTGGTGTCGGGCCCCTCCGACCCGTTCGAGGGGACCAACGTGACCTGAGCTGCTATCACTGTGGCCAGAGAGGCCATGTACGGGCCCAGTGCCCCGGGCTCAGGGACAAACTGAGCAGACCCAACCTACCCAGGGTTAACTGGGTAGGGACTCAGCTGGACGAGGGGCAGGCGACCCAGGAAAGGGGGGCTACCAGTTTGCCACCTGCTCAGGAGGGAAGAGTACCCCCAGCCAGCCCCGCCAGAGGGCTGGAGGCTCTGGACTCCGGGTGCTCGGTTTACAGGGTGGGCGCGGGGCTGTCCCTCCGGAGAGAGTGCCTTGTTCCCCTGGAGGTGGATGGGAGGAAGGTCAATGGATACTGGGATACGGGCGCGGAGGTGACGCTGGCCCGGCCCGAGGTGGTGGCCCCAGATCGGGTGGTGCCCAACACCTACCTGACCCTGACGGGGGTGGGCGGGACCCCATTTAAGGTGCCCGTGGCAAGGGTACACCTGAAATGGGGGACCAAGGAGGGCCCCAAGGATGTGGGGGTACACCACCATTTGCCCACTGAAGTTTTGATGGGGGGAGACCTAGAGGACTGGCCAAGCAACCCCCAGACCGCCCTGGTTGTGACCCGTAGCCAGAGCCGGCGAGGGGCACTGCGACCTGACCCTGGGGAGGGTACCACACTGGAGGCGCGAGACCCTACTCGGGTGGGGAGGGAGCGCCGAGGGGCACGGCTCAGAGAGGCTGCGGCCTCAGACCTGGCCACGGAGGGGGAACCGGGCCCCATCCCTTCCCCAGCCGCTGAGTTCCAGGCCGAGTTGAGGAAAGATCCCTCCTTGCAGAAGCTCAGGGACCTGGCCGACCTCAGTGAGGGACGGACCATGAGGAGAGGCTGCCAGGAGAGGTTCCTGTGGGAGAAGGGGTTCCTGTACCGAGAATGGGCTCCCCCAGGGGAAGGGGAGTCCTGTGGGATCAGGAGGCAGCTGGTGGTCCCCCAGAAGTACCGCCGCAAGCTCCTGTCCCTGGCCCATGACATCCCCCTCGCAGGGCACCAGGGAATCCGGCGCACCCGGCAGAGGTTGCTACAGAACTTTTACTGGCCCGGGGTCTTTACCACCGTCCGGCAGTATTGCCGATCCTGTGACCCCTGTCAGAGGGTGGGGAAGGCCCGGGACAAGGGGAAAGCGGCGTTGAGACCTTTGCCCATCATAGAGGAGCCTTTCCAGAAGGTGGCCATGGACATCGTGGGGCCTCTCAGCAAGACGACCCGGTCGGGGAAGAAATACATTCTGGTGGTGGTAGATTTCGCCACCCGCTACCCCGAGGCAGTGCCCTTAGCTTCCATTGAAGCAGACACCGTGGCAGATGCGCTCCTGACCATTTTCAGCCGAGTGGGGTTCCCCAGGGAAGTCTTGACAGACCAAGGCTCCAACTTCATGTCGGCCCTGCTCCGGTGCTTGTGGGAGAAATGTGGGGTCCGGCATGACTGGGCCTCAGCGTATCACCCCCAGTCCAATGGGCTGGTGGAGAGGTTTAACGGGACGCTAAAGATGATGCTGAAAACCTTTATGAACCAGCACCCGCAGGATTGGGACAAGTACTTACCTCACCTGCTGTTCGCGTACAGGGAGGTGCCCCAGGAGTCTACCGGATTTTCGCCTTTCGAACTGTTATATGGAAGGAGGGTGAGGGGCCCCCTGGACCTGATGAGAGACGAGTGGGAGGGGAAGGCCACTCCCGATGGAGAGTCAGTGGTGGAGTATGTCCTGACCTTCCGAGAGAGACTGGCTGAACTCATGGGCCTGGCCAGGGAGAATCTGGCCAGAGCCCAGAGGAAGCAGAAGGTCTGGTATGACCGCACGGCGCGGGCCCGTGCCTACGCCACCGGGGATCAGGTGATGGTTCTCATCCCTGTGAGAAAGAACAAACTACAGGCCGCCTGGGAGGGCCCGTTCAAGGTCGTCAAGCAGCTCAATGAGGTAAACTATGTGGTGGAGCTGTCGAACCGGGCCCACCACCGCCGGGTGTACCATGTGAATATGATGAAGCCATATTATGCCAAGGGGAATGTGGTGTTAGCTGTGTGTGGTCAGTGGGAGGAGCAGGGAGATGACCCTTTAGTAGATCTATTCCCTGGGACCAGAGCTGGTTCCCCCCTGGAAACAATCCCCCTCTCGGATCAGCTCACCCCTGCCCAGCAAGCTGAGGTCAGGGGGGTGCTGCATCCGTACCGACAGCTGTTTTCCAACCAGCCTGGACGCACTAATCTGACTGTCCACCGGGTGCAGACAGGGTCGCACCCGCCGATAAGATGCTCCCCCTTCCGAGTCACAGGGAAAACTGCTCAGGACCTGGAAAGAGAGGTCCGGGACATGCTGGCTTTGGGGGTGATCCAGCCATCGGCCAGCCCTTGGGCCTCGCCGGTGGTGCTGGTCCCCAAAAAGGATGGGTCAGTCCGGTTCTGTGTGGACTATCGGAAGCTCAATGCCATCACTGTATCGGATGCCTACCCCATGCCCAGGCCGGACGAGCTCCTAGACAAGCTGGGAGGAGCTCGGTACCTTACCACCATGGACCTTACAAAGGGCTACTGGCAAGTGCCGCTGGATGCAGATGCCCGGCTGAAATCGGCCTTTATCACCCCTCTGGGGCTCTATGAGTTTCTGACCCTGCCTTTCGGCCTCAAGGGAGCGCCGGCCACCTTCCAGCGCCTGGTGGACCAGCTCCTGAGGGGGATGGAGAGTTTTGCCGTGGCGTATATTGACGACATCTGTGTCTTTAGCCAGACCTGGGAGGACCACGTGTCCCAGGTTAGACAAGTGCTGGACCGACTCCAGGGGGCTGGGCTGACTGTCAAAGCGGAGAAGTGCAAGGTGGGGATGGCTGAAGTATCTTACCTGGGCCATCGGGTGGGGAGCGGCCGCCTAAAGCCGGAACCGGCCAAGGTGGAGGTGATCAGAGACTGGCCCGCTCCCCACACCAAAAAGCAGGTCCAAGCCTTTATTGGGATGGCAGGATACTACCGAAGATTTGTGCCCCACTTTAGCGCCATAGCCACCCCCATCACTGAGCTATGCAAGAAGGGGAAGCCAGACAAGGTGGTCTGGACCGAGCAGTGCCAGGAGGCTTTCCGGGCGCTGAAGGAGGCTCTGGTCAGTGGCCCAGTTCTAGCAAACCCAGACTTTGACAAGCCCTTTGTGGTGTTCACCGACGCCTCCGACACGGGACTGGGGGCGGTGCTAATGCAGGAGGATGAAAAGGGGGAGAGACACCCCATCGTGTACCTGAGCAAGAAGTTGCTACCCCGGGAGCAACACTACGCGGCCATCGAGAAGGAGTGCCTGGCCATGGTGTGGGCCCTCAAGAAACTAGAGCCCTATCTCTTCGGGCGACACTTCACCGTCTACACCGACCACTCTCCCCTGACCTGGCTGCACCAGATGAAAGGAGCCAACGCCAAGCTCCTGAGGTGGAGCCTGCTCCTGCAGGATTACGACATGGACGTGGTCCACGTGAAGGGAAGTGCCAACCTGATAGCGGATGCGCTGTCCCGGAGAGGGGGCCCCGAACTTCCCCAGGTCACTGGTCACAGTGACCCCGCTCAGTTCAGTCTCGAAGGGGGGAGAGATGTGACGATGTGACGCAGCAGGGAGGGGGGAGTGTTGACCTGGGAATGTGCCCTGGGGACGGGAGACCTGAGAGCCTGTCACCTGAGCCAGGAGGGGGAGGGGGAGGTAACACCTCTGCCCAGGAATGTGGAGGGAGGCTGCAGCAGGGAACCTGCTCGGTGGGTTTAGTTTCAGTTTGGGGCTGGGTGGAGGAACACAGGGAACCCCAGGGCTGGGGTCTAAGCTCCCTGCTCCCCCAGAAGGACTTCACTGAGGGGTCCTGGGTGTACCCACGGGCTCTGTTTTGGACTGTGTTCCTGTTGTCCAGTAGACCTTCGGTTTTACTGGCTGGCTGGGAGTCTCAGTGGGTCCCAGGAAGAGGGGTGCAGGGCCTGGACTCCCCCACACTCCGTGACAGCCTGTCACCTGAGCCAGGAGGGGGAGGGCGAGGTAACACCTCTGCCCAGGAATGTGGACGGAGGCTGCAGCAGGGAACCTGGTCGGTGGGTTTAGTGTCAGTTTGGGGCTGGGTGGAGGAACACAGGGAACCCCAGGGCTGGGGTCTAAGCTCCCTGCTCCCCCAGAAGGACTTCACTGAGGGGTCCTGGGTGTACCCACAAGCTCTGTTTTGGACTGTGTTCCTGTTGTCCAATAAACCTTCTGTTTTACTGGCTGGCTGAGAGTCTCAGTGAATCCCAGGAAGAGGGGTGCAGGGCCTGGACTCCCCCACACTCCGTGACAACTGGTGGCAGCGGTGGGATCTACTGCACCCCGTGAACGGCGCTTCCTGCAGTAAGTGACTGGGGAACAGTAAAACGAAGGGGGATTGACGGGGACCAGGCGTGCTGAAGATTCAGAGAGAGACGGTTTCAGGGGGCGGTTAACCCCTGGGAGTGTGTGACCAGAGAGAAGGACTTTTGCAGTAACAGGGTCCCCCGGGGGATTGCAGCGAGCGGTCCCAGGGGCGGAGGAGTCTGCAGCTCGACCCTGGCAAAGAGGTGGTGACCTCAAGAAGGACTGACACACTAGGGGCTTTTCCTGGAAACCGTGGACAGCTGCCCGGCCTGCGAGTGGCCAGCCGGGAGATGTACGCTAAACGCCTTAAGAGCGACCTGGTGGAGCTGTGCAGGCAGAGGGGGCTGCGCGTCGGGAGGTCCACCAAGGAACAGCTGATTGCCCAGCTGGAGGAGAGGGATCGCTTGGATGACCCGATCCCTGTCCCTGAGGGAAGCCGCCCGGCGGACGCAGCGTGGGCCCTGGGGCCTGACCAGGCTGGGAGGGGTCAGACTGCTGCCCAGGACACCCCGAGACCCTTCCTACCTATGCCTGGGGGAGGGGTTGCGGGAAGCCCAGCGAATACCGAGGGCCCCCTGACCCCAGCAGCCAGCAGGGGATCCTCCCAGTGGAGCTCCCCATCCCTGGAGCGGATGCGGCTGGAATGGGAGAGGGAGAGGAAAATGAGGGAGCTGGAGGATCATGAAAAACAACGTCAACATGAGGAGAAACAACGTCAACATGAGCGTCAGGAGAAGGAGAGGGAGCGTCAGGAGAAGGAGAGGGAGCGTCAGGAGAAGGAGAGGGAACGTCAGGAGAAGGAGAGGGAACGTCAACATGAGCAGCAGGAGAAGGAGAAACAAAGACAGCATGAACTGGAGCTGGCCAGGCTGAGGAGCAGTGGGGCCCCGGCTGCGGTGAGTGAGGGGGGACCCAAGACTGCAAGGAGCTTTGATAAGTGCTTCCTGGCCCAGCGGAAGGAGGGGGAGGACATGGATAGCTTCCTGACGGCCTTTGAGAATGCCTGCGAGCTGCACAGGGTTGACCCTGCAGACAGGCTCCAGTTCCTCACCCCCTTACTGGACCCCAAAGCCGTGGAGGTCTACAGCCGGATGACAGGGGCAGAGGCAGGGGACTATGAACTGTTCAAACAGGCCCTGCTCCGTGAGTTTGGGCTGACCCCCGAGATGTACCGGAGAAGGTTCCGGAGTCAGCGTAAAACGCCTGAGGTCACCTACCTACAACTGGTCAACAGGATGCAGGGATATGCCCGCAAGTGGACAGCGGGGGCCCAAACTAAAGAGGACCTGCTTGACCTGTTCGTACTGGAGCACCTGTATGAACAGTGCCCTTCCGACCTGAGGCTGTGGCTGGTGGACAAAAAGCTCGCGAACCCCCAGCATGCAGGGCAGCTGGCCGACGAGTTTGTGAACAGTCGGTCAGGGGGTAGCCGGGAGGAGTCCCAAAAGAACAGGCCCCCCCCGATGCAGAGAGAGAGTCACCATGGGGCCTCCCAGCGGGGAAATAGGGAGAACCCCCTCCAAAGGGGAACGCCTGGTGTCGGGCCCCTCCGACCCGTTCGAGGGGACCAACGTGACCTGAGCTGCTATCACTGTGGCCAGAGAGGCCATGTACGGGCCCAGTGCCCCGGGCTCAGGGACAAACTGAGCAGACCCAACCTACCCAGGGTTAACTGGGTAGGGACTCAGCTGGACGAGGGGCAGGCGACCCAGGAAAGGGGGGCTACCAGTTTGCCACCTGCTCAGGAGGGAAGAGTACCCCCAGCCAGCCCCGCCAGAGGGCTGGAGGCTCTGGACTCCGGGTGCTCGGTTTACAGGGTGGGCGCGGGGCTGTCCCTCCGGAGAGAGTGCCTTGTTCCCCTGGAGGTGGATGGGAGGAAGGTCAATGGATACTGGGATACGGGCGCGGAGGTGACGCTGGCCCGGCCCGAGGTGGTGGCCCCAGATCGGGTGGTGCCCAACACCTACCTGACCCTGACGGGGGTGGGCGGGACCCCATTTAAGGTGCCCGTGGCAAGGGTACACCTGAAATGGGGGACCAAGGAGGGCCCCAAGGATGTGGGGGTACACCACCATTTGCCCACTGAAGTTTTGATGGGGGGAGACCTAGAGGACTGGCCAAGCAACCCCCAGACCGCCCTGGTTGTGACCCGTAGCCAGAGCCGGCGAGGGGCACTGCGACCTGACCCTGGGGAGGGTACCACACTGGAGGCGCGAGACCCTACTCGGGTGGGGAGGGAGCGCCGAGGGGCACGGCTCAGAGAGGCTGCGGCCTCAGACCTGGCCACGGAGGGGGAACCGGGCCCCATCCCTTCCCCAGCCGCTGAGTTCCAGGCCGAGTTGAGGAAAGATCCCTCCTTGCAGAAGCTCAGGGACCTGGCCGACCTCAGTGAGGGACGGACCATGAGGAGAGGCTGCCAGGAGAGGTTCCTGTGGGAGAAGGGGTTCCTGTACCGAGAATGGGCTCCCCCAGGGGAAGGGGAGTCCTGTGGGATCAGGAGGCAGCTGGTGGTCCCCCAGAAGTACCGCCGCAAGCTCCTGTCCCTGGCCCATGACATCCCCCTCGCAGGGCACCAGGGAATCCGGCGCACCCGGCAGAGGTTGCTACAGAACTTTTACTGGCCCGGGGTCTTTACCACCGTCCGGCAGTATTGCCGATCCTGTGACCCCTGTCAGAGGGTGGGGAAGGCCCGGGACAAGGGGAAAGCGGCGTTGAGACCTTTGCCCATCATAGAGGAGCCTTTCCAGAAGGTGGCCATGGACATCGTGGGGCCTCTCAGCAAGACGACCCGGTCGGGGAAGAAATACATTCTGGTGGTGGTAGATTTCGCCACCCGCTACCCCGAGGCAGTGCCCTTAGCTTCCATTGAAGCAGACACCGTGGCAGATGCGCTCCTGACCATTTTCAGCCGAGTGGGGTTCCCCAGGGAAGTCTTGACAGACCAAGGCTCCAACTTCATGTCGGCCCTGCTCCGGTGCTTGTGGGAGAAATGTGGGGTCCGGCATGACTGGGCCTCAGCGTATCACCCCCAGTCCAATGGGCTGGTGGAGAGGTTTAACGGGACGCTAAAGATGATGCTGAAAACCTTTATGAACCAGCACCCGCAGGATTGGGACAAGTACTTACCTCACCTGCTGTTCGCGTACAGGGAGGTGCCCCAGGAGTCTACCGGATTTTCGCCTTTCGAACTGTTATATGGAAGGAGGGTGAGGGGCCCCCTGGACCTGATGAGAGACGAGTGGGAGGGGAAGGCCACTCCCGATGGAGAGTCAGTGGTGGAGTATGTCCTGACCTTCCGAGAGAGACTGGCTGAACTCATGGGCCTGGCCAGGGAGAATCTGGCCAGAGCCCAGAGGAAGCAGAAGGTCTGGTATGACCGCACGGCGCGGGCCCGTGCCTACGCCACCGGGGATCAGGTGATGGTTCTCATCCCCGTGAGAAAGAACAAACTACAGGCCGCCTGGGAGGGCCCGTTCAAGGTCGTCAAGCAGCTCAATGAGGTAAACTATGTGGTGGAGCTGTCGAACCGGGCCCACCACCGCCGGGTGTACCATGTGAATATGATGAAGCCATATTATGCCAGGGGGAATGTGGTGTTAGCTGTGTGTGGTCAGTGGGAGGAGCAGGGAGATGACCCTTTAGTAGATCTATTCCCTGGGACCAGAGCTGGTTCCCCCCTGGAAACAATCCCCCTCTCGGATCAGCTCACCCCTGCCCAGCAAGCTGAGGTCAGGGGGGTGCTGCATCCGTACCGACAGCTGTTTTCCAACCAGCCTGGACGCACTAATCTGACTGTCCACCGGGTGCAGACAGGGTCGCCCCCGCCGATAAGATGCTCCCCCTTCCGAGTCACAGGGAAAACTGCTCAGGACCTGGAAAGAGAGGTCCGGGACATGCTGGCTTTGGGGGTGATCCAGCCATCGGCCAGCCCTTGGGCCTCGCCAGTGGTGCTGGTCCCCAAAAAGGATGGGTCAGTCCGGTTCTGTGTGGACTATCGGAAGCTCAATGCCATCACTGTATCGGATGCCTACCCCATGCCCAGGCCGGACGAGCTCCTAGACAAGCTGGGAGGAGCTCGGTACCTTACCACCATGGACCTTACAAAGGGCTACTGGCAAGTGCCGCTGGATGCAGATGCCCGGCTGAAATCGGCCTTTATCACCCCTCTGGGGCTCTGTGAGTTTCTGACCCTGCCTTTCGGCCTCAAGGGAGCGCCGGCCACCTTCCAGCGCCTGGTGGACCAGCTCCTGAGGGGGATGGAGAGTTTTGCCGTGGCGTATATTGACGACATCTGTGTCTTTAGCCAGACCTGGGAGGACCACGTGTCCCAGGTTAGACAAGTGCTGGACCGACTCCAGGGGGCTGGGCTGACTGTCAAAGCGGAGAAGTGCAAGGTGGGGATGGCTGAAGTATCTTACCTGGGCCATCGGGTGGGGAGCGGCCGCCTAAAGCCGGAACCGGCCAAGGTGGAGGTGATCAGAGACTGGCCCGCTCCCCACACCAAAAAGCAGGTCCAAGCCTTTATTGGGATGGCAGGATACTACCGAAGATTTGTGCCCCACTTTAGCGCCATCGCCACCCCCATCACTGAGCTATGCAAGAAGGGGAAGCCAGACAAGGTGGTCTGGACCGAGCAGTGCCAGGAGGCTTTCCGGGAGCTGAAGGAGGCTCTGGTCAGTGGCCTAGTTCTGGCAAACCCAGACTTTGACAAGCCCTTTGTGGTGTTCACCGACGCCTCCGACACGGGACTGGGGGCAGTGTTAATGCAGGAGGATGAAAAGGGGGAGAGACACCCCATCGTGTACCTGAGCAAGAAGTTGCTACCCTGGGAGCAACAGTACGCGGCCATCGAGAAGGAGTGCCTGGCCATGGTGTGTGCCCTCAAGAAACTAGAGCCCTATCTCTTCGGGCGACACTTCACCGTGTACACCGACCACTCTCCCCTGACCTGGCTGCACCAGATGAAAGGAGCCAACGCCAAGCTCCTGAGGTGGAGCCTGCTCCTGCAGGATTACGACATGGACGTGGTCCACGTGAAGGGAAGTGCCAACCTGATAGCGGATGCGCTGTCCCGGAGAGGGGGCCCCGAACTTCCCCAGGTCACTGGTCACAGTGACCCCGCCCCTTTCAGTCTCGAAGGGGGGAGAGATGTGACGCAGCAGGGAGGGGGGAGTGTTGACCTGGGAATGTGCCCTGGGGACGGGAGACCTGAGAGCCTGTCACCTGAGCCAGGAGGGGGAGGGGGAGGTAACACCTCTGCCCGGGAATGTGGACGGAGGCTGCAGGAGGGAGCCTGCTGGGTGGGTTTAGTTTCAGTTTGGGGCTGGGTGGAGGAACACAGGGAACCCCAGGGCTGGGGTCTAAGCTCCCTGCTCCCCCAGAAGGACTTGACTGAGGGGTCCTGGGTGTCCCCACAAGCTCTGTTTTGGACTGTGTTCCTGTGGTCCAATAAACCTTCTGTGTTACTGGCTGGCTGAGAGTCTCAGTGAATCCCAGGAAGAGGGGTGCAGGGCCTGGACTCCCCCACACTCCGTGAAAGGGTCCCCTCACTTAGTGGGGTGAATGGGTGCCCCCTGCTGCCTCTTCACTGTGAGCCCTGGGTGGGGCAGGCCAGCCTCCCAGCCTCAGCACCAGAGCGGGTCCCAGGTACCCTCACCTGCGGCTGGGGCTTTTGCGCAGCATCAGCACCTGTGATTTGGTCTGCAGACAGACAGCCCCAGCCCTGAGACCCCCCCTGACCATCCTGGGCCCGAGGAAGACCCCAGTCCTAGAGTGCCGCAGCCCTGAGACCCCCCTGACCATCCTGGGCCCCAGGAAGACCCCAGCCCTAGAGTGCCCCTGCCCTGAGACCACCCTGACCATCCTGGCCCCAGTGAGACCCCAGCCCCAGAGTGCCCCTGCCCTGACCGTCCCCATGACAGCTGCCGAGCAGGGGGAGCTGGGGTCTGCAAGCCCGTTCATCCTGCCATCTGGTGCAGTGAGAGCTGCTGTGGGCCCCCCCCATCCAGGGGTCCCGGCCACGCTGGGGCTCTCTGACAAGCTGTGCGGGTCACACTCCCCCTAGGCCAGCTCTCCGTGCGTCGCGGGGGAGCCTTGCCGTGGGGTTAATGGCCCGGCTGGGAGCACGCGGCAGCTCACATGGGCGCCGAGCAGCTCCGGGCTGGGCCCGGAGTCGGTGCTCTGCCTCCAGGCTGGCAGCACACAGGGCTGCTCCCAGGGTATCGCCCCCACCTGGCTCGCTCGCTCTGTCCCCCCCCGTCCCTCGCGCGTGGCGCTCCCCGGCCTAGAGATCTGCCCCACGCCCGACCTCCACACGTGCAGAGCCAAGTCCCTTTATTGGTGGCTGCCCCGGGGCGGGCCTCACGCCTTCTTGCCGCTCTGCTTGGCTGGGCTTCGCAGTCCTGGGGAGGGAAAAGGCAGAGCGTGTGAGGACGGGGCAGGGAGCTCCCCCAGCGGGGCCTGGGGGGCAGAGCTGTGCCCCGGGTGTCCTGTCAGGATGGTGTCCCGCAGCTCAGGCATCTCGGCAAAGGGCAAGTAGTCTTCTCCTGGGGGCAGAAGAGAGAGGCAGGCGTGGGACGGAGGCCGGAGGCTGGGGGTAACACAGGGAGGATGGGGGCCCTGGAGAGGGCCAGAGGCATGGAATGGGGGCTGCAGGGCATGGGGGCAACAGCAAGGGGCGGGGGCCATGGCAGTGGGGGTAACATGAGGAGGAATGGAGAGTCATGGGGAGGGGCGGCAGGCACGGCGTGCAGGGGAAAGACAGGGACATGGGACGGAGGCCATGGGGCATAAGGGTAACTCAGGAGGGGGAGGCGGTAACAGGTAGGGTTGCCAGGTGCCCGGTGTCTGGTCGAAAAGGGACCCGAGCCGTGTCCGGTCAGATGTACGGACCGGACACCAATAGTCCAGTTACTGCTGGTGTGGGAGGAGCCAGGTCATCAACCCCCCCAGCCCCTGTCAGCTGGGACCACCTCAGATCAGACCAACGGGCCCGTCCAGCCCAGGGTCCCCCCGAGATCAGAGCAATGGCCCCGTCCGGCCCAGGGTCCCCCCGAGATCAGACCAATGGGCCCATCCAGCCCAGGGTCATCCCCCCCCACCCAGATCAGACCAATGGGCCCCTCCAGCCCAGGGTCCCCCCCAAATCAGACCAATGGGCTCATCTAGCCCAGGGGTTCCCACCCCCAGAACAGATCAATGGTCCCACCCAGCCCAGTGTTCTCCCACCCCCCCGAACAGCCCAATGGGTCCATCCCGGCCCCACAGGAGGGGCGCCCAGCTGTGCTGCTCAGCTGGTGCCCCCCGCTCTCTGAGCTTGGCCGGGGGGGCTCAGGGGAAGGCGGGAGGTGGCGGGAGAGGGGGGTGGTGTGGGGCTGAGGACACGGGGCGGGGCCCCAGTCTGGAGCTGAGCTTTGCAGAGTGTGTGTGACACGGGGACGGTGCCCCACAGAACTACACAACGCCCCATGTGGACGCTCTGACTCTGGCGTGAGTGGCCTTCTGGCTTAGCTTCAATCCCTCCCAAAGGGACATCAGAGAAGGCCAGGGCAGAGGATGTAGGAAAACGCTGTATTAATTTTATGGACAAAATAAGTGTGCCTCAGTTTCCCCACTCACTCTGTACTGTAACCCTCTGGGAGTGAAGGGGTTAATTTATTTCCTGGGACAGGGACAGGGTAGGAGGCAGTCGGCTGGCTGAGTTGGGGAATGGTGTTTCCTTGACGATAGAAAGGATTCCCCTCACCGGCTGGGAACTCTTGGTGGCCAGTGGCCATGGGGCATGGCACACTCCAAAGCCATGGGAGGGCTGATGAAGCAGGATTTTTGGGTAATATTTTTATGAAGCCAATGTGTGCCTCAGTTTCCCTCTCTACGTTGTATTGTTACTCAGTGGGCCCAAAAGGGTTAACGCTGCCCCTGGCCCAGCACGGGGGACACGGGGGGGGGGGGGTCACCTGCTGTTGGGGTGCAGTGAATTGGGTCCTTACGGAACCGGCATGACCGACCCAGACTAGGGCTCCGGAGAGACCTCGCCACCTGCGAGGACACAGCAGTAGGGGCTCCGCAGGGGGAGCTCTGGTGCAGCGGCTGGGAACGCAGCATGGCCCTGCCTGGAGACCAAAGGATGGGAGGTGACCGAGGGGAACCCAGCGGGGACACGTCTCGCCCAGGGTCCGGCTGGGTGGGACGCGCTGGGCAGGGCTCTGGGGGTGGAGCAGGAGGCTGGAGCCCAAGGGGTTAAACTTGGAGGTGGTGGGCTGCGGGGCTGGGGGAAGGAAAGGCGGCCCGCCCTCCGTGAGGGTCTGACCCATTAAAGGGATCCTCCAAGGGACTGTCTAAACGCCGGGGTGCAGCCCCCATCCTGTGGCTCCACGACAGAGGGAACAGGGCCCGAGATCTGAGGGGTGAGGAGTGGCTCTCCGGAGCCAGCTGCCAGAGCGGGGAGGGAGTTGGGCTTCGCTGGCCCATCCCGACCCCTTTGCTGCTGGACTCGCGATCCTGGCTGGGTGCGTTGCTTCTGTTCCACTGGGGAGCCACAGTGAGTGGCGGGGCTCAGCATGGGGGGGCCACGCCGCGTCCCTGTGTACAAAGTGCAGGCCCAGTGCCTAGTGCTGGAGGGGGCTGTGTGATGAAGCGGGACTGTTCTTAATGTTTCCTCTGAATAGTGTGGGGGTGCCTCAGTTTCCCCTAAGCAGTTCGTAAGTATCTAGTGGGTGGGGTAAGGGTGTATGATCGTTGCAGAGCTCTAGAGGGCAGGTGTGTGCAGGGGTCTGGACACAGACAATGGCCGACACCCTGTTTCCTGGCAACTGATGGCCTGGGCCCTTCCCCCCTGCAAGGTGAGAGCTAAAGGGTTGGAGAACAAAGGAATCCGGTGACCTCCTGGCCCGGGAAAGGGACAAAGGAGGAGGGGCTGGAGGGAGTTTCAGTTTGGGGCTGGCTGGGACATGGAGTGAAGGGCAGATGGGGTTGTCTGGCTCACTGCCCCCCAAAATGGACCCAGCTGAGGGCTCCTGTTCTCTGCACCTGCAAGCTCTGTTTTAGACCATGTTCCTGTCGTCTAATAAACCTCTGTTTTACTGGCTGGCTGAGAGTCCCGTCTGACTGCGGAGTTGGGGGGCAGGACCCTCTGGCTTCCCCAGGACCCCGCCTGGGCGGACTCGCTGTGGGAAGCGCAGGGAGGGGCAGAGGAGGCTGAATGCTCCGAGGTCAGACCCAGGAAGGTGGAAGCCGGGTGAGCTGTGTGTCCTGAAGACAGTCTGCTCCCAGAGAGGAGACTTCCCTAGAGTCCTGACCGGCTTCATGGGGAGCAGTTCCAGAGCATGGCCCGGGGACCCCGTGACAGGCTGTGCCGGGGGAATGGTGCGAGGGGGCGGGGGCCAGACCTGCCGTGGGCTCCGTGCCAGCTACTCTGTCCCAGGACAGGCGTGTCCCTGGGGCTACGCCGGGGGTGACAGCGCTGCCATGGGGCAGGGCAGTGGGGGTTCTCCTCAGGGTGATAAGCCCTGGAGCTCCAGGGGCGACTGAGCTGGGGGCCGCACTGCCCTGGGCCCGACCCTACGTGCTACCATGGGAGCGAGGGGGGCAGAGGCCAGCCATGTGCCCCCCCCACGCTGCGCATACCATAGGGCCGGCCCCCTTTTCTCCGAGTCTCAGCCGTCTCGAAGAAGGTCTCGTGCTCCTCCCAGCGCCGGTCACAGGCCGCACACAGGAAGTTGGACTCAAAGCAGACGCACCAACAGCCTGTGTGGGGAAGGGCAGGGCTCAGCCCGGTGGGGATTCAGGGCCCCTGGGTCTTGGCCAGAGCACCCGAGAGTCCCCAGCACCCTCCCTCACCCTCCCCATAGCACCGGCAGCCTCTGGCCAGAGCACACCCAGCCACAGGCACCAAGGAGACACTTTCTGTGCCACATGGTTGGCAGGAAATGCCCAGGGGACAGGCAGTGACAGCCCACGTGCACACAGTGACAGCTCACAGACACACACAGTGACAGCCCATGTGCGCACACACACACGCACACACATTGACAGCCCATGTGCGCACACACACACGCACACACAGTGACAGCCTGTGATGAAGTGGGACTGTTCTTAATATTTCCTCTGAATAGTGTGGGGGTGCCTCAGTTTCCCCCATGAAGTTCTTAAGTCTCTAGGGGGTGGGGTAAGGGTGTATGATCATTGCAGAGCCCTAGAGGGCAGGTGTGTGCAGGGGTCTGGACACAGAGAATGGCAAACACCCTGTTTCCTGGCAACTGATGGCCTGGGCCCTTCCCCCCTGCAAGGTGAGAGCTAAAGGGTTGGAGAACAAAGGGATCCGGTGACCTCCTGGCCCAGGAAAGGGAGGAAGCCCAGAGGAGGAGGGGCTGGAGGGAGTTTCAGTTTGGGGCTGGCTGGGACATGGAGTGAAGTGCAGACGTGGTTGTCTGGCTCACTGCCCCCCAAAATGGACCCGGCTGAGGGGTCCCGTTCTCTGCAGCTAAAAACTCTGTTAGACCATGTTCCTGTCGTCTAATAAACCTCTGTGTTACTGGCTGGCTGAGAGTCCCGTCTGACTGTGGAGTTGGGGGGCAGGACCCTCTGGCTTCCCCAGGAGCCCGTCTGGGCGGACTCGCTGTGGGAAGCGCAGGGAGGGGCAGAGGAGGCTGAATGCTCCGAGGTCAGACCCAGGAAGGTGGAAGCCGGGTGAGCTGTGTGTCCTGCAGACAGGCTGCTCCCCGAGAGGAGACTTCCCCAGAGTCCTGCCTGGCTTCGTAGGGAGCAGTTCCAGAGCATGGCCCGGGGACTCCGGGACCCAGCCCATGTGCGCGCACACACGCACACACAGTGACAGCCCAGATGCGCACTCGCAGTGACAGCCTACATGTCCGCCCCCCCGCAGGCACGCACACACTCTCTGCCCCGCGGCCGCACGCCCTGCCCGTAGCTGCCCCCACCTGCGGCTCGACAGGCGCGGCGGGCGCTGGGCGCGTGCTCCTCGTGGCTGTGCTTGCAGCGGCACGTGGCCCGCCAGGCGGAGGGGTCGAAGCCAGCTCTCCTCCTCAGCCAGAACTCGCCCCCGTCCTCGGGCCGGGAGGGGATGAAGAGGAAGCTCTGGCACGTGCAGCTGGGCACGATGCAGGGCATCCGCGCACGCGTCTCTGCAGAGCAAATGCCCGTCACCCCTTGGGCCACACACAGCGAGCCCTCCCCACCCCCGGGAGAGACCCAGGAACTGCCCGGGGGCACTGCCCCATAGAGCCCCCCAGGCTCTGAGCTGGCAGTCTGGTGTGGGAAGGGGGAGAGTCTCTTCGGGGCTTGGCTGTCTCTAGGGTCCCCGCTCTACCCCAGAGAAAGCCCAGCCTTTGAACACTGCCAGGCTGCTGCTAAGGAGACCTGCCTGCTCTATGAAGGGCCCCACCCCAGCACCCCCTGCCCCACAGCCTGGGGCCAACAGAGGAGGGGACCGAGCAGCAGCCAAGCTCAGAGGGAGCAGGAGGGGATTGGAGCTGGGTGTGCAATGGGGGACCCCTGCCCTGGCCCTGGGGGATGGGCACATGGGCTCCATGGGACAGAGTGGGGCTGACCCATCACTGCCAGCCTTGAGTGCACGGGGCTGGCGGGGAGCAGGGCCAAGAGGGGAACTGGTGCCTGGAGAGCTCACACACTACCCCTAGTTCCTGCCAGCCCTTCCCCACTGAACCCGGGCAGCCCAGACCCCCGACACAGGCCTGGTGCTCCCCCGCCTCCACCAGCCCTACCCCACGGCACCTCGCTACCCCATACTCACCAACACGGGCCTGGTGCTCCCCAGACCCCGCCAGCCCTGCCCCACGACACCCAGGCACCCTGTACCCCCTAGTGCCCCCCCCGGCCCCACCAGCCCTGCCCCAGAGCACCCGGCTGCCCCGTACTCACCAACACGGGCCTGGCACCCCCCCAGACCCCGCCAGCCCTGCCCCAGAGCACCTGGCTGCCCCGCACCTACCGACATAGACCTGGTGCTCCCGCAGGAGGTGCCCGCAGAAGCACTTGGAGAGGTCACCCACGCGGAAGCAGTCCCACAGATATTCGGGGCAGCGCCAGCCGATGTAGAGACCTGTGGGCGGGAGGGGGTCAGCTCTGCCCAGGATCCTCCATCCCCTGCTCCCCTGCGCTGGTGCCCCCCAGCCAGGTCCTGGGCGCCCGAGTTACGTGCTGCGCCCCCTTAGTCCCAGGCCAGGCTCCCTGGCCTCTCCTGAGCCCCCCAGCTCCAGCCCGCGGGGCTCGGTGCCATTCCCCAGCGAGCAGAGGGGTCCCGCGCCCCCCGCAAAGGGCCCTACCTGTCTGCATGGCCTTGAGGGCCGCCTCCCTCTCCAGGTGGAACAGCTCCTGCACCTCCCTGCCGAACTGCTCCCGGTGCATGGCCTTGGCCACCGCCACCAGCTCGGCCCTCCTGGCCGGGACGATGGGCCGCACCGAATAGCCTGGGCAGAGACGGGGCGGGGTGAGTGGGCAGGGGCAGCCTCCCCACCTGGGACCCTCCCCGACCCATGGGGCCTGGCCCGGCTCTCTGAGCCCAGGCTCTGCGTGGGACTGACTGCCCGGAGCCCCCACTCAGGGTAGCGGAGCTGGCAGGCAGCCCTCCCTGGCTCTGCCGGTGCCCCTCACTTCCAACCCACACCCCGCTGCTAGCCCAGCCCTGGGCGCCCCATAGTCCTGCGGGGCTCCTCACTTCCAACCCACACCCCCCTGCTAGCCCAGCCCTGGGTGCCCCATAGTCCTGCCGGTGCCCCTCAATCCCAACCCACACCCTGCTGCTAGCCCAGCCCTGGGCGCCCCATAGTCCTGCCGGTGCCCCTCAATCCCAACCCACACCCCGCTGCTAGCCCAGCCCTGGGCGCCCCATAGTCCTGCGGGGCTCCTCACTTCCAACCCACACCCCGCTGCTAGCCCAGCCCTGGGCGCCCCACAGTCCTGCCAGTGCCCCTCACTTCCAACCCACACCCCCCTGCTAGCCCAGCCCTGGGCGCCCCATAGTCCTGCCAGTGCCCCTCAATCCCAACCCACACCCTGCTGCTAGCCCAGCCCTGGGCGCCCCATAGTCCTGCCGGTGCCCCTCAATCCCAACCCACACCCCACTGCTAGCCCAGCCCTGGGCGCCCCATAGTCCTGCCGGTGCCCCTCAATCCCAACCCACACCCCGCTGCTAGCCCAGCCCTGGGCTCCCCACAGTCCTGCCGGTGCCCCTCACTTCCAACCCACACCCCGCTGCTAGCCCAGCCCTGGGCGCCCCATAGTCCTGCCGGGCTCCTCACTTCCAACCCACACCCCCCTGCTAGCCCAGCCCTGGGCGCCCCATAGTCCTGCCGGAGTCCCTCAATCCCAACCCACACCCCGCTGCTAGCCCAGCCCTGGGCGCCCCATAGTCCTGCCGGGCTCCTCACTTCCAACCCACATCCCCGCTGCTAGCCCAGCTCTGGGCGCCCCACAGTCCTGCCGGTGCCCCTCAATCCCAACCCACATCCCCGCTGCTAGCCCAGCCCTGGGCGCCCCATAGTCCTGCCGGTGCCCCTCAATCCCAATCCACACCCCCCTGCTAGCCCAGCCCTGGGCGCCCCACAGTCCTGCCGGTGCCCCTCACTTCCAACCCACACCCCGCTGCTAGCCCAGCCCTGGGCGCCCCTCACCCCACAGCACCGCTGATGCCCCTCACTCCTGACCCACACACCCCTGCTAGCCTAGCCCTGGGCTTCCCAAACACAGCCCTGCCGGTGCCCCTCAACCCTGATCTGCAGCCTCTGCTACCCAAGCTAGGGGGTCCCCCTACTCCTGGACCCCTCAATCTCCATTCATCGCCTTGGGTGCTGGGGCACGTTTACACCCTCTTCTCCTAGCCATGCCCCTCCCCCAGCCTGTTACCTGGCAGGGCGTGGGGCTCAGGGTCGGGGGGAGACCGGCTGGGTCAGAGCCGGGAGTCGCGCTGGTGCTGGAGGCAGCTTCGCAGCCCTGGATCCCGAGGCCTCAGCTCACCCCATCGAGGGGAGATCGGGCCCCGTGGCCCATTCGGCCCTTGGCATTGCCGGCCCCAGCGCCAGCTCTGGGTTCCTCCCGGGGGTGGGGGTGACCTACCCACAACCGCTTTCTTGGCTGCTTTCTTCTTCGTGCCGCCCAGGGGCTTGTGCTTCGTCTGGGTGTGGATGTCGGTCACTTCCACCTCCTCCTGGTCCTCCTCCTCGTCGGCCTCCACCCCAGCCCCAGCTGGTGCCTCGTGGGACGGGCCCGAGGGCTCCTGGCCTGGCGGGGGGGACGGGCCCGAGGGCTCCTCGGCCGGCGGGGGGGACAGGCCTGAGGGCTCCTGGCCTGGCAGGGGGGACCAGCCCCCCTTGCCCTCCATGCTGGACTCCTCGCCCTCCGTGGCTGGTTCTGCCCAGACAAAGGGTGGGCCAAGCCTGGGGCCTGGGGCCAGCTGTTGTTGGATGCTAGGTTACGGCTGTTATCTGTTGCTAGGTAACTGCGGTGGCCGTGGTGACTCTGGGAGCAGCCCAGGGATTGGCCAGGGAGAGAACTGGGCTGCGTGACACCCCCTGACTGGCCCAGCTCTGATAGCCCCCCTGGGGACGGGGCTGCGGGGTCACAGGGGCAGCACCCCAGGTCCCTGCAGGGATGTGGGGTCATAGTGCTGGTTTCATGATTGCCCAAGGGGGAATCAGATACCAGGGTGATGGGTGCAGGAGACTGACAGGCGGGGGAGGCAGGTGTGGGGTCAGAGGGGCTTGGGGATTACTGGGGAGCAGAGTGATGTTTTAATTAGGAGGGGCAGTATGGGGAAGTGGTTAGAGCAGGGGGCTGGGGCCAGGACTCCTGCGTTCTGTTCCCAGGCTCCGTCTAGGTTACACAGGGATGCTAATCTCGGGGGGGCGGGGGGGCGGGTGTGCGGTGCCCCAGCAGAGCACTCTACAGCACAGCAAGGAGGCCCCGTTCCCACAACAACAGGAAGGGGGGCCATCCCCAAAGCAACAGGAACAATGGGAAGGAGGATCAGGCAGGGTTAGGCTCAGGGTAGTGCTTAGGTCAACGTACTTGGGTTGATGCAGTGTTAGTGTAGACACTGTGTTGCTTATGTAACCTTTCCGCCAGGTGGAGCCGGCAGCAACCAGGGCCGGGTTCCATATCTAGAGGTTCCTTTCCATCCATCCAACACAGAACCGGCTCGAGCCCCCACCCAGTGACCTGGGACAATTACACCCCAGCCCCAAGGGCCTCTGAGAGGCAATACTTCCCCCCTCACAAGCACTGAGTCTGAGGGTAGAAAAGAAACTTTTAATAAAAGGAGGGAAGTAACTCGGAGTGAATTTGGGAAAACACCTCACACAGCGTTCATAAACCTAAACCCTGAGTAAAGACCCACCCCCAAGTAGGTCGGGCAGTGCCCTTTCCCCCTCAGGGTCTTAGCTCCAGCAACCCAAAAGTCCCTTTCACATGCCCGACCTGACCCTTCTCTGCACCCCCCTCACAGTTGCTGTCCTTGGTCAGCGCAGACCCAGAGTTCACCTCTCCCCTGCGTGGGGTAAAGAGGCACCTTACTCGCTCCGCTGCTTGGGCACTCGCTCGCTGCTTCCCCTGGCCACCTGCTCACCGCTGCACCAGCCACTCGGTCACGAGCCGACTGTCAGTCGCCTTCTGCCTCTCGGCTGTGACCTTGGCACATCCGTCTCCGAGTGATTGCCAGCTCTGTGCAGGCTGCCCCATCTCAAGGGATTCCAGCTCTCAGTGGTTTTAGCTCTTAGCAGGCAGGGCAGAAACACAGTTCGACCGCAACCCGTTCCAGCTCTGATTGGGCATTTAACAGAACAAAGAGGTGCCTAAGGAAGCCTATTTAGCTCTATTCTTTGAGCAGTGGAGGGAGCAGACCAGGGAGGCCCCTACAGTGTACGCAGCCTCCAAGCTGGGGAAACCTGCTTCCACCCCTGTTACTGTCAGAGGACTCTGACATTCAAGCTCCCGACTTAATCAGGTTCTTGCAACTGAGGGGGACAGGTTGAGCGCACTCCTGGTTTCCTGTATTCCTACAATAATTACAGAGTTGGTAACCATATTTCACTACCCCAGCGTTCAGTACTAAGGTGATTTGTACCCAACGTCAGCCACAGTTGATCACTTTTTGCTGCATATGTAAGCAGAGTAGGAACATAAACACAGCCAAGTCTCCCCCTCCCAGCTAGCCGTCAGGGAAGCAGTGATTCAGCCCCTGCTTACACTTGCATTGAATGTTGCTGCCTTTCAGAAGCCATCCCACAATGCCCCCCAGTGACAGCTAAATTGGCACATGCGCTCCTGGTGAGAATGCACACCGCCAACACAAGGAGTGTAGTGTGGATGTGTAAAACTGATTCACTGATGCAGTGGCCGTACGTCAATGTAACTTAGGTCAACTTAATTTTGTAGGTAGACTTGCCCTTACCCTGCCCTGAGAGCAAACAATCCTTTTCCACCCACTGGATAACATTGCAGCACATTGGGGAAACTGAGACACACACAGGCTTCATAAAAATATTACAAACCGTTCCCCCTTCATCACAAAGTGTCCCTGTATAAACAACTCCTTGCCCTACCCCAGAGGGGCCACATCTCAGCACCGGGCAAAGGGTCCCTTCATGAACAACCCTGTGCCCCACCCCAGAGGTGACGGCATCTCAGACCCAAGCGAGGGGTCCCTGTATAGACAACCCAATGCCCAGAGGCAGTTACAGAGGGGCAGGGATCCAGGCGGTCCCAGGGCACTCTGGTGGGGATGTGCAGTGAGGCTGACTGGCCTCCCGCCCCACTTGAGAGCGAGGGACCACTACAGCATGGAGCCGCAGCAGCTCTGACATCTTAGAAGCCGATATTCCAAGTGCTTAGCTGCACCCCCTGCCCTGCGCTCCGGGTGGTGGGTATTTCAGCCCCTTCTTGATGGGTCTCGGGCCCAGTCTGGCTGCAGGATGGTGTTAAAGGTTCTCTAATTGATCCTCTGACCCCGTTCGCCCTTGCAGCCTGTGCCCATGGAGCTCAGAGCCACAGTGCAGTGTGGAGATGGAACAGCCCCATGACACTAGCAAGCCAGATGCCAGCTCATGCCAAGGTCCCCAGGTCTCAGCTGAACACTGACAAGTACCTGGATGGCCCAAGTCTGACTCACCTGGGTGTTAGTGTCGTTAAAATAGGTTGTTAAAATAGGTGTTAGAGTTATAGGGATGTGACGTTATTGACATAAACTATGACCATACAGGTCATTGTTGCAACCACTGTTATATATTTGCAACAAATATTGTACAAAGGTTGTCATGTGAGGTGTCTATGAAAAGCTTATGATTTGCTGGTTAGGATGATGCTGTCTGTCTGGGATTATCATTTTTGTAGTTGAAGTTATGAATATGGGCTCTGTACTTGTATCTCAAATGTATTTGATTCCAAGTAGCCTCAATGAAGCATTTGGTCAGCTTCTCGAGAAAGGACTATTCTCAGTAAGGGCCCAATCAAGAAACAATTAACTGACAATGGACTTTGGGAGATGCCAATCCGCATCTGAGCTTTCCTGGGAACGTTAAAACTAACATGTAAACATGGCATCTGCCTGCAAAGAATTGAGTCATGCATGGACATATGACTTGCCCATGGGACACCAGACTCCATCTTGCTGCTGTGATTTTGCTCCATCTTGCTGCTGTGACTTGCCCATGGGACACCAGACTCCATCTTGCTGCTGTGGTGTCCTTCCATGGGCAGAGGATATAAAAGACCCTGAAAACTCCTCCATCTTGTCTTCAATCCTGCTTCTGACATCTGGAGGGACTTTGCTACAAACTGAAGCTCTGAACAAAGGACTGAAAGACCCATCCCAGCTGTGGATGTTCTCCAGAGACTTGATTTGAACCGGAAGTTTATTCCATCCCTGCTGCAAGGCTGAACCAAGAGCTTTGCCATGACTGTATGTCATTGATTCCATGTAACCAATTCTAGCTCTCATCTGTATTTCTTTCCTTTTATGAATAAACCTTTAGATTTTAGATTCTAAGGGATTGGCAACAGCGTGATCTGTGGGTAAGATCTGATTTGTATATTGACCTGGGTCTGGGGCTTGGTCCTTTGGGATCGAGAGAACCTTTTCTCTTTTGCTGGGGTATTGGTTTTCATAACCATCTGTCCCCATAACGAGGGGCACTGGTGGTGATACTGGGAAACTGGAGTGTCTAAGGGAATTGCTTGTGTGACTTATGGTTGGTGGGGTAAAACCAAAAGTCCTCTCTGGCTGGCTGGTTTGGTGCCTTATAAGTGGAGAAAACCCAGCCTGGGTCTGTAACTGCCCTGCTCTGAGCAATTTGTCCTGAACTGACACTCTCAGAAGTGTCCCACCAAAGGCAGCATCGTTACAAGGGATGTGTTAGGGTTTGGACTTTATTGCATGCTGGTGAGTTGGTGTTAATTTCTCCAATAACATCTGTGTCCCTCATTGTAAGCACCAGACGCTTCAGGCCCCCGTGCTCCGGGGATGTGGAAAATTTGGAAAACATCCAGTGGAGGGCAACAAAACTGATTAGGGGACTGGAACACATGACTTATGAGGAGAGGCTGAGGGAACTGGGATTGTTTAGTCTGCGGAAGAGAAGAATGAGGGGGGATTTGATAGCTGCTTTCAACTACCTGAAAGGGGGTTCCAAAGAGGATGGCTCTAGACTGTTCTCAGTGGTAGTAGATGACAGAACAAGGAGTAATGGTCTCAAGTTGCAGTGGGGGAGGCTTAGGTTGGATATTAGGAAAAACTTTTTCACTAGGAGGGTGGTGAAACACTGGAATGCGTTACCTAGGGAGGTGGTGGAATCTCCTTCCTTAGAGGTTTTCAAGGTCAGGCTTGACAAAGCCCTGGCTGGGATGATTTAGTTGGGGTTGGTCCTGCTTTGAGCAGGGGTTGGACTAGATGACCCCCTGAGGTCCCTTTCAGCCCTGGTATTCTGTGATTCTATGAACCACCCTGACTCTCTGTGGGAGTCAGGCCAGCCAGCCCCAGCCAGCCAAGGCAGAGCACTCTGGGAAGGGAACCACAGGAGGAAAGGACCTGCCTGGCCCATGGGCGGAGTGTGGGTGTGGGTGGGGCCACGCTAGGCTGTTTGGGAGGGCACAGCCTAGCCTTGCCTATGATACCCACCACCCGTGGTTCAGATGCTCAATAAACCTTCTGTTTCCCCGGCTGGCTGAGAGTCACATCTGACTGCGGAGTTGGGGGGCAGGACCCTCTGGCTTCCCCAGGAGCCTGCCTGGGCGGACTGGCTGTGGGAAGTGCAGGGAGGGGCAGAGGAGGCTGAATGCTCCGAGGTCAGACCCAGGAAGGTGGAAGCCGGGTGAGCTGTGTGTCCTGCAGACAGGCTGCTCCCAGAGAGGAGACTTCCTCAGAGTCCTGCCTGGCTTCACAGGGAGCAGTTCCAGAGCATCGCCCGGGGACTCTGTGACAAGCTCCCATTACAAAGATTGGTAAGTTGGGCAAGCCAGACGAGGGGGTCTGGACCGAGCAGTGCCAAGAGGTCTCTCTGAGCACCGAAGGAGGCTGTAACCCAGGGGCTGGGGCTGGTAAACCCAGACTTGGACAAGCCCTTTAGGGTGTTCACAGACACACCTCAGGCACAGGGCTGGGCGCGGGGCTGATGCAGGCTGATGCAAAGGGGGAGCGACACCCCATTGTGCACCTGAGCAAGAAGCTGCTTCTCTGGGAGCAGAACTACGGGGCCATCGAGAAGGAACGTCGGGCCCTGGGTTGGGCTCTTAAAAAGCTGCAGCCCTGTCTATTTGAGTGGCGTTTTGTGATGTACACTGACCACTCGCCCTGACGTGGCTGCACCGGCTGAAAGGGGCCGATGCCAAACTCCTAGGGTGGAGTCTGATCCGCCAGGATGATCATATGGGGGTGGTCCATGTTAGGAGGAGCGTGAATGTTATAGGTGATGCGCTGTCCTGAAGAGAGGGGGGGCCCTGAACTTCCCCAGGCCACTGGCTGGAGTGACCCCGCTCAGTTCAGACTCGAACGGGGGAGAGATGTGCCAAAGCTGGGGATGTTTGTAGCGTTCTACGTGAACAGCGTGTGCACGCCTCAGTTTCCCTGTGTGCTGCATGTTTAAGAAGGTGGCGGGAGAGGGGTTGTTGTTGTAGAGGACCAGGTGTGACCTCGCCAAGCAGCTGGGACCCCCAGACAACGGCCTGGAGATGGGGAACCCCAACAACTGCTGCCCTGGTGACTAAGAGGCCCACCCCCGCTTGGGAGCCAGCGGTTCTGGCCAGAGGGGAACAAAGGACGGAAGAGAGAGGGCCCCAGTGACCTGTTTACCTGGGACAGAAGACAAAGGGCAGGGGAGGAGCTGTTGGGAGAGATGATACAGGATGCCTTGGCTGGAAGGAGGCGTCTCTGGGCTGGGAGGGGAGAGCAGCCAGAGCCCCCTTGGATGTGGGACAGCCCTAGATGTGCTGGGCTGAGGGAGGCCAGGCCTGAGGCCGGAGAGTTTCCTGTGCTGGGTTCAGACACTCAATAAACCCTCCTGTGTTATGCTGGCTGAGAGTCGCTCCACCCTAGAGATCAGGGGGATTATTCCCTCTGGCCGTGGAGGCCCTGGGGGTCCAGAGTGAGGGGGCTCCCCAAGGGGGCCCATGGCAGAGACAGGCGGGCTAAGGCTCAGAGAGGTGCGGTTCCAGGAGGCAGAGGGGCTTAACCCCCGAGAGTGAGTGGACCCCCCAAGAAGAGCTGTCACACTGAAGGGGGTTCCCCTCAGGGACCGTAAGGGGTCAGGAGAGAGCACGAGTCCTGGGAGTCCATGATAGGGCCTCCTAGCTGTGATGTGAGGCTCCTGGCAGGGCAGGACAGAGGAGGCCGGAGCTGGGAGGGGAGTCCGTCCCTCATTTTAAAGAGAAGTTAAAGGCTAGGATGGACTTAGTGCATCCGACCTTGAAAGGCGTCTCGGAAAGCGCAGTGTGACAGGCAGCGTGATGGGACCCCGGCGCACGCTCAAAGGAAAAGGGAACAAATCCCGCTACAAAGGGGGCCAGTATCTCACTGCTGCTTGCACTCTGGGGGGCAGGGCAAGAGATCCCCCCTGCTCCATGTGGCTTAGGCCTAAGGACACACAGAGCTGGCTTTTATAGATGCTTCTATTACTCTTTGAAACCTACAAATGGGACTCGTTTGTGTATTTGTCTTTAACCTTGTCAATGCCTCTTTTATTTCCCCTTCCTAGCCATCAGCCTGGCCAGAGTTTGTTACAGAACTGGCTGCAGCCGCTGGCTTTGGGGAGGGATCTAGGGGCCAGGTTAGTCTCTAAGGTGCCACAAGTCCTCCTTTTCTTTTTGCGAATACAGACTAACACGGCTGTTACTCTGAAACGTGATACTTGGTTAGTGACTTCTAAGAACCGGCCTCACAGCCAGTTTGGGGGGTGCCCCTGGTTCCCAGCGGGCTGCCCTGAGGCTGGTTCCATGCTCGGGAAGCAGGAATCTTTTGGTGGGGTCCCCCCACCCACACAGCACATGGGCCTCCTTGAGCTTGGGGCCCTAAGCAATTGCTTAGTGTGCTTGTGCCTAGCGACGGCTCCGAATGCAGGACAGCTTGACAGCACTAACGAGGTCACACTCCCCCGTTCCACCGGGCTCTCGGGGGCTCTAACGAGGTCACGTTCCCGTTCCACCGGGTTTTCGGGGGGCTCTAACAGGGTCACACATCCCCCTCTCGGGGGGCTCTAACGAGGTCACATGTCCCCGTTCTGTGGTGCAGTTGACCTGGGGGCCGTGACGCGGCCTTTGGCCCTGGCAGTAACCGGAATAGTGCCGTGATTCACAGTGAGAGGGACCGTCCGTTTCGCGGCTGGCGGAAGAGGTCGGTGCATCCTGGCTGGCTCTGTGCTGTTTCCCCACCAGGGGGTGCTGCCTGCCCGGGGATCCTGCACTCGACCGTGGGGCCGGGTCTCTGGGGGAAATGCTAGGCAAACCAGCTAACCAGGGACTGTGGGCTCTGCATACCCCTGCCCCACACCTCCCTCCCTGCCCTGCAGCTGAAGCCCCACAGCCGCCCCACCCCCGCCAGCCGTCGGGCCCGCTGGCGACCAGTGTGGCTAACCAGTCGCAGGGTTACCAGAGCGAAACCAGGGCGTTAGCCATCATCCTTGGTATTGCTAATGCCTCTCGATTCCCAGCTGGGATCAGGGCCCCGTCGGGCCTGGGGCCCTACACAGCCCAAGAGGGATCAGAGGTCCATCAAGCTGGGTGCCTCACAGACCCCAACAGGGATCAGGGCCACGGGGCTGGGGCTCATGGGGTTGGCGGGAATGGGGCCATTGGGACTGGGGCCGACAGGAAGGGCCCTGGGCTGATGGAGCAGGGGCTGCAAACTGTCAATGGCCAGACAGGGGTAAGTGTCCCCATGGAGCTGGGTCTCTGGTCTCTGACAGTGACTATGTGACCCGGGCCCGGCTCCATGGGGCCCACTGCACATGCCCAAGGACCTTCTCCCACAGCGATTGGGCCCATTGTGCCCCCCGAGTGCCGATGCCCCGCTCTGGCCCAGCTCTCTGTGGCGTGTTTGCAGCATGCCCAGCCCCAGCCTCTCGCACTGCCCCCGGGGGCTCTTCAGCACCTCTGGCTGCACAGCAGGGCCTGGCGGGCACCTCCCCTGCCTGGCCTGGCCACCCGAGCCCCCGCTCCAGTGCGGGCTGCTGTGAAATCCCAGGGCCACGGGCCACCCCGCCAGGCCCCCACTCCAGAAGCTGCAGCTGCTGCTGAGGAAGGGCCTCGGGGCAGGCTGTGGGCAGCTGTGTGTTCACACTCATGGGCCCAGAGCCTCCCTCTGCGGCTGTGCAGCCGTGGGCACGGCCCGAGAGCAGTGAGAAGGGCTGGCGAGGGAGGGCATCTCCTCAGGCGACCAGAGCCCCAGGGTCATTCCGTGCGCCAGCCAGCACAGCTTCCACTGGGGCCAGTGCCAGCGTAATGGTGCGGGGAGCCTGGAGGACTTAGCCCCTGGGCCAGCAAGACTGGTGGACGTTACAGACACAGGGACAAACACACTCATTGCGCGCACACCCAGGGCCCCAGGGCATCACCCCAAGGCACTATGACCTCACCCCCGGGCCCCATGACCTCACCCCCGGGCTCTATGACATCAGCCCAGGGCCCAGGACCTCATACTCACCCCTCAACTCCTCCTTTTCCTCCCACTGACTTTAAGGGGAGCAGGCTGGGCTCTGGGGCAGCGCAGGGGATAGACCCCAGGCTATGGGGTCCCAGCTAGGTCCCACCACTGGGCCTCTCCCAGTAATGGCAGAGCCGTAACCTCCCTCCATGGGCCGAGTGTGAATGCAGGCTGAACACTCGAGCCCACATTCTGACACGAATGCGGGAGCCCAGACGCACCCCCGGCTGCCTCCTTTGTGGGAGCTCTGGGGACATCGTTGTGCCGAGATCCCAGCCGTGGAGAACCACGTGCCGCAGCCTCCCCTTCCGGACCCACCCGGCACGGACCATCCTGAAGAGCAAATCTCCCGGCAGGAGCATGAGGCCCAGTGGCCTGCGTGCTCCCCAGGGCTGCGACAGGCCCTGATCCCACGTCAGGTGCCAGGTGTCACCCAGCCCTGCCTCCATTCCCCTGCTCTGCCCCACCTCCACCCCACTCCACCCCATTCCCTCCCCCTGCCCCCGCTTTGCCCCATCCCACCCCAACCCGCCTCCATTCCCCTGCTCTGCCCCACCTCCACCCCCATCTCACCCCATTCTCTCCACCCGCCCCAGCCCAGCCCTGCCCCACCCCAACCCGCCTCCATTCCCCTGCTCTGCCCCACCTCCACCCCCATCTCACCCCATTCCCTCCCCCTGCCCCCGCTCCGCCCCACCCCACCCCAACCCACCTCCATTCCCCTGCTCTGCCCCACCTCCACCCCCATCTCACCCCATTCCCTCCCCCTGCCCCCGCTCTGCCCCACCCCACCCCAACCCACCTCCACTCCCCTGCTCTGCCCCACCTCCACCCCCATCTCACCCCATTCCCTCCCCCCGCCCCCGCTCCGCCCCATCCCACCCCAACCCGCCTCCATTCCCCTGATCCGCCCCACCTCCACCCCATTCCCTCCCCCTGCCCCCGCCCCGCCCCACCCCATCCCACCTCCACCCCATTCCCGCCCCGGCCGCCGGGCAGCGGGGAAGCAGCGGTCCCTGGAGCAGCAGCAGCAGGGGCGGGCCGGCGCGGTGAGTGGCAGCGGCTCGGCCAATCGTCGGCGGCCTGCAGGGCGATCGGCGTGCGCCGGGCCAATGGGCAGGCGCGGGGCCTGACGTCATGGCTGCGGGCGGCTGCGGGGATGGTGCGGGGCCGGGGAGCGCGGCGCGAGGCATGGCCCGGCGGCTGCTGCTGCTGCTGCTGCTCGGCGCGGGGCCCCTGGCCGGTGAGGGGGGCCCTGCGGGGCCGGGGCGGGGGGTTGGGGGCCGGGGGGGCCCTGCGGGGCCGGGGCGGGGGGTTGGGGGGCCGGGGGGGCCCTGCGGGGCCGGGGCGGGGAGTTGGGGGGCCGGGGGGGGGCCTTCGGGGCCGGGGGGGGATCCTGGGCGAGCTGTCCCTGTCCCGGTGCTGATCCCCGGGGGGGGATCCTGGGCGAGCTGTCCCTGTCCCGGTGCTGATCCCCGGGGGGGGGGTGTGTCCTGGGGGAGCTGTCCCTGCCCTGGTGCTGATCCCCGGGGGGGGATCCTGGGCGAGCTGTCCCTGTCCCGGTGCTGATCCCCGGGGGGGGGGTGTGTCCTGGGGGAGCTGTCCCTGCCCTGGTGCTGATCCCTGGGGGGGGGGTCCTGGGGGAGCTGTCCCTGCCCTGGTGCTGATCCCTGGGGGGGGGGTCCTGGGGGAGCTGTCCCTGCCCTGGTGCTGATCCCTGGGGGGGGGGGTGTCCTGGGGGAGCTGTCCCTGTCCGGGTGCTGATCCCTGGGGGGGGGGGGGTGCTGGGGGAGCTGTCCCTGTCCCGGTGCTGATCCCTGGGGGGGGGGTCCTGGGGGAGCTGTCCCTGTCCGGGTGCTGATCCCTGGGGGGGGGTGTCCTGGGGGAGCTGTCCCTGCCCTGGTGCTGATCCCTGGGGGGGGGGGGGTCCTGGGGGAGCTGTCCCTGTCCTGGTGCTGATCCCTGGGGGGGGGTGTCCTGGGGGAGCTGTCCCTGCCCTGGTGCTGATCCCTGGGGGGGGGTGTCCTGGGGGAGCTGTCCCTGTCCTGGTGCTGATCCCTGGGGGGGGGTCCTGGGGGAGCTGTCCCTGTCCTGGTGCTGATACCTGGGGGGGGTGTCCTGGGGGAGCTGTCCCTGCCCTGGTGCTGATCCCCGGGGGGGGGGTGTGTCCTGGGGGAGCTGTCCCTGTCCTGGTGCTGATCCCTGGGGGGGGTGTCCTGGGGGAGCTGTCCCTGCCCTGGTGCTGATCCCCGGGGGGGGGGGTCCTGGGGGAGCTGTCCCTGTCCTGGTGCTGATCCCCGGGGGGGGGGGTCCTGGGGGAGCTGTCCCTGTCCTGGTGCTGATCCCTGGGGGGGGTGTCCTGGGGGAGCTGTCCCTGCCCTGGTGCTGATCCCCGGGGGGGGGGGTCCTGGGGGAGCTGTCCCTGTCCTGGTGCTGATCCCTGGGGGGGGGGTCCTGGGGGAGCTGTCCCTGTCCCGGTGCTGATCCCCGGGTGAGGGTGGGGGGCGGGGGGAGCTGTCCCTGTCCCGGTGCTGATCCCCGGGGGGCCAGGGGGAGCTGTCTCTGCCCCGTGCTGAGCCCCATGGTGTACCAGTGCTGGGTGCTCGCGGCCTGGCACTGGGTGGTCAGACGCTGGGGTGATGGGCACTGCTATCAGAGGAATTGTGCAGAGTGGTCGACCACAGTCCCAATCACTCATAGGCTTCAAAGCAATCACTCTGCCATCTCCCCTCCTCCATTCTGAGAGCCCCCTCCTCCCATTAGATCCCCCATTGTGCCCCCAGTATACCCCAGTACCTGCCCCCACCATGCCACCCTACCCCGCTCTGACCGCGTGTCATCCCCACACACCCTGCCACCCTCCCATAGTGACACCCCCTGCACCCCACCCGCTCCCTGGGTGGTGTCACCACCCAGCTTCATGGCCCTTGCCAGCAGCTAAGTCCCTGCCTGGCGCCCTGCTGCTGCCTGGGGAGTTGCTCAATCTCCATCCATTGGGGATCCCCGCCCGTGGGGGTCTGGGCCAGGTTCCTGTGCCCCCAGCCAGCCCTGTGATGGGGAGGGTGAGACTCAGGGATGGGGAGTCACCCTGCCTGGCTGCGTGGGATCACTGACCCCACCTGCGAGGGTCACCGACTCACCTGGGCAGGGGGCAGCAGCCATGCAACAGGAGCTGGGTTTATTCTCAGGGTGGAAGTAGAGATATTTCCACCAGCACCCAGGGTGTGGGGTTAATGCAGAATGGCTGGCTTTGGGCACATGACGGGCACATTTCCATGGGAAGGGGGGCGGATAGGGAGATTGGGTGGGTTCCCTTGAAGTATGGCTCAGCTTGACAGCACTTGTACTGACGATGAGGGCAATCGGAGACACAGCCTTTGCTCCAGGCAAAGGGGTATGTATGTCAGGGTACGGCTGGCTGTGTCTGCGCACACCTATCTACACACATGCCCCAGCCCACACGCACACACACGAGGAGTGGTGGGTTCAGTGCCCAGACGCTGCTCGGGCCACCCTGCTCCCGCGGAGATGAATTGTGCTGAGCAGACACCCAGGCCACAGCCCCAGCACCAGGCCTGAGGTCCCTGCCCGGGAATGGCTCCTGCTGGGGTTTCCCGTCACTGTGGCTAGCAGGCGTGCTGGCGGGGGCTGTAATTAATGTCTCTCCTGTTCGTCTCCCCCGGAGCCCTAGTGCACACGCCCGGGCCTGAGCGCTGCCGGGGACGCTTGGCAATTGCCTGGTGAGTTCCCGGGGAGGAACATTTGGCCACGATCATTCCGGCTCTTGTGATGGTTGCGCAGGAAGCTCAGTCCCACCAGGAACAGTGACGCTCAGCTCAGCTCCCATCACCAGCCTCCTGCTTTGATGCTATCACTGCCAGGCCCATGGCAACCCAGCCAGTGGGAGCCAGATCCCACCTCCCGCAGGCTGAGGGCAGGAGACACGGTGCGTCTGCTCCCCAGGCAGCATCACCCGGGCCAGGGGCTGGCAGAGCAGCCTCTGCCCTGACTGGCGGAGAACTCCTGGGCTTGCTACAGCAATGTTCCCAGCGCAGGTCAGCTGAGCCGGCGAGGCACAGCCCAGTCCCGCCGCCGAGAGCGGGGAATACGGAGAGATTGGCTCACAGCCTGGTGTCCCCGGCCCCCAAACACCCCCATGTGTGACGGTCTGTTTCTCACCCACCCCAGAGAACGTGGCCTGTGCGGTTTGCCCTGTGCTCGTCCTGCACCAGGCCGGCTCTGCCTCTGGATGGGGCTGGGCACTGAGGTGCCTCCCTTGTTTCTGCTTCCATTTTATCATGGTCTCATTCCTCTTCTCTGCACTGTGGCAAAGCAGCCCTGGGAGGCCACGCCCACTGCCCCGGAAAGGGACTGGTGCTTGGGGAAAGGCGAGCTTGCCCCTGGGCCAGCCAGAGCTGGGACCGGACCCAGCCTGAGGTGGTGGGAGCAGGAGGTCACCGTTGGTGTGGCGTGTGCTGGACAGGGAGGCTCTCCAGGTCCCTCCATGGCGCAGCAGATGGCACAGAGCTGTCAGGGGGCTCCCACGTGGGTGCCGTGGGGCGGAGGCCCTGTGGGTACCTGGCAGCATGTGCCCCTTTGGGGCAGTGAGGACAAGGCTGCCTTTTCAACAGGGCTGCAGGGCAGAATCCCCCTTGCAGGGGCCCAGCATGAGGCCCCCAGGGGCCCCCTGAAACGGTCAAAGGAGCATGCTCCTGCGGCTGGGGAGAGGTGCTGCCCCTCAGCGATGGAGCAGCAGAACCCCAGCTGGGGCAGGATGAGGGGCCGGGGGACACATCTCAACCCGGGCAGATCCCATACGGTACCAGCTGCCGGGTGCTGCGGGGACCGCTGGGTCCGTTCGCTGCATGGAGCAGGCAGGCAGCTGGGAGTGAAGGCTTCGTTCCAAACACACCCTGCCCCAGCTACCAGGAGCTTGGCCTTCTTGGCCCAACACAGTCCAGCGTGGCTCCGCATGCCTGGATAGCACGGCATGCATGTCCCCGCATGGCACAGGGCACAGGGCGTGCATGGCCCGGCCTGGCACATGCACACAGCGTTCACGGCCTTGCGTGGCACAGGGTGCATGGCACACATGTGTCCCCTTCCTCGGAATCTGATGCCAGAGCTGTTGTAGGGGCCACAGCGATCCTGGCCCGGCTCAGAGGTCTGCCCTGACTCCGTGCAGGGGCACAGAAGGGTTTGGTGCCCAGCCCCCGTTTGCCCTAGGGCTGCTGCGGGTGCAGGGTGCACGTATCTGGCTGGTGTCGCTGTACCCTGTGTGTTAGTGTTTCCCACCTGCCGTCAGGCAGCGCTCCCTGCGTGGCTTGCCCTGCCCCCCACCCCCTTCGGGAGACACTGGATACAAAGGGGATCAGCCCCAGAGTGCCGGGACAGGCACCCCCAAGGGTGACCTAGAGGAGGGCAGAACTGGGAGCCTGAAAGCAGTCAGACAGATGGCCCTGCCAGGCTGGGGTCCGGCTAGCGCTGAGCCCCGGGAAGCCCTGCACCTGCTCGCTCAGCGCCGGGGGAGGGCTCGGGGGGGGGAGACCCCTCTGACTCTGCTGATCTGCCCTTTCCAAACCTCTGTCAGTTTGAAGCACTGAGCCAGCTGTGTGGGGGGTGGGGCCGTGTGTCCTGGCTTGTGGGGGAGCCGGGTCGATGGGTGGAGAGATTGGGGCAGGACAGGGTGTGACGCAGCAGCTGGGCAAGGGACAGGGACACGAGCGATGCT
This sequence comes from Natator depressus, assembly GCF_965152275.1. NCBI lineage: Eukaryota > Metazoa > Chordata > Testudines > Cheloniidae > Natator > Natator depressus. The sequence goes on from NC_134238.1 coordinate 1,144,405, forward strand.
GAGGAGTCACAGGGGCGTGATGGACCCAAGTGCCGGTCACCTCTATCAAGGAGGCTGGAAATTCAAGGGGCTCAGAGACAGGCTCAGAGTGGGGCCACAGGAACCCCTCTCCCCCCATCTGAAGCGTCTAGGAGTGCTGGGAGGAATCAGGGCTGGGATGTGACAGGGGCAGAGGGTAACGAGTGGTTAGAGACGGGAGGCTGGGGCTGCCCTTCACCCGCCCTCCTGACACCGGGCGAGGGTGCGCTCCAGGAACTGAAGGGCAGCAGATTCGTAAGGGGCAACGGAAAAGCTTTCTGCACATGGTGCACCATGGGTCTGCGGAACTCACCGCCACAAGGTATCTCTGCAGCCCCCAGCTCAGCAGGGCTCAGGCAAGGATCGGCCACTCCTGGGGAGCAGGAGGGCAGCCGGGCACATCAGAGAGGAGGAGAATGGAAGGGACATAGGATGAGCCAGCTGCAGCTGAGGGGGTTGGGGGAACTCGCCCATGGACAAGCTGTTCCGCAACTGGCCACCAGGGGGTTTCCTGCCCCTGCCTCCGAGGCAGCTGGTGCTGGGCCCTGTCAGCGCCAGGAGACCGGGCTTGATGGGCCCATGGGCAGCTGGCTGGGAATTCCTACATCCCAGGCCATTCTGGCTCATGGCCCCTCTTCCTTCCCCTCCCCCCTCCATGCCCTCTTGCAGACGGGCTCTTTGTGACTGATTACTTCACCCGCACGCCGCGCAAGCTGAGCCCCTTCCGCTCCTTCGCCAGCATCGAGCTCTTCCACTTCCGCATCCCTGAGGACACCCTGGTCGCCGTCTGGAACCTCATCACCTTCAAGGAGCAGGGCGGCACCTTCGGGGACCGGTGCCCGGACCGCAGCGTCACCGTGTGGGTGTCGGGGTGGGGGGGTGCTGGGGCTCGGTGCGGGCCCAGGACTCCGGTGCCTGGATTCCTCTGGGGCGGGGCCCAGCTGGGCTGGCACATAGGGAGTGTCGGGAGGTGCTGGCCCCCTTCTGGGGACACGTGACTCTCCCCCAGGGCTGCGAGGCCCCTCGCTCCCACCTGCCTTAGGGCAAAGGAGCCTGGGCTGTGACCCACCTGCCAGGGGCGACACAGCACACGGCGAGGGGGGCCTTGCCCCACACTGGGACCGCGGAGTCTCTCCCTGCCACCTCCCGGGATCGCCCTTCCCAGGGCGTTGCGGGTCGGGATAGCGGGGCCTCGGCACAGCGAGGGTGGGCCTGTGCTAGCGAGGGGATGTAGCTCTCCAGGGCGGTGTCCCTGGGGGCTGATGGTGCCAGGTTCCTGCTGCCGGCGCCACCCTCCCCGCCCGCCAGCTGCTGGGCTGCTCTCTGCCCGCCCTCCCCCCGCTCACGCGCTCTCTGCCCTGCAGGTATTTCCGCTCCGGGGCTCCCCCCATCATCGCCCCCCTCCACACCCACTTCCCCCGGGACACAGCCGTCCCCGGCTCCTTCACGCTCACCCTCACCTGGAGCCTGCCAAACCGCACCACCGGGGTGTTCAACATCACCAGCCCGCTGCCCGGAGACTGGTTCCTGGCTGCCCACCTGCCCAAGGATGAGGGCAAGATCTCCGTCAAGGTGAGGGGCCAGCAGAGGAAGGTTAATGGCCGTGCCCCCACCCCCGACACCAGAGGCAGGGACAAGCCAATGCCCTGTGGGGCGCTAGAGCTGCCCCAGGCTGGGCCGGTGGAGGGCTAGGCCCCTACTGCTCTGACTGAGGGAGGGGGATTCCCCATGGCTGTGTCTGGGGGAGGAGAGGGGGGTTCCCCATTGTTCTATCGGGGGGGACAGAATGGAGAGTCCCCATTGTTCTGTCTGGGGGAGGGGAGAGGGGTTCCCCATTGTTCTATCTGGAGGACAGGAGGGGGGATTCCCCATTGCTGTGTCTGGGGGAGGAGATGGGGGTTCCCCATTGTTCTGTCTGAAGGAAGGGAGAGGGGGTTCCCCATGGCTCTGTCTGGGGGAGGGGAGGAGGATTCCCCATTGCTGTGTCTAGGGGAGGGGCAGGGGGTTCCACATGGCTGTGTCTAGGGGAGGGGCAGGGAGCTCCCCATGGCTCTGTCTGGGGGAGGGGCAGGGGGCTCCCCATCAATTTCTGTGGCAGAGGCTGCCAAGCTGTGGCAGGTGAGCCTGTGGGCAGAGGAGTGCTGTACCGGGGGTCTGTCCCCTTTTAGGGGTAGTGGCCCCGGGGCCAGCCAAGCCCTGATCTGGGACATGGCCCCTTTAAGGAAACAGATGTTCAGGGAAGCAGCAGATCTGCTGGGGAAATGGGGCCAAGTGTCAATCTGGAGCCACCTCCTAAAAAGCCAGCTGCAGGGGTACCCCCAGAAGGGTGACCAGCTGGGGGAGCAGCTGGGGGAGAGGCTCCCTGGGCTGGGGTGGCCTACCTTAGTCACAGCCCCAGGTGCGGGGCTGGGGCCCCAGAACCAAGGGGCTGATGTGTGGGTCCAGGAGCTCTGTGGAGCCCAGATGCTGGTGGCCTGGGAATGCGGCCGGAGGCCTGGCCCCAGGAGAAGGGCCGGGAAGGCCTGCTGGTCGCGGAAGGCCTGGTGAGAGCAGGCGAGCCCCGTGGGAAGGACCCCACAGAGAGGCCAGGGGTCACGGAGCTGCAGGCCAGGGGACCTCTCTGTGCCTCAGCCCCCTGAGGGTCACACTCTCACTGGGGTCAGCCCCTCGGTGTCCCTGCCTCCTGGGACCAACCCTCGGAGCCTCCAGCACGCCTGGGTCAAGCTGGGAGCTCCCTGCAGCGAGTCCCCTCAACCAGACCCCTCGGAGAGGCTGCACCCCCAAAGGGAGCGGTGCCCCCCGAGTTCCTGAGTCTCAGTGACTCCCAGCCAGCGGGGCAGCAGCAGGAGGGTTCCTGGCTGTCTGGGACAAGCACAGACCGTGCCGAGCCCCAAGGTCTCCTGACCCCCCTCAAGTCCCCAGGCAGGAGTGTGTGTCCTGCTTCCCGCGGCCCACACACTGATCCCCACCGGGCCGCTCCGCCATCCCTTGGTCTGTTTTCTGGGCATATCAGGTCACCTGGCTTCCCCCTCAGGTCTTTGTTCTCCTGCTGGTTGCAGGCGCCTGGCCTCTTGCAGAGGGTGGGCCCCAGGGCCGGCAGTGGCTAGGTAACAAAATGTCCAGGCCATTGTCTGAGCCAGGCGGCAGCCACACCTGGGCCTCTACCAAGAATAAACCACCTTTTGCCACCACCTAGTTACACATGCAGCACAGAGGGGAAACTGAGGCACAACTCGTATTCATGCACAGCATGCAGAATTCCCACTTATCATAGAATCATAGAATATCAGGGTGGGAAGGGACCTCAGGAGGTCATCTAGTCCAACCCCCCTGCTCAAAGCAGGACCAATCCCCAACTCAATCATCCCATCCAGGGCTTTGTCAAGCCTGACCTTAAAAACGTCTAAGGAAGGCGATTCCACCACCTCCCTAGGTAACACATTCCAGTGTTTCACCACCCTCCTAGTGAAAAAGTTTTTCCTAATATCCCATCTAAACCTCCCCCACTGCAACTTGAGACCATTACTCCTTGTTCTGTCATCTGCTACCACTGAGAACAGTCTAGAGCCATCCTCTTTGGAACCCCCTTTCAGGTAGTTGAAAGCAGCTATCAAATCCCCCCTCACTCTTCTCTTCCGCAGACTAAACAATCCCAGTTCCCGCAGCCTCTCCTCATAAGTCATGTGTTCCAGACCCCTAATCATTTTTGTTGCCCTTCGCTGGACTCTCTCCAATTTTTCCACATCCCTGTAGTGTGGGGCCCAAAACTGGACACAGTACTCCAGATGAGGCCTCACCAATGTCGAATAGAGGGGAACGATCACGTCCCTCGATCTGCTGGCAATGCCCCTACTTATACATCCCAAAATGCCATTGGCCTTCTTGGCAACAAGGGCACACTGTTGACTCTCATCCAGCTTCTCGTCCACTGTCACCCCTAGGTCCTTTTCCGCAGAACTGCTGCCTAGCCATTCGGTCCCTAGTCTGTAGCGGTGCATGGGATTCTTCCGTCCTAAGTGCAGGACTCTGCACTTGTCCTTGTTGAACCTCATCAGATTTCTTTTGGCCCAATCCTCTAAAAAGTCTAGGTCCCTCTGTATCCTATCCCTACCCTCCAGCGTATCTACCACTCCTCCCAGTTTAGTGTCATCTGCAAACTTAATGAGGGTGCAATCCACACCATCCTCCAGATCATTAATGAAGATATTGAACAAAACCGGTCCCAGCACCGACCCTTGGGGCACTCCACTTGATACCGGCTGCCAACTAGACATGGAGCCATTGATCACTTCCCGTTGAGCCTGACAATCTAGCCAACTTTCTATCCACCTTATAGTCCATTCACCCAGCCCATACTTCTTTAACTTGCTGGCAAGAATACTGTGGGAGACCGTGTCAAAAGCTTTGCTAAAGTCAAGGAACAACACGTCCACTGCTTTCCCCTCATCCACAGATCCAGTTTTCTCGTCATAGAAGGAAATTAGATTAGTCAGGCATGACTTGCCCTTGGTGAATCCATGCTGACTGTTTCTGATCACTTTCCTCTCCTCTAAGTGCTTCAGAATTGATTCCTTGAGGACCTGCTCCATGATTTTTCCAGGGACTGAGGTGAGGCTGACTGGCCTGTAGTTCCCAGGATCCTCCTTCTTCCCTTTTTTAAAGGTGGGCACTACATTAGCCTTTTTCCAGTCATCCGGGACTTCCCCCGGGTCGCCATGAGTTTTCAAAACTAATGGCCAATGGCTCTGCAATCACATCCGCCAACTCCTTTAGCACTCTTGGATGCAACGCGTCTGGCCCCATGGACTTGTGCATGTCCAGCTTTTCTAAATAGTCCCGAACCACTTCTTTCTCCACAGAGGGCTGGTCACCTCCTTCCCATGCTGTGCTGCCCAGTGCAGTAGTCTGGGAGCTGACCTTGTTCGTGAAGACAGAGGCAAAAAAAGCATTGAGTACATTAGCTTTTTCCACATCCTCTGTCACTAGGATGCCTCCCTCATTCAGTAAGGGGCCCACACTTCCCTTGACTTTCTTCTTGTTGCTAACATACCTGAAGAAACCCTTCTTGTTACTCTTAACATCTCTTGCTAGCTGCAACTCCAGGTGTGATTTAGCCTTCCTGATTTCACTCCTGCATGCCTGAGCAATATTTTTATACTCATCCCTGGTCATTTGTCCAGTCTTCCACTTCTTGTAAGCTTCTTTTTTGTGTTTAAGATCAGCAAGGATTTCACTGTTAAGCCAAGCTCGTCGCCTGCCATATTTACTATTCTTTCTACACATCGGGATGGTTTGTCCCTGTAACCTCAATAAGTATTCTTTAAAATACAGCCAGCTCTCCTGGACTCCTTTCCCCCTCATGTTATTCTCCCAGGGGATCCTGCCCATCAGTTTTTGAGGGAGTCAAAGTCTGCTTTTCTGAAGTCCAGGGTCTGTATTCTGCTGCTCTCCTTTCTTCCCTTTCTTCGTTACAGCAGGCTGCAGGGCAGGGCGCTCATGTGCACCGGGGGGCGGAGTAGGTAGAGGCAGAATGCACGGGCAGTAGGGGCCCCAGATCACCCAGTCCCACCTGCTGTACAGCACAGGCCCAGCTGCCCACTAGCCCCCCAGCCGGACTGGGAGCAGGTGACCAGGCAGTGACGTGTCACAGGCAGAGGCCAGGAGGGGCCGAGGGGCAGCTCAGCTCCGGCCGGAGGCCAACAGGTAGCTGGGGTCAGTGAGTGACCGGGCACAGGGCAGCTTGGCACTGGGCCAGCAGTCGACCTGGCTGGTGACCCAGGGCTGGGGCTGGCGGCCCGGGGCTGGCGGCAATCTGGCAGCCTGGGGCTCCTCTGGCTGCGGGGGTGGGGGGACGGGACGTGCTCAGTGCCCAAATCTGGTTGTGGTGAGGGTGGGGAGGCCAGTCGAGGAGGGGGAGGGGTGCCCGGATCTGGCCATTGTGTGTGTGTGGGTGCTTGTTGCCCGGCTCTGGCTGTGAGGGGGTGGGGGGGCTGTTGGGGAAGGGGTCAACAGGTGCCTGGATCTGGCCGTGATGGAGTTGAGAGGCGGTGGGGGAAGGGTTGGGGGGGGGTGCCTGGATCTGGCTGTGATGGGTTGGGAAGCTTGGTGCCCAGATCTGGCCATGAGGGTGTGGGGGGCTCTGTGGGGGAGGGGTCGGAGGTGCCCAGATCTGGCTGTGAGGGGGTGGGGTGGCTCTGTGGGGCAGGGGGAGGGGGTGCCAGGATATGCTCATGAGGGGGCGGGAAGGCCAGTGGGGGAAGGGTTGGGGGAGCCCAGATCTTGCTGTGAGGGTGTGGGGGGACTCTGTGGGGGGCAGGTTGGGGGTGTGCTAAGATCTGGCTGTAAGGGAGTGGGGAGGCCGGTGGGGGAGGGGTCAGGGGGTGCCCGGATCAGGCTGTGAGGGGGTGGGGAGGCTCGGTGCCCGGCCCCGCTCTGACTGCCCCCACCCCGCAGGGTCTGTACGAGGAGTGCCAGTACCTCTTCCAGCCCCAGCTCATCGCGCAGCGCCTCGTGGGCATCGCCGTGCTGTACCCCGGCTACGTCAGCGCCCAGAGCATCGCGCCCCACAACCGCTCCAGCCTCTACAAGTGAGTGGGGGGGGTCCCTGCTCTGTGCCAGGGGGCTCTGCTGTGGGGCTCTCCCAGCTCAGTGGTGGGGACGAGCTCCCTTCTCGGGCTGGGGCTGGGGTCCCCTTCAGTGGCAGGGGATCTCCCCACTTCCTGCCCACCCCAATAACTGAGCCTAGCCAGGGGTGAATGTGGCCCCCCTCTTTGGGGGGATGGCAGCAGCAGATCATTCAGCCCCCCGCCCCCATTCTCAGGGGGACACCTGTCCCCCAAGCCGGTTCCCCCACGGGCAGACTCAGTCCAAGCTCCCGCTGACCCCGGGGTTACAGGGCACCAGCCCCCCATGACCGGGGGGAGGGGAGCATCCTGGGTTGTGTGTGGCCCACAGGAGGGGTCCTGGCTCCTGGCATGGGGCACATGGTCTCGGGGGGGGGCAGCGCCAGCCTCACCATGGGGGTCCCCGCGGGGCTCACGCTTCCCCTCCTCGGCAGGGTCTTTGTGCCCAGCCACACGTCGCGGGTGCTGGTGCAGGTGCTGGGCTGCCGGGCGGGGAACCGCAGTGCCGCGAGCTGTCCGCTCTGGCTGAAGGTGCGAGCCAAGGCCCCCCCGCTGCACAACTCCACCGCGCTGGACTGCCGGGAGCGGGCGCCCTGCCAGCTGGCGCTGGAGCTGCCCCTCTGGCAGCACTGGTACTACGTGCTGCTGGAGAAGACCCTGGGCGTGCCGGGCCCCATCCACTTCCAGCTCACCGTGCAGCTCACAGGTGAGAGCCGTGGGGCTGGGCCGAGGGGTGGCTGGCGGGGACCTTGGCTGTCAGGGTAACCACCCCAGAGCCCAGGACCTGCCCCTGTGCAGTTCCCACTGGAGTCCGGGGGGCAGGGGCTGGGCCCCATCCGGGCTCTGGGAGGTGTGTGGGGGTGGAGGCTGAAAGCCAGGACGCCTGGGTTCTCTCCCCAGCTCTGCGGCAGAGCCGCACCGAACTTGGGCAGGGCAGGCCATGCCTCTGAGACCGGCTGTGGGCAGCACCAGGCCTGTCTTTGCTGGCAGCAGAACCAGCTTCACAAGGGCTGGGGTGGTGTCTCCATCCCTGGCAGTTGTGAAATCCAGATTGGCTGGTTTCCGAGAGATCTGCCCAGCGGTTAGCACGGGGGGCGGGGTGGGTCCCTGGCCTGGGTGATGCTGGGGGAGACTGGTCACAGCGGCGCCTTCTGGCCTGGGACTCTCTGGGAAGAGAGACCCGCCAGGGGGCAGGGCTGGGGCCGGGTGCTGGGGCTGGTCGGGAGGGCAGCCTGGAAGCCCGGTGACGGCACTGCCCTCGTCCCCTGCAGACTGCTCCAGGCCCGGTCTGTCCCGGGCCCCTGTCCTGCTCCCCGCTGCTGCCATGAACATGCCTCAGTCCTTCGGTGCCTTGGTCAGCCTGTCGCTGGGGGAGAGCCTGCCCCCCGCCGCGCCGAAGGGCACCCAGCCGCCTCCAGCTGGGCCGCCCCCCGGCGTGTGCTGCTGGCCCATCCGGCCCACGCTGCGCAACGAGCTCGACACCTTCTCTGTCCACTTCTACATCTTCTTCGGGCCCAACGTCTCGGTGCCGCCCAACCGGCCCGCTGTCTTCGGCATTAGCCTGCTGCCGGTGCTGGACAGCGGGGGGGTGCTCAACCTGGAGCTCAAACTCAATGTGGTGAGAGACCCCCCCATGACGAGGGCAGGGCACCATGGCTCAGGGGCTGGGGCACTGGCAGGGCTGTGGGGAGCCCGGGGCTGGGATGGCGGGGGCTGAGGATTGGGGGGCACCGGCAGAGCTGTGGGGGTTGGTGGGTGCCCAGGGCTGGGATGGGGGGGCTGCAGGTTGGGGGGCACCAGCAGAGCTGTGGAGTTGTGGGGAGCCCAGGGCTGGGATGGGGGGGACTGTGGCTCAGGGTTGGGGGGACAGCGGCAGAGCTGTGGGGGTCCAGGCTGGAGTGTCAGGAACTCAGTGTTGGGCTCTGTCCCTTTCAGTCGTCCCTGCGGGGGGAGAACGTGACGGTCTTTGGGTGTCTGACCCACGAGGTCCCGCTGACGGCAGGAGACAACGCGTCTGTCACCTGTGAGACAGGTGAGGGCTGGCCTGCGCCCACCTCCGCGCTCCCCAGTAGGTGGCGCCAGAGGCGTGGGCCTGGGGCTATTGGCGCGCCCAGGAGGGGGCGCTGCAGGTGAGGGGGCTGGAGCAGGAGCGGGTCACTGGCTTAGGCCAGGCTGGCTAACCTGGAGCAGCCCCATGTGGACGCAGATCCAGCTGCAGCCAGCGGCTCTGGGTTCAGTGAAAGCTGTTCCCAGCCGGCCGCGCGACACCCCGACCGCTGCATGCCGCGTGGGGGGAGAGCTCGGAGCGGCTCTGGGTCCCATCACTGCAGCATGGGCTGCCCCGCACCCCCTACAGTGCAGGGAGGGGGCTGGGAAAGGGGTTCCTGCTCGGCAGCTCAGTCCCCGGCGTGCTGCAGCAGGAGCCTGGGGATGGGCGACGACGCGACCATAACAGGGAGCGGGGGACTCTCCCCCCAGACAGCATTGCCCCCATGGCCCCATGGGGCTGCCAGCACAGAGCGGGGAGGTCCTGCTGCCCGGCCCCTGCTCACTGCCGCTTGCCTCCCCACAGGGTCCCTGGCTGGGTTCCTGCTGTCTGTCAACAGCACGGCCAGCCTGGCCCGCTTACGGATCCCGTACCCCCAGACGGGCAGTTGGTACCTGAGCCTGCGCTCGCTCTGCGCCACGGAGCACGGGTAAGGGAGCGCCGTGCCCGGGCCGCACCGGGGGCGGCTGGTGCATGCAGAGGGTCAGGGAGTGGAGCTCAGGGGTGTGAGCTGCGGCTGAGGGCGGGGTGGGACCTGCTGCCCCTTGGCTCACAGAGGGGGATGGCCCATGTGGAGGGGGCATTTGGGAGGCGGCCCTGGCAGGAGGGGGGCTGAGGGGCTCCCTGGGCCATTTTGTACCTGGCCAATGGAGCCAAGTGGCAGCTCAGGGCTGGCTATGCCTGCACCCCTTCCCATGCCAGGCCGCCCCGTGGGGAGCCCTGCCCCTCTCCCTCTGCCACGGCAGGCCCGGGCTCCGGGCGTGGTGCTGAGCCTGCAGGTCTGACAGGGCTGGGTCCGTGGTTCCCCGTCGTGGGCTTGGAGATGGGGGTGCGCTGCCTGGCTGCCCGACCTCCCAGCGCTGCTTACTCTGAACAATGGGGAAACCACCTGGGTCTGCCAGTGACTTCCCAGCCACCCCAGGGGCACCAGCCCGGCCTGGCTTCAGCAGCATCCTGGGGCCTGTGCCAGGCTGGATCTCCAAGCAGCCCCCCTGTGACGGGGCTGCCCATGGGAGCCAGCTGAGGTCACTCAATCAGGGTGATCTGCAAACAGAGCAGGGCAGACAAACCCCAAACGCTGGTGGATATTCCAATACTGAGATTTACCAAGCCAGTCCAAACCAGCTTCTCTAGCCCCTCCCTGGGTGCTCAGACGTCCACACAACGCAGTGCCCTTAAAGTACCAGCTTCCAGCCTCCATCCAGACACACACGTCAAACATAGGATGATAAACTCGAAAATCTTATTTCATCATATAAAAGAAAAGGTTCCCCTGACCCCAAAGGACCAAGCCCCAGACCCAGGTTAAATGATAACTGAGATCTTACCCCAGGTACGTGCTTACAGTCAATCCTCATTAACTAAACTAAAGTTTATTAAAAAAGAAAAGAGAGAGTGTGTTTGTTAAAAGATCAATACACAGACAGACTTGAATTCAATTCTTGAGGTTCAGATACACAGCAGAGCTGAGCTTGTATTTGCCAAAAGTCCTTTTAGAAATAGTCCAGAGGTTATAGTCCAATGTCCATATTCAGGGTGACTCCAGTCAGTGACTGGGGATCTCAGTCCTTATGGCTTAAGGTTTCCCCCTCTTGAAACCCAGAGCAGATTTGAGATGAAGAAGGATCGTGTCCCAAGGTTTTTATACATTTCCTGCAGCCTTTTGGCCTGAGAAAACAATAGGCTTAACTTTCCTTCTTCCAAACATCCTGGCCATTAGCACAGGGTAACTTATCCATTAACAGTTCAGACACAGGTTATCACAACCTTCAAAGAGACATAGACAATTCTATTTCACTCAAGTGTCTTCCTAAATGTTAATATTCCTTTTGTTGATCTTTGAATCAAAGCTACAGCCATAGACAAGACTTGTTTGCGGACATCACAAGCCCTGAGCACACAGCTCCCCTTCTCTCTCTCACAATGCCGGCTGCATTTCACAGCTCTCTCCATTTCCATCTCTTCCTAACCAGTCCTTAAAGTCCGGCCCTGGGTCAGGTCAGTCTGGGAGGTAATTAACTCTTTCTGGCCCTGTCACCTTTCAATGAGATATTATATTACACTCCGAACGTCACACCCCCCCGACAGGCCCCCCTCTGCAGGAATCCCCTCTGGCTGGAGTCCTGAGTGTAGGCTCCCAGGGTCGTCCCCCCTGCCCCACAGGCCCCCCCAAGAGGCCAACTCCTCCTCCCCACTCTAGTAACCCCTGCCCCCAGGTCGGGGCATCTCTTGGCTTAGTTGTCCCACTTGGTGCCTGCTCTTCCTTGGAGTCCCCACCAGCTAGCGCGACGGGTCCACAGAGCCATCACTGCAGAGCAACTCCACGGCCAGCCTGTGTGTGCCGGCCTGGGGACCTGGAGGGCCAGGGATCACCCCCCAGCTAACCCAGGCCAGACCTCCGCTGACTCGGCCACACACTGCGGGGCACTGGGCATGTGGCAGGGTGCAACGAAGCGGGCTTTGGCGGGACCCAACTGAGAGTATCAATTCAGGACAAATTGCTCAGAGCCGGGCAGTCACAGCCCAAGGCTGGGGGTCCTTCACTACTAAGGCACCAAACCAGCCAAACAGAGAGAACTTTGGTCCCACCCCACTGGCTAACCAGAAGTTGTAATGATGCTGGTTCTGGTGGGACCCAACTGAGAGTGCCCATTGTTCCAAAGCGTGGGAGAGTCAGGGACAGCGCGTCCGCTATCAGGTTGGCACTTCCCTTCACATGGACCACGTCCATGTCGTAATCCTGCAGGAGCAGGCTCCACCTCAGGAGCTTGGCGTTGGCTCCTTTCATCTGGTGCAGCCAGGTCAGGGGAGAGTGGTCGGTGTACACGGTGAAGTGTCGCCCGAAGAGATAGGGCTCTAGTTTCTTGAGGGCCCACACCATGGCCAGGCACTCCTTCTCGATGGCCGCGTAGTGTTGCTCCCGGGGTAGCAACTTCTTGCTCAGATACACGATGGGGTGTCTCTCCCCCTTTTCATCCTCCTGCATTAACACCGCCCCCAGTCCCGTGTCGCAGGCGTCGGTGAACACCACAAAGGGCTTGTCAAAGTCTGGGTTTGCCAGAACTGGGCCACGGACCAGAGCCTCCTTCAGCGCCCGGAAAGCCTCCTGGCACTGCTCGGTCCAGACCACCTTGTCTGGCTTCCCCTTCTTGCATAGCTCAGTGATGGGGGCGGCTATGGCGCTAAAGTGGGGCACAAATCTTCGATAGTACCCCGTGTCACGGAGTCCCCGGGCGATACTCTGGAACTGCTCCCTACGAAGCCAGTCAGGACTCTGGGGAAGTCTCCTTTCTAGGAGCAGCCTGTCTGCAGGGCAAAAAGCTCACACAGCTTCCACCTTCCTGGGTCTGACCTCGGAACATTCAGCCTCCTCTGCCCCTCCATGCGCTTCCCACAGCGAGTCCGCCCAGGCGGGGTCCTGGGGAAGCCAGAGGGTCCTGCCCCCAAACTCCGCAGTCAGACGGGACTCTCAGCCAGCCAGTAAAACAGAAGGTTTATTAGACGACAGGAACATGGTCTAAAACAGAGCTTGTAGGTACAGAGAACAGGACCCCTCAGCTGGGTCCATTTGGGGGGGCAGTGAGTCTGACAACCACGTCTGCCCTTCACTCCTCGTCCCCAGCCAGCCCCAAACTGAAACTCCCTCCAGCCCCACCTCCTCTGGGCTTTGTTCCTTTCCCAGGCCAGGAGGTCACCTGATTCCTTTGTTCTCCAACCCTTTAGCTCTCACCTTGCAGGGGGGAAGGGCCCAGGCCATCAGTGGCCAGGAAACAGGGTGTTTGCCATTCTCTCTGTCCAGACCCCTGCACACACCTAGGGCTCTGCAACGATCATACACCCTTATCCCACCACCTAGATACTTAAGAACTGCAGAGGGGAAAATGAGGCACCCCCACAATATTCAGAGGAAACATTAAGAACAGTCCCGCTTTGTCAAACCCCGCTTTTTGGTGTGGGGAGCGGGCCAGTCTCTGATCACCTCCACCTTAGCTGGTTACGGCTTTAGGCGGCCGCTCCCCACCCGATGTCCCAGGTAAGGTACTTCAGCCATCCCCACCTTGCACTTCTCCGCTTTGACAGTCAGCCCAGCCCCCTGGAGTCGGTCCAGCACTTGTCTAACCTGGGACACATGGTCCTCCCAGGTCTGGCTAAAGACACAGATGTCATCAATATACGCCACGGCAAAACTCTCCATCCCCCTCAGGAGCTGGTCCACCAGGCGCTGGAAGGTGGCCGGCGCTCCCTTGAGGCCGAAAGGCAGGGTCAGGAACTCATAGAGCCCCAGAGGGGTGATAAAGGCCGATTTCAGCGGGGAATCTGCATCCAGCGGCACTTGCCAGTAGCCCTTTGTAAGGTCCATGGTGGTAAGGTACCGAGCTCCTCCCAGCTTGTCTAGGAACTCGTCCGGCCTGGGCATGGGGTAGGCATCCGATACAGTGATGGCATTGAGCTTCTGATAGTCCACACAGAACCAGACCGACCCGTCCTTTTTGGGGACCAGCACCACCGTCGAGGCCCAAGGGCTGGCAGACGGCTGGATCACCCCCAAAGCCAGCATGTCCCGGACCTCTCTTTCCAGGTCCTGAGCAGTTTTCCCTGTGACTCGGAAGGGGGAGCATCTTATCAGCGGGTGCGACCCTGTCTGCACCCGGTGGACAGTCAGATTAGTGCGTCCAGGCTGGTTGGAAAACAGCTGTCGGTACGGATGCAGCACCCCCCTGACCTCAGCTTGCTCGGCAGGGGTTAGCTGATCCGAGAGGGGAATTGTTTCCAGGGGGGAACCAGCTCTGGTCCCAGGGAACAGATCTACTAAAGGGTCATCTCCCTGCTCCTCCCAATGTCCACACACGGCCAACACCACATTCCCCCTGGCATAATATGGCTTCATCATATTCACATGGTACACCCGGCGGTGGTGCGCCCGGTTAGACAGCTCCACTACATAGTTTACCTCGTTTAGCTGCTTGACGACCTTGAAAGGGCCCTCCCAGGCGGCCTGTAGTTTGTTCTTTCTCACGGGGATGAGAACCATCACCTGATCCCCGGTGGCGTAGGCACGGGCCCGCGCCGTGCGGTCATACCAGACCTTCTGCTTCCTCTGGGCTCTGGCCAGATTCTCCCTGGCCAGGCCCATGAGTTCAGCCAGTCTCTCTTGGAAGATCAGGACATACTCCACCACTGACTCTCCATCGGGAGTGGCCTTCCCCTCCCACTCGTCTCTCATCAGGTCCAGGGGGCCCCTCACCCTCCTTCCATATAACAGTTCGAAAGGCGAAAATCCGGTAGACTCCTGGGGCACCTCCCTGTACGCAAACAGCAGGTGAGGTAAGTACTTGTCCCAATCCTGCGGGTGCTGGTTCATAAAGGTTTTCAGCATCATCTTTAGCGTCCCATTGAACCTCTCCACCAGCCCATTGGACTGGGGGTGATACGCTGAGGCCCAGTCATGCCGGACCCCACATTTCTCCCACAAGCACCGGAGCAGGGCCGACATGAAGTTGGACCCTTGGTCTGTCAAGACTTCCTTGGGGAACCCCACTCGGCTGAAAATGGTCAGGAGCGCATCTGCCACGGTGTCTGCTTCAATGGAAGCTAAGGGCACTGCCTCGGGGTAGCGGGTGGCGAAATCTACCACCACCAGAATGTATTTCTTCCCCGACCGGGTCGTCTTGCTGAGAGGCCCCACTATGTCCATGGCCACCTTCTGGAAAGGTTCCTCTATGATGGGCAAAGGTTTCAAAGCCGCTTTCCCCTTGTCCCGGGCCTTCCCCACCCTCTGACAGGGGTCACAGGATCGGCAATACTGCCGGACCGTGGTAAAGACCCCGGGCCAGTAAAAGTTCTGTAGCAACCTCTGCCGGGTGCGCCAGATTCCCTGGTGCCCTGCGAGGGGGATGTCATGGGCCAGGGACAGGAGCTTGCGGCGGTACTTCTGGGGGACCCCCAGCTGCCTCCTGATCCCACAGGACTCCCCTTCCCCTGGGGGAGCCCATTCTCGGTACAGGAACCCCTTCTCCCACAGGAACCTCTCCTGGCAGCCTCTCCTCATGGTCCGTCCCACCCTGAGGTCGGCCAGGTCCCTGAGCTTCCACAAGGAGGGATCTTTCCTCAACTCGGCCTGGAACTCAGCGGCTGGGGAAGGGATGGGGACTGGTTCCCTCTTGCTGGCCAGGTCTGAGGCCTCAGCCTCTTTCAGCCGTGCCCCTCGGCACTCCCTCCCCACCAAGGAAGGGTCCCATGCCTCTGGCAAGGTACCCTCTCCGAGGTCAGGGCACAGTGCCCCTCCCCGGCTCTGGCTATGGGTCATGACCAGGGCACCCTGGGGGTTGCTTGGCCAGTCCCCTAAGTCCACCGCACAGCAACACCTCAGTGGGCAAGTGGTGGTGCACCCCCACGTCCTTGGGGCCCTCCTTGGCCCCCCATTTCAGGTGTACCCTTGCCACGGGCACCTTGAATGGGGTCCCGCCCACCCCCGTCAGGGTCAGGTAGGTGTTGGGCACTACCCGATCTGGGGCCACCACCTCGGGCCGGGCCAGCGTCACCTCCGCGCCCGTATCCCAGTGTCCATTGACCTTCCTCCCATCCACCTCCAGGGGAACAAGGCACTCTCTCCGGAGGGACAGCCCCGCACCCACCCTGTAAACTGAGAACCTTGAGTCCAGAGCCTCCAGCCCCCCAGAGGAGCTGGCCTGGGAAACTCCTCCCTCCTGAGCAGGTGGTAAACTGGCAGCCCCCCTTGCCTGGGTCGTCTGCCCCTCGTCCAGCTGGGTCCCTACCCAGTTAACCCTGTGCGGGTTCGATCTGCTCAGTCTGTCCCTGAGCCTGGGGCACTGAGTCCGGATGTGGCCTCTCTGGCCGCAGTAAAAGCAGCTCATGTCCCTTTGGTCCCCTCGAGCCGGTCGGTTGGACCTGATGCCAGATGTTCCCCTTGGGAGGGGGTTTTCCATGTTCCCTCTTTGGGAGGTCCCAGGGTGACTCTCTCTGCATTGTGGGGGGGCCTGTTCTTTTGGGACTCCTCCCTGCCACCCCCTGACCGGCTGTTCAGAAACTCGTCGGCCAGCTGCCCTGCGTGTTGCAGGTCCTCTGGCTTTTTGTCCACCAACCACAGCCTCAGGTCGGACGGGCACTGTTCATACATTTGCTCCAGTACGATTAGGTCCAGCAGGTCCTCTTTAGCTTGGGCCCCATCCACCCACATGCGGGCATATCCCTGCATCCGGTTGACCAGTTGTAGGTAGGTGACCTCAGGCGTTTTACGCTGACTCCGGAACTTTCTCCGGTACATCTCGGGGTCAGCCGAAACTCACGGAGCAGGGCCTGTTTGAACAGTTCATAGTCCCCTGCCTCCGCCCCTGTCATCCGGCTGTACACCTCCACGGCTTTGGGGTCCAGTAAGGGGGTGAGGAACTGGAGCCTGTCTGCAGGGTCAACCCTGTGCAGCTCGCAGGCATTCTCAAAGGCCGTCAGGAAGCTATCCATGTCCTCCCCCTCCTTCCGCTGGGCCAGGAAGCACTTATCAAAGCTCCTTGCAGTCTTGGGTCCCCCGGCACTCACTGCAGCTGGAGGCTCGCTGGTCCTCAGCCTGGCCAGCTCCAGCTCGTGCTGACGCTGCTTTTCCTCATGCTGACGCTGCCTTTCACGGTCCTGTTGCTCCTTCTCTCAATCTTCCAATTCACTCAGTTTCATCTCCCTCTCCCATTCCAGCTGCCTCAGCTCCAGGGATGGGGAGCTCCGCCAGGAGGATCCCCTGGTGGCCGCGGGAGTCAGGATGCCCTCGGTATTTGCTGGGCTTCTCCCAGCCTCTTCCTTTGGCATAGGTAGGAGGGGTCCTGGGATGCCCTCGGCAGCAGTCTGACCCCTCCCATCTGGGTAAGGCACCAGGGCCCGCCTTGCATCTGCCGGGCGGCTTCCCTCAGAGACAGGGATCGGTCCGTCCGAGCGATCCCTCTCCTCCAGCTGGGCAATCAGCTGTTCTTTGGTGAGCCTCCCAATGCGCAGCCCCCTCTGCCTGCACAGCTCCACCAGGTCGCTCTTAAGGCGTTAAGTGTACATCTCCCTGCTGGCCACTCGCGGACCTGTGTGCTCTCAGCTCCCCACGGTTTCCAGGAGGAACCCCTAGTGTGCCAGCCCTTCTCCAGGTCACCTCCTCTCTCCCAGGGTCAAGCCGCAGTCTCCTTCGCCCCTGAGCCTGCTCGCCACAGTCCCCAGGGGGACCCCGTTATTGCAACAGTCCTTCTCACTGGTCATACACTCCCAGGGGTTAAGCGTAGCTCCTCCGCCACCCCAAAACCACTCCTCTCTGACTCTTCAGCATGCCTTGTCCTCGTTAACGCCCGCCTTCATTTTACTGCTCCCCAATCACTGCAGGAAGCGCTGTCCGTGGGATGCAATAGATCCCACCGCTACCATGGGCAGCCGATCCCCTGGGAGAATAACATGAGGGGGAAAGGAGTCCAGGAGAGCTGGCTGTATTTTAAAGAATCCTTATTGAGGTTACAGGGACAAACCATCCCGATGTGTAGAAAGAATAGTAAATATGGCAGGCGACCAGCTTGGCTTAACGGTGAAATCCTTGCTGATTTTAAACACACAAAAGAAGCTTACAAGAAGAGGAAGATTGGACAAATGACCAGGGAGGAGTACAAAAATATTGCTCGGGCATGCAGGAATGAAATCAGGAAGGCCAAATCACACCTGGAGTTGCAGCTAGCAAGAGATGTTAAGAGTAACAAGAAGGGTTTCTTCAGGTATGTTGGCAACAAGAAGAAAGTCAAGGAAAGTGTGGGCTCCTTACTGAATGAGGGAGGCAACCTAATGACAGAGGATGTGGAAAAAGCTAATGTACTCAATGCTTTTTTTGCCTCTGTCTTCACGAACAAGGTCAGCTCCCAGACTACTGCCCTGGGCAGCACAGCAGTGGAAGGAGGTGACCAGCCCTCTGTGGAGAAAGAAGTGGTTCGGGACTATTTAGAAAAGCTGGACATGCACAAGTCCATGGGGCCAGACGCGTTGCATCCAAGAGTGCTAAAGGAGTTGGCGGATGTGATTGCAGAGCCATTGGCCATTAGTTTTGAAAACTCATGGCGACCCGGGGGAAGTCCCGAATGACTGGAAAAAGGCTAATGTAGTGCCCACCTTTAAAAAAGGGAAGAAGGAGGATCCTGGGAACTACAGGCCAGTCAGCCTCACCTCAGTCCCTGGAAAAATCATGGAGCAGGTCCTCAAGGAATCAATTCTGAAGCACTTAGAGGAGAGGAAAGTGATCAGAAACAGTCAGCATGGATTCACCAAGGGCAAGTCATGCCTGACTAATCTAATTGCCTTCTGTGATGAGATAACTGGCTCTGTGGATGAGGGGAAAGCAGTGGACGTGTTGTTCCTTGACTTTAGCAAAGCTTTTGACACGGTCTCCCACAGTATTCTTGCCAGCAAGTTAAAGAAGTATGGGCTGGGTGAATGGACTATAAGGTGGATAGAAAGTTGGCTAGATTGTCAGGCTCAACGGGAAGTGATCAATGGCTCCATGTCTAGTTGGCAGCCGGTATCAAGTGGAGTGCCCCAAGGGTCGGTCCTGGGGCCGGTTTTGTTCAATATCTTCATTAATGATCTGGAGGATGGTGTGGATTGCACCCTCATTAAGTTTGCAGATGACACTAAACTGGGAGGAGTGGTAGATACGCTGGAGGGGAGGGATAGGATACAGAGGGACCTAGACTTTTTAGAGGATTGGGCCAAAAGAAATCTGATGAGGTTCAACAAGGACAAGTGCAGAGTCCTGCACTTAGGACGGAAGAATCCCATGCACCGCTACAGACTAGGGACCGAATGGCTCGGCAGCAGTTCTGCGGAAAAGGACCTAGGGGTGACAGTGGACGAGAAGCTGGATAGGAGTCAGCAGTGTGCCCTTGTTGCCAAGAAGGCCAATGGCATTTTGGGATGTATAAGTAGGGGCATTGCCAGCAGATCGAGGGACGTGATCGTTCCCCTCTATTCGACATTGGTGAGGCCTCATCTGGAGTACTGTGTCCAGTTTTGGGCCCCACACTACAAGAAGGATGTGGATAAATTGGAAAGAGTCCAGCGGAGAGCAACAAAAATGATGAGTGTACTGGAACACATGACTTATGAGGAGAGGCTGAGGGAGCTGGGATTGTTTAGTCTGCAGAAGAGAAGAATGAGGGGGGATTTGATAGCTGCTTTCAACTACCTGAGAGGTGGTTCCAAAGAGGATGGATCGAGACTGTTTTCAGTGGTAGAAGAGGACAGGACAAGGAGTAATGGTCTCAAGTTGCAGTGGGGGAGGTTTAGGTTGGATATTAGGAAAAACTTTTTCACTAGGAGGGTGGTGAAACACTGGAATGCGTTACCTAGGGAGGGGGTGGAATCTCCTTCCTTAGAAGTTTTTAAGGTCAGGCTTGACAAAGCCCTGGCTGGGATGATTTAATTGGGGATTGGTCCTGCTTTGAGCAGGGGGTTGGACTAGATGACCTCCTGAGGTCCCTTATAACCCTGATATTCTATGATTCTGTACCACCAGTTGTTAGAAAGAGTGGGGGAGTCAGGGTCCTGTACCCTTGTTTCCTGCAATTCACATTCACTGTGACTCTCAGCCAGCCAGTAAAACAGAAGGTTTCTTAGACGACAGGAACATGGTCTAACACAGAGCTTGTAGGTGCAGAGAACAGGACCCCTCAGCTAGGTCCATTTTGGGGGGCAGTGAGCCAGACAACCACATGTGCCCTTCACTCCATGTCTCCAGCCAGCCCCAAACTGAAACTTCCTCCAGCCCCTCCTCCTCTGGGCTTTGTTCCTTTCCCGGGCCAGGAGGGCACCGGATTCCTTTGTTCTCCAACCCTTTAGCTCTCACCTTGCAGGAAACAGGGTGTCGGCCATTCTCTGTGTCCAGACCCCTGCACACACCTGACCTCTAGGGCTCTGCAATGATCATACACCCTTACCCCACCCCCTAGAGACTTAAGAACTGCCTAGGGGAAGCTGAGGCACCCCTTCACTATTCAGAGGAAACATTAAGAACAGTCCCGCTTCATCACACCCCCCTCCTGGCTCAGGTGACAGGCTCTCAGGTCTCCCATCCCCAGTGAAACTCCCCTGCCACATTCCCAGGTCACCACTCCCCGCTCCCTGCTGTGTCACACCAATTCAAGACAAATGGCTTCAAGCAGGGCAGTCACAGCCCCAGGCTGGGGTTTTTCCACCTCTAAGGCAAACCCAACCAGCCAGACAGAGAGGACTTTGGTCTCACCCCTCTGGCTAACCTCACGTCACACAAGCAATTCCCTCAGACACTCCAGTGTCCCAGTATCCCCACCAGTGCCACTCGTTATGGGGACAAATGGTTATGAAAACCAATACCCCAGTAAAAGAACAAAGGTTCTCCCGATCCCAAAGGACCAAACCCCAGACCCAGGTCAATATACAAATCAGATCTTACCCACAAATCACGCTGTTGCCAATCCCTTAGAATCTGAAATCTAAAGGTTTATACATAAAAGGAAAAAGATAGAGATGAGAGCTAGAATTGGTTAAATGGAATCAATGACAGACAGCGATGGCAAAGTTCTTGGTTCAGGCTTGTAGCAGGGATGGAATAAACTGCAGGTTCAAATCAAGTCTCTGGAGAACACCCACAGCTGGGATGGGTCTTTCAGTCCTTGGTTCAAAGCTTCCGTTTGTAGCAAAGTCCCTCCAGAGGAAAGAAGCAGGACTGAAGACAAGATGGAGGAGCTGCAGCAGCTTTGTATACTCTCTTGCCATGTGGTCTTTCTTTCTTTGTCCCAAAGACAAGCTGCCCATCCCATGGCCTGGAAACACCTCAGAGTTCTGTCCAGAGGCAGGTCCCTGCACACCTTGTGTGACACAGCAGGGAGGGGGGAGTGTTGACCTGGGGATGTGCCCTGGGGATGGGAGACCTGAGAGCCTGTCACCTGAGCCAGGAGGGGGAGGGGGAGGTAACACCTCTGCCCGGGAATGTGAACAGAGGCTGCAGCAGGGAACCTGCTGGGGGGGTTTAGTTTTCAGTTTGGGGCTGGGTGGAGGAACACAGGGAACCCCAGGGCTGGGGTCTAAGCTTCCTGCTCCCCCAGAAGGACTTGACTGAGGGGTCCTGGGTGTACCCACAAGCTCTGTTTTGGACTCTATTCCTGTTGTCCAATAAACCTTCTGTTTTACTGGCTGGCTGAGAGTCTCAGTGAATCCCAGGAAGAGGGGTGCAGGGCCTGGACTCCCCCACACTCCGTGACAACTGGTGGGAGCAGTGGGATCTACTGCACCCCGTGAACGGCGCTTCCTGCAGTAAGTGACTGGGGAGCAGTAAAACGAAGGGGGATTGACGGGGACCAGGCGTGCTGAAGATTCAGAGAGAGACGGTTTCAGGGGGCGGTTAACCCCTGGGAGTGTGTGACCAGAGAGAAGGACTTTTGCAGTTAAAGGGTCCCCCGGGGGATTGCAGCGAGCGGTCCCAGGGGCGGAGGAGTCTGCAGCTCGACCCTGGCAAAGAGGTGGTGACCTCAAGAAGGACTGGCACACTAGGGGCTTTTCCTGGAAACCGTAGAAAGCTGCCCGGCCTGCGAGTGGCCAGCAGGGAGATGTACGCTAAACGCCATAAGAGCGACCTGGTGGAGCTGTGCAGGCAGAGGGGGCTGCACATCGGGAGGTCCACCAAGGAACAGCTGATTGCCCAGTTGGAGGAGAGGGATCGCTTGGATGACCCGATCCCTGCCCCTGAGGGAAGCCGCCCGGCGGACGCAGCGTGGGCCCTGGGGCCTGACTGGGCTGGGAGGGGTCAGACTGCTGCCCAGGACATCCTGAGACCCTTCCTACCTAGGCCTGGGGGAGGAGGTTGGGAGAAGCCCGGCAAATACCGAGGGCACCCTGACCCCGGCAGCCAGCAGGGGATCCTCCCGGCGGAGCTCCCCGTCCCTGGAGCGGATGCGGCTGGAATGGGAGAGGGAGATGAGAATGAGGGAGCTGGAGGATCATGAAAAACAACGTCAACATGAGCAGGAGGAGAAGGAGAAATGATGTAAGCATGAGCAGGAGGAGAAGGAGTGGGAACGTCAGGAGAAGGAGAGGCAACGTAGGCATGAGCAGGAGGAGAAGGAGAAACAAAGGCAGCATGAACTGGAGCTGGCCAGCCTGAGGAGCAGTGGGGCCCCGGCTGCGGTGAGTGAGGGGGGACCCAAGACTGCAAGGAGCTTTGATAAGTGCTTCCTGGCCCAGCGGAAGGAGGGGGAGGACATAGATAGCTTCCTGACGGCCTTTGAGAATGCCTGCGAGCTGCACAGGGTTGACCCTGCAGACAGGCTCCAGTTCCTCACCCCCTTACTGGACCCCAAAGCCGTGGAGGTCTACAGCCGGATGACAGGGGCAGAGGCAGGGGACTATGAACTGTTCAAACAGGCTCTGCTCCGTGAGTTTGGGCTGACCCCCGAGATGTACCGGAGAAGGTTCCGGGGTCAGCGTAAAACGCCTGAGGTCACCTACCTACAACTGGTCAACAGGATGCAGGGATATGCCCGCAAGTGGACAGCGGGGGCCCAAACTAAAGAGGACCTGCTTGACCTGTTCGTACTGGAGCAGCTGTATGAACAGTGCCGTTCCGACCTGAGGCTGTGGCTGGTGGACAAAAAGCTCGAGAACCCCCAGCACGTGGGGCAGCTGGCCGACGAGTTTGTGAACAGTCGGTCGGGGGGTAGCCGGGAGGAGTCCCAAAAGAACAGGCCCCCCCGATGCAGAGAGAGAGTCACCCTGGGACCTCCCAGCGGGGAAATAGGGAGAACCCCCTCCCAAGGGGAACTCCTGGCGTCAGGACCGTCCGACCCGCTCAAGGGGACCAACGTGACCTGAGCTGCTATCACTGTGGCCAGAGAGGCCACGTATGGACCCAGTGCCCCAGACTCAGGGACAGACTGAGCAGACCCAACCTACCCAGGGTTAACTGGGTAGGGACTCAGCTGGACGAGGGGCAGGCGACCCAGGAAAGGGGGGCTACCAGTTTGCCACCTGCTCAGGAGGGAAGAGTACCCCCGGCCAGCTCCGCCAGAGGGCTGGGTGCTCTGGACTCAGGGTGCTCGGTTTACAGGGTGGGCGCAGGGCTGTCCCTCCGGAGAGAGTGCCTTGTTCCCCTGGAGGTGGATGGGAGGAAGGTCAATGGATACTGGGATAAGGGCGCGGAGGTGACGCTGGCCCGGCCCGAGGTGGTGGCCCCAGATCGGGTGGTGCCCAACTCCTACCTGACCCTGACGGGGGTGGGCGGGACCCCATTTAAGGTGCCTGTGGCAAGGGTACACCTGAAATGGGGGGCCAAGGAGGGCCCCAAGGATGTGGGGGTACACCACCATTTGCCCACCGAGGTTTTGATGGGGGGAGACCTAGAGGACTGACCAAGCAAACCCCAGACCGCCCTGGTTGTGACCCGTAGCCAGAGCCGGCGAGGGGCACTGCGCCCTGACCTTGGGGAGGGTACCACACCAGAGGCGCAGGACCCTACTCTGGTGGGGAGGGAGCGCCGAGGGGCACGGCTCAGAGAGGCTGCGGCCTCAGAGCTGGCCACTGAGGGGGAACCGGGCCCCATCCCTTTCCCAGCCGCTGAGTTCCAGGCCGAGTTGAGGAAAGATCCCTCCTTGCAGAAGCTCAGGGACCTGGCCGACCTCAGTGAGGGATGGACCATGAGGAGAGGCTGCCAGGAGAGGTTCCTGTGGGAGAAGGGGTTCCTGTACCGAGAATGGGCTCCCCCAGGGGAAGGGGAGTCCTGTGGGATCAGGAGGCAGCTGGTGGTCCCCCAGAAGTATCGCCGCAAGCTCCTGTCCCTGGCCCATGACATCCCCCTCGCAGGGCACCAGGGAATCCGGCGCACCCGGCAGAGGTTGCTACAGAACTTTTACTGGCCCGGGGTCTTTACCACCGTCCGGCAGTATTGCCGATCCTGTGACCCCTGTCAGAGGGTGGGGAAGGCCCGGGACAAGGGGAAAGCGGCGTTGAGACCTTTGCCCATCATAGAGGAGCCTTTCCAGAAGGTGGCCATGGACATCGTGGGGCCTCTCAGCAAGACGACCCGGTCGGGGAAGAAATACATTCTGGTGGTGGTAGATTTCGCCACCCGCTACCCCGAGGCAGTGCCCTTAGCTTCCATTGAAGCAGACACCGTGGCAGATGCGCTCCTGACCATTTTCAGCCGAGTGGGGTTCCCCAAGGAAGTCTTGACAGACCAAGGGTCCAACTTCATGTCGGCCCTGCTCCGGTGCTTGTGGGAGAAATGTGGGGTCCGGCACGACTGGGCCTCAGCGTATCACCCCCAGTCCAATGGGCTGGTGGAGAGGTTTAACGGGACGCTAAAGATGATGCTGAAAACCTTTATGAACCAGCACCCGCAGGATTGGGACAAGTACTTACCTCACCTGCTGTTCGCGTACAGGGAGGTGCCCCAGGAGTCTACCGGATTTTCGCCTTTCGAACTGTTATATGGAAGGAGGGTGAGGGGCCCCCTGGACCTGATGAGAGACGAGTGGGAAGGGAAGGCCACTCCCGATAGAGAGTCAGTGGTGGAGTATGTCCTGACCTTCCGAGAGAGACTGGCTGAACTCATGGGCCTGGCCAGGGAGAATCTGGCCAGAGCCCAGAGGAAGCAGAAGGTCTGGTATGACCGCACGGCGCGGGCCCGTGCCTACGCCACCGGGGATCAGGTGATGGTTCTCATCCCCGTGAGAAAGAACAAACTACAGGCCGCCTGGGAGGGCCCGTTCAAGGTCGTCAAGCAGCTCAATGAGGTAAACTATGTGGTGGAGCTGTCGAACCGGGCGCACCACCGCGGGGTGTACCATGTTGTCACGGAGTGCCCGGGCGATGCTCTGGAACTGCTCCCTATGAAGCCAGTCAGGACTCTGGGGCAGTCGCCTTCCGGTGAGCAGCCTGTCCGCAGGGCAAACAGCTCACACGGCTTCCACCTTCCTGGGTCTGACCTCGGAGCATTCAGCATCCTCTGCCCCTCCGTGTGCTTCCCACAGCGAGACCGCTCAGGCGGGGCTCCTGGGGAAGCCAGAGGGTCCTGCACCCCAACTCCGCAGTCAGACGGGACTCTCAGCCAGCCAGTAAAACAGAGGTTTATTAGACGACAGGAACATGGTCTAAAACAGATCTTGCAGGTGCAGAGAACAGGACCCCTCAGCTGGGTCCATTTTGGAGGGCAGTGAGCCAGACAACCACGTCTGCACTTCACTCCATGTCCTAGCCAGCCTCCAAACTGAAACTCCCTCCAGCCCCCCCTCCTCTGGGCTTTGTTCCTTTCCCAGGCCAGGAGGTCACCTGATTCCTTTGTTCTCCAACCCTTTAGCTCTCACCTTGCAGGGGGGAAGGGCCCAGGCCATCAGTTGCCAGGAAACAGGGTGTCGGCCATTCTCTGTGTCCAGACCCCTGCACACACCTGCCCTCTAGGGCTCTGCAGTGATCATACACCCTTACCCCACCACCTAGATACTTAAGAACTGCATAAGGGAAATTGAGGCACCCCCACAATATTCGGAGGAACCATTAAGAACAGTCCCACTTTATGCCAGGGGGAATGTGGTGTTGGCCGTGTGTGGACATTGGGAGGAGCAGGGAGATGACCCTTTAGTAGATCTATTCCCTGGGACCAGAGCTGGTTCCCCCCTGGAAACAATTCCCCTCTCGGATCAGCTAACCCCTGCCCAGCAAGCTGAGGTCAGGGGGGTGCTGCATCCGTACCGACAGCTGTTTTCCAACCAGCCTGGACGCACTAATCTGACTGTCCACCGGGTGCAGACAGGGTCGCACCCGCTGATAAGATGCTCCCCCTTCCGAGTCACAGGGAAAACTGCTCGGGACCTGGAAAGAGAGGTCCGGGACATGCTGGCTTTGGGGGTGATCCAGCCATCGGCCAGCCCTTGGGCCTCGCCGGTGGTGCTGGTCCCCAAAAAGGACGGGTCGGTCCGGTTCTGTGTGGACTATCGGAAGCTCAATGCCATCACTGTATCGGATGCCTACCCCATGCCCAGGCCGGACGAGCTCCTAGACAAGCTGGGAGGAGCTCGGTACCTTACCACTATGGACCTTACAAAGGGCTACTGGCAAGTGCCGCTGGATGCAGATGCCCGGCTGAAATCGGCCTTTATCACCCCACTGGGGCTCTATGAGTTCCTGACCCTGCCTTTCGGCCTCACGGGAGCGCCGGCCACCTTCCAGCGCCTGGTGGACCAGCTCCTGAGGGGGATGGAGAGTTTTGCCGTGGCGTATATTGACGACATCTGTGTCTTTAGCCAGACCTGGGAGGACCATGTGTCCCAGGTTAGACAAGTGCTGGACCGACTCCAGGGGGCTGGGCTGACTGTCAAAGCGGAGAAGTGCAAGGTGGGGATGGCGGAAGTATCTTACCTGGGCCATCGGGTGGGGAGCGGCCGCCTAAAGCCGGAACCGGCCAAGGTGGAGGTGATCAGAGACTGGCCCGCTCCCCACCCCAAAAAGCAGGTCCAAGCCTTTATTGGGATGGCAGGATACTACCGAAGATTTGTGCCCCACTTTAGCGCCATCGCCACCCCCATCACTGAGCTATGCAAGAAGGGGAAGCCAGACAAGGTGGTCTGGACCGAGCAGTGCCAGGAGGCTTTCCGGGCGCTGAAGGAGGCTCTGGTCAGTGGCCCAGTTCTGGCAAACCCAGACTTTGACAAGCCCTTTGTGGTGTTCACCGACGCCTCCGACACGGGACTGGGGGCGGTGTTAATGCAGGAGGATGAAAAGGGGGAGAGACACCCCATCGTGTACCTGAGCAAGAAGTTGCTACCCCGGGAGCAACACTACGCGGCCATCGAGAAGGAGTGCCTGGCCATGGTGTGGGCCCTCAAGAAACTAGAGCCCTATCTCTGCGGGCGACACTTCACCGTGTACACCGACCACTCTCCCCTGACCTGGCTGCACCAGATGAAAGGAGCCAACGCCAAGCTCCTGAGGTGGAGCCTGCTCCTGCAGGATTACGACATGGACGTGGTCCACGTGAAGGGAAGGGCCAACCTGATAGCGGATGCGCTGTCCCGGAGAGGGGGCCCCGAACTTCCCCAGGTCACTGGTCACAGTGACCCCGCTCAGTTCAGTCTCGAAGGGGGGAGAGATGTGACGATGTGACGCAGCAGGGAGGGGGGAGTGTTGACCTGGGAATGTGCCCTGGGGACGGGAGACCTGAGAGCCTGTCACCTGAGCCAGGAGGGGGAGGGGGAGGTGACACCTCTGCCCAGGAATGTGGACGGAGGCTGCAGCAGGGAACCTGCTGGGGGGGTTTAGTTTCAGTTTGGGGCTGGGTGGAGGAACACAGGGAACCCCAGGGCTGGGGTCTGAGCTCCCTGCCCCCCAGAAGGACTTGACTGAGGGGTCCTGGGTGTACCCACAGCTCTGTTTGAGACTGTGTTCCTGTTGTCCAATAAACCTTCTGTTTTACTGGCTGGCTGAGAGTCTCAGTGAATCCCAGGAAGAGGGGTGCAGGGCCTGGACGCCCCCACACTCCGTGACAGGTGTCCCCCAGAAGCACAGCACAGGTTTGAACTACAGACAGTGTAGAGCCAATATTCATAACTTTAACTACAAAAATGATACACACATACAGACAGCATAATCATAACCAGCAAACCATAACCGTGTCTTAGACACCTTATTTGACCCCCTTTATACAAGATTTGCTGCCACTGCAGGACCTTGGTTGCAACAATGATCTATACGGTCCCAGTTCATATTAATAACGTCACACAGGGCTGGAGATATCCTTTCCTTCCAGGAAAGACAAGACCTCTGAGCGTAGGTCCCCGGGGCCATGTCTCCCCATGTGTCTGTCTGTCTGTCAGTGCCGGAGCCAGGCGGCGTCAGCGTGGGGTCAGGGCCCTGCTGGCTGGTGGCGGGCGACTCGTTGACTCAGCATCTCCTGCTGGGTGCTGGGTGCTGGCGCGGTGCCCGCGGCCTGGCCCTGGCTACGTGTGTGTGGCCTGGAGCCGCGCTGGCGCCCGCCATGTGGCCGGCTGGGGGGCTGGGCATGGGGGGGCGGGCGAGTGGCAGCATCTGTCGCGTGGGTCTCGCACCCCCCGTACGGCTCCTGTCCCCTCCCCGCGCTGACGCCAGGTGCGTGTGGCAGGTTCGAGCCCTGCGCTAACGTGGCAGCGGAGGTGTATTTACGGACCTACCTCTCCCCCTGCATCGAGGACTGCGGCCCCTACGGCCAGTGCAAGCTCCTGCGCACCAGCAACTACCTGTACGCGGCCTGCGAGTGCAAAGCAGGTGAGGGGGCGGGTGGGGGGGCGGGGGCGGGCAGGTGAGGGAGGACGGGAGTGGGTGAGGGAGGAGGGGGTGAGTGAGGGGGCGGGCAGGTGAGGGAGGTGGGGGCGGGTGAGGGGGCAGGTGAGGGGGCGGGGCAGGTGAGGGAAGTGGGGGCGGGCAGGTGAGGGAGGACGGGAGTGGGTGAGGGAGGAGGGGGGTGAGTGAGGGGGCGGGCAGGTGAGGGAGGTGGGGGCGGGTGAGGGGGCAGGTGAGGGGGCGGGGCAGGTGAGGGAAGTGGGGGCGGGCAGGTGAGGGAGGACGGGAGTGGGTGAGGGAGGAGGGGGGTGAGTGAGGGGGTGGGGCAGGTGAGGGAGGTGGGGGCGGGTGAGGGGGCAGGTGAGGGGGCGGGGCAGGTGAGGGAGGACGGGAGTGGGTGAGGGAGGAGGGGGGTGAGTGAGGGGGTGGGGCAGGTGAGGGAGGTGGGGGCGGGTGAGGGGGCGGGACGGGTGAGGGAGGAGGGGGTGGGTGAGGGTGAGGGGGTCAGGGCAGGTGAGGGCAGGTGAGGGGGCGGGGCAGGTGAGGGAAGTGGGGGCGGGTGAGGGGGCAGGACAGGGGAGGGAGGAGGAGGGTGAGTGAGGGGGTGGGGCAGGTGAGGGAGGTGGGGGCGGGTGAGGGGGCAGGTGAGGGGGCGGGGCAGGTGAGGGAAGTGGGGGCGGGTGAGGGGGCGGGACAGGTGAGGGAGGAGGAGGGTGAGTGAGGGGGTGGGGCAGGTGAGGGAGGTGGGGGCGGGTGAGGGGGCAGGACGGGTGAGGGCAGGTGAGGGGGTGGGGCAGGTGAGGGAGGAGGGGGGCAGGTGAGGGGGCAGCCTCCCGGGGCAGCTCCACAGAGCCTGGAATCGGCCCCCGGCAGCACGTTGCCCCCTCACATTACGGCTGGCAAAGCCCGCTCTGGGCCATCTCCTGGAAGCCAGGACGGGGCCCCTCCTTGCCCCCCTAGACTGAGCCGTGTGGCTGGAGCGTCCGTCGTACCCGGCCCCGCTACCCCCATGTGGCCCCAGGACACCCCGGCCTGGCAGCCCCTTTCTCTAACCCCCGGTGCTGCCGCGTTCGGCCTGGTCCCCAGCCCCGCCGCATGCCCCCCCGTCCCCCCGCCGGCCCCGGGCTCGCTGGGCACTGCCAGCCCTGCCCGGCTGACGGGCCCTCGCCGCAGGCTGGAACGGCTGGGGCTGCACGGACAGCGCCGAGGCCTTCTCCTACGGCTTCCAGCTCCTGGCCACGCTGCTTCTGTGCCTCAGCAACCTGATGTTCCTGCCACCCGTGGCCATCGCCCTGCGCAGCCGCTACCTGCTCGAGGCCTCGGTCTACGTCTTCACCATGTTCTTCTCCACCGTGAGTCGGGGCAGCGCCGCCGCGGCTCCCCTGCGCGGGGAGAGCCAGGCGTGGGCGCGGGGACGGGCTGCAGCCAGAGCCGGGTGTGGCCGCGGGGACGGGCTGCAGGCAGAGCCGGGCGTGGGCGCGGGGACCGGCTGCAGGCACAACCGGGCCTGGGCGCGGGGACGGGCTGCAGCCAGCCAGGCGTGGGCGCGGGGACCGGCTGCAGGCAGAGCCGGGCGTGGGCGCGGGGACCGGCTGCAGCCAGAGCCAGGCATGGGCGCGGGGACGGGCTGCAGGCAGAGCCGGGCATGGGCGCGGGGACGGGCTGCAGCCAGCCAGGCGTGGGCGCGGGGACCGGCTGCAGCCAGAGCCGGGCGTGGGCGCGGGGACGGGCTGCAGCCAGAGCCGGGCCTGGGCGCGGGGACGGGCTGCAGGCAGAGCCGGGCTTGGGCGCGGGGACGGGCTGTAGCCAGAGCTGGGCGTGGGTGCGGGGACGGGCTGCAGGCAGAGCCGGGCAGGGGCGCCGGGGGTGGACGCGGCGCACTCGGGGGCTGAGCAGGGGGCTGGCCGGGCGAGGCAATGGGGGGCTCCCCGCCAGGGGGCTGAGCCGCGATCTCTCCCCAGTTCTATCACGCCTGCGACCAGCCGGGCATCGCCGTGTTCTGCATCATGGAGTACGACGTGCTGCAGTTCTGCGACTTCCTGGGCTCCCTCATGTCCGTCTGGGTCACCGTCATCGCCATGGCGCGGCTCCAGCCCCTCGCCAAGCAGGTGAACAGGGCGCGGCTCTGCCTCCAGGGCACGCTGCCCCCCCCGGACCCCTGTCCCCCGGGACCCCTGCCCTCCTCCTAGGACCCCTGCCCTCCTCCAGGGCACCCTCATGACACCCGCGGCAGGCTGGTTGTTCGCTCCTGGGGAGGAGCCAGCGCCTCCTGCAGCCCTGGGGAGACGCAGGAGGGACTGGCACCTGGAGGCCAGCGTCAGACGGGGCTTAGCTCAGCTGGGGGGGTGGGTGAACCCCAGACACAGGGCCAGGTGGTGGGAACCAGGCCCCCCATCCCTGCTCTCCATAGCTCCCCATTTTCCCCTTATCCCTCTGTCCCCAGCCGCAGCCCTAGGACCCCGGCACTGGCAGCCTGGCCGGTGTGCGGCAGCCTCGGGCTCTGCCCTGCGGGCACTGGCGGGCCAGGCTGCCCTGACTCTGCCATTCCAGCCCAGCCAGCCGGGGCTGCGTGACCCAGACCGCTCGCCCTCAGTCCCCCCCTGCCCCACCCCAGAGCCTGCGTCGGGGTAGGGGGGATCATATGGCGCTGGCCCCCCGCGCTAACCCTGCCTGCTCTCTGCGCCAGGTGCTGTACCTGCTGGGCGCCATGCTGCTCTCCATGGCCCTGCAGCTGGACCGCCACGGGCTCTGGAACCTCCTCGGGCCCAGTCTCTTCGCCGTGGGGATCATGGCTATCGCCTGGGTGAGGCCCCTGAGGTGGAGCTGGGGGGGCACGTGGGAGCTACAGGGGCTGCTGTCCCCCAGCCCCTGACTGTGTCCCCTGCCCCCCTCGGCTCCCCTGCTGTGAGCCTCACCTGCAGCTCCACTCTTCCAGCTCAGCACCTTTCCTGGGGTGTCTCCCCCACCATCGCCCCAGCCCTCGGGTCCCTGCCCTGCAGCATCCCCCCTACTTCTCCCCCCACGTCCTTCCTGTGCCCCTCCCCCACTCCCCTCGAGTCCCTGCCGGCCGCGTCCCCCCCACTCCTCCCCCCATCCATCCTGTGCCCCCCCCCCGGGGTCCGTGCCCTGCGGCGTCTCACCCTGTCTCTTGCCCCCCCAGACGGCGCGCAGCATCCGCCGGCGTCACTGCTACCCCCCCACGTGGCAGCGCTGGGCCTTCTACCTGTGCCCGGGCGCGCTGATCGCGGCGGGCGCGGTGCTGCTCTACGCCTGCGTGGAGACGGAGGAGAACTACTTCTACATCCACAGCATCTGGCACATGCTGATCGCGGGCAGCGTGGGCTTCCTGCTGCCCCCGCGCCCCAAGCCCGCCGGGCGCCTGGGCCCCCTGCCCCGCCACAAGGGCTGCGGCTACCAGCTCTGCGTCAACGAGCAGGAGGAGCTGGGGCTGGTGGGCCCCGCCACGGCCTCCATCAGCAGCGTCTGTGCCAGCTGACAGCGCCACGCCCGCCTGGCCTTTGCGGGCACCACGCTGGGGGCGTGGGACAGAGCAGCCCCAGGGCGACGGACCCACAACGGGGGGCGTTCCCCCCCACAGCCATAGTCACCAGCCTCCTGGGAGGGCCTGAGCCCTGTGGCACCCCCGGGTGGTCTCTGCCTGCTGCTGCCCCAAGGACTGGCTCAGCCCTCCGCTCACGGTGACGGGGCTGCGAATCCCCTGCTTGGGGCAGATATGGGGCTGCCACGGGGCAACACAGGGCCGCAACGCCACGCCCAGCCCAGCCCGGCTCCCTCCCGTGCCAGGGCCCCTGCCTCCCCGGCCGGGCGGCTCTGCTGTGTAACTGCAATTACATCCCCGTGGAACTTGGGCCCATGGTGTCGGTGCCGCTCCATTCCGCCGGGCAGGGCAGCCAAGGACGCTGGGAGGTGCCCGCGGCTCGGGGGGGACGCTGCCGGGGCCTGAGGGGTGGGAGGGGCTGGGAAACTGGATCCACAGGCAGGCAGCGTGGCCCCAGGCTGGGCCGGGGCCGGAGGCAGGGGCTGTGCGGCTCCTGCGTGGAGCGTTGGCTCCCAGCTGCATGAGGGCCCCCTGGACGCGGGCAGGGCTGGGAGCCCGAGGGCAGGGGCTGGAACGAGACCAGCAGATACAGCGACCGAGCAGCCCGATGATCCTGCCAGGCTGGGCTCCGGGTGGCACCGAGCCACAGGCAACCCCATCGCCCTGCTCCGGCAGCACGCCAGGGCCCCGGGGACCTTGGGCTTCCAAAGGCCTTGGGCAGGCCCCAATGGGGCCCAGTCGTGTCCGTGTCAGGCACAGGTGGCCCCAGACAGGTGCTCCCAAAGTTCAACGCAGTAAGGGGGGTTTTGTAGCCCTGCGAGGGGGCCGTGCCAGAGGGAAACTGAGGCACAGGGAGGTTCATAGAATCATAGAATATCAGGGTTGGAAGGGTCCTCAGGAGGTCATCTAGTCCAACCCCCTGCTCAAAACAGGACCAATCCCCAATTAAATCATCCCAGCCAGGGCTTTGTCAAGCCTGACCTTAAAAATATCTAAGGAAGGAGATTCCACCACCTCCCTAGGTAACACATTCCAGTGTTTCACCACCCTCCTAGTGAAAAAGTTTTTCCTAATATCCAACCTAAACCTCCCCCACTGCAACTTGAGACCATTACTCCTCGTTCTGTCATCAGCTACCACTGAGAACAGTCTAGAGCCATCCTCTTTGGAAACCCCTTTCAGGTAGTTGAAAGCAGCTATCAAATCCCCCCTCACTCTTCTCTTCTGCAGACTAAACAATCCCAGCTCCCTCAGCCTCTCCTCATAAGTCATGTGTTCCAGTCCCCTAATCATTTTTGTTGCCCTCCGCTGGACTCTTCCCAATTTATCCACATCCTTCTTGTAGTGTGGGGCCCAAAACTGGACACAGTACTCCAGATGAGGCCTCATCAGTGTCAAATAGAGGGGAACGATCACGTCCCTCGATCTGCTCGCTATGCCCCTACTTATACATCCCAAAATGCCATTGGCCTTCTTGGCAACAAGAGAACACTGTTGACTCATATCCAGCTTCTCGTCCACTGTCACCCCTAGGTCCTTTTCTGCAGAACTGCTGCCGAGCCATTCGGTCCCTAGTCTGTAGCAGTGCATTGGGTTCTTCCGTCCTAAGTGCAGGACTCTGCACTTGTCCTTGTTGAACCTCATCAGATTTCTTTTGGCCCAATCCTCCAATTTGTCTAGGTCCTTCTGTATCCGATCCCTCCCCTCCAGCGTATCTACCTCTCCTCCCAGTTTAGTGTCATCTGCAAACTTGCTGAGGGTGCAATCCACACCATCCTCCAGATCATTTATGAAGATATTGAACAAAACCGGCCCCAGGACCGACCCTTGGGGCACTCCGCTTGGTACTGGCTGCCAACTAGACATGGAGCCATTGATCACTACCCATTGAGCCTGACAATCTAGCCAGCTTTCTATCCACTTTATAGTCCATTCATCCAGCCCATACTTCTTTAACTTGCTGGCAAGAATACTGTGGGAGACCGTGTCCAAAGCTTTGTTAAAGTCAAGGAATAACATGTCCACTGCTTTCCTCATGTCCAAAGAGCCAGTTATCTCATCATAGAAGGCAATTAGATTAGTCAGGCATAACTTGCCCTTGGTGAATCCATGCTGACTGTTCCTGATCACTTTCCTCTCCTCTAAGTGCTTCAGAATTGATTCCTTGAGGACCTGCTCCATGATTTTTCCAGGGACTGAGGTGAGGCTGACTGGCCTGTAGTTCCCAGGATCCTCCTTCTTCCCTTTTTTAAAGATGGACACTGCATTTGCCTTTTTCTAGTCGTCCGGGACTTCCCCGGATCACCATGAGTTTTCAAAGATAATGACCAATGGCTCTGTGATCACAAGGTTGATGCTTTGCCCAAGGTCACAAACTCAGGGTTGGCGCTGTGAAGGCCGTAGGTGTGAGCCTGAGTGGCCCGACACCTGGACCATCACAGGCCCAGGCTGTGATGCACACAGAGCTGTGCTGGGCATCTGGGCCCCCGTACGATGGGGCAGAGACGGGCGCCTACGAGCGTGCTCCACGAAGCCAGTCCAAGGGAGATGCCGCCCAGACGGGGGCTCAGCCCCACTACCCCAAGCCAGCCCAAAAAACTGGAGCCACTCTCGCCTGCTGACCCAATGACCCCCGCTCAAAGCCTCACCCCCCAGCAGAGACAGGGGGGTTGAACCTGGGGCTTCCCCCCCCCCCCGCTCTACCCCTGGGCTAGCACCACCCCAGTGCCTCCCACGCCGGCTGGAGCGACACCTGCTCTGGGGCAGGCAGCTGCTGGGCCCTGCACACGCATCAGGGGCCAAACACCATCTCCCCCTGCTTCGGGGCATGCTCTGGGGCACAGGCGGGCGCGAGGTGCCCTGATGCCAAGGCAGGACCGGGCACCCAGACACGTTTACCCTGAAGCCATTGGCACCGGGCGTGTGGGGCGGGAGTTCTGCGGACCCAGGCCCTGTGTACGTCTGTGGCTCTGGGCCACAGGGCCTGAGGGGGGCCCGGGAGCCCTAGCACTGGGCACAGGCCTGTCTCCACACCCCTGCCTGCTCTTAGCTCCCAGTGCCCCCACCCTCACCGTGCTGCCCCCCAGGCTTGTGCCCTGGCAGCACAAGGGTTTTCACACTCAGCCACGGCTAACTGGCTCGCTGCCACCCGCCCTCCGCGGGCCCAGAGACTGGTGGGGAGGGGCCCATGGCCTCAGTCACAGCCATGGTAACCCCCCTTCCCTAGCAACCTGTTCCCAGCCCTCCCGCCAAGACCCTGCATCCCACCCAGACCCCCTGAGCTCATGGGGATGGCCACGCGCCAGGGCAGGAGGTGCCAAGGAGCAGCTGGGGGCAGCCGCCCCGTCAGCACTGACCCCCGCGGTGCAGCAGGGCCTGGCCCAAGAGCCTAGTGCAGCCCTGTCCCCCAGCGCCCCCTTGGCAA
The DNA here is from genome assembly GCF_965152275.1 of Natator depressus. Taxonomy (NCBI): domain Eukaryota; kingdom Metazoa; phylum Chordata; order Testudines; family Cheloniidae; genus Natator; species Natator depressus. The sequence goes on from NC_134238.1 coordinate 1,179,597, forward strand.
CATCATGTGGGGGAGACTGACGCAGAGGGAAGGACCCTGCCAAAGGTCTCAGAGAGAGTTGGTGGGAATGGAACCCAGGAGTCCGGGCTCCCTGCCCCACTCCCCGTACCCACTGGGCATGTCTAAATCCCAGAGCAGCTGGCATCGCCCCAGCCAGGGAGGGGTTTGGGTTACAGCAGCTTGGGGGCGGGTGGCCAAGCAACCGGGGCTGGCCCCTTCCCTTGTGTCCTCACATTAACCCCCCGGCCAAGGACCCCTGAGACGGCCCAGGCTCTCCCGGGCTAAGAGCCTCCTTTCCAACCTGCCTGAGAGCTCCTGGTCGGGTGGGGGACTCACCCCAGGGGCTCCTGCCTCCCTCCCTGGCTGGATCACCAGGCCCCTGGGCTGGGGCCAGTGGCCCAGGGCCGACGCGCCACGAGTGACAAACCAGGCCGCACGGCACCCAGAGGGTTTATTTCTCTCTTTACAGACACACACAACAGAGAGCCCACAAGCCCCCGGCTCCGAGCCTGTGCCCGGCAGCCAACCCACCTCTCCAGGACCGGGGGGAGGGGGAGCTCCTGCCACTTCTCCCCAAGTGCAGCCCAGCTCTCCAGCCCAGAGCCCTGCCGCCCCCCGCCCAGCCCTTCGGAAATCTCCAGAGCGGTGCCAGGCAGCAGCGGGGCCCCGGAGCGGAGAGCAGGGAGGACCCAGCCCCTGGCGTGCCCCAAGCCCCAGGGAACCTGGGCTGGCCTGAGGGACAGGGCAGTAGCCCGACCCCTCCGTGACGGGGGGCCCTACATAGCCCTGCCATGCCGGCAAGGAGGGGAAGGGGGCCAGCCAGGAGTGGGGTCAGCACCGGCCCCTGGGCGGGGGAGTCCAACCGGGGCTGCCAGAACCAGCCACTCACCCTGCGCTGGCACTAAGTGGTCAGGGCCGGCTCCCCGGGCACGCCAGCCCTGCCCACGCCAGCGCCCTGGGCTCTGAGCCGGGCCCCTGGGGCTAATACCCCTCGTGATGGCAGCACGCGGCCGGGGCGGCGAGGGCACGTGCGTGCTCACCCTGTGATGCCACCTGCAGCACCCAGGGGCCCGCCTGTGGGGCCCCCCCAGCCCACTCACCACTGGACAGATTTGATGGGGTGCCCGGCCCACAGCCCTGGGGGGCCCCATCCCCCCCGCCCCGGAGCTGCAGCCATGGGCTCTCCAGCGCCTCCTGCGGGGGCTGCCCCAGGTACACCTGGTTTATAATGGCCTGGGCAAGGGCCAGTGGGGCCGCACTGCCCCCTGTGGCCCCCAGCCCCACCACCGTCCCCTCTTCCCCCAGGCTCAGCACCACGGGGCAGGCCCAGGAGAGCAGGCCGGGCCCGGCGGGCGCTGTCAGGTCACTCAGCACGATGCCCGAGGCGGGCGCCAGGAATTTGGAGCCGAAGGAGCTGTTGAGAGAGGCCGAGAGCAGCAGGACGTTCCCTTGGCTGTCTGCCACTGCCAGGTGGCTGCCCACGGGCGAGGGGCCCCTGCCAGGGCGAGGGGGCCAGGGTGAGGGGCCCGCCCCCGCAAACCCCCGGGAAAAGCCGCGCCGGGCCGCGCTCAGGGCCCTCAGGCAGGGATCAGGCGCGTCCCCGGGCCTGGCTGCCCGCACCTCCTCGAGGACGCTGGCCAGCAGGCTGCCGGCGGTGGGGGCCGGGGCTCCGTGGAGCCAGGCGTTGCCCAGCTGCATGGCCAGGGGGCTCTGCAGCTCCAGGCCCAAGTCCCCCATGGCCTGCAGGAAGGGCTCCCGCTCGGCCGGGGGCAGGTCCGGGGCCAGGGCCCGGGGCAGGGCGTCGTCCCCCGATGCCACCGCCCGGAGCAGGGCCGCCAGCCGGGGGTGGGTGACCAGCGCGCCCTGGCCCTTCAGCTCGCCGGCCCCGTCGCAGAAGAGGCTGCAGAGCCCTGAGGCCTTCACGGCGCCCGCGCTCTCCCGCAGGGCCGCAGCCAGCTCCCGGCCCACGCGGACGCCTCGCCGCGCCAGCGCCGCCGGCCCCTCCAGCAGGCGCGGCCAGGCCAGGCGCCCGTGGTGCCGGTGCAGCAGGCGCAGGCCCGGCAGGGCCACGGGGAGCCCGTAGCGCTGGGAGAAGCCACGGCGCGGGATGGCGTTCAGCGCCACGGTGCGGCCCGACGAGGCGTTGTGCAGCAGGGCTGAGAACACGCCGCCTGCAAGAGACAGACCCCGTCAGCGCCCCCGAGACACCCCGCAGTGCGCCCCCACCAACGCCCCGGAGACACCCCACAGTGCGCCCCCAAGACACCCCCCACTGCACCCCCACCAACGCCCCCCGCTGCACCCCCACCAACACCCCCGAGATACCCCCCACTGCACCCCCACCAACGCCCCCCACTGCACCCCCACCAACGCCCCGGAGACACCCCTCACTGCACCCCCACCAACGCCCCCCACTGCACCCCCACCAACGCCCCGGAGACACCCCCCACTGCACCCCCACCAACGCCCCCCACTGCACCCCCACCAATGCCCCGGAAACACCCCCCACTGCACCCCCACCAACGCCCCCCCACTGCACCCCCCTACTGCACCCCCACCAACGCCCCCGAGACACCCCCCACTGCACCCCCACCAACACCCCTGAGACACCCCTGCACTGCACCCCCACCAACGCCCCCAAGACACCCCCCTACTGCACCCCCACCAACACCCCCAAGACACCCCCCACTGCGCCCCCACCAATGCCCCCCACCAACGCCCCCGAGACACCCCCCACTGCACCCCCACCAACGCCCCCCACTGCACCCCCACCAACACCCCTGAGACACCCCTGCACTGCACCCCCACCAACGCCCCCAAGACACCCCCCACTGCACCCCCACCAACGCCCCCCACTGCACCCCCACCAACACCCCTGAGACACCCCTGCACTGCACCCCCACCAACGCCCCTGAGACACCCCCCACTGCGCCCCCACCAATGCCCCCAAGACACCCCTGCTTCACCCCCACCAATGCCCCTGAGCCCCGCTGCACCCCCACCAACGCCCCCCACTGCACCCCCACCAACGCCCCTGAGACACCCCCCACTGCACCCCCACCAACGCCCCCCACTGCACCCCCCTACTGCATCCCCACCAACACCCCCAAGACATCCCCCCACTGTACTGCCCCACCAGCACCCCTGAGACACCCCCAACTGTAACCCCCCCGTCAGCACCCTTGAGACGCCCCCCATTGCAACCCCACCAAAATCCCCGAGACACCACCCACGGCACCCCCACCAAAACCCCTGAGACACCCCCCCACTGTACCTTCCCACCAGCACCCCCGAGACACCCCCCACTGCACCTGCCCACCAACACCCCAAGATACCCCCCACTGTATCCTCCGCCAGCACCCCTGAGACACCCCCCTACTATACCCCCGTCAGTGCCTCTGAGACACCCCCCACTATACCCCCCACCAGCACCCCCCCACTGCACCCCTCTATACACCTCCCCACTGCACCCCTGAGACACCCCCCTACTGTACCCCCTGCCAGCACCCCCCGAGACACCCCCCCACTGTCCCCCCCAACAGCGCCTCTGAGATACCCCCACACTGTACCTCCCCACCAGGACCCCCAAGACACCCCCCACCTGCACCTCCTGACACACCCCCCCACTGCACCCCCACCAGCACCTCCGAGATACCCGCCCACTGCAGCCCCTCAGGTCCTGTCAGGGCCCCCCAGACACTGCCTCCCAGTCCCCATGAGGGCTCCTGGACACCGTACCCCCCCAGACCCCATTAGGGTCCCCTACGTACCACAGCCTTCCCTTCCCCCATTCCCTCCACACCGACCCCCCCCCCACAACCCGCCCCCCCAGCATGCACAGCAGAGGGTTCTGGGCGTTACAGGCGGGTCCCGTTCGGCACCCACTGGCTACCGCTGGGGGGCCTGGGGGGCTGGGGCAGCCCTTCCCAGGCCCCTCTCTGAGAGCTCGCCCAGGCCATGTCCATCCCCCCCGCGCTCCCTGGCCTGACGTCGCATCCCGCAGCTCTGGCTATGGTGGGGTGAGGGGGACCCGGGGGCTGACAGCTCCCCATGCGGGGAGCGGTGACCCTAGCTGCACCGGCCTGGGGGCAGTTCCACCCCTTCGCCCGAGCCCCACACTCACCCAGCCCCCCGGCGTGCGGGTGGACCAGACCCAGGCAGAGCGCAGCCGCAATCCCAGCATCCACCACGTTCCCTCCGGCCACCAGCAGGTCCTTCCCCAGGCGGGAGCAGGTCTCTGCAAGGCACCGACAGGCCCCGGCGTCAGGGGCGGGTGGCGCGGGCACCGTGGGGCCAGTCTGGCATGGCAGAGCTTGTGCCAACCCCAGCCCTGCACTCCCAGCGCCCTCCTGCAGGGGGCAGCGCGGGCCCATTGCCCTGTGCACAGCCCCCCTGCCCCTCAGGCCCTTCTGCAGCCCAGCCAGGAGCACAGGGCAGCTGGGACATTCTGTACCCCAAAGCAATGCCCTGGCACCCCGGCATTTACCAGGGTGATATGAGCACGGTGTGTTTTACACGGAGTATGTCATGGAAGGGATCAATGGAAAAGTTCGGGTTTGCTGAGGATGATTACCCTGGTTGTGCGCAGGTCTCGTTCTTCTATCTAAAGTGGTGAATATTGACTATGTGCGGATATTTCAGAGGTCTTTGCTCCGGGGTAACACCCACCCGGTGGTCCACACCCAGCCGGGTTGTGGATGAACCATACAAGGTGATGGGCCATTAAGAAACACAAGAGAAAAAGCTTATCCCCCCCGGGGGGCCTTCCCGGGGACGCTTCAGCCAGTGTCTGGAGAATGGCCGCTGTGACGCACGGAACCACGGGAGGCCAGGTGGCTAGATCACGTGACACTGGACTCCATCTTGGGCCGGCACCTTTCCACAAACTGGGCTGGGGGCTTTTGTTTGGGACAATGACGTTCCCTCCACATGGGAGAAGCTATAAAAGGGGGAAGCAACATCATCACTTGGCCTCACTCCCCCCACAACTCAACACCTGGAACCACGGCTGGAGGCAAAAGACTTGGAACGTGGGAGGGGGTCCCAGGCTGGAAAGGAGGATTTCCAACCTGCGTATGGCGGATCTGTGAAGTGCCTGGACCATCAGGGCGAGACACTGCTGGAGTCAAATCCTGTCTAGTGGATAGAACCCAGATTGCGTTGTTGTTGATCTGTTCGCTAATACTTATAATCACTTACAATCTCTCTTTCTGTAATTCATAAATCTGTTTGATATTTTTTACCTAAAACAGTGTTGTTTAAAGTGCAAAGGGAAATCTGCTCAGGAACAGGGGCTGGTGAACTGTCCTCTCCACACTGCAGGAGGGCAGACTGGGTAATAACTTACACTGGTCAGGCTTCTGACCAGGGCGAGACGGTTCAGCTCTGGGGTCCTAGGCTGGGGGGAGCTGGCTGGAGCGTCTCTCTTGTTGGTTCATGAGTGGCTGGTGAAAGTATGAATGTAACTCAGCTGGGTGTGTCCCTGTCTGTAAATAGCTGTGTGAGTGTGGGACCTGGAGGGGTCTGCAGCTTCTCACAGCATCCCAGTGTGAGAGGGAGCCCAGGTTTGGTAAGACAGAGGGCTCAGCACTACCCCAGTTCCAGTTCCACCCCGGGGAGCCCGTCACAGCGACCCGAGGGGTACCCAGCCCGAACAGGGCAGGAGGAAGCGGTGCCCACTGGGGGCCCGGGCCTGCAGCCCATGCTGCGCGATGCTCACTTGAGCTGGTGATGAGGGCGGCGTGATGGTAAACGCCCGGGGCATGCATGTGAGCCGCAGATGGGATGTTGCCGAGCTCCTCCTGCGCCCCCATCTGCCCAGCGCCATCACCCTGCCTGTGAGCCTGGGTGCCGCCCAGTCGCGAGGAGCCCCCGGAGGTCATCTGGGAAAAGGCCAAGGCCAAGGCCAGCGCCAGCAGCACCAGGGCCGAGGAGATGCGGGCGCAGGTCTCCCAGTGGTGCTGGTGAAGCAGGACCTGCAGCAAGGATCTGCAGAGAGCCAGAGAGAACAGAGATCAGCCCACATGGCAACTCCCTGCAGCCCCAGCCAGCCAGGTGCACCGGGAGGGACGCTCCCCACAGCCTGCGGGGGGCGCTGGAGAGCAGGGAGGAGGCAGCGGCAGAACGATGGGTGTACGGGCAGGAGTCCAGGGGTGAACAACCGGGGGCCTGTGGGTCAGGACTCAGGGGCATCAGCAGAGCTAGAGGTGCCAGGCTGGGGGAGCAGGGGTGGGGGTCAGGACTGAGGGGCACTGGCAGCGCTGGGGGTATGGGATGGGACTGAGGTGCTGGCAGACTTCCGGGGGGCTCGAGTACCCACTGCCAGCCCCTCAGCCTGGGGCTCTCTCTGGGCACCGGAGCGACATGGCCTGGCTCTGAGGCTCCGGGGTCTGAGGGCGAGGGTGCCGTCCCCACTCAGCCCAGGCCAGGCCATGCTCCGCTGGCCCCACGCAGGCATGCTCTGCTCACGGTCAGGTGCATGCAGCTGACCAGAGAGAGGCTTTGGCTTGGCCTGGCAGGAGCCCTGCAAGTCGATCAGCCTCCCTGTGGCTCCAAACGCCCCCCAAACTCCACCCAGCATGGCTAGGATGGGGCGCCCAGCACCCCTTTCACTGGGGGAGGCCAGGCTGGTGAGACCTTCAGTGCCACACGCAATGCCCCAGGCGCCCAGGGCCCAGCTAGATACCCTGGGCTGGGGGGCCTTGCCGTGTGCCCGCTGCCATAGGTCACCGCGGCTGGGACACTCCACACGGGCTCCACCTGCCCCCATCCAGGGGCCTGGCCCTGGTGCGGCACAGGGACCCCAGCCCCTCCCGACACGTCACTAGCACTGGAGGACACCCGGCCAGGGCACCAGCTCCCGACAGTAACCAGCAAAGCCGCCAGCCTGACCCCCGGCCCCAGGAGGGCTGCAAAGAAGGGGGGAGATTTGTCGCTGCCTAATGGGATTAGTGAGGCCGCATTCAGCTCCTGTAATAGGATTACAGCCAAATTCACCAGCCTGCTGGGGTCTGGGCCCCCCACCAGGAGCTGAGCTGCAGCCAAGGCCAGGGGCTTACAGAGCTCAGAGGGGCTCAGCGGGAGGGGGCTCCCGGTGCCAAGAGGGGCAGGGAGGAAGAGACAAGGGGTGGGGCAGGGGCTGGAGCAGGCCACTCGATCTGCACCCAGCCGTGCCCGGATCCACGCAGGTGCCTCGCTCTGGGCTCACGCCTGGTGCAGTCTGGGAAGGGGGAGCTGGGCTGCGACTGCCCCCAGGCCTGGCACCAATGGGGTAGCAGGCCAGGCAGCCAGCCTGGGGAGGGGCCAGCTGAGCCAATGTCCCCATCCCCCACGGCTAGGCCCCTCTCCTAAGGCCAAGGGCCTGATCCTAACGGGGCCCGGGGCGTTGTGTGTTACACGTTCCCCTCCCCAACCATGGGGCCCAGAGCTCCCAGCAGCAGCCGGCACCTCGCTGGGGCAGACACGGTGGCCCAGACCCAGGCAGCTCCCTGGGCCGCCCGTCTGGTCCCTCCCCAGCAGTGCCCGGCCTCAGGCAAAGCCTCGTAGCCCGTCTGGGACGTGGGCCCATTGGTGCCAGCTGGCAAAGGGCTCGCCGTTCTTCACAAGCTCTCCGGCCTCAGATCTGAGCCCTCACTGCTCCTCACACACCACGGCGGGTCCTGGGCTCCACCCGTGTCTGGCGAGCCGCACACCCGGGGCCCAGAGTCCCCGTGCTGGAGGGGAGCCCCGGCCCCAGGGGGGTCCCAGGAGCCTGTGGGCCCCTGAGGGGCAACGCGGGCAAGCCAGGAGCCTGGTGTGGGGGGCAGGGCGGAGGGGCCTGGCACAGGCTGTGCCCACTGGTGCCCCCGATCGCTGACTCGTCTTCGGCACGTGGTCAGTCGCTGAGTGCTGGGGTGGCAGCAGCCCCCTGTTAACGCTGGCGCTGCCCCCCTGCTCCCCACAACCCTCCTTGGCCAAGGGGGGCCCCTCCCGGTCCCCCGCCCCAGCTGCCCAGGCGGGTCCGTGGCCTTGACCCGGCTCGGAGCTGATCTCTGACGGGGGTGGGGGGCAGCCTGCAAACGGGGGGCACCCTGCCCAGCCAGCCTGGCCCCCCACCAGGTGCCCGCCCTGTGTAGGGCGCAGCCCCCCGCTGCAGCTGGCACGTGCACAGCCCTGCCGGGGCCGCGGGGGGCAGAGCCCGTGGGGGGCACCCGGGGCAGCTACGCGCTGGTTATGGGGCCGCGCGGGGGCTGGACGGGGTTGGGGGGGTCCGGCTGCCGGGGATCTGCGGGCGGGGCAGGTCTCTGCTCCGGTCCGGTCCGCCCCGCACTCACCGGCCCGGCCCGCCCCGCAGCTCCACCGCCTCCTCCCCGTCGCTGTCGCTGCCCCGCAGCCGCTGGTACCGCGCCTGGTACCGGGCCGGGGCCGCCTCCATGCCGGCCGGGACCAGCACCTGCCGCGGCCTTCCGGGTCCGCCCCCGCCCGGCCCCGCCCGGGGAAGCGCCAGGGCCGAGCCGGGCCCGTCGGGGAGCGGGGACACCCCGCCCCGCATCAGCCGCCCCGATGCCTCGGTGACCGGGAGCGGCCGGGCTGCCGGAGGTGCCCGCGTCTGGGGAGCCGGGTCGGGGGGGAGCAGCCGCCGCCCCCCGGGGCAGAGAGGGGATTTTCCGGGGGGAGGGATCAGGGCCTCAGCCACAGCATGGGGGGTGGAGCTGGCGCGGGGGGCACAGAGGGGCCGGCATTAAAGGCCCCGTGGCTATTAGCCCTAAATCCTGCCTGGCCCCTGCCCTGGCCCTGCAGGCTCGGCGGGTGCTGGGCGCTGTCCCAGGGGCAGGGGCCTGGAGGGGGCTGACACAGCGTGGGGTACCAGGGTGTCCGGGCGAGTTGCTCCGGGGGGAGGCAGCCCTGGCTGTGCCCACCAGGGAAACGCTGCCCAGGTGCCAGCTGCCGGCGGCTCAGACGCTCTGCTCTCCGGGTCTGGGAGCCCCGCTCACGCCCTCTCCAGGCTAGCCATTTGCACACTCCTTTGTCACACCAGTGCCAAGCCCCTCGTCTTCCACACACCTGCCATGCACAGATCCCCTGCCTCCGGGAAGCAGTGCCCCCCAGGTCACCGCTTTCCCCTCTGGCCCGCTCTCCTGAGCGCCAGGCTCGTAGGCCCGTCACAGTAAAACCAAGGGGATGTTTCTTGACCAGAGCTCGAGGTAAAGAGTCAAACAGAAGCAAGTCAGAGGATCTGGAATCACCAGGTTACGGGCAAAAGAACAAACCACGCCGTGCAGAGCCGGCCCGTGCGAACAGGTTCCTGTCCCAACAAGGCCTTTCTCACCCGCTGGTTGCTCCTTGCAGCACCTGTCCGGTCCAAGGAACTGGGATCCACTTTTCATGAGATTCCCCCCCCCCCGGCCCCGCCCCCAGAGTCCCCCCCCTCGCACAGGGACAGGTGCTGCCCAGTGACTTTCCTGGGGTTCGTTGGCTCTGGAAGTGCTGGAGCCTGCTGCTGGCCCAGGCAGTGAGCACAGACAGGCTCCGTGGCGGGACACCCATCGTTCTCACGTTGGTGGTGGGGGGGGGGGGTCAGCTCTGCCTCCCCCTCTCAGACCGTGGGCTCCACTCCGACCGGCGTGGCACACAGCAGCCTGCCGGGCACAGACTCCCCCCACAAACGTCTCACAATGACCAGAACGACCGGCTGGTTCACAGAGACACACACACCCACCCCTTTGGTGTGACCTCGCGCAAATGGCACAAAGGGTCGTGGCTCACCGTCACTTCATGTCCGGGCCTCAGCTCCCAGCCAGGGGACAGCGTTAGCCCTTCCTCTGCGAGGCTGGCAAGCCCAGTACGGAATAGCTGTTCCCCTTGCAGGTACTTACAGCCTGGGAGCCAGTCACCCCTTCCCCCTGGCTTTGAGTCCTGCGTCCATCCCTGGGCTCCAGAGAGGGGGCTGCATCCAGGGTCATTCCTAGGGCTGAGCCTGGCCATGGGCAGCGGCCTGGGGCAGTGTGCTGCGGGGGCGTGCAGCCACGCGAGGGGCAGAAGCCCCACTCTGATGGACTCCTGGCCACTCCTGGCAGCTGCCTGCCCTGCTCTGCCGTTCTTTAGCCACCTGGCCCTACAGCTTGGCTGTGGCACGGCTTAGCAGCGGGGCAGCAAGGGGAGGTGGCTGCTGCGGAGCTCCCAGCCTCCATCCGTCCTTGGGGCTGGCACCCACCATGTGCTGCAGACATCTGCCCCCCTCTGGAGACAGCCCTTCCACCAGGCTGCTCCCCTGGCCCTGCGGCGGGGCAGGGCGCTTGAGCCCCGCTTCCCTGAGGATCTCCCTGCCCCTGCCTGGAAACCCCCCAGCCTCTCTTCTTGGCGGGGGGGGGGGACAGTTGTGAGCATCTTGGCCAACAGGAGGCAGTTTGCAGGATTGACTAACTGCACGCAGGCCTCCTGGCAGAAGGGAAAGCGGGAAGCTGGGTCTGGGTGCTGGGTGCGCGGGACAGGATGCGGCCCGCACAGGGGCGCTGGGCCCACAAGTCAGGGTGCAGCCTGCACAGGGGCGCTGGGCCCACAGGACAGGGTGCAGCCCGGACTGGCAGCTGGACACCTAACATTGCCTTCACCTTTCATTGAGGATGCAGAAAAAGACAAAGAGCAGTGAAAGCCTTTGCAATGTGAAGTCTGCGGTGCGGTTCAATGGCCTTCGTACCCTGGGCCGTTTGGTGGACAGTGCACGTGACAGTCTTTTCGCTGGCACGAAATGGGTTCGGAACTGCCCTGCTGGGGGGAGAGAAGTGAGCCGAGAGGGGCTGGTTGCTGCTGTTAAAGTCCGACCCTGTTGTCTGTAACACAAAACGAGTTGCACCTGCAAGGGGAGAGAAAAGGGGGCATGCAGCTGGTGACGCTGGGGCTGCCTGTCACATGCAGCCTCGCTGCCGGAAAGACACAGGCCCAGCACAGCCTGATCGGCCACTCCAAGGCTGGTGATCTTGGCCCAGCGCTGGGCTGTTTGAGGCATAGCTTTTAGCTGCCTCGCTGGCCAAGTGCTCCACGCAGCGTTACAAACAATGGCATCAGCTTGGTGGCTCAGCCAGACTCTTACGAGAGGGATGACAGGAGAGAGAGAGGAAAGAGGAGGAATAAGGTGGGGAAGGAAAGTGACACACCAGGGAGGGGTGAGGGTAGGTACCCAAGTCTCATGGCCCAGGTGCTGTTCAGATCGGTGGGAAATCATTCTGGAGCTGGCCAATCCACAGTGGGGGCTGTTGTCATGCCAGCGGTCAGGGCCATCAATCATGGCCTCCTACTCAGGACTGTGACTCGCAGCAATGTGCAGGACATAGCGGATGGATTTGCAGCTATGGGGTTCCCGAACTGAGGTGGAGCGACAGGCGGGACACACATCCCGAGTTTGTCACCAGCCCACCTTGCCGCAGAGCACATCAGCAGAAAGGGCTGCTTTTCTGTAGTTATGCGAGCGGTGGTGAATCACCGGGGCTGCTTCACTGATACTAGTGTGGGCTGGTCAGGGAAGGTGCCTGATGCTTAAATCTTCAAGAATAAAGACTGTTTAGAAAGCCGCAAGCAGGGACATTCTCTCCCGACCAGCAGATTACCACTGGTGATATTGAAAAGCTAATAGCAATTCTGGGGGACCCAGCCTGCCCCTTGCTCCCCTGGTTCATGAAGCTGCACATTGGCCATCTCACCTGCACCAAGAAAAGATTCACCTACCATCTCAGCAGATGCAGAATGCCAGTGGAATGTGCTTCTGGTAGGTTGTAGGGACGCTGGTGGTGTTTACTCACAAGATTGGATCTCAGTGAGAAAATATCCCAATGGTTAGAGCTGCCTATTGTGACCTGCAGAATATTGGTGAGGCACTGGGGGAAAAGCTGCCCGCAGGGTGGAGTGGCTATTTGTGAAATTTGAGCAGCCAGAGGTCAGGACTATTACAAGATTCCAACATGGAGCTATGCGTTTGAGGGAAGCTTTAACAGTTGGTTGTAACAGTCAGGCACAGTAGTGTTCTGTCTTGAGACAAAGTCTGTCTTGTGTAATTAAAATTTTGTAGTATTTGGTTTTCTCTGCTGGTCTTTATCCTGGAGTCCTACAAATCATAAAGACTGTTGGTCTGGGGCTTTGCCTGTGAATTGTGAATTGTGTGGTGCTTGCTGTAAGTTTATAAAGATGGCTGGGTGTTTTCATGATGCTCTGAATTCTGTGGTGCTTGCTATACTGTTTGGTTTCATGACTGGTGCTGTGCATTCAGTAATATCTGTTGTGAACTAATACAAACACTTCGATTCTCAAAAAATAGAACTTTACTGAGTGCAAAAATTCAGTGCACAAAATCAAAGTGCAAACAAAGACATCCAATGTCACACAGATGTCAAACAAGGGGGTAAACTTAAAATTCCTGTTGAAAAGTAAGTAAACATTTTATGTCCCTTTGTGTAAAGAAAAGGGTAGTTCAATGTAGTCCATTGTGGCAACACATATACCTGTCTGTGGCTCTCACAGGTCAGCAAATGTGAAGCTGTGGCTCTCCTGGCTGTCCCTAGCATGGAGTGATAGGGATAAGGATGCAGCCCTGATGCCACATGGTATGTTGGAGGGTGCAGGGAGCAGCCACCATGGACTCTCTAAGTATTGCAAAGGGTAGGGAGTCAACCAGGGTCTGCACCACTTGGGTTTGCTCCCTGAGAAGACCCATTATGCCCTGGTGCTTCTCCTTCTCCTCTTCCTGCCGGGACTCCTATATCCATTCTCCAGGCCATTCACTGGCCCTCTATAACAACAACCTCCCTCTCCCACCACCTCATTAAACCAGTAACACCCCAGGGAAACTGAGTCCCACCCTCTCTGCATGCAAACCACTGAAAACAACAAGAAACCCCCCCCCCCGCTTCATCACAGAGGCCAGAGTCTTAGGGGAAGAGGTGGCTGTGATGGGTTCCCCCAGGGTGCTATCTTGAACTGGGGTACCACTGAGCCTCCTGACCCACCAGCCTGGGCTCCCTCTCACACTGTGCTGCTGTGACAAGCTGCAAAGCCCTCCAGCCTGCACTTTCACCAGCATTCACACAGGTAGGGACACACCCAGCTGCAGTTACATGCAGGCTTCTCTAGATCACCAGATTTCCAGCCTGGGACCCCAGAGCAGTACCGTCCTGCCCTCGTCAAATCTGGCCAGTACGTGGATTTAACACCTGGTCCGCCTCTCCTTCGATGTGAAGAGGACCATGCACACTTGTGGTAACCAAGCAGAGATTTTCCCCAAGCACTCCAGTCAAAGCTCACGGGTTTAGATTAAAACAAAAACAAGTTTATTAACTACAAAAGATAGAGTTAAAGTGATTATAAGGGACACCAGACAGATCAAAGCAGATTACCTAGCAAATAAACAAAACACACAAACTAAGCTTAATATACTAAATAGGTTGGATATGGATAGCAGATTCTCACCCTAACTGATGGTACAGGCAGATTGTAGATACTTAAGGCACAAGCTGCACTTGATTTCCAGCTTGGAATTCCCCCCCAGGTGTTTCATGCACAGGCTAGAAATCCCTTTAGCCTGGGTCCAGCACTTCCTCCCGTTCAGTCTTTGTTCCTCAGGTGTTTCCCCAGGAGTCTTCTTGGGTGGGGACTGAAGAACACCAGATGATGTCACCCCCTGCCTTATTTAGCTTTTGCATATGGCAGGAACCCTTTGTTTCAAAGCTGGGTTCCCAGATACGTCTGTGGAAAAACACTGACATCCCAAGCCGGAGTCCAGCATCACGTGGCCGGGCCACACGTCCCTGCAGAGTCACAGCAGCCATCACCCACAGACTGTCTGTTGCATTCTCCGCAACGCTCCCCAGGTGGGGAACAAGCTTCTCCTCAGACCTGTTGTTTTCCCTAAGGGCTCATTGCCGTGACTAGGCCCTTCTGGACGGAAAGCATCTTGCCGAGTGGGCGTTACCCAGGTGTAACGACATCTGAAGCACAGCTACATAGTCAGTATTTATAACTTCAGATACAGAAAAGATACATGCAGACCAATAGGATCATCGTATTCAGCAAACCAACCTTTCCAATGTCCTCTCCCAGGGCCTGTCTTGCATAAAAGGCGTCATAAAGGTGTGATAACCGTATGATAATAATGTCACTATGACGACAATGTCCCAGCAGTGCAGGGGCAGGGCCTCAGGGGTGGCAGGTCCATGATTCAGGCGCCCATGCTCCCCCCACTTTCAGGGAACTTCCGCCACTCCTGGTGGGAATCCCCGGCCGTGCAGCAGCGTGTCAACGCCTCGGCCGACAAGGCCCAGGCCAGGGGCGGCAAAATTACAATAGCAGCCAGAGGCTGCTTCCCCCGGTGCCGGGCCACGCCCTCCGCCCCGACTCCACCCCTTCCCCGCCCCCATTCCCCACCCCCTCCCAGCCCCTATTGGTCCCCTTCCCCAAATCCCCGCCCCGGCCCCACCTCCTCTCCTGAGCGCGCCGTGTTCCCCCCCTTTCCCCCTCCTCGCGAAGCTGTTTTGCCCACAGGCGCTGGCAGGGAGGGGGAGAAGCAGGACCCGGCGGCGCCCTCAGGGGAGGAGGCAGAGGTGGAGCGGAGCTGAGCTGGGGGTGGGGGCAGCAATTATTTCTGGGCCTAGGGGTGACAAAATCATGAATCCACCACTGCTGCTGTGTCTCCCCCTCCCCCCTTCATGCTGACAGCAGGGGTCCCCATCTCGGGCTTCTCAGTGGTCTGTGGGATCTCTGCGACTATGGCATGCAGCTTGCTGTAAATGTGGCATGTCCCTGGGGCACCACCAGATTTCCTGTTGCTCTCCCGGGCATTGTGATACACCTGCCAATCCCTTCCCTTTGACAGAGCACTGCTGCTGATCCCTGTCGTACCCCTTCTCTTGCCTCCCCCATGCCATCTGCTCGGGCGTGCCCACGTCTGCATGACTGGGCCATGGCTGGGCTTGCACAGGCCCTGGAGAGCCAACACTTCCTGTCTCCTCCAGGCAGGAGCATGTCCAACTGTGCTCTGTGTGCGTGTGTAACACGGACAGACCCCAGTTGCCGGAAGGTGGGATCGAACCTGGGACCTCTGGAGCTAAATGCATGAGCTAAAAGCCACATGGCCCTTAGCTAAGGCTGTAGCAGACTCAGTAAGCTCTCTGTGGGCTTGGTGCCACCAGAGGGGAGAGAGCACCACGCCCAGGGTGTGTGTGGGTTACACCCGGAGCCATGGGCAGTGGATGCGCACAACATGAGCTGTCTTTAAAGGGGGTGGCGTTCCGGTGTGTGGCAGGGAATGGAGCATTGTGGGACAGTGGCTGGAGGACTGTCTGGGTTGACGCAGGTCATGCCGTGTCTACACTCGCACTGAGTTGACTCGGTAGGTTGGCCATGGCTCTAGGCCATTCAGGGAGGGGTTTTACTGCGTCGCTGTAACACGCGTACATTGACCGGCGACAAGCGTGAGCGGAGACCCGGGCACAGCCAGGTCGCTGCACGGCGACGTGCGCCACCCTGGCTTTGGGCTCTAGTGTGGTCAGAGGCTCCGTTCCAGCTGGCTCGTGAGCGCTGTTGTGGTCTGAAAAGGCCGAGCTGTGTCACTGCAGACAGTTGCTGGCCGCGCTGCTCCCTGGAGGGGGAACCCCGAACCGGGACCCTGGACTGGCTGGAGAGACACGGGGGGCTGACGCCAGCGGGCCCAATCTCAGCGTCGGAGCGCCGTGCGCTCATCCCCAGGAAAGCTACACACAGGCCTGGCACAGAAAGAGGGTCGGAGACGTGTCCATGGGAAGGGCACCGAGAGACCGAGCTCGTCACCCCCTGATCAGCCTGGGTGCCCGGTTCGCCAGGGCCGGAGCTGACTCATGGGCTGCTCTGACATGTGGGGCTTCATGGGGCGTCTCGTGACTCGTGAGTGGGCAGGGAGAAGGAGCTCCATGCCTGGCACCGGTCTGGCTTGTGGCTTTGCTGGGAGCGGGCCCAGGCCGGCTTGTGATGGGCTGGGAGCAAAGCCTGCAGCTTTGAGTCTACCATAGGGGGAGAACCGAGCCCTGGTCCATGTGGCACAGGGGTGTGCTCTGAAATACAGACATTCAAGAGGCAGCACCCGATGGCTAAGCAGAAGGATGTGCTACCCGCGAGGCTGACGCCTGTCAGGCAGAAGCAGCAGCAGATGCTACGGGGTAGGGAGTCGGGCACCGCTGCAGTGAGCAGGGGGAACCAAGGGCGAGTTGCAGCCACCCCATCCGTTACACCTGTGCACAGAGGCACGAGGCTGCTCACGGCGGATGGTGGCCCTGCTGGACACTGCTACTGCAAACGCTTCGACTCCTGCTCGGGCACGTCTAGCCTGGGAGTCGCACAGACGCAGCCTGAAGGAGATCCCAGCCACTTGGGATTTCTAAGGCCCCCGGCCCTGCGGTAGCTAATGGCACCTCCGCTGCAAGCAGGTCATCATGAAACTTCCATCCCCATAGCTTCTGTCCCCATAGCTTCCATCCTCCTAGCTTCCGTCCCCATAGCTTCCCTCCCCATAGCTTCCATCCTCCTAGCTTCCCTCCCCATAGCTTCCCTCCCCATAGCTTCCATCCTCCTAGCTTCCGTCCCCATAGCTTCCCTCCCCATAGCTTCCATCCTCCTAGCTTCCCTCCCCATAGCTTCCCTCCCCATAGCTTCCATCCTCCTAGCTTCCCTCCCCATAGCTTCCCTCCCCATAGCTTCCATCCTCCTAGCTTCCCTCCCCATAGCTTCCCTCCCCATAGCTTCCATCCTCCTAGCTTCCCTCCCCATAGCTTCCATCCTCCTAGCTTCCGTCCCCATAGCTTCCCTCCCCATAGCTTCCATCCTCCTAGCTTCCCTCCCCATAGCTTCCATCCTCCTAGCTTCCCTCCCCATAGCTTCCCTCCCCATAGCTTCCATCCTCCTAGCTTCCCTCCCCATAGCTTCCCTCCCCATAGCTTCCATCCTCCTAGCTTCCCTCCCCATAGCTTCCCTCCCCATAGCTTCCAGGCAAAGCAACAGAGAACTACTGCAACAGTCTCCATAACAACCAGGTGTATCTTCAGCACTGACATCCCCATAGCAGCCACATCCCCATGGATCACCATGACAGTTACCAGGAAGCCTGGCTACATTCCTGCTGGCAGAGCACAGAGAGGGGCAGGGAGCCCAGGTACGGTAACTGGGCAGGCTGGCACATGCCCGCTGGCAGAGCACACGGGGAGGGGCGGGGAGCCCAGGTACGGTAACTGGGCAGGCTGGCACAAGCCTGCTGGCAGAGCAGAGAGGGGGGCGGGGAGCCCAGGTACGGTAACTGGGGCAGCCCCACCCATAGGTTAATTTAATTCTTGTTTTGCTCCTGCAGACTGGGTGCTGCACAAGCACATATGCTGGGCTGGCTCCTCCATGAAGAGCTCCCAGCCTGAGTCCTAACACCCTAAAACCGTGCTGGGGGCCCAGTGAGACTTCAGAGGGGGGTGGCCAGGGCAGGAGCTGGGGTGCTGCATGTGTGGCCACACGGATGGTGGACAGCTGGGTCCATGGGACGACATTGTCCCTGGGCAGAGGGTCAGCACAGGGCCGAGCTGTGCCCATGGTGCCCAGGTCGTGTGCTGCGCTTGCAGGCCCTTGTCTGGGAGCAGGCAGCAGCCGTGGAGTGCAGGCTGTAGCCCTGGGAGCGAAGTGCCAAGACCTGGGCTTCTTCCCCTGTGGCTGGAAGCCCCAGACACTGGCCAGCGCACAGCTAGATTACCAGGCCCACCCTCCAGAGCCGGCTGGGCCACTGGCCATTAGCTGTCCTGGCTAGACCCGCAGTTCACCTGGCATGGTAGCGGATGTACTGTCCAGGCCATTCTTCCTAGAAAATGTATCAAGAACAAAATCAGTGAATACAATGAACAGTCTCCAGCAGCAGCAGCCTGGTGCAGGCAGCCACCGGTGCTGAGCGTGCAGGAACTCAGGGGGAGTATTAAACTGCAGCCCAGAGCCAGCAGACGTACTCACAGTGTGACAGCTGCAGCATTTCCAATGTGCACAAAGTAATTAAAGCCACTCCTGGAGCTGTGTGTGATGAAGCGGGACTGTTCTTAATGTTTCCTCTGAATACTGTAGGGGTGCCTCAGTTTCCCCTATGCAGTTCTTAAGTCTCTAGGTGGTGGGATAAGGGACTGTAATTGTTGCAGAGCAAAGGGCCAGGGTACATAAATGGCCGACACTCTGTCTCCTGGCAACTGACGGCCTGGGCCCCTCCCCCCTGCAAGTTGAGAGCTAAAGGGTTGGAGAACAAAGGAATCCGGCCCGGGAAAGGGACAAAGCCCAGAGGAGGAGGGGCTGGAGAGAGTTTCAGTTTGGGGCTGGCTGGAGACATGGAGTGAAGGGCAGACGTGGTTGTCCAGCTCACTGCCCCAGAAAATGGACCCAGCTGAGGGGTCCTGTTCTCTGCACCTGCAAGCTCTGTGTTAGACCATGTTCCTGTCGTCTAATAAACCTCTGTTTTACTGGCTGGCTGAGAGTCCCGTCTGACTGTGGAGTTGGGGGGCAGGACCCTCTGGCTTCCCCAGGAGCCCGCCTGGGCGGACTCACTGTGGGAAGTGCACGGAGGGGCAGAGGATGCTGAATGCTCCAAGGTCAGACCCAGGAAGGTGGAAGCCGTGTGAGCTTCTTGCCCTGGGGACAGGCTGCTCCCAGAGAGGAGACTTCCCCAGAGTCCTGACTGGCTTTGTAGGGAGCAGTTGCAGAGCATCGCCTGGGGACTCCATGAAAACTGGTGGCAGGAGTGGGATGTACTACACCCTGCGGATGGCACTTCCTGCAGTAAGTGACTGGGGAGCAGTAAAACGAAGGGGGAGTAACGAGGACCAGGCGTGCTGAAGGCTCAGAGAGGAGCGGTTTCGGGGGGGCAGTTAACCCCTGGGAGTGTGTGACCAGAGAGAAGGACTGTGCAGAAATGGGGTCCCCCTGGGGATTGCAGTAAGCGGTCCCAGGGGCAGAGGAGTCTGCAACTCGACCCTGGCAAAGAGGAGGTGACCTCGAGAAGGGCTGGCACACTAGGGGTTCTCCCTGGAAACCGTGGGGAGCTGCGAGCACACAGGCCTGTGAGTCCACAACAACTTGGGAAGAGTGGAGTGATGGTCTGTCACCGTCTTCTTAAGAAGGACATTGTAACCCTGTGCAGAAAGAGAGGGTTGAGCATTGGAAAGTTCACCAAAGCACAGTTAATCGTGCAGCTGGAGGAGGATGACCGCTCTAAGGGACAGATTCCTGACCCCAAATGGGGCTATAGCAGGATCTGGGAGCAGCTGGAGTGGGAGCCAGGCATCGCCAAGACTCCTGTCCCCGACCAGACGGGGGTCTTCACGATCGGGTTCCCCATCAGGGGATCGGAGACGGACGGGATTGGAGCTGAGTCCGAGAGAGCAAGAGGACTGTGAGAGACAGCGAGAGCCGGAGAAAGAGCTGCAGAAGCAGCAGCAGCATGAGCTGGCGGTGGGGGAGCGGAGAGGCCTAGGGGACCTCCCCGGGGTGAGTGGGGATAGACCCCGGGGGGCCAGTTCCGCAGGGAACCTGAAGACTAAATTGCTTCCCCTGGTTAAGGAGGGGGGGATGTGGATGCCCACCTCACTGCCTTTGAGCAGGCTGGAGATTTGAACCAGGGGGACCCTGCGGAAAAGCCCCGGTGTCTAGCTCCCTTGCTGGGTCCCAAGGCCATAGACTCCGTCAGCCAGATGGGTGGGGAGGTGGACAGGCTCCCACTCCTGACCCCAACCTATATATCTGTGTGGAGTTTCCTGGGGTCCGGCCCCTCGGACTCCAAGTGGGAGCAGAAGGGGATGGTCAATGGGGAGACATTCCTGGGGTGGCGAGATCCTGGGACAGAGAGAACTGTTGTCAGGCCCTGGGTGGTGCAGCCTCAGATGCTGAGGGGCTGTGTGAGCTGGGTGAGGGTCCCAGGGACGAAGCCCCTCGCCCTGCCTATGGCCCAGATCCCTGTGCAGACACAGGAGGGGTGGGGCTGGCTGGTCGTTGGGGTGCTCCAGAACACCAGCTGCGAGACCCTGTTGTGGGGTGACTGTGTGTCTTTGGGACAGGATCCAGGCCCTGCTCCTGTAACGGCCGAGGGTTTGAATTTGAACCCAGGGAACCAATTGGCGGAGAGGGAAATAGTGAAAATGCAGATGACCTGGCTGGCAGCAGGGAGGAGCTGCTAGGCTCAGGATACCTGCCTGCCTGTAACCAGACCCCTGGGGCTGGGTGGGACAGAGAGATGTTCCCTGCCCCCCTGCACACCGGAGAGGGGGCTTCCGCTGGCTCTGATGCTGTACGGAGAGCAGTGAGCTCGCTGCCTGCCCCACTGGGACAGCAAGGGCAGCCCTGACCACGGGGGGAGATAAGACCCCAGCTGAGGGGGGACCCACAGGCAGGGCAGGTCGGCTGCCAACCAGCTTTGCCTGGTCCAGAGGCGCTGCTGGGAAGAGATCCCATGGCAGGGAGGGAGCGACCAGGGACAGAGCTCAGTGGAGCTGTGACCCCATGCCCAGCCAGCCAGAGGGAACAGGTCCCACTCCCTTCCCCAGCAGCTGAATTCCAGACTGAGCCACAGATGGATCCCTCCGTGGAGAAGCTGAGGGAACTTGCTGGCCACAGCACTGCAAACCCCCTTGGGAAAGGCTGCAGGGATGATTTAACTGGGAATTGGTCCTGCTTCGAGCAGGGGGTTGGACTAGATGACCTTCTGGGGTCCCTTCCAACCCTGATATTCTATGATTCTATGATTCTATGAAGTAGAACCATGAGGAATCAGGAGGCAACTGGTGGTGCCCTAGAAATATCGTCGCCGGCTATTGTACCTGGCCCTGGAGTCCATTGATGATATCTGTGTCTCTAGCCAGACCTGGGAGGAACCAGTGTCCCAGTGTGACAAAGTGGGACTGTTCTTAATGTTTTCTCTGAATATTGTGGGGGTGCCTCAGTTTCCCCTAGGCAGTTCTTAAGTATCTAGGTGGTGGGGTAAGGGTGTATGATTGTTGCAGAGCCCTAGAGGGCAGGTGTGTGCAGGGGTCTGGACACAGAGAATGGCCGACACCCTGTTTCCTGGCAACTGATGGCCTGGCCCTTCCCCCCCCAAAGTGAGAGCGAAAGGGTTCGAGAACAAAGGAATCCGGTGACCTCCTTCCGGGACAAAGCCCAGAGGAGGAGGGGCTGGAGAGAGTTTCATTTTGGGGCTGGCTGGAGACATGGAGTGAAGGGCAGAGTGGTTGTCTGGCTCACTGCCCCCCAAAATGGACCCAGCTGAGGGGTCCTGGTCTCTGCACCTACAAGCTCTGGTTTAAACCATGTTCCTGTCATCTAATAAACCTTCTGTTTTATTGGCTGGCTGAGAGTCACGTCTGACTGCAGAGTTGGGGGGCAGGACCCTCTGGCTTCCCCAGGACCCCGCCTGGGCGGACTCGCTGGGGGAAGCGCACGGAGGGGCAGAGGATGCTGAATGCTCCGAGGTCAGACCCAGGAAGGAGGAAGCCGTGTGAGCTGTGTGTCCTGCAGACAGGCTGCTCACAGAAAGGAGACTTCCCCAGAGTCCTGACTGGCTTCATGGGGAGCAGTTCCAGAGCATCTCCCGGGGACTCCGTGACAACTGCCTTTTTGCTACACTGTTTAATTTAGTTGCCTCTTTTATGTCAAAACTGAGACGCTTTCAAAACAGTTTGTCTCAGAATAGTTTGGACCACTTCATTCGGAGAGAGGTAGCAGCTGTCAAATCGCAGGGCAGCGTCACAGACAGTACTGGTGGCTGCCCCAAAAATGTGGACATTCTATAGCAGTACCTGGTGCTGTGTTTTGGGCCCTTCAGTGGCCCCTGTGGAGATGTCACAACATCAAGCTCTACAGAACTGCAGTTATACCAACCCTGTTGTACACAGTGAAGTGCGGGCACTGTGGAAGGCTGAAGAGGAACAGATTGAGGTTTTCGATTCTCATTGTCTTCCTCAGCTGCTCCCTGTTAAGTGGCAGGCCAAGATCAGTAATGACGATATTCGCAGCCAAACCCAGCAACGCCCCTCATCAGCATGAGTTTGGCTTCAGAGGATCTCTCGGTTCAGAAATATTATTGGGATAGAGGACCAATGAATTACAAAGTGCATTTGCCAAGGAATGCAGCTACAAGGCCAGTGATCGCATGGTTTCCAAAAGCTTTGCTGGCACAATAAAATTACCACTGACAGACCTCCTTACGGACCTTGCTAGAGATCAAGCCAGGGGGTGTTTGATCTGCAAGGAGACAACATCCCTTTGGGATTTGCCACGATGATGTTGATTTATTTGCTACAGTTAAGAATTGATAATGATGAGGATATAAATTATGAGAAACACGGCCGTGCAGTTTTGTCCCTATTAGACTCATGTTAGTTTAGATGGAAGATTTTAGAGCAGTGTGGCTCTTTTTAACAAACCTTCCACTGTTACAGACACTGATGTTGATAATTTCCCTCTGAATTCAGAGTTATGAATTCTTGGACTAAAACATACAATCATAGAATCATAGAATATCAGGGTTGGAAGGGACCTCAGGAGGTCATCTAGTCCAACCCCCTGCTCAAAGCAGGACCAATCCCCAACTAAATCATCCCAGCCAGGGCTTTGTCAAGCCTGACCTTAAAAACTTCTAGGGAAGGAGATTCCACCACCTCCCTAGGTAACGCATTCCAGTGTTTCACCACCCTCCTAGTGAAAAAGTTTTTCCTAATAGCCAACCTAAATCTCCCCCACTGCAACTTGAGACCATTACTCCTTGTTCTGTCATCTGCTACCACTGAGAACAGTCTAGAACCATCCTCTTTGGAACTCCCTTTCAGGTAGTTGAAAGCAGCTATCAAATCCCCCCTCATTCTTCTCTTCCGCAGACTAAAAATCCCCAGTTCCCTCAGCCTCTCCTCATAAGTCGATGTTCCAGTCCCCTAATCATTTTTGTTGCCCTCTGCTGGACTCTTTCCAATTTTTCCACATCCTTCTTGTAGTGTGGGGCCCAAAACTGGACACAGTACTCCAGATGAGGCCTCACCAATGTCGAATAGAGGGGAACGATCACATCCCTCGATCTGCTGGCAATGCCCCTACTTATACATCCCAAAATGCCATTGGCCTTCTTGGCAACAAGGGCACACTGTTGACTCATATCCAGCTTCTCGTCCACTGTAACCCCTAGGTCCTTTTCTGCAGAACTGCTGCCGAGCCATTCGGTCCCTAGTCTGTAGCGGTGCATTGGATTCTTCCGTCCTAAGTGCAGGACTCTGCACTTGTCCTTGTTGAACCCCATCAGATTTCTTTTGGCCCAATCCTCCAATTTGTCTAGGGCCCTCTGTATCCTATCCCTACCCTTCAGCGTATCTACTTCTCCTCCCAGTTTAGTGTCATCTGCAAACTTGCTGAGGGTGCAATCCACACCATCCTCCAGATCATTTATGAAGATATTGAACAAAACCGGTCTCAGGACCGACCCCTGGGGCACTCCACTTGATACCGGCTGCCAACTAGACATGGAGCCATTGATCACTACCCGTTGAGCCCGACAATGTAGCCAACTTTCTATCCACCTTATCGTCCATTCACCCAGCCCATACTTCTTTAACTTGCTGGCAAGAATACTGTGGGAGACCGTGTCAAAAGCTTTGCTAAAGTCAAGGAACAATACATCCACTGCTTTCCCCTCATCCACAGAGCCAGTTATCTCCTCATAGAAGGCAATTAGATTAGTCAGGCATGGCTTGCCCTTGGTGAATCCATGCTGACTGTTCCTGATCACTTTCCTCTCCCTTAAGTGCTTCAGAATTGATTCCTTGAGGACCTGCTCATCCGGCCCCATGGACTTGTGCTCGTCCATCATTCTGCACTCAAGAATTCACAGAACTGCGTATCGCCAGTGAACCAGTGTTACAGATCCAGAGGATCAGCGCTACGCCCCCAGCTTTGAAACAGCCTCTTTGGGGAAATCGCTTTGATGTGCCAGACGCCCAAGCGGTCTCTCTCTTCCTACAGGGCAGGCCACACCGTCTCAATGCCTCCTGAGACGGAACCTCTGGGGCTTCAGCTCTCCTGCTTCACTGTTCAGCAAGTCCGACAGACAGCCTCCGGGTAGAGACTCGTACGCTCTTCAATATTTACAGTGACACTCAGGCAGTGCTGCCAGAACAGTGGGGTCTATTAGTCACGGGGCACACAGCACAGGAAGCCCTTAGGTTAGCAGAGAGAACTGATGGTTAAAGTGTCGCCTATTCTGGTCAGGCCAGAGCCCAGCCAAGCTGCAGTAACTCCATTTCCAGTCTGACCTCCTTAGTCAGTTTCCAGGTGACAGCCCTCCAGCATCCTCCAGACACCAACACTAACCCCCCACCTCACACCTTCCAGCCCTTTGTTGCCAAGCTGGGGTCTCTGCTCCACTTTCCCACTGAGAGGTGGTGAAATGCATGAGTCTGAGGTAAATACAAGGGGGGACAGATTGTTAAGCATAAGGGGTTCACACAGGTTGTAGGAGACCATTTGAGAAGAAGACAATTAAGAGTTAGCAGGCAGTGTTACAATTATTAATGAGCCATAAAACTGGTGTCTGTTTAGTCCCTGGTTTTGTTGTGTCCAGCAGAGTTATGAATTTAAGTTCCTAAGCTCGTCTTTTGAAGCAGTTGTGCAGGTTTCCTTTGAGGATGGGGACTGAGAGGTCAGATCCTCCCTGTGGAAGGAAAAGGCCCAGGTATAGACCGTCGAATCGTGGAAGTCAACGAATGGCTACACAGGTGGTGTTGGAGAGAAGGCTTTGGATTCTTTGACCATGGGATGATGTTCCAAGAAGGAGGAGTGCTGGGCAGAGACGGGCTCCACCTAACGAAGAGAGGGAAGGGCATCTTCGCAAGCAGGCTGGCTAACCTAGTAAGGAGGGATTTAAACTAGGTTGACCGGGGGAGGGAGACCAAAGCCCTGAGGTAAGTGGGGAAGTGAGATAGCAGGAGGAAGCATGAGCAGGAGCGCGTGAGAGGGGAGGACTCCTGTGAGAAAGCAGGACGATCAGTGAGTTATCTTAAGTGTCTATTGTCACGGAGTGTGGGGGAGTCCAGGCCCTGCACCCCTCTTCCTGGGATTCACTGAGACTCTCAGCCAGCCAGTAAAACAGAAGGTTTATTGGACAACAGGAACACAGTCCAAAACAGAGCTTGTGGGTACACCCAGGACCCCTCAGTCAAGTCCTTCTGGGGGAGCAGGGAGCTTAGACCCCAGCCCTGGGGTTCCCTGTGTTCCTCCACCCAGCCCCAAACTGAAACTAAACCCACCGAGCAGGTTCCCTGCTGCAGCCTCCATCCACATTCCTGGGCAGAGGTGTCACCTCCCCCTCCCCCTCCTGGCTCAGGTGACAGGCTCTCAGGTCTCCCGTCCCCAGGGCACATTCCCAGGTCAACACTCCCCCCTCCCTGCTGCGTCACATCGTCACATCTCTCCCCCCTTCGAGACTGAACTGAGCGGGGTCACTGTGACCGGTGACCTGGGGAAGTTCGGGGCCCCCTCTCCGGGACAGCGCATCCGCTATCAGGTTGGCACTTCCCTTCACGTGGACCACGTCCATGTCGTAATCCTGCAGGAGCAGGCTCCACCTCAGGAGCTTGGCGTTGGCTCCTTTCATCTGGTGCAGCCAGGTCAGGGGAGAGTGGTCGGTGTAGACGGTGAAGTGCCGCCCGCAGAGATAGGGCTCTAGTTTCTTGAGGGCCCACACCATGGCCAGGCACTCCTTCTCGATGGCCGCGTAGTGTTGCTCCCAGGGTAGCAACTTCTTGCTCAGGTACACGATGGGGTGTCTCTCCCCCTTTTCATCCTCCTGCATTAACACCGCCCCCAGTCCCGTGTCGGAGGCGTCGGTGAACACCACAAAGGGCTTGTCAAAGTCTGGGTTTGCTAGAACTGGGCCACTGACCAGAGCCTCCTTCAGCGCCCGGAAAGCCTCCTGGCACTGCTCGGTCCAGACCACCTTGTCTGGCTTCCCCTTCTTGCATAGCTCAGTGATGGGGGTGGCGATGGCGCTAAAGTGGGGCACAAATCTTCGGTAGTATCCTGCCATCCCAATAAAGGCTTGGACCTGCTTTTTGGTGTGGGGAGCGGGCCAGTCTCTGATCACCTCCACCTTGGCCGGTTCCGGCTTTAGGCGGCCGCTCCCCACCCGATGGCCCAGGTAAGAGACTTCGCCATCCCCACCTTGCACTTCTCCGCTTTGACAGTCAGCCCAGCCCCCTGGAGTCGGTCCAGCACTTGTCTAACCTGGGACACGTGGTCCTCCCAGGTCTGGCTAAAGACACAGATGTCGTCAATATACGCCACGGCAAAACTCTCCATCCCCCTCAGGAGCTGGTCCACCAGGCGCTGGAAGGTGGCCGGCGCTCCCTTGAGGCCGAAAGGCAGGGTCAGAAACTCATAGAGCCCCAGAGGGGTGATAAAGGCCGATTTCAGCCGGGCATCTGCATCCAGCGGCACTTGCCAGTAGCCCTTTGTAAGGTCCATGGTGGTAAGGTACCGAGCTCCTCCCAGCTTGTCTAGGAGCTCGTCCGGCCTGGGCATGGGGTAGGCATCCGATACAGTGATGGCATTGAGCTTCCGATAGTCCACACAGAACCGGACTGACCCATCCTTTTTGGGGACCAGCACCACCGGCGAGGCCCAAGGGCTGGCCGATGGCTGGATCACCCCCAAAGCCAGCATGTCCCGGACCTCTCTTTCCAGGTCTTGAGCAGTTTTCCCTGTGACTCGGAAGGGGGAGCATCTTATCGGCGGGTGCGACCCTGTCTGCACCCGGTGGACAGTCAGATTAGTGCGTCCAGGCTGGTTGGAAAACAGCTGTCGGTACGGATGCAGCACCCCCCTGACCTCGGCTTGCTGGGCAGGGGTGAGCTGATCCGAGAGGGGGATTGTTTCCAGGGGGGAACCAGCTCTGGTCCCAGGGAATAGATCTACTAAAGGGTCATCTCCCTGCTCCTCCCACTGACCACACACAGCTAACACCACATTCCCCCTGGCATAATATGGCTTCATCATATTCACATGGTACACCCGGCGGTGGTGGGCCCGGTTCGACAGCTCCACCACATAGTTTACCTCATTGAGCTGCTTGACGACCTTGAACGGGCCCTCCCAGGCGGCCTGTAGTTTGTTCTTTCTCACGGGGATGAGAACCATCACCGGATCCCCGGTGGCGTAGGCACGGGCCCGCGCCGTGCGGTCATACCAGACCTTCTGCTTCCTCTGGGCTCTGGCCAGATTCTCCCTGGCCAGGCCCATGAGCTCAGCCAGTCTCTCTCGGAAGGTCAGGACATACTCCACCACTGACTCTCCATCGGGAGTGGCCTTCCCCTCCCACTCGTCTCTCATCAGGTCCAGGGGGCCCCTCACCCTCCTTCCATATAACAGTTCGAAAGGCGAAAATCCGGTAGACTCCTGGGGCACCTCCCTGTACGCGAACAGCAGGTGAGGTAAGTACTTGTCCCAATCCTGCGGGTGCTGGTTCATAAAGGTTTTCAGCATCATCTTTAGCGTCCCGTTAAACCTCTCCACCAGCCCATTGGACTGGGGGTGATACGCTGAGGCCCAGTCATGCCGGACCCCACATTTCTCCCACAAGCACCGGAGCAGGGCCTACATGAAGTTGGAGCCTTGGTCTGTCAAGACTTCCCTGGGGAACCCCACTCGGCTGAAAATGGTCAGGAGCGCATCTGCCACGGTGTCTGCTTCAATGGAAGCTAAGGGCACTGCCTCGGGGTAGCGGGTGGCGAAATCTACCACCACCAGAATGTATTTCTTCCCCGACCGGGTCGTCTTGCTGAGAGGCCCCACGATGTCCATGGCCACCTTCTGGAAAGGCTCCTCTATGATGGGCAAAGGTCTCAACGCCGCTTTCCCCTTGTCCCGGGCCTTCCCCACCCTCTGACAGGGGTCACAGGATCGGCAATACTGCCGGACGGTGGTAAAGACCCCGGGCCAGTAAAAGTTCTGTAGCAACCTCTGCCGGGTGCGCCGGATTCCCTGGTGCCCTGCGAGGGGGATGTCATGGGCCAGGGACAGGAGCTTGCGGCGGTACTTCTGGGGGACCACCAGCTGCCTCCTGATCCCACAGGACTCCCCTTCCCCTGGGGGAGCCCATTCTCGGTACAGGAACCCCTTCTCCCACAGGAACCTCTCCTGGCAGCCTCTCCTCATGGTCCGTCCCTCACTGAGGTCGGCCAGGTCCCTGAGCTTCTGCAAGGAGGGATCTTTCCTCAACTCGGCCTGGAACTCAGCGGCTGGGGAAGGGATGGGGCCCGGTTCCCCCTCCGTGGCCAGGTCTGAGGCCGCAGCCTCTCTGAGCCGTGCCCCTCGGCGCTCCCTCCCCACCCGAGTAGGGTCTCGCGCCTCCAGTGTGGTACCCTCCCCAGGGTCAGGTCGCAGTGCCCCTCGCCGGCTCTGGCTACGGGTCACAACCAGGGCGGTCTGGGGGTCGCTTGGCCAGTCCTCTAGGTCTCCCCCCATCAAAACTTCAGTGGGCAAATGGTGGTGTACCCCCACATCCTTGGGGCCCTCCTTGGTCCCCCATTTCAGGTGTACCCTTGCCACGGGCACCTTAAATGGGGTCCCGCCCACCCCCGTCAGGGTCAGGTAGGTGTTGGGCACCACCCGATCTGGGGCCACCACCTCGGGCCGGGCCAGCGTCACCTCCGCGCCCGTATCCCAGTATCCATTGACCTTCCTCCCATCCACCTCCAGGGGAACAAGGCACTCTCTCCGGAGGGACAGCCCCGCACCCACCCTGTAAACCGAGCACCCTGAGTCCAGAGCCTCCAGCCCTCTGGCAGGGCTGGCTGGGGGTACTCTTCCCTCCTGAGCAGGTGGCAAACTGGTAGCCCCCCTTTCCTGGGTCGCCTGCCCCTCGTCCAGCTGAGTCCCTACCCAGTTAACCCTGGGTAGGTTGGGTCTGCTCAGTTTGTCCCTGAGCCCGGGGCACTGGGCCCGTACGTGGCCTCTCTGGCCACAGTGATAGCAGCTCAGGTCACGTTGGTCCCCTCGAACGGGTCGGAGGGGCCCGACACCAGGCGTTCCCCTTTGGAGGGGGTTCTCCCTATTTCCCCGCTGGGAGGCCCCATGGTGACTCTCTCTCTGCATCGGGGGGGGCCTGTTCTTTTGGGACTCCTCCCGGCTACCCCCTGACCGACTGTTCACAAACTCGTCGGCCAGCTGCCCTGCATGCTGGGGGTTCGCGAGCTTTTTGTCCACCAGCCACAGCCTCAGGTCGGAAGGGCACTGTTCATACAGGTGCTCCAGTACAAACAGGTCAAGCAGGTCCTCTTTAGTTTGGGCCCCCGCTGTCCACTTGCGGGCATATCCCTGCATCCTGTTGACCAGTTGTAGGTAGGTGACCTCAGGCGTTTTACGCTGACTCCGGAACCTTCTCCGGTACATCTCGGGGGTCAGCCCAAACTCACGGAGCAGGGCCTGTTTGAACAGTTCATAGTCCCCTGCCTCTGCCCCTGTCATCCGGCTGGAGACCTCCACGGCTTTGGGGTCCAGTAAGGGGGTGAGGAACTGGAGCCTGTCTGCAGGGTCAACCCTGTGCAGCTCGCAGGCATTCTCAAAGGCCGTCAGGAAGCTATCCATGTCCTCCCCCTCCTTCCGCTGGGCCAGGAAGCACTTATCAAAGCTCCTTGCAGTCTTGGGTCCCCCCTCACTCACCGCAGCCGGGGCCCCACTGCTCCTCAGCCTGGCCAGCTCCAGTTCATGCTGTCTTTGTTTCTCCTTCTCCTGCTGCTCATGTTGACGTTCCCTCTCCTTCTCCTGACGCTCCCTCTCCTTCTCCTGACGCTCCCTCTCCTTCTCCTCCTGCTCATGCTGACGTTCCCTCTCCTTCTCCTGACGCTCCCTCTCCTTCTCCTCCTGCTCATGTTGACGTTCCCTCTCCTTCTCCTGACGCTCCCTCTCCTTCTCCTGACGCTCCCTCTCCTTCTCCTGACGCTCCCTCTCCTTCTCCTCCTGCTCATGTTGACGTTGTTTCTCCTTCTCCTCCTGCTCATGTTGACGTTGTTTCTCCTCATGTTGACGTTGTTTTTCATGATCCTCCAGCTCCCTCATTTTCCTCTCCCTCTCCCATTCCAGCTGCATCCGCTCCAGGGATGGGGAGCTCCGCTGGGAGGATCCCCTGCTGGCTGCTGGGGTCAGGGGGCCCTCGGTATTCGCTGGGCTTCCCACAACCCCTCCCCCAGGCATAGGTAGGAAGGGTCTCGGGGTGTCCTGGGCAGCAGTCTGACCCCTCCCAGCCTGGTCAGGCCCCAGGGCCCACGCTGCGTCCGCCGGGCGGCTTCCCTCAGGGACAGGGATCGGGTCATGCAAGCGATCCCTCTCCTCCAGCTGGGCAATCAGCTGTTCCTTGGTGGACCTCCCGACGCGCAGCCCCCTCTGCCTGCACAGCTCCACCAGGTCGCTCTTAAGGCGTTTAGCGTACATCTCCCGGCTGGCCACTCGCAGGCCGGGCAGCTGTCCACGGTTTCCAGGAAAAGCCCCTAGTGTGCCAGTCCTTCTTGAGGTCACCACCTCTTTGCCAGGGTCGAGCTGCAGACTCCTCCGCCCCTGGGACCGCTCGCTGCAATCCCCCGGGGGACCCTGTTACTGCAAAAGTCCTTCTCTCTGGTCACACACTCCCAGGGGTTAACCGCCCCCTGAAACCGTCTCTCTCTGAATCTTCAGCACGCCTGGTCCCCGTCAATCCCCCTTCGTTTTACTGTTCCCCAGTCACTTACTGCAGGAAGCGCCGTTCACGGGGTGCAGTAGATCCCACCGCTGCCACCAGTTGTCACGGAGTGTGGGGGAGTCCAGGCCCTGCACCCCTCTTCCTGGGATTCACTGAGACTCTCAGCCAGCCAGTAAAACAGAAGGTTTATTGGACAACAGGAACACAGTCCAAAACAGAGCTTGTGGGTACACCCAGGACCCCTCAGTCAAGTCCTTCTGGGGGAGCAGGGAGCTTAGACCCCAGCCCTGGGGTTCCCTGTGTTCCTCCACCCAGCCCCAAACTGAAACTAAACCCACCGAGCAGGTTCCCTGCTGCAGCCTCCATCCACATTCCTGGGCAGAGGTGTCACCTCCCCCTCCCCCTCCTGGCTCAGGTGACAGGCTCTCAGGTCTCCCGTCCCCAGGGCACATTCCCAGGTCAACACTCCCCCCTCCCTGCTGCGTCACATCGTCACATCTATACACAAATGCAAGAAGCCTGGGAAACAAGCAGGGAGAACTGGAAAACCTGACACAGCCAGGGAATTATGATGTGATTGGAATAACAGAGACTTGGTGGGATAACTCACATGACTGGAGTACTGTCATGGATGGATATAAACTGTTCAGGAAGGACAGGCAGGGCAGAAAAGGTGGGGGAGTAGCACTGTATGTAAGAAAGCAGTAGGACTGCTCAGAGCTCCGGTATGAACCTATGGAAAAACCTGAGAGTCTCTGGATTAAGTTTAGAAGTGTGAGTAACACGGGTGATGTTGTGGTGGGAGTCTGCTATAGGCCACCAGACCAGAGGGATGAGGTGGATGAGGCTTTCTTCAGGCAACTAACAAATGTTACTAGATCACAGACCCTGGTTCTCATGGGAGACTTCAATGACCCCAATATCTCCTGGGAGAGCAATACAGCAGTGCATAGACAATCCAGGAAACTTTTGGAAAGCGTAGGGGACAATTTCCTGGTGCAAGTGCTGCAGGAACCAACTAGGGGCAGAGCTCTTCTTGACCTGCTGCTCACAAACTGGGAAGAATTAGTAGGGGAAGCAAAAGTGGATGGGAACCTGGGAGGCAGTGACCATGAAATGGTCGAGTTCAGGATCCTGACAAAAGGAAGAAAGGAGAGCAGCAGAATACGGACCCTGGACTTCAGAAAAGCAGACTTTGACTCCCTCAGGGAACTGATGGGTAGGATCCCCTGGGAGAATAACATGAGGGGGAAAGGAGTCCAGGAGAGCTGGCTGTATTTTAAAGAATACTTATTGAGTTTGCAGGAACAAACCATCCCGATGTGTCGAAAGAATAGTAAATATGGCAAGCGATCAGCTTGGCTTAACAGTGAAATCCTTGCTGATCTTAAACACAAAAAAGAAGCTTACAAGAAGTGAAAGCTTGGACAAATGACCAGGGAGAAGTATAAAAATATTGCTTGGGGATGCAGGAGTGAAATCAGGAAGGCCAAATCACACTTGGAGTTGCAACTAGCAAGGGATGTTAAGAGTAACAAGAAGGGTTTCTACAGGTATGTTAGCAACAAGAAGGTCATCAGGGAAAGTGTGGGCCCCTTACTGAATGAGGGAGGCAACCTAGTGACAGAGGATGTGGAAAAAGCTAATGTACTCAATGTTTTTTTTGCCTGTGTCTTCACGAACAAGGTCAGCTCCCAGACTACTGCACTGGGCAGCACAGCATGGGGAGGAGGTGACCAGCCCTCTGTGGAGAAAGAAGTGGTTCGGGACTATTTAGAAAAGCTGGACGTGCACAAGTCCATGGGGCCGGATGCGTTGCATCCGAGGGTACTCAAGTTGTTGGTGGATGTGATTGCAGAGCCATTGGCCATTATCTTTGAAAACTCATGGCGATCGGGGGAAGTCCCGGATGACTGGAAAAAGGCTAATGTAGTGCCCATCTTTAAAAAAGGGAAGAAGGAGGATCCTGGGAACTACAGGCCAGTCAGCCTCACCTCAGTCCCTGGAAAAATCATGGAGCAGGTCCTCAAGGAATCAATTTTGAAGAACTTCGAGGAGAGGAAAGTGATCAGGAACAGTCTGCATGGATTCACCAAGGGCAAGTCATGCCTGACCAACCTGATTGCCTTCTATGATGAGATAACTGGCTCTGTGGATGAGGGGAAAGCAGTGGACATGTTATTCCTTGACTTTAGCAA